>NW_026575128.1:16160430-17393360 GCF_905146905.1 Nyctereutes procyonoides
AATAAATCAATGGCATAAAACAAAACCAAAATGAAACCAGTAACAAACCAGTACTGATTGAGAGAGACTTAAAAGTAGCAAAGTTCAGGCCCAGCAAGATGGTGGCTGCCTTGGAGCTCAGCTGCTGGGGAAGTGGGGGGAGGCTCCCACTGTACACAGTGGTGTAACCTGGTGGTGATGGTTTAGGCCAAATTTTCTGATGCACTCTTGGACATCAGTGTCATAGATAATACACTGAGAGGTTCAAGAGGAGGGGTACCAACATGATTTCTCAGCTGACAAAAACACTAAATTTTTTAAGAACGCAAATATAGGGGCACCTGGGTGGCTCAGTCGGTTAAGCATCTGCCTCTAGCTCAGGGAATGATCCCCAGGTCCTGGGATCAAGTGCCTCATCATGCTCCAGGCCCAGTGGGGGATTGCTTCTCCCTCTCCCTCTCCCTCTGCCCTGCTAATGCTTCTCTCTCCTTCTGTCTCAAACAAATAAATAAAATACTAAAAAAAGGGGGGGGGGACGCCTGGGTGGCTCAGCAGTTGAGCATCTGCCTTCATTTCAGGTGGTGATCTTAGGGTCCTGGGATCGAGTCCCGCATGGGCTCCCCACATGGAAACTGCTCCTCCCCCTGCCTGTCTCTGCCTCTCTCTCTTATGAATAAGTAAATAAAATCTTTAAAATAATAAATTTTTTAAAATTCAAAAAATTAAAAAAGAACACAAGTACAGTTCTGACTATGAATTCTTGGCAAAACAGGGGGCAGATACTCTGGCTTACATTGCTCTCCTAGAAAAGGCACTTGATTGAGAGGCACAAATTCTTTACTGTGACAAAATTATTGGGTTTGCTTCACGAATTCCTTTTCTCTTTGGTTTGATCCTGCCTGGAAGGATGTCTTAAGGAGCACTGAACATAATTTTCTCCTGATGGGAGGAGAATCTCCCCTCTGAGAAGTGGAAGCACATATACACAGACATGCCAGGGGGTGCCTAAGCCTTCTGGCAAACAGACTGGGGACACGTCCATTTTCCTTTGGAGATATGCCTACTTTGGATGCCTGTGTGTTTGGTTTTCCTGCACCTCTTAATAAAGTGCACTTTTCTAAAGTTTGGTTATAAGAACATTTGAAATAGCTCTCCAGCCTATGTCGCTTTTGTGAGGACATCCTAAACAGTTATTTTAGATGTGGCCCCTTGGAGACGGATGACAATCTCCGCCGAAGCCTTCCACTTCCTCCTTGGAAACTACCAATGTGCGCGAGTGGCTTCTCCCACAGGAAGAAAGCAGTTCCATACAATGACAGTCACCCTGCTCGGTGCCCAAGTGTTTGCCTTGGAGTCACACGATTGTGCAGTAATATCTTACACTAAGTATGTGAAGGCAAAAAGGAAACCCTGCTGATGTGTACAAGGAGGACTTTTTTTGTACAAGATTTAAACCAAAGGGAATTTTCTATGCCATCTTTTTTTTTAATTGCATTAAATATTTGTTAAATTTGTTTTCAAAGATTTTATTTATTTATTTGAGAGAGAGAGAGTGAACATGAGGCAGAGGGAGAGGGAGAAGCAGACTACCTGCTGAGCAGGGAGCAAGGTCAGGGCTCGACCCCAGGACCCTGAGATCATGACCCCAGCCGAAGGCAGCAGCATAACTGACTGAGCTACCCAGGGGCCCCATATCTGTTAAATTTTTAAACTGTATTTAAAAGCTTGTGGGACAATAGCCAAACTGTGGAAGGAGCCTCGGTGTCCATGGAAAGATGAATGGATAAAGAAGATGTGGTTTATGTATACAATGGAATATTTCTCAGCCATTAGAAACGACAAATACCCACCATTTGCTTCAACGTGGATGGAACTGGAGGGTATTATGCTGAGTGAAGTAAGTCAATCAGAGAAGGACAAACATTTTATGTTCTCATTCATTTGGGGAATATAAATAATAGTGAAAGGGAATATAAGGGAAGGGAGAAGAAATGTGTGGGAAATATCACAAAGGGAGACAGAACATAAAGACTCCTAACTCTGGGAAACGAACTAGGGGTGGTGGAAGGGGAGGAGAGCGGGGGGTGGGGGTGAAAGGGTGACAGGCACTGAGGGGGGCACTTGACGGGATGAGCACTGGGTGTTATTCTGTATGTTGGTAAATTGAACACCAATAAAAAATAAATTTATTTAAAAATAAATAAATAAATAAAAGCTTGTGGGAGGGCAGCCTGGGTGGCTCAGCAGTTTAGTGCCACCTTCAGTCTGGGGTGTGATCCTGGAGACCCGGGATCAAGTCCCACGTCGGGCTCCCTGCACGGAGTCTGCTTCTCCCTCTGCCTGTGTCTCTGCCTCTCTCTCTCAAGAATGAATAAATAAATAAGTAATCTTAATAAAATAAAATAAAATAAAATAAAATAAAATAAAATAAAATAAAATAAAAGCTTGTGGGATCCCTGGGTGGCCCAGTGGTTTAGCGCCTGCCTTCGGCCCAGGGCGTGATCCTAGAGTCCTGGGATCGAGTCCCACATCGGGTTCCCTGCATGGAGCCTGCTTCTCCCTCTGCCTGTGTCTCTGCCTCTCTCTCTCTCTCTCTCTGTCTCTTGAATAAATAAATAAAATCTTTTTAAAAAAATGAAAGCTTGTATTCACACTATATAATATAAAGATGAACACAACATGAACATGGAGGGAAAAAAATAAAACATGTAGTGTTGTATATATGTTTTAAAAATAAAAGACATTTCCTCTTCAAGGAGATGGCCTTGTGGCAGACGCAGAGTTGCAGATCTTTGTGAAGACCCTCACCGGCAAGACCATGACCCTCGAGGTTGAGCCCAGGGACACCACTGAGAATGCCAAAGCCAAAATCCAAGACAAGGAGGGCATCCTGCCGGCCCAGCAGCATCTGATTTTTGCTGGCCAACAGTCAGAGGACAGCCCCATTGCCTCAGACAACAATAGCCAGAAAAAGTCCATCCTGCACTCGGTGCTTCACCTGAGAGGGGGCATCATTGAGCCTTCCCTCCACCAGCTGGCCCAGAAATACAACTGCGACAAGATGATTGGCCACAAGTGTTAGGCTCAGTGCACCCCGGCACTGTCACCTGCTGAGTAGTGCAGCCCCACCAATACCTGGCCCCAGGAAGGTCGAATAAGGCTTCCGCACCAGCTCTTCCTTGGCTGGGGGTGGCCTCCTGCCAGAGCCCCAAGGCCCTGGGGCCTCGGTAAAGTTTTCCTCTCATTGACTGGAGCAGTAAAAGAAAAATAAATAAGTAACAATAAGAAACCTGCCTTAGGGATCCCTGGCTGGCGCAGCGGTTTGGCGCCTGCCTTTGGCCCAGGGCGCGATCCTGGAGACCTGGGATCGAATCCCACGTCGGGCTCCCGGTGCATGGAGCCTGCTTCTCCCTCTGTCTGTGTCTCTGCCTCTCTCTCTCTGTGACTATCATAAATAAAAAAAAAAAAAAAAAAAAGAAACCTGCCTTAATCTTGGCAGATTTTTGCCTTTGGTTCGGGTGTCTCTAACTAAAGGCTACGGTTCTGTTGTGAAAGTTCACCTTAATGTATTCAAATTCATTTATTCATTATCAGTTTTCTTGGGCCAGTCTGAATGTCTCATACATGGCTCTTCAGCTAAGGTTTTTCTGTTGGGTTTAGAAATGTGATGTCTATTTTAGGAAACAGGAAGAAATATAAATTACTTCAGCAGAAAGCCTGTATTTAACTTTTTTAAAAGAGAAAGAGGCTAAAGATACCTACCAACCAAATGCAATATGTAGATTATGTTTAGATCTTGATTTAAATCAGCCAACTATAAAAAGGAATTTTGAGACAACTGGGGAAAACTGAACACGGACCGATTTTTAGATGAATTAGGAATTATTAATTTTGCTGGGTATGATAATAAAGTTATGGTTATGTTATGGCTATAAAAATTTGTATGTGTTAAGAGATTTTTATTGAAGTATTTACAAGTGAAATGATATGATGTCTTGAATTGTTTTAAAATACTCTAGCAAAAGAAAAAAAACTCGTGGTGGGAAGGACAAAATATAAATAAGAGGAACAGAGTGTTGATAATTACTGAAGCTGGGCGATGGGTGTATAGAGGCTTAAGATTCCATTCTATGTATGTTTGAAACTTTCCATAATAAAAAGGTATGAATTCCCTCACTCACATCTCCCCTGGTGAAGCCATTGAACTCAAAAGAGCAAGATAAAGTGTTAGATCGAATAAAAGTTTTATAATATAAATTGCTTTCTTTAAGTTGCTTTCTTTGGTCTTGAAAGGCTTTTAACAGATAGAAGTTAAAATATTATGGAAAAATAAAAGACCATTGTCACAGTCTGTTAATCCCATATGCTTCCCATGAGAAGGATAAATACTTATATGGCAGTTTTATGGGATCCAGAGCCCAATATAGGAAAATTTCCTAAAGGGCTCTCTAACCCTCCATACTTTATTTCTTCCTCATTGTTTTTTTTTTTAATCAGCAGGTAGGAGGAGCAAGTGGGAGAAAATTTGAGGTATAAAATAATCTCTTATTTGACCAGTTAGAGCAAAGCAAAGATGGGGGCTCTTTGGTTTGAGATACACTGGTATGATAGAAACATATGTACATTAAGGCCAGCAGGATAAGCATTTGAAATTGCCAGGTGAAGCTAGCTTTGCCCTAATAGAGTATCACTGAGAAAGCATTTCTTCAGCAAATGGCTCTTTTGAGAAGCTACTGAACTCCAGGACGGTATAAAAACACTCAGCCATGAAATACTTGGTGACTCCACAGCCCAAACTGATCCCAAACCATAAAATAGGTGCACATCACTCATTAATTACAAGTAGTACTTATAAGACCAGGCTCAGGTCTAACTATATAAGTAAGCCACATGAGCTGCTTCCATTCCCAGTATGTCTACTCCTATCACGTGTCATCCATGCTCAGCCTATGCCTAGGGCCTCACGGAGAGCTTCGTATGATCAGTGAGCTAAGAGGGAAAGCTTTTAGCCTTTATAGGCTACTCAGCACAGGAGACTGGCAGTGGTGAAAAGTATACTGTTATACTGTATGCGCCATTATATTATATTCTGTAGAGAAGAAAATTCCTTCTAGTGGGTAGAACTTCAGGTAGCACATCTTGTTGTCCACTTTCCCTATTAGGGGAGCTGGGTTGAGATAAGGTCCTACAGTGATACAAAAAAAGGAGGTCAATTGTTAGCTGTATGGTCAGGGACTTGGAAGGGGCAAGGTAAGAAAATAGATGACAAGGAAGATAAGGGATATGTGGATAGATTTAAGATCCTCTTAAATTGGGTCTAGACTATGAAAGTATTTATGCATCTTGTGAATCTTCAAAATGAAGGAGACTTTCCACCATCTGGACCTATTCTGTGAGTGCTGGTCAGCTCCCTCCAGAACTTGCTCAATGGATTCATAAATAAAATGGGCTCAATGACATGGATTTCCCCTTACTAATGTGCTTACTGACATCACTATTACCCGATGTACCAGCAAAGTGGCTAATCTTTAGCCACATGCACTTGGGGACAGCCAGGCACCTTGGGGCAGGTTGATCATACCATAAAGTGGTACTGACCTGCCTCCAATGGAATAGACACTCATTCTGATGTTGATTTGTTTCCCCTGCTCACCATGTCTCTGGAAGCATCACCAACTAAGGCTTGTTAAGTGCTGTATGTAGTTCTGGTGTCTCATACTTACGGATAATGCTAATTTAAATACAAAAAAAATTTTTTTGAATATAGAATTCCATTAGTCATAGGTTTGTCTTATTTCTCTTATTCTTATACATGAAAGGAAAAGAGAACATATCTAATCATACCCAGTAAAGAGTACATCTGTGAAATTGTAGTATGTCTAGAATTCTCGAAAATAGCTGTTTCTTGGCTCTTATAGAGATATTATTCCCATGCAGAGATATTATGTTCCAGGTAGTGGACTCAGGGCACCAAAACTGTATTTTTTTTTTTTTTCAAAAAAGCAGTATGGCTTGTTTAGGCTTTACAGAAAAGATAGTTGTTCTCTTTGCAGGCATCTACTGAAGGAAGAGCAATAGATCATCATTATGTTGAATGAGACTAAGCAATCAGGAAACATGATATTATTTAAACCTTTTAAAATCGTTTGGTAAAATACATAGGCCTTGGAATGTCTTTTACGTAGGTTGGAACAAAGAAGGTAGAATCAAGCTATATAAGTTATTATAAAATACTTAGCAGTAGTTGGCATGTTGGACAGTGTTGTGGCTGAATTAGGGGCAACTGGAAATGAAGGCAGTAACGTTTCATTAAGAGAGTAGAAATATTGAATTAAAATATAAGTATTTTTACTAACTTTGTGGCCTTCCTACAAAGTATCCAGGTACATACAGAAAGGCTCTTGTTGGATGTCTGTTTGTTAAAAGTGATATAGTTATAGAAGGGATACCTTCTTCTGCTTCTTGATGCAAAGGATATATATTGGTTTGCTAGGGCTGCCATAGACTGGGTGGCTTAAACAATAGAAGTTTATTTTCTCACAGTTCTAGAAGCTAGAAGGCTGAGATCAAGGTGTTGTCAGGATTGGTTTCTTTTGAAACGTCTCTCCTTAGCTTGTAGATGTCTCTGTTCTCCTTGGGTCTTCCCACGGTCTTCTCTGTATATCTGTCTGTGTCAAAATCTCCTTGTCTTATAAAGATAACTGTCAGATTGGATTAAGGTTCATCCTAATGTCCTCATTTTAATTTAATTACCTCTTTAAAGACCTAATCTCCAAATACAGTCATATTCTAAGGCCAACTGGGGGTTAGGAATTCAGCATGCGAATTTGGGGGAAAAGCAATTCAGCCCATAACAGGTACTTTGAGAAAAGATTCATCTGCAAGAAGTGGTCACTGCAGGGCTTCCCCCCACCCACCCGTGTTCTCAGTTCCCACTTATCAGCTTTGTACACCCTTCCTCCAGCTTCTGCACGCTCTGCTGCTACAAGCTTACACTCACTTGCAGCTTTCTGAGGATTGCCCTTGAGCACTGGACTCCTGCTGCTCCTCGCCTTCCCCCACCCCCACACACCATTGAACTCTGCCTCACAGTGCAGAGGGTTGGAAGTGCCTGGGAGTATTACAAATCCACTTGACCTCCCACCCCAGCCCTTGAGCAGTCATTGGCTAGGAGTACAAAAGCCTGTCTTTAGGACAGGACAAACTCTGAAGCCTAATTGTTACCCTAGAGCTCCCAGCAGGTCCAGGTGTGTCTGGGGCATCACACGCAATCTGACTCTGGTTCCTGCCCCTTTGGGAAACTGCTTCACCACTCCCTCACTTGTTCTCCTGAGGACTTTCCTTACTAAGCCACTTCCATATGGGTCCTTGCCTCAGAGAGGGCTTCTGGAAGGATCCTACACAAAACCTATTTTAACTGGTAAAACAGAACAAATAATTCAACCTAATATGTCAAGACCAGAAGGAAAGAGGCACAGGCACAGAAGGAGGAGTTCTTGTTGTTTAAAGGTCATTGAAATAGGATTTTCAGAATAGACAGTGGAAATTTAGTCAGAGTTACTAACACAGAAGTTCCTGCCCTGTGGGTGTGGTGTGTCTTAGAAATTCTCCACCAGGTCACCTGATGGAGATTCTTTTGTTTTAAGATTTTATTTATTCATTCATGAGAGACACATAGAGAAAGGCAAAGACATAGGCAGGAGAGGCAGAGTCCCCACTGAGCAGGGAGCCTGATGCCGGACTCGATCCCAGGACCCCAGGATCATGACCTGAGTCAAAAGCAGACGCTCAACCACTGAGCCGCCCAGGCATCTCCAATGGAGATTTTTAAAGGGAATTATAACTCAATAGGTTGATAGTAAAGGAAGGATTTAATTAAAAGCAGAATGGAAAAAAAAAAAAAAGCAAAATAGCCCTAAGGTAATATTTGCATTGGGAGAGGTAGAAGTCACTATTTTTTTTAATTTTATTTATTTATTCATGAGAGACACAGACATAGACAGAGACAGAGACACAGGTAGAGGGAGAAGCAGGCCCCATGCAGGGAGCCTGATATAGGACTCCATCCCAGGACTCCAGGATCACATCCTGAGCCAAAGGCAGATGCCCGACCGCTGGGCCACCCAGGTGTCCCCAGAAGTCACAATTTAATTAGAAATTCCCATAGCATTAAAATTTTCTGAAGAGGGATGCCTGGGTGGCTCAATCAGTTAAGTGTCTACCTTCAGCTCAGGTCATGATCCCATAGTGCTGGGACTGAGCTCCACATTGGGCTCCCCGCTCAGTCGAGAGTCTGCTCCTCCTTCTCCCTCTTCCTCTCCCTTAGCTTGTGTTCTCTCCTCTCTTGCTCGCTTTCTCTCTCTAATAAATAAATCTTTAAAAAAGTTTTTTTCTGAAGAGACACCTGTCAAAACTTATCAGAAATGGAACATGGGGACAGACCCTTGACTTGGGTGCCACCTAGTATATGAAAGACATGAAGACCAGAGTGACCTAGGGTTCCTGCCATGTGGAAATAACCTTTCAAATAAGCAGATCCAGGGATGTCTGGGTGGCTCGGCTGTTGAGCATCTGCCTTCAGCTCAGAGCTTGATCCTGGAGTCCCAGGATCAAGTCCCACATCAGGCTCCCTGAATGGAGCCTGCTTCTTTATCCCTCTGCCTATGTCTCTCTCTCTCTCTCTCTCTCTCTCTCTCTTTTTCTCTCTGTCTCAAATAAATAAATAAATAAATAAATAAATAAATTTTAAAAAGGCAGACCCAACACATCCATAATTTTTTTTAAGATTTTAATTATTTATTTGAGAAAGATAGATAGTAAGGGCAAGCAAGGGGAGGAGCAGAGGGAGAGGGACAAGCAGACTCTGTGCTGAGCCTGAAGCCCAACATGAGGCTCAATCCCACGATCCCAAGATTATGACTTGAGCCAAAATCAAGAGTCAGACACTTAACTGAAAGAGCCACCCAGGCAGCCCTCATTCATGATTTTAAAAAATATATTCAGGATAGAAATATTATCACACATCCCATCCTGAACTTAAAAAAAAAAAAACTATATACTTTATCCATGAATTTTCCTCTAGAATAGGTAGTTTCCTAATGATGAAGAAAGGCAATGTGCTTCTTGCCAATAGGTTTCCCTCTGACATAAGTCAAAGATCCACTTTGGTTTACCTGTAGTCTGCTAAAGCATCTGACATGATAATTTAATTTTAGTTCTTATAAGGAAGAACCCTCAAATTAATTATCAGTAGAATTTTACCATATGATGGTGTATGCTGCCTAGAAATGATATTTGCCACATCTCCCTCTAACCATCAAATAGAAAATTGAGAGCAAATAAAAACACCCAGAACTTATTCTCATAGTATAATTCACAAACAGGAAAGACTACACATTCCAATTCAAGAGAAAAGGAGGGAGATAAATGCCAGAGACTAGCAGAACTGGGGCTGGAGCCCAAATAGACGTGGCTGTGCAAGAGTGGAGAATATGGGTGGTCCTACCAGTGGCAGAACATAGGTAACATCAACAAGATTCACCCCTCAAAGGAAAGGAACCCATCCTGAAGGGAACTACTGAGAGCAGATCTGAGATTGATGTGTTAAAGCACTAGCAATAGAGAAGTCACAAGAAGTGGCCTGGAAAGTGCCTGTGACCTTTGGAAGTACTACTTCTATGGGAAAAAAGGGAGGCACCCTGAAAGATAGCAGTGGCCCCAAAAGGTTTCCATAGATGATGAAGAAAAGGAAAGAAGTAGCTCAGAATAAGGATTTTTCTTAAATAGATGAGATCAGAGAAAGCTTGACTAGAAATAAAGGTATCCTACATTAAAGAAACGGCCCTACAATGGGGCAACAGAAGAGGGAACTCTTGAACTGAGCATTAGTAAAAATACTTAAACCTTCCCTCTTTACCCTCCAGAAATTCCTCCTTCAAATGATTCATCCAGAAAAAAACAACACATTCCAAATATGAACAAAAAAATTAAAATCAAGCATCAAAGATATAAGTGTTAAAAATGAGAATCAATTATGTTTGTCAGATGAAAACATCCAGAAAAATTCCTATCATGAGGCAAGGGAAAATTGCAAAATAATGATCCAAACCTGAATTTAGAATACTTGAAAAAGCAATTGTAGAAATGGCCAGGGGGTGGGGGTGGGGGTGTTGTTGGATCACAAGAAACAAAAATGCAAAAATAGAGAACGGACCAAACCAGAAGATGATGGAAAAATGTAGCTGATAAGTTTAGGAAAGAGACTGAAAAAGGTAAAATTATCTCAGAAATGAAGGTTAAATTACCAATGTCCAAGGGAGAATAAATTAGCTGAAAATACAGTAAAGGATACAGAGAATATAAGTGAAAGAAGCCAAGAAAATGATTCAAAAATAAGGAGTTTTTTTTCCAAAGATCATAAAGCAATAGATACAGAAAATAGGCAAGGAGGATCAACAGATGTATAATTGGAGTCTCTGAGAAAGAAAAGCCAAACAGTGGAATGGAACTAATTTTTAAATTCCAATGCAAAAAAGTGTTTTGAAATTAAATAGGATCCAAGCATGCATATTTTATTATCTTTTAAAAGCACCACATTTGCCTGGAGAAATCAACTCAGGACAGGTAGAATTTTCAGTCTTTAAAGATTAAAAAAATTCTTAGGGACTCTAAGCAGAAAGACCAAGTCCCTTAACAAGGGGAAAATCAGTACAACATTGTATTCCTGACATAAACATTCAGTACAAGAAACAGTGGAATAGCATCTACAAAAGGAGTTGTGGGACACTTTACCTATAATACCAAGGCTGTAGGAAAGCAAGTTCAAACATGCCCCCAACTCAGGCAATATCGTTCTTGCCAGCTCTTTCTGAAAGAGGAATAGAGTTGCATAGGAGCTCAGTTTGTATATGCTATTGAAGTTAAGCTGACATAAATTCAAGTTAGAGCATTAAAATTTTGAGATGTGAAAGATAGTCCCTATGGTAGCCACAAAGAAAATACCTAAACAATATAAGCAAAAGGAAACCAGAAAGAAATGAAAACCTACAAAAAAACAACTAAATACAAAAGAAGACAGTAGTGCAGGAGATGAGGGGGGAAGTCCTATAAGGCATATAGAAAACAAATGGCAAAACGGTAGAATTAAATCCTTTCTTGTCAGTAATTACGTTAAATGTAAATGGATTAAACTCTCCAAAGACAGAGATTAGTAGAATGGATTTAAAACACATGATCCAACACATGCTGTTTATAAAAAACTTTCACTTTGATCCAAAGACCCAAATAGGTTGAAAGTGAAAGAATAGGAAAAAGACATTCCATACAAGTGGTAGCCAAGATGGAGGAGAAGTTGCTAAACTAATACCAGACAAAACAGTTACAAAATGGGATGCCTGAGTGGCTCAGTCAGTTGGGTGTCCAACACTTGATCTCAGCTCAGCCCTTGATCTCAGGGTCACGAGTTCAAGCCTACTTTGGGCTCCATGGTTACAACAGACAAAGAAGGATGTTGTGCATTAATAAAAGTTTTGATACACCAAGAAAATATAACAATTATAAACATCTATGTATGTAATAACAAAGATTCATAAAGCAAAAACTGAAAAATTGAAAAGAGAAATAGAATTTTACAGTAATTGTAAATAATACCCCACTCTCAATAAACAACCAGAGAATAAGTGAGAGGACTTGAACAACACACACTAAAAAACAGTTCTAACTATCAAACTTTTCACCCAACAACAAAATATACTTCTTTTTCAAGTGCCCGTGGGACATTCTCCAACATAGACCCTATATTAAGCCACAAATCAATTCTTAATAAATTTTTAAAAAGTAAATATCTTCAAAGCATTTTCTCTGACCTTGACAGGATGAAGTTAGAAATCAAGAACAGGGGGGATCCCTGGGTGGCGCAGCGGTTTAGCGCCTGCCTTTGGCCCAGGGCGCGATCCTGGAGACCCGGGATCGAATCCCACGTCGGGCTCCTGGTGCATGGAGCCTGCTTCTCCCTCTGCCTGTGTCTCTGCCTCTCTCTCTCTCATTCTATGTGACTATCATAAATAAATAAAAATTAAAAAAAATTTTAAAAATTAAAAAAAAATCAAGAACAGAAGGGAAGTTTTAAAATTCACAAATTTGTGGAAGTCAAACAACACATTCTATTTTTTTAAGTCATGTAAAATCAATCCACGTCTTAAAATCATTACCTTAAAATAGTGCATCTTTGGGGCACCTGGGTGGCGTGGTCGGTTAAGTATCTGCCTTTGACTCAGGTCATGGTCCCAGGGGCTGGGGATCCAGCCTCACCTCTGGCTCCCAGCTCAGTGGGAATCTGCTTCTCCCTCTCCTCCTTGCTGGTGTGCTCTCTCTTGCTATCTCTCTCCTTCTCAAATAAAATCTTTGAAAAAAAAATAGTGCGTCTTTGCATTAGCTTTATTATTTATAAGAACCACCTGGTAGGCTTATTAAAATACAGATTCTGGGGCCCACCTCCAGAGATTCTGATTCAGTAGGTCTCGGGTAGGCCTAGAGAACCTGAACTTAACACACTCTGACATGATGCTGCTTCTGTCAACCAATAGACTATTTTGTGTAACTCTGTCCCAGAACAAAACATAGTAGTTAATTTTGTTTAAAAACAATTTAAAGTTTTGGGATGCCTGGGTGGCTCAGCAGCTGAGTGTCTGCCTTCAGCTCACAGGATCCAGGATCGAGTCCAACATCGGGCTCCCTGTGGGAAGCCTGCTTCTCCCTCTGCCTGTGTCTTTGCCTCTCTCTCTGTGTGTGTCTCTCATGAATAAATAAATCATTAAAAAAAATAAAACAGTTTAAAGCTTTGAATAATATCATTATTTTAAACCTATTGTTTGACGTGACTGTATAAATACACGCAGATAGACATACATATACAACTGTCAATGTATAATGAAGTTAGAAATTATAAGAAATGTATGAAAGAGAGAGATTGGTAGCTCAAATGAAAAAGAACTGGACTCTGGGTACAGAACTGGTGCTCAAAACTTGGTAGAAAAATGCTCTTTGGCTTTCATCTCTCCTGCCTTGACCTTACCCAAGTACCTTTCCTAGCCTCAAGCGTGTTGCCATCTGGACTGACTGGCATGACATTTTTGGATAGTCCAACTTGAGACATTGGTAAAAGAAGAAGGCTTCTCCTGCTTGAAAGAGTGGAAGTGTCTAATGATCTTGTCACTTTCTGCCTGGATATAATAAACATTGATGTGACGAATAACACAGGCAAGGGTATAGCCATTCCTCAGTCACCTTTACTCTCTGTTGTGAAGTTGTGAACTGGCCTTTTTTTTTTTCTTGGTGACTTTTCTTTATCCAGGTTCTCTCTTGCTTCCAGATTATTTTTTGCCCGTGCCCCCTGCCTAGACAGTCACTGAATATTACCAAAAGTTTGCTCCTCCTCTTGCTTGGGTGTCCTAAGGCAATGTCTCCTCAAAAACATTTTAGAAAAAAAAAAAGTGCTTTTAGAAGAAAAAAATTGCTTTGCTCCTAATTCTTCTGGTGTTGTTCAACAATGCAGCAAAAACTGCCTTGTTTGCCATTTCCACAACGTGGGGAAAACTGTCAAGGCAAAGAGATAAAGTCCCACATTACCATAATGTAATTTCCACCCCAAAGAGAAATAAGTCATGTTCATACCGTGTACCTCTGATAGGGCACTTCCCCTCTGTGATCTTCTCAGCACAGAAGTCTGATTGAGATTCTCTCTCCCTCTGCCCTTTTCCCTGCTTGCAGACTTTCCCGTTCTCTAAAAAAAAAATAAATAAATCCTAAAAAATAACACAACAAAATTTATACTATTAGTATAGTTAGCATTATTCCATAGGCTCACATAATTTTCATTTTTTGTCTGAGATTTACAAGGATAAACTTTATAAAGATACCAGTTTTGCTTTAAGTGTATAATTGACACACAATGTTGCATTAGTTTCTAGTGTACAACATAGTGATTCAGCATCTTTATACGTTAGTTATGCTATCCTTACCACGAACTGTAGCTACTAGCTCTCCCCATACCTATTACAGTATCATCCACTATATTTTCTGTGCTATGACTCATTCCTGTGACTCATTCATTCCAAAACTTGGAAGCCTGCATCCCCCACTCCTCTTCACCTATTTGGCTCCACCCCTCACCTCAGCCAGGGTAACCCCTCTGGTAACCAACCACCAGTTCTCTGTATTGATGGATCTGATTCTGCTTTGGGGTTTGTTCATTTGTTTTTTAGATTCCACATATAAGTGAAATCATATGGTATCTGTCTTTCTCTGACTTATTTAACTTAGCATAATATTTTCTGGACCCATTCAGTTTGTCACAAAGGGCAAGATCTTTTTTTTATTTTTTAAGATCTTTTTTTAAAAAAAATATCTTTTTTTAATGGCTAGTAATATTCCATTGTATGCATATGCCACATCTTCTTTACCCATTCATCTATGATGCACACTCAGGTTGCTTCCATATAAACGTACTGTCTATTTAAGATATAATTCAACGTAATTGTACACCTGTGTTTACATTTAGGATTCTTACATATTAGTGTAAATAATAATAAGCTATTTGCCTCACAAGGCAATTCTAAGGAATTTAGGTGATTCTTTTAATCTAGCCTTTTTATTGAAATCAAATAGAGTCTTACACAAATCAGGCTGTTTGCATGTTTATTTACACGCAGTTGAAATCTAGGAGTCATACAGCCATCCTTTAAACCCCAGACTCTCCAGTTTAACTTATCAAAGAGTTTGCCTTGATTGAATATATTTAATTAGTAGTGATGAAATTTTGATTACCTTGATTTCATTCACTCCCTGAATCTAAATTAAAAGTCTTAGTAGAAGGGCGCCTGCCTGACCGGCTCAGTCGGTAGAGCATGGGACTTTGATCTCAAGGTTGTGAATTTAAGCCTCACATTTGGTCTGGAGCCTACGTTAAAAAAAAAAAAAAAAAAAAAAAAAAAAAAAACAAAAAGTCTTAGTACAAAAGACTTTCTTAAAACCTTTCTTATGATTCGTAATTGTTGATCTGATATCAACTTGCACATCTTCACTCTGTATTTCCAACCCAGCAGTGACATGAGCGCCAAAGGCGGCTTAACTTTTCTTATCAGACACATTCTTCAGGCAAAGGAATTAGGTGAATACTATTTAACATGTTTCTAATAACTTAGTTGTTTACACGGTTATTTACATGAAGTTCCAAATTTTTATTAGGATGTGATGTTTACCTTTTAAACAAAGTTTTATTTATTCACTTTTAAAAGATTTATCCATTTGGCAGAGAGAGAGAGAGAGAGAGAGAGCGCGAGCGCAGGGGGAGGGGCAGAGGGAGAAGCCGGCTCCTGCTGAGCAGGGAGCCCAACCCAGGGCTCCAACCAGGATCCTGGGACCATGACCTGAGCCAAAGACAGACACCTAACTGACTAAGCCACCTTTTGGGTAAAGGTGCCCCTTACCCAAAGTTTTAGAACTCATTCTAGTCCAATTTACTTTTTTCACTTGCCTGGGACTTTTTTTTTTTTTTTTTTTCTCAAACAGAAAATCGCCTTAGGATTCAGAGTACTAAAGATTAACTTCTTCAAACTATTTGCTGCACTCCTTTAATAGATCAATACGAATTCAACCAGCGACAACAAATTTGAGGAGTTTACACCCTTGACTTTCCAGGCATCTATGAGGGTAGGCTGGCCTCCCTTATCCAATGGTAATTTCCCAACTTCTTCGAAGGTAACCTCCAGAGGAACCGCCTTTCCTTTGCCTTGGTGGTTGTGCTCACACCAAACGCTTCCCTACTTGCCTTGCTTCAGAATCAGAGAAGCCAGTCTCTCTCCTGAGGTCCCTGAGACCCCTTGGAGGCCCCTCCTCATTTCTACAAAGGGCAAGAGCAGCAGTTAAAAGGCTAATTCCCTATTCACATGAATGGATGTCAAGACCTAACATCCCGTGAAAAAAAGCAAATTTCAGAATAAGTGGTGAATAATGACACTTCTATGTATTTAACAGCACATAAAAACATTAACATCGTGGGAGAAAGCAGATTAGTAGTTGCCTGGGGATGGAGCGGTGGAAGTGAGAAATCAGTAGGGATTACAAATGTATCCCACGGTGGCAGCTCCTCGGGGCGGCCTTCCAGCAGCCCAGAGCCCCAGCCAGGGTCTGGGAGTCCCTGCGGCTCCTCTCCCCGCACCTCTCAACCCATCCCAAGCCCCAGGCAAAGGGGCGTGGGCCACTTGGATCAAAAATTTTAGAGACCTGAGGCTGGAGGGGGTGGGCGTGGCCCTAGGGCGGGACTTTCTGGGGATCGTTAAAGCCCAAGGCTAGTTGGTGACAGTTAGGCCTGCGGTGGTGGGGACCAAGCGGAGACCTAGAGGCGAGTTTCGGGGGAGGTCAGGAGTCACTCGTGCAACCCCAGACGTGCGTCCCTTGGCTGGGGGCGAAGCCGTCCCTGGGATCTGAGGAGTGGAGGAAGGAAGATGGGCCTCGAGAATGCCATTACCATTTCCAGGCGACCTGATGGAATCTGTTGAGTTTTACCCTGGAAGTAATCTGATTAAATCCACAGCAACGAGATGGCCTCTGCGGGCCTGAGTGGCTGATGGGATTTAGGACCGAGGCCTCGAAGGCCTAGGCGCGGCTTCCCAGCGCAGATCCTCGGAGTCGAAGGCCCGGTCCTCGGCTCCGGGGCCGTCCGAACCGCGGCCGACCACTCGCCTTAACGTCTCCGAGCTCCAGTTTTCACGTCGTAAGACCCACCTCGGGGGCCCGTCGCGGGGATGAGGGGGCCGGGGCGCGCCACGCGCCGGGCGCCCGCTGGGGCCGCGGGGGCCGCCTCGCAGGTAACGCGATGGGCCGCGGTCGCGAGAGGTCGAGCGCACAGGTGGCGGGATGCGCCCCGGCTCCGCCCCGAAGGGCGTGGCCGGCCGAGGGCGCGAAGCTGCGGGCGTGGCGCATCCGGCGGGCCGCACATGGAGCCGGGCCGCGCTCCGGGCGCTTCGGAGCCGCCGCGCCCGGCCTCGCCCCGCGTCCTCGCGCCGGAGCCGCCGATGGTGAGGTCCGGGGGGTGCGGGGGAGCGCCGGGCCCCCCAGGTGGGCCGTCGAGAGCCGCAGCCCCGCGTGCGGAGGCGGGGGCCGGACCTCCGAGAGGGCTCCTTCCCTCGAGGGCGTGTTCGGGGCACCCCCAGCCCCCCGGCCCGTGCCCGGCCTGCCCCGGGGGCGCCCCCCTCCCGGCGGACGCGGCCTGCAGCGGGGACACCGAGGGCACCGAGGGCTGGGGCTGGGCCTGCTGCTCGCCCGTCCGTCCGCGGCTCTCGAGGGCCTGGCCGCTGCCTGCCCGGAGCCCCCCGGGGGCCCGCGGCCCTGGGCCCGGCCACGCAGACGTCGCGGGAGGGACCGCGGGGGCGGGGGGTGGCAGGATGGGCAGGGTGGGCAGGCGAGGCCGGGTGGGCAGGCGAGGCCGGGGGCCGGGCGGGCCCGGCTGGTCCTGCTACAGACCAGCCATCTGCAGCCGGACGTGGAGCCGGGGACGCACTCCTTCCTCCTCTCCCTCCTTTCCCGTCATCCTTCCTTCCCTTTTTTTTTCTTCTTCTTTTTTTTTTTTTTTTTCGGAAAAATCTCTTTCTTTTCCTCCCCTGGCCTCATCGAGGTGAACTGACAACCGCCAAGGCGTTTGAAGCGGACGGCAGGGTGATTTGATGTGTGTACAGGTTGTGGGTGAGCCCTGCCATCAGGGTAATTAGCACATCTATCACTCACGTGGTCCCCTCAGTTGTGTAGGTGAGAATGCTTGCGACCTACTCACTCTCTTAGGAAATTTCAAGCCCACCTACCGCGATCTCGAGCCCAGTCACCTCCTCGGAGCTTATCCCCTCCAGTTCGTGCCCTGGGACCGACCTCTCCCGCTCCCCTCCTCTCGGACTCCTCTGCGTTTGGACTTCTCTTTTCTTATGTTCCACGTAGAAGTGACACAGTATTTGTCTTCCTCTGGCCGATTTCCCGTAGCATGATGCCCTTCAGATTCACCCCTGCTGTCAGGAATGCTAGAATTTCCATCTTTTTAGTGGCCCAGTAATATTCCATCGTATGCACACACACCCCCATTCTCTTCGGTTAGCCATTCGCCCTGGTCACAGACCCTCGGGTTGTTTCCATATCTTAGCTCCAGTGAACGTGGATGTGCAGATATCTCTGAGATCCTGATTTTATTTCCTGCAGATAAATACGCAGAAAAGGAATGACTAGGTGGTAGCTCCACTATTTCTTTTTTGAGGAACTTCTATACCATTTTCCACAATGACTGTCCCCGTTTAGGGATTCCAACAACAGTGTGCAGGGATTGGGGCGGGGGGGGGGGGCGGTGCCTGGGTGCCTCAGTCCATCCAACGTGGGCTTTCAGCTCAGGTAAAGATTCCCAGGTCTTGGGATTTGGGGGATCGAGCTCTATAAGGGGCTCCCTACTCAGCGGGGAGTCTGCTTCTCCCCCTGCCCCTCACCCTACTCATGCTCTCTACCTCTCTCTCTCTCAAATAAGTAAGTAAACAAAAAGAGTGCATAAGGATTCCCTTTTCTTCACATCCTCCCCAAGTGTGTTATCTCTTATCTTTTTTGATAATAGCAGTTCCAGCAGTTAATGAGGTGCTGCCTCATTGTGGTTTATATTTGCATTTCCCTGATGATTAGTGATGATCAATACCTTTCCCTATAATACCCGTCGGCCATTCTGTGTATCTTCTTTGGAAAAACGTCTTTTCAAGTCTTCTGTTTTTCAATTGGATTGTTTGTCTTTTTGCTATTGAGTTGTATGACTTTTCCATATATTTAGATATTAACCCCTTATCAGACAAATGGCTTGCAGATATTTTCTCTCATTCCACAGGTGGCTTTTTACTTTGTTCATTATTTCCTTTGCTGTATAGAAGTGTCTCCCTTTGATATGGTCCCACTTGTTTATTTTTGCTTTCGGTGCTTGAGCTTTTGGTATCAAAAAAGTTGTTGCCGAGACCAATGTTAAGGGGCTTTTTCACTATGCTTTCTTCTATTTTTTAAAGATTTTATTTATTCATGAGAGGCGCAGAGAGAGAGAGAAGCAGAGACAGGCAGAGGGAGAAGCAGGCTCCCCTCCAGGAGCCGGATGTGGGACCTTATCCCTGAAACCCAGGATCATGCCCTGAGAGGAAAGCAGAGCTTAACTGCTGAGCCATCCAGGCGTCCCTCAAGTAAATTTTTTTTTAAAGATTTTATTTATTCATTCATGAGTACACACACACAGAGAGAGGCAGAGACACAGGCAGAGGGAGAAGCAGGCTCCACACAGGGAACCCAATGTGGGATTTGATCCCGGGTCTCCAGGATCACGCCCTGGGCCAAAGGCAGCCACCCAGGGATCCCTCAAGTAAATTTTTAAAACAGATTTTGTTTATTTGGCAGAGAGAGAGAGAGAGAGAGCAGAAGGAGGGGGAGCAGCAGGCAGAGGGAGAGGAAGAAGCGGGCTCCCCTCTGATCTGGGAACCCAATGTGGGGCTCAATCCCAGGACTCTGGGATTATGACCTGAGCAGAAGGCAGATGCTTAACTGACTGAGCCACCCACGCACCCCATTTCAAGTAAATTTTTGGACGTGGTGTAAGAAAAGGGTCTAGCGTTGTTCTTTGGTGTGTGCATACCCAGTTTTCCCACCATTATGGAAGAAATCATCCTTTCCCCATTGTGTGTTCTTGGCACCGTTGTCAAAGATTAGTTGACCTATAGGTGTGGGTTTAGCTCTGTGTTTTCAATTCTGTTTTCTTGGTCTGTGTCTGTTTTTATGGCAGTACCATGTTATTTTGATTGCTAAAGCTTTGTAACATAATTTGAAATCAGGAATGGTGACACCTCCAGCTTTGTTCTTCTTTCTCAAGATTGCTTTTGTTATTTTGAATCTTTTTTCCTATTTTTGTGAAAAATGACATTGGAATTTGTTAGAGATTACTTTGAATCTATAGATTGTTTGAGATAGTATGGACATTATAACAATAATCCAGGAGCAGTCAATGGCTTTCTGTTTGGGTCTTCTTCTGTTTCTTCCTTCAATGTCATACAGTTTTCAGGGTACAAGTTTTTCACCTTTGGTTCAATTTATTCCCAAGAATTTTATTGTTTGTGAGGTTTTTGTAAATGGGATTGTTTTTTTTAATTTTTTCTTTCAATAGTTTGTTGCTTGTGTATAGAAACACAACTGATTTTTGTGTATTGATTTTGTATCCTGCAACTTGACTGAATTTGTTTATTAGTTCTAGCAGTTTTTTGGTGGAGTCTTTAGGGTTTTCTGTATATAAGATCATCATCTGTACAAAGAAATTTTTACTTCTTCCCTTCTGAATTGGGTGCCATTTATTTCTTTTTCTTACCTAATTGCTCTGAGTAAGACTTCCAGTACCGTGATGAATAGGAGTGGTGAGAATGAGCACCCTTGTCTTGTTCTTAATCTTCAAGAAAAAGCTTTCAACCTTTCATCATTCAGTATGATGTTAGCCGTCGGCTTGTCATACAGGGCCTTTGTTATGTTGTGGCATATTCCTTCTTTTTTTTTTCAGATTTTACTTATTTATTAATGAGAGACACACAGAGAGAGGCAGAGACATAGGCAGAGGGAGAAGCAGGTTCCCCACTGAACAGGGAGCCCAATGTGGGACTCCATCATAGGACCTCAGGATCATGACCTGAGTGGAAGGCAGATGCTCAACCACTTAGGACGCCACCCAGGTGTCCCTATATTCCTTCTTATTTCAGACTCAGGAAGACCAATTGAGAGGCAACTGCAGGGATGCCTGGTGGCTCAGCGGTTTGGCGCCTGCCTTTGGCCCAGGGCGTGATCCTGGAGACCCAGGATCGAGTCCTGAGTCGGGCTCCCTGCGTAGAGCCTGCTTCTCTCTCTCTGTATCTCATTAATAAATAAATAAAATCTTAAAAAAAAAGAGAGAGAGGCAACTGCAGTCTTTTAGGCAAGAGATGATGGTGGGGCAGACTAGGGTAGAATCAGCACAGATGGAGAGGAAGGTATGTAGAATTGGGACTCAGTAAGGTAAGAACCCTGAACTTCTAACTTTTTTTCCAGGATCCTATGACTGAAGATCTAGTTCAGTCATCCTGCAACAGCAGAGAGGCTTCCATGGACTCTTTGCCTCAAACAATTGAGGAAATTGAGGAATTTCTCAAGGAAGTCTCTGAGTCCTATAAGGCAAGAACCGCAGGTGCACCAGAACCACAGACACCTCTGACTGCCTATGGTGAGGACAACCAAAATGAGTCAGCCCAGAGGGTGATGACTCCTTTGAAGTCCACAATGATGATTTCTGCATGTTCTAACAACCCTGGGACAGTCCTTGTTCAGAACTCAACAACACCCACCGTTAAAGCCCTTGATATGCCCCCTGGAGACCTAAGTGAAATTTTTTTCATGAACCGAAAGGTGATGTTTGATGAGAGAAAACCCACAACAACCTCCTGGATGACAGATATTACTGACAACCCAAAAACATTCACTGATTGCCAAAAGATAACTATCACTGCAAACAAGATGGCAATCCCCAATGAAGGCAGCCAGATGAAGATGATGACCAGTGATGACCAGATCCTTTATGAAAGACAGGTAATAACTCTTAAAGAGGGCTACATGATGACCTTTAGTGGTAACCAGACCTTCACTGAGGACCGTAAAATTACTTCCAGTAATTTTCAGGGTAACTATACCCTGAACTGGAACCAGATGGCAACTCTGTGTGAAGAGCAGATAATGACCCTCAGTGATGACCAGACCTTCTATAGAGACCAGATAACCTTCAGTGGGGGTCAGATGGAGACCTACATTGGTGACCAGACCCTCTATGGAGGCCAAATGACCTTCAGTGGGGACCAGACCCTGTATGGGGGCCAGATGAATACTCTTAATGATGGCCAGACCCTTTATGGAGAACAGATGACCTTCAGGGGAGACCAGGTCCCCTGTGGGGGTCAGATGAAGACCCCTAGTGGTGACCAGACCCCCTGTGGAGGCCAGATGACAACTCTTAAAGGGGGCTATACGATGACCTTCATTGGTGACCAGACCTTCCCTGGGGGGCAGATGACAACATGCAGTGGTGTCCAGACCCCCTATGGAAGTCAGATGATGATGTATAAGGGAGATCATATGAGAACCTTCACTGATGACTACAACCTATATGGAGATGGAGGCCATATGATGCCACATCAGTCCTCACCACAGCCATACCCGGGATTCGTGTACTTTTCAAGTTCCCATTTGACCCATGGACAATACCTAGAAGAGCAGAAATGCAACATCAAGACCCAGAAAAGTAAATTCCAGAAGCCTGACATTTTGAAGACCTACACTTGCACATACCAGGACTGTGGGAAATCCTATACTAAGCCTTCCCACCTCCGAATCCATGAACGCAAACATACTGGTGAGTGAGGGCTGAGGGATAGGGATGTGCTTTTATAAAACTTTGGGATCATTGAGATTGTTGACACCTCTCTCTAAGCCTGGGAGCTCAGAAGACTAGAAAAGGCTGACCTGTTTGAAAGGGTGGATAAAGCAGTTCTAGAAAGAGAACTATATAGTTCTGGGGGAGAGCCAACTTGGCTGCAGCCTTTTGTGTTGTTAACTGTGCTGAGATGATGGGAGTAAGTGGAAGGGTTTTTACCTTCTAAGGCTGGTCTTGACTCTACCTCTCCTGGGACTGACCTTTCATGGACCTCTCCTAAGGCCCAACAGGTGCCCACTCCCGACCTCATTATTCCCCCACTGACTTTCCTGCTGACCCTTGCTTTTCCTATTTCTCTTTTTCTCTTCCTCTCCCTCCTTCACAATTTTTCTCTCGTCCTTCCAACCTGTGCTGCCTTCCTAGTCTTCCTCTTTCACTCACCACCTCCAGTCTCCTCTCCTCTGGCTCTCCATCTCCTACTCCAACATGCTTAAACCCTTTATCTTCTCTGTTCACTTTCAGCTTCCCTGTCCCATGCTACCCAGAAGCATGACAAATTTCTCTTTTTCTGATCCAGGGGAGAAGCCATACAAATGCAATGTGAAAGGATGCACATGGAGATTCCCCCGTTTGGATGAGCTCAACAGACACAAGAGAAAGCATAGTGGGGAGCGGCCCTACCTGTGTACTAAATGCAACAGGAATTTTGCACGATCTGATCACTTGAAGCAGCATCAAAGAATCCACAGATAATGTTCACCCATGACTATGTACTCATCGGGCTATGAAGAAACGGGTGCAGCTGAACAATTCTGTCTACTAAGCCTTTGTTTGCTCTGTACCTAGCACGGTCACAGCCTATAATAAGTGCTTAATATTATCTGTAAGGTTTTTGTTTATTTTTTTCTGAAACACACAAGGAACACATATATGCATTTCAATAGAATCAGAAGCACTTTTCATTCATTCCCCACTCCAACTTTAACGTTTTATCCTGTGCTATCAATCCTTCTAGATCTTGCTCTGTGCATTTGCCTCTATGTGTACATGTAAAAGTGGACATATGTAGGTGATGAAATTTATACACAGTTCAGATGTGTAAAGAATGTAGCATTCTGTATCTGACCTCATATTTCTCTGGGTATCTATTTTAATGTGGTTAAGAGAAGGGAGACCCTTGGTCACTTCTAGTGTAAGATGGTCTACAATTAAATGAAATTCATTTGGATGAGTACTAAATCTATTCAAAAGTTAAACTTCCTGTCACGACTGTTTCTTCTCTCAGGCAAAGTGTCTCTTTTCCCCCCTACCTTCTCCATATTCTGTCTGGATACTGGGAGTGATAGCTTTGGAACAGGGGTGGTCATGTGGTGGCTATCCTTGCCACTGGGCCTTGGGCCCTTTGGTTCATTGCTTCTGCAGGTGGGGTGACCTGCAGTCTGTATTTCTCCGTATGGGCATGATTTGATAACTGCTTCAGAGAAGCTCTGTCATTTTCCCTACTGACTAGTCCTTTTCCAGCTCTTAAAGTTTCTGCGCTCCTAGGGCTTGACTCCCTTCCAGCTTATAGAATATCCCCCTGGCAAAAAGGTCTGGGTAAAGTAAAGGATGTGATATTATCCCACTCCTTATTTCCAAAAGGAGCACTTTGAAAAGCACTTTCTACTCAGAGCCCTAAAAGGGAAGTGGACCACAAATCCCCCAGGGCTTCCAATTGGCCCTGCTGCATTTTTTAATAAGACTTTATTTATTTATTTATTCATGAGGGACACAGAGAGGCAGAGACAAAGGCAGAGGGAGAAGCAGGGTCCCTACAGGAAGCCCGATGTGACACTCGATCCTGGGACTCAACCAGTGCTCAACCAGTGAGCCACCCAGACATCCCGGCCCTGCTGCATTTGAGGTGCTTCTTCATTCACCCACTTTCACCTCACCCCCAGACACTAGATCCCTGAGTCTTTAAGGGACTCGGACAGCATTTTTGAAGTTATATCTTAATGTTGTGTTTGGTATTATATGAAATAATATATGTAAGTTGTAAGTATAAAAAAAAGTGAACCTCTGTGAGAGCCCATCACCCAGTGGTATGTAGTCAGGTGTCAAGCTGGCCAGTTAGGACGAGCCAAACTGAAAGTAACAAAAAGTTGCTTACTTCCTGCTACAGAGAAAGTAAGATGCAAAAAGACAAAGTGTCAGCTCTCCAGTGTCCCATCTTTCCCCATGAAACAGCACCGGGCAAGGGCTAAGGGATATGCAGCGCAGATGGGGGTAATTCTCTCACTGCCCTAAACAAAAAGATTCTCCTACGTTTTTCTGGAAGGGGTAATAGAGGAAGAGAGGAAAGTGCTAGGGTTGGAAAAGTAATGAGCCAGATGGGGGAAAAAAAGTACCTCAGCAGGTCCCCCAGTAAGGAGACTTCTGAATAGAGATGCCCAGGTTTGGAATCCAGATATGCCTAGGAGCAGGCCTGGCCAATGTAGTGACTTCTTGACAACAGCTCCCTTCAGAAAATTGTAGTCCACCTGCTGTGCACCAAGTCTGGTGTGGGGAGGGCAGCCAAGGTCTTATAATTACCTATGGTTAGACCTGAAAGGTCACAAATAGGATGTTAGCCTTAGACTGGACTCCTCAGCTGCACCCCTTGATCTTTCAGGGCCCTAGTGGGAAGCATAGACTACTCCATTATAGACTCAAATGAGCCAGACATTGCAAGAAGTCTGGTTAATCAGTCTGAGGGCCATGATCAAAGTCCCTCTAAGTAGCATATCAGGCCTGCCCAGAGGAGTGAATAGCTCCAGCCCCAATAGCTGCCAAGCCAGAAAAAGATACATAGCTCATTAGCATCTACCCTAGAGAGCCAAGAGGCCTTCTGTCTAAGCCACCTACTGTTCTGTTTTGCCAGATTTGTTGATCCAAATGTTGGTAATTACACAGACCCTCCTTGACTAGCCAGCAGAAAGCCGAGAACTGTGTGGTTAGCCAACACTACTTGGGCCGATGAATTGAGGTTGAGATCGTATGAGTAATAATCTTAATGAGGAGCAAGGACAGATAGTATATAACCTTTTCTAATTGGAGGACAGTGAGAATAACCACACAGCCTATATAGGGCAGGAGTGAGTAGAGAGAAGAAGGCCACCGCCACTGTAGACAAAATAACTCTGATAGCAGATCCTGCACTTCTCTCCCAGATGTTCTTGTTGCCTCCTTCTCTGACAGGAGTGAGTTTACATTTAGGGAGGTATTTTGCTCCTGGAGAATCAGTCGTAGCAATGTATCATGTCCACATTAATAAGGCTGGTGCAGTTGAGGTATCAGAAAGACCCTAACCAACCAATAATTGCTTCTCAAAGAGTGTGTACCTTTCAGCCATCTCCAGGAGTTTATGGATTCAGAAACCAAGTGGTGTGACTAGCCCATGGCACTGTTCTGCCATAGGCTGTCATCAGTGAGCTCAGAGTTTGCTGAGACCTGTAACTCAAAGGTAAATATGGATCCATGGGGCCTAAGGGAGAGTCAACTAGGGTGGCCCACTGGTGGGCCTCTAGGTATTTTGTTAAAGGCCCTACTCTAAGGTAGCGTTCTTTCTGGTAACCAGTAGATGGATGCCACCAAGATCCCTACATTGGTTATGTGAGAACACCATTAGTTATGTATCTTTTTCTGGCTTGGCAGCTGTTGGGACTCATGGCTATATTCACTCCTCTAGGCAGGCCTGATATACTACTTAGAGTGACTTTGATCACTAATCACTAGGTCTCCTTTATGTTTGTCAGGGCAATCATCTCTGGAATGAGACATGACACCCTCTCCCAGATAACACTTACCATTGGGTACTAGATCATTGTGCATTGCCTGTGTTAATGACCTCTGCTTGTGTTTTTACATGTTGCTCAATAGGGTATCCAGTTCTTGGGGGTGGTGCCCTTATGCGGGCCCACTAGGAGGATGTTATCGATATAACAAAGGCGAGTACTCCTTCCAGGAGCAGGACTTTTTTCCAGATCACATTGATGGCAGAGAGCTGGAGAATTTAGGCAGCCTTGTAATAGAACATTAAAAGTGTATTGCAATGTGTTGCACACAAAGACGAATTTGATCTGGATCACCTGGGTGGAGAGAGGGTGCTAGAAAAAGTGTTTTCTAGAAAAAGTGGTTGCTGCATACCAAGTTTCTTCAGCTTGGGCAGTAGCCTCTGTGACAATCATGATACCAGGTACTTCCAGGACTGGCACTGAACCTCTTCTAGTCACTGATGAGTTTCCAGATACCTGAGGCCTTATGTACAGGCCAAACTGATTTATTGAATGAAGAAATCATCTCACGGAATTTTGGCTTCCCTGAGATCGGCAGTGTGGGTGGTTTATTTTTCTCCTTCATGAAGCCAGTATTGTCTTGGACAGACAGTGGTACTAGGCACTGGTTGGTAATTGGGTAAGTTCATTCACATGCCCCACTAAAATGCAGCAGTTCTTATCAGGGATTTGGGGCAAAGGTAAATCATCTATAGACATAGACAATACCTAGACAATACTTCTATATTGATAATACATTCACTAGTGAGTCATATAGCAAAGGAAGTTTGTAGGGACCCAAAAGGACCCACCCATAGCTAGGCTTGGACAAGGGTCCCAGTAGTAGAGCTTTATGTTTCCCCCTTATCCTGGAGCTAAGATTTCGGGGATCACAGTCACCTGTTCACCAACATCCAAAGACCCAAGAAGTGCAACTCTCCCCCACATCCCTGTTGAACCTTGACCTTGGTGTAGGGCCTCTGATCCCTCATGGAAAGAGAGGGGCCTTGGACTGTCCCAAAGTCTTGTTAATTTTGAATGCCAAGAGATCTGGGTAAGATTCGTGGCACTTCCCCATTCATCTCTAGGCTCACTGGGAGGAAGCTGCTAATCAAGTACCCCATAGGCCCTGACTGAACTCCTTGCCCTATCAATTTCCTCCTTTGAGACTGTCACAAAGTAACCAAATTCAGAGATCTTTCTGGGAAGGCCTTGCCCAGGCTTTCCAGGAGAGGGCGCTAGGTTATTACTCTTATGCCACTCTCCTGGTTAATCTTTGCTTTCTAGCCCCTGGCTGCTTTTTCCATGTCCAGGAATTTGTCAGTTAAGACTTGGACTATATCATGGGTGAACTGACCTGATCTCATGAAGAGGTTTAACTAGCCCTGGTCACCAGTGCCAGCAGGGGTAGCATGGACAAACTTGGAAATTTGAGTCTGGCTAAAAATCTGACCATCTACTGTCCTTAGTCCCTCATTGCAAATAGAAGCACAAAGATGGTTTGCAGGGACTTTAGAGCCTCTGCAAGTGTGGTCCAAACAAGGAACTTATAACGAGTGGGACAACCTGTTGGAGCCAAATAGTACCCATTGAGGAAGGAAGTCTCGGATGTTTGCCCACTGTTAGGATACTTCAAAAGACCAGTCTGTGGCAGTGCACTCCACAAGGCACCACTCTGCATCACTAAGTTTAACAAGATGATTTGTTCATCGTGGAGGCAAGTCTCTAGATGTCTGAGCCACAGGGCAAAGGCCTCTACACTCTTTCACTTGAAGGCATGAGTCTCTATAACACACTACAGTGAAGGATGTCCCTTGGCATCAGCAATCTGCTTAGAGCCGATAGTAATCAGGTGCAATTCAGCATGTATGTTCTCTGACAGTTTTTGGTCCCATTTCTGAAGGACCATGAACAGTAGCTGGGGAACAGATTCCCTAGCTTTCCTAGAGTTCCCTTTGTTGAATTTCAAATTTGACCCTGTGGGCAAGTCCAGCCAGGGAGTGGAGGGCTAAAAGGGACCAATGATTTTCCCTTAAAACTGAAAATTTTCTGTAAATAATCCACTAGCACCCCCCAAGTCCTATTGGTATGGCCACAGAAGTGCCCATGGGACCCTCAGGTGTTTTATTCTTCCAGAAAGGCTTTGTGCTCAGTCGGCCATCCGTCTTGCTGCATCAATTTGTTGAATTGCCAAGGTGCCAAGATGGTTAATTAGGATAATGAGACAAACTGCAGGTAAAAATCAAGGCTTTATTTACTTACTGTGATAGTGCAAGCAAGAGGTGAAAAGGAGAGGTGCTGACTACCTAAAGCTCCCAAGTAAAGTCAGTTGGATACAGACAGGGGAATTAACTCACTGCCGAGGAGCCCCAAACTGAAAGGTTCCTGCCTTTTAATGGATCTGGGGAATCTGAGGGAGGAAGGGGAGGAGGGCTTGGAGTGGAAAAGTACTGAGTCAGATCACTAGCACCCCATAAGGAAGCCTCTGAATGGAGGCCACTGGGCTAGAAATACATATGCACACGGGCATGTGTGGCCCATTACCAACACACTGGGGTGTGAAAGGAAGAGACCAAAGAGCTATGAAAGTGTACTTGGATCTTATGTTAAATGCATTTGCTGGAAATGGTACTTTACACCTCTGTGGTCTTCCTCCTAAAAACACATCATTTACCTCTAGCCAAATCATGCAAAACAACCCAGATCCCAACCAAGGAACATTCTACAAAATATCTGACTAGTGCTTTTCAAAACTGTCAAGGTTGCCAAAAACAAGGAAAGTGGGAGAAACTGTCACTGCCAAGAGGATGCAAAGGAAACGTGATAACTAAATGTAATGTGCTTTCCTGAATAGGATCCAGAACAGAAAAAGGACATTAGGGGGACGCCTGGGTGGCTCAGCAGTTGATTGTCTGCCTTTGGCTCAGGGTGTGATCCTGGAGTCCTGGGATTGAGTCCCACATCAGGCTTCCTGCAGGGAGCCTGCTTCTCCCTTTGCCTGTGTCTCTGCCTCTCTCTCTCTCTCTCTGTGTGTGTCTCTCATGAATAAATAAATAAAATCTTTTTAAAAAGAGAGAGAGAAAAAAAGACATTAGGAAATCTAAATAAAGTATAGCCTTTAGTTAATAAACATGTATCAGTATTGGTTTATCACTTGTAACAAATATATCACACTAATATAAGATGTTAATAAGGAAAACTAGGTATGGCATATAGGAGAACTCTAGATACTATCATTCTAGTTTTTCTAAGACTGCTCTAAAATAGGGGCACCTGGGTGACTTGGTTAAGTGAGTTGGCCCAGTTAAGTATCCAACTCAATTTCAGCTCAGGTCATGATCTTAGGGTCATGAAATTGAGCCCCGAGTAGGACTCCACACTGGACATGTAGCCTGCTTAAGATTCTCACTCTTCAGGGGTGCCAGGGTGCCTCAGTCAGTAAAGTATCTGCCTTTGGCTTAGATCATGATCCCAGAATCCTGGGATGGAGGCTGGCATCAGGCTCCCTGCTCTGCAGGAACCTGCTTCTCCTTCTGCCATTGCCCCTTGCTTGTGCTCTCTCTATCTCTGTCAGATAAATAAAATCTTAAAAAAAAAAAAGATTCCCTCCTTTCCCTCTCCCCCCATGCCCTGCACAAGCTCTCTCTCTCAAAAATAAATAAGTAAATAAAACTGCTCTAAAATAGTGTATTTAACACTCTCCAAAAGGCGATAGAATAAATCCGTAAGACCAAATATTTATATAATTGCAATGGTAATACATTTATCTATTAAAAGAAAAAAAACAACTTTCTCAAGATTATAGCATTGTTTCGTGGCAAATGAGCTGAACATCCTGCAGTAGAAGATGGATGAAATAAATATGGTACATCCATACAATGGAATTCTATGCATCCATTTAAAAGATTCTAGTAGTTCTCTATTTGCTTACACAAAAGTCTCCAAGATGTACTGGTACGTGAAGACAGCAAGAGAGCCAAAAGTGTGAATAATCTGCTGTTTATGTATTACAGATTGGTCTGGAAGACACATAACCAAAAGTAGCATCACTTCCAAGGAGAGAGGCTCAAGAGCAGTAGGGGGATTTTTCACTAAATAATATGTTCTACCTTTTGAATTTTGTACTTTCATGTACATATTATCTATTTAAAATGTTTTTTATGAACCAGGCAAAGGAAAAGGAGGAAGGAAAGAGGAAACTGAAAGTTAGAGGCCCTGTTTATCTTTTATCTCAACACTTAACACAAGTATGATTCATTGCTTGAGGTATGAGTCAGCAAGGGAGACTTGAGTGAATGAATGAACACCTGAAAGCCAAAAGAAAAAAACTTATTGGAAAAGCCACTCTTATCTTGCTATGTCACATGGGAATAGATGTGCCACTGTTTTCTAAAAGCCTGTTTACGTGTCATTCCTCCTATCACTTCCCCACCTGACCCCTCACACCTTTTCTGTACCCCACTCAAGGCTTCATTTTGCAGGAGGCTTCCATCCCCATTGCCCCAGAACCTAGGAGTCTCTTTAAAAATTGTATCCCCAGTCTGCAGAGGGTGGCTGAATTTACGTCAACCCAGAGGTAGGAGGGTGTGTTCTCCTTTGGACCTAAGCCGCACCCAGGAAAGTTGCCTTTGGGAAGGCATTAGCTACAGCCCCAGAGCCTCAAGCCAGGCATCCCCCAGCACCTTCCTGACAAAAGCAGGACCATCATCAAATGCACCCAAGGGCAGGAGGAGTTGCCAGTGCAGCCAGCCACCAGCAGTTGTGGCGGGGGTGGGGGTGGGGGTTGGGAGGTGACCTATAGAATGAAGTCAGAAGTTCTTTTCAGCTCAGGTACCTTATATCCCAACCAGTTCTCAATAATCTGCTTACCTGTGCAAACCACTATCCTCCACCTTCCCCAAATGCAAATAATGCTCTTCAACCCAAATAATGCTCTTCAACCCAGAATAATCCATTCATTCTCCACCCAAGGCAAACAAGATGGGCCTTCCAAATGCAATCGTAATCATGTTTCTGAGTCAGTGTTTCCTGCAATTAGCTTAGAGCTCCAGGAGGAGCAAAGATCCAGTTGACCATTTTGGCCACAGTATCCCCATCACTGAGGCCCCTGGGCACCCAGCAGACACCCAATAAATTTTTTGATGAATGAAAGAGAGTGAATACAATTCAAGTTCTAACTGTGCAAGGACAGTGTCCCAAAGACCTTTGGAAAGCCTTCCCCCATCTTATTTTTTATTTTCCATCCTTCCCAAACTAGCCCACTATACTCTCTGAAATTCGTCCATAATCTGGGAACTCCCCTACATCCTCCACCTCCTCAGAGAAGCTATCTCTTCTGCTTGCCTCCATATCCTGCCACCTTGTGAAGACATCCCAACCCATCCCACTTACCTTAGGAATTATTCTCTCATCCCATCTACTTTAGGATCTCTCAGTGCTACTTAAAAAAAAAAAAAAGCATTATTCTCCCAGATATTTGCAAATTATATATCTAATAAAGGGTTAATATCCAATATATAAAGAACTTATACAACTCAACACTGTGAAACACAAATAATCGAAGAATGGGCAGAGGACCTGAATGGACATTTTCCTAAAGAAGATAACACAAATGGCCAATAGACATATGAAAGACACTCAACATTACTAATCAGAATGGCTGGAATCAAAAAGACAAAAAATAACTAGTGTGGATGAGGTTGTGGGGATGTAAATTGGTGCAACCACTGCAGAAGACGGCATGGAGTTTCCTCAAAAAATTAAAAATAAAAATACCATATGATCCAGTAATTTCACTACTGAGCATTTACCTAAAGAAAATGAAAACATTAACTTGAAAGATATATGCACTGTTATGTTTATTGCAGCATTATTTACATAGTCAAGATATGGAAGTCATCCAAGTGTCCATTGATAAATGAATGAATAAAGAAAATGCGGTATATATAGATACAATGGAATATTACTCAGTCATTGAAAAAATTGAGATCTTGCCATCTGCAAAAACATGGATGGATGGACCTAGAAGGTATTATGTTTTTTTTTTTAATTTTTTTTATTTATTTATGATAGTCACAGAGAAAGAGAGAGAGGCAGAGACACAGGCAGAGGGAGAAGCAGGCTCCATGCACCGGGAGCCCAACGTGGGATTCGATCCCGGGTCTCCAGGATCGCGCCCTGGGCCAAAGGCAGGCGCCAAACTGCTGCGCCACCCAAGGATCCCCCTAGAAGGTATTATGTTAAGTGAAATATGTCCAACACAAGAGACAAATACGGTATGATTTCATATGTGGGATGTAAAAAGCAAAACAGAAGCAGAAACAGTTCCATAAATAGAATGATCTGACTTGGGCGGTGGGGGGTGAGGTTGATGTGGAGAACAAAGGGCTCAGCGGTTGAGGGAGCGTCTGTGTTTGGCTTGGGGCATGATCCCCGAGTCCGGGGTAGAGTCCCACATCGGGCTTCCCTGCATGGAAACTGCCTCTCCCTCTGCCTGTGTCTCTGCCTCTCTCTCTCTGTCTCTCATGAATAAATAAAATATTTGAAAAAAAATAAGTCATGGAGATGAAAGGTACAGCATAAGGAATATAGTCAGTGGTATTGTAATAGCATTGTGTGGTGACAGATGGTAGCTACACTTGTAGTGAGCATAGTGTAATGTATAGACTTGTCAAATCACAATGTTGTACACCTGAAACTTATGTAACATTGTGTATCAACTATACTTTCAATTAAAAACAAAAAAAAAGAATGAGAAGAGCCTGCGTGGCTCAGTCAGTTAAGCATTGGACTCTTGGTTTTGACTCAGGTCACTATCTCAGATCAAGCCCTATGTCAGCCTTCGTCTATTAATCAAGGAGCCTGCTTGGGATTCTCTCTTTCTCTCTGCCCGTACCCTCTTACCCCTGCTCATGCTCTCTCTAAAAAAAAAAAAAAAAAAAAAAAAAAAAAAAAAAAAAATTAAGGGCGCCTGGGTGGCTCAAGATCCAGAGAGGTGTCCTTTTGAGTCTTCGACTAAGTACTGATCAAGCATGAGAAGATTTTACTCAAGGCTAGAGGGGGAAAACACTGAAAAGTGAGCAGAACTCTTCCTGGATCTCACACAGAATGGGAAATAGTCTGTTTTTTTTTTTTTTTTAAGATTTTATTTATTTATTCGTGAGAGACACAGACAGAGAGAGAGAGGCAGAGACACGGGCAGAGGGAGAAGCTGGCCCCCTGCAGGGAGCCTGACACAGGATCCCAGGGCTCCAGGATCCCACCCCAGGCGGAAGGCAGTGCTAAACCGCTGAGCCACCGGGGCTGCCCGAAATAGTCTGTTTTCACCAACCAGAATGCAAAAACATACAATATAGACCAGGAAATATCTTAGAATGTTGCCTTAGTGGTGGGGTTAAATTAGCCTTAGAAAAAAATGCAGTTCTGGGATGGTCCTAAAGAATCTTAAATTATGAGTCTCATAAATAAAAATTCCCGAAGTAAAAAAAAAAAAAAAAAAAAAGTAATCCTCTATGAGTCTCATATAAATAAAAATTCCCGAAGTAAAAAAAAAAAAAAAAAAAAAAAGTAATCCTCAGAGAGATCCAACTAGAAAGTAAAATGCATGCCAGAAATAGAAATCAACAATATGTAAAGGAATAAAACAAAATCCAGCAACCAACAATGTAAATTCACAGTTGTCTGGCATCCAGTATAATTTTTTTTTTAAAGATTTTATTTATTGGGGATCCCCGGGTGGCTCAGCGGTTAAGTTAAGCGCCTGCCTTTGGCCCAGGGCGCGATCCTGGAGCTCCGGGATCGAGTCCCACGTTGGGCTCCCTCCATGGGGCCTGCTTCTCCCTCTGCCTTTGTCTCTGCCCCCCCCCCCTCTCTCTCTCTCTCTCTCTCTCTCTATATATATATATATATATATATATATATATATATAATAAATAAAATCTTTTTAAAAAAAGATTTTATTTATTTATTCATGAGAGGGGCAGAGATACAGGCAGAGGGAGAAGTAGGCTCCCTGCAGGGAGCCCAATGTGGGACTAGATCCCAGGACTCCACGATCACGCCCTTGGCCAGAGACAGAAGCTCAACCGCGGAGCCACCCAGGTGTCCCATCCAGTACAAAATTATCAGCTATTCAAAGAAGCAGGAAAATAAGGACAATTATCAAGAGAAAAATCAATTACTACAGACTCAGAAATGACAAACATGATGGAATTAGCATAGGACATAAAACAGCTATTTTAACTATGCTTCATATGTTCAAGGGAGAGAAAGGAGCATTATAAGGAGAGAATCAGAAGGTTTTAAAAAGATCCAGATGGAATTTCTAGAGACAAATTACAGTATCTGAAAAACTGAGAGCAGGTTATCCTGCAGAAGAAAAGATCAGTTGGCATGAAGATGTCTAATATGAGAAGAAAAAGATTGAAAAAAATGGACAGAGCATCAGTGGCCTGTGGGACTATAGCAAACAGACTATCATATGGGCAGATTGCATGTCAGGAGGAAAAGGGGAGGAGGATAAAAAAATTGACAAAACATGGCCAAAAAACTCTAAATTTTATGAGAACTATAAACGTTTTGATTGAAGACGCTCAATGAACCCCCAACAGAATAAACAAAGTTCAAAAGCACATAAAATAAAATATGGTTCAAGAATATATACATAGGGTAAAAACAAAGAAAGCAAACACAAATTAACCAAAATTCAGGTTAGTGGCCACCTCTGTGGAGGATGAGGAATGTGGTCAGAGGGGAGCACAAGGCTTCAAATGTATTAGTATGTGCTTTTTTTTTGAAGTGGCATAAAGGGTAAATACGTTACTACTTCAAACTGTATATGAGCCAAACTATTTTTTGCAAATGATGGACATTAGCAATAAAAAAAAAAAGAAAAAAGTAATGACTTCATCCATTCTGTCTGTGTCACTTAGACCCAAGCTATAAACCTGGGAGTTATCCTTGACCACTCCCTCACCAACCCAATCCAGCTATCAGCAGGGTTGATTTTATCTCTTAAATCTTTCTGCTGCTCTCTACCTACACTGCCACACCCCATCCAAGCCACCTTCCACTCTCACCTGGAGCACTCCGTGTCTCTGAAGCAGAAGAAACCTGTTTTTAAATGTGACTAATTCTCTCTTCAGCTTGAAGGTGTCAATCTTGCCGGCTTGCCCTCTGACACAGAGATAAGCAAATTGCCCAAGGCCACATGGCCAGGAAATGGCAGAGGCGGGATTCAAAATCTATTAGTCCTACATGGGAGCCCACAAGGTCTTACCCCACCCACTATCCTGCCTGGTGTTGAACAATACTGGGGAAGGCTTAGCCATGGCCTGCCATAAGGTAACCTCTCAAGGATAGACATTATCATGTGATCTCACTCATGTGGGTTTTAAGAAACAAAACAGAAGATCATGGGGGAAGACAGGAAAAAAATAAAACAAGATGAAATCAGAGAGGGAGACAACCGTAATAAGAGACCCTTAATCATAGGAAACAAACAAATCATAGAAAAAACAAAAACAAAGAGTCGCTGGAGGGGAAAAAGGTGGGGGATGGGGCAAGTGGGTGATGGCATTAAGAAGGGCACGTGATGTAATGAGCACTGGGTGTTATAAAGACTGATGAGTCACTGACCTCTACCTCTGAAACCAGAGGTAACATTATGTTAATTGAATTTAAAAATGAAACACACGCAAATATTTGTGACTTATATATACTTTGTTTGAATAAGCAATACACAAATATTTACGATTATATATAGTTTGTTTAAAATAAATATTAAACAATTTTTTAAACACAAAAAATATAATAAAGCATAGACCGACTTTTTCTCTTCAATAACTTCCTTAACCTTATCTGCCTAACTCCCATTAGTCCTCACCTCTGAGCTCAAACCTTATGTCCTGAGGAAATGCCTTCCTAACCCTTGTCCTATTACAGCAAGTCCCTGATATTTGTCCTCACTGCACTCTGCATATTTCTAGTGTCCTTCCTCCACTAGATTGTGATCCCCACAAGGGCAGGGGCCTGTGTTGCCCACCACTGTAAGGCATGCGGCACACCCCTTGCCCACTCTGGCTCCTCCCAGTTCCAGTCCTTGGTGAAAGTAATGAGTCACCAACAGACCTCTCTCTTATGTCCCAACAAGCAATCTGGCCTTCTGACCCTACCAGCAGGGATGTGTGTGAGCAGGTAGGGCAGGGGATGGAGACCAGTGCTGGCGCATCAAGCTTGAGATGTCCTGCTTCACAGGAGGGACCTAGTGCCCAGGTAGGAATGAAAGAGACCTTGGGCCACTCATTGGGTCACAATATAGTACCCCCTGCCCTTATTTATCATCTCAACTCCCCTCGGAGTTTAGGTGGGAAGGCACTTGAATGCCTGCCCAGGTACACTGGGGCCACTAGGGGAACAGACCAAGATGGCCATGCAGGAGAGGGTGAGGGTAGGGATGGGGGTGACAGGTGACAGGTCATCAAATCTGTGGGACTTTCACAATGCCCAGAATAAATGAGGCCCCCAGAAGTTTGGCTTCTCTTCTTGGCAACACTGAGTGCTTTCAGAATATTTGTCTGTGGTCTTAATGGACAGAACAAGGCATTGTTATGCTCTAAGTCCTTAGTGTCCAACACCGGATATGACCAAGGGTAGACTTCCAGGAAATGGAGGTCTGATTAACCCCCATGAGTCCTTCAGCTCTGACTCAAGCACCTCCTTGAGAAGTCTTTCTTCCCTGACACACCCTTCCATTGTCCCTGCCCCCCACCCCAGGAGTCCCCACAACTGTGATGCTTTTTGTAGTGGGCTCAAAGAACATTTGTCTAATGAATGGAAGCTTCCTGGTTGACTCTCTTCTGAGCAGTTGTGTTTACTCTGCAATCTGTCTGGAATTCTTTCCTCTTCATTCACTGGCTCAGTTTATCCCAACATTTAAGGGGTTACTAGATGTTACATATACTCACTTAGCTCAAGGGTGACCTCCCCCAGAAAACCTTTCTGACCTTCCCTTTAGGTGCTCCTCCTCTCCATGGCCACCACACCTAGGTGGACTTCTCAGCCCCTAGACCAAGATGATCCCTTAGCCACAGGAACTGGACCTGATTCATCTCTCTGTGGCCATCACCTGGCAGTGCTTGGTAACACCTGCAGAAGGTATCATTTCTAGAATAAATTCTGGTTGAGATCCCAGCTCTACCACCTGAGTTTAGGCAAGTTCCTTTCTATTACTTTGCTGGTCAGTGGAATGGCTGGCTGAGACAGAAGTACAGAAATGAGATTCAAAACTACCTGAGTACCCAGGATAGTCATCACGCTCTCGACCCTAGGGGAGGATCAGGGCAGAACAGGACCTTTAGTACCTGGTATTTGGTAGTACAGATACCTGGGCTCAGTTAAGGGAAGAGAGAAAGTTACAATAGGCTTTGTCCTTCTCTGCCCCAGTCTAATGTCCTCCACCCCCAAGTCACCTAGAAAACAGAGCCTACAACAAGAACTAAGTACTGAAGTTTTATTTGAGAGTTACAAACCCAGGGCACTGGGTGAGAAAAGGGAAGAAGGGCAGGGAAGAACTGGTGGTAATGCAAAGTGATAGCAGTTGGGTCCTGCTTCAGGACAAGCCTTGAAGAAACACAGTAGTTGTATCCAATGGCTACCTGGGTGATCTCCCCATTGGCGGAACTGTTTGGAGAAACAGTGCCTTGCAGTAATTGAGGAAAAGGAGGGAAGAAGGAATTTATCTCCCTGACTTTCTCCCATCTCCTATTAGTCAAACATTATCCCAGGAGCATTAACTCCCCCACACTTCTGGGTTGCTAATAGCAACTTGAGATGCCAGATTCCATGGCCGACAGACTTGGCATTCCATCCAAGTCTGGAAGATACAGGAGAGACAATCTCTAGGAATGTGACTGATGAGTGACAGAGAGAATCTGATTCAGTACATAAGATGTGTCCAAAACAGTCCAATACTTTTTCTCATTTACCAGACGAAGAAACATGGCATAGTTATTATCAAGGATCTTTCTCAAGGTCACATGGCTAATAATGGTAAATTCAGGATTTGAACAGTCTGGCTCTGGAAACTATATAGGTTGAAGATAAGGAAGTTGGATTTTATGTAGCAGGCAAAGGAGAGTCAATAAAGAGTTTCAAACTGGGGAGGGACACAAGACAAACTAAAGCTCCCAATCTCTACTTGCCTCCATTTTCCCATGTGGCTAAACTTGGCAAAAGTTGGCAGCCCCAGAGAGGCAAGGGGATGCAAGACAGTTTTGAGGAGGCTCTGACTGGGTCCAGAGCTCATGTAGGCTTTAACACCACCTCACAATCTTTCTCTGTCTTCACCTAAGCCTGCACCTACCGAAGACTAGCTGGTCAGAGGCAGGCAAGATCTGGGTAGAGAAGCCAAGATGCAAAGAGGAGATTGGCCTAAAGACCAGGAGCGGGAGGACCAGCCATCTGTCCATTGTTGTCCTGTGGGTCTGGGGGTCCTGGCACCCGTAGATGAGTCTTTTGGTGTTGCCGGAGATGGTCAGATCTCATGAATTGTCGGCCGCACTGATCACATCTATGTGGTCGATATCTGGTGTGTATCCGCATATGTCGTCCAAGCTCATCAGAACGGAAGAAAGACCATGTACAGCCTTCCCACATGCATTTATAGGGCCTCTCACCTGGGGGGTGGGAGACAAGGAACAGAAGAAATTAAGTAGAAGAATATGCCAGCAGGTGCATTGAAAGGGGTCTGACTCTATTAAAGAAGAGCAGTCAAGGTTGAGAAACCAAAAGAAAACCAAGGGAAAGTAGTGAGGAGGCAAAACAATCAGCAATCCCCATGATTTTGGCATGGTTGCACTAGATGGTGGGAAAGTAAATATTGGGGCCAATGTATCTTTACCCCAAGCTTGAAGGATGATAAACTAGTCCCAAGCCATTACAAACCCGTGGTCCAGCACAAATCTAAAACCCAGAAACTCCTCTACCCTACCCAATCCTATCCCACTTATCTTTGACACCGTATTCACCTGTGTGTTTGCGTTGGTGACTCATAAGGTGGGAGTACTTAGTATAAGCTTTTCCACAGCTCTCATATTGACAGCAGTAAGGCTTTGAAACAGGGAATCTTCTCCTGGAAGCCCTTTCCTGGGCCCTGGAGTACCGCTCTGCTTTCTGTGAAGCACGCATGGGCTGCTGGGGTAGGAAGGGGTCTTTCTGGGAGCCTGGCTGGCTGAGAAAGTCCTGGGATTCTAAAGCCAGAAATGATGGGGACCCAGCTGGGTTCATCCTAAAGTCAAGGGGGTTTTTAGGCGGCAGCATCTGACTCAAAGAAGGGAGCATTGCCTGGGCCTCAGTAGAAGGCACGGTGGGGGCCAATAACATTCTAGGTGTTAAAGAGTCTCTATTAGAAGGTACCATTGGGGGGCCAGAATAAGGCATTGTTGGCACATTGATGTGGGATGTCATTGAGATTCCACTGGGAGCTGAGACTGGCAGCCCACTGGGGGGCATCCTTAGATTCCTACCAAAGGTGATGTCCACCCCTGGAATACTGGGCTCTCCTAAGGGCATCATCTGGGGCCCCTTGAAAATCATCATTCCTGGCTGGGAGGGAGCCATTCCCTCACAGTAAATCATCTGGGAAGGAGTGTGAGTCACTTGGGGGCAGTAGCTCACACCATGCTCAGGCAGCGACATACTGAACTGCGGCCCCATTTCACTTGCATTCTGACTGGGTGCCTCAGCTAAGGCCAAGGGGACCCTCGCCAGCTCTGTGCACTGGTGGAAGTGTTGAATGCCTGGTGTGCCATCATTCCAAGAGGTGTGCACTCCAGTGTGTCTAGGAGATGGAGACATGTCCAAGACGAACACTGACTTCTCAGTATCCTTGAAGAGAGAGAGAGAGTCAGGTGAAATTCACCCTAGTTCAAATTCCAGTTCCACACGTCCCTCCTTCCCATCTCTAGACCCCACCCTAATCCAGCCTCCAATATATCTTCCCTGAATTATCCTGCCTCCGGGCCATTCAGTTCAGGCTTTCTAGGATGCAGGTCTGGTTGATAGGAGCATAATGGATGCCTAGATGTGACTCATGCCATGTTTCCTCCTTGCCATGTTTTTGTTTATTTCATAAAAAGCAACCAAGGGAGCAAATAAAATATTCGACAACCTTCACCTTCAGTAAAACTCTGAGAAAACCTTCAAAGATTATCTTTAACCATGAGGGTGAAAAGACATCCAAAATCAGCCTAAGTGCAGAAAGTCACAAAAGTAGGAAGGATCAAGGTTTCAAAGAGTTATGGCTCTGCAAATGTTTACTTACAGAGAGGGTCTCGGTTGAGTTGGAACTACTGTGGACGAGTCTGAGATCAAGTATTGGAGGAGGTGAGGAAGAGAGACAGACTTTTTTTTTTTAAATTTTTATTTATTTATGATAGTCACAGAGAGATAGAGAGAGAGAGGCAGAGACACAGGCAGAGGGAGAAGCAGGCTCCATGCACCGGGAGCCCGACGTGGGATTCGATCCCGGGTCTCCAGGATCGCGCCCTGGGCCAAAGGCAAGCGCCAAACCGCTGCGCCACCCAGGGATCCCCGAGAGACAGACTTTTAACAAGGGGGGTAGATTGGCTTGGAAGTCAGAGGCAGTGTTCCTGGATGACTAACTGGTGTGAAGCGAAGTGAGGAAAAGATTGGTAGTAGAACTTCTTGAAATAGGACAGGATCCAAGAATCATATTTTTTAAAGCTGTCCAGTACTGTAGCATCAGAGAGAGCTCTTGAGCTGAGAAACTGAGAAAGCGAACCCATAACCTCCCATCTGCTCCTCCGCTGTGACAGTTCAGAAAAGACCAATCCATTCAAATATGAAAACCAAAATGTAAGTAAAAAATACAGTATCCATGAAAGATACTATGACACCAAAACAGAAATTGAAGATTGCAATCTCAAAAAACAAAAACAACAACCACAACAAAAAAACCTCAGGGTTCCTGGGTGACTCGGTTAAGTGTCTACCTTCAGCTCAGGTCATGACCTTGGGATCCTGGGATCAAGCCCTGCATCAGGCTCCATGGAGCCTGCTTCTCCCTATCCCTCAGCCCCTCCCCACTGCTCATGCTCTCTTTCACATGTACTCTGTCTCAAATAAATAAAATCTTTAAAAAAAAATTTCACCAGTAAAAATGTTGCCACAGATCAAGGAAAAATGAGCAACATTCATACACACACACACACAAACACACAAAAAGAAAGCAAACTTAAAGCAATGTCAGCTTTTACACCAACTACAGAAATATCACAGAGCAGAAATAGAGGAAGTCAAAGAAGTTGCATCCAGATTACAGGCTACAGCTTATATTAGAGAGGAGGGAGGGAAGCATAAGGGGCCCTGAAAGAGCTTCTGTGGTGGTGGCAATGTTTCATAGATCTTCACTTTCTAGTAATTCATTAGGCTGTACATTTATATTCACTTCTCTGTTATTTTTCACTAAAATAGTTTCAAAATAATATTGTGAAAGATCATGATTTTTAGCAAGTGAAAAATTCTATCATAAAAATCAGAGTAAAAGTCAATAAAAGTAATGGTGAATTTAAATAGGAAACATTCTGTACATTTTCCCTAAGAGGGAATTTATAGCTGTAAATACTTATAATAAAAAAAAAAAATCTCAAATCCACAACTTAGCTTTGCACCTTAAGGAACTAGAAAAAGAAGAATGGCTGATCCCAAAGCTAGCAGAAGGAAGGAAATATTAGAAAAATATATCCATAAAACCAAAAGCTGGCTCTTTGGAGAGATTAACAGAATTGCCAAACCTTTAGCTAGATTGATCAAGAAAAATATGAAAGTGATGACATTTCTACCAATTTTACATAAATGAAAAAGATTGAGAGTACTATGAACAATTTCATGCCAATAATTTGGATAACCTAAATAAAATGGATAAATTCTTAAAAAGACAAAAGCCTACCAAAACTGAATCATGAATTAATAGAACTGTACAGACCCATAACTAGTAAAGAGACTGAATCAGTAATCAAAAGGCTCTAGGACAAAGAAAAACCCTGAACTTGATGGCTTAAGGGCTTAATTATAAACATTTAAAGAAGAATATCAATGCTTCTCAAATTCTTCCAAAATATTGAAGAGGAGGGTATACTTGCTAACTCACTCTAGCATTGCCTTGATACCAAACCCAAAGACACAAATAAAGCAAAGCGACCAACATCTTTCATGCATCTTTCACGATGCAAAAAAATACTAAAAAAAATAAAATAAAATAAAATCCAAATCCACCAGCATATTAAGCAGATTAAACAACATGACCAAGTGGGATTTATCCCAGGAATAAACAAGCCTGATTCAGCATCTGCAAATCAAAGTAAAATAAGGGGGTAAAAAAGCAGAAAAAAAAGCATTTGAAACAATCCAATATCCTTTCATGATTAAAAAAAATAAAAAAAAATAACTAAAAAAACAAAGAATAGAAAAAAACTTCCAAATTGATAAAGGGTATTTATGAAAAACCCATAGCTTACATCATACTCATGATGAAAGACTAAAGACTTTTCCTTTAAGATCAAGAAGACAGGGATGCCCACTTTTACCATTTTTATTCAACATTGTATTGAAAGTCTTAACCAGAGCAAGAATAAGAATAAGAAAATAGAAAATAAGAAAAAGTATAAAAAGTGTAAAAAGTACCTGTAGCAGGGGAAAAAGGTAAACTATGTTTCCAGATGATACAATCTTATATGTAGAAACCCTAAAGATTACACATACACAGACACATGTTAGAACTAATAAATTCAGAAAAAGTAGTAAGATTCACCTTATTTTTAAATAAAAACAATCCCATAGCATTTATTGTCCTCTGGTAATAACATAAAGGTAATCAAAACAATACAAATAAGGGTTTTAGAACTATATTCCCAACAAAGGACATCTAAAAAAACAAACTACACGGCCTTCTCAAGAATTTCTCACTTCATTGATCATTCTAGTTGGAGACACTTTGGAGCAGGGTAATATTATCTCCTTCTAGCATGATCCGACTCAGTTGTTTTCTTGACTTTGTTTTAGAATGAATCCCTTCGGCATCATCTAATACAAGGTTCATGTACTCATCAAAACCAATGATACAGCCCTCTATCTGCATGTTTACTCACTCATAAAGCCACACCTGAATCCGAGATCTATTTTGCAAGTATCTGAAGATGAGGTTGATGGGCTGAACTATCACCATCTGCACTTTTTGGCCCTGACCACAGAACACCATGGTGGAAGCTGACAAAGACTGCACCGTAAGATTGATTGATTGATTTTAAGATTTATTTTTTAAAAAGATTTTATTTGAGAGAGAGTGCACTTGTGTGAGCAGCAAGGAGAGGGAGAGAATCTCAAGCACTGAAGTAGAGCCCAACTCAGGGCTTCATCCCATGACCCTGAGATCATGACCTGAGCAGAAACCTAGAGGCAGATACTTAACCAACTGAGCCACTCCACTACCCTAAAAGTAGTAAGATTCAAATTCAAGAAATGAATACTTTTCCAAAAAAGACATCCAGAGTGCTAACAGACACATGAAAAGATGCTCAATATCACTCATCATCAGGGAAATACAAATCAAAACCATGATGAGATACCACCTCGCACCTGTCAGAATGGCTAAAATCTACCACAGAAGAAGCAGCAGGTGTTGGCGGGGATGTGGAGAAAGGGGAACCCTCTTGCACTGTTGGTGGGAATGCAAAATGGTGCAGCTACTCTGGAGAACAGTATGGAGTTTCCTTTTTTTTTTTTTCTGAGTTTCCTCAAAAAATTAAAAATAAAACTACTCTATGATCCAGCAATTGCACTACTAGGCATTTACCCAAGAATATAAAAATACAGATTTGAAGGGGTACATGCACCCTGATGTTTATAGCAGCATCATCAACAGTAGCCAAACTATAGAGAGAGTCCAAATGTCCATCGACTGATGAATAGATAAAGATGTGGTATATATATATATATATATATATATATATATATATATATATATATAGAATATTATTCGGGCATCAAAAAGAATGAAATCTTGGGGGTACCTGTGTGGTTCAGTCAGTTAAGTGAATGACTTAATTTTGGCTCAAGTCATGATCTAACAGTCATGAGATCAAGCCACACATTGGGCTGGGTGTGGAACCTGCTTAAGATTTTCTATTTCCCTCTCCTTCTCTTAAAAAAAAAAAAAAAATCTTGCCATTTGCAACGATGTGGATGGAGCTAGAGTGCACTATGTTAAGTGAAATTAGAGAAAGACAAATACCATATGATCTCACTCATAGGTGGAATTTAAGAAAGAAAACAGATGAACATATGGGAATGGGGTGGGGGAAGGAGAGAGGAAAACAAACCATAAGAGAATCTTAAGGATACAGAACAAACTTAAGGCTGATGGAGGGGAGGTGGGGGGGGGTTTGGGTTAGATGGGTGATGGGGATTAAGGAGGGCACTTGTGATGAGCACTGGGTGTTGCATGTAAGTGATGAATCACTGAATTATACTCCTGAAACCAATATCGCACTGTATGTTAACTAAAATTTAAATTAAAAAAAAAGATTCAAATCAGACACACAAAAATCAGTTGTTTCTATACATTGACAATGAGCTATATGTAAAGGAAATTAGAAAAACAATTCAATTTACAATAGCATCAAGAAGAAATACTTAGAAATAACCAAAGAGGTTAACTTAATCACCAAAAACTACAAAATATTACTGAAGGAAATTAAAGACATAATAAATGGAGAGACATTTTAACGTTCATGGATTGGAAGACTTTAATAGTTATGATGTCAATGCTATCCAAAGTGATCTACAAATTCCATACAACCCCTATCAATATACCTTTCCTGCAAGAATAGAGAAATTAGGGATGACTGGGTGGCTCAGCAATTGAGCATCTGCCTTAGGCCCAGGGCATGATCCTGGAGTCCCGGGATCAATTGGGCTCCCGGCATAAAGCCTGCCTCTCTCTGTGTCTCTCATGAATAAATAAATAAAATCTTAAAAAAAAAAAAGAAAAAAGAAAAGAAATCTACCCCCTAAAATTCATATGGAATTTCAAAGGTCACCAAAGAGCCAAAAACAATCTTGAAAAAGAACAAAATTGGAAAACTTACACTTCGTGATTCAAAATTTACAAAGCTAAATCATCAAAACAGTGTAATATTGGCATTAAGCATAAACCTATTCACCAACAGAAAGGAATAGAGCCCAGAGATAAACCCCCACACATACGGTCAAGTGATTTTCAACAAGGATGCCAAGATTGTTCAACAGGGGAAAGGTCAGCCTTTTCAATAAATCGTGCTGGTATAACTGGATATCCACATGCAAAAGAATGAAGGGCCCTCACTTAATATCACATACAAAAATTAATTCAAAATGGATCAATGACCTAAATATATGAGCTAAACTATAATACTCTTAGAAGAAAACAAGGGAAAAGCTTCAAGACATTGGATTTGGCAATGATTTCTCAGATATGACACCAAAGGCACAGGCAACAAAAGAAAAAAAGACAAAGTTGGGCTTCATCAAATTAAAATCTTCTGTGCATCAAAAGACACCATTAACAGAATATAAAGGCAACCCACAGGATGGGAGAAAACATTTGCAGATCACATATCTAATGGAAATACCCAGAAAATATAGAGAGCTCCTAAAACTTAACATAAACACAAACAACTTGATTCAAAAATGGGCAAGGGACTTTACTAGACTTTTCTCCAAAGATACACAAATGGCCAATAAGCAAATGAAAGATGCTCAACATAACTAATTAGGGAAATGCAAATCAAATCCACAATGTGATACCACTTCACATCCATTTAAAATGATTGTTATCAAAACAACAACAGAAACAACCAAAGGGTTGGCGAGATACAGAGAAATTGGAATCCTTGTACAATTCCACTTCTGGTATCTACCTATAGAACCGAAAGCAGGAGGGATCCCTGGGTGGCGCAGCGGTTTGGCGCCTGCCTTTGGCCCAGGGCACGATCCTGGAGACCCGGGATCTAATCCCACGTCGGGCTCCCAGTGCATGAAGCCTGCTTCTCCCTCTGCCTATGTCTCTGCCTCTTTCTCTTTCTCTCTCTGTGTGACTATCCCTTCTCCCTGGGAGAGCCTCTACAGTTTCCCCTTACTTGCACTTACTAGGCAATCTTTCTCTTGCTAATGATCCATTTCAGTTTATATTCCACCTTTTCTTAAACCAGTAGCTCCAGGGTAGACTTCTGAATCTTCCAGCTGCCTACTGCTCAGTCCATTTGGATAGCCCAAAGGCACTTCAACGGATTGTATCTAAAAGTCCTGCTCATCCTTACTCGCCCACCCACAGGAGTAAAAAACAAGCCTGTTCCTTGTCATCCTTTGCTGTCTCACAAAATGTCACTCTTCTTGCCCAATTGTGCAAGCCAGAAATCTGGGAAGGTGTCCTGGCTGGCTCTCACCGCCTACTTGTAGGTTAATTACCCATTCTTGTGGTGTCTACCTCCAAAACACATCCAAGATCACCAGTTGGTGGTCACCATGCTCACCTCCCTAGTTAGGCTGCTGTCTTAGTTCTCACCAAATGAGACCCCAATACCTTCCCAACAAATCGCCTTGATTACTGCTCACTTCTATCAGGGCACTCTTGACTCAAAGCAAATCTAATCATAACTGGTGGCGTTTAAATTCCTCAGTGGCTTCCTACTGGAGCCAGGAAATCCCTGCCTCCCTCCCCTGGGGCCACTCACTCTCCCATCAGGCTCTTGGCCTTGGTTCTAGGTCCATCTTTCGCTTCCTTCAAGGGAGATGCTTACTGTGTCCGGCCTCAGGTCCTGCAAACCGTTCACCCAGCCAGTTCTCAAGTCCCTCGACACGGCGTTACCTGGGCCCTTTTTACCCCCAGAGCCCAGCACAGGTTCTCAGGCTCAGTGAATATTCATTGCATAAACGACACCTGATTTATGTCCTCGATTTGCCACCCCTCCCCTTCCCAACCCTGTCCCTCACACTTCTGAAACCCGCATTTCTGCTTCCCTCTGCCAGCCTGCACCCACCCCGCCCCGAGCCCCCCACGCCCGGCCCAAGGGCTGACTTCTGGACTCACCTGCACCAGCTGGGGCTGCCCCTGCTGCCCCTGGCTGAGCCTCCGGGCCTCCTGCTCCATCTCAGCCTGGGATAGGCTGCACATCGGGACCGCGTGGGGGTCCAGGCCCACACCGGAGCACAGCTGAGCCGCTGGGCGTCGCAGGTCGCGAGTCCTGACACCACCACGCCGCAGTCACAATTGCCTCGCTCACCTTCTACTTCCCACCCTGCAGGGGGCGGAGCCAAGGGCCGCACCCACCGCCCCGCCCACAGCAGCGGCCCCGCCCGCCCCCCCCCCCCCCCCCCGCCCCCGGGTCCTGCCCAGCCACCGCAGGGTCACTAACAGGGGGCCTCAGACCTTCAGCACATCTTGGGTCTTACATCTGCTCCCCCCCCCCATGAGGCCATCCACCCTTCAGTCAGAGCATCTCTGTTTGGCCCAGATAGGGGTAAGGACACCGGGGTTTCGGACCCCAGGCCTTGTAGACCTCAGGGTGGAAAATCCAGGGCAGGAGGCCCCAGGCAGCCACAGACAAGGGGGTAGGTGACAAAAGAGCCTCCACCGCCACCCCACCAGGTCAGGGTCCTTTGCCATGAGCTCCCAGAGGCCTGGATCTTCTCTGCTATAAACCAGGTACCTCTGCCCCGTGTTCGAACCGGATACTTGGGAGCTCCGTGGCACGGGCCTTTATTCCAGGATACTCACTGAGTACCTCCTGGGTGTCTGCACTGCTTTTTGGAACTAGGGATTCAATGGCAAACAGGACAGAACTAAGGGTCTTCGCTCTCAAGGAATTTTCATCCAAAATAGGCAAGTGGATATAATCAAGTCAAGTTAATATAATTTTCTTTGGTGTGAGTGCCACAGAGAAAAGGAAATGGGAAAATGTGAGCTGAGAACTGAGTGCCTGGAAGGGACCTCCTCATAGGAAGATTGGAGGGATCTGGGGCAGGAGAGGGCTTGGCTCGCTAGAGGAAAAGTAGAGGGACCAGTGACCTCCACCAGGGGAGCACAGTGGAGAGTGGAATGAGGTGATAGGGATGGTCTTGGAGACCTTGGACAGTAGTTTGACTTTATCCCAAGTGTGATGGGAAGTCACTGAAGGATTTTAAATAGGAAATTGATATGATCTAATTTTTTAAATCAATCATTAGGCTCCTTTGAGATTTATGGATTATAGGAGATGAGATCAAAGAGGAGACACCAGTCACAAAGCTAAAGGAGCTCTCCAAGAAAAAGCTGTTAGTATTTGTGGGGCATGGTGATGGCGATTAGAGAATATTTTAGGATTAAAAAGGAAAAGGACTCGGTAATGGATTGGGATAGTAAAGGGCTGAGAGGAAAAGAGGAATCAAAGATGACCCCTATGTTACTGGCTTGAGCAATTGAGCGATGACTGCACCATTCCGGAATATGGAAAGATAAGAAGAAAAGCAGATTTGGAGACAGCTAAAACAATCCAATTTTAGACATACTGACTTTGAATTGCTTACTAAACGTGCTCAGAGAGAGGTTAGGGCTGTAAATGTAAATTTGGATGTTGTCTGCACAGAGATGGTGGTTATAAGGCCAGTAGAGTGAATGATGTCAACTAGGGAGCTGGTTAGGGAAAGGGACAGGGGACAGAACCTGAGAACCTCCTACATTTAAGGTTTAGCAGAACAGAAAGTTCACCCAAGGAGACTGAGAAGTAACAGATGGAGAAGTAGGGGGAAAGTCAGGAGATTGTATTTCAAGAAGCCAAAAGAAGCATGCATTCAAAAGAGGCAACCACATCAAATGTTGCTGAGATAAGAATCAGGATTTGACAAGATGAAGGTCATTGGTGACTGACAAAAGTGGGTAGAGGGCAGCCCGGGTGGCTCAGGAGTTTAGCGCCTTTTTAGCGCCTACCTTTGGCCCAGGGTGTGATCCTGGAGACCCAGGATCGAGTCCCATGTCGGGCTTCCCGCATGGAGCCTGCTTCTTCCTCTGCCTGTGTCTTTGCCTCTCTCTCTCTCTGTTTCTCATGAATAAATAAATAAAATCTTTAAAAACAAAACAACAACAAAAAAGAGTGGGTAGAGCCTGGGCCTCCTGATCTTGGAGTCAGGAGTTCAAGCCCCATGTTGGGCATAGAGTTTACTAAAAAAATAAAAATTTTAAAAATATGAAAAAATTTTTTAAAAATATGTGTATATATAATATTTAAAAGTATAAGTATATATAACATATTTTTTTAAAGTTTAGCTATAATTGGGAGCAGAGAAATGAGATGGTAGTTAGGAGGATTAGAGAGGCTGAATGAGGATCCACCAATAAACAGAAACTTATATTGAAGGAGATAGCTTAATGATAAGAGCGACACTGATAATTCAAGTAAAGACAGGACCCAGAGTACAAATGGACAAGTGGGACTTTGGTGAGAGTAGGGACTTTTGTTCCATTGTAACAGGTAGGATAACAAGAGTTTAAGTATCAAAAAAAAAAAAAAAGTCTTAAGTATCTTAGTGTCTCCAGCTCCTAGTATGTGGTGGAGCTGAGAGCAGGCCCTTGAGAATTAGCGACTGTGCCTCTAACACGAGCTGAGGTTTCAGCTCAGGGGTCACTGCCTTCTGAGGCCATCTCTGACTCCTATGTGATGCCTCTTTCATTATCAGAAAGTGGTGTTTCTCTCAACATGGCATCTAGAATATGTCTGTGGGGACACCTGGGTGGCTCAGTTGGTTAAGCATCTGCCTTTGGCTCAGGTCTTGATCTCGGGGTCCTGGGATCGAGTCCCGTGTGGGGCTTTCTACTCAGTGAGAAGCCTGCTTCTCTTCCCCCTGCCTGCAGTTCTACCTACTTGTGCTCTCTCTGTGTGTTAAATAAATAAATGAAATCTTAATTAAAAAAAAAAAAGAAGAATATGTTGGGGCACCTGTGTGGCTCAGTCAGTTCGGCCTGGGATTAAGCCCCACATCAGGCTCCCTGTTCAGTGCGGAGTCTGCTCCTCCCTCCTGCCTGTGCTCTCTCTCACTCTCAAATAAATCAAGTCTAAAAAAAAATAGAATATGTCTGTGGAGTGAATCATATTTGACACATGGAGCAGATTGTTTATTAACCTCATCCTCTATAAGATAGAATTATTTTCATAATTCAAATTTCATATTTTCAAGTCCCCATAAAATGAAAATAATAATATGCAGAAAAGAAATGCGGGAGTGAAAATTTTCAATTTTCTTTTACAAGGTTTATATGCATATTCATGCCAGTAAAACAAATACATATATACAATTAATATTTTGGTCCAAAAAAATGAAATAAGTACAGCTGTTTACTTCAATTGTTTTCACATCAACCTGTTTGAATTTTGATCCTTTCATTACTTATGTAAATGATCATTCAGTAACTAACAAGTGATTTTAATAAAACCAAAACTGCTAAATTGTACCACTGATGTAACATTTACTTCCCTGATTCATCTTTCATTTTATTTTATTTATTTTTTAATATATATATTTTTAATATATTTTTTTATTTTTTTAATTTATTTATGATAGTCACACACAGAGAGAGAGAGAGAGAGGCAGAGACACAGGCAGAGGGAGAAGCAGGCTCCATGCACCAGGAGCCCGATGTGGGATTCGATCCCGGGTCTCCAGGATCGCGCCCCGGGCCAAAGGCAGGCGCCAAACCGCTGCGCCACCCAGGGATCCCAGATTTAATTTATTTATTCATGAGAGACACAGAGAGAAGTAGAGGGAGACCAGGCTTCCTGTGGGGAACCTGATGCAGGACTCAATACCAGAACACCAGGATCACAACCTGAGCCACCCAGGTGCCTCTCATCTTTCATTTTAAAACAGCTAATAATTTTTTTAAAATAAATTTCCATTTTATAAGTATGATTTAAATTCAGTAAAATATTTCATGTGTAAACTAAAATTTGCTTTTAACCAGGGGCACCTGGGTGGCTCAGTCAGTTGGGTGTCTGGTTTTGGCTCAGGTCATGGTCCCAGGGTCATGGGATTGAGCCCTGAGTGGGGCTCCCTGCTCAGTGGGGAGTCAGCTTCTCCCTCTCCCCACTAGTGCTTTTTTTTTTCTCTCTCTCTCAAATAAATAAAAATTAAAGGAAAATTTGCAGTTAACCAAACCAAAGTATTTTGCCTCTCCTTTACATTGTTTCACTGTTCTAAATTTTAACTCAAAACTCCAACTAGTTACATTGAAAGATAGAATTGAAGTAAATCAAGTTCTGTTTCTTTGCCTTTATAATCATCGACTATAAATCTTTTGAAGCCAATGTGTAAACACAGGCATATCTAATACCACAAGTGTTGGAGACATGACCCATGCCTAAAGTGAGTTCCAAACACATATAACTGTGCGCTCTCTGTATTAACTTCCACATTGAATGCAATGTTTCTTATAATAGGGGCACCCTTCTGTAATAGGGGCGCCTGGGTGGCTCAGTAGGTTTAGCACCTGACTTTTGGTTTTGGCTCAGGTCATGATCTCAAGATCTTGACATGGGGCCCCCACGTCGGGTTCCTAGGCTCAGCACAGTCTGCTTGTCCCTCTCCCTCTCCCTCTGCTCCTTTCCCTCCCTACCTCTCTTTCTCTCTCAAATAAATAAATAAATAAACAAACAAACAAATAAATATTTTTAGACATCTGTAATAAAAATATGCTTATGTAAACTTATATGATTTTTATAAGTTTTTTTCTTTTTTATTGAGATATAATTGACATATAACATTATATTAGTCTCAGGTGTTGCAATGTAATGATTTGACATTTCTATATATCGTGAAATGATGACCACAAGAAGTGTAATCAACATCTATCACCACCACTACAATTTTTTTGTGTGCGACGAGAACTTTAAGATCTATTCTCTCAACAACTTTCAAATATACAATACAGTGTTACTAACTATAGTCACCATGCTGTACGTTATATCCCCAGGACTTATTTTTCTTACAACTGGAAGTGTGTACCTTTTGAAGACCTTCACCCATTTTGCCCAGCCGACTCCTCCTTACTGCCTCCCCCTGACTTGACAACCGCCAATCTATTCTATCTATGAGTTCAGGGCCTTGTTTTGCTTTATTCTGTTTAGAATCCACATATAAGTGATATCATATTTGTCTTTCCCTGCCTGACTTGGTTCACATACATACTGCCTTCAAGTTCCATCCATGTTGTCACAAATGGCAGGATTTCTTTATTTTTTATGGCTGAATAATGTTCCATTGTGTGTATCTGTATGTACATTGGATATACCTGTATATATACAGCAGTGACCAACATTTTGTAAATTTCCTGGTTACTTTTTTCTTTACATACAAATATACATGTTATATCTCTAATGTTTGTGCTACAAATAAAAAGGAGTCATTTTCAGACAAAACAAAAATCAGGACAATTTTCTAAAAGCATCATCTGGTTAAGGGGTGATATCTGGAGTCAGGGCCTGGGTTTCAATCCTGGTAATGGCTCTGGTTCTGAGATTTTGGAATGTGTGATTTAATTTTCCTGATTCTCCTGAGGGACACCTGGTTGGCTCAGTCAGAAGAACATGAGACTCTTGATCCCAGTGTTGTAAATTCAAGCCTCATGTTGGGTGGAGAGATTACCTAAAAATAAAATCTTTAAAAGGAAAAAAGAAAGAAGCCAGCACCTGAGAGGATAAGCTTTGTGACTTATCAATGTTCCATTAGTGCATTATATCCTATCAACAGCCCTTCAAGGCAAGGCAGGGCAGGACAGAGCCAGCACCACTCTTTAGCTTTTTATTTAGAGCCTTTTTTTGTTGTGAACATCTAGAAGACCAGAGACTTTTTATTTTTATTTATTTTTATTTTTTTATTTATTTATGATAGTCACACACAGAGAGAGAGAGAGAGAGGCAGAGACACAGGCAGAGGGAGAAGCAGGCTCCATGCACCGGGAGCCCGACGTGGGATTCGATCCCGGGTATCCAGGATCGCGCCCTGGGCCAAAGGCAGGGGCCAAACCGCTGCGCCACCCAGGGATCCCAAGACCAGAGACTTGTGGGAAAGAGGCGCTTACTCTGGGGGTCCTGCTTCCTGCCCCAACCTCAAACTACACCCCATCATTGGCTGACTGTCCCGGAGTCCTGCCCCTCTGATTTCCTTATCCCCCCTCAAAATCTGGGTTATTCTAGGCTTCAGTCTTGAGTTAATGAGCTGTGACCCAACCCACTGTACCCCACCGCCTGAGGCAGCTCTGATTCTTGTGCGGACGTACCCCTTATGTACAACACAGCATGGGCCAAATGTCAGGCTCTGTTGTAGGCACTTTTCATGGCTTCTGTTCTGTCATTTAAAGAAAGGATTAGCAGATCCACCTTACACATGTGGAAATGGATGCTGACTCGGAGAAAAGCAGCCCCTCAAATCATAAGAAAGGTAACTCCCAAACCATATGCTATTTAATGCCTCCAGAACCTGTTTCTCTCCTGGGAGCGCCCTGCCCACTGGTCACCAGAGCTTTCCTAACCGGACTAACTCCTACCCCCTATAAGTTAGCCTATCCTGATACACTGGGTTAGGGGGTCTCCTCTATGCTCCCACTGCCTGGCACAGATAACGTATTGCTTTTGTTGTTGACAGTGTGGTTGGTATTTTGGCTCAAGAATCTTTTCTGCCTTTTCCTTCTCACCTCTGAGGCCCACAGATGCACACCCTGTTCTGCACTTAACCTCTCTCTTCTGTGCTCCCAAAGAGCAGGTCTTGGATGACCCCAGTTTGCAAACTTAACCAGTCTGCAACGAGATAAGTTACAGAAACTGAGTGGAACATTTAAAAATTTTCGGGCAGCCTGGGTGCCTCAGTGGTTTAGCACCACCTTCTGCCCAGGTCATGATCCTAGAGACCTGGGATGGGATCCCGCGTCAGGCTCCCTGCAAGGAGCCTGCTTCTCCTTCTCCCTGTGTCTCTGCCTCTCTCTCTTTCTGTGTCTCTCATGAATAAATAAATTAAATATTTTAAAAATAAAATAAAATAAAAAATAAAAATAAATAAAATAAATAAATAAAAATCTTTATAGCTATTTGGCAAGTTATTTTTGTGTATTGAATCTAATAATGAAAAACTGGTCTTGGATTTTATCTGTCCTTTTTATTTTATTTTATTTCATTTTTTTGTCCTTTTTTTTTTTCATCTTATTTGCCTAGTAATTGGTTTTCATTGTTTTTAGAAAAGAATCCATCCTTGACTGATTGGGGGTGGGAAAAAGTTCCTTCACCAAGATAGTTTGAGAAGAAAAAAAAAAAAAGTTAGTTTGAGAAGCCCTGGTTTATTTTTACTTCCCTGGGTTCTGACATAAAAAGGCATTGAAAAAGGCAAAAGTGAAGAATGAATGAACGCACTTGACAAATGTGTCTACCCTAAGGTAATAGAATAAGCAGAGCTTGGTGCTGCATTAGATTGTTGTTGCTGGGCAAGAGTGTGTGTGGGGGGGTGGTCAATGGAGACTCCCGGTTGTTTACCTTGAGTTCTGGGAAGGTGCTGAGGCCCTTCCCTAAGATTGGGAAGAGAACCACATTCAGGGCATTTTACAGATAATAAATTCATTTTTGACCAGATTGACTTTGAGGTTACCTATGAGATAGCCAAAGAAGGATGCCCAGAAAGCAGTTAGATATATGGGTTAGGAGCCCAAGACACAAAGTTAAGGCTGGAGAGGCAGATTTCCAAGTTGAAGCCATTAGAATATAGGATGGGAAGAAAAGTGGCTACAGGCAAACCTCTGGGTGCCTAGCACAGTGTCTGACACACGGACATGATTAGTAACTCTTTGTCAAAGGAGGAGGTTAGTTAGATAAGAGCCTACGTCCACTTCACTCCTTCACTCCAAGCTCTCCTTCCTAGATTATAAATTTTTTGAGCTTCCTGTTTTCCTGCCACCCTAACAACCCACAAACAGGCTAAGAGTCCCCATGCAGGATACCAGGTGCACCAGTGTGAGAAGTGTAGTCTCTGCCACAAGTTCTTTATGCCCTGCCCTGACTGTGACCTCATGGCATTCAAACACACCAATGAAATTCTCTGTTGCCTTTTGCTTGTATCCTTACTCCTTCTTGACCCCCAGAAAGGCACTTGTCTATGGTCATCACTCTCTGGGTTTCCTGCCTGTTTGGTTGAACACACTCCCTTGGTGCTGACCTCATAAGCCCCCTGGTAGGGCATGCCTGCCTTCCTCTTCACCACCTTCGCTTTCACATGCCTCAGTGTGGTTTTAGTCTGTGGCTTTACAAAACAAACAAACAAACAAACAAACAAAAAAAAAACCCCACATTTTTAGTAACATAATTGTTCCTCACCCCATACTGATCCCATTCGGGTTTTAATTAGTGCAACCTTCTAACACACTGCTGAGGCTGGCAGTGGGGTGAGGGAGAAGATGAGAAAAGGCAAGGCTGGGAAACGGGAAAGCACATGGCAGGTTAGAAAACACAGGAGAGCTGGAACTCGGTGGTGAACTTGGATGATTGGCTGGGGGTGCTGAGGTCAGAGAAGAAAGTCAGAGCCAGATTTTGAAGATACAGCCTTGGACTTCACCATAAGTTGCAGAGAGATGCTTTCTCTCTGTTTTCTGCCAGTATAAAGATTAAGGACAAAGGTACAAGGATTGTACCCATTTATAACAGTGAAAGAAACTTGGAAATAGTCTAAATATCTACCAGTAGGAGAATAAAACCACACTGTGTGGGGACACTTGGGTGGTACAGTCAGTTAAGCATGACACTCTTGGTCTCAGCTCAGGTCCTGATCTCATGGTCATGAGAGGAGCCCCACGACAGGCTCTGAGCTCAACTCAGGGTCTGCTTGAGATTCTCTCTCTCCCTCTACCCCCTCCCACTTGTGTTCTCCCTCTCTATGAAATCAATCAACCAATCAATTAATTAAAAAAAAAACAAAACTACACATATTGTGTTATAGTCAAACAGTGGAATTCTAACTTCAAGTAGAATGAATAAGAATACGATATATCATCGTAAATCTCAAAAATGCAAACTGCTAAACTGCTAATGTGGTACCCTGAGTTGGATCCTAGAACAGGAAAAGGACATTAGTGGAAAAACTAGTGAAATATATATAAAAAGTCTATAGTTTAGTTAGTAGCCTTTTACCAGTATTTGTTAGTTTTGACAGATATACCACAGTTATGTATGATGCTACCATTGGGGGAAGCTGAGTGAAGGGTATACAGTAACTATCCGAACTACCTTTGCAACTATTCTGAAGTTTAAATGACTCCCAAATAGTTTATTTATAAAAATGTAAGCTCAAAGAAAAAAAGCAAGTTTTTTAAAATAAAAATATAGAGTAAAAGATAAAAAGGAGTTCATGCAATAGGATAACATTTATACATAGTTTCAAAACATACAAAATAATACTAGATATGGTTTATGGACATATATAATAAAGATAAAAACTCATAAGAATGAAAAATACTTAATTTAAGATAGTGGTTTCTAGGAGCAGGAGGGAGGAGAGAGTAAGGAAGCAGATTCAAGAGAAGTACTTAAGAAGTTTAAAAAATGTGGGTACTATTTTTTCCTCTTTAAAGTAATCTGGGGGGGGGCAGCCCTGATGGCTCAGCAGTTTAGCACCTGCCTTCAGCCCAGGGCGTGATCCTGGGGTCCCGGGATTGAATCCCACATCGGGCTCCCTGTATAGAGCCTGTTTCTCCCTCTGCCTGTGTCTCTGCTTCTCTCTCTCTCTCTCATTCTCTCTCTGAATGAATAAATAAATAAATAAAATCTTTAAAAAAATAATCTGGGGAATGTCCAACAATAGATGAACCGATAAAGAAGATGTGGTATGTATATACAATGGAATATTACTCAGCCATCAAAAATTGAAATCTTAAAAAAAAAAATCGAAATCTCGCCATTTACAACAACATAAAGGAACTACAGGGTGTTACACTGAGCAAAATAAGCCAATCAGAGAAAGACAAGTATTATATGATTTCACTCATGCAGTATTTAAGAAAGAAAACAGATGAACATAGGGAAAGGGAGGGAAAAATAAAATAAGATTAAATCAGAGAGGGAAATAAATCATAAGAGACTCTTAACTCTAGGAAACAAACTGAGGGTTGCTTGAGGGAAGGTGGGTGGGGGGATGGAGTTACTGGGTGATGGGCATTAAGGAGGGCACTTGAGTAATGAGCACTGGGTGTTATATGCAATTGATGAATTACTAAAATACCTCTGAAACTAACAATACTCTATGTTAATTAATTGATTTTAAATTTTTAAAAAGATTTAAAAAAAGGAATCTGGGGCAAAAATTGTAAATGCAGGGGCAGCCTGGGTGGCTCAGCGGTTTAGCGCCTGCCTTCGGCCCAGGGTGTGATCCTGGAGTCCCGGGATCGAGTCCCACATCAGGCTCCCTGCAGGGAGCCTGCTTCTCCCTCTGCCTGTGTCTCTGCCTCTCTCTCTCTGTGTCTCTCATAAATAAATAAATAAAATCTTTAAAAAAATTGTAAATGCTAAGATTTGGCAAACCTGGGAACCAAGTACATGATAGTCGTTATTGGGGTTTTTTTGAGAAAGGAAAGGAAAGGAAAAAAAGACTAGGGGGCTTTCTGGATTGTCAAATTATAAAACTATAGAGCATATCTTAATTTCTCAGGAATGTTGTCTCAACCCTCAACCCCAGATTCATGCTAATTCTATCATAGTAGAATTTTTAAAAAGTTTTTTTTTTCAAAGTAGAATTTTTAAAATGTTAACTCATTAATCAGAAGGTTTGGAAAGCTGATTCAAAGGGCATTTTAGGAACAGAGATTTACATGATTTCATAGGAAGGGGATACTTTAGTAAGTTTGCTAAATGAGAGACTGTTGTGGACTGAATGTGATCCTCCAAAATTCATATGTTGAAAGGTGATGGTATTAGGAGTTGGAACCTTTGGGGAGGTAATTAGGTCATAGCCTGGGACCATTATGAATGGGATTAGTGCCCTTATAAAAAGTACCTCAGCAAGCTCCCTCACTCGATTTCTCACCAGAATCTGGCTGTGCTGGCACCCTGACCCTAGACTTCCAACCTTTTAGTTCCTTTTTTTTTTTTTTTTAAGATTTTATTTATTCATTCATGAGAGACACACAGAGAGAGGGGCAGAGACACAGGCAGAGGGAGAAGCAGGCCCCATGCAGAAAGCCCAATGTGGGACTCGATCCCAGGACCCCAGGATCATGCCCTGAGCCGAAGGCAGGCGCTAAACGGCTGAACCACCCAGGGATCCTGGAAATTTTAGTTCTTTATAAGCCACCTAGTCTAGGGTACTCTGTTATAGCAGGCCAAACTGCTAAGACAGAAATGAAGCTAGTTAATGAAGCCCAGAGAATTAAAAGCAAATATCAACAGATCTAAAGGGAGAAATAAGCAACAATACAATCGTGGGAGAATTCAATATCCCACTTTCAACAATGGACAGACTCTCCAGATGGAAAATCAGTAAGTAAACATTAAGACTTAAACTACACTATAGACCAAATGGAACCAATAGACATATGCAAAGCATTCCATCCAACAATACACAATATACAGAATACACACACACACACACACACACACACATATTATATGGTGCATATATGTTGTTATGTATATTATCACGTGTAATTTGTTATTATTATGTAACATTATATATGTTATGTATATTAGCCATAAAAAAGGAATTCTTGCCATTTGCAACATGGCTAGATCTTGAGGGCATTCTGCTAAGTGAAGTAAGTCACACAGAGAAAGACAAATACGGTATGATCTCATTTGTATGTGGAATCTACGAAAGCTGAACTCAGAGTAGAATGGTGGTTGCAATGGCCTTGGGTGGGGTGGAGGTGGGGAGAAGTGGAGAGAAGTGAGTCAAAGGGTACAAAGTTTCAGTTATAAGATGAATGAGTTCCGCGGATCTAATATACACCATGGTGACTACAGTTAACAATAGTTAATTATACATTTAAATTGCACTGAAACTAAATCTTAATGTTTTCATCACAGACACACACAAAGGTAATTAATTATGTGAGGTGACTGAGGTGTTAATACAGTGGTTATAATCATTTTGCAATATATATGGGTATCAAATTATGTTTATTTAAAAAAATTTTTTTTAATTATCATGTTTATACCTGACACTTATACAATGTGGTGTGTCAATTATATCTCAATAAAGCTGGGGAAAAAATAGAAAGTTGAAGAAAAGAAATAATGAAAAAGTCAGAAATAATGAAACAGAGAAAAAGCATAAAACAACGGAAAGCAACAAGCCCAAACTGATGTTTTGAAATGATTAATAAAAAAATTTGGGGGTGGGGGGAAGCCTGGGTGGTTCAGTGGTTGAACATCTGCCTTTGGCTCAGGATGTGATCCCAGGGTCCTGGGATGGAGTCCCACATGGGGCTCCCCCGTGGGGAGCCTGCTTCTCCCTCTGCCGGTGTCTCTGCCTCTCTCTGCATCTCTCATGAATAAATAAATAAAATCTTAAAAAATAAATTTTTTATTAATAAAATTGATCAACCCTGAGGAACCTAGCTGGTTCAGTCAGTGGAACATGTGACTCTTGATCTCGTAATTGTTAGTTCAAACCCCATGTTGGGTGTACAGATTGCTTAAATAAATTAATTAAAAAAAAGAATTGATCAACCCTTAGAAAAACCAATCAAGAAAAGATAACTGAGAATATTATTCTATATGTGCAATTAAAACTTAAGGAAGTGTATGGAATTACAAAAGCCACCTTAAAGGGGTTAATAATATTTTCTGGATTTATAAATAGAATAATAAGAAATTAGAGTGATATGAATTTAAATGTAATTATATGAATATGAAATAATAGAAAAAATTTAAAAGAATAATATAATCAGTAAATGAAATAGAAGCTTGAGGAAGAACTGGGCTACTTACCATTATAGCTTTCAAGAATAAAATATTAACTTTAAAAAAACTAAAAAAAAAATGTACTTGGTTACATAAGCTATTAACCTTGTGAGATGCTGGGTGACAGGTATATGAGAACACTTTGCACTATAACTGAAACTCTCTGAAAATTGAAAATTATTTCAAAATAAGAGGTTTAAGGAAAAACTTTTTTTAAAAATATTTTATTTATTTATTCATGAGAGACAGAGAGAGAGAGAGAGAGAGGCAGAGGGAGAAGCAGGCTCCATGCAGGGAGCCTGACGTGGGACTTGATCCCAGGTCTCCAGGATCACACCCTGGGCTGAAGATGGCACTAAACCACTGAGCCACCAGGGCTGCCCAGGAAAAATTTTTTAAAAAGATATGTAGTCATCCTTTTGCCTTATTACCAATTTGATATGATTTTTCTTAACCCCTGTTGTGATCATAACTGTTCTCCAAAGATTATTCTTGATCATGGCAAAACTTTGGCCTTACAGTGTTTGGCCTGATTCATTTATGTCAAGCAGCCTATGTCAAGCCTTACGTCAAGTAAGCCTTCTTGTAGCCTTATCAACAGATCTAGGGCAACATGATACTGAGCAACTACTCAGGCCAGCGAAGTTACCTTTGTCCAGAGATTTCATAAAGAACCTAGGATTCAACTTTTAAAGACTTTTATTATTTGCTCATCCATTGCATGGCTAGGAAACCCCCAAAATTTATTTCTGCTATGTTTTACCTATAGTAGCTATCAATGTGGTGAATCCCTTCTTTTCAGGGTTCCCCAAATATGCTGAGGTTTGCTATGGCAGGAAGTGATCTTCCTTGCTACCTAAAAAGCTGTAACACTATAAACCATAGAGCAGGTAAGATACTTCTTCAGGATCCTGGGATGGCTTTATGGGATTTGCTTACACATAAGAAATGAAACCCTTAAAAAAAAAAAAAAAAGAAAGAAAAAGAAATGAAACCCTTGCTCCTTAATCAGGTTTGCCCAACGAAATGAGACTGATTCTCAAGTATAATATTCCAGGGATGGGTATCACTGAGCAATAGATTTTTCTAGTTACATGCTGGTAAAAAGGAAGACAGATGCATATGGAACCATACCAACAGCACTGCCGTATGATATTTAAAATTAATAAAAGCAGGACTGACTCAGAGAGATGCCTGTACATTGTTGATGTTCATAGCAGTTATTCACCTTACCCAAAAGGATGAAAACAACCCAAGCATCCATCAAAGGATGGATAGATAAGCAATGTGATATGCGTAAAATGGAATATTATTCAGCCATAAAAATGGAATAAATTCTTTTCTTTCTTTCTTTCTTTCTTTCTTTCTTTCTTTCTTTCTTTCTTTCTCTTTCTTTCTTTTCTTCTTCTTCTTCTTCTTCTTCTTCTTCTTCTTCTTTCTTCTTCTTCTTCTTCTTCTCTTTCTTTTTGGTGGGCAGCAAAACAAAGTTTATTCAGTGATAGTAAAGTTTATTGAATGATGGAGCACAAATCTCCCAAAGAGGGAGGGGAGACAAAAGGGTTGTCCAAGGGAAATAAATTCTGATACTTGCTACAACATAAATGAACCTTGAAAACATTATAAGTAAAAGAAACCAAACACAAAAGGACAAATGTTGCATGCTTCCACTTATATATCTAATATAGGCAATGTCATACTGATAGAAAGTAGACCAGATGCTACCTGGGGCTGGGGTTGAAGGGGAATGGGAAATTGCTGCTTAACAGTTACAGTCTTTTGAGGGACTGATAAAAAATTGTGGACATAGTGCTGATGATTAAACAATATTGTGAATGCAATTAATGCCACTGAATTGTACATTTTAAAAATGTGCATAAAAATGGCAATTCATATGTTAGATATATTTTACCACAATTTTAAAAAATTAATAATGTAATATACCCAAACCATTGAATCATATACCTTAAATGGGTGAGTTGCATGGTACCAACAAAGCTGTCTTTATTTTTTTTAATTAAAAAAAAAGTTTAAAAAATAAAAAATAAATAAATTAATTAATTAATTTAAAAAAAATTTTTTTTCAAGTAGTCTCCAAACCCAGCCTGGAGCCCTCACCACAGAGCCCGAAATGAGGTTTGAACTCATGACCCTGAGATCCAGACCTGAGCTGAGACCAAGAGCTGGATGCTTAGTGAGCTACCCAGATGCCCTTCAACAAAGCTGGGTTTTTTTTTGTTGTTGTTGAAGATTTTATTTATTTATTCATGAGAGACACACAGAGAGAGACAGAGACACAGGCAGAGGGAGAAGTAGGCTCCATGCAGGGAGCTGACATGGGACATGATTCCTGGTCTCCAGGACCACAACCTGGGCTGAAGGTGGCGCCAAACCGCTGAGCCACCTGGGCTGCCCAACAAAGCTGTTTTTAAAAAGGATTTTAAAAATATGAAATAATATGTTCCATTAAATTAAAGTACAATTCTGACAAACTTTTGGATATCAACAGTAATTAGGTTCTGTAATACGTCCACTTAAATAAAATTCCCAAGATCCTTAGTTAACTCCAAAACCAAGGATAAATATTAAGTAATGATTTTTAGATGCCCGGATAATTTCTAAGTAAGATAGAATGCTCAAACATTGGTCACCAAGTATAGTATATACCTAGCTTTGTTTCTTATTTTTGTTACACAGCAGTTAAACCTTTGGGTCATTTTAATGATCATTTTAAGAAGATGTAGAAGGGAGGTGTATGGCAGTAGGGGATTATTTCATGTGTTCATACAAACTCTGTTGGCTTGTGTGATGCTATGATTTACAGTAAAAAATATATATATATTTGGTTTTCCTTCCTCCTACTTGTGACCTAGAGGTCCTAAAACCCTTGGAATTTCTTAACTAAAGGAAGTGATCGAGGTGTCTTTGTTATGTTAATAAAGCAGCTTTTGTAAAAGCCCCTAGACCACCTAAGGATGGGGCTGGTCCTCGAGGAAACAACCATTGTGGTCAGAGGGTTGAAACTTTCAGTTCCATCCCCCTGACTTCCTGGAAGGGGACCGAGCCTGGAGTTTGACTCAATCACCAATGACCAATTATTTAATCACTTATGCCTATGTAATGAGTCCTCCATAAAACTCCAAAAGGCCTGGGCTCAGAGAGCTTCTGGGTTGGCAAACACATGGATATTTGGAGAGAGCAGCATGCCTGGAGAGGGCATGGAAGCTCGCCCTATGCATCTTTTCCATCTGGCTCTTCCTGAGTTTTTATCCTTTATACAATACACTGGTGATCTAGTGAGTAAAATGCTTTCCTCTAAGTTCTGTGAGCCATTCTAGCAAATTAATTGAACCCAAGGAAGGGATTGTGGGACCTCTGATTTATAGCCAGTCTGTCAGAAGTACAGGTAACCATTATGGACTTGGCAACTGGCCTCTCAGGTTGGGGTTGGGGGATAATCTTGTAGGACTAAATCTTGTAGGACTAACCTGTGTAATCTGATGCTACTACCTTTGGGTAGATAGTATCAGAAATTTAGTTGAATTTTTGGACATCCTGCTGGTGCCCAATAATTCCTTGTTGGTTTAGGGAAGCTGTCCTCCACCCCCTACACACAGAAGTATTGGAATTGGGTCCAGGCACCTGAAAGAATTTGATAAAATACTTGTATTTCAGGATTTCTTTTTTTTAAGTGCCTACAGTTCTTGGTCACACTGCTTTGATGAATGAAGAGGTAGACCAGATGAAAAGGGATGGGCATTTATTGAGCAATAGTACAAAGCTCCCAAAGAAGGAGCAGACCCGAAAGGGTTGCCACCGGAATTTCAAGTCTACTGGTTGGGTTTCTATGAGAATGTTGGTGGGCTGTTTTAATCTGATTAACCCTCCACGAACCTGTCACCTCATCAGGTTTTTGTCCACATGCTCATCTGCCTACCAGGTAGTTGTTCATGTGGGAAAGGGTGGAGGGCTCCTTCCAGGGTGGTGTACAATAGGGGACTTTTTCTTTCTAAGGGTAGTTTCCTTTTAGGACAGGACCCTTTGCCCCTGCCTGCCTTTCTTCCTACTCTCCTCCATTATTTGTAAATGATGGATGGTACTCGGTGTCCTGCCTCCCTGTTCCCTCTCTGAAGCAGGACCTAGATACCCATAAAAGTAAAAGTTATAATAAAGATGATTGAGGCTATACCAGGAACAACAGTGGCAGAGGGATTGTTCAGCCCACCAATTGTCTTCCTGAGAAAACGAAAACGAATCTTAAAAATTAAACTAGGGGAAAAAAAGAAACAAACAAACAAACTAGGGGTGCCTGGGTGGCTCAGTCGGTTGAGCATTCAACTCTTGGTTTCAGCTCTGGTCATGATCTTGGGGTCATGGAATTGAGCCCAGCTTTGGGCACTGTGGTCAGTGCGGAGTCTGCTTGAGATTCTCACTCTCTCTCCTTCTGCCCCTGGCCCCATTCGCAGCATATGCACACATTCTCGCTCTCTTAAATTCTTAAAAAAATAAAAATAAATAAATAAACTAAAATGCATGTTTATATTCTACACTGGTAAAAATCAGGAAAAAGACAACAAATTTAAAATATTTTATATATTGGGCAGCCCCGGTGGCTCAGCGGTTTAGCACTGCCTTCAGTCCAGGGCGTGATCCTGGAGACCCGGGATCGAGTCCCACATCCAGCTCCCTGAGTGGAGCCTGCTTCTCCCTCTGCCTCCGTCTCTGACTCTCTCTTTGTGTCTCTCATGAATAAATAAATTCTTTACAAAAAAAATAAAATAAAATAAAATAAAATATTTTATATATTTGAGGGCAGCCCCGGTGGCACAGCAGTTTAGTGCTGCCTGCAGCTTGGGGTCTGATCCTGGAGACCTGAGATCGAGTCCCACCTCAGGCTTCCTGTATGGAGCCTGCTTCTCCCTCTGCCTGTGTCTCTGCCTGTCTCTCATTCTCTCTCTCTGTGCATGTCTCTATGAATAAATAAACAAAATCTTAAAAAAAAAAGATTTAATATATTTGAGAAAGAATGTGAGAAAAAGAGAGGGCATAAGCAGGGGGAGGGGCATAGGAAGAGGGTAAAGTAGACTCCCCACTGAGCAGGACCTGGGTAAGGGACTGGGTCCCTGGACCCTTGGGATCACGACCTGAGCTGAAGGCAGTTGGCATAACCGACTGAGCCATGCAGGAGCCCCAGACAAATTTTTTAAGGTAAAATTTCAGGTCAGTCTGACTTGTCCAAGCATTCAACCTTCCTCCATTGCATAAACTTGGATTTTGCATAAAATTGCTTCTGAGGCAGCAGTTTCTATGAGAAAAGGTTTTGTTTTGTTTAACCCATTTAAAATATTAGAAGTTCAGTTTCTTTGTTTTCAGGGGGTTTAAGCAATATTGGATTTATGTAAGTTCTTATTAGTCTTTATAAGCCAATCAGAACAAATGTCCTTTGAGTCTTTATAATCTAATTTGTTAATACCCTTAGGACATAGGAAAATAATCCACACCCACACAATGAGATTTAAGGCTTTTCTCATTTGTAAGCCTACAGACACGGAGAGTTTGCAGCTTCAGCTTTACCTGTCACTAGTCAGAGTAGACACAGAACCACAATAACTCACCAGTCCTGGTCTCAAAGGGCTCTTCTCTTTCCCAGTGGGCACGAACTATTTTAAGTGACCTGATCTCACAAATAAACTCTCAAGACCAACAAACCAGATTCTCTGTTATCTCTCATCCAACATAAAGAGCATCAGTGCATCCCGTGGGGAAAATGCACCACCCCTGCACAGACTCTTGTGTACGCACTGCGCTCTCAGGGATGCCGTCCAGCCTGGCCTAGGGGTCTGATACCTTCTGCTTATGGACCAGCTATGAAAAGGGACAGAGCCCCAAAACAAGCTAGACAAGTCACAGACAAACAGACCTGGCCAGTAACCAGAAAGAAAAACAAAGAGTCAAAAGTTAAAAAAGAGAGAGAGACAGCAAAAGTGAAGTCTCAAGGCCTCTTGGAGTTCACTCTAGGAGTCATGAAAATATATGATTAGGCTTAACCCATGGGTTTTTACTGCTAAATTCCCAACACTAATATAAGGGAAGAAACCTTTTAGCATCTCTGAGCAAGGCTTTCCTAGTATGGGTTTATCTGACTCTTGAAACCTCCAAGCTCACTCTTAGGTAAGGTCAGAAGAACACACAGCAGGGTCTTGGGAAAAGAGGCTCTAAACAGTGTTAACCTTAAAAATAAAACCGTGGGGACCCCTGGGGGTGGCTCAGCGGTTAAACCTCTGCCTTTGGCTCAGGGCATGATCCCGCAGTCCCTGGATGGAGTTCCTCATGGGGCTCCCTGCATGGAGCCTGCTTCTCTCTCTGCCTCTGTCTCTGCCTCTCTCTTTCATGAATAAATACATAAAATCTAAAAAATATAAAAGCAAAATAAGTTTACTCTTTAAAAAAATAAAATAATAAAATAAAATAAAATAAAATAAAATAAAATAAAAAAATAAAATAAAAAACTGCCAGGGGGTGCCTGGGTGGCTCAGTCAGTTAAGCATCCAACTCTTGATCTCAGCTCAGGTCTTGATCTCAGAGGCAATGAGTTCAAGCCCCATGTTGAACTCCTCACCAAGTGTGGAGACTACTTAAAAAAAATTAAAAATAAAAATAAGTAAATTGATGAAACTGCCAGTTAGTTTACCAGCAAAAATGGGTTTATTTGGGAATAGCAGAGAATTGCAGTCCAGGACAAACGAGCTACCATATACAACCACAGGCAAGGCCAGAGAACCAAATGGAGGAACACTCTCACAGGGGAGAGGAAGGCTGTTGGAATAAACTGGGAGTTCAGAGTATATGGTGGCTCTTCATTGGCTGTGTTGTGAGTCTTTCATTGGCCGGGCTGTTGTCAGGGAAGGAGGAAACCTTTCTTCCTCCTTCTAGAATAGTCAAGTGGCAGCTAAAGAAGTGCAGACTTGCAAGGTGCACCTCTCCCTGTTGGGTCTGCTATGGACCAAGGCGGACTCCCAATCCGGTGAGTGAGAGCTCCCCCTTCTGGTCTCTCAACTCCCCTCTAGAGGAGGTTTCCCTTTATTAATTTTCACAGCAGGTAACTGGCTGGTTGGATGGTCTGAAACTCACTCAGGGTACAAACATAAAACTGTTTTATTATTTTCTAATCACTGCCTTCTACTTTACTTGTCACATTTCCCTTTCCAGTGCCTTAACAATATCTTGAGCAGGCTCGTTAGCTTCCAGTCATTCAGTATAATTTAAAACTCTAGACTCATATTCCTCAACCCATCACCATGATAGTTACAGTTCTACCTCTGTTCGCATCTCCATCGTGCCCCACCCTTCTTCCTTTTCTGCATAAAGAGGATCATCTCTGCGGCCAGATAAATCGGAAGTAATTGTCCATTTCCAGCTCCTTTCTTCTGCTTCATTAGAATAAAAAAGCCATGCTGCACAGATAAAGGATTGAATGAAGGTGCAGACCACACCTTTCCCCTTCTCTAAGTATCTGCGGCAAAATCTGACCTGTGGGGGAGAGTGGGAGGAATGGAAAAGAGCTTCAGATTGACTGGACCTGAGTTGTTACTCCTAATTTTTTACTTTTCTGCCTCTTCTGGTCTCTCACCTCACCTTAGCTTCTCTCTTTGTGTTTAATCCTCGTGTCTCCCCCAGGGTTCCTTTATTTCCCTTCTACTCTCCATCCCAGGCCCTATAATCACCTTGAATGGAGGACAAGTTCTACCCGGAATCTAACTTGAGTGACTTCTTTTGAAGTTTCATACTTGGAACTGGGGGGTAGGGGGGGATTTGTATAAAGGGTCATCAACCTTGATAGTCTGTAACATTTTCCCAAACTTAGAGTTGTGAATCTTCCTCAACTTTTACCCTGGAGGAAGGTGAGGATGGAAAGGAATCTGAAAAAAGAAAAAAAGAAAAGAAAAGAAAAGGAATCTGAAGAATAGGGATGGGGGGTTTTGAGAATAGGATGAAAATAGTAATGAGGATCAAGGGGCACCCAGGTGGGGATTGGGATGGGACAGGAACAAACACTGGGAAGAGAGTCTGGTGATAAAGACGGATGGGAATGGAGATCAGAATGAAAATGGAGATGATGGAATGGAGACCAGTTGGGCATGGGCATGGGATAGAAGCAGAGGATGGACAGGAGAATGGAGAGGGGGATAGGAATGGAGATAGAGGGTAGCCCGGGTGGCCCAATAGTTTAGCACCTGCCTTCGGCCCAGGGGCGTGATCCTGGAGACCCGAAATCGAGTCCCATGTTGGGCTCCCTGCATGGAGCCTGCTTCTCCCCCTGCCTGTGTCTCTGCCTCTCTCTGTGTGTGTGTCTCTCATGAATAAATAAGTAAAATCTTAAAAAAAAAAAAAAGGGGGGGGGATCCCTGGGTGGCGCAGCGGTTGGCGCCTGCCTTTGGCCCAGGGCGCGATCCTGGCGACCCGGGATCGAATCCCACGTCGGGCTCCCGATGCATGGAGCCTGCTTCTCTCTCTGCCTCTCTCTCTCTCTCTCTCTCTCTCTCTCTCTGTGACTATCATAAATAAATAAAAAAAATATTTAAAAAAAAAAGGAATGGAGATAGAATGGAAGTGGAAATGGGAATAGGATGGAATCATGAAGTGTGTGGCATCAGGTTGGAGATAATGATTCAAATGAGTCAGTAGCTTCAACTTAGCTATCTTCCTTGGTAGCCACTGACCTACAGGTAACTCCAAATCGTGGGAGTACATGGTGCACTCCTTGGTAGCACCCTCTTGTTACCCTGCCATCTCTCTAATCTGCTTTCTTCCTGTTCAACCAGACCCAGAAGGCTTACCAAATCCATGGCATGTGCATCATGGGATACCAGTCTCCTTGTGATCACTTCCAATATCTCTATTGATGATCCTTGGCCCACTCCCCCTTGGGGAAGGGTATGAAATCTCCTCCTCCTCCCCCTCCCTCCACCACCACATGAAGGGGATAAAAAAGCCATAGCTCTTCTCCCTACACCACTCACAACTCACATCTCTAATTCCCCTTTCCCTCTCTCCTTTCTCCCTTTTCTTCTGCTTATGTGGAGAGGGGTGTTCCGAATGATGGTTAGGAGTAGTAGAGCTAGTTTGGTTACCCCTCAAGTCCTCAAAGGGGTGGCTCACCCTTAACTATTGGAGCACCTGCTGCTGCTTTGTCCTCAGTTTTGGTCCTAAGGGTCCCTCTAGAATAACAGAATCCCTTTCAACACGCTTTTATAACCATGGTCGTTGAATTGGTTGAGTTGAGATAGTCACATCAGATTTAGCTGAGATGTTCTTTTCTCCTCATAGATGTGTGTTTTGTTTTTGTTTTTGTTTTTCCAGCATGAACTGAGAATTCATCAGAACAAGGTATGCTCTCGTGAGTACAGTCATGGGTAAAGGCCTATTGACTCAGTCTCAGTGTGCTCCTTGTATAAACTGAGTTACTAAATCGCCTAGGACAATGTCCCCAGAGGCTTGTAGCCTGAGGCATTCTCTCAGCTTTCATTAAGAGTACTTCTTCCAGCCATTGCTACACTTGAAGGAGACTCTGGCTCCAGACTTTGGAGATTAACACTTCTGAGGAAGGTAATGATTTATACGAGGAGATGCCCAGGGCTGACTAGTCCTCTTGACCAATGGGTAGATATGTGCTTCCTTTGTGCAAACCCATACTTTTGCTATGGCCAGTTCCTGCATCAATATCACACTGACTTGGGGCACCTGGGTGGCTCAGTGGTTGGGCATCTGCCTTCGGCTCAGGGTGTGATCCTGGGGTCTTGGGATCAAGTCCCACATTGGGGACTCGAGTCTCTGCCTCTTTCTGTGTGTCTCTCATGAATAAATAAATAAAATCTTTAAAAAAAATACCATACTGACTTAATTACAATAGATTTATAATAAGCACCCGTTCCCTGGTAGTATATGACATACACATTGTTTTTCTCAGGTTGTAATTGGTAATCCTTTTTTTTTTTTTTTAAGATTTTACTTATTTATTCATGACACACACACACATACACAGAAGCAGAGACACGGGCAGTGGGAGAAGCAGGCTCCCTACAAGGAGCCCGATGTGGGACTCGATCCCTGATTCCAGGATCACACCCTGAGCCAAAGGCAGACGCTCAACTGCTGAGCCACCCAGGCATCCCAGTAATTGGTAATTCTTAATAAAAATAATCCTTTTTATTTCCACACATATTTTACAGTATTCTTGTCATGTTGGGAATTTTTTTTTTGCAATGAATTGTAGTGAATCCATAAATCCACTTGGAGAAACTTGATACATTTACACTATTGACTCTTCCAATCCATATTATGTTTTCCATTTATTTAGATCCCCTATAATTACAACAGATAACTCTAAACAGAGTTTTATAATTTTACATGAAAAGGTCTTACACATATTTTGTAGACTTATTCCTAGGACTTCTTCTTCTTCTTCTTCTTCTTTTTTTTTTTTTTAAAGATTTTATTTATTTATTCATAGAGACACACACACACACACACAGAGAGAGAGGCAGAGACACAGGCAGAGGGAGAAGTAGGCTCCATGCAGGGAGCCCGACGTGGGACTCGATCCTGGGTCTCCAGGATCATATCCTGGGCCGAAGGCAGACACTCAAGCACTGAGCCACCAGGCACCCCAGACTTCATCTTTTTTAATGCTATTTCAACTTCAATTCTGGTTTCTTGCAAAAATGTAGAAATGCAATTAGTTTTTATGTTGATTTCATCTCTAGCAACTATGCTGAATTGTAATTGTGTATTTTGAGATTATTTAAGGTTTTTAAATACAGATAATCATAGCATTCTGTGAATAATGCTGGTTTTATTTCTTCCTTTCCAATCTTTTACCTTTAATTTAATTTTTTTCCCTTTTTATACCTCGCAGGCTATGACCTCAAGCACAATGTTGAATTGAAGTAATGATTATAGGCACCCACGGCTTGTTTCCATCTCAAAAATACGTTTTGTTGTTTGCTACAGGATTTTTGTTTGTTTATTTATTTATTTATTTATGATAGTCACACAGAATGAGAGAGAGAGAGGCAGAGACATAGGCAGAGGGAGAAGCAGGCTCCATGCACCGGGAGCCCGACGCGGGATTCGATCCCGGGTCTCCAGGATCGCGCCCTGGGCCAAAGACAGGCGCTAAACCGCTGCGCCACCCAGGGATCCCCTGCTACAGGATTTTTGTAAATAGCTTTTATCAGGTTAAAGAAATGTCATTTTATTCTTAGTTTGCTAGAAGTTTTCATGAATACATATTACATTTTATCATATGTTTTTTCTGGCTATTGATATAGTGTAGTAATGAGGATAACATTTTTGTCTCTGTGTTTATGGGTGAGATTGGCCTATTATTTTCCTTCTTCAAAGTGTGCTTGTCAGGTTTTGTTATCAAGGTTATGTTGGCCTCATAAAATGACTAATGGAGAGCATTCCCTCTTCATTAGTTCAATGGAAACATAAGATTGTAATTGTGTCTTCTTGGATGTTTGGTGGCACTCACTGGTGGCAGTCAGTCTGCCATCTTGAATCTGTTTGGTAGGCTTAACAGCTGCACTGATGCAAGCTTCCTCCTACAGTGGCTGTTCTCCTAAAAGCCTCCTAAAAGCTGGCAGTAACATCCCCTAACACCCAGCAAATCAGATATGAAATCTCTCTTCTTATAATCTTATGATCCTTAAAAAAAATCCCTCTGTTAAATCCAGCCTGTTTTCAGTTCCAATAATGAGAGAAGCTCATGATAGCTTTGAAGTCGTTACCTATTTAATAACATTTTCTGTTCATTTTTCCCTATATACCAATCTTGACAGGTCAGTGAGATTCTCCTGGCAAGTTCCACATAGGAAGTTTTGGTTTCAGCAGGAGGTTGTAAAGAGGTTCCCTCTGCCTTACACTGTGCACAAGAAAATTGAACTTGCTAGCCTTGCTCTAGCTTATTCATTTGCTGCTTATGAATCTGTTATGATTTATATTTATTCTTTTTTCTACTTAAAGTGATGCATAGGGATGCCTGGGTGGCTCAGGGGTTGAGCGTCTGCCTTCAGCTCAGGTCATGATCCCAAGGTCCTGGGATCAAGCCCCACGTGGGGCTCCCTGCTCAGTGGAGGCTCTGCTTCTCCCTCTCTCTCTTCCCTTTCCTCCCCCCACTTGTTCTCTCTCTCTCTCAAATACATAAATAAATAAAATCTTAAACAAACAAAAAAATAAACCCACTTTAAATATAATGACACATATGGGGCACCTGGGTAGCTCAGTGGGTTAGGTGTCTGCCTTCTGCTGGGTCCTGATCTTGGGATCCTGGGATCTAGCAACACGTTAGGATCCCTGCTCTGTGGGGAGCCTGCTTCTCCCTCTTCCTCAGCTGCTCCCCCGCTTGTGTATTCTCCTTCTTTCTCAAATAAAAATAAATAAATAAATCCTCATAAAAGAATAAATCCCTTAATAGCACTATTTGTTTTAAAAACTCTTTTATTGTGAAATGTAACAGATACATAAAAGTGCATAAAATATGAATGTAAAGTACAAGGACTAATTCTAATGTGAACATGCATTTAACTACCACCCAAATTTTTAAAAAAATTTGAATTTACCTAGAATCCTCAAAAGCAGCTCCTCATCCTTACAAGATTCTTTCCAGATCACATGACCCTTTCTATCCTTAGAGGTAACTATGATCCTGAATTTTATGTGGATTACTTGCTTGTTTTTCTTTTAGTTTACGTTACATTTTCTTTTAGTTTAGTTACATACGTATATGTCTCTAAACAATATAGTTTAGTTTGGCTTGTTTTTTGAACTCTATATAAATGGAATCACGTATAAAGTGCTTTATGCAGTCAATCTGTAAGATTCATTTGTGGTATTGTGTTTCATTTTATTGCTGAATAATTTTCCATAAGAATATGAATATATTTATCTTCTGCTGTTGATGTACAATAGGGTTGTTGAAGTTATTGTCAAAATGCTATCATGACTGGTTTTATACAAATATTCTGGTGAACGTGTGCACAAATCCTCTATGGAAGTGATTCCAAATTAATTTCTCACTCACCCCTAAAGACTTGAAAAATGTATTCATTCTCTCACACATTTTAAAAAAAGTTTTATTTATTCATGAGAGACACAGAGAGAGAGGTAGAGACATAGGCAGAGGGAGAAGCAGGGAACCCGATATGGGACTCAATCCTGGGATCCTGGGATCACAACCTGAGCCAAAGGCATATGCTCGACCCCTGAGCCACCCAGGTACCTCACACATTTTTTAATAGACTTTATTTTTTAGAGCAGTTTTAAACTCACACACACACACAAAAGTTGAGCAGAGAGTAGAGTTCCCATATACTTCCTACCCCTACACATGTACAACCTCCTCCACTATAAACATCCCAAACCAGTGATAACATTTGTTACAACTGATGTACCTCCATTGACACATCATTATCACCCAAACTCCGTAGTTTACATTAGGGTTCACTCCTGGTGTTGCATGGTGTATGAGTCTTGACAAATGTATAATGACATGTTAACTAGTATCGTAGTATAGAGAATGGTTTCACTATCTTAAAAAATGTCACATATTTTTAAGTTGATATCAGAAATGTTCATTGTAAGTTAAATAGTTGCAAAGGATTTAATTTTTGAAGTACTACAAACTTTGATATTTTTTAAAAAGCTATTATAGCACTCTTTTTTTGAAAGATTTTATTTATTTATTTGACAGAGAGAGGGGGCGCAAGCAGGGGAAGCTGCAGAGGGAAAGGGAGAAGCAGGCTCTCCACTGAGCAGGGAGCCCAACATGGGTCTCCATCCCAGGACCTTGGGATCATGACCTGAGCTGAAGGCAGACTCTTAACCTAATGAGCCACCCAGGTATCTCTTATAGTCACCCCCCTTTTTAAAAAAGATTTTACTTATTTATTCATGGGAGACACAGAGAGAGAGGCAGAGACATAGGCAGAGGGAGAAGCAGGCTCCTCGGGGGGAGCCCCATGTGGGACTTGATCCTGGGACTCCAGGATCACGCCCTGAGCCAAAGGCAAATGCTCAACCATTAAGCCACCCAGGCATCCCTATAGCCCCCTTTTTAAAAAAAAAAAACACCATCTAAATACCCGTAGACTAAACACTATTGCAATTTTTTATTTTTTATTTTCAAATAATTTCATATTTACAAAAAAAAGTTACAAGAACAATGCAAAGAATGCCTATATACCCTTTACTCAGATTTTTAAGATATTAACACCATTTGCTTTATCTATCTATCCCTAAATACTTTAGTGTATATTTCCTAAAGATTAAGGACATTCTCGTATATAATTACAATATAAATATCATAATAAGGAAATTAATACTGAAACAATACTAAATGGCCTTGTTCCAGTTTTACCAATTATCCAAATAATATTCATCAGAAGCAAAGAAAATCTGGGACCGTGAACCACAATTTAGTTGTTATGCTGCAAAGCCTTGTTCTGGATCAATTCCTCAGTCTTTCCTTGTCCTTTATGCTCTTAACATTTTTGAAGAATACAATCAAGTTACTCTGTGGAATGTCCTTTAATTTGGGTTCGTTTGATGTTTCTTCGTGAGTAATTAGGGTTATGCATTTTTTGGCAGGAATACCAGGTAAGAAATGTGCCCTTCTCACTGCATCATATCAGGAGATATCTATTTGTCCTTTTACTAGAGGTGTTAATGTAATCATACATTTCTCCACCATAAAGATAAAAAATAAGAATGTAATTTTATTGATATACCAAAAAATATTTTGATTGATATACTAAGAAAGGGGAGAAAATGAAATCACTTAAAGTGCTCAGTAAAATCACACAGGGCAAAAAAAAGTGGAAGACAAAAATAGGAACAAAGAACAAGGGTGATGTATAGAAAACAGTAACAAAGATGGTAGATACAGGGATGCCCGGGTGGCTCAGCGGTTTGGCACCTGCCTTCGGCCCAGGGCGTGATCCTGGGGTCCTGGGATCGAGTCCCATGTTGGGCTCCCTGCATGGAGCCTGCTTCTCCCTCTGCCTCTCTGTGTCTCTGCCTCTCTCTCTCTCTGTCTCTCGTGAATAAATAAGTAAAATCTTTTAAAAACCCCACAAAGATGGTAGATATTAATCCAACTATGTCAATGGTCTAAATATATCAAAAGAGATCATCAGACTGGATGGAAAAAAACGAGCCCTATCTATACGCTTCTCTAAGAAAGCCACTTTATCTTTTCATGGTATATAATACTTTCATTTTAGCAAGAGAAAAGAAGTGTGAAAACTTTTGAAGAAGATCAGAAGTTATGTTCTGTACTCTAGCTTCGTTTGCTCCAACTGGAGGGTATTAAGAAACCCACTCTGAATATAATGACACACATGGGGCACCTGGGTGGCTCAGTCAGTTAAGCATCTGCCTTAGGCTCAGGTGATGACCCCAGGGTCTTGGGATCGAGCCGCACACACGTTGGGCTCCCTGATCAGTGGGGAGTCTGCTTCTCCCTCTCCCTCTGCTCCTCCCTCCTGCTTGTGCTTTCTCTCAAATAAATAAAATCTTTTAACAAAATAAATATGATGACACATGTAGATTAAAAGTAAAAGGATAGAGAAAGATCTACCATGGTAACACTAAACAAAAATCTGGAGCAGCTACATTAGTTTCAGACACAGGAGAAGAGCAAGAAAAATTATCATTGATAAAGAGGGGCATTACATAACTATAAAAGGGTCAGTTCTCCAAGATGACGTAACAATCCTTAATGCTTACACATCTAACAACAGAACCTAATAGGCGGGCCAAAATATAACTGATAGAACCGCAATGAGACTAACTGAATCCGCTACTATATTTGGAAACTTCGATACTTCTTTATTAGAAATGGACAGGTCAGCAGGCAGTGAGGACATAGTTGAACTCAACAGCACCATCCATCAACTGCATATAATTGACATCCTATAGACTATTTCACCCAACAGCAGCAGAAAAGAGATTCTTCTCAAGTTCACATGGAACAAGACAGACCACTTTCTAGGCCGTAAAACACATTTTCACGAATTTAAAAGACTAGAAATCTTAGAATATCTGCCCTCAGACAACAATGGAATCAAACTAGAAAGCAATAACAGAAGCATAGCTGGAAAATCCCCAAATACTTGGAGATTAAAGTTACTATTTTTTCTTTTCACAATCATTAAGTATTTTGTGGGGAGAATTTTTGAGACTATGTTAATTCACCCACTAGTTTTAGTATCCATTTGTGATTCCTGCCTAAATCAATTGTTACTAGTATGGTTGCTAGACAGTAATTTCCTTTTTCTTTTTTTTTTAAGATTTTATTTATTTATTCATGAGAGACACAGAGACACAGGCAGAGGGAGAAACAGGCTCCATGCAGGGAGCCTGACGTGGGACTCGATCCCAGGTCTCCAGGATCATGCCCTAGGCTGAAGGCGGCACTAAACCACTGAGCCACTGGGGCTGCCCTAGACAGTAATTTCCTAATCCTACGTTTATTTATTATTGGCATCCTACTGTATGGAAGAGGTTCCCTTTCTGCCTTGTTTATTTATCTGTAATGGTATAGACATTTCCATCTGACTCAATGGTTTATAACCCATACTCATTATGTTTTTTAAATATTTTGTTTATTTATTCATGAGAGATTATAGAGAGACATAGACAGAGACATAGGCAGAGGGAGAAGCAGGCTCCCTGTGGGGAGCCTGATGCAGGACTCCATCCCAGTACCCTGGGATCATGACCTAAGCCAAAGGCAGACGCTCAACCACTGAATCACACAGGCGCCCAATTCATACTCATTATTCATTTTCATACTCAACTGGTCCCAGATTTGGCCAGGGAGAGCCACTTCAGTCTACCACCTATGTGACTTTTTGACATGTCACCATCTTTCTTTGGGTACTAACCTTAATTTCTGTTACAGGATATTCCTACCTCATGTACATTTTCCCAATCTAGCCTCAGAGCCTTGGTTTCTTTTTAGTATGAATTTAAAAACCAAGATCTAGGCACTAGAAGAACACATTGCTATTTAAGTATTATTCTTTTCAGACCCTCTCAGTGGCCCGAGCTAAGAAATAGGAATATACCTATACACATGCACACATGAGTACAAAGCATGAGTTAACATTTCCAATTCTAATCCAGTTCCACAGGGTTCATCCCAGCCTTCTCTCTTGCCATGTTTGTAACTTCCTTGTCCAACAGTGATAAACCTGACTCATAGTTTCAGTCCTGGAATACATAGGGGGGCGGGGAAAAAAAGAAAAATCTAACTTATACCATTGCAAAAAAACAAACCGGATCTCAATATTAAGCAGACCTCAATATTTCTGTTTTTCTTTCACTGGAGAGGGTACCCACATACTTCTGCATTCAAGAGTGATTTGAATTGGCTCTTCCCCTCTCTTCAGTGTGGTTGGTTATGTTTTCCATTTGAAATATGTTTCGTTTCATTTGTTTCTTTATATTCATTCCACTGTAGGCTTACTTCATTCTTGTTTTTTTTTTCTTTTTTGTTTTACTGTATAAAGCATTAGCATGATTCTGAAACTCAAACTCAGACCTGGGGATGCCAAGGTGGCTCAGCAGTTGGGCATCTGCCTTTGGCTTGAGTCGTGATCCTGGGATCTGGGATCAAATCCCACATCGGGCTCCTGTGAGGAGCCTGCTTCTCCCTCTGCCTATGTCTCTGCCTCTCTCTCTCTTTCAGTGTCTCTCATGAATAAATAAATGAATCTTTAAATAAATAAATAAGTAAATAAATAAATAAAATAATAAAACTCAGAACTGTACAAAAGGTCTACTCAGCAAAACATCTCTCGCCTTTCCCGTTCTCGGTATCCCACTTCCATCCTCCATCCTTTCCACCCCAACCTACTCAGTGTGGGTTAGTCTCATTTATTTCTGATCTCCATTCTGTGCTGCTTTTGCACAAATGAACAGATGCATGTGTATTTTCTTATTTTCTCTTCCTTCTTACATAAAAGGTAGCATATTGTAGTTGCTCTTTTGCACTTTGATTATATTTTATTTCCTTAACAATATATACTGCAAATCACTCAGCATCTGTTTACGTAGATTCTTTCTTACAGTGCATAGTACTCATGTGTATGGATGTACCACAGTTCATTCACCTCCTGTATCTGACATTGAGGTTACTTCCAATGATTTGCAATTACAAACAATGGTGCAATGAATAAACTTGCCCATAAGTATTTTTGTATTATTGGAGGCATATCTTCTGGAAGTGGGATAAATGGATCAGGAGATAAATGCCTATGCAACTTTGACAGATATTGCTAAATTCCCCTCCAAGAAGTTTGTGCCACTTGTGTTCCCACCAGCCATGCGAGAGAAGGTCTGTTTCCCCACAGCCTCGCCTCACCAACAGAAGGCATCACAATTTAAAATTTTTACCCATCTGATGGGTGAAAAATGGCATATCAGAGTAAATTTACTTTGCTTTTTTTTTCTTACTATGTGTGGGGTTAGACATCTTTTCATATGTTTAAGGACATTTTTATATCTTTTTTGTGAATTGTCTGTTGATGTCTCTTGCACATATTTCTGACAGGTTTTGGTCTTATTTCCTTAAATTCGTTTTCAGAAAAAAATGCATTTACTTTCTAATAAGATGTTAATGATAACTACCATAGAAACCAATGTTTCAAAAAAAAAAAAAAGAAACCAATGTTTCTCCTCTGATTCATCTTCATTTCATTTTAGATGAAATGTATTTAAGTTTTCAGATTTAGTAAATTGTTATAAAGTTAAAATAACTATTTCCAACTATTTACAATAAGAAATATATATTTGGTCTTCATCATAGTTCTATCACTGAGCGCCCTTGGAATTTCCCAAGACATGAGACCAGTAAAGGTCTTTTGTTAGGTTAATGAGGTGATTTATGGACTGCTCCTACCAGTGGAGAATGGTTGTCTGAAGGACCAATCATGAGATTAGAGGGTTTGAAACCTTCAGTTCCATCCCCCTGACCTCCAGGAAGGGGTCATCCCTGGCCAATGATTTAATCACTCCTGCATATGTAATGAAGCCTCCATAAAACCTCAGAAGGACTGGGTTCAGAGAGCTTCCAGATTGGTGAACACGTGGAGGTTCTGGGAGAGTGGTGCACCTGGAGAGGGCATGAAATTCCAAGCCTTTTCCCTCTATATTCCTTGCCTAATGCACATTTCCCAAATGGCTGTTCCTTCCTGAGTTACATTCTTTTACAACAAACCAGAGATCTAGTAAGTAGAATGTTTCCCTGAGTTCTTGGAGCTGTTCTAGCAAATTAATCAAACCCAAGTTGGGGTTCATGAGAACCTCGGATTTATAGCCAGTCAGGCAGAAGTACCGGTAACAACCTGTAGGAACTTCTAATGCATTGCTGGTCGATCAGAAGCACAGGTGATAATCTTGGTTTGCAATTGGGGTCTTGAGTGTGGGGTAGGGGGGACAGTCTTGCAAGACTGACCCCTTCACCTGTGGAATCTGATGCTAACTCTGGACAGATAGTGTCAGAATGAGGTTAAACTGTAGGACACCCAGCTGGTGTCCAGAGAATTACTTGGTGGTGCTGTGATGGGGAGCTCCCCTCTCACCCACAGTGGAATTGGGTCCAGAACCTAATTTGCCAGCTTAAGTCTATGAAACATTTTATTATCAAAAAAATATTTTAAAATGCTTGGGATAATATGATTGGAGAGAAGTGATCAGTAACAAAGTCAATGCAGTGACAGAAGTTCTTCAGAGAAAACTGTGAAACTGGTCATTCCTTCAAATAATAGCATAACTTCTGTATCAGAGAGATTGAAATGAGGAAAGAAAGAAGAAAGAAAGAAAGAAAGAAGAAAGAAAGAAAGAAAGAAAGAAAGAAAGAAAGAAGAAAGAAAAAAAAGAAAGAAAGAAGAAGGAAGGAAGGAAGGAAGGAAGGAAGAAGGAAGAAGAAAGAAAGAAAGAAAGAAAGAAAGAAAGAAAGAAAGAAAGAAAGAAAGAAAGAAAGAAAGAAACTACAGGGTACCCGGCTGAACCATTTGGAAGGAGCGTGCAACTCTTGATCTCAGGGTTGTGGGTTCAAGCCCCATGTTGGGTGTGGAGATTACTTAAAAATAAAATCATTTTTAAAATTATTTTTTAAAAGATTTCATTTATTTATTCATGAGAGACACAGAGAGAGAGAGGCAGAGACACAGGCAGAGGGAGAAACAGGCTCCAGGCAGGGAGCCCGACGTGGGACTCGATCCCAGGTCTCCAGGATCAGGCCCTGGGCTGAAGGTGGCGCTAAACCGCTGAGCCACCCGGGGTGCCCCAAAAAATAAAATCTTTTAAAAGAAAAAAAAAAAACATACACACATGGGCACCCACCTCACTTCCACTACAGCAATTTTCTCTTCTTCATTTTGATTCCAAAATGCTTCAAAAGAAAATCTGCAGACTTACCCAATCTCCTTTGCCAACATCTTTTGTGTCTTCATTACAACCTGACTTACTTTTTTTTAAGTAGTCTCCACACCCAATGTAGGTCTTGAATCAACAACTTTGAGATCAGGAGTCATATGCTCCATCAACTGAGCCAGCTGGTCGCCCTCTGACTTGCTGACTTCTCCCAACATTGTGTAAGCGCCCTCTGCCAACTGTCAGTCACGGGCAGGGTACTGGTACCAGAGCGTGCGGCAGCAAGCCTTCTAATACTTTGTCAAGGAAGAGTACAAGCACATGGCTACCAAGGCAACCGGGAATTCAGATAACACAATTTTTGTTTTTTCTCTTAAAGACTTAGCTTGGCATACACAGGTTAAAACTGTGACAATCTCTTTCTCTCTTTCCAGACCTAGCCAAGCAGGGGGTGCCATCATGGGAGTGGACACCGGCTTGATATGGGAACGAAATGGCATTGTTGGTGAGCAGGATGGTGTTATTATTAATAATAGCACTTCAGTAAGCCACGATGAATTTGGTAGACCTTCAGTTTCCATATTTCATCCAGCACCCTACGAAATGTGTGTGTAGGAAACAAAGTTCTTACTTTAACATATGGCAAAATATGAAAGATGAACAGAGATGACTCCCATCTCTTTCTCCCAACTCTTTCTAGTTGCATATATGTGTACACATATAAACGTGTCCTCAATTTCTCTTTCAGGGACAGAATATGGGACACTTGCTGATTAAACCAAGTGCTTTTGGAAACTAGGTACTAGTGACGTTGCTGCTGCTCCCCTCTCGTCATTTAGACACTCGGTTTGCAAGCCACTTTTTGCCTGAGACTGTGTGCACTCTGACCTTTAGCTGCAAGCCAGGCATCAGCTTCCCAAAGAATAGCATTAGTGGGAATCAGGAAATAAGAGGCTTAGTTTCCATTAAATATGTCCAGGAAGGGACACCTGGGTGGCTCAGTGGTTGAGTGTCTGCCTTTGGCTCAGGTCATGATCCTGGGGTCCTGGGATTGAGTCTCGCATTGGGCTCCCCTCAGGAAACCTACTTCCCCCTCTGCCTATGTCTCTGACTCTCTCTCTATGACTGTCATGAATAAATAAATAAAATCTAAATATATATATATATATATATATATATATGCATGTTTGGGAAATAGAGATTGAACAATTGCACCATAGTTTGTATAGAGAATAATTTGATGTTCTTGCTAGCTGGTTTTGTCATTGACTTTAAGTTGTGCATACATATTTATATTATTGCTCAGTAACTTATTTTTAAAATTTTCCATAAATCCTTTCAACAGCAATGACTTTTTAAAAAGTGCATGTTTCATAAAAATTCATGTATTTCATTTCTGGAAAAAGTTTATGTAGATGTGTAAATTGCACAAAATGTCTGCTGACATTTACCATTCACTTTGGAGGATATAGTGAAATCACTGGCTGCATAAAAAACTAAGACATTAGCAACTACATTTAAAAAATGGTCAGATTGGGGCACCTGGGTGGCTCAGTCAGCTAAGCATCCGACTCTTGATTTCAGCTCAAGTCATGATCTCACAGATCATGGATATTGAGTGAGATTGAGCCCCAGGTCAGGCTCTGTGCTCCTGGGGAGTCTGCTTGAAATTCTCTCCCTCAGCCTCTTCCCCAACTCGAGCTCTTGAGTTTGCACATGTGCACACTCTTTCTCTCTCAAAAATAAGTAAATATATTTTTTAAATCATCAGATTTAACTTGTGTCACTGCGGAAGGTGATTTAAAAATCATTCTGTTAGGGACACCTGGGTCGCTCAGTGGTTGAGCATCTGCCTTCAGGTCAGGGCATGATCCTGGGGTTCGGGATCCAGTCCCACATTGGGCTCCCTGCATGGAGCCTGCTTCTCCCTCTGCCTGTGTCTCTGCCTCTCTCTGTTTCTGTCTCTGTCGTAAATAAATAAATAAAATCTTTTAAAAAACAACAACAGGGCAGCCCCAGTGGCTCAGTGGTTTAGTGCTGCCTTCGGCCCAGGGCATAATCCTGGAGACCCAGGATCCAGTCCCACATTGGGCTCCCTGCATGGGACTTCTGCTTCTCCCTCTGCCTGTGTCTCTGCCTCTCTCTCCTTCTGTGTCTCTCATGAATAAATAAATAAAATCTTTAGAGAACAACAACAACAACGTGATTTTAATCTGGGTCAAATGCTTGTTCTCAATTTCTCTTGTTTCAATTTTTTCAGTTTTCTTGTGCAAAGCAACAGTTTTTAGGTGTTAAAGTGTTGGCTCTGCCAGTAAAAGAAGTATAACAACAGTGTAAATTATGCCAATTTGATATCAGCATCATATGCATCAAAGAGAAAATCAGTGATATAAATGTCAATAATGGGTAGATTATTTTCATTCAATTCATTAATTTAAAGAAAAACTTTTGAATGGTCCTACTCTTAAAGGTTAAATACCTGACTTTCCCATTAGAGCCCTGTAAATTCAGTTGAAGAATTTAACACTGAAGGCATATTTATTTGCTTTTGTATTAACAATACAAGTATAAATTTGGTAGAGTACACATTAGGCTAAAAACATTGTTTTTACTAAATTAATAAACTTATATAGCAGATTAAAAAAAACAACAAAACCATGTCTACCTCAATCCATAAATCTGCCACAGTTTCTCTGCATTAATTTACTATGATTCTTCAATGACATCAGATGCTAAATTTCTCTGAAAGCTCTGGCTTATCTATCACAACTAAAATTCAGAAGTGATTTGCTGACACAAATAAAATACATAAGTTAAAGCTATCTTGTCAGATTATCAAACCTGTCTATCAAAACCATAGGACTCTTGGGACACTTGGGTGGCTCAGTTAAGTGTTGGACTCTTTTTTTGTTTGTTTGTTTGTTTTTAAAGATTTTATTTATTTGTTCATGAGAGACCCAGAGAGAGAGTCAGAGACATAAGCGGAGGGAGAAGCAGGATCCTTGCAGGGAGCCTGATGCGGGACTCATCCCAGGACCCCGGGATCACGACCTGAGCCGAAGGCAGACACTCAACCACTTAGCCACCCAGGCGTCCCAAGTGTTAGACTCTTGATTTTCACCCAGATCATGATCTCAAGGTCTGGAGATCAAGCCCTGTGTTGGGCTTTGCACTGGGCCTATAGCCTGCTTAAGATTCTCTCCCCCTCCTCTCACTCTCTCTCTCTAAAACACACACACAGAAATGTTAATAGGAAAGACACAAAATAAATCAACGAATTACAAATCTTATTGATTTTTTAAAAATTTCAAGTAACATCTACACCGGGGCTCGAACTGGGGCTCGAACTCACAACCCTGAAATCAAGAGCTGCATGCTCCACCAACTGAGCCAGCTACCCCTAAATCAAAATGATTTTAGAAATTACACATTGCCTGCAAAAGTAATCCAGTCTTATCTTAATTAGAGAGATCTAAGGAATGGGTTTCTTTTTTTTTTTGCGTGTGTTTTTTTTCTAAAAGATTTTATTTATGTATTTATTCATGAGAGACAGAGAGAGAGAGAGAGAGAGAGAGAGAGAGAGGCAGAGACACAGGCAGAGGGAGAAGCAGGCTCCATGCAGGGAACCTGATGTGGGACTTGATCCCAGGACTCCCTAAGGCAAGCACTCAACCCCTGAGCCACCCAGGGGTCCCTCAAAATGTGTTTCAATTGATTTTAATTACTGATAGACGTACCGCCTCATCATACCTTTCCAGCCTGTTTTTACATGTTTATTTTTCTTTTTTTTATGTTTATTTTTCCATAGGAACTTTAGTACCAACTTGTTGACAGTTTGGGGGTCACAATTAGATTTATAAGCTAACCTAGGGAGAACTGACATTTAATTATGTTGAATCATCCTGTCTAAAAATAAGGGGCATCTTCCCATTTCCTTAAGTCTATTTTTGTGTGTTTCAGGAGTGTTTTCAAATTTTCCTCAGCTTTTGTACATTTCTTTTTATTTTATTTTATTATTTTATTTTATTTATTCATGAGAGACAGGGCGGGGGGCAGAGATACATACAGAGGGAGAAGCAGGCTTCCCTCTGGGAGACTGATGTGGAACTCAATCCCAGGATCATGACCTGAACCAAAGGTAGATGCTCAACTGCTGAGCCACCCAGGTGCCCCTAGACTTTGCACATTTCTTAAATTTATTCCTAAGTGTCCTCTCTGTTGTAAATTGGCTTTTTCTCTACCATCATATCTACTGATTATGAGTTACATACCTGACAGCTATTTACTTCTGCCTGTTAATTTTGTACCTTGCTATTTTATTGAATTCTTTCACCGAGTGAATTTTGTTATTCTGTTTTCATATCTAATTTAATATTAAATATTGATAGAGGTAACCCCATACAAAGCTCTTTAGGGTACTCAATTTTTTTTTAACTAACATATAGCTGACACACATGTTACATTCATCCCAGGTGTACACTATAGTGATTCAACATCTCTCTACTTTATGTTGTGCTCACAAGTGTAGCTACCATCTGTCACCATACAACACAATTACACCGTTACCTATGTTCCTTATGCTGTATCTTTCATTCATGCGACTTATTCATCCCATAGCTGGAATCCTGTACTTTCCATTTGCCTTCTTCCATTTTTGCCCTATACCTACTCCCCTCCCCTCTGGCAAACACCAGTTTGTTCTCTGTATGTGGGTCTGTGTCTGCTTTTGTTTGTTTTATTTTTCAGATTCCATATATAAGTGAAATGATATCATATTGGTCTTTCTCTGACTTATTTCATTTAGCACAATACTTTCTAGGTCCATCCATGTTGCTATCTGGAATATGAAAAGATTCAGATTTGGGCAGCCCCTACTAACCTTGACAACCTAGATTTCATATTGTTTGGTAGGGGTTTTTATATTTGCCAACATAAAATACAGGTGTCCTCATGGTAGACGCAGAGAGGCAGCACTCAGATGCCTCTGCAGGGAGAGCTGGCTTTCCTTTAGGATGTTAACTAAAGACTTATTGTAGTGATCACTCTGAAATACATACAAATATCAAGTCACATAGTATATCTGAAACTAATATGTTCTATGTCAACTATACCACATAAAAAATGAAGAAGAGGCACCAGAGAGCTTCTTTCCTCTGTGTCCATACATGTGGGAGAGGCAATGTGAGGACACAGCAAGAAGGCGATTATTTGCAAGCCAGGAAGAGAGGCTTCACCAGAAACCAACCCTGTCGGCACTTTGATTTTGGACTCCCAGCCTCCGGAAGTGTGCACGGATAAATGTCTGTTGTTGAAGTCACCCAATCTGTAGGATCTTGATAAGGCAGCCTGAGCTAATGCACCTCCTTAACCTGGTAACATTTCAGGATTAATCACAATGAACCACTGTAAATGCTCTCAACTCCCTGGGCCAGATCTCAATCTGTATTACTGGCTTGGCAAAACCCAGACCTTGGCTACTCCACATCTGCATCAACGCTGTGGAAAAACATGGCTGAAAAAAAGCTGTGTTGACCAGACTACTTCACACTCATGACCACTTAACCTCCAGGAGGCACTTAACTTCCTAGCAATTATTCTACATTTGTCTAGTCCATTAACTCTCTTACTCTCATAATTATTTTCTATCTTTTCCTCCCTCTTCATCCCTAACTCCCTGTGATGGACCTTGCCCCTTGGCTCAGCAATAGAGGCCACCAGGAGAGAATCCCACAGCTCGGGCTAGCCGGTCTGCCAGCATCTCTCCCCAGGAACTCTGTCTTCTCTCCTTCTGGTTGTGCCCTCACTCTGCTCCCACAATTTCCTTACAGCATTGATATTTACTTGCTAGTGGATGATTGCCCCCCCATTCAGAGATGCTGCATTATCTTCCAACCTCCCCCCAGAACCAGAACACAATAAGGTAGAGACTTCCCTTTACCTATTGTGCTGTCTCTCTGCTCCCTGTCAGAGCAAAATCCCTCAAAATAATGGTCTATTCTTATGGTTTCTAATTTCTCTCCATCTGTTCTCCCCTGAAGCCACGTTAGGCAGGTTTTCACCCCTGTTCCTCCTCCAGAGTTGGCCCTCTCCCTGCCTTCCTCTTACTCAACTACCAAGCAGCATTTGGCAGAGCTGGTTACCATCTCCTTTCTGAACACATTTTCTTTACTTGATTTCCAGAACAACATGGTCTCCTGTTTACCCTTCTACCTCGGTAGAACTTCTACTGTTCCTCATCTCCTTTTATGTCCTTTTGGCTTTATTCAAAGGTCTCCTTCCCTGCGAAGCCTTGCCTGGCTACCCTATCTAAAATTGCAATCCGGGATCCCTGGGTGGCACGACAGTTTGGCGCCTGCCTTCGGCCTAGGGCGTGATCCTGGAGTCCCTGGATCGAGTCCCACATCAGGCTCCCTGCGTGGAGTCTGCTTCTCCTGCCTGTGTCTCTGCCTCTCTCTCTATCCCTGTGTCTCTCATGAATAAATAAATAAAATATTAAATAAATAAATAAATAAATAAAGTAAAATTGCAATCCTTTTCCAGCCTACCACATACACACTTTTTATCCTCTTTCCTTGTTTCATTTGTCTCATTAGCATTAAGTACATCTAACATAATCTATTTTACCTTCATACTGTCTTTGCTTTCCGTCTTCCCACTAGAATGTGAGCTCCATGGAGAAGAGGAAGGAATTTTTGCCTTTCCTTATTCACCACTTTATCCCCAGGTTCTAGAATCGTGTCTGGGGATCCTGGGTGGCTCAGCAGTTTAGCGCCTGCCTTTGGCCCAGGGCATGATCCTGGAGTCCTGGGATCGAGTCCCACATTGGGCTTCCTGCATGGAGTCTGCTTCTCCCTCTGCCTCCCTCTCTCTCTGTCTCTCATGAATAAGTAAATAAAATCTTAAAAAAAAAATTCTTAGAATCGTGTCTGGTGTGTAGCAGGTGCTCAATAAATATTCATTGAATGAACAGTAACGCCAACTTGCCCATAAATATGAGTTGCTCATCTTCCACCACAAGGACATTTGTAAATATTTAGGTTTCTACCTAGGCCAAGAAATGTTGTTCATGTGATTATGTCTTGGTAATTCAAGTATGTTTTTAGCAACGACCAAAGTCTTACACAGTCACCATTCATCAAAGACTTCTAAAGAGCTCCTTTCCCAGGTTGAGGCAATTTTATCCTTCAGCTGTGATCGGGTCAAACTGTAAAGTGGGCAAAGCCTCACTGAAACTAATACTTGCACTGCTCACATCACCCACAATTAGCTCAGGTGGTAGAGAGCCAAAATGGGGTTTCAAAAAGGAAATTAGCCAAAATGTACAGACCAAAATGGTCAAATGTCTGGCCCATAAGTCTCAAGATCGTAAAACTATAGCCAACAGAAGAACTAGATAGGCTCATGAAACTTTTTGTTGCCCTTCCAGTGGCCATCCACTTGGAAAATATTTATATATTCAATGGCATTTTGGTACATTCTTACAAAGCACTACTGAGGTGTGTCAGAACTTCTATTCCCAGGAACAAGAAGCCTGAAAGATCACCCTGGTGAAACTGAACTATAATCGGGGCACCTGGGTGGCTCAGTGGTTGAGCGTCTAACTTCGGCTCAGGTCGTGATCCCAAGATCCTGGAATTGAATCTCGCGTCAGGCTCCTTGCAGGGAGCCTGCTTCTCCCTCTGCCTGTATCTCTGCCTCTCTCTCTGTGTCTCTTATGAATAAGTAAATAAAATCTTAAAAAAAGAAAAGAAACTGAACTATAATCTACAAACTGAAGATTGAATATACTTTAAGATGCATCAGAGGAAAGAAGCATCACTCTAACTTCCCTGGAGGGAACCATCCTAGCTTGTACTTATCACCCACATATCCTGCTCCAGTCTTCCCACCTCAAGAAGACATCCAAGCAAAAGTCTTAACCTTAAGAACAACTTGGTGGGGATGCCTAGGTGGCTCAGTGGTTGAGCATCTGCCTTTGGCCCAGGATGTGATTCCGGGTCCAGGGATTAAGTCCCACATTGGGCTTCCTGCAGGGAGCCTGTTTTTCCCTCTGCCTGTGTCTCTCATGAATAAATAAATTAAATCTTAAAAAAAAAAAAAGTAAAGACACAGTGAGTGTGGTCCCCTCTCTTTTGACCAAGAGATCAAATGATGAAGTCAGTTCTGCTAGGTCACCACGGCAGTGGTCCCACAGTCCCTTCTGAACACACAGGTTTGGTTTGGGTTCTTGCTCATATGGTACAGAATATGTGCCATTCCAAAGTGAAAAGGATGTTCCCCTCCAGAGGGAAAAGGACTATCTAAAGGATTAGAAAAAAAATCCAAAGTCATTGACGGGCTTTTGTCTGATTATTGTTGTCTGGCTTTGGTATGTCAAAATCCAGAAATAAAAATACTATACTTTGCTTAAAACTGATCTTTCTATTCATAAAGAAACTTCATATCTCCAAGTATTGGGTCAGTTCTCCTGGGATACCCAGGATACTGACGCCCCTCCTCTAAGAAGACTTTTGAAGTCTAGGGATGCAAAATAGTTGTGTTTGATTGCTACAGGAATAGGACCAATAAAGCCCTCCAAATGCACTGTGCTCAAGTGTAATTTCCCCTACTTCCATACTCTTTCCACAAATAGCCATCACCATTAAAGTGTTTCAATGTTTCATTCAAAATGGATTAGTTCCTGTGGCCAGTGGCCAATGTAATGATAATGAATGTTGTATTAATCCTTATGATATTTCCCTGAATTCAATACATCACTGTATCTTAATCTTCCGCTATTCAGTTGCTCAATTGCCCAATTAGACTGTCGGTGATCATTTATTGGGGCTTATTTCATCTGTGGTACATGAGCTGACTTTGGCATCCAAGGAATTGGTCTGGCGTATGTGATTATGGGGATATTATCCTGGTTATGCACCACTTCTAGTCTCTCCCTTAAGCAAAATTATAGAATCTCAGAGAAATAAGTGAAACGGAAAGGCTTTGGACATTAACTTTCCAAATATATGGTGTTGCCAGGTCCATTAAGAAAAATTATCCAAGATTTTAGAACAAGTTGGTAATGTCACATATAATAACACTCTGAAAGGTATTAGAACAAAAAGACTTCTGCCATCAGTAGTATGGTTCACTGGAAGATGACCTTCTGTGTAAAAACACTGATACAGATACATTTCAACAAATAGATATTCATACACTTCACTAGGACTTCAAGACACCAAGGAAAACCTCCAGGGGCCTGAAACAGATAGAGATTGCTGGAATTGGTGATAGGCCAACATAGAAGCTAGGTTATCATGGGGAAAGTATCAATATCAGAAACCTAAAGCTTTGGGGGGGGGGTAAAGAAACATTATGGGGAATAGGAGATAAAGTTTGGGGCTTGTATAAGACAGGGCAATAAAATAACAAGAAAAAAAAACTGTTTCTGTTGTGACTCTGAGTGAAAATAATAATAATAGCCTATCCAGAGTTCTAACCATGAACCTGCCCTCTCATAAGTCTGGGGTTCAAATTTTATCATTTAATCTTACAGATTGTTTAACCCAATACAAGCAAGCAATTAAAAAAAAATCCACCACATGAGGAAATAAGCCACCATGAGATAGAGCCAGCAGAAATAGAAACAATAAAATAGTTTAGAGTTTAACATTTTTAAAAGGTTTATTTATTTTGGTAATCTCTACATCCAAGGTGTGGCTTGAACTCACAACCCCAAGAGATCAAGAATCACATGCTCCACTGACTAAGCCAGCCAGGGGCCCCCAGAGTTTAACATTTAAAAAGCAATCAATGTGGGACACCTGGGTGGCTCAGCGGTTGGGCGCCTGCTTTCAGCTCAGGGTGTGATCCTGGAGTCCTGGGATCCAGTTCCACATTGGGCTCCCTGCATGGAGCCTGCTTCTCCCTCTGCCTGTGTCTCTGCCTCTTCCTCTCTCTCTCTCTTTCTCTGTGTCTCTCAGGAATAAATAAATAAAATCTTAAAAAAAAAAAAGCAATCAATGTGATTTGCCAGAGATGAAAGAAGAAAATTTAAGATTATCTCATAAAAAGTAGAAAAAAAACATTTGATAAAAAGCCAACATAATTTTGAAGAAAATGATAGTTGTGGAAGGACATGCTTTACTAGATACCAACACGTATTATGAGATATGATTAAGACTTGAATTCATTAGTACAGGTACAGACAAACAGAAAAATGGGGCAAAACATACATCCTAGAAACAGACACACCCAGGGACTGTCGCTCTATGACAGAGTTGTCACCAAAGAGCAATGGAGGAAAAGAAGTCTTTTTGCTAAATGGTGCCAAGACAATTGGCTCTCTGTATGGAAAAAGTGAATTTGGGCTCCTGTCTCATATCATATACTAAATGATTTCTAGGAAGACTAAATACTTTGTCAATCAGGATCTGGTCAGGCAAAAGAAACCACATGAGTTATGTGAACCGGAAATTTTTAATATAAAAAATTACTAACTCTTTACAAGGGGATTAACTGCTTAGAGGAGTAGAGAATTACAAATAATGCAGGCATAGCAGATGCAGGGAGCAGCCCCACCTCTCTGGTTACAGAGCACCCAAGAGAGGAACACATTTGGAAGAGTGTCCTCCCCCCCACCCCCAGGCTGAGTTGCAGACCTCATTGGAGATGTCCATTGATTGAGAGAGAAGGTGCCTCAGGCTGGCTGGCTGGCAGGTAACAGCCCACAGGGGGTGCTGGCCAAACTGGCTAGGAAATCACCTCTGGGGTACCAGCAAAACTCAGTGAGAAGCCATCCAATGCCAAGGAAGCCACTTACTGGCAGCCATGCCTTTGGAACCAGAAGAGAGAGCCCCAGGACCAGGAATGTCCCCTCCTCTTGCAGTGTCTCTCCAGCATCCTCTTCTGGCAAGATTCAGCATTGTGTCAGAGGACAAGGGGGAACCATTCAGACGGTCCAGCTCCATGATTACAAAGTGGGGCCAAAGAGGGTGGATTTCAATAGCCAAACTGTGGAAGGACCCAAGATGTCCTTCGCCAGATGAATGGATAAAGAAGATGTGGTCTACATACACGATGGAATATCACTCAGCCGTCAGAATGGATGAATACCCCCCATTTGCTTCATCGTGGATGGAACTGGAGGGTGTGATGCTGAGTGAAGTAAGTCAATCAGAGAAGGACAATCATCATATGGTTTCACTCATATGGGGAATATAATAAATAGTGAAAGGGACCATATGGGAAAGAAGGGGAACTGAGTGGGAAAAATTAGAGAGGGAGACAATCCATGAGAGACTCCTGACTCTGGGAAATGAACAAGGGGTAGTGGAAGGGGAGGGTGGAGAGGAGGTTGGGGTAACTGGGTGACAGGCACTGAGGAGGGCACTTGATGGGATGAGAACTGGGTGTTACACTATATGTAGGCAAATAGAACTTCAATTAAAACAAAAAATAAAAAAGCAAAGAGGGTGGATTTGAGCTGAGCACTAATAAATCGATAACTGTGTAAATATATAAACGTGAAAAGCAAAATCATAAAGCATTTAGAAGATACTAAAAAAAAAAAAAAAAAAGAAGATACTATAAACTAAGAGCTTCATGGCCTCAGTGTCCCGGAGGCATTTACACAGCAACCATAAAGGAAAAGATCTATCATTTGGCTAAATTAAAATACTACTCAACAAAAAATAAATAAATAAATAAATAAATAAATAAATAAATAAATAAATATAATAAAATAAAATACTACTCAACAAAAGATACCATTGAGACAGTGTAAAATGAATCCTCAGAGTGGCAGCACATGTCTGCAGCATATGTAATCAATAAAGGACAAGTATCTAGAAAATGTAAAGCACTCCTGTGCATGGCAAATGGATTTTCCAAAGTACTATCTCCCATCTGTGTGCTCTTATACAGTTTAGTTTCTAATCCTCCAGTAGTTAAGTGAAACATCTTACAGATCAATAATAAAAAGGACATACCATCCAATAGCACATTGGATAAAAGTATCAAATGGGTGCTTCACCAGTGAGGAAATACAATGGCCAATAAACGTGTGAAAAGTTGGTTAACATCATTGGATTCAGGAAAATGCAAATTAGAACCACAGTGAGATACATCCAACGGAGTGGCATATTTGTTTAAAGTCTGACAATCTCAAGAGTTGGTGAGGAAGTAAGTAATGAAAATGTTCTTAGCCTGGACCCTCTAGAAAGCAGAGCCTGAGACAAAGATTAAGACAAGGACTAATGTTCTTTTTTAGATGCGCCAGCTGAGGGCAGCAAGATGAGGAGGGAAGGGAAGGAAGGCAAGGAAAGCTAGGATGCGGTGTGATGCTTTACTGACCACCACTGATAATGCTGCCAGAAACTTGGTTTCTGTGACCTGGCTCACATGTGTGCAGATTTTTGATTAGTGCTTTGCAACCAACTTCAAAGAGACACAGTAGATTGTTTGTTAAACGTGGTCATTCGTCATGTGAGAAAGATTACAAGATGAACTAAGCTTCAGAAGAGAGAAAGAAGGCTCTTGGCTCCTGGATTTTCTTGTTTCTGTTAATCAAGGTTTACATCACATAAGCTACTCCCCTGCACTCCCAGGCTGCTTCCCAGGGCTCTCGGCCGAGCTCTGCGGTGTGGATTTCAGCCAAATTTGGAATTGGCCAGGTGACTGGGGCAGTTTGAGTGCTCAGGAAGAGAAAGGGGGGAAAGGAGGCATTTGAGGGAATCTGAAGGCCCACAAGGTTTGTGTTGTCACAGTAAAAGATACTCGCATACACTGCTGATGGAGTACTGAATGGGCACAGCCATTTTAGCAGTAAAGTTTACGACACATGTATCCTACAGCCTACCAATGCTCAGGGTCATACCTTTTTGAAATCTGTGCACATGTGAACCAGATCACACAAACAGAAATGTTTATAGCAGCATAGTTTGTAGTAGTCAAAATCTGGAAGTAACTAAAAAAATGCCCATCAGCAGGAGAATGAGCAAATAGATGGTTGTTTGTTCTTACTGTGTCATACCACACACCCTGAAAAATGAACAAACTGTGATTACACATAGCCATATGGATAAACTCAAGAACAAAACGTGAATTGAAACAAGTAAACCACTGAAGTATAACATGCATTATGAAGCCCTTCATGTAACACTCAAAGATTCATAAAATATATTTATTTATTTATTTTTAATTTTTAAATTTTTTTTTAGATTTTATTTATTTATTCATGAGAGAGAGAAAGAAAAAGCAGAGACACAGGCAGAGGGAGAAGCAGGCTCCATGCAGGGAACCTGACGCAGGACACAATTCCAGGTCTCCAGGATCACGCCCTGGGCCGAAGATGGTGTAAACCACTGAGCCACCAGGGCTTCCCAGATTCATAAACTTTAATAACACACTTTTTAAGGTCACGTACATAATCTGTAATAAAATGATAACAAAAAGCAAAGAGTTCATATCCACAAAATTGAGAATATCCATTATCCCTGCAGAGGAGGGAGAGGAATGCAATGGGAAGGATCTTCTAAAAGGCTTCAAAACTAGGATGAGGCTCTACTCCTCGAGCTGGATGATGGGCACTCAGGTGTTCATTTATGCCAAATAGTCCACATACATTACCATTCCCTATGGTGTTCTTATTTGTTGCATTACTCTTTGGGATGCAAAAAATAATTTGCTTTATAATTTATAAGAAAATAAAATGTGTCAGTCTGAAGGGTCTTGGTTAGTACGGACTGTTAGGTTTTTTGGTAACTAAATGGAAATGAGACCGCCAAGGCAAGCGAGGGTCCAAGAACAGATTTTATTGCAGGCACCCTTGGGCGAGGTTCCACGGACTCACGGAGGGGAAGAGTGAGTCGGGGAAGTCGCGCCAAGACAAGGTGGCAGGGGGTTTACATAACGTTGTAAGGCAGAACGGTTTCCTATTGGTCGGCTCATATGCAAAGGAAGGATTGCAATCCAACCAGTCAGAGTGACCCTCCCCATGCAAAGGAAGGATTGCAATTCGGTCAGTCAAAGGTGACTTCCTCCTCTGGGGTTTGAAGGGCATTGGGTCCGGTTGGGTAAGTCCAAAGGAGAGGTCTAAGGGTCTGCATCAAGCTGTCAGCAGGTCATTGGTCCATTGGCGTCCCAGGTGGAGGTGGTGACAGGAACCTCAGCCATTTGAGGTATCCGCCATCTTGAGGAGTTTCTCTTCCCGCCTGGCCCCAACACGGACCTCAAACAAAATAGGATTCTCAGAGGTGAGAGTTACACGCGATGGTTACCCATTATGTAGAAGAGAAATTGACTTGGTCATGGCGTCCATGTGCTTGATCTATGGCAATAGGTCCCTACTTAAGGAACATTTATTCAATCCTGAGTCAAATAAACATTCCTATATCTTAAATTTATATACAACAGTAATGGCAGGAAATTCCACCATGATGTTTACAAAATCACATGTCTCTTGATTTTATTCTAGCCAAGAAAAAGGGGTTTGTATGCTCATTGCTAAAGAACACTAATATACAGTGGGTGCCTGAGTCTCTAAATCAGTTAGGCTTCTGACACTTGATTTCAGCTCAGGTCATGATCTCAGGGTCCTTCATTGCAGAGTCTGCTTGAGACTCTCTCCCCCCTCCCTTCCTCCGCCCTCAAGTAAATAAATAATTTTTTTAAAGATTTTATTTATTTATTCATGAGAGACACAGAGAGAGGCAGAGACACAGGCAGAGGGAGATCCAGGCTCCCTGCAGGGACCCCAAAGTGGGACTTGATCACGGATCCTGGGATCATGCCCTGAGCCGAAGGCAGATGCTCAACCACTGAGCCACCCAGGTGTCCCTAAATAAATCTTTCTTTTTACAAAAAGCATTAAGCACCAGATTGAGAATTATGAATTATGATCTTGGGCTGGTATCTTACTAAAAAATCTAGGAATAAAACTACATAAGAAATCATAATTATATCAGAAATAATAGTATTATTAATATGTGACAGTAACTAGTTATATATTAAGTAATTTTAATAATATATAATTATTATAGTATATCTATATTATATACAAGCAAACCTCAGAGATATGGCAGGTTCAGTTCCAGACCAATGCAAAAAAGCAAAAATAGCAATAAAGTTAGTTAAATGAAATTGTTTCCCAGTGCATAGAAGAGATATGTTGGCATATAGTCTATTAAGTGTGTAACAGCATTATGTCTAAAAAAACAATGTACATATCTTAATTTTTATATACTTTATTGATTAAAAAAAATGCTAACCATCATCCGGGCTTTCAGTGAGTCATCATCTTTTTGCTGGTAGAGGGTCTTGCCCTGATGTCGATGGCTGAAGCCTGGTCAGAGTGGTGGGTGCTGAAGGCTGGGGTCGCTGTGGTGATTTCTTAAAATAGGACAACAAGGAAGTTTGCCACACTGATTGATTCTTCCTCTCACAAACGATTTCTCTGTAGCATGTGATGCTGTTTGATTGCATTTTATTTACCCACAGCAGAACTTCTTTATTTTTTTTAAAGATTTTATTTATTTGTTCATGAGACACAGAGGGAGAGAGAGGCAGAGACACAGGCAGAGGGAGAAGCAGGCTCCATTCAGGGAGCCCGATGTGAGGCTTGATCCCAGGATTCCAAGGTCACACCCTGGGCTGAAGGCAGGCACTCAACCGCTGAGCCACCCAGACGTCCAGAACTTCTTTCAAAATTGGAGTCAATTCTCTCAAATCCTGTAGCTGCTTTAGCAACTAAGTTTATGTAATATTCTGAATTCTTCATTATTTCAACAATCTTCACAGCATCTTTTACCAGGAGTAGATTCTATCTCAAGAAACCACTTTCTTGGGGGCACCTGGGTGGCTCAGTGGTTGAGCGTCTGCCTTTGGCTCAGGTCCTGATCCCGATGTCCTTTGTTCATTCATATATTGTAACTCCTCATCTGTTCAGTTTTTATCATGAAATTGCAGCATTTCAGCTACATCTTCAGATTCCACCTTATCTAGAACTATAGAACTTTATATAGAACTTCTAGAACCTAGTAGTTCTCTTGCTCTTTCCATCCCATCTGTAGTTACTTCCTCCACTGAAGTGTTGAACCTGTCAAAGTCATCCATGGAGGTTGGAACCAACTTCTTCCAAATTCCTGGTCATCATAATATTTTGACCTCTTCCCGTGAATCATGATTATCCTTAATGGCATCTAGGATGGTGAATCCTTTGCAGAAGGCTTTCAATTTACATTGCCCAGGTCCACAGGGGAATCACTATGGCAGCTATAACCTTAATAAAGACGTAATAAAAGTCTTATTTTTTAGATAATAAGACTTGGAAATCAAAATTAAACTTTGATCCATGGGCTGCAGAATGGATGTTGTGTTAACAGGCATGAAAACAACATTAATCTCATCCTACGTCTCCATCAGAGCTCTTGAGTGACCAGCTGCTTTGTCAAGGAGCAGTAATATTTTGAAAGGAATATTTTTTCTGAGCAGTTTTCAACAAGAGGCTATTCAGTAAAGTATGTTGTGAACAGATGTGTGTTGCCCAGGCTTTGTTGTTCCTTTGATAGAACACAGGCAGAATAGATTTAGCATAATTCTTAAGAGCCCTTGGCTTGGAATGGTAAAGGAGCATGGACTTCAACTTAGCCACCAACTGCACTAGCCCCTAGCAGGAGAGCAGGCCTGTCCTTAGAAGCTATGAAGCCAAGCATTGGCTTCTCTGTAGCTATCAAAGTCCTAAACCGCATCTCCTTCCGGTATAAGACTGTTTTGTCTATGTTGAAAATCTGTTGTTCAGTGTAGCCACCTTCATGAGTTATCTTATAGCCAGACCTTCTGGATAACTTGCTGCAGCTTCTACATCAGCTTTTGCTGCTTCACCTTGCACTTTTATGTTATGGGGATGAGTTCTTTCCTCCAGCCTCATGACCCCACCTCTGCTAGCTTCCAACTTTCCTTCTACAGCTTCCTCACCTCTCTCGGCCTTCATAAAATTGAAGAGAGTTAGAGCTTTCCTCTGAGTTAGGGAATGTTCCGATCTTCTATTCAGACCACTAAGACTTTCGGACTTTCTCCATATCAGCAATAAAGTTGTTTTGCTTTTTTTTTTTTTAATCATTCATATGTTCACTGGAGTAGCACTTTTAATTTCCTTCAAAAACTTTTCCTCTGCAGTCACAACTTGGCTGTTTGGCTCAAGGAACCTAGCTTCAGGCCTATCTTCGCTTTCCACATGCCTTCCTCACTAAGCTTTAATCATTTCACGTTTTGGATTTAAGTAAGAGACATGTGGTTCTTCCTTTCACTTGAACACTTAGAAGCCATTGTAGGATTATTAATTGGTCTTATTTCAGTACTGTTGTGTCTTAGGGAATAGGGAGCCTGAGGAGAGGGAGAGAAATGGGGGAATGGCCCGTCAGTGAAACAATGAGAACACACATAATATTCATTGATTACGTTTGCCATCTTCTGTGGGTGCAGATCATGGTTCCCCCAAGCAATTATAATAGTAACATCAAAGATCACTGAGCATGGATGGCTCAGTCAGTTAAGTGTTTGCCTTCAGCTCAGATCATGATCGCAGGGTCCTGGGATTGAGCTGCATGGAGTCCCTGCTCAGGGTGAGTCTACTCCCCCCCCCTGCCCCCGCCCCGCTCCTCCCCCACCAGCTCCTGCTCATTCTCTCTCTCTAGCTCTGCTCTCTTTAAAATTAAAAAAAAAAAAATGTTGGGATGCCTGAAGGGCTCAGCAGTTGAGCGTCTGCCTTTGGCTCAGGGTATAGTCCCGGATCAGGGATCCAGTCCCACATTGGGACTCCCCTGGGGGAGTCTCCTTCTCCCTCTGCCTGTTTCTCTGCCTCTCTCTCTCTGTTTGTCTCTCATGAATAAATAAATAAAATCTTTTTTAAAAAAATTCTAAAAAAATATTACTGATCACAGATCACTATAAATATAATAGTAATGAAAAAGTTTGAAATATTTCGAGAATTACCAAAATGTGACACAGACACACAAAGTGAGCAAATGCTATTGGAAAAGTGGCTCAACACGGGGTTGCCACAAACCTTCAACTGGTTTTTGAAAAATGCAGTATTTGAGAGGTGCAATAAAGCCAGGTACGCCTGTAATTAATTCATTCATTAATTTTAATATATACATATTTTGGTCCAGCCTTGATGACAAGGAAATTCTAGGTCACAAATTGGGATGAGGGGAAAGACTTATAAAACAAAAGTCTCAAGAAGCCAGAAATAAAAAAAATAATAATAAATTAAAAAAAAGAAGCCAGAAATACTGTGTTTATTCAGGTGCTGGGCTGATAATTTCTCTTGAAGTTAAAGGAAGACAAAGTACTTACAACCCAGTGAGTGATACAAAAAGGCTTGTTAGCTGACTAGTCAGTCTGGGGCAGAGACCAGAGTACCGAGCAAGATTCAATTGGAATTGCTCTGTTTTTTTATCATTACTTACAGACATTCTCAGTGTTTCCTGACATTAGAAATTAAGGGAGGGAAAAAGCCCTCTGACAAGTCATATTGTTTTTACCACAGAGTTTGGCTTAATCTCTCAGGCTCAGAACCCCTTAGTCCCAAGGCTTGTGATAATGCCAATATTTGTAAAACATGTTCTAGAAAATTTCATTCAGAAAGTCATGTATTATGCCTGCTGTGGGGAATAATGCTAGTTTGTAAGACAGGCTTGTTAATATTTATCTAAGTCACTCTGAGAAAGAATTCATCAGTCTCTCTTCCCACAGACTTGTATTAACCACGGCCCCGGCGATTCCCAACCAGGGCGAGGAAGTGGGTTAGGTGGTGATGGTGTTGGCAGAAGGGAATGGGGGAGAAACAGTGATGGAGGCGGAGACCCCGTGTTGGTGGCAAGAGAATGAAATGGGAGTGGGGGGAGCAGAGAGGGTATAGGCAGTGGAAACCCGGATGAGGGTAGCCTTAGTGATGGGATCAGGATGAGGAACCCAATTGGGTAGCTGATACTGGGGTCTGAAGGGGAATTAAGATGGGGAAGGGTGAAGGAAATCAGACCTGGAGGAGGCGGGGTACACATTGGATGGGGGAACAATGGCATGGGGCAGACAGGGGTGACAATGGACACAGGACTGAATGTGTTCCTGGGTGAATGGGGGAAGACATATGGGTTATAGAAGAATGGAATAAAAATAAGAATGGAGTGAGAATTGAGTATGGGCATCAGGAAAGATTCACTTGTTCCTTCATGCTCAACTGTTTATTGGGCACCTACCGTGCAAGCCACTGTTCTGGGTGCTGAGAATACAAGGGTGAACAAGACCAAGTCTCTTCCCACACGGAGCTTATATCCTAGTGAGGAAGATGGAAAATAAACCAATGTGTTATATATAATATGATCATGAGAAGTGCTCCAGATAAAAGCAAAGCAAGATGAGAGGATAGAGTGATGGGTGGCACTTTTCCAGAAGAGTGGTCAGGAAAGGCTTCTCCAAGGAGCAGACATTCGAGCAGAGTGAGGGGAGAGAAGAAGCCATGCGATCAGCTAGCAGGAGCTGATGTCCAAGGCCAACCTCTCTGCTGCCAATTGGTCCCTTCCTCTCTCAGCGCCTCAGGATTCCGTTCTTCCAACATTTCTCTCTTCTTCCATCAATCTTTTCCCATCTACTGGATCAATCCCCTAAACCAAATGATATAATGTGCTTTTATTTTTCCCATCTTAAAAAAGAAAAGCCTCTCATGTCCCTAACCCACCCTCCAGCTAGCACCCACTTTACCTTTCTACAGCACAATTCCTTCAAAGAACGGTCTATCCACCTGACTCCCACCCTTCTCTGTTCTTTCCCAGACTGCTGCCCTAAGCTTTCACCCACACCATTTCCTGAACTGCTCTTGTCAGCGACATCAGTGACCTTCCTGTTATGAAATCCAGTGGTTGATTCTCAGACCTCTACTTATTTGACCTTTGACACAGTTGACCGCTCCCTCCTCCATCAAATCCCTTTTCCACTAGGCTTCCAGGGTGCGGCACCCTCTCACTTTTCCTCCTACATATCTTTTCCTTCTGAAGTTCATCTCTCTGCTCTCTTAATGTTGGGAACCCTTGTGCCCCCTCTATTTTCAATCTACTTTACATCTTCGGTGTTCTCATGGAGTCTCGTAGTTTTGTTTATTTATTTATTAATTTTTTACTTATTTATTTGAGAGAGAGCGCGCAACAGAGAGCATGAGCAGTGGTGGGGACAGGGCAGGGATGGGGAGGGAGGCAGAGGGAGACTCCCCCCTGAGCAGGAAGCTGGATTCAGGACTGGATCCCAGGACCCTGTGATCATGACCAGAGCCAAAGGCAGATGCTCAGCCGACTGAGCCACCCAGGCGTCCCCACACTATTTCTTTGCAGTGTCGCTCTTCCTTGTTGGTGCCTCCAGCACATGCCTGGTTTGTCCACTTGGTGACCCAGCAGTGTTTGGCTCTGACCCAGACAGGACAGAAAGGAGAACACGGAGCACGATGTGTGGTGGAAACAGAGTGGGGCCATTTTTTTTTTTTTTAATGAGGGAAGTTTTTGCATGTTGCTAGGCTACAGATAGAAACCCATATTCTTGAAGGCTAAAAATGCAGGAAGGGCTAATCAATAAATCAAGAGGGTTGAAGGTGGCAGGATCTGGAGCACAGGAAAGACAGCTGAGGAAGTAGAGTCCCCACCCAGGTGCTACCAAGGCAGGGGGAGCCCCTGACTGCAGTGGCCACAGCTGTGAGGGGCCATGGGGCACTGGGTCTGAAGGAGGGGACAGGCATTGACTGCACAGGCCAAGAGCCAGGAAAGAGAAACGGGGAAGTCAGTGCCTTTGGGGTTGGAGTAATTGGACCCTGACCCACCCAAGCAGTGGGGCTTAAAAGAGATGCAGGTTTTCCCCAAGCACCCTCAAGATGAGAGCAGGCTAAGGGGAAAAGGAGAGACCAGCCTGGGAAGAGCCTGCTGAGCCTCCTCTGGCCAAGACCCCTCCGGGAAAGCTCTCCCTCCCTGCCCAGGCCCCCATCCCACGCCCACCTACCAAGATGCCCCCTATCCAGCAGCAGGAAGGATGCGAGAACAGAAAGTCTCCCACCCAGGCCTGTCTCAGCCTCTGAATTTCTGCCACTAGGGTGTGCTGGCTCTGACTTTTTGTGTAAATGATGCTAAAATACGCATCTCTGCTAGAGATGGGGCCCTGGCCACTGAGAGGAGGGCCTGCTCCTGGGGGAGGGAGGGCAGTGACCCCAGAATGTATAAACAGAAAGGCAGAGGGTGGCATTTGTGCTGAAAAGGGGGGTCGGCCAGGGGACACACTATCTTTCCCCTAGATGAGGTGTTTCTCGGATGGATGGAAGTGAGAAGTGTCTACAGCCCTCTACCAGGCTTCCTTTGGTGCCTCTCTGGAGAAAACAATTTTCAGAACCCCAGGTATCTGGCCTCGGGAAATCATGCTGGCAGATCAGCAGTTAATGCCCTTGGGTTTGCCCTTCGATGAGGCCAGAATGTTCCACTCCAGACTGAGACAAGCAGCTTGGGAAAAAACTGCCCATCACCCAATGAATCAGATATCACATTGAATCCAGTCCTGCTGGAGCCGGAGGTCAAGGAGAAGGCCCGGGTGGGGGGTAGGGGAGCAGATCGCTAGGAGAGAAGCCTCCTCTCTCTGCCTGAGTAACTGGGAGGGCGACAGTGACGACTGGGGGGAGGGGGTGATGGTGTGCTTGGGCCTCACTGGAATGAAAACCTAAGGAGAGAGCTTAGCCTATCTTTCCATGTCCAGATGGAAGAGAGGTCCCTGCTGCATGAGGCCAAGGCCCCAGGGTCTTAAGGAACCCAGTCTGATACTTCCAAGGTACAGAGATGCCCCCTGCTGCTCCCCCCACCCCGGCTCACTGCCCTCCTCCCCCCACCACCTCATCCTAATCTGGTCCCACATCACTCCCCTTTCCCAGTGAGCTTTGGGTTGGCATTGGGTCACTGTAGTGCTGTACCCTGGTCCATGCACCCAGCCCCCGTCGCTGTGAGAGCTGGTTGCTTCTTCTCTAAATAATATCCCTCAGCTATGTGGGAATCAGCTTCCCCTGAGGTTAGGCACCCTCCCTGGGGTGCAAAGGGCTGTCCTGTCCCACTTGCCTGAGCCAATTCTATGGTACGATCCATGTTCCAATGCTCCCCTGGGAACCAGGCTGAGGAGTCCCCAGAGGAGACCACGTCCACATCCTTGCTCGACTTTCTCCCTCTGACCTCTTCTGTTCCTCTCACCTTGTCCCACATGAACTCATCCAAGAAATCACTTAAACAGGGATCTCCATGCCAGACTTTGTTCTAGGGACTCCAGCCAGTCTAGAAAGCCCCATATTGTTCATAACCAGCATCACCCAAGACCCCATCTCAGCCACAACCCATTGTCTCTCAAAATTCAGCTTCACCTACACCTAATACCTTGTAATAAGTCCCTTCCTGTTTAAACTGAATATTGCAGATTCTGCAACTTTGACCAATACAGTGATTCACATGAGAAGGGATTAACACAATTATGCTCAAGGGAGCAGGGAGTCTGGTCTAGGGGTAAGATTGGTCATTGGTCATCTGACCTGGTTGAGGTTTTAAGGCAATGAAGACCCTTAAAAAAAAGCTTTATTTAATTATTTATGAGAGACACAGAGAGAGGCAGAGACATAAGCAGAGGGAGAAGCAGGCTCCATACAGGGAGCCTGATGCAGGATTCATCTCAGGACCCCGGGGTCATGACCTGAGCCAAAGACAGATGCTCAATCACTGAACCACCTAGGCAGCCCGGCAATGAAGATCCTATTAGTAAGAGAAGATGAGATACTGAGGATTATTTATCTATTGTTATTATTTTTAAAATAATATAATGAACACCCATGAGTTGAACACTCATCCCAAGTTACAATATTATCAGTAACTTAGATCTGCCAATGTGCTCCTCAGGACCCATGTCACTACTCTCTGAGGGTTTTATCAAATATGTGGATGGCTAAGTAAGATACTGTTTTTGCTTTATTTGTCTTTGAACTTTATGAAAAGCATAGTCATTTGAAACTTGCTTTTTCACTCAGAATAATGCTACTCAGGTTTACCCGTGTTGTGGCCTATAAAGGAATATCATTCATTTTTACTGCTGTACAGTATTCCACGCATGAATACACCACTATTGATTCATTCTGGCCGCTGGCATTTCAATTGTTCCATTTTTTTGTTCTTACACAAAGTGCTACTGGCAACGTTCTTGTCACATGTCTTCTGATGTACGTGGCAAAAATTTCTCTTGGGTATATACCTAAGAGTTGAATTTCTAAGTATATGATTATTCAATAGCATAAAATGAAACCAAATTGCTTTCCAAGTAGTTATTCAATTTGCACACCCATCATCAATATGTCAGAGATCTCATTGATGAATGTTTTCTTCAGAAAGTACTGTTCTGGGGCACCTGGGTGGCTTAGTCATTGGGTGTCTGCCCTCAGCTCGGGTCATGATCCCAGGGTCCTGCGATCGAGCCCAGTGTTGGGCTCTCTGCTCAGTGGCGAGTCTGCTTCTCCCTCTCCCTCTGCCCCTTGCCTCTCTCCCAGCTCATGCTCTCTCTCTCTCTCTCTCTCTCTCTCTCCCTCAAACAAATAATAAATAAAATTGTAAAAAAAAGAAAGAAAGTATTATTCTTAATCTTTGTCAACTGGCTGTATATAAAATGATATCTCATTCTGGTCTTGATTTCCTGATTATTAATAAAGTTAAACATTTTTCATCAATTTATTGACCATACATGTTTTCTTTCCTAAGAATGTCTTTTGTCCATTTTTTCACTGAATTCCTTCTGTTTTTTTTTTAAGATTTATTTATTTATTTAAGAGAGAGAGAGAGAGCACCCACAAACACAAGTGAGTGAGGGGAGGGGCAGAGGGAGAAAGTCCTGAGCAGACTCCCTGCTGAGCACAGAGCCTGACTTGGGGCTTGATCTCACAACTCTGCTATCAGGACTTAAGCCAAAACCAGGAGTCAGAGGCTTAACCAACTGAGCCACCCAGGCGTTCCCTGCTGACCCCCTTTTTAAAGATCTATTTATTTATTTGAGGGGGAAGGGGGTACACAAGTGTGCCTTCTCTTTTTCTTATTGTTTTATAATAGTTATTTACAGACACTAGATATTAATCTTTTGTTGGTTATGTATGCTATAATTATCTTCTTTGCTGTGGCTTATATTTTTATTTCTTCTGAGGTGTCTTTTTAATAAATGAAAGTAGTACAGCTGGTAAAGATTATTTTGATTAATGTTATGAATACTATTGGAACTCTCTAAAATTGGGATTATGATAAAATCTGATCACTAGTTCCTGATTTGTATTATTTAAATTGTTATAAACAGTTCTAGACTTTAAAATAATATAAAGCTTGGAGCACCTGGCTGGCTCAGTCAGTGGAGCATGCTACTCTTGGTCTGGGGGTCATGTTGGGTGTAGAGATTATTTAGAAATAAAATTTTTAACCCCCAAATAAATAATTCAGTTAAGAAATGGGCAGAAGACAGGAATATAGACATTTTCCCAAAGACACAGATGGCCAACAGACATGTGAAAAGATGCTCAACACCACTGATCATCAAGGAAGTACAAATCAAGGGGCACCTGGGTAGCTCAGTGGTTGAGCGTCTGCCTTTGGTTCAGGTCATGATCCTGGGGTCCTGGGATTGAGTCCCATTTCGGGCTTCATGCAGGGAGTCTGCTTCTCCCTCTGCCTGTGTCTCTGCCTCTCTTTGTGTGTTTCTCATGAATAAATAAATAAAATCTAAAAAAAAAAAAGGAAATACAAACTAGAACCACAATGATATACCACCTCACACCTGTCAGAATGGCTAAGATTAACAACACAGGAAACAACAGGTGTTGGTGAGGATGCGGAGAAAATGGAACCCTCTTGCACTGTTGGTGGGAATGCAAACTGCTGCAGCCACTCTGGAAACAGTATAAAGGTTCCTCAAAAAGTTGAAAATAGAACCACCCTACCATCCAGCAATTGTATTACCCAGTATTTACAAAGGATACAAAAATACTGATTTGAAGGGGCACATGCACCCTAATGTTTATAGCAACATCATCAACAATAGCCAAATTTTGGAAAGAGCCCATATGTCCCCTGATGAATGGATAAAGAAGATGTGGGGGATATATACACAGTGGAATACTACTCAGCCATAAAAAAGAATGAAATCTTGCCATTTGCAACAATGTGGATGGAGCCAGAAGGTATTATGCTAAGCGAAATAAGTCAGTCAGAGAAAGACAAATGCCATATGATCTCACTCACATGTGGAATTCAAGAAACAAATGAGCATGGGGGAAAGAAAAACAAAGAAGGTAGCAAACTATAAGAGACTTTTCTTATAAAATATTTTTTTTATTTATTTGAGAGAGAGGAGAGCATGAGTGGGAGGAAGGGCAGAGGAGGCCAGAGGCACAGACTCCCCACTAAGCAGGATCCTAACCCCAGGACCCTGGGATCATGACCTGAGCTGAAGGCAGATGCTTAACTGACTGAGCCACCCAGGTGCCCTACAATAAACAGACTTTTTTCTCCATAACAGACTCTTAACAATAGAGAATGAACTGAGGGTCGCGGGAAAAGAGGTGGGCAGGGGATGGGCTAGATGGGTGATGGGTATTAAGAAGGGCATTTGTTGTGATGAGCACTGGGTGTTGTATGTAAGTGATGAATCACTAAATTCTACTCCTGAAACTAATATCACATTATTTTTTAACTAACTAGAATTTTAAATAAAAACTTGAAACTTTAAAAATAAAGAAATAGGATCTTTAAAAAATAATAATATAATAATAATACAAAGTTCTTCCTAAAGGTATCCAGTTAACACACTTTTTCTTGAAAATTGCATTAACTGTTAATCTACTTCCATAAAGTTCTTAGTCATTGCTTGTGTACAATTAGCAGCTTTCAAATCATCAATTATTACAGCATTTTACTCACAAAATATTAAATACACATTTGTACTCCAACTGGCTGATAGAATTTCAGCATCTAAAGCAAAGAAGGCTATTTTCACCAAGTTGCATCTGGAATGGCTATCCGTATTTGAAAGCAAATATTCAGATATTAATAATAAACCCAAATAACATGGCTTACTTACATTTGCAAACATTGTTACCTTGATAAGGTGTGATGGAAGTCATGATCGTGGACCACACATAAGTTCAAAGACGTCAGAAATGATGCTGAAGTGTTTGGCTAGTCAACTTTCTAAGAGTTCAGGCCAAAATCACAGCCGAATAGCACATATGAGCCAAAAACCCAGCCTGCAGCTGATCGCTGGCACAATTCTAACACAAAATTATTTTACATTGTATGTCATTAAATGATTTCCATCTAACCTTCTCTATATATTGTGTAGAGAGTTGCTCAAATGATGATCAACCAAGGTTGAAGATAATTATTTTGGGGTAGTGGCATTTGGGGTAATTAAGAACCCTCCCTGCCTGGGTGGCCCCCAGGTTCCTTTGGGTACATTTCTCCCTGCTGCAGCAAACCAAGGAAACCTGCCTGGGATGAACTGCTGGTGTGCTCCTGGTGGTCTTTTGCTCACGGATCTTGACAAAGCACACAACCTATGGCAGAAGGAGAGAAGACTGCAAATTAAAAGCAAGTATTATTATTCTCAAGCTGTGTCTAAACCGCATAAGCAAAGAGCCAGAATACATCCAAGTGATGATTTTTTAAAATGCCATTTAAAAAAGTGGCAGCTGCCAAATCTTATGATTAATGAACTCTGGAACCGCCTAAATGAAAAGTACACCCAAATATATTTTTTAAAGATTTTATTTATTTATTCACGAGAGACAGAGAGAGAGAGAGGCAGAGAGAGACATAGGCAGAGGGAGAAGCAGGCTCCATGAAGGGAGCCTGATGTGGGACTCGATCCTAGGTCTCCAGGATCACAACCTGAGCCGAAGGCAATCGCTTAACCACTGAGCCACCCAGGTGTCCCAGTACACCCAAATATTGCGGAAGAAACAGCTTGGTTCTCAGGCACCTGGGTGGCTCAGTTGGTTGAGCATCTGACTTGGGCTTGAATTGTGACCTCGGAGTCCTGGGATCAAGTCCTGCATCAGGCTCCCTACAGGGAGCCTTTTCTTCCTCTGCCTGTCTCTGCCTCTCTCTGTGTCTCTCATGCACAAAAAAATACAATCTTAAAAAAAAAAGAAGAAGAAACCAGAGACAGTGTTCTCTCTCCTGTGTATGCACTTCCTCTCTCCTCTCTCTCTACAGTAAAGAGAGGCCAACCTTCTGGAAGCCAGGAAGAGAGCTCTCACCAAGAACTGATCTTGGACCAATCTTGGATCACCAGGCTTGATCTTGGACTTTTCGGCCTCTAGAACCATGAGAAATAAATGTCTGAAGTTTGACCCATCTAGTCTACGGTATTTTGTTACAGCAGCCTGAGCTGACTAAAACAATTAAGTTTACACAGAAGTGTTCAAGTTGAAATGATGCGTTATTTATTTATGATTTATGAATTTTTCTATGTGAGTTATTTCAATTAAAGGGTTATTAAGCTAATGCATTCAAGCATTATTTGCACGTGTAAAACCAAAAATCTTATTATCAGAATAAATTAACTTTCCAACATCTCTAATTCAAAGATAAGTCTTACTGTATTCATAAATTAAACAAACTATACTTCAGCTAAACCCACGGAGACCATTTCAGCAAAGAGAAATTCAGGCTCACCTTGAGGCCATTATTTACATACTTAAGAGAAGCCATTCAAGCAAAAAAGAATCTTTTCCCCATCCCCCAATACTAACTTTTAATCAACTAGTGCTAAATCCAATCATACCAAAGAAAAGTTTCTGGTTCAAAAAACAGAATGTGGTACCTTCTCAGAAGGAGAAGTCAAACACAGTTATCAAGACAAGGCGTTCTCGGGGATCCCTGGGTGGCGCAGCGGTTTGGCGCCTGCCTTTGGCCCAGGGCGCGATCCTGGAGACCCGGGATCGAGTCCCACGTCGGGCTCCCGGTGCATGGAGCCTGCTTCTCCCTCTGCCTGTGTCTCTGCCTCTCCCTCTCTCTCTGTATGACTATTGTAAATTTAAAAAAAAATTAAAAAAAAAAAAAGACAAGGCGTTCTCCATTAAGGAGAAGCCTCTAGCTTGTCTGCCCTTATCTGCTTTCCCCCCAAACCTTTCCATTCCCCCCATTCTGACAAAAACATCCCTTTATTACAGGGTGGCTGTGATACCTCTGCCCCCCCCCCCCATCTGTTCTGGGTGAACCAAGGGAATCGGTGGAACCAGAGCATTTCTCAGTTTAACTGACATCCAGAATCACCCCAGGCAGGGGGCCAATTCCGTTGGAAAGTTACTGGCTGGGCCTTCTTTTCTTATTTAAATCACCATACTTTTGTCTACTTTAGGAAAGGGGAAAAGTTCCTATCTCCACAGCCTTTGGTTTTTCTCACATTTTTAAATAAAATCTTTGGGCCCTTGCCAGAAGCTACTCCCACATTTTGCCTCCAGAGCCGTTTCCTGACGTCTGCACGGTGAGGTTAGGGGAAGACACACAGCCTCCAACACACACACGCACAGGGGCTTTGGGGGCCTGCTTTCCAATCCCCCCTGGAGCCACCCCCTGGTAAATCCTCCTGTCTTGGGCGAGGGGAGCTGCAGGCCTAACCCGCACCTCGGAATCTGAGACCGCTTAAATTCCCGAAGTGTCCACTGGAGGGCACCACGACTCCACCTGTGACGCCCTGAGCGGCCGCCTGGCCCCCGGGATTCCTCTTCCTCTCCTCCAGCCGCCCCCCCCCCCCACCTGCGTGCTCCTTGTACTCAACTCCTAAGAAGGAACTAGGTGGCGTGAATAAGAAAGCAATGCAGCACCATCTCTCTGTTCTTGAGCCTTTGGTCCCAGGGCAGGACACGCTCACACCAGCTGGTCATTCTCTCCCCTCAAAATGTACGTGACTGACAGGTGGAGGTGTGTTATCAGTGCAGGTGATTTCACAGTGCTGGACCCCTGTCAATGCTCCAGGAGAAGTCAAAGGGTTGAGTTGGCTCTAGGGTCATTATGCAAACATAAGGGACACCCGGGTGGCTCGGTGGTTCAGCACCTGCCTTGGGCTCAGGTCTTGATCCCAGAGTCCTGGGATCCAGGCCTGCATCAGGCTCCCTGCAGGGGAGCTCCTGCCTCTGTCTCTGCCTCTCTCTCTCTCCCTTTCTGTGTCTCTCATGAATAAGTAAATGAAATCTTAAAAAATTTTTTTTTTTATCATAAAAGATAAGTCAACATTATCTGCAGGCCTACCTCACGACCAGGCTGTTTCCTATCTAGACCTAGCTCTCCTCCTGGTCACCCCCACCTGCTTCCCCTCCTCCCTCTTACCTGACCCTTTGTCCCAGCACCAGCAGTTTCCTCTCCCCAAGGTTGTTATATCAAAAGTCAGGGGGCAGCCCGAGTGGCTCAGCGATTTAGCGCCACCTTCATCCCAGGGCCTGATCCTGGAGATCCCGGATTGAGTCCCATGTCGGGTTCCTTGCTTCTCCCTCTGCCTGTGTCTCTGCCTCTCTCTGTCAGTGTGTGTCTCTCATAAATAAATAAATAAATAAAATCTCTTAAAAAAAAAAAAGTCAGGACTAATCTCTCATTAGCTCCCCCCCCAAGAGAATGGGTGGCTTAATGCTATTTGCACAAGTATGTTATCTTAGAAGAAACAAAAATGAGCAAACTTTTGTGTTGAAAACATTTTTTTTTAAGATTTTATTTATTCATGAGAGACACAGAGAGAGAGGCAGAGACACAGGCAGAGGGAGAAGCAGGCTCCATGCAGGGAGCCCAACGTGGGACTCGATCCTGGGTCTCCAGAATCACGCCCTGGACCAAAAGCTGGCGCTAAACTGCTGAGCCACCCGGGCTGCCCTTGTTGAAAACATTTCTATGGCTGAGCCTCCACAATGAGACATTACTTCTTCTTGTACGATTTGACAAAAATGGACATGTTTAAGCAGAAATGTATTCAAGTTTGGTGGCTCTCTTGAGGGCATGTTTTTAAACCAGCTGGAAGGCTTGAGTTGGTCAAGTCCTACGGTTTGCTATGGCCTAGCCATGTGGACTTGGGCAAGTGACTTCACCTCCATGCATCAGTTTCCTCTTCCTGTTGAAAGAGGAAGGTAAGAGTGCCCACCTACTCCACACTGGTGGTGTGAAGATGACAAGAGTTCATGTTGTTCCTCGAGTGGTCACATGATCCCAGCTAGGCCAACGAGAGCTATCCTTGGGGATTTAGGAGTAGTAAAGCAGGGAAAACTTATCTCTGTTCCTCTGACACCACTAAGCCCATGTGATATAAGGCCTGAGCTGCTTTTGGCCGTGTGGTTTCCTGCCATGGAAGTTTCCTGAAGTAGAAGCTGTCATGAGAAAGGGTGAGAATATCTGAGTCCCTGAGTCTAGATCTACCCTTGTTCTCACTGGGCACTAGTCAATGAGCAAGACTCACTGAGTGCCAGGCGCTATTATGAACGCCGTCCGAGTTCGGGTTCGGTAATCCCAATAGCCTCAGGAGCTCCATGTTAGAGATGAGAAAACTTGCCCAAGGTCGCGGAGTGCAAGAGCTGGGATTTCAGCCTGGGCAGCCGTTGCTCTGCGTGTGAGCCCAGTAACTCTTTTTTTTTTTTTTTAAGATTTTATTTATTTATTCATGAGAGACACACACACAGAGAGAGGGAGAGAGAGAGAGGCAGAGACACAGGCAGAGGGAGAAGCAGGCTTCATGCGGAGAGCCCAACGTGGGACTCGATCCTGCAACTCCAGGATCATGTCCTGGGCCAAGGGTAGGTGCTCAACCATTGAGCCACCCAGGCATCCTCAGCCCGGTAACCCTTTGTTGTGGAGGACTGTGGGGTGCATTGGGGGATGTCCAGCAGCACCCCTAGATGCTTAGCACACCTTCCTTCTGGTTGTGGCAACCCAAACTGTCTCCAGACATAGGCAATTGCCCCAGGTTGAGAACCACTGCTGCCACCCCTACTGCCTCCCAGATTCTTTCCAAATCGCTACCATAGCGTCACCCAGGTCTTGTGTCAATCACAGCTCAGCGCCACCCCCCAATGCAAGTGTCAAACACAAGCAACCTGATTTCCCTCAAACCCTGGGTCACCCACAACACATGGCCACCTAGACCCCCTTGTTGTCTAAAACCTCATGTCACACACACACACAAAATTAAAAATAAAAATTAAATAAATAAATAAAACCTCATGTCACCCAACAGTCTGTGTCCCCAAAACTCCCTGTCACCAGTCCTGTCGCTGAGTTCGGTGGAACCCATGACCTAGTACCCTCTGTCCTCAAGCAGAGTTTCACTGAGTCAGGGCCCCAGAGCTCTTCACAGAGACAAGGCACAAAATACACATCGAGACAGAGACAAGGAGACGGGAACACAAATGCACAACACAAGGCAGGAAGAGGTAGAGACGCTCCCAGAGACAGAGGCCCTCCAGGAGAGCCAGAGCTGGTCATGCTAAATGGGTCACCAGGGGCCCACCAGAGCCCTTCCCCCCATCTCAGGATTAGAGCTGGGGGTGAGGAGGCTAGATTCTGGGGGTAAGGAGCTTAGACCCAGTGTGACAGCTAATCGCCCACATGAGACCTCTCTCTAGGTCACCAAGCCCTGAGCAGCCCCCGCCCCCACAGTCACTCCCTTGTCCCCCACCCCCCACCCTCAGGTACTCGAGTGACAAGATCTCACCCCTGAAACATCACAGCCCAGGAAGGCAGAGACAAGAGGTCAGAGCCTCCAGCCTCCCCTCCAGCTCTGCTACCAGAGTGCCAGGAGGAGGCAAGATCCACCAGCATCTGGAGCTTTGAGGAAGGCTGGGGGCTGCACACACAGCTTGGGTTTCCCACTGGGTTGTCCCAGGCAGGACCTGGCGGGGTGCAGAGAAACGTCTTTCTGAGTTGAGAGACCTGGTGGGGGGCAGATGGTTCCTCCTATTCCTGACCCCTCAGCCACAGGGCCCCCCGAGGATAACCAAATGAAAGAATCAGGCCTAATAAAAGTCTTTAAAGCAGCCCCACCCACACACTGGCCTAGCCTGGTTGCCATGGTGATACCCCAGTTGCTCCAGAGGCGGCTGCCAGTCCTTGAAGTGGGGACAGTGGGGGCAGCGGATCTTCGAACTGCAGCGGGTTGGGGTGAGAGGTCAGTGCTCTCCGGGAACATTTCTGACCATGGCTGGGGGCTGCGTGCCCAGGTTTGTCCCCATCCCGGCTCGCTCAGCTCAGGCCCCATCCCCAGCCTCCGGCCCCTCTTCCTCGGCTGCTCCCTAAAATGGGCTCTCTTGGAGGCCAAATCCACCTGTAGTTCATCAAGTGCAGTTGTGAGGGCTGACCCGTGGGCTCAGGTATGAGGCTTGGGTGAGGAGCTCAAGCATGTTGCCCCAGGGTAAGGGCTCAGAGAGGTTCAGGTGGAAAAGAGAGGCTGTGAAGGCTCAGCATAAAGGTTCTGGAAACAATCCAGGCAAGACACAGGTGCAAGAGTTCAGGCTTGGGGCAAACATGTCCTAAATATGACAGGGGGCTTCCGTGGAGGCTCAGGGACATGGACCCAGATGTGAGGGCTCTAACGGGGCTCAGCGGAGGATCTGTACTGATGTCTCCCTTCCGTAGTAGCTTGTTACTAAAAATAATTGTTAAAGCACTAAACTTCAAATGAATCTTTTTGAATGTATAAATTAAAAGGGACAGGGATCCCTGGGGGGCTCAGCGGTTTAGCGCCTGCCTTCCGCCCAGGGCGTGATCCTGGAGTCCTGGGATCGAGTCCCACACCGGGCTGCCTGCATGGAGCCTGCTTCTCCCTCTGCCTGTGTCTCTGCCTCTGTGTGTGTGTGTGTCTCTCATGAATAAATAAATAAAATCTTAAAAAAAAAGGGACATACATTATAAAATGTATAATATATATATACACACACACACACACACAATGGAATATTATTCCTCCATAAAAAAAGAATGAAATCTTGCCCTTTGCAACAACAGGGATAGAACTTCAGGGTATTATACTAAGTGAAATAAAGACAAATACCATATACTCTCACTCATACGTGCAATTTAGGAAACACAACAAATGAGCCTGAAGTGGGGGCGGGGAGAGAGAAATCCAGAAACAGACTCTTAACTCTATAGGGAAGGAACTGGTGGGTACCAGAGGGAGAGGGATGGGGGTGGTGGTGAAATAAGGGGTGCCCTGGTGGTGAATGATTTCAAAATGATTTTGAAGAGATTCTTGTGTTTGTTGGTTTTTTAAAAAGGGACTTAAATTGAGTTCCATTCCTAGAGGCTCCCCCTTAACCTTTCTGAGGCTGAGTTTTCTTATCTGTAAAATAGGAAGAATAGTATCTGGCTCGTGGAGTCATTGTCAGGACCAAATGGAAAGTGAATGTAAAGTTCTTACAGAGTGTCCTCAATAAATAATCGCGTAAAAAAAAAATGCGCTTAGAGATGGAAGAACCCAGGTGAAGCAAGAACACCGGGAATCACGCAGAACGTTCTTCTGCTCATTCAGGGAGGCCACGGGTGGGGGGGTGGGGAGAAGGGGCGCCCTGCAAGCTGGTGAGGGGTGCTGCCAACCACATCAGGAACATACTGGAAATCTGTAGCTGATGTGCTTTGTAATGTAAGCAGTCAAATGAACTGGCTCGCCAAGAGCACACTAATTATAAAGGTCTAGGGCAAAAGAGGGGGATGTTTTTTTTTTTTAATCGAAATACAATTGACATATAACATTGTGTACATTTAAGGCAAACAACAAATTGATTTGCTATATTTATACTGCAAAGTGATTGCCATTAGGGCTTTAGCTAACCTCTCCCCATCCCGTCATTCACATTTCTTCTAGCGCTGGGAACAATCACGGTCTAGTCGCTGAGCAATTTTAATGTTTATAATACAATTTTGCAGTCTTTTTTTTTTTTCATAATAAAACTCTAGGGGCACCTGGGGGGCTCCGTCAGTTAAGCGTCTGCCTCATGGCTTTGGTTCAGGTCATGATCTCCTGCCTTGTGGGATGTGAGCCCTGACCCCAGTGGGGCTCTGTGCTCAGCAGGGAGTCTGCTTGAGATGCTCCCTTCCTCCTTCTGGCCCTCCCCCTACTTATGCTCTCTGCACCCCCCCCCAAAAAACTAAATAAATCTTTAAAAAATAAAAATAAAACTCCATGGGATCCCTGGGTGGCTCAGTGGTTTAGCGCTTGCCTTTAGCTCAGAGCATGATCCTGGAGTCCTGGGATCAAGTCCCGCATCAGGCTCCCTGCATGGAGCCTGCTTCTCCTGCTTCTCCTGCTTCTCCCTCTGTCTGTGTCTCTGCCTGTCTCTTTCTCTCTCTCTCTCTGTGTCTCTCGTGAACAAATAAGGTCTTTAAAAATAAATAAATAAATAAAACTCCAATTCAGTGGTTCTCAAACTTTTTTTTTTTAAGATTTATTTATGATAGACAGAGAGAGAGAGAGAGAAAGAGGCAGAAACACAAGAGGAGGGAGAAGCAGGCTCCATGCACCGGGAGCCCGACGCGGGACTCGATCTCAGGACTCCAGGATCGCGCCCTGGGCCAAAGGCAGGTGCTAAACCACTGAGCCACCCAGGGATCCCCTCAAACTTTTTTTTAATCTCAGGACCTCTTTGTACTTTGAAAAATAACTGAGGACCCCAAAAAGGTTTATTTAAGTGGGTTTTATCTATTGATATTCACTGTATTCAAAGTTAAAACTGAGAGACATGTAAAATACATATTAATTCAAAATAACAATATCAGGACTCCTGGGTGGCTCGGCGGTTGAGCGTCTGCCTTGGGCTCAGGTTGTGACCCTGGAGACCCTGGATCGAGTCCCACATTGGGCTCCCTGCGTGGGGCCTGCTTTTCCCTCTGCCCGTGTCTCTGCCTCTCTGTGTGTCTCATGAATAAATCTTTTTAAAAACAAAACAAAATAACAATACCAATGTTCTGTTAACATGTTAACAGAAAAAATATGTCTATGAAAAATAGCTATGCATTTTCCAAAACAAAAACTTTAGTGAGAACAGTGACATAATTTTACATTTTTGTAAATGTCTTTAACGTCTGACTTGATAGAAGACTGCTGGATGTTTTTTTTTAAATCAGGAGTTTTTTAGTTAAAATCCAGATTTTAAAAAATATTTTTATTTATTTATTCATGAGAGACACAGAAAGAGAAGCAGAGACACAGGCAGAGGGAGAAGCAGGCTCCATGCAGGGAGCCCGATGTGGGACTTGATCCCACGACCCCAGGACCACACCCTGAGCCAAAGGCAGATGCTCAACTGCTGAGCCACCCAGGCGTCCCAACTGCTGGATTCTTATATCTGTTTCTGCATTCAACCTGTTGCCATATGTGGGTTTGGCTGAAATATGTAAAGGAAATTCAGCCTCATTATGTATATAGTCGGAAAAGGGAAGCATTTGAATAGCCTTTTTGTTATGGATATTCTTCTTTGATACTACACCAAAACTCAACTGGTGTAGTTTCTTCTCTCTTTTTTTTTTTAATTAAAGATTTTATTTATTTATTCATGAGAGACAGGCAGAGGGAGAAGTAGGGTCCACACAGGGAGCCCCATGTGGGACTTGATCCCGATGTGGGACTCAATCCTGAGTCTCCGGGATCATGCCCTGGGCTGAAGGCAGCGCTAAACCACTGAGCCACCCAGGCTGCCCAGGGACTGGTGTAGTTTCTTAAAGATTCTTTGCAGTGAGGAATCTGAAACTCTATTAATGAGCTTTTCATACTCTGTTACATGAAAACCCATTGGTCTGTCCTGCACCTTGAATGGATCTTTTAACCATGCATGATTTTTTAACATCACAAACTGGTCTCTTGGAAGATATTGGTTCACTGAGTTAGGCGGCTCTTCCAAATATTGACACATTTTATTATACAATACAAACAAGCACACAGAAAACCTCCACACATTCATTGATGTCATAACCAACCTCGTCAAAATTGATTTCAAACTCACGGTAGCAGATAGATATTTTCCAAATTCTAATTTTCACTAGAAAGCTCTAATTTTATCACTAGCGACAAGCCCTAAGAAGTTGTTTCCCTTGAAGTGACAGGCTCGTTTCATTCACTTTGGAGAAAGTGTATACCAAATACCCAAGTCTGAATAACTATTTTTTGTCATTTGTTCTTTTAAGTAAAACCAGTGAGAAAAGTGAGTTTCAGCTCATAAGTCAATTGCATAATTGCTTTTCCCCAAGATAACTATCATACGTCAGAATGCAGAAGATGTGGGATCCCTGGGTGGCTCAGCGGTTTAACACCTGCCTTTGGCTCAGAGTGTGATCCTGGGGTCCTGGGATCAAGTCCCATGTCGGGCTCCCCGCATGGAGTCTGCTTCTCCCGCTGCCTGTGTCTTTGCCTCTCTCTCCATGTCTCTTATGAATACATAAATAAAAAATTTAAAAAAAAGAATGCAGAAGACGTGCTTTATGTATGCTTCCCATGTGTCACAAAAGTATTGAAAAGACATGTGAGGGTTGAAAGTTTAAAAAAATTAATAATTTTACTGCTTCATCGAGTCATTTTTAAAAGATTTTATTTATTAGAGAGAGAGAGAGAGAGAGCACAAGCAGGGGGAAGGGCAGAGGGAGAAGGAGAAGTAGGCTCCCCAAGAAGCAGGGAGTCAGATGCGAGACTCGATCCCAGGACCCTGGGATCATGACCTGAGCCAAAGGCAGATGCTTAACTGACTGAGCCACCCAGGTGCCCTCATCAAGACATTTTTAAGTGAAGTTGCCCCTTTCTTTCCTTTTTCCTCTTTTATTTTTTTTCCTGTGTATGTGTAGTGGCAGACAAAATACAAAGATGGTTGGGAGACACCCCCTGATTCCTACTTGGGCTCCAGGTTAGACCTGCCCACTGCTGCCCTTGCATCACCAATGTGAATATCAACGTAGTGAAAATGGCAAATAATAATCGGTATTATTATGAAAATTGTTTTGGTCTTGTGGATCCCTTTAAGGGTCTTGGAGACCCCCAGAGGTCTTTGAACAACACCTTGAGAATCGGCGCTTCAATTCAAATTAAAGAATTCGAGTAGCTGTATTCACTTTTCTTTTTAAATGACTTTTTTTTTTGAGATATCATTCAAAGGTTTGTAAAAGGCTCTCTCAAATATCCCATGGAAAAAATGAAAGTCCATTCCATTTGTGGTACTATTTGCTTTACTTCCTCCAAAAAGGGGCGGGGAGAGGAATCAGAAGCGGGTTGGCCCATGGGAGTGTACCAGGCATGTGAAGTCATCCATCATGTGTGACATGGTGAGCAAGACACAGTCCTGGGACTGCAAAAGCAGACGGTGCTGGGAACTCAGGGCCCTGTGTCACCTTCCCCCACATAGTCTCAGTAACCTAACCACACATGCCTCCACAACACACACACACACACACACACACACACACACATGCGCGCGCGCGCACACACACGTACACACACGGGAGGACGAGCCACATGTTTTGCCATGGCTGATTTCACACAACATAAATGACAAGCCCGACCATGGTTATGCTCACACAATGCAATCAGCCACATCGAAGCCACACAAAACGTCCCAATAAGTCAATCGCCCAACCTTATTGTTCTCAAAACCAATTCATGTTTTATATTCACAGTTGGAGAACTTCAATGGCCCTACACCCAATCGTGCTTACACTCAAACTGTGTAACTAAAAAACATCTCTGGTTGCCATGCAACTCTGTGTGGATATTGTTCACAAGGTGAGAGGGTAGGTTTGGGAGACAGGACAACGTGGGCTCGAGCTCAAGTTCAACCATTTACTGATTCTGTAAACTTGGGCGAATTATTTAACCTTCCTGAGCCTGATTCTAGAAAATGAGGGCAACTGCCACCTTGTAAACTTGAGGTGAGGACGACACAAAATAACCAGACAAGTGACAGCAGCACCTGGTCTGGCCAGATGTGCCCCGGGGGAATCCAGCTGTAACTGCCATGTATGGCTTTTGTCACCAGAGGGCACCAGGTCTCCAAGGCGTCCGTGGGGGGTTCAGGAAGAAACCAGGCCAGAAAGGCCAGGATGCCAGGGAAGGATTCCTGAGGCAGGTGCAGACTGGGGAGGTGTGGGGGTGTGGCCAGGGATGCTCATGGGCCCTTACGGCCCCCAAGCCCCAGACCCCAGCGAGGCCCGGGCCACCAGAATGTGCTGCACCTCCTGGGAGGATCCTGGTGTCACCTAGGAAGGAGGATGAGCACTTACTGTATACCAGGCGCTTGTCACGCATAAGTAACCCTCATAATATTATGATTGATCATCACTACTACTAGTATCCTTTTTTTTAAGATTTTATTTTATTTATTTATTCATGAGAGACACACACACAGAGAGAGAGAGAGGCAGAGACACAGGCAGAGGGAGAGAAGCAAGCTCCATGCAGGGAGCCCGACATGGGACTCAATCCCTGGTCTCCAGGATCACGCCCTGGGCCGAAGGCAGGCGCTAAACTGCTGAGCCGCCCGGGCCTCCCACTACTAGTATTCTTGTTGAAGATATTCTAGAAACTGAAGGCCCAGCTTCCCCACATAGTAAGCTGGAGAGCTGGCTTCAGAATCTGGGTTCCTAACCACAGCTCTTCAATGGTCTCCCAGGCACCCCTCCCCTCCTCCTCCTGGGGCTCTTCCAGGACTCCCTGACCCCTGCCGTCTGTCCTGGAGCTCAGCCAGACTCAGCTGACCCTTTCCCCTCTTCCAGCCTCTCCCTGCCTGCTCCCTGGGCCTGCCCTGGTAAGAGGCTTATCAGGCATGTGGGGGGGACAGATAAGGCAAGGCCCCGAACACGGCTTTATCCGATCCCGCCATCCCGAGCTGCTGGGAGTTGGGGGAGTTGCCAGCAGATGGAACCCCACCCACCCAGGCAGCCGGACAGCACCCACACCCAGAGCCTGTGTCCCTCCCTGCCATGTCATAGCTCCCTGTGATGTCATCATTTGCAGTGACATCATTGCTCCGTCCCTCCTTCAAGTCTAAGGGGGCCACTGAGATGCGAGTTGGGGAAGCAGAGTCCGACAAGAGTCCTAGCCAGGCTCCAGGTCAGCAGGGTGGGTTGGGCTGGTCTGGGAAGAGAGGGTGGTGTCCCGGGATCCTCCTGAGGGTGGGTGGCTATTTTTGGCATTGGCTGCTTCACTTTTAGCCACCGCTCTTCCTGCCTTCTCGATCCAGACAGGCTCTGGGTCCAGCAGGGGCGGGAGCAGTGGGGGCAATCTCTAGGCCCACTGCAGGGTGGCTCTGGGTATCACCTCTAGCTCTTCACCAGCGCCCTGCTCCCCACAGGGAGGCCTGCTTGTGGGGCACAGGGGCCTTGCACCACTTCCCTTGGGCAGCAGTGAAGCAGGGAGGGACTGTAACGGATGGCCAGACAGACGGACATAGCCAGCCCCTGTTCTGAGAGTCACCTGCTGACACAGTTTATGTTCACAGCCTCTCACCAACACCATGACAGGCCGACCGACAGCTGTCGCATCTCACAGCCATGCCCTCGGCCACATGGGCCACAGATGGTGACCCACACCAACGCACTGGCACAAGCACATCGTCATACATCCCATATCGAGAGCAGGGACCCCTTTTCTCTCATGACTCTATTCCTAGAGATTAGCCAGTTCCCAGAGGACGCACACTCTTATGTGGTGAGTAAATGGACGCTGGATTATAAAGGCCCTGTGACTGGGAAAGCCATCCCTCCTGCTGCCCCTCTTGACCTCTCCAGACCCAAGATGGGGGCATCAGGGAAGCATTACTGCTGTTTCCACCACCACTGGCCCCAACTTCAGTGACAGCCACTCCCCAGGTTATACCAGTCTCTGGAGGGCCCTGGGCCATGTAGGCCCACTGCTCCTCCCCTTTGGGTGTGTTCCGGTGGGTTGGGACATTGGCGCTCAAAATTGGATATTAGGAATGTTGGGTGGTCTAGATGTTGGGTACCCTGGGCATGAGACCCCCTGGTATTGGACCCACGAGGCTCTGGGAATTGAGAACTCTGAGTTTGGGTTCTCTATGGTGTTGGGAGCTCCGGCACCCTTGGCATTGGGGATTCTGAATTTGGGGAGCTCTATGGTGTTTCAGAATCAGAGCTTTGCATGCTCTGGACATTGGGGCTACCCCCCAGACAGGGCCAAAGCCAACGTTTCCAATCTATAGGCCTAATTTCACCCAGAGCTGCTACGATCCAGCCTGGCACCCTGCTCTGAGCCCATGATTGGCTCGTACTGCCCCCATGGACCAGGGCCAGAGGCAGCACAACAGAACAGTCTGAGGGACACATGGAACCCCACAGACATGGATCCCCCCTGGATCGGAAGCCAATTTGGAGGTGCCAGGCACCGACCACTGGGCTCCAAGTTCAAGGGAGAAAGAATCTGAGAGCAGAGCCCATGCAGGCCACTCCCAGTAATCCTGCCCTGCCTCTGAGGCTGGGACTCCAAGGAGGTGGAGGCCAATGGTCGGGCCAGGCTGCAGCTCAAAACAGTGTCCACCCTCCCCCGACGTCTCGGCAGGGCCCCTCTGCACCCCTCCACCAACTCCCCAATGCCACCAGCTCCTTCAGTGCCCTTCAGAAGTGGCCCAAGTGTGGCCTTATTCCTGTCGCCGCACACATACACCTAAGCCAACTCTGTGTGTCCCAACAGAGGCCTTGATCCTGCGGGCTGACGACAACAAAGGAGGAAACCAGCCAGCACTGGGGGATCTGACGCTGGGTGCAGCCTTCCCAGGAAATGGCACAATAACTGGAGGCTTGGGAGACACACCTTAGCCCACAGTGGGTGGGGCCCTCCACCGCCTGCCCTCTTGCCGCCCTGGCCCCGGAAGAAGCAGGTCAGCAGGTCCTCTGACCCCTTCTGTCCTCCTGTCTGTCCCAGGCCTGATTCCCCACTCTCCTGACAGTGGCCCAGGCTTAGCCATGCCCTTCCCACTCTGTGGGCCAGCTGCCCCGGGCCAGGAGCTCACAGCCAGGGACAAGGCCATCCCAGTTTCTGACCTGGGCTCGGCCCAGACCTGCCTCCCTTGGGGCCTCATTCTAGTTGGAAAAAAAAAAAGCCAAAAAAAAAAAAAAAAAAACCAACAATAGCGGCTCTCCTCCCTGTCTCACGGAGCTGGCTTTTTTTTTTTTTTTTTTTTTAGTTGGCTTTTCAAACCAAAATCTTTCTCAAGTTTCTCCTCAGGATTCAACTCACTGTATAGCTGCCTGAAGTCCTTTCTAGATCAAGGTGGGTAAAATGCACACATCCATGAATCTCTCTACATGTGTACAAATATATTTTGTGTTATGTCATCTCTGTCTAGCAAAACCCTCAAGAGCAAATTTCCAACTTCCCTAAACACCCCAGGGAAAATCTTTTCTCCCCAACCCATGGACTAAGGTGATGACTGCCTCCTTGCCTTGGATTCATGCCAAACTATCTTCCAGATAAGGCCTCAGAGAGCTAAACCCTGAGCACCCCACCCTCCCCTGCCCCCAGCCCCCAGGGCCCCAGGGCTTCCTGGGCATCTGGCTCTGAGTATCCCGACCTCCCTTCACATGGATGCCTTAGTGTGAGGTAGGAAGTCCCGGTTTCCTTGGGTCACAATAATCATCAGAAACTTCACTGATAGGCTTGGGCTTCTCTTCCTGTGCCCCTTTACCCTCTGTCTATTGCTTCAAGAGAGAAGGAGGCCATCGTCCTGCCCTCTCACACACTTCCTTGTCCCCACTCCCTACCGGTGGCCTTTTCTTTCTTTTTTTTTTTTATTTTAAGATTTTATTTATTTATTTATTTATTTATTTATTTATTTATTTATTCATTCATTCATTCATTCATTCATGAGAGAGAGAGGCAGAGGGAGAAGCAGGCTCCCAGCAGGGAGCCCAATGCAGGACTGGATCCCAGGACCCCGGGATCACGACTGGAGCCAAAGGCAGAAGCTCAACCACTGAGCCACCCAGGTGCCCCTGGGGGCTTCTTCCAAGAGCCTCCACTCTGCCTTCCCCAACTGGTAGCCCTTTTTGACAAGCTTCAGGGGAGAGGGAGGAAGACCAGAAACAGAATTTATGTCCTAGGCCAGAGGGTCAAGGAGGGCTTGGATTAGATGTGCCCGTCCCCAGAGTTGGGGACACCCCCACACTGCTACACAGAGCTGCTGCAGTGTGCCCACAGACACTTCTCCAGAAACGCAGATCCACCTGCACAAATCCACAGGGGCAGGGGCATGACGACTGCCCCGGTAGAGGCACACTCAGCGCACACATGCACAAGACACCTGCGATTCGTTCATGGGAGAGTATAACTCCCAAACATACTATACCTGCTAGGTTTGGGAACAAAGTAAAAATGCAAATAATCTTGTGATGAGATAGTCTTTCCAGATCTAATCAGGTCTCCCAATGTAAATAGGTTGTAAGTTCAGAGCCTAGGGCCCTGGGGAAAGTCTGTGAAATGGGCTGTGTGCGGCCTGAGAGCGCTCCTGTGGTCAGGAAATGTCTGTGCCTGATACCTATTATCTTGCTCAGTGCCTCTGATTGTAAATTAATAAAGTGGAATCTCACTTGTGTGACTTTGGTGTGTGTGCATCAGCTTCTTGGAGGCTGACTGTCCCCAGGGAATAAAGCCAGTCTCCTGACCAGACAACAGTGAGGAATCGAGTCCAGGTACAGAGGGGGCACTATCTCTCCGGGCTGGGTCCCTTCCAGGCAGATGCCTCACTCACGCTGGGCCAATACCTGTTTCTCTGACAGCCAGCACCAACTAGTGGCTCTTGCTACACTACGTAAGCAAACTCTGCGCCAACTGCCAGGCATTGCTGCCCAGGGAGGCGTCTGGAACAACGTGTCTTAGCTCATCCTCTCCATTTCACAGGGGAGGAAACTGAGGCTCAGCACACTGCTTTTGGCAAAGTCTCCTTTATCTAGTATTGGACCCGGGTCTGTCCCCTCAGGGAGGGAATAAGGGACCCAGGTTGGTGTCTGCAGTCCCGTAACACAGCAGCAGAGTAGGGCTGCCCAAACCAGCGGTCCAAGGAGCATCCCTGGAGGAAGGATTACCCCCTAGACCTCCAGTTCCAAGGATCAGGACCGGAGCCTTACCCAGCTGTGCCCAGAGTCCCTAGAGGCACCGCTCCAAAGGGAATGGAATTTGCTCTGGCTTCTCCCCGGGGGGGAACGCAGGCGCAGAAGCCCAGGGGCCTGGAGGGCCAGCTCCAGCCCCAGCCCCCCGAAGTGCCCCAGGTCTTCTGGCGTCACTCCAGCCTAGTCCGAAGTGGGCAACGACAACTGCTTCCTCCAAGGGCCCCAGGCGGCGGGCAGCCAGGCCAGGGCGAAGAAGGGGGGTTCCTTTGCGGAGCCCACTCCCAGGGGTTCCTGAGGATCAATCATCCGAAAGCTGGAGAGCCTTGTAATTTTATTCCCTGGGAGGAGGAGCCTGAGAAGTCGGCCAGTGGGGTGGGGATGAAACGGGGAAGCGGGGGGGGGGGGGGTGGGGGGGTGGGGGGAGTGGGGGGAGAGAGCAGCCAGGGGAGCCGTTCAGGGAGGGGAGGGACTTGGCTAGGTCTCCCAAGCCTTCTCCACTCTCCAAACTTTCACCAAACTCTTGGCCCCCGCCTCCCCGAAACCAAAACACAACAAGCTCCGGAGGAGCCTCGAGCGGCGCGGCGGGGCGGGCGGACTCGCGGCGGCTCTGAGCCTCGGGAGGCTGATGCAACTTTCCGTTTAAGAAAGCCACCTGGGCGCACCGCGGTGCGGACCCAGCGCGCCCGGCCGGGGGCTGCAGCATGGTAAGGGGCTCGGGGAGGGCCGCGCCGAGCCCGCGCCTCTGTCGGTCCTGCCGTGCGTCTGGGTTCGGTGGCTCCGCGGGGCTAAGCCCCGGGAGCAGCGGGCAGCAGTGTGTGTGCGTGTGTCTGCGTGTGCGATCGCGCTTGCATGCGGGCATCCGTGGGGGAGAGTGTGGGCGCACGCACGAGGGTGTCTGTCTCGCCGCAGAGATCGGGGTAGGTGCGCGCGTCCGGGTGTCACCGCTGTCACCAAGGAGCTCCAGCGGGCGAGGCCGGGGGGGCGCGCTCCCGAAGCGGGGGGGCGCTGCGTGCCGACGCCGGGGCGGTCGGGGGCGGCGGGCGCGGGGCTGTGCGGGCAGCGCGGGAGCCGAGCCGCCCCGGTCCGTCTGGGGCGCCAGCGGGTCTGCGCGCCGGGGGCCTGCGGCCGGCTCTGCGCCCCCGTGCGGGCTCCCGCTCCGCCCGTCCGCGCCCCGCAGGCCCCGCCGCCTCTCGGCCCCTCCGGCCGGCCTGCCTCCCTTCCCGCCCGCCCACCCGCCCGCAGGGTCCGGGTTCCCGCGCGCCCGCGGGTGCCGGGGAGCCGCGCAGGGGTCCCCGCGCCTCGGGATCTCTGTCCGCGCCCCCCCTCCCCCGGGCCCCCGCGTTGGGCAGGGACTGCGGCCGTGGAGTTCCTTGGGGGCCGCTACTCCGGGGAAAATCCGCGCCCTCCCTGCCCAGCCTCCACTCGGGCGCGTGCGGGGCGGGCCCGGGCGGCCACAGGTGAGGCCGGGGGCCCGCAGCCGGGCGCGCACCCCCAGCCGGCGCCCCGCACCCCGCAGCCGCCGCGGGCGCTGGAAGGCGGCGGGGCCCGCGCGGGCCGGGAGGGGGCTAGCGGGGCGGGGCGGGCCGGGAGGGGCCGGAGCCGGCCTGGGGGCGGGGCGAGGGGGCGGGGACCTCGGCGCCCCGGTACTTTTCCACCGCTGGGGCCGGGGGCGGGGCCGCCGCCTCCACACCAGCTGAGAGGCCCACACGTGGCGGCTGATGTAACACCGCCCCCAACACCTCGCACCCCGATTAGAGCGGGCGCACCCCGCTTCGAGGAACCGGGGTGCTACGGGCGGTGCCGCAGCTCCAAAGGCGACCGCGCCCCTGCCTGCCGGCCGGGGGCCTCCTCGCGGTCCGCCGGCTGCTTCTTAAAGGAGCCGCGCCCCCTTTCGGGCCTGCTCCCCGCAGGCCACGCCCCCTCGCCGCTCACTCTTAAAGGAGCCGCGTCCCCGGCTCTGACAGCTCCAAGCACAAAGCCCGGCTCTATTTCTATGTTGGAACAAGCTTGAAGCTGCGGTTGCTAGAAGATAAAGGCTGAGGTGGAGGTGGGGGGCCCGGGGGGGGCGGGGAGTGGAAAAGGAAAGAAGGACGTGAGAAGTCCAGAGTGAGGGTGCATCGGAAGGTTGGAGAATAGTGGGTGAGGGAACTGGTTCTAGGAAGGGACCAATGGGCGGCACTGAGCATGCCCGAGTGTTTCCAAGGACCGCAGAGAAAACGCCCCCTTACTCGGCCTACACTGCGACTGCGGCGGTGCCCGCTCAGTGCCCAGCCCCGGGGACAGAGAAGAATCTCACGTTTGCCCTGGAAGAGCTCTCCAGGGCGTGGGGAGCCAGATCTGGGCACCGATGACCATGCCGCAGCACTGTATGTGACGGGCGTGTTAATCAGATGTACTCAGCGTGCTGTGGGGGTACGGGGGAAAGGTGACAGCAATTGGAGGAGGTAGGTAGGCTTCTTGAAGAGAATGCCATTGGGACGTGGCATTGAAGCTGGGTAGGATATGTACAGATGGAAATGGGGGCAAGGATGCTCAAGGAAGAGGGAGCCTCCTGCACAAACGCGGAGGCAAGAAGCCCTGGGAATGCTGGAGAGTCCCGCATGGCCACAGGTGGCTGCAGGTAGCTGACCTGGGCTCCAGGCAAAACTAGAAGCCCTCCCCTGCTTCCACAGCCCCTCCACTCCCTCGGTCACAGTGAAAAGAGTGTATGCTTCCTCCCCTCTCGCCTTAACTGTGAGGTCCTTTTTTCTTTCTTTTTTTTTAACTGTGAGGTCCTTGAAGACAGGGGAAGAGCCTGTCACCTTTCCATTCCCAGAGAGGACCCCAGGGCTTGGCTCAGATGGACCCTTACAATTGACTGACAGCCCCGTTTGGGAGAAGGAAGGACAGAGCAATGAGAGGGTAGAGGTAGTGGGGGTCCTGCGCATCCCCTCTCACCATCCACCCTTGAGCGGCTCGCAGGCCAGCTCACGCCCAGCTGGCCCTCTCCTCACTCCAAACCTGTTGCACCCCCACACTCCTGTCCTTGGGCCTGGCCCTGGCTTCTTCCTGTTGCACCAGCAGAAACCAGACACCCCTGTTTGTCCCTCACCTCTTGTGCAGCTCATCACGGAGTCCTGCCAGTGTTGCCTTCTCTATTTTTCTCAGGTCTGTATACCTCTCCCCATCCTATGGCCACCTTCCCGGTCTCTACCTTCTCCTCCCCTGCCTGGCCTCTTCCTGACTGACTTCTTTTCCACTAACCCCTCCCTCCAGTCCTTTCTCCACACTGTGTCTAGGGTGATGTTTTCAAAATGTGCATTCCACTAGTTGCTCCTGCCAGGTACAACTCTGCCTTAAAAGCCTTTGATCACGGCCATTGCCCTCAGGATAAAAACCAAAATCCAGGTCCCAAAGGCCCTGACCCTGCTTATCTGTCCACCTTCATCTTTGGTCACTGTCTCCCTGGTGATCTGAACCCAGCCTCAGGGTCTTTGCACATACTACTTCATTTGCTTGGATCTCCCTTCCTGTTCTCTTCCTCACTATTGCCACTTTGCCTAGAGTAATCCCTCTGACCCTATAACATCGCTTCCTCAGGAAAGCCCTCTGTGGCTATCAGACAAGGCCAGGTCCCCCTGCTCTAGACTCTCATAGAAGGATCTTTCTCCTTCACACCCTTTATCTCAGTCTTTGATTGTCTGCCTCTGAGTCATGAGTTTCCCCCAGCCTGTAAGATGCAGGAGGGCAGAGACCAATGACTTCTTGCTGCCCAGCACCAGTCTGGCCCAGAGCAAGCCTGAAATAAATATTTGTGGAATAAATGAATTGTGGCCAGCCTTTAATGCCTGCTAAATGATCTAGGCCATGTCCTGTTGTCTGTGGAGAACAATGAGGGGGAATTGGGGCCTTAGGGCTTTGGGAAAATTAATGGACTGGGAGGTGGGGACTTGCAGGAGAGTCCAAAATAAAGCAGAAACTTCAGAATTTACAAAGGAACGGTTACTAGCCCCATCTTCCAGATTGAGTAAACTGAGGCTCGGAGAAGTTAAGTAACTTGCTTGAAGTCACATACAGAGTGAGCGGCAGAAGCAGAATTCCAGGCCAGGCCTACCAGAGCCCAGAGCCCAAGCTCTCCGCTCTCCTTCACGTGCTGAGCCCACAGCTTGCCAGTGGTAGTCCGTATGGGGACCACTTTTGAATGGTTGGATGGGGCCATTTAACAGAAATGGCAGAGGCAGGAGAGGCAGCAAAGCTTTATACCCAACTCATTCATTCTCCTGGAGGCCACCACCAGGCAGTCTTTGGGTCACTAACCAGTAAACGCTTTAAGCACAAGGACTGTATTTGCAGTAAGTATTCAGGGATAACCTGAGTGAGAACACTCTGGAGCCTAAGTCCCTGGGCAGAGTGCCCTCAGTTTACTTACCTAACCAGGGGGCATAAGAGTGACCAACCCACGAGGTGGCTCTTAATAATGCCATCTGCTGTTATTACTGTTTGTTGGCTGAAGAGGGACAGCTTTGGGGAAGTCACATGGAGAGTTTACGGCTTAGGGAGAGGTGCAGTGAGTGAAGACAAGACTGTGATCTTCTAAGGGAGCACAAACCGCCCCTTCTCCTGGCTGCCCCCAGGAGACCAAAACCATGCACAGGGACCTCTTTAGGAGGACTCCTTTGAGAGGCAGAGAGACCAACCTGGGTGAGTGACAAAAGGGAAATGGTTACAGGTCACATCTGCGCCTGCCTCTGCCCCGGGAGAGGGACCCTGAGTGGCCAGGGCCAAGTCCTAAGGAAGCCAAGGGCTGATTTTCATAGGCGAGGTGCTCCTTCCTGGTCTCTTCTGGCCTTCTACTACCTTCCTGGGCCTAGAGGAGAGAGGCGGCCCTTTACAGGAGGCCGTGGGTGGGGCAGAGTGGCACAGAACAGCCTTTGGAGTAGAGTCTGCTCCCTGGGAGGGGAGAGAAGGCCTCAGAAGCCGAGCCCAGTCCCTCCAGGGACCAGGCACAATGGAAGTTGAACAACCTTGTCCACCGAATGCAGGGTTTCCCTCCCATGAGAGAATTCTTTGAGGCTCCCTGAAGGTGGAATCCTCTCCTGAGGCCTGTCAAAAACTACCCTCTATTCCATCTGGGTCTGACATTAAACCTGGATACACCAGTTTGGTGGTGCGGCCACTCCTTCCATTTGTCTGCTGCCTTCTCCAGCTCGGCAGGCCCACACTGCATCTCAGAAGCTTCCCACAAGATCTCTGGCTGACCTGGACCATCATTCCAGGACCTCAGTCTTACCCATTACCCTTCCATTCAAGTCAAGCAAGACTTCCTGAAAGCACGTACGGGGCAAGGTGCAGGCGTAGAGGATAAATGAAACACGGACCCAACCCTCAACCCGCAGACTCATGGTTGATGGACATAAGCAAATAAGTCTAGAATGAGTTGATAAGGACACTAGTAGAAATCTGCCAAAAAAAGAAAGGAGGAAGCAATTTGTTCACGCCAGCTGGGGAGAGTGCCAGGAAAGGCCACAGAGAAGAGGTGACATTTAAGCATGGTCCTAAAGGATTTGCAGAACTTTACGGGGTGAGCAGGAGGGAAGATGTTGCTGGCAGGGGACAGCCTGAGCCAACGGAAGGGGGGCAGTCCCGTGCACGGTGTGTTTGGTGTTCACAGGGCTTATGGTCCAGGTTAGTGACAAAACAACATGTCCAGATGCCCTGGAGCCCAAGCCGAGCGGCGCCAGGATGAGGAAGCACTGTCCTGGCTACCCGGCTGGGGTGACGATGGGGAGCGTGCACTGACCCCAACGGACTCCCCTTCAGGAGAAAGGTTGAAGCCATCCACACAGATGATGAAGGAATTGGACCCTGTCCCAGTTCTGTGTTCATTTTTTAATCTTTTATAGAATTGGGCATCTGGAGAGTCAAAAATAGACCTTTGCCCATTGGGACAGGAAGCCTGGAGACCAAGGGATCCAGGGGAAGGGTTGGAAGAAGGGCTATGAGGGAGCTGATTGAGGGGCATCCAAAGAGGACAAAGATGGGAAAGCCCCTGGCAGAGGGTGGGGTGGCCTGGGTGGGGCAGGAGCCTGGCAGGGACTGTCCTGGAGCACCCTGAGGGCCACACCTGGCCTGCCCTCACCTTCCCCGGCCAGGTTCCCACCCTGCTCTCTGCTCTCTCTACAGATCTTGAGATCTGTGGTCTGAAAGGTGCTGGAAGCGGAGCCTGTGAGTGCGGTCCAGGACTCCGGAGTCCCCCAGCCTGCTGCTGCCATGGTAGGAAAAGGTGCCAAAGGGATGCTGGTGAGTACAGGAACCAGACTGCAGGGAGGAAGGGGGGATGGCCCCTCTGAGGCCTTCTGCCGGCTGCTTGCCATGGTAGGAGGGCCTAGGAGGCTTCTTGGGACTCTGAGTCTGGCTTTCCCCGGGCTCCTGAGTGCTGGGGCTGTCCCAGGCCCCAGGCAGGCAGCCTCTTGCCCAACAGGTTAGATGGTGCTGCAGCTCGGAGCCCAGAACGGGGCAGAGTCTGCTCCAGAGCCCACAGAGGCCACAGGGGCAGGAGCACACTTCCCATCCCCATCACAAGAGATGCTCGGGAGGGGCTGCAACTGGTCCTGCTGGGAGGCCAGTAGGACCCATGGTTGGCACCCTGGCACCCCCCCTGCACCCCATGCTCTGCCTGCAGCAGGAGGTATTCAGTACGTGCTAATCAAGGGGTCTCCAAACCTGTCTGGTTCTCCTCTACTTCCCTGGTTCCTTCTCACTCTGAAAAGTAACAACATTTCCTCCTCTGAGGCCTCGGAAAACTTCCCTCTCCTCCTTCCCCAAGCCATGGCCCTTCCTTTGCCCGCTGCCCCGGAGCACAGGAGAGTTGGTAGAGAGGCACCGTGAGGAGCAAGGGCAAGAGCCGGGCCTGGTCAGGGCTTGAAGGAGGAAGACTACCTGACGGACAGAGCGGGTTGGCACTGGAAGCAGGAACCGGGACAAAGATGTCAGATCCTATCCCAAGAGCAGTGGTTGTATTTCTTCTCTTGGGATCTTGCCTCAGGGACAAGCTAGGCCGGGCAGCTGTCAGGGGAGGAAGCCGGTGACCACACAGCCCTTGCCTGGGCACCTCTCTTGCCCACATCAATTCCTTCTGTTGCATTTCTCATTCTGTTAAGGATTGTTTGGGCTGGGGTCTCTGCTGAGCTCCCCCACCCCCTAAATAGGCCCCATCTCTCACCAAGGATTTCTGGAACTCAGAGTACTTGGTCCAAAGGAATGGTTTGGGAGAGGGAGATGGGAGGTTTTGCTCCAGGGTAAGGACCCCCTATCCTGCCCCGTCCTGAACCTGTAGCATTCCGCCCCTCAGGCCTGCTCTGGCCCAGCTCCTACCTGGTTGGAACGAGCCTGAGTGAGCCAAGCTTCGGGAAGTATTCCTGAGCCAACCTGAACTCCAAGTGCTCATAAATGGGCAGAGGTAGACATCCCATGACCTGAACACTTGCTAGAGGTGATGCCGCAACACAGCCAAAAATGGGCTCCCTGTTCCCAGGGGAGGCTGGGAATCGCCACGGGCCTGTTGTCTGTGGGAAGCGGGGTGTGGCTCTGCCCACGCTACGTGGAGAGTCTGAGCCCCATGAAACCCAAGAAACCCCCCGAGTATTCCCTGGCTGCTCTTCTTCCTCGGGAGCGACCCGGGAAGGACTGGCACAGGCAAGCGGCCGAGGTGGGGAGTGTGGGGGCCAAGGGGGAGCGTGAATCACGAGGTCGGTGACCCGGCCCGGGGCTCCGCTTCCCGGACTTGGGCTCTGCGGGGCCAGCCTGTGTGCGGAAGGCAGCGCTGCCTTGGGACGCGCGTTCCCAGCCCCAGGATGTGCCTAAAGATAGCCGGGGCTTGGTTTCCTCCATGCCCTCTGCCCTTTGGCTTCTGCCTGCCACTGCTTGTTTGAGGCCCATAACATCTGTCCCCTGGGCCCCCCCGCCCCAGTGGTTGCTGGAGATTCTATTCCTGCCTCTTTCTCGGTTCTGCTGATGACCTTGGGCTACTCTATTCTCTGGCCCCAGTTTGGAACTGGAGCCACCTCCATTCAGTGCTCGTCTCTAGGAAACGGGCTCGGAGGAGCCCTAGCCCTCCTGGCTAACCTAGGCAGCTGAGCCAGCACTTTGTGAGGTACCTGTGCCCCCCTAAAGGCAAAGCGCTGAGGACACTCCTTCCAGATATGCCCTTCTCTCCGTGCCACGGTGGGGGTAGAAGAGAGGGTACTTGAGGGCCATGCATATAAGCCACGCGGACAGTCCGGGGCCTGTGGCTTCTTTGGCCATTTGTGCCCTGGTGTGTGGGGAGCGGACCGCTAGTCCCTGCCCTGGGCTGCCCCCCGCTCCCCGGGCTCTCTTGAGCATCCCCAGACACCCTGCGTCCATCTCGGAGCTCTTGCCCTGCTCTTCATGTGGCAGGCACCCCATGGAGAAGCGAGCCCCTTTGCAGCACGTGCCCAGGCCCACATGCCCGCTGCACATGTCCCTCCCCCCACTGCCGGCCCAGATGGTCTCCGCCAGGCCAGCTCAGCTGCCTCCCTCACGCCTCAGCAGCTCCTAGGACAGGGCCATGCAAGAACCCAGCTGGCCGGGGTGCCTCCAAGCCTGGGAGCAGCTGGGATGCTGGGGGGCACCAGGGGTGGGTGGGGTAATACTTCTCTACACGTGTGGGGTGGGGCTGCCTGAGGCTCGGAGGCCAGGGCACTGGAGGAGAGGAGCCCAGGGCCGGAGAGCCCCACTGGGTCAGCTTTAACCACACGGCCTCACAGCAAGGTCACAGGCTGGCTGATTCAGTCCCCTTCCCATGCCCGCTCCCCACTGGCAACAGAGTCTGGGGCAACAGAGGCCTTGGTGAGCCTCACTGGCCTCTCCCCATATCTTTGAGGACGCTGGTTGCTTCTGCCATTGGGAAACCTTGTGATGAATAAGAGCGGAGTCACCTGGGCTAGGACCCTGAGCGCCAGAGCATCTAAATCATCCCAGAAGGCTTTGTAAGCACCACAGGCCACCCCAGGCTGCCCCACCCTGACCTGTTGTATTACACTCTGATAGGAGGATGTGTACCCTCTTATCTGCACCATCCATTGCAGGGCCTGGCACACAGTGGGTGCTCACCCAGCCCACATCCTGGCAAGTGGCAAGTGCTCAACTAGTATGGGCTTGGCCATACTGGGAGCTCAACAAGCATAGGGTTTGGCACACACTGGGCGCTTCGCAGGTGAAGAGCCTGTCGACTATCAGGTACTCACCTAGCACAAGCCCCAGCACATGAGAAGTGCTCAACTAGTGCAGACTTGCACACGTTGGGCACTCCCTTAGTGTAGAGCCTGTCACACATCGGGTGCTCACCCAGCTCCAGGCTGGGGATTCGTTGGGTCTTCACCTGGCACAGAATTTGGCATATGTCGGCTGCTCATCTAGTGCAGGACCTAGCACACCGCGGGGGCTCACTGGCATTGGGCTGATACAAAGTGGGTGCCGTCTTAACACGAGCCCAGCACACTCAGACTTTGCGCACAGTGGGCACTCTGCTAACTCAGGTCTCTGCACCCTGCGGGAGCTTTCCAAACCCCAGTCCTGGTAGTACAGTGGGTGCTTTCCTAGCACAGAGTCTGGCACACAGCAGATTCTCTCCTAGCTCAGGGACCAGCACACAGTGGGCACTCTCGCTGTATAAGGCCTAGCACAGAAGAGGGGCTCCCTCAGCCGGGACAGCCTGAGCAATGACCTAGGTGACCGGCCAGGTGATTGGAGATGCACTACTACACCCTCCCAGTGAAAGGGACAATATCTAGATCCAGAGAAGGCCCAGCATTCTCAGACCTCCTCTCTGGACCTGAGACCGTGCCCTCCCTTCCCCTTTGGTCCCCATCCCCTCCTCACCTTCCCTGGAGTGCACCTGCTCAGTCCTGTGCCCTCCCCTCCCCTCACTCAGCTTCCCTGCAGGCCCCACCCCCCTCGGTCCTAGCTCAGCAGGACCTCCCCCCCTGGAGCCACAGGGCACAACAAAGCAACTAGATTCCTTGGTCCTCTGGAGGCATGCTCACTCTTATTAAGAAAAGTCAGAGGCAGGGGCTCAGGGAGTCGGCCTCCCAGAGTGGGGCTAGAGCAGCTGGATCCCACTAATGAGGCCTCATTACGGTCAGGGCCCAGCTGGGCTGCTGCCGCCTCCTGTCCCCATGGCCAGAGCCAGAGAAAGCCGTCCAGCCAGGGCTGCCTGTTCTGGGCACCCTGCCCAGGCCAGGGCAGTCAGAGCCCAGAGCCCACCCTGGGTGGAAGTGAGCATTTGGGCATCATGGGTGACTGGGCCTTCCTGAAGCCAGTGGCCCAGCCAGGGCCTTGGCCCACAGTCTGTGCGCGCAGGAAGTCAGCAGAGCGTGTCTGGGGACCTGGCTGCATGAGGCTGGCCCGGTGAGAGGCTGAGTCAGTGGGGTCTGAGACCATTCCTAGGAGACTTGCTTGGGCCAAGGCTGATCTCCTTCTACCCCCCAAAATGAGGCTGATAATGTATCTACGTCAAGGCATTTGGGGGGTAGGATTAAATGAATTAATATGCATAAAGTGTTTAGGACAGTGTCTGGCTCATAGTAAGCACTTAACATGTATTATTAATATGTATTACTATTACTGCTGATTCTCACTAGAGTCGATGACGCTTATTTGAGAGACGAAGAAACTAAGACCAGACACGTTATGTGATTTGTCTAAGGCTTACATGGTGAGAAACTGGCAGTGCTGGGGTTTAAACCAGGCCTATCTGACTCTAGAGCCTGTGCCTTTTTTTTTTTTAAGTCATCCTAAAAAGAAAAAAAAAAAAAAAGCCATCCTGCCATGTTCCTTTTGAGGTCATCATACTTAACCAAACTCGCAGAAAAGCAAGCTTTACATCAGAATTCATGCATGCTTCCCATTGGTGGATGCTTACTAAGACCCTACCACGTACCAGGGCCTCCACCAATCTATTAATTTCCGGAATATTCATGCCCACCTTCCTGACCGCTGGTCTGTGGTATCTCAGCACCTGCTGGAGACCTGACTGGTGAGCGGGGCCTCAGAGAAGTGGGACTGGATGGGTCTGAGCGCCATCTCGCCCCAGTTATGGTGACACCTGCTGGTCTGAACCCAGCCCTGGGCCATGCAGTACAGATCTCCAGGGGTCCTTATTCCATGGCTGCGCCTCTGCCATCTGTGGTGACTCCATGGTGACCGCTCTCTTAGCTCGTGCCATCTTTCTTAGGCCAGGTGACAGTGCCATTCACCAGGCCAGGGCTTTCTTGCATGGTCAGCCACATTCTTCGGCGAGGGCATTCAATCATCGTGGCTGGCTGTGGCTCTCCAGCTCTTGTGAGGGGGCCGGGGACAGTTCCAGGGCCCACCGTCCCCCTGCCCGCACCTCTCTGAGCAGTCGAGGATGCTTTGGTGTTACCCTGTGGACTCTGCCCCCACCCTCTTCCTGTCCTGTCTCATGTCTGGTGCCCAATGGCACCCAACCACCCTACCAGGAGCCCACCAAGTGCCAGGCCCATGAGCTCAGAAGCATCTGGGCCCCGAGGCTGCTTGTTCTCTTCCGCGCTCGCTCTGTCTCACTCTGTGGTTGTGAGTCTGTGTGTGTGTGTGTGTGTTCTGTTCCAGTAACTTGCTGGGAACAAGGGAAAAACACAACAAACCCCACGCCTCACTGTAGCTCGGAGCACCCGCGCTGGGCTGCATGGGGCCGGGCCGGAGGGGGAGGGCCGGGGAGGGGTAGGCAGAGCTTCGGGAGGAGACGAGGTGAAAGTAATTGTCGCTGGCCGCCACTGAGAGAGGCAGGGGATGCGTCAGTGTCGCCGGGAGCTGGCAGAGGTGTGAATGAGCAGTGGGGACACGCGCTCCGCTCTGGGTGCTCATCCTGGGATGGCCTCGGCTCAAGGACCTGTGGCCCCCTCCTCCCCAGAGCAGGTCAGTCACCTTCCAGAACGTTGAGCCCCCTCCCTGGAGCCAGGCGGTCCCAGAGGCTGGGCTGGGGGTGGGGAGAGGGGCTGAGTGGTCTGTGCCAGGGAGGGGCAGGGCTGGCCAGCCAGGGAGACGGACACCAGCAGAAGTGACCCAGAAAGTCGCAACTGTGCGAAGGAGCGCAGGAAGAGTTAGCTGTGTGGTGGGGGCCTGGGGGAAGAGAGTGGGGGGGTGAGGGCTCCCCCAGCCCAAGGACCTGCTGAGAATCTGCTCTGTGTATCAAAGCTGCATTGTCCCAGCTCCCGGGGAGACGGGCCGGAGGTGCCCAGGAATTGTACTAATCAATACAGCCCTATTGTCCGTGCCACGGCAGTTACTCCTATGGGGAGAGTGAGTGAGGGGGCAGGGGGACGTGGTACATGGACTGGGCAGGCACGGTGGGGGAACAGGATGGGATGGGGATCTCAGCTGGGAGGACAGAGACCCCAGACGACGTTCAGCAGTGTCCGCGGCAAGTGCCCGGATGGGGTGGGCACCAGTGGGGCCTCGTCCCTAGAAGCTGGGGATGTGGAAGGATGTCGGGGACCACGGGGCTGAGGGCAGCAAGCAAGGGTGAGGGGACAGGGAAAGCCATCCTCCCCACCCTGTAGAGCATCCCGATTTGACTTTCCGAAGGCACGAGAAGGAATGTCCTCTGGGGAGACGTGGGTTGGGTCTGGGAGAAGCATTATGCAGGGCTGCCCTCAAACCTCAGAACTGCCAGGGTCACAAACTGAAGCCACTTCCCTGAGTGCCAGCCCCACTGCCAACTGACTGGGGTAGAGGCTGCCCACAGCTGCTACAGAGTGAGGCAGGGCTGCCGGGCTTCTCCAGGGCAGGGCCCACCCGGCGCTCCCCATCACTGCTCCCTAGGGCCTGGAGCGGAGCGTGGCACGCCTGGGGGTGCCTCCTCGGTCTCCTCTCCACGGTGTTGGCAGGTCTCTCTGCACCAACCAGGGCTCTGGATGAAACAGCACAGGGCACGCCCTTGCCTCTCGCACCTGCTACGTGAAGGTTTGGACTCTTAACAGGTGCCCAGAGCCTGCTCTGAAGTTTTCCTTGAGGCAAGAGGCGCTAAGAGCCCCTGGGTACTGCTCGGGCCTAGGGCGGACTTTCCCATGGTCTCGCTCCTCCACCTCTGGCCCCTGACTCTTTCCCATATCTGGATAAGCGAGGCCAGATGAAGGACGGAGGGCTCTGTTGCTGCAGGGCGGGGGGCTACCTAAGGTCCAGCCTGGCTCGGGAAGACAACTCGGGAGAGCAAGAATGTAGGGGTGCGAGGAGGTCGTGAGGTCTTTTGAGGCAGCCACAATTTACTGTAATGGCTCTTCTGCCTCAATTCCCCGATGGGGCTCAGAGAAAGTTGCCAGTGATCTGGATTTGGCTCAAGGTCAGTCTGGGGTGTGGGGTCTTGTCTGTCCTCCTCCATAAAGTTTGTCTTGGATGGGACTTCATCCCATGAGCAAACCCTGGGGTTGCAGAGTCCTGAACAAGAGGGCTGCTGGATCCCAGTGGGGCCCGCCCAGCCGGGGCAACCCCAGGATTCTTCAGCGTCCACCGAGAGCAGGAGGAGGGAGCTCACAATTCACGAAAATATCCAGTGGCCACTGGTCTTGGGAGGGCGGGAGTCAGGAACCAGAGGAGAGCCGGAGCTGGAGCCGGGGCTAGAAATCCGGGCTCTCTCTGAGTCTGGGCACAGGAAAGGAGGGGGTGCCCCCTGCGGTGCTGGTTACCTCGGGGAGGGGGCTTTGCAGCTTTGTTTCCTCTGTACTCTCCAACGCAGGCTCCCGTTTTTTGGTGATAAGCTTATAATGCTTTTATAATTAGAGGAAAAACAATAACTTTTTTTTTTAACGATAACATTTTTAAAAGGCGTTTGGAAAGTTAGTGGGAACTAATGGAGGCCACAGGAAAGAGTCGGAAGTAGGAAAATCCCAGGCAAGCAGAACCACAGATCAAATCAGTAGGCCTGCTGAGGTTGTCCAGCCTGTCCACTGACTTCACAGTCAAGGATGCAGCGTTGCAGGGAGTGGAAATGACTTGCCTGGAGTCGCTGGGGGCGCGGGCTCTAGAATGCCGGGGTTCTCACGCCCAGGGCAGGGTCCCGCCCGGCCAAGCTCAAGGTGTGCTTGGGGGGGATCTGGGTTCTGGCCTCGTAGCTGAACACCCCTCATCCCCCATCCCGGGAGCTCATCCAGAGCAGGGAATAAGCAAACCCAGTTCAGGGCGACGTAAAGGACTCCTGCGATTGCTCCCTAGGGCTCACCCGGTTAGGCGGGCCCGGGGTGGGAGGTCACCAGTGCTTGTGTGGGCCTGGCCTCCTGCCCCAAAGAGTTCTCCTGAGGGGAAGGGGCATCTGTGCCTTGCTGGTCTTGTGGGAGGAGCTTATGCATGTGTGTCTGTGTGTGTGTGTGTGGGGGGGGGCGTCATGAGGGTAATCAGCCAGCTGCCCCCCTCAACCAAGGAAAGAAAACCCCAGAGCCTGCATTCTAGCCCCTTGGGGAGTGCAGGCACAGGGCAGGGCCGTCCCTGTCCTGGAGAGCACCCGTCAGGCCCCGAGGGGGCTCCAGGCCACCGTGGTTTTATTCTTCACCGAGGTGTGAGCAGGGGAGGAAGGGAGAGCTGCGAGGGGCAGAGTGGAGGAGGATGGGTGACGGGCAGGAGAGGCCTGGAGCCCGGCCAGTCGGCAGGGCAGAGCTGGGTGAGCCAGACGGGCCGCCAGTCTGGGGGAAGCTGCGAGCACAAAGGGGTTCTTTTGTGGGCACCTGAGAGCCGACGTCCACGCAGGGACAGGTCTTATGGGTGACACATGTGTCTACCCAGCAGATCAAGAAAATGAGAGGCTTAGGCTGGGGAGGAGGATGCAAGGAAAACATCTCAGGCAGGACGGCGGGAAAGGGCTCGCCAGCTGTGGGCCTGGCTTCCCAGGAAGGCAGCGCAGGGAGTGCCCGACGGAGGGCAGAGAGGGGCACTGGAGCCCCCAGACGCCCCGCAGAGCATTTGGGGCTCCTTTCCGCTTGAGTACCTGGAGCAAGGTGGGCTCGCTCTGTCCTCTGCAGGGGGCCCGGCCCTCCCCAGCCGAGTGCTGGGACTGAAGTTGGAGTCCAGCCGTGGCTCCCGGGTCACCCGGCCGCCGCTGTGGGAGTCGGCCCCCCAGTGCTGAGATGCAGGCTGGGGAGCCAGAGCCAGTGCTGCTTCCGCTGGGTGCTTCTCCCACTGGCTGAGTGTCGCTGACCTCCAGCTCGCCCTGCACCCTTTCCCGAGAGCCCCGTTGCCACCTCTCCGTCCGCAGGCCTCTGTCCCAGGGCTCCCACCTCCCTGAGTTGTGGGGTGTGGCCCAGTGGCCCAAGCGGTCAGCGTGAGCCCAGCGGTGTGCCACTCGGTAACTGGGCCCCTGAGGACTCAAGTGGCCGCCTGCGGTGCGGGGCTGGGGGAGTCCCCACCCTCACTCGATGCCAGGGAAGGAGCAGACCTCAGAAATCCGACTCTGGTGCTGCTCCACTTGGTTGGGGGCCCAGGGCCAGGACAGAAGCCCCAGATTTCAAGCTTTGGGGACTTAAGTCCCTGCAAGGAGCCTTGCCTTTGCCCTGCCCAGGAAACCATCCTGGATGGTTGGGTGTCTCTTTGACAGCTGGAAGCACTGCTTCGTGACCCCACCCATGTTCTCTGCAGCTGTCACAGTCTCCCATTGTGCCCCTAAGTAAACAAGCCTTGGACAGAATAAAACTGTTATTGTAGGGTCAACATATAGGAGCCCTATTTGGCCGGGATTTGTTTGGGAATGCAGAGACTGCCCCAAGCAGGCCTCACACCCTCTGAAAAAATGCCCCCCCTGGACCGTGTAGAATTGCTAGGCTTGTCCCAGAGAAGGTGGTGACAACCTGCAGCAAGATTCTGTATGGGCCTGTCCCAGGGGGCACCCGGGGCTGTGAGCCACCCTCTCCCAGGGCCAGACTGGGCCTCAAGCCCCTTGGTCAGGGAAGCCTTCCTGACCTCACCCTGCGTGCCCCTGCCCCCCCCACCTGGCCTCCCTCCGTATTCTTAAGACTTGAGAACCTCTGCTTTGTGGTCACTTTGCGGCTGCAATATAAAAATCCTGTATTTATTTCATCAGTGGCCTGCTGCTCCCCTAGATTTTGAGCTGCAGGTGCATAGGGGTGTCTGTTTAGTTCACTGCTGGATTTCCAACACCTGATGCAGGGCCGGGCGCGCAGCAGGTGTTCCTAAATCCCCATGCTTGCATGAATGAACGTATGCAGCCTCTTTGAGCCTGTCAGTTTGCTCTGGGTGCTCCTTGATGCGGACCAGACCACTGGACACCGCTCTTGGGCCTGCACCCCCAAACCTCCCCAGAGGGGGTGACGGTCGGTGTCTCCTCTGGGGCGATGCCTGACTGGGTGTGCAGGATGGTTGCTTCACAAGGGTGGCTGTGCGTAGTGCCACGGCACATGGCTAGAGCCTCCACTGGGCCCTGGTGCCTCCTGTGTCTGCATTCCCAAATGGGCCTTTCTGGAAGGGTCTCAATGAAGCCATTCCTCTCCTCTGCGTTTGTCGGGTCAGTGTCAGGATCCGACAACATTTCGAAGCCCCAGACCTCTTTGTTCATTGGCCAGTGTGACTGCTGTCCTTGAGTATGTCTCTTTCAAGCTAAGGGTTGGTGTCACTTCAGCAACGTCCCTCAGAAACCATGCTGCTCCGTCCCTCATCCTGGTATCCTCCAGGGACCCCTGTCTGTTTCTCTCAAGGGAAGAACCATCTCTAAGAGGCTGTCCCTGTCACTCCAGGACTCTGTGCTTCTCTCTTGGTGATTCTCAGGGTCCCCATGTGTCTGAGTGAGGACCCCCCACCCCCACCCCTCAGGCTCTCACTCAGGGTGGCTTGAGGGCCATGGCATGGGGAAGGGGCACAGTTACACTTATTTTTTTTTTTTAAGATTTTCATGAGAGACACAGAGAGAGAGGCAGAGACATAGATAGGGGGAGAAGCAGGCTCCCTGCGGGAAGCCTGATGCGGGACTCGATCTCAGGACCCCGGGATCATGACCTGAGCCAAAGGCAGATGCTCAGCTGCTGAGCCACCCAGGTGTCCCCAGTTACACTTATAAAGGGACTTGCCGAGCCAGTTCCAACTGTGGGGTCGGGGTTCAAACGGGGCTGTCCTCAGTGGGGCCTCAGGCCACCCGGCCCAACCCCGCAGCTCCCCCAGGCAGGCCTGGCTTCCTTCCCTTGGGGCAGATCCTCTCCTGGTTGGCCCCCTCCTCCGCAGCCCCCCCCCCCACCTTTCTCCGAGTGCCTCCCTCTGTTTCCCCTAGCAGAGTCTGTCCCTCAAGTCTGGCGTGGTGCCTACAACTCTAGTCTCCTCCCCCACTCATGGCCAGCACCACCCCGTCCAGGTCAGCTCCAGGACCCGGGACCCCCAGCTATGGGCAATGTAGAGGCTCCCCCGGGCCCTCCCATCCTGAGTCCCAGGACCCCTCCCCGAGGCTGGCCCAGCTCGGTCGCTCCCCCCGACACCTGCAGCCCTGGCCGTCCTGTGCCCCCCAGGAACAGGCCTTGGGTGGGGGAGGGGTCGGGCATGCCCTGCCCCCCACACTGCCTGCCCGTGGGCAGCGTGCTCAGCCTGGTGATGCGGTAGCGGCGGGTGGGGGGGGCTGTCTGGACACAGGCCCCTTTGTGCCCAGCCCGACTTGGCTGCTTGGTATGAGGCTCAGCTGCTCCCAGATCCTCACCCAGAGGGGAGAGGGGAGGCTTTGGAGGGGCTGGGGCTGGGGGGCTCTGGGCCCGAGCTCCCCCTGGGCGTCCCACCTCTCAGATGTTGGCAGCAGCTCCTCAGGTGGGCTGGTACCCCTGGCCCAGGGCGGGGGACCCGGTGACAGACGCCCTGCTTGGCGCCCTCTGGCCACCACTCCTCCCTTCTCCCCTTCTCTGCCAGGGCGGCCAGCGCTCCTGCCAGCAGAGGGGAAGCCCGGGTGGGGGTGGGGGCTTGCAGGGTCCACGGTGGCCCTGCTGGGCGAGGCCCAGAGGGCCAGGCACGGGAGCACAACTGCCTTTCTGATGGTAGCTTCTCTCCTGTCCCCACAGAATGGTGCTGTGCCCAGCGAGGCCACCAAGAGGGACCAGAACCTCAAACGGGGCAACTGGGGCAACCAGATCGAGTTTGTACTGACGAGCGTGGGCTATGCCGTGGGCCTGGGCAATGTTTGGCGCTTCCCATACCTCTGCTATCGCAACGGGGGAGGTACCCAGCGGGCACAGGGCAGGGACCACCCACTTGGATAAAGCCTACCCACTAAGGCCCGGGCTACCCCCTCCCTGGCACGGTCCCCACCCCAGACAGGCTGGCCTCTGGCTCTCAGCTCCCCCGCCCCAGTCCCTGGCTTAGGTACCCTTTACCTAAGGCTCAGCTCACCCCTTGACCCTGGCTGTCTGCTGTCTGGGCCTGACCCTGCTAGCCTGCTCCTGTGGGGTCAAGAGAGGGAGAGAAAGGCACTCCAGCCTCCCGAGGTTGTTCCCTGATACCCACTGTGTGTCGACAGCCCCCTAAATGGTTCGGGGAATTTGAGGATCCCAGCGACTTCTGTTTGTGAATTTGCTGGGTTAAGCTATCAAATCCCCCCTAACATGGTGGGTCTGGGGCCTGGGTTCTGCTTGGGGAGCGTCTGTCAAATTCAGAGACACACTGTGGGTAGGATACCTCAGACCCAGGCTCCTGCTCAGTGCGTGGTCTCAGCCGATCGCAAAGGTTTTGCTGTTGGGTTCTCAGCAGGAAGAGGGGGGGACCCCCCAGGCCCGCCCTGAGCCAGCCCTTTCCCTGCCTGCCAGGCGCCTTCATGTTTCCCTACTTCATCATGCTGATATTCTGTGGGATCCCTCTCTTCTTCATGGAGCTCTCCTTTGGCCAGTTTGCAAGTCAAGGCTGCCTGGGGGTCTGGAGGATCAGCCCCATGTTCAAAGGTGAGGCCTGGATGGGGTTCACGCCTCCCTACACACACAGCACGCACGCGCGCTCAGGCCTCTGGGGGCCTACTCACCCATCTGTACAAACACTGCCAACCCCCGCAGAGCCCTAGTGCTCCCCTCAAGCCCTCCATCAATGGCCAAGGCCACAGATGCATGCTGAGCCCCCTGTTTACTTGGCCTCCACCCTCCCCACCTACCATGTGTATATACAAAGGCCCTGGGCCCTCCAGCTCACCCCTGCTAAGGCCTTGACCTGTCCTCTCTACGGGCCTCCCTAAAAGCCTACCCCGTGAGCCCTTCACAGTTAACCCTGCCTTCTCCAGCTAGAGGTCTGAGGCCACTCCCCTGCCCTCCCCCCCCAGGTGTGGGCTACGGCATGATGGTGGTGTCCACGTACATCGGCATCTACTACAACGTGGTCATCTGCATCGCCTTCTACTACTTCTTCTCGTCCATGACGCACGTGCTGCCCTGGGCCTACTGCAATAACCCCTGGAACACGCCCGACTGCGCTGGGGTGCTGGATGCCTCCAACCTCACCAACGGCTCCCGGCCTGCTGCCCTGCCCAGCAACCTTTCCCACCTGCTCAACCACTCCCTCCAGAGGACCAGCCCCAGCGAGGAGTACTGGAGGTGAGGCCCCACTGGCCTGGGCTGGGGGGACACCAGGTGCCAAGCCGCAGCTCTCCCCCTAGCCATCAGGCAAGTCTGTGCTGCCCAGGTGGGGTGCCGGGAACCGAGCAGAGGGGCGCAAAGGTGCACAAGGAGTTTGCAGAGGAGCTCAGAAGAGGCTGACACCGTGGGACTGTGGAGGACAGGATGCTGAGTGAGGGGCCTTGCAAGGGGTGGTGAGGGAGCTCCCCTCCAGCAGTCGGGCAAGTCAGCAGAGCAGAGCCGGGGGGTGGGGGGGTTGGGGAGCAGGGTGGCCTCCTGGTGAGATCAACGGGAGCCGAGGCCTTAGGTCCCAGAGGAGCAGAGCCGGTCCTGACACAGGGCAAGCTGTTCTGATGAGACTCTCCGGTGTGTGGGAAGCTCATGGAAGCTCACGGCGGTGGAAGGGGGCCTAGGAGGGGCCCCCGGCCTTCGAGGAGAAGGCACATGAATTGAGCTTCGACTTAGCAGCAGAGCAGAGGGAACCATAGACGCCTCCTGAGGCCAGGGCCGTCATCATCAAGCTTCGGAAAGACAGCCTGGCCCTACTTTGCTCTGTGGTGACAGACACTGGAGTCTCAGGGCTGGCTGCCCACAAGCTGCCCCTGGAGGTGTTCTGGAACACCTTGTCCCAGCGGGCCAGGCGTGAGGGCAGAGTGGGGCTTCCCAAAGGAAACTCCTCATGTCCTGTTGGGCAACCTGTGGGAAGAGAGTGTTGGGGGCCCGAGGGTAGGCCGCATGGATGCGTTCCATATCCACATGGTCTGCTCTGCGAGGCCCCGTGTGCCCACGGGGTCTGAAGAGCCTGGAGCCCCCTAGCCTGAGGAGTTCACAGTCCTGAGGGGGGGTCATATTAAGGCAGGTGCCTAGGTGTCTGGATGCTCAGGTGTGTGGTAGGGATACAAAGAGGAGGTGGCCACTTCTGGGCAGACGGGGCCAAGAGGAGGTGGCCCAGAGGGCTGCCCTAGGAGGGAGGAGGGAGGCATAGCAGGGCTGGGAGAGACACCTGGGCAGGTGAGCCATGGCTGGGAGGTGGCAAAGTGGAGACGAGTGGGACAGGAGCCACGCCAGGCCGAGGTTCGACGTTTTACCACCACGTGGTAGAGAGCCAGGGATGAGATGGCCAAGGCCCCGGGGAGCCTGGAGTCCTAGCAAGTCAGTAGCCTCCAAGCCCGGTGCCAATGCTCCGACCCCACAGGGCCCAGTGTCCCTGTGCCAGCCTCTGGGCTGTGCCACAACCATCCAAAGACAGCTAAGATGTGGTCACTACCCACAGGGCTGGTGGTGTAGACAACAGTGCTGCTGCCTCCCAGCGAGGGGCAGGCACAGTGACCTCTAGGCCAACTCAGTCACTCAGTCACTGGACAGATAATTTCTTGAGCACCTAGTGGGTACCAGACACTGCACTCAGAGGGGATACAGTGTGAGGACTGAGACTCACAGATCCTTCCCTCGTGGAGGTCCCGTCTACTGAGAGGACTAAGCAAATTCCTGCCCAGTTAGGTATTCAACTACGTCTTAGGCATGGTGTGGGCAAGGCAATGTGATGTACACCAGGGATGGGTGTGAACCTGGGGAGCACAAGGCCTCACCCACACCCAGGGGCAGCTCTAGAAGCTCCCACCCCAGGGGCTGTGGGTCAGGGAGTCCCAGCTGGCTAGGACCAGTCAGGGCAAAGTTCTGCAGATTTTACCCAGTGCGATCAGAGGGGAATAGCCCTCAAAGAGAACTGGTCATGGGTTGGGGGGCCCACTGGGGGACCCACTGAACTCTCCTCCATCCGCCTAACTAGGGGCAGTCCCAAGGGACTCCTTCCTTGCAGGATGGCTCCCTGCTGCCCCCTCCTGGAAAACCTGGGGAAATGACCCTTGAGAGGCCTGCCCAGGTTGGCTTTGGGCAAAGGAAGCGAGGAGAGCAAGCCCCCCCATCTCCAGGGCACCCACTGTGTGCCAGGCCTATTGCCTATTATCTCCTATAATATTATCCTTATTTTTAAGATTCAGGGACTGATGTTCAGAGGTTAAGGAACTAGGCAGCTGTGCCGGGGCAAGATATGTGCGTCCACTGTGCCTGGCCCGGGTACGAATTAGGCCAATGATGCTCTGCAGGTGCTCTTGGTCCACACTCTCCAAACCCCTTTGGAAAGCTGTGTGATCGCATTCGAGCCCCACAACAGCCTTGCTCGCTAGCTCGTGCAGGCAGTATGAAAGAGTCCCCCTTTACAAACGAGGGAAGCAACTCAGAAAAAAGATTGAGAGACTCCTCTATAGCAAGAGAAGCACAGGAGACAGATTTCGGAGCCTCAGTCTGCCTCCTACCCACCCTCTGGCCCATGGTCTCCTTTCTCCCAGCAGCCCTGTGGCCTTGTTTTATGGTCATCTGTGTGCTGGTCTGATTCTGGCCCGGAGGCCCTAAGTAATGACTGCGTCCTCACCTCTACAGTGGTGCACAGTGAGACTCGGGGCCCCCCAGCCCACTCCCTGTGTCTTCACGGCGGCTCTGGAGTTGCACAGACCCCACTCACGCCATGGCTCTGTGGCTTATCAGCTGTCTGGCCATGGGAGATCACCAAACCTAAGTCATAGCCGTTCATCCATTAAAATGGGGGGGGGCGGGGTTTGAAACAAGCCAGATGCTTGTTGTTATGAAGAGGACATGAGATCACACAGCATCGCCACTAAGAACAGTGATGGGAGCCCAGGAAGCACAGTGATGTAGCCGCTGCTGAGATGCAAAGAAACAGATTAGGCTGTTCTGTTCACGAGGAGTTGATCACTGGTTTGGGGCAATTAAAAAAATAATACAGAATAACCCCAGAGATGTTATGCCTCAAGAACCAACTTGCAAATATTTTGGGTTCTAAGAGTTCTTAGGTTAATTGACCTCAAAAAGCACGTAGTACTAAAATAAAACGAAAAACTAAATACGGTGCCATAGAAAGAGGTGGAATTCAGGACTTGGTGACCAGGTTAGCATTCTAAACTTTTAACACCCCCACCCCGGTTTTGTGATGCTGTGCCCTTGCAAATAATAGAAATGATTAAAAATAATCATAGAGGGGCACCTGGGTAGCTCAGTCAGTTAAAAGCCTGCCTTCGGCTCAGGTCACGAGCCCAGGGTCCTGGGTTCAAGCCCCACGTCGGGCTCTCTGCTCAGTGAGGAATCCGCTTCTCCCTCTCCCTGCCATTCTACCTCCTTCTATGCACGCTCGCTCCTCTGTGTCCAAAAAATAAATAAAATCTTAAAAAAAAACACCCATAAAAAACACTACCAGTTTAGGGACGCCTGGGTGGCTCAGCGATTGAGCACCTGCCTTCGGCCCAGGGAGTGACCCCAGGGTCCTGGGATAGAGTCCTGTGTCGGGCTCCCTCCAGGGAGCCTGGTTCTCCCTCTGCCTGTGTCTCTGCCTCCCTCTTTGTGTCTCTCATGAGTAAATAAGTAAGTAAATAAATAAATATCTTTAAGCAAGCAAACAGACGAAACTACTACCAGTTTAACATATATAATTAGACAAAGTTAAAAACAAATCTCTTGAACGAGAAATGGTCTCTACTTTGAATACTGTTGCTTGAAGTAAAGCAGCTCTGCGTAGCAGCGGTAGAGGGACACTGTGGCTACTGTGGGGGCAGCGCTGGCCAGGGTGTACCCGGGGGTACCTGGTTGGCAGCCTGGAGTCCCCAACACGGTGACCTGGTCTGCTTACCCCAATGGCCCCAAGATGCTTTCTCTGTGTGCTCTGAAGGAAAAAAGATTGGAAGGCACTGTTGAAGGGGAGCAGGTGACCCTTCTGGGTGGTCCCAGGGCTCCTAAACCTCTGCTATCCCCTGGCCTTTGGCTCCCCCACTGACTAAGAGCCCAGAGGGGGTCTAACGCAGGGCCAGGTGCTGAGGCCTGTTCAACGAGGGTGTCAGTGCTGGGAGTTGGGCAGGAGAGGGACGTGTTGGACGGTGCCCTCTGTGGGTCCCTGTGCAAAGGGCGGCCTCCAGGGAAGGTAGGAGGCGGAGAGGAGGCAGCCCCCAAGCCAGCACCAGATCCCAGGCCTGGCAACATTGTCCCATGACGCAACAGAGAAACATCCCATCACAAGGTGTTAAAAATATTGCCATGAGGTTTGAGAACTGACTTGCAAAAGATAGAGCAGCTGAGAATGATAGAGGACGGCCTGCGAGCTCTCCCGAGAGGGCCTAGCCGTAAGAGGGCACAGAAGGAAGCCTGTAAATACCTAACTCCATCTACACATTATGCTAGGTTGGTGTTATTGTGCCCATTTTACAGATGAGGAAGCTGAGGCTCAAGAGCTAGTAGTCTCTTGTTCATCACTTCCAGCCTGGACAGCGGCAACAGCCAGGCTGGCCCCCAAGGTTCTCTCCTTTCCACCTCCGGATCCATTTACCACAATGTTCACTTACTCAATCATTCATTTATTTGTTCAAGAAATACCTATTGAGTACTGCTCTGTGCCAGGCACTTGGCTTGGCACTGGGGGCACTGGGTACTCCTGCCTTCCTAGAAAATGGATGGCAGGCAAAATAAATAGGTTAAAAGACAGAAAAAGGAGACGTGTGCGTGTGCTGGGGAGGAAAATCTAGCAAAGAAGGGGTTAAGGAGTGCTGGGCTGCAGTTTTAAGCAGGGTCACCAGAAAAGGCCCCTTTGCAAGGTGGGTACCTGGAACAAGTACCTGAGGGAGATGGGGGAGGATGCCATGCCGACAAACCCGGCTGCCTCGTGTGTGGGGCCCAGTGTGAAATGTTCGAGTGTATTAAGAATTTCAAGATGTCACTGGCAGAGCGGCAAGCCCAGCGCAGGACCCTCCTAAGCCTGGGGCCGTGGGTGACTGCACACTTGTCCCCCCCCCTCACCTGTGTACATATGGATGTTCGGGGAAAGGGCACTCCCGATGGCTGGGTGTGATGAAGGACCTACAAGGGGCCCCTGCACAGCTGGAGCAGTGGGTGGTGCAGAGGGAGGCCAGGAGAGCAGAGGGGGGGCAGGTAGAGGGCCACGGGTCACCCACGGCCTTGCAGCCACAGTGAGGACTCAGACTTTGCGTGCTGAGAGCAGGGACCCCCTGCAAAGTTTTGAGCAAAGCAAGACCTTGAAAGTGCTCTTAGAAAAACCCATCGGGGGCCCCCGGGGTGGCTCAGTGGATGAAGCTCTGCCGTCAGCTCAGGTCATGATCCCAAGGTCCCAGGATCCCTGCGGGGAGCCTGCTTCTCCCTCTGCTCCTCATCCCGCTTGTTCATTCTCTCTCTCAAATAAATAAATAAAATCTCTCTAAAAAAAAAAAAAAAAAAGGAAAAGAAATGAAAGAAAGAAAAAGGAAGAAGAAAGAAACAAGAAAGAAGAAAGAAAGAAAGAGAAAGAAGAAAGAAAGAAAGAAAGAAAAGAAAGGAAGAGAAAGAGAAAGAAGAAAGCCTTCAGAAGCTTCCCATTGCTCTTAGGATAAAATTCAAACTTAGCAGCCTTGCCTTCGTGGCTTCTTATAATCTGGCTTCTCCCCACCCTTCATCCTTCTCTCTTCCAGCCTTGCCGAGCCCCCCACCAGCCCGGGCTGGGCCGCGTTATTCCATGATGCCCTGGCCTGCTGCATGCTGTTGCCTCAGCCTGCCACCCGCTTCCCCTTCTGTTCACCCTCCTGCTCCCCTTTCCTCAAACCTGAGCTCAAGCCTCACCTCCTCTGGGAAGCCTTCCAGTGTGCCCCTCCGCCCGGGATTGAGATGCCCTTACAGCGGTGCCCGCATGCCTGATTCAGGTCTCTGCCCAGCACCTGGCTCAGAACCTGCCACATAAGTGTCCGGTTGATTGAAAAGGCCGCTGGGGCAGCGAAGGGGGCCAGATAGAGCTGCACACACGTAGGAGAGGAATTCAGGTTGGAGCCCAGGCCCGCGTGCTCTGGAGCCTCCAGTCCTTCCTCGGCGCTCCAACACCTCCCTCGGTTTGTCGGAGATGGAGAAGACTAATGTGGGTGAAAAGTTCACAAAAGGCTTCCTGGAGGAGGTGCCACGGGATAGGATGTGCCTGGTCTAGAGGAGAGGGCGTTACTAAGGGAGAGATGCACAAGCCGGGGCCTGATGGGCCCGCGTAGAGACAGGGAGACCTGCACAGCCACAGGCCAGAGGAGGCTGGCCCAGGCCCCGCGTGGCACCTCCAGGTGCCCTTGAGGCTGCAAGCAGCAGAGTCTCAGGGCAGCAGGCAGAGGGGTGCGCTGGGGCCAGCTGGGCCCGGGGCCTCACCAGGCACCCTTCTTACACATGCTGGGACCTCACGAGAAAGAAGGGACCTGCCAGGCCGCGCCCTGGGCCTTGGGAATTGGGTGCTGGGTGTCAGGGCCCAACCCTTACTGACGAGCATCCCTCTCCCCAGGCTCTACGTGCTCAAGCTCTCAGATGACATCGGGAACTTTGGGGAGGTGCGACTGCCCCTCCTCGGCTGCCTCGGTGTCTCTTGGGTGGTAGTCTTCCTCTGCCTCATCCGGGGGGTCAAGTCTTCAGGGAAAGTAAGTACCCCTCCCCCGGCAGGGTCTGCACCCACCCCGGGAGATCCGGCCTCCCTGCGGGGCGTGGGAGTGGGAGCTGGGACAGGCGGCGATGAGGGGGCACAGAGGGGAGGAGGGTCTGGAGGGCCCGAGGGGGCGCCAGGGCCCCCCCAGGGAGAGCTCGGAGGAATCCAACAGAGCCGGTCTCGCGCAGGTGGTGTACTTCACGGCCACCTTCCCCTACGTGGTGCTGACCATCCTGTTCGTCCGAGGTGTGACCCTGGATGGAGCCTTCACAGGCATCATGTACTACCTGACCCCGCAGTGGGACAAGATCCTGGAGGCCAAGGTGGGCCGTGGAGAGTGGCCTGGAGGGGTGGGGAGGGCCGAGGGGCGCTGCCTCTGACGCCCGCCGCGCGCCTCCTGCCCTGCAGGTGTGGGGCGATGCTGCCTCCCAGATATTTTACTCGCTGGGCTGCGCGTGGGGGGGCCTCATCACCATGGCTTCCTACAACAAGTTCCACAACAACTGCTACCGGTGAGCCTCTCCCTGCCAGCCCCCGGCTGCCCCTCTACCCTGCAGCTGCCCCCCAGCTTCCCCAGAGCCCCGGATCCAGTGCAGCCTCTGGGACCTCCTCCAGGGCCCTGGGTTCCACTTGTGGCCTTGAGGTCTTGGGCGCCCTGGGTCTGGATCGGGTCACTGGAGAACAGAGAGAAGAGGGTGGGGAACAGTGATGCCCAGGGGTCTGAGGCTCAGCCCACTGAAAAAGGCCCTAGAAAAGAGGTGGGGGGTGAGGGGGAAGCTCTGTTCCTAGAACTTTCCATCTCAGGTCTTCTCTCTGCCCACCTTGAACCCTGTTTTCCTCCCCATCAGGGACAGCATTATCATCAGCATCACTAACTGTGCCACCAGCGTCTATGCGGGCTTTGTCATCTTCTCCATCCTGGGCTTCATGGCCAACCACCTGGGCGTGGACGTGTCTCGCGTGGCTGACCACGGCCCGGGCCTGGCCTTCGTGGCTTATCCCGAGGCCCTCACGCTGCTGCCCATCTCCCCACTCTGGTCCCTGCTCTTCTTCTTCATGCTCATCTTGCTGGGGCTGGGCACTCAGGTAGGGGGTGCTGGTGCTGGGCACTCAGGTAGGGGGTGCTGGGGCTGGGCAGTCAGGTAGGGGTGCTGGGGCTGGGCACTCAGGTAGGGGTGCAGGCATGGGCACTCAGGTAGGGGTGTGGGTATGGGCGCTCAGGTAGGGGGTGCTGGTGCTGGGAGCTCAGGTAGGGGTGCAGGCGTGGGCACTCAGGTAAGGGGTGCTGGTGCTGGGCACTCAGGTAGAGGGTGCTGGGGCTGGGCGCTCAGGTAGGGGTGCGGGCGTGGGCCCTCAGGTAGGGGTGCTGGGGCTGGGCACTCAGGGATGCTAGGGCTGGGCTCTCAGGTAGGGGTGCGGGCGTGGGTGGCCTGCTGGGGTAGCAGGCGGGCGGGAGGCCGGGCTCTGACGGCCACTCCTGCAGTTCTGTCTCCTGGAGACACTGGTCACGGCCATTGTGGACGAAGTGGGAAATGAGTGGATCCTGCAGAAAAAGACCTACGTGACCCTGGGTGTGGCTGTGGCTGGCTTCCTGCTGGGTGTCCCCCTCACCAGCCAGGTAAGACCTGGAGGAGAGGCCGGGCGGGAGGGCCGGGGGTGGGGGAGCCTGGCCCCGGGGGTCCCCCCGACTCAGCTGCCCACGGCCCACAGGCAGGCATCTACTGGCTGCTCTTGATGGATAACTACGCAGCCAGCTTCTCCCTGGTCATCATCTCCTGCATCATGTGCGTGTCCATCATGTACATCTACGGTGAGTGCGCATCCCCCGCGTCCCCACGTCCCCGCGTCCCCTGCCCCTGGTTCAGTGGCGCTCGCTCGGCCGGGCCGGCTGACCCCCCTCTCTCCAGGGCACCGCAACTACTTCCAGGACATCCAGATGATGCTGGGGTTCCCGCCGCCCCTCTTCTTCCAGATTTGCTGGCGCTTTGTCTCTCCAGCCATCATCTTTGTAAGTTCCCGGGCCGGCGCCCCCTGGCAGGCGTCCTCGTCTCCCCATGGGTGTCTGCACCCACGGCTCCGGCCGCAGGGAATCAGAGCCGTTGCGCAGACGCAGGCGGGGCTCAGAGGCCGCTTAGAGCCCCGTCCTGGAGCTGCCCACCGGCTCCCCCAGAGGGACGCAGGGACAATTAGCCAGATGGGCATCAGCCTCCTGTCTCCAGTCCCTTAGCCCAGGTACTCGGGGCGCGGGGTACGCCACGCAAATGCACGTTCCAGTACAAGTGCTATGTCAGCTCCGGGGACGGAGGCAGTCTCCTAAGCCTTCCAGGCCCTGGAGTGGCCCGGCTCCCCCCAGGGAAGGCTCCCCGACAGGGAAGGCTCCCGCCCCACGACATTCAGCCCCCGGGAGCTCCCAGGGGGACCCCCCCACCCGCCCAGCACCAGGCGCTTTCTGCACATGGCTCACGTATCAGCTCGCGTGATAGGACTCTGCACGGGGCGTCCTCACTCCCGTTTCATGGAGGAGGAGACGGGAGGTCACAGACCCAAGTTTCCGCGGCTCATAAACGACAGAGGCCCCGCTGGCAGCAAGGGGGTCCAGGGTGGAGCCTGCGTGCGGCCCGGGCTCCACCAGAAACGCCGCAGGAAGCAGGACTGGTCCATGGACTAATCACCTGAGTTTGCTCCTCTGTGCTCAGGGCAGGAGCAGGGCCACAAAGCGTTCCTCAGTGTAATGGAGGCTCCAGGTGAAGAGGAGAGGCCGGGCCGTCTGAGGGACGGAGGGGCCAGCCTAGTGGCAAGGGCAGCATCCTGTCATGTTCCCGTCACGCCCAGCTTCTCTGGGCCACATGAAGCTCAGCAAGCTCAGCACCGGATTTCCACTTTGGCTCCTGTTTCTGGGCGGGGGGAGGCCCCCCCAGGGCTGAGGCGTCCACCACCTGGGCGGTGGGGTCTTCCCCGAGGCTGGCACAGACCCCAGCTCTGGCCACTGGCCTAGCTTTGAACAGGAGCAGCAGAAGCGTTGTGTAGGTGGAGGGAGGCCAGGCCAGGCCTGGGCGTCTAGGGGTGCGGTCGAGGCCCAGGGCCCTTCGGAGGGAGCTCACCCTCCAGAGCCCCAAAGAGGCTGCCCCCCGGGCGGAGACCTGGGGTACCAGCCCAGGCAGAGTGGGAGGCGGGAATGAGGCAGGTACAGGGGGGCTCACAGGGGCAGCTCGGCCTGGCTCCTGAGTCTCCGTGCGATGGAGGCTGCGTGGGCAGTGGCCTCTCTGCGCTCAGAGAGCCAGGCCGGAGTCTCCCGAAGCTCACGACTCCAGGCCCCGTGGCCCCGTGTTTCTGGAATGTTGTGTCTTTTTGGGGGGGCTTTACCTCTTTAGATTTCTGCAAAGCTCTTTTGGACAAACCATCTTTCTGTCCGCTGGAAAAAGGGATCTGTTTACGACTTGGTCAGCACCTAGTTCCACTCAGGAAACTTGTTTCACGTGCAGCGTCCCAGGAGGGGCCCCTAGTGCATGTGGGTCTTGCCCTCCTGAATTTGGTCACGAAGGAGACGCAGCTGAGGGCTCAGGAGGTGGACACGGAGCCCTCCTGGGGAGCGGTGCACACGCCAGGCCCCTGGGTGGCCCGTGAGCCGCCGGCCCGTCTTTCTGCTTCCTGAGTTTGCTGCTGTCGCTGCGGCCCCGGGCTTCATTTCCCGTCCCACTCCTGTCTTTCCGAAATGGCTCCGGGTCCCCAGCCTCCCCTGTGGCTCCACAGCCAGACAGGTGGGGCCTTGCCCTCTCCTCTCCCGCATTGCTCCCACCTCTCTGCACAGGCCCGTTCACATCAGCCCATGAGACTGAGACCCTGCTGCAGTCCCAGGAGGTCCCGGCCTGTGGGAAATGTTTAGCGGGTAGAAAATGCCCTGGAGAGGCCTTTCGGGAAGAGGGATGAGAAATCTGGAGAGGCTTCTTGAAGGAGGTGGCATTTGCATAGGGTCTGACAGAGGAAAGTGTAGAGGGTTCTCCAGAATCGATGAAGAGGGAGGAGAATGCTGGGTGCAGACGCGACGTTGAGACCAGAGGGCTAAGTGAGGTGCGGTGTGCGATGCTAACAGCCCTGAGGCCAGGGGTTTGGCCTTACTTACTTCGGCCTTGGTCAGTGGGCAGGAGGGAGCCCTTGCGAGTCTTTGAGCAGGACCGACTGACCTCAGAGGTGACGTCAGTTGCTCCCAGGCTGGCTCAGGATTACAGCAAAGACAGACCTCCCTGCCCACCAGGCTCTGGACCCCTGGCTCCATCTGTTCCTTCCACTCCCCAACCTTGACATTGCCCCGACCTGCCCACGATGCCACCTTGTAGCCCCGGAGACGGGAGAGGAAGGGACGGGGTGCTGGGAGGAGGATGGGAACCGGGGAAGGGCGGCTGGGGTGGTCCTGGGCAGGCCTCAAGCACGCTTGTCCCCTGCCCCCTGCAGTTCATTCTTATCTTCACGGTGATCCAGTACCAGCCAATCACCTACAACCACTACCAGTACCCGGGCTGGGCTGTGGCCATCGGCTTCCTTATGGCTCTGTCGTCTGTCATTTGCATCCCTCTCTATGCCCTGTTCCAGCTCTGCTGCACAGATGGGGACACCCTCCTCCAGGTGAGGGGTAGGTGTACCCGGCGGGAGGGGGCGGGTGGATGGGGCTCCCCGGCTCCCTCCTGAAGCGCCCCCCCTACCCCCATGTCTGCCTCTCCCACAGCGTTTGAAAAATGCCACAAAGCCAAGCAGAGACTGGGGCCCTGCCCTCCTGGAGCACCAGACTGGGCGCTATGCCCCCACCATACTGCCGTCTCCCGAAGATGGTCTTGAGGTCCAGCCGCTGCACCCGGACAAGGCCCAGCTCCCCATGGTGGGCAGCAATGGGAGCCGTCTGCAGGACTCCCGGATTTGAGCACAGCTGGCCCTGGGAGTGCCCGCCCCGCCGGTGCTCCCACCACAGAGACTGGGGAGGCAGGTGACGGGTGTCGCCACCTGCCCCTGCCACGCCCTGGCTAGGGTGGCTGCTGTCCCCTTGGTTGCCACTGGTAGCGTGGTCATTTGTGCTCGTGTCCCCAGTGTTTACAGGTCCTTTGGATGCCAAGATGGCAGCTGGGGATGGGTGTGGGTGATGGGGGGGTGTCCGGGGGGGGGCGCTCAAAGCACTTTGGAGGGGGGTCTCAGGCCAGGTCCCCAGAGATCTGCTGGGCTTTACATGGCCTCTGATGCCCCCACACTCTGCCCTGAGCTGAGGTTCTAGGTGGGCCCCTACCTGTTCCCCTCCTTGGGCCTCCACCTCCTGACCAGTGTTCCTGCCCTCAGAGCAGACCCCGGCCTCCACCCGGGCAGATTTGGGTCTTCCTATCTGGGGCCAGGGTGAGGAGCTGAGGGGGCTGTACAGTGTTACTTGTCAGGCTGCGCTGCCCAGCCCTGTTTGTCTGTGTAATTATTTTTGTAAAAATCGTATTCTCTGTGATTGCCATTCCCATGCCCCCAGCCGCGGGCCCCATTTGTCTTCCAGGCCTGCCTGCACCTCACTCGGCTGCCCTGGGGTCTCTGCGCCTCATTCCAGCCCTGGCTGTCAGGCCCAGCCAGCAGAGGCCCATGACCCAGCAGCCTGCCCAAAGCACTAGTTTCTGGGGGGTAGGGGTGGGGTGCTCCTTAGCAGGAGGTTTGAGCCCAGAGCCCCGGGGAAGGGGACCTTACATGAAACCCCCTTGCCCTGCCTCCACCAGGCAAAAGGCCCAGGATTCCCAAACTGGGCTGCCCTTGTTCATGTGCCAAATGGCCCCAGCCCGCGTGCCCCATCCCCTCTCTGGAGCCCGAGCTCATTCCCCCCAAGCCCTGCAGTGTCCGTTTGTCTGTCCTCTGTGCCGTGACAGCCCCGGAAGAGCCACCTCTAATCCTCTGTAGCAATAACGGTGCACCACCCGCCCGTACCCATCTGTGTGCACCACTAGGATTTTAAAGTCCATAGATTTTAATGAAATTTCTATTCCTGTCTCTGAGCTGCTGCTGTGCTTTGTCTGAGTCCCCCAGGGGGACAAGAGTCGGGGCTGGGATGAGACCTCTGCCTGCCAGGCCTTTGTGGAGAGCCGGGAGAAAGAGGGCCAAAGGTTCTGATTGTCAGAACCGGGCACTAGGGACTTGGCGAGGGGGGTGGGGGGCAAGGGCCAGAAAAAACGGACAGTGTTGGTGTCCTGGCAAGGGCCCATCCGAGACCAGATCTGAAGCAGGCTGGGCCATAGCGGCGGAGAGGCAGCAGCTGGCGTGAGGTCCAGCAGAAGCTGAAGCCTCCCTCGTGACCAGCCCCTCAGGTGGGGGCCTGAGCTGCTGCGCTGGACACTGGAGCAGAAGCTGGCTTTGTCCGCGGGCCGCACTGAAGCTGCCGTCCCCAGCGGCAGGCAGTGGCCAGGCCTCGGGGTTGGGGGTGGTGCCCCGGAGGAGGAGCAGGCCGGCAGCACTGGAGAGGCCCAGCCCAAGCTCCTGAAGCCCCATGGAGGCGAGGCACGGGCCCGAGACCCTGGCTGGAGGACCCCATGGGCTGCTGCCTGGTCGGAAAGAGCAGCGGTGAGCCAGCAGCGGCCTGAGCCTCAGCCCACCCTGTCCAGCCAGCCAGGTGCTCTGGTTTACCTGCGGCTGGAGGAGGCGCAGGGGGGCCTCAGAGGTGCCTGCAGCTCCTGTTGCATGGCTGCCTTCTGTTCCTTTAGCTCTGCAGCAGAGAGGTATCTCTGAGACACAACTCGTAGCAGTTCTGGGGTGTGTACAAGTGCGGGGTGGACAGCAGGAAGCTGGGTGCTCTGGGGCCTACGTGGGGTCCTCACCTGCCAGGGTGGGCTCTAGGGTTGCCTCAGAGGGCTGGGGTGCCCCTGTATACTCCTCTTCCAGGCAGCGCTGCAGGGAGAGCTGGCTCAGTGCCCCAGCCTTGGACGCAGAGGCCAAGATCCCCATGGCAGGACCCCAAAACTGTCCAGGCAGTCTCGGGGGAGCACCAGTCCCCCCACCCCCCTGAAAAGCCCCGCTGGGTGAGGTGGTGGCTGGCTTGGACTCAGACTTAGGGCAGGTAAGGAGGCAAAGACGGGGCAAGTTCAGCAAATTAATCTAAAGTGCTGACCTTGGACTTGGGGGCTCACCAGAATATTCTGGATTCATACACACAATAGGGACCATGCACATGTAAGAAATGGCCTCAGGACTCACACACCTTTACATGCACATATGCACACAGACACACATGTATGTGGGTCTCACACACCAGTGAGAGGCAGCTGCGTCTACACTCAGCAGGAAGGCTCTGGGCAGGGCGGCCCATGGCTGCAGCTCACCTGCAGGATGGGGACCATCCTCTCCAAGGTGTGACACTCCTCCTCCAGGAGGCTCCTGGGACACATGCGAGTGTGGCAGCTGGGACCAGCGCCACAGGACCCAGCCCCACCCCCACCAGGCCCTCCTGCTTCACCCACCCTGCTCTCGGCCCCAGCCTTCCACCCCCCACCTGCCTCTTCTAGGGCAGGTTGTGTCTTCCCCACACCTACCGCACAGCACCCACCATCCTCTCTTCTTATTGCAGGGGCCTCCTCTGGCCTCCCTCCTCCCCCACATCACAGCCCTTCCTCAGCTTGAAACCCTCCCATGGTGCCTCCTCTCAGGATAAAAATCCTCAGGCTGGCCCCCTGGCTTGACAACTTCCTGGCAGCAGCCACTGAGGCCCTGCAGCAACCTGCCCTTTCCACCTCTCAGCCTCCCCGTCCTGGCCTCCCACCAGGTGTGTGGCCTCCTTCCCCTCTCCCCGAAGCTCGGTCTCAGTACTTCAAGACCTGCCCCAGCCCCATCCTCCCTCTGTCCACCCCCCACGTACACTCGGGGGGGGCCTCACCGCAGGTGTCCAGCAAACTGGTCGATGCTGGACACGTTCAGCTGGTCCTTGATGACGCTGAGGTTCCTCTGACCACTGCTGGCAGAGGAGGTCAACATCACTCTCCCCAGGTTGCCTCACCCCAGGCCTTCGGGACACAAATGCCACTCCTAGACAGTTCTGTTTCTTTTCTTGAAAAGGCAACATATAGAGCGCAAAGGAGAGGAGTCCCGGAGCCTGGGTTTGCAAATGGGCTCCCTCACCCTTCAGTGTGTGTGACCTTGGGCGAGTCGGTTACCCGTTCTTTTTTTTTTTCCGGTTACCCGTTCTGAGTTTTAGTTTCCTCCTCAGTAAAAGGGTGCTGTCACTCCCTCAAAGGGTTGTGTGAGAACCAGAACTAAGTGGCTACTGCCATTCACTTAGGAACACCCTCATTTGTCTCATTCGGTCCCCTGGGCTCTCTAGCCCAGCTCCTGTTGACCCTCACATGTGGTTGTGGGGGGTCCAGCTCCAGGCCAGGAGCTTCTCCACGGAGCCAGGTGGAAGCCACCAGCTGGCTGGGCCCCTGCCAAGTAGGGAGAGATCCCTCCTCTCCTACCACCACTTCACCTGGGTTCACTCCTCATCTGGATTTTCTGTTCTGGCAAATCACACCTAGGCTCCTCCAAGGCAAAGCGCAGGACCCTGGGGCTGTACTGGACCCAAGCCTGGGTCTGGTCCCTGTGGAAGGTGCACAGGAAAGTCAGGGGCTCCTTCCTAGGGACCACCGAAGGCAATCCTGGCCCCTTTTCAGGCGCAGGGCAAGCCCCCCTTAGCCCTAGGTCCGAGGTTCCCACCTGCCCTCGCGGATGGCCTTCTGGCGGAGACTCAGGAGCAGCTGCCTCAGCTCCTGGCGCAGGAGGTCTCTTAGGAGGGGCGGCGGTGCCAGAAGCCAGGAGGGCTCAGAGGTGGGGCGGGAGCCCGAGGCTCGGGAGGCTCGAGCCTCCCGGAGCAGGGCCTGTAGCGTCACCACCTGCAAGGAGAGCTGGCACACCTTGTGAGGGGGGAGAGCAGTGACGGGAGTGGAGGGGGCTGGGGGACCTCATGAGGGGCAGAGCGCAGTCTAGAGGGCTGGGCGGCAGGACCTCGGGAGTTCTCGGGCAGGACGGGGGGCCCGAGGGGAGGTGGGGAAATCACCCGAGTCTTGGGACAGGCCTGGAGTGTGGCCCCTCCGCCCACGCCCCACCTCTGCCCGCAGCTCCAGGCTCAGGTCCACCGTCGTCTCCCCCAGAAGCCTCTTCACTTCGGGCCGCTCCGGGAGCGGAACGTGCTCCTCCACCAGCTCCCACAGCGACGGGGAGTCCCGGAGCATGGCCCGCCCGCGCCGCCGCCCCCCGGCGAGCGGCCCCAGGCTCGCACCTGCGGGACAGCAGGGGCCCCGCAGCGTTACCGGGAGAAGGCGGGTGGCCGGGGCTGGCCCCGCCCCTCCCCGGACCCCGCCTTCCAAGGCTCCGCCCCTCCCCGGCCTCCCGGGCCCCGCCCCTTCCCGGCCTCCGGGCCACGCCCCCAGAGCCCCGCCCCTCCCCGGGCCCCGCCCCCGGCCCGTCGCGCTCCCCGGCGTCTCCCAAGTCCCTCAGCTCCGCCGCCAGTCTCGGCGGAATCACCGGGCCCGGAGCCGCCTGTCTGGCGCTGTCCCTGCTGCCCCGCTTCGGCCGACTCTCGCGGGCCGCGGCTCCCGGTCACCGCTCGCCCTGACCTCCGCGCGGCCGTCACCCGGGAAACCGCGCCGCTCCGGGCCCCGCCCCCAGGCGGGGTGGGCGTGGCCAGCCAGCGGGGAGGCGGGGCCTGCGGGGAGCTCCGCCGCCCGGCGCTCCCGGCTCCTCTCCGGGCAGCTCTGGGGCGGGTGGGAAGAACCGAGAAGCCGGGGCCCACCGGGGGGACTGCTCGCTGCCTCTCCGGGCCCGGCCCGCCCGACGGCCTAGGCCAGTGGCCCTCCCGCCGCACACGCGGGGTCTGGGACCCGGGACCCAGCTTCCCCAGCGCCAAGCAGACAAAGGGGCTGCTCCATTCACGTTTTTTACTAAAGCACCCACACAAGTTTCTGTGCAATGTACAAACACCGAGCCGGCCCTGGGGCTGCTGCCTTCTCTCTGAGACAGGGAGGCGGGGACCAGACTGACGGATCCAGGCCCCCTCCCCCGCCCCCCATGCAAAGCCCAGCCCCAAGATCCCAGGCAGCGACACAGCACCCCCTCTGGTCCCCTCCTGGGGCTTCTCTTCAGCAGGGGGCGCACCAGAGTTTGCCCCTACAATGTTGAATGAAAAAGGTTTCCCCTCCCCTGGGAGCGCGGGGGATCCCCAGGTCTGAGAATTCCCCCTGGAAGCCACACTGCCCCCTAGTTGTACCTCCTACTCTTCCAGGCCCTAGGGGACTCGAGGGGGGAGAAACTGAGGCACAGAGAGGTGGAGTGACCTAGCCCGGGCCACTCGGTGAGGCAGTGCAGGGGCTGGGCCGACCCTGACAGTGACGGAGGGCTGGGCTGGAGAGGGAGGGACAGGACGAAGAGTTGACCCCAGAGAGGGCCACACTGGAGGGGCTCGCCCAGGTTGGAAGTCCCCCAAAGTAGGTTCTGAAACTTCCAGGTGCAGCTGGGGGGGCCTGTGGAAGACCCTCCGAAAGCAGAGCCCACAGTCTGAGTCCTGGGGGATCTCCCACAGAGTAGTCGCCAGCCAGGCTATATAGTATATAGGTCAGTCCTCCGGCAGACAATCCTTGGCACTGGGAGCCTTTACCCATTAGCTCAGCCCCGAGGGGGCCATGACGGGGGCCGCCCAATGTCCACTGTGATATTGGTGAAGAGTGGTTGCCGAGACACCTCCAAGACCTGGTACCGCACTGACCCGATGCCATCCCGCTTCATGGTCAGCTTCGTGTTTTGGATCTTGGTAAACCTAGATAGGATGGAAGTGGGTCCAGATCAGGGCTACCCAATAAACCCAGTATGGGGTCTCTGGGGGTAAGGCTCAAGCCACCCTGGCTTCTTCCAGGGATGACTCAGTTCTCCTCACCAAACCCTCTGCCCGTCACCTGCTTGGAGCCCTTTTGCTCTGGCATCTGCCTTTAAAACAGAGATCTTCTCCCCTCGAGTCCAGAATTGGGACACCCTCACAAATCTCTCTCTGATCTCAGGCTCTTCTCAGCCTTAGACCCAGACACGGGCATCCCATAGGCACCTCAAAGGCAACTTGTCCTGCGTCGGGTCATCATCTGTGCTCCCTAAGTCCCTCTTCTCTCTTGGCTATCTCCTCCGTCCCTCACCACTTACTTACTGAGCAGTCCCCCCCAGTGCCAGGCTCTACTCGTAAGTACTAGGGACACAGTCAGGGACAGGGCACTAAGTCCTTCCTCTCATGGCAAGTCTGTTCCACCAGGGAGACAGGCAACCGACAAGGGATGCATCAGAGTGCTAAGGGAGACAGGGGAGGGAGACGGAGACGGCTGCCTTGGAAGGGGTGAGCCTGTGACACCAAGCTGACAGCAGGGGGGAGAGCATTCCAAGCAGAGGTCAGCACACGCTGACCCTAACCTGGAAATGAGAAGTTGCACAGCCAGTGGTTAGAGCTTCATGGGCCAAGGGCTTAAGAACAGCTTGGAGGCTAGAGCATGTCGGGGTGGGGCTCTGTAAGTCAGAGGATGCAGGTTTTTTATTTGAGGAGTGAGAAGACAGGGATTTTTTGCCCAGTGGGAGGCCGGCGGGGACGGCCAGAGGACACCAGCCACAGGAGGACAAGGACGAGAGGAAAACAGGGACACTAGTGAGAGGCCACTGCAGCAGCCCTGACAGGATGACAGAGGCTGTACTAGGGCAGAGGTGGTGAAGGGAAAAGTGGATGGGCTCAGATCTGTTTTGGGAGTGGCACTGACACCACCTGCTGGTGGTATAGACATGTAGGGTCAAAGAAGAATCCAGGAGAACTAGATTTGGGGCAAAGGCGCCTAGGTGGATGGAACCAGCACCCAGAGAGTTCTTCAAGCTAGAAATGCCTTGCCGTCTGGCCACTTCCTCACCCAAGGCAGACATCACTAACTCATGAGGACACCTTGGCATGTGCTTCTAGAGCTCCACTCCCACCCTCATCCCAAGTGTTCTGATCCTCCCCTCCCAGTCCTTCTGAGCTCGACTCAGATCCTCCTCCCCCCCCCCAACCCCCCCCCCCCAACCTGGAGCCATCCCAACACAGAGCACGCTCCCTCAGACGCCCCGCAGCCCCTCTTCTCCCTGCCCTGCTCGCCTCGGTTTCTATCTGAACTGCTTTTTCATCAGCTCCCTGGATGCCCAGGGCTTCGTGCTCCTGCCAAATGCCGGCCCTCTGCTGCTGCTGCAGCCTACCTCCCCACCCTTACACACTGTTCCATCCGGGGACACGGCAGCCTCACATCCAGCACACCCCGGGGCCCCCAATTCCATCAAGCCTGGTCAGCTTCCTTCCAGGCCCACCAGCCCTTCACCTTCTTCACACTCACAGGGTGGTCCTTTCAGACCCAAATCTGATCCTGCTCCTTCCCTGCTCAAAGTCCTTCCACGACTCCCCGGTGCCCTGGGCACAAAAGTAAAACTCCCAACCTGGGGTTTGACACCCCAAACAGCCAGCACTGACCCCTCTACGGTCACTCCCAGCCTTCAGTGACTGTAAAACAGAGTTTCAGACTCTCAGCGTATATATCATGCAAGTTCACATTCCAGACTCCTGCAAATACTATGCCTTTTCTCCAAACTGGCCTCCTCCACTAGCCTGGTGAATACAGCACTGTGCCCCTGGCCGGTGGGCGACAAATACTTGTCCAATGGATCATCTTCCAAAGTCTAGTTTACCATCACCTCCTCCAGGAGGGCCTCCCACCATCACTCCCTCTTCTGCGAGGACAGCACCTTGCCCTGATCACCTTGTGCTACAACTGCCTGTCTCCCTCCCTGGAGTGAACCTCACCATGGGATGTCCTGCAGGGACTGGCTCCGGGCTCCCCCCACCCCCCACCTAGGTTAGAGCAGTGCCAGGAAGCCCTGGTCTACACTGCACATGCCCCAGGTGCTTCTCCCAGCCAGCACCGGACACCAAATGTTGCTACACCCCCAGGGACAGAGCGGCCTACTCGGGTCTCAGAGGGCTCAGCACTGTCTTTCGGCGCCCGGCCCCATGCCACTCAAGGCCACCTCTGTTGGGTCCCCAGGCCCTGGAGCTGTGCCCAGTGCCTGCTAGCTCTTGTCCTATCTGCTCTGGCACGAGGGAGGTCTGTGAGGACACCGACGGGAATGTCATCGACTCGTGATGATTTGAACCCTGCCGTTACATTGTTGTCACCTCTAGGAATGAGGCCAAGGATGATAGAAGTCTGGGGTGAGGCTGAGCTAGGGGCTGGGGAACAGGGAGCAGGGGCGTGGGGGCCATCTCTAGGAGTCAAGGGTCAGGGGCCTTGGGATCACGTCTGGGGATCAGTGGCACCGGGGAGTCACTTCTAAGGAGCAAGGGAATAGGGGCGCTTGGGGTCACCTCTGCGGGTTGGGCTCGTTATGCTTGTCCCGGTCGTGCTTGATCATGCGGTAGCGGCCTATGCGGATGTCTGGGCGCGAGATCTTCATCCCAGTCAGGGAGATCCTGGGGATGGGGACAGATGGGCTGGAGCAGGCACCAGGAAGGGCAAGGAGCCTCGCCCAGTCTGTGCTGCACCTTCTGCACCCGGTCGACTCCCCGCCCCACCCCACCCCTACTCACCGGTTGAAGATGTCGTCATCCTCGCCACCCCAGCCCCAGTACTCATTGGGGAAGCCGTTGATTCTCAGAAACTGGGCTTTACTCAGGCCTGACACGCCTCCAAAGTAGCCAGCATAGGGCAGCCTGTGGCAGGGGAGGGCAGGTGTCAGTGAGGGGCCTGAGGGGACTCCAGAGGGAAGGCCAGAGATGGGGGGGTGTGGGGGAGAGTGTGCTACAGGGGCCGGAGGCAAGGGGGCGCTGGGTGTGGCCGGGGCAGGGGTGGTGGCGGCGGGGGAGTCTGGATCTAGCTGAGAAGGGAGCCCTCACCGGAAACCAAACTTGTCCATGGCAATGGCAAAGTGGCGGGGCTGGTCACCACAGCGGTACAGGTTGCGGTCATCCATGGGGACCAGGTCCACGTCACTGAAGATGAAGCAGTCGTAGGTGGCATCCTCCTTCAGCGCCTCTAGGAAGCCTACGTTGAGCAACTTGGCCCGGTTGAAGGTGTCCTCACCGTGCTGGGGTCGGTGCAGGGGACAGGTCAGCTCTGGGCCTGTGACTGGCAGGCACCTGCCACTTTAGCACTGTCCAGAGTGGTCCCCAAGGACCTGCCACTCCCCTGCCTCCCCCACCCCACTCTGAGTGGCTCCCCTAAGTCCCGCCTGCCAAGGCCTTCCATGGCTTGGCTCCAGTCTCCTCTCCTGCCATCGCCCTCAGACTCCAGGGCCCAGCTGCGCTATGTTCCTCAGCTGCTCTGGAACATGTCAGGCTCCTTCCTGCCGTGAGGCCCTGGTGTTAGCTCTGGAATGCTCTCCTCTGATTTGATCATCAAGCTTATGTCTGGACAGGCATCCCTGACCTCCCTGCCTCTGGGTCATCATTCACTCTGTCCTGTGAGCTTCACTTATGCCAGAGTCCGCTTAAGCTGGGACTCAGAGTGCTCCTGTCGCTCATTTTTTCACCCCTTCTTTCCAGCGTGCCTTGTAGCCGTGTCCCTTGTGCCAGGAAGAGCAGCCCTGGGACGCTGTATCCCCGCTGGGCACTCACAAAATGAGATGAACGATGCACACCCCAATGCCCAGTGTCCAAGATCAAGAACCATGGGGATGAGTCACCGAGCCTCAGCCACCTAGCCCTCTGGCTCATCTGGACCCACATCCAACTCCCTGGGCAGCCTCTGAGACCGGGACAGGATGGGGACAGGATGGGGACAGGATCTGGCTAGATTCACTTGTCTCCCAAGGTGTACAGGCAGTCGCAGTCCAGTGAGCCTGGGGTCCCTTAGAAAAGGGGCTGCAGGGCCAGGCCTCCTTGAGGCTGGGTTCCTGGCCACGCATGCCCAAGCTCCAAATTCTAGCCAGGGCAAGGAGGATCTCATGGAAAGAGCTGGGCCCTCTGTCCCAACCCACCATCTCCAGGCTGGAGCTGGCCAGGCCCCTGAAAGGGTCTTGAGGCACGCCCCTCCTACCTACCAGGCAGCCTGGGCCCGAGCGAATGGAAGCTGCTCCCCTAAACTGCCCAGCCCTACTTGCTCTCTCTCCTCCCTGCCCTGCACCTTCTCTCCCACCAGCCCTTGCAGCAGTTGTGTACTTTCTCCTGCCTCACCGGCTCTCCTTTCTGACCTTTCTCCCCAGCCAGGAGCCCCGAGTTTCTCCCAAACGGCTCATGAACATGCCCAATTTTACTACATCTGAAAAATAAACTTCTCTAGCCACCGCCCTACCTTTGCCTCCCCTTCTCGGCAGAGATTTTTCTTTTTTTTTTAAGAGTTGCCTCCAATTGGCTATTTCCATTTTGTCAAATCTGATTCCTTCTTCAACCCACTGCAATCTGCTTCCGCCCCCACCATGCCCCTGAAATGGTTCTTGCTGGGCCCACCTTGTTACTAAATCCACTGGACGCTTCTTGGTCCATATCCCTACTCCCCCGGCAGTGCTCACGTAGCTGCCGTGCTTCCTTCTGGACACTTATTCCTGGGCTTCTGGACACCACCCTCTCCCAGGACTCCTCGAGCCTTTCTGGCCAACCTGCGCAGTGTGTGCTGCTGTCCCTCTCTCCACCTGTCCCTTATGTGCTGGTTTTCTCCTCTCGGGTCCTGTGCTCCCTGGGCAGCCTGGACACTGTTGGGCTTAGGGTCCACCTGCATGCCGGTGGCTCCCAGATGCCTCTCCACACCTCAGACCTCATTGCTCGCTGGACTCATTGGTCCAACTGCCGGCTGAACACTCCTCTCATACTTCACCCGGACACTCAAACTCATCACATGCAAAAAAGAATTCCGAGTCATGCTCTCCCCCAGCCCTGGCCCGGCTCCTGTGTTCCCATCTCACTCACAGGCACAGCCAACCACACGGCAGATGGCCAAGGAGAAACCCTCGAGGTGTCCCCGTGTCTCCCTCTCCCTACTCCCTACTGTGTCACATCCCCCTTCGTGGCCACAACCGCTACTGACTCACATGCAGGTTCACCCTTTTCCTGAACATTGTAGCCTCTTCCCAACTGGTCACCCCCCCCAAGTCTCCCCCTCCAGCCCCTCCCCCACATGCAACCAGAGCCATCTTCCCAATAAGCAAACGTACATGCTACTCCTCACTTAGAACCTTCCAGTGGTGCCCCACCACCTCCAGGCTGGAATTCAACTGCCTGACATGCCTCCAGAGACCCTTCTGGATTTGGGCTCGGCCAGCAACTCCAGATTCATCTTTGCCACCCAGCCTGCATGCTGGACCCCACACCTCGGCCACCAGTTCCCAAATACACGAGATGGTTCTCTTGACCCCTGGGGCCTCCAGCCAGTCAGCCAGCTGATGCCTGTTCATCCCTCAAGACCCATCTCTAGGGGATCCCTGGGTGGCATAGCGGTTTAGCGCCTGCCTTTGGCCCAGGGCGCGATCCTGGAGACCCGGGATCGAATCCCACGTCGGGCTCCCGGTGCATGGAGCCTGCTTCTCCCTCTGCCTGTGTCTCTGCCTCTCTCTCTCTCTCTCTCTCTCTCTATCATAAATAAAAATAAAAAAAAAAAAAAAGACCCATCTCTACCGCCACTTCTCAACTCCCGGGCTGGCAAGGCCCTCTGTGCCCTCCTAGTCCCCAGCCCCAAGTCAGCCTGCACCATCAGCCCGGAGTGGGGATCCAGGTCCCATACTTAGGAGGCCCAAGTCCCACAGCAGATCCTCCCTGGGGCCCAACAGCCGGGCCTTGCCAAGCTCATGGCAAGGCTTAGACACGGAGCTGAGTTCCCGGGCCTCTGCGGTGGCTGTGGCCCTCAAGAGGGCCTTCATCCCTCTTTCAAGCTCTACCTCTCTCTCCTCACCCAGGTCTCCACCTCCATGGGGAGGGGTCTCTGGGGAGCGACAATGGGGCCCATCCCGAGGCCATGCACACACCCATCAGTGCAGCCAACACCCGCGTGCACATACTCCCCTATATGGGCATGCAAGCCCCCCTGGGTGCACATGGACATCATGCAGGCCCGCCTGGGGCTGTGTATCCACACAACCCGCGGCAGACAAGATCCCGTGAATGCTCCTAACCCCACGTGGGTGCCCGTACCCACAGGTGCTCAGGGGTCCCCCGGCAGCTAGAGCCAGCCCGGGGCCACCGGCAGCGCACCTGGTTGATGACGTAGACGCCGTAGCGCAGCCTCTGTCGCCGCAGGATGGGGTGCAGATAGTGGAGCCAATAGCGGAGGTGGTGCTCCCGGTGTCGAAAGGGGATGATGACCGCCACCGTCTGGGCAGGCGTGCAATCGGGGGGCGCATAGCGGCCGCCCAGGAGCACGCCTGGGTTCTCCCTCTGCACCCGCTCCAGTGGCATGGGCGTGGTGAACTCGATCAGCAGCCGGCCCACTGCAGGCAGGGCGGTAGCAGGCATCAGGCCCTCGCCACCATCCAGGGGCACTAGCCCTCTCCCTCAGCCCCGGGCGGGCCCCGGGTGAGCCGACAGAGCCCCAGGAGTGCCCCCTCGCAACAGGCCCAGACCCCTGCACCCCCAGGGCTCCTTCCCTAAGTCAAAACAGCCGGTGGGGTCTTCCGCTCACCCCTAGGGGCAGGCCCTCCCCCCAGGCTCACCAAGACCAGGCGGCGAGTCGGGACAGGGAGGCAGGACGGAAGCCGTGGGGCCGGGCCGGGCGCTGGGAGCCTCGGGGAGCCCCGAGCTGGGGGCCGTGGCGTTGGGCCGGGAGAAGTTGGTGCTGCTGCTGGCAGCTGGGTGGAGGGCGCGGGCAGGGCCACGGGCGCTGAAGCGGCTGAAGAAGGCCAGGTGCTGGGCGTAGACGTCAAAGTAGAGGATGACGGCCACGAGAAAGTGCAGCAGGCAGAGAAGGAGCACGGCCTTGCACACGCGCTCCAGCGTCCCCCCAAGCAGTCTGCTCATCCCGCAGGCGGCCGCCGGCCCGCCCAACGGGCCCGGGCATCCGGCTGCCGGCCTGGGCAGGGGAAGAGAGAGACAGACCCAGCAGGTCAGGGCCGGCGGGGTGAGGCTACCCGCCCACCCCTCTCCTGCCGCTGCTCACACTTATTACCTGCTCATCCCCCGTGACGCTCGCAGACTCCCAATCTACCTGCTAATAGACACGCAGACACAGTCCTTGGCCATTCACTACTCACACATCTTCACGCACCTGAGGACTAACCACGTATGCAGACATTCCTCCTCCTTGCTCACACACACACACAAGTGCAACCTCATGCACCCGCACTCAAGGTGCATGCCTGTGTGTTCTCAGAAACACCAACACAGACCTCTGATCACAGTGGTTCATAACTCCAAATGGAAGCACGTTTACCTGCAGACCCACACGTGTACCTGTGCCCCAGAGAACAGACACCCCGCAGGGCAGCATCCTCAACCCAGGGCTGGGGAGGGGAGACCACTGACTGAGTACCTACCATGCAGGAGCGCTTGGTACTCATGACTTCAGTTAGTCCTCCCAGGAGCATGGTGGGCACTGGTTTGGTTGGACAGGTACCAGTGACAAGTAGGCCAGGCCAACTAGGACCAGGCTGGGAAGTGGCCCTCAGCACCCAGGAGGCCCAAATATGATCAAGATGTTTATGGGATTCCTTCTGGCTGGAGCAAGAGGTCAAAATATAGGGTGGGGCATAGGATGCCCCTCCTCTAAGACCTCATGGATTGGCATGAACTTTCTGGAGCCTGCCCAGCACTCCTGGTTCTGGTTCCCGGGGAAGAAGGAAGGTCGGGGCCCTGGACACTGCTCCCGCATCGGCAAGGCAGGCGCGGGTCCTCCCTGGGCCACGGCTCCAGCTGCGGTTCCAGCAGCGCCCCAGGGAGCAGGCTGGGTCTCACTCAGATACAGGGCACCACACGGCAACCACAGACACCCCGGGTCCCAGCTGAAGCCACCTGCACTCAGACACCCCAGGAACTACGCACAGAGTCGCAGACACGCCCCAGTGACAGTAACAGTAACGCAGAGTCACACACTCACAAACAAAGCGGCGGCTCCTCGAGGTGCACAGCCATGCATGCAGGCTCCCGGGCGGGCGCGCAGACGCCGGGCCCCACGTGCAAACATCCCTCCCGCCGCCCTCCCAGCCGGGCTTCTGGGTCAGGCCGAGGTGCGTTAGGGCGGGGCCGACACGCAGGCCGGCCGGGGCACGTGGCTCCCGGGACGGGGGCGGCCCGAGGACCCGGTGGGTGTGGAGCCGGGGAGCGTCCGTGGGCCGGGGGCGGGGGCCGGGCCGCGGGGAGCGTGAGTGGGGCGCCTGCCGCGCGCGAGGACAATAAGGGCGGCCGGCGGGGGGGGCGCGGGGGCGCGGGCGGGGGGCGCGGGCGGGGGGAGGGGGCAGCCCCGGGCCGGGGTCCGGCCGCCCGCGCCTCTCACCGGCTCCGGGGCGGGGATCGCGGGGCCGCGCTCGGGGCGCTGCTCGCGGGCCCGGGTCTGGAATGTCGGGGCGCTGGGCGGGGGGCTCACCCGGCGCTCGGGGCTCAGCAGGGGGCGCCGCTCCGGCTCGGGCTGCGTTCCCGGCTCCCGTGGCTGCGGCCGGCTCCGTCCCCCATGGCCCGGCCCCGCCGCCTCCCGCCGCCCGGTCAGCGGCCCCCGCGGCCCCCGGGCCGCCTCCCGCCGCCGCCGCGGGCCATGGAGCCGAGCCGCCCCGGGGGGCAGGGCGGGGCCGGGCGGCCGGCAGACCCACGGACCGCGGACCGACGGACCACAGCGCCGCCTCCCTCCCGCGCTACGGCGCCTCGGAGGGGCAGGCCTGGCCGGCGCGCCCGCGCCCGCGCCCGCGCGCGCCCCCGCGGCCCCCGCCTCCAGCGCGCCCGCGCCGCGCCCGCGCCCGCCGCGCGCCTCCGCCGCCCGCCCCTGCTGGCAGCCCAGCGCGGCGCACGGGGGCCGGGGCCGGGGCCGGGGCCGGGGCCGGGGCCGGGGCCGGCGGGGGGAAGGCGCACCCGGGGGCTGGCCTCGGGGTGCGGACCGGGGAGGGCGCGGGTGGGGGCTGGGGCGCCAACTCCGCCAAAGAAGGGCGCCTGGAAGTTAGGCGACTCCAGCAGGGAGGTTAGGGATCTGTGAGCTCGTTGATGGGCACAGGATTGTCTGCCCGCGGCCGCGGACGGGGCCGCCAGCTTAAAGGCATGAAGAGGGATGTGGCCGGGGCTTCTAGGGTAATAGGAGGTTGGCAAGAGATGGCACGGAAGTGGGAGGAGCTGGACGGGGCCCTGGGAACAAGCGCTCAGGTTAGGTACTGACAGGGCAAGTGATGGGCTCCAAGCCCCACAGGGCTGGAGGGTGATGGACGCCCAGTAGTAGAGCCAGAGCCAGATAGGAGATGTGGCCCATCGGGGCTTAGCAGACAGAACCTTGAAGAAGCCAGGGGAGGAGGACAGCCCCCTCGCCTGCACAAACACCTCGGGTCCATATCCCCAGACTCTCTTGTTCCCTCCAGGAAAGATGTTCAGCATCCTTCCTCTCCAACCCAGGAACCAGCTCTGTCCAGAGCAGAGACAATGTGTATGAGACAGAAATGTGCCAAGAGGGTGGCATAAGGTTGAGGCCTACAGGCCCGTTTACCCTCCCTCCATGAAAGAAAGTAGCAAAGAAGGGCAACAGAAGCAGCATTGACCCAGACGAAAACCACGTTTATTTCACAAACACTGGGAAGATGGGTTGGGGGCAGAGGTGGGACACCGGTACACAGGTGCACGCGGCCATCAATGGCCCACTCCCCACACTGAGGGTCCAGCCAGGCAGTGCCTCCAAGTTGACAGGCAGCACGCGCAGCAAGTGTAGGGGGGGCCCTGAACACCAAGCCCCCTGAAAGGCCAAGGATGACAGCTCCAGCTGTCCCGGGAAAACCACAAATAAATAAGAGTGGGACACGGCCCCACCCAAACAGATCACCTAGTCACCCATCTTCACTCTGGAGGTCTGCAAAAGAAGAACAGGAGAAATCAGGCAGAGACAAAGGAACAGATTAAGACAGTGACAAATGACAGATCAGCTCTAGCAAACCCATGGTGGGATGGGCAGACCACAACAGGTGGATGACTGGACCAAGATGGACATGGTGTGACAAACACAGGGACAGTCAGACAACTGCAGAGTCAGGCTGTGGGACACAGAGACGGAGAAGTGGCAATATGGACAGGACCAGTTACCAAGTGTCACCCCCACTTAGCACACAGTCACCTTCAGACCGTCAGGCTGATCCTCAGCCTCCCTTACACACTGTTGGACAAGACACACACAATACAGACATGCCGTCCTACTGACAGCACACATACACACAGACCCTGAGATACACAATCACACCGAGACAAACTGACACACAGACAAGATCCCAACTGCGTCTAGACTACAAACAGAAACAAAAACTAATGGAACAAAAATCCTCAACGGAAGACCTATAGGCACAAAACAACAGGAAAATACACATTACTCTTGTCAACGATACCAGATTGGAAAGCTTCAAAAGGAAAAAACAAAAAAAATGGGAATGAAGTGGTGGGAGCTGTTTAGGGGTTCTCTGGTTACAGATGGAGAAGGGAACACAGTGGCTCCTCTGAAAAGAGGGTGAGGCTGGGATAGCGGCAAGGACAGAGGCTCCCCAGGGGATTCATCACCTGAAGGATTGCAACAATGACCCCAAAGAGGCCAATGGCACTGCCAAAGATCTCCACGATGAGAATCTTTACAAAGAGGCTTGGGTTCTGTGCATCGGCCAGGGCGGCTCCACTGCCCACGATGCCCACGCAGACTCCACAGAAGAGGTTAGACAGGCCTACTGTGAGGCCAGCTCCGAACATGGAGTAGCCTGAGAGGATAAAGAGTATTGAGGCCCAGCCAGGCACAGGGGGAGAGGAGGACAAGGGCCCAACATGGACTAATGGGGACAGTCAGCACTCCAACTAGGCCAAGCAGGCCAAACAAAGGGAGTGAATGTTGAAATAATGAGTCTGAGCTGAGGCATGCAAATGGGGAAGCAGATGTGAAGCCCCAGCCTTTTTCCTTCACACATCTACCTACCTGCGTGGTAGTTTCGATGTCCAATGGCCTGGGGGTCAGTGGCACTGAAAGGCTGCAGGAGGCAGAGAAATAATCAGAATCCCCCCCACCCCTTATGCCACTCCCTCTCCTCCAGCCTCACTAAGCACTGAATAGAACACATTGGAAGAGATGCCCACACCACCCTGGTTCTCCGTACCTCAGCCATGTTGCTAATCACAATTGCCATGATGATGCCATAGATGGCCACAGCCTCACAGAAGATGATGCTGGTAGCGGTAGTGGTGGGCATGAGGAGTGGAGAGGAAAAAAAAATGAGAAAGAAATCAACCTTCCTCCCCAGAGTCCTCAGTCACCATTTCCCCCACTGACATCTCACCCCACCAGGAGGCTGGTCAGCAGCAGCATTATCAGTTCAAACAAATAGGCAGCTCCCATGCAGCTGGTTCTGACAACCCTCCAAAGGCCCTACATTTACCTGACCAAGTTCTTGGTCTTGATTCTGGGGGCCTTCACTCCTCCCCCAATGATAGAAGAGCCAGTAATATAGATGCCCCTGGCGGAAAAATAAGAAATGGATGAGCAGAGCCTGTCACTGCCCCCAGGATGACTAAGGACCCAGTGACACCTGCTATGACTCACGCCCCCCCCCAACACTCACCATGCTGCCCCAACCACAGACAAGGAGATAGCGAGACCAATGCCCAAGTTTGACCACATGAAGGGGGAAGTCTCAGTCAGGAACCTGGTGTGGAAATAGGGAAGAAAGCAATTTCAGCTTTGGTGGAGAAGGGAGCACAAAATCCGTCCTCCGACCCTCCAAGCCCACGCCAGTCCTGGATGCTGAGATAAAACACGTCACATCTCCCAAAGGTCTACACCGCAGACAGCTGGGGATGGGGCAGAGTAGGGGCTTAGATCAGTGAAGAGGAGCTGCAAAATTCTTAGGGGAATCCTCTCCCCGCCCTCCCTTACCAGGCCACATCAAAGCGGAACCCCAAGTCAAAAATGGTGTAGCAGATTCCTGCAGCGGTGAAGCAAAAAAAAAAAAAAAAAAAAAAAAAAGAGTCAGAGGCGGCTCTCTACAAAGAAACTTCCCAACTTCGTGGAGAAACTGCTGCTCGGCTGACATGCCCGTCCCCAAAGGCCCGCCACGCTAAGTCAAGGGAGACTCCTCGCCCGGCCTCCGTGCGGAAGCGCGGTATCTATTCAGGCTCCTCTGCTCAGACCTCCATTTTCCGCCACTACCTCAGTAACCGCCCCCCCCCCCCCGCCCCAGGTCACCACCTCCCAGCCCGAGCCCCACCCCCCCACCCCCGCGGCCAGGCTTGTGTGCCTGAATCCCCTGGAGCCCGGGAGGGTGCACCGGACCCCACCAGCCCAGGCTGGGCTGCTGTTTACCCAACAAGCTGAGAGGGGGGGAAGGGCAAAAGGACCCGGCAAAGAGGAACCGGAACAGCCGGCTCGTGACCCAAGCGGGCCCCTCTGGAAGGAGCGACGGACCGCGGCAGTGAGACGGGGGAGGGGCTGCTCTCGGCCCCCTCCCCGCCATCAGCGCCATCCGCGCCCCGCGTCACCGGGCCAGAGACCCGGGTCTCCCCCGGCAGGGTCACAAGAGCCGCCGGGCCAGAGGCCACGTCCCGAAGCCCCGGACACAGGGCCCGCGCTGAGGCCCAGCACTCCTGGGACCCCGCTGCTCCCGCGGCGTTGCAGCCCCGCCCGCCAGGGCCCGGCCTCACCCACGACGACCATGCAAGCCCAGAAGGCCACGAAGACCCCGGAATAGAGCAGCGCTAGCCCCGTCATGGCGGCGACGACGGCGGGGCTCGGGTCCGTGGGGCCACAGCTAAACCCGCGTCCCTGCGTCCACCGTCCGCCCCGCAGTCTGTCCGCCGCCCCGCAGCGTCACCTGACTCACCCACGTGACGCGCCGGCACCACGTGACCCCATGCCGGGCCTGGCGTCGCGGCGTTGCCGCCCGGCCAGAACTCGGCGACGCCGGAACTGGAGCCCGGAGGATTGTGGTTGTTGTAGTCTCGCGCTTCCCGAGAGGCTCCGGCATCCTTCGGCCCCCGACCTCTGGCTGGTCACCCGCGCTCCTCTCCGCCCCGCAGCCAGCCCCCCTTGGGCCCACCAGCCCTGCTTCACACGGAGCCCGCCCGCGGGCCTCCCTAGCTTAGCCTCCAGCCCCGTGCTATTCCGCGGGCCTCCTCCGTTGCTGTCCTTCCCAGTCCAGCCAGGGGACTCTCCCTCACTTTGCTCTTGCTGTTTCCTCTCCCTGAAGCATCTTCGTGCTCACCCCGTTGCCCAGCTAACGCCCATTGGTCCCCAGAAAGCACTCCTCCAGGGATCCCTCCCTAACGCAGAGGCAGATGATGGGCCTGCTCTGGGCTAACCCTGCTGCCCTGGTGATCCTTATGAAACTTAAGATCATGTCACTCTGGTTTAAAATGCCATTTCGGGCAGCCCCGGTGGTGCAGTGGTTTAGCGCCGCCTGCAGCCTGGGGTGTCATCCTGGAGACCCCGGATGAGTCCCACGTCGGGCTCCCTGCAAGGAGTCTGCTTCTCCCTCTGCCTGTCTCTCTGAATAAACAAAATCTTAAAAAAAAAGAAAAAAAAAGAAAAAACCATTTCATTCAGAATAAAAGCTAAAGTCCTAATAATGGCCTACGAGGCCTCTTCCGATGTGGCTTCCCATGCCCCTGACCTGACTTCATCTAATACACCCCTACCAACTGCACTGGCCTCCTTGCTATTCCTTGAACACACCAGCCATACCCCCACTGCGTCACCCTTGCACTCGTTCCCTCTGCTCTCATCCATGTGGCTCACTCCGTCACTTCCTTTCAGTCTTTGCTCACCCTCTTCACAAGGCCCTCCCTAGGGGACTTGTTCAATATGGCAATCCAAAAAAAAAATAATAAAAAAAAATATGGCAATCCACTCTCCTCCCTTACACTCCCTCCCAGCTTTATGGCTCTCCGTAGTACTTGCTTATCACTATTGGGCATACTAATTGTTTTACTTTGTCCATCTCTTCCCCCACCCCCCAAGGGAATGTAAGCACTACAAAACGGTTTCTGTTGAGCTTACTATTTTATGTTCAGTGACTGGCACACAGTGGCTGCTCCATACCTATTTGTAAAACAGACGATTGGTGTCCACTTTGTCTGCTGCCAGAGTTAGTTTACAGATCTGCCTCTACCAATAGACTGGGCACTCCCTGAGAGCCCGGACCTCATAGCTCCCTGTGTACCTGCTTCTTCAACACCTTGGACAGGGCGAGTATGCCAAGATTCTCTGCAAACGTGGAGATGTACGCCCCGGGGGCTTCCCTCCTCACGGAAAGTACCATTTCACTGTGTGGTAATTGCTTATATAATTGCCTCTCTTCCTAACTACACTGTGAGGACGGGAATCCAATTAAATACAATTCAGATCTCCACTCAGGACCCGTAGTGTTTGATGAATAAAAAGAAACAGAAGGAAAAAATGTATCTAGTTTATTCAAGTTTCCACACTCTCGCTGAGAAACAAAGTTACAGTCCGTGTAGACCAGCACTGTTCAATACAACTTTGTGCAATAATGGAAATGTCCTATAGATACACTGTCCTCTCCTGTGGCCAAACGAGCACTGAAATGTGACTAGTGTGACTGAGAAACTGAGTTTTTATTTTTAAAGGTTTGTGTTGTTTTTTTGTCGTCTTTTTTTGTTTTTGTTTTGTTTTTTTTTAGTAATCTCTATACCCATCATGGGGCTTGAACTCATGACTCAGATCAAGAATTGCATGAGCTGGCCAGGCACCCTGAGAAACTGAGTTTTTCAAATTGAATTTAAATTAAAAAAAAAAAAAAAAGTAAATGAGCAAACAAAAACAAATTGAATTTGGGACACCTGGGTGGCTCAGCGGTTGAACATCTGCCTTTGGCTCAGGGTGTGATCCCGGAGACCAGGGATTGAGTCCCACATCAGGCTTCCTGCATGGAGCCTGCTTCTCTCTCTGCCTGTGTCTCTGCCTCTCTCTCTGTGTGTCTCTCATGAATAAATAAAAAATCTTAAAAAAAAAACAAAAAACAAATTGAATTTAAAATAATAAAAAAAGAAACAGTTTTTAATTTTAACTAATTTAAATTCATGCTTAAATAGCTATGTGTCGAGTGGTTACTTTTTGGAGAACACAAGTCTAGACTAGTGGTTCTCAACTAGGGGCAGTTTTGCCCCCATTGGAGACATTTGTCAATGTCTGGAGGCATTTTTGGTTATCACAATTGGGAAGGGGTATGTTGGGGGCATCTAGTGGGCAGAGACCACAGACGATGCTAAACATACTACAGTACACAGGACAACCCCTCACAGCAAAGAATTCCGTGGTCCAAAATGTCAATAGAACCAAAGTTGAGAAACCCTGGTCTAGACCACCTAGAACCTTTGACAAGGGCAAACTGTCAATTGCACATCAGAAACTGGGACTGGCCAGAGGTCCTGGGCTGTTCCCAGGAGGACAGATGGGCCAATAAACCTTCAGAAAAGCCTCAAATCACTCCCATCAGTCCAAAAGTCATTTATTAAGCCACTATATGCTAAGCCCTGTGCCGGTGCCAGGACAGGACAGAGCTGGATTCCCTTCTTCAGTGAGGGGCTATCTGCCCTTCCCTGCAGTCAGGCTCTTTCAAGGTTCCTGGCAAGGAGTGAGGTTGATGCAGGGAACTTTAAAGGTCTTTGCATCAATTCTTAAGTCCATCTGTGTGTCTGACCTCACATGGTATCAGCTGTTTCCCTCATCCTCATAGGCGATGGCAATCCCTCGTCTTCCGCTCACAGCTCCTGTCACCGGTGTCTGACCCAGGCGGGGCTCCAGGCCTCGCCAGCTCCGGGAACTAAGGAACAAGGCTGCAGAGAGAGGGGACTGAGGCCAAGTGGGCCAAATCTGGGGAAAGAGTTCAGCTGGGAACAGAGACTTGGCACACTTACCTGCAGGGCTGCTCTCAGCCAGCTCTAGCTGGGGCCGCAAGTTCAGGTCCAAACATCCAGGATCATTTGATGGCTTCCATGCAGGTGGGGGTCGGAGTTCCCCAGTAATGAGTGACACATCTGGGGTGTCCCACAGTTCTGAGTCAGGTGGTGGGAGGGGCACATGGAAGGGAGAGCCTAGGAGGGAGAAAGAGGATCCATACTGGCCCAATTCCATGCCCCAAGTGTTTCTACCTCAGCCAGTACCCCAGTACTCACCAGGCAATAAATCTGCATAATGTGTGAGGTAGGGAGCCAGGCCTGAAGGTGGCCAGGCAGGGTTGCAGGCAGCTTCTAGCTCACACGGTGCCAAGATAGGCCGGAAGAGGCCACCAGGAGGCTGTGGAGCTAAAGCACCAAGAGGGCAGGCCAATAGCACAAAGACATCCACCTCAGGGAAGTTGGCGAGCTTGGGAGGCGTGGGTCGCCCCAGGGCCAACACATAGCTACGCTTGCCTGCAGCCCGAGTCAGGTTCCGCAAGTGTGCCAGCGCCTCACGGTGTCGGGCCACACCCAACGTGCCTGCCAAGAGCCCCACCACATGGGCATCTCTGGCCCTCTCTACCAGATAGTGTCTACGTGCCCTGAGCCGCCCAGCCCGGACACCTTCATCCTGAGTCTGCCCTGTATCCGGGCAGCAGGTGAAGAAAGGCTTCCCTGGTGCCCAGCCCAAAAGCAGCCGGCTCAGGTCCGGGTCTAGGTCAGCACTGGCTTCAGAGCCCCCCACGTAGAAGGCACCATATTCTTCCAGACACCTCCCTGGAGCAAGGGGGAAGCGGCGGCCAAAACGCTCTAGGGGCTCAGGCTCTGGACTACAGGAGCCCGCTGGCAAGGGAAGAGCTGGGCTGGAGACAAGCAGGTCCAGATACCGTGGGCGCAGGAGAGTGGCCAAAGCCTCTGGAAGGAGGAGGTGGTGTCAGAGTTGGAGTCTGCCTAAACAGGAACCCCTTCATCCCCAAGAGACTGAATGTGACCCAAAAGACTAGGATCAAGCCCATATCCCGAGATTTCTCTGGAAGTGTACTGAAGCGGGACTATTCGAGGAACAAAGTAGTTGGCCTACCCTTCCTGCATGCACAGGCAAAAACCCTCACCCAAAGCATGGGCACAGGCCGGCTCACTTAGCAGCACCACCGGAGCTTTGGGGTCTGGGTTCTCGGCCTCAAAGGCCTTGGCGCAGAGCTCCAAGTGCACAGGACGCTGACCGAGGACAAAGGCCACAGGCAGTGGGCGGGCTGGAGGGCTTAAGCAGGCAGGGCCAAAGTGTACAAGGGCCTGAGCTCCGGCTTGCTCGGCGCCCAGCACATCCACACAGCAGCTGCAGGGAAGATACCATTAGTGAGAAGAGTTCGCAGTCCTTCATGGAAGTGTGAAATGTCATCAGTGGGGAAAACGACGTTAGAAAAAGAAGACACTGTCATCCGGCAGAGCAAGTATCAGAAGAGAAGGGAGGCATTATCAAGGTAAAACACAGCCACTGGGGGCACACAAGGTCATAGAAGGGAAACACCCAGAGCCTTGGGTCACTAGACCTACACCCTCCCCCCACCCGACCCCACCCCACCCACCCCCGGCCCCCAGTCCTCCAGCTCAAATCCACACCTGCCGTAGGCCGTGTCGCCCAGAATGAACATCTTCGACCCCGTGGTCCCCTCCAGTCGTGCAGCCACGGCCCCAGCATCTCCCAGTAGCTGGTCAGGGAACTGCAAGGCCACCTGTAGGCACAAGCCACGGAGTCAGGAACAGCCACTCCTCCACTGAGCGCCTCTTCAAGGAAACCTTCCCCGAGTCCCTACCTAGCCTTCAAAGCCCCTCCTCTCAGAGGAACAACGCCCCCGCCCCATAAAGTTACCCCAAGATCCGGCTTCCGGGCTGCCCATCCCGAGGGGAGCCACCCTTCCCTGCCCTGCCCTCACCCGCTGACACCCCAGGTCGCGGACAAATCCAGCGACTCGCTCCAGCTCGTACACACGGTCCAGGTCTTCGGGGGGCGTAAGCAGCCCCGGGGCGCCCGCCTCCCGCTGCAGCGCAGCCTCAGCGGGGCTGCTGAACGTAGACTCCATGAGGCACAGCCCGGGTGGCGGGAAGCAGCGGGGACGTCCCTCGGTCAGCTTCAGGCCCCGCGTCCTCGAAAGCAGCCCTCGCTGAGTCACAGTTACCCAGTGAGGGCAGCCCTCGGACCTCGCCTGCACGGGTCCAAGCTCACATTTCTCCGCTACGCAGGTACCCACGCGCCCGGGATCACTTCCGGGTTCTTGAGGCGGGGTCGGCGGCAGACTCGCCAATCGTAAGCCAGCACTGCTCCCGCCCTCCAATCCCCGCCCGGCCTTCCACAGAGAACCAATGACGTGCCTCGGAGCCCGAGTCCTTCCCGCAGAGGAAGGCGCGGAGCCTTGTGGGTGTTGTAGTTCCCCGGGCCTTCTCCAGCCTCTCGCGTCCGGTTCAACCCCACCCCCCCTTCCAAGCGACTCTCCGGGCGTCTGGCTGGCTCCGTCAGAAGAGTATGACTCTTGACTGCAGGGTTGTGACCACGTTGGGGGGTTGAGATTAAGTTAATAAACTTAAAAAAAAAAAAAAAGCAGAAAAAAACCACGACTAAGTATAGTGTTTGAGCTCTCATCTGCCCTACACTGTTAAGCGCTTCATGTGCACTGCATAATTTTCAACTCAGGTGCCGAAGTGCCTGGCTTTGGAAATTGTGCTCCGCCATTACTACTTACTCAACATCTCTGTGGCTCTTTCCTCATCTGCAGGGTGGGGGTTGTAACAATAACATTCCTAGGATTGCTGTAGGATTGCTGGATCGGGTTAATCTAGATATAAAACTTCACGCATATCATGTATACTGAAAGCATTTGCTGTTATCCTCACAGCAGTCTGTCAATCAGGCGAATATTGAGCACTTAATGTTCACCAGGTACTACATTCTTAAAGTTAACAGTCTTTGGAATAAGAATTGTCCCAGAAGCACCTGGCTGGTTGTCGGTAGAGAGTGTGTGACTCTTAATCTCAGGGTTGTGAGTTTGCACCCCACAGTGGGTGTAGAAATTACTTTTAAAAAAAATCTAAAAAAAAATGTCTTATTATACGATGAGGACACTGAAGTCCTGGTGAGACACAGCAAGTCAGTGGCACAATCAATATCAAACCCAGATCTGACTTCAGAAACTAGGCTTTAGCTCCCTCGTTCTTCTAGCTTACATATGCCACATTTGATCATAGGGGATGGGGGAGGAAGAAGACGCTTGGATACCATATAGTAAGAGTAAAGGACTCAAAAGAAACATTTCCACATACTCCAGAAGTGAGAAATCAAGGATAAGGTGAAAATGGGACCAAGGAGGGGCAGGGAAAAGGGACAGAGTGGCCTCAGGGGTGGTATATGCTATATAAAAGGGGGACTGATGCTGGCTGACATGGGGGAAAAAATGAATGTTCCTCCATTTTTGTGCAAAGATTGGGAAATGAACAGGGAAGGAGACAAACATGGGAGTAACCAGTTTTCCTGTCCTCACCAAGAAGATGCAAGGTTCAGGAATGGAAATGGGGAGATCCGAGTCCTGCTCTTCAGATCTTACTGAGGAGAAAGCTGGGATGGATAAGAGGCAACAGCGGTGGAGTTATGGCTAAGGAGACAGAAAGGAGGGAACCCTGCTCAGGGAGGAGAGCAACTGGAGCTGTCCCTGGTCCTGACTGAGCTCCAACCAAGGGCGGGTCAGGTACCACAGAGGTGGGCAGCCCTGGGTATGAAGACAGTTCTAGGTCCTGCGTTCTTCTGGGGGCTGCCACGCTTCCTCTCACACATGTTCAGCCCCACTTTCTACACCTTTCCTCAACCATGTGCAAGTTTGGTCTCCAGAACCCCACACAAGAAACCCATCCTGGGACTTAAAACCACTCGTTATTTCTTCCCTCCTAGCTGGATCCCACCCCACCTCATTTCTGGCCAAAAGTCCCAAGTCCTCTACCTAGGAAACCTTCCATTTCCATCAGAAATGAAAGTTCCTCCATGCAGCCTTCCCTTACTGGTCCCATCCTCCGAGTTTAACATGGTGGCTATGAACTAGATCAGCCTTTGTTCAGACAGAACAAAGCAAGGCAGAACTAGGGGGCTAACACTCAGCATTGTTGAATGTCACATAAATCAATGTATGCATGCATGGATGCTGGGACTAATTTAATGGGTGGCAGTAGGGGAGGAGGTGGCTGATACTACTGCAGTCCCACTCCAACCCAACGGCAATGGCAGTATTATGAATGGCTCCAGCCTAGTAGGCTTGGCTACAGGGAACCCCTTCCACTCTAGGATCTAGAAGTTGGCCCCATAACCCCCTATTAAGGCCTGGATCTAAAAATCCTCCCATCCTTCCCCCAGACCTTCCCACAGTTATGTGATGGTGGCAGAGGAAAGGAAGCAGAGACAGCAATGCAGTGAAGATCCAGGTTTACTCTTTGGGGATAGGGAGGGGTGAGGAGGAGGTGTGGGTTGCACAGGGGGGTGCCCCTCAGTAGTCAGCTGTATAATCTGTGCCATGTAGCCCCCGGCACAGCAGTGTGAATTCCTTCACCATCTCCTTCACCCGCCTCTTGTTCACTCGCTCACTGAAGAAGGGAAGGGAGATCAGGTTAGTACCATCCACCAGCACCACCCCCTCCTCTGGACCCAAGCCCAGGCCCCGCCAGCTCTGCTCACCGAAGGATCTGCTGGCTGAAGGTGTCCTTCTGTTCAGGACTGAGGCGGGCAGAGGGAAAACCAGGTGGCTGCAGTGCCTCCTTGATCCACATGCTCAGGAGGCTGAAGCAGTGTTTGTTCAGAGCAAATAGGATGTCGGCAAAGCAGTCCATGAGGCTGCGGGAGGCCTGGCCCCCAATGGCCTGAGGGAGATGGGTTCTCAGCATACCAGGGCCTTGCCCCTTTTGCAGCAAAGGTGCCTAGCCACACCCCACCCACTCCTGGACAGTTCCTCAGCCAAACTGCACATGACAAGTGAGTGCTGTTTTCTGAGAGCCAGCTGATCCTCACAGCAACCCTAACAACTGTCAGCCATTTAACTGATGAAGAAACAGAGTCAGAGAGAGTTTAGGGAACCAAAGGTTCAAGCTTCCCAGAAGGGCAGCTGCCTCAGCAGTGAGGGCTACCCCACCCCCCTCAAGCCCCCACCAAACACTGGCTCCATCTCACCTCCAGCACTGCTACGAGCAGCATACGGCCATCCTCCTGAACCACTTTCCCCACAGGTTCTACTTCCCCACACCGAGGCAGCAGCTCTGTCTACAGAGGATGGAGAGGCCAGTCAGCCTCAGCTCTTCCCCCATTCTCCCTGGGGACAAGGCCTGCACACCACACCCCTACCCTCTGGAGTCCTGAGCAGGGCAGGGCTGGGTATAGGGGCGGTGGGGGCTCAGGATTCAGCATGGGACTCACAAAGAAGCCACAGGAGGCCTTGACAGTAGGTGCCTCGGGGAACTTGAGGGCCAGCACAGCTGTGGGAGAGGCAGAGGCAGATCAGATGGGGCCTAAGGATCCTTCTGAGGGGGCCCCAGGCCCTCCTGTCCACCTGACCCCACTTACCACACTGGAACACAGCTTTGACATCCAATCGTTCACACAGGAACAAATCTGGCTTCCGCTTCAGAGCCTGCAGGAGGTGGAGCTGGTAAGCCCAGCCCCAACCAGCTCCAAGGACCATCCCCCCTACCCCCCACTCACCTGCCACTCAGGCCCCAACTTCACGCACCATAGGTACAGGCTGCCAAAATCAGCCACCTAGCCATCTCTGGGAGACCCAAACCACCCCACAGTTCAGTCAGCCAGGAGGGGAGCAGCCAGGGGATGCTATGTACATGTATGTGTACATGAATGCACAGGTGTGTGTGAGAGGTTGGAGAGGGTGTCACAATACAGAAAGCTTGGGTCCCAAGTCACTCCCTGAGAAAACACTTATTTTCCCCTCCATCAAGGCCAGACCTCCTGCAGGCTCCAGGTAGCCAGCAGTGACTGCTTTGATTCAGAGGCAGTCAAAGCCCTCTGGATTTGTTAACAGGACAGCAGGAAGAAGAGATGGCAGCTGGATGCGGAGCCCAGTCCAAAAGCCCCCCTCCCACATCCCGCCTGCATTCCTCAGACACCCTCCAGCTTAGGAAGAGGAAAAGTAGGGTAGGAGCCTTGGAGCCACGGACCCACCATTCAACCAGGATACCCTGTGTCCAGGCCCTTCTCAGCCACACCCAGCCCAGGAGTCAGTGCTACCATGTGGGGGGAATGGAAGGAGTACAGGGGGCAGAGAGCCCACCCCAAGTGGTACCGGGACACGAATGGCACATCCTCAGGTCACAGGAGATGCTCTGCACAGCTCCAGCAGTCATCAAACACTGCTGCTCCCCAGCAGCCCCCCAATGCCATAGCATGTAGACCCCTAACCGTCCAGCCCCTTACATACCTTCCACTCCCCCATGTTCACTCATGTGCAAACACCGCCACAAGCACTCTCTCTGGAAACACCCTACTTACCCTCTAACACACCTCTATCACATCCTTTATACATACTTTCCCACATTCGCAACACACTCTGCTACATATTCAGGTCCCCAAACCTCCCCAATCCTCCAGCCACATCCACATGCCGACACCTTCAGACTACCCAGTGCTCCAGCACATGTACTCTCCCGACACACCCATCCACAAACACACACGTCAACGCCCTCACCCCTAAAGATGCACCCTCACAGATACCCACACACGTGTCCATCCAGGCCCAGAACATACTCCCTATTCTCCCCTCCTCCTGCACCCCATCCCCCCACTAGACTATAAGTTCTAAGAGAGTAAGAACTGTGCCTGCCTTTGCTTACCATTATATCCTCAGCATCTAGCAGAGTGCCAAACATGTATTACACACCCAATAAATATTTGTGGAATGATTAAGCAAAGAAACACATCATTTACCCCAACCCACAGGAACCCCCCATTGTCCCCACACTAACCCCATGTCCCCACAGCTCAACACATGTATCTTCCACAACATACAACCTCTAATACAGACATAGTGATACCGTAATATATACTCCTCCACCAAAATACACACTCCCACAGTCCAATACACACACCTCCAACACATATCACTGTTCAAACCCCATTAATGCCTAATGCACATCAACATACAACATTCATCAATGCACGTGCCCACACTTAACACATTTATCCCAACACAACCCACATACCACTTAGAGCAGCTACATGATTTGTTTCCAGATCAAATTAAACTCAAAACACAAATAAGGTCCAACACACTTAAACACACACCAAACACAAACATCCCAACGCAGTCTCACAATGGAGCCAGCACCCCGCCCCCCAGCAGCAGCAAACCCATCTGACAGCCCGACTCAGGGCTCCACCCCAGCACATTCATCTTCAGCCCCTCCCTTCAGAGCTCCTCCTGGCCACCTCTTCAGAGCAGGCTGGGGGCACTGAGGCAGGCAGTTCCCGGCAGGAGCACGGGGACAATGAACCCCAGGCCCTTCAACTCCAATCTTACCCCTGAACTTCTCGGGCACCCCAGCTGCACAGGAGCTGCTGGGCACAGTTACTCCCCCTCCCCCGCCCAGGCCAGCCCAGCTCCCTCCCTTCGGGATGGCCTCTCCCTGGTCTTGGTGGAAGAATGAGCTAGTTGAGGCAAAGGGGCACTAAAGGAGGATGTTGGGTTGTCAACTTCCACGGAAACAGATGAAGAAACTCTATTCAACTGAACAGAAAAAAAATTTGTCAACAGAAAGCTAAAAATAGGCTTAAATTGAATTTCAACATAAGAGAAAGAGAAAGAGAGAGAACAGAACGTGAATGAATAAAACTAAAACACACCTGTGCCAGGAGTTGCATAAATGAATCAACAATATCAGGATGATCCCTGGGCCCTAAAATATAATAAAGATGGAACTTAAGAAAAAATTATACAAACAGCAACTCAACCTCATATAGTTATGTGGGACTGAGAGCCTGCAGGGAGACAGCGTGGGGGCACATGAGCAGCAGGAAGCAAGATAAAGAAACAAAACATACAAAAACCATGAACTGGGAGAAGCCCAACAGAAAGAGACGGCAAAGTGAAGGACGGGCCTGCCCCAGCTCCCTCCCAAGGGGCCTTCCACCTACTCCCCACTCCTCCTCAGGCCAGTCCCCCAAGTGATCCTTTGGTGCTGGAGCAATGTTGGACTCCACAGAGCTGAAGAGACAACCCCTACACTCTTGCTGCGGCCTTTGGCTGGCTGGGGTGCCCCTATACTGCCTCCTGGCACTTATCTCCCCAACACTAGCCATCAAAGAGGAGGGCAGGCTGGTGGGAGGCAGTCCTTGGTAACTCCCTCGGATGCCCCACTCGCCTGAAAAGGTGAGGTCATTAGGGCCTGAGCACGTGCCCTCTCACTTCGATGGCCTTAGGGCTCTTGGTCTGGCCAGGGAAAGGAGTCACTTGGGTCCACTTACACCAGAGGACTCCTCTCTGGCTAGGGCAGAGCCCAATATGCGGTGGGAATGGTTGGGCAAGCTGCCGGCAGGGCCTAGGGGAAGAAACTGTATCATGAGGCCAAAAATGAGAGCCCCACCCAGCAAAGTCCCTCCACATGAACACTGACTCAGCAGAGAGCCAGGCTCAGGGTTGAAGACCAGCTCCCCCCATCTGGACACACAAAGAAAGAGGGAAACCAGTCAACATATCACCCCATGGTGTAGTGGGAGGGCAGAGGCTGAGAAAGGAATGGGAAGACTGGGACAGCATAACAGGTAAGGGGGCCATCCTGTCCTGCAAGACAACCAACAAGCCCAACAAATATGACTGCTATTGGACACTACTCTGCCTCCAGTGCTGTTGACACTTGCAGCAAGGACAAGGTATGTGTCTGGAGCTCCTGCTTGGGCTGTTCCACTTTCAGGAGGAGGCGCTGCACAAATATCTGTCTGAAACACCACTAAGGAGCTGTGTGATCTTGTGCAAGCCACAAATGCCCAGTTTCCCCAACTGTAGATAATGATCTCTTTCCTGCTTCCTTCTCCAGGCTATGAGGAGCCACTGATAAAGCCCATCTCCTTCACATCTGAGCCCTGAGTTACTCAAGTCCTGGAGACTGAGGCCCAATGTGCCCCATGCCTGGGGTCCCCCTGTGGACAGCATGTTTGATGTCCAGCAGTCACCCTGCTCGCGGTGGGCCCCAGACGGTGAGGAAGAAAGGTTCTGAGGGCAGAGAGGCCTCACTCTCCTCTCTTCAACAGCATCTGATATCTGCTCTATGCTGCCCCTGTTCTGGGTACCGAGGATGCAGAAAGAAGAGACTCAACCCTGCCTTTGAGGGGCTTAGTCTAGGGAGAGAGACAAACACATGAAAGCTAATCACTGAGTATGACTGGTGCTGTATCAGCAGGGCGTATGTGATGCAGTTTCAGCACGAAGTCGGTAGCACCCAATTTGGCCCCAGAGAAGCTTCTGAGGGCTGATGCATGGGTAAGGCATGGAGGAGTGAGAGCTCACCCATTAAAGGGCACAGGGCATTCCAGTCACAGGATCAAATGGGACACAGGAAAGGAGAAGTCAGTGTGGCTGGACTGCTGGTATCTTGGGGATGCTGGCAGAAGACACTGAGGAGTATGCAGGAGCTGCATCATGTGGGTGGGAGTGGGATGAGAACCTGAGGCAATGGAGAACAATGAAAGGGTTTCCAGCCAGGGAGGGAAAATACTCAGATGTGTGTAGTCTAAAGATCATTACACCCGCAGGGTGCAGAATGGCCTGGGGAGAAGGGCAGATGTCAGAGAAAGCAGTTAGAGGACGGTTGAGGTGATCCAGACACCCTACACGGAGGTGTGGTCATGGAGGGAGGGGAGAGGTAGGCAGATGGAGGGATAATCAGGAGCCAGAACCACCCAGACTTGCTCCTGACTGAGTATAAGGAGTGGGAGGGGTGGAGTTAAGGATGGCCACATCCGGTTTCTGGCTCAAATTTCTGCCCACTTTGCACCTACCCATGGCCCACTGGAGCAGAGGCCAGCATCATGGGACCACACACTTGAGGACAGAAGCAGAGAGCACTCTGGCTCCAGCTGAAATCCCTGGTAAGCTTCCAACCCGTGACTACAAATCCAGGCAAGACTCATGAGGCTGGTGAAGTAGCGCCATTTCTTTTCCAAGTTAGAAGCCTGGAGCCCCCTGCTCCCAGCTCTCTTAGGCAGAGGGCCACAGAGAATAGAGTGCTGGGGCCTTAGCCATAGGGTGTTAGCCTAGAATGTAGGGAAAGGAACCAGCACTCCCTGAACACTTCATGTGCAAAAACCCCAAGCCAGGGGACCAAAAAAACGCTACTATTATACCTATCACAATTCTATCAAGTAGATGAAATCTCCATTTCACAGACATGGAAACGAAGGCTCTGCAAAGGTAAGTGACTTGCCCAAGGTCACACAACTAGTTGGTGGTGATGAGCTTAAAATCTAGGTCTATCTGACTCCAAGGCCCATGCTCTTTCCACTTTTCATTATATCCCAAAGAAAAGGAGCCAGCCTAGTTCCCCAAGTCCCTCAGAGCTCTGGCCCCACCATCCCCCACATCAAGACTGGCCCTGAGCCCAGGAGGCCAGTAGAAGACATCATTCACTCTCTTATCCACTTCAACCTAAGGTGTCAGCTATTTGTAGGGTGACAGTTGTGCTGTGCTTGATCCCGTAAGTTTCCCACCAAGTCCCATGTGCAACTCAGGGGACAGAGGAGAACAGAGTGGGCAGCTTTGGCTCCCCAGTCAGGGAAGCAGAGGCAGTGGCAGTGGCGGCAGCAGCAGAGACCCTGGTCAGGACCTACCTTGCTGGAAGAGAGTGAGTGTGACGGAGGTGACGAGCAGGAAGAGGGCCTCAATTGGGGGAAAGTGGGCAGGTTCATGAGCAAAGATGTGGACCAGCTACAACAAAGCAGGGAATGCTGGTCAGCTGAGGCCCTGTCTCATCAAGAACTGGCCAGCATCCCTGGAATGCAGGTCAGGATCCCTGCCAGGGCAGCCCTTCACCCCACTCTACCCACCCACCCCATCCCTGGGTCAGATCTCTAACTAGGATGAAATCTAGAACACTGCTGCCTCAGTCAGAAGGCCTACCTGTCGAGTGAGGTCAAGAGCAGAGGCCTGGGGGATGGTGCTGTACATCCGGCCCAGCATCTCACACAGCTGTGGCACCATGGGGGCAAAGTCATCCAGCAGCGTTTTAACGGACTTCTCAAAGATAGCGCACACCGCCTTGGGAAGGAAGCAAAGGGACGAATGAGATGAACAACACTATTACGATCATCAAACTTGCCAAGAGACTAGATCTTAATTATTCCAACCACTAAAAAGAAATTATAATTGTGTGACTTGATAGGGGTGTTAATTATCATACAGCGGTAATCATATTATAATGTAGAACTGCATCAAATCCACATACTGTACACCTTGAATTTAAACAATGTTAAACATCAGATACATTTCAATTGAAAAAAAATAAAATAAAGAGAAAAGGAAGAAAGCAAAGGGACCTTGGTTAGCAGGTCATAATCAGCTGGAATAGAACTGAGGCCCTGCACAGAGGAGGCCTAAGGAGGAACCCTTACCTATAACCCTGGCCTGACCCTGCAAATCAAGAAAGGTAAACAAGTCTGACCCTCACCCTGAAAGGCAGGAGGCAAAAATGCCCTTCTCACAGCGGCACAGGATAGAACTTTGCAACTCAAGTCTTGCTACTTACATCTCCACCATTTCCTCTCAGAGAGCGGCAATAGCAAGAAAATCCTGAATTGAAAAGGGACCAAAGGCAGGTCTCTGATTACAAAGCGGACCCCTGACTGTCACAGACCCAACATCACAGTTCTTCAGTGAAGCATTTCTTGTGATATTGGGAAGTTCTGAATGTCTTCCCAAAAGATTCCTTGTACCTGTAGGGCAGGATTCACTTCCTTTATTTTCTCCAGACCATTGCAAGCCAAGCTGGAGCAGCAACACCTTCCTCCTGCTCCCTATCTAAGCAAAGTCACCATGAGGACAGAGAGCAAGGACTGAGGCTTACCTCCACCACCTGGGCATCATTCAGCCATTTGCTCAGCACCTTCTGGATAAGCTGGAAGACCTGCTGCAACACCACAACCACCTGAAGACACAGAATAAGTGAGGTGCCCCCGCCATCACTCTCACCTACCCATGATGGGCCTGATAATACGAAGCAGGCCAGAAGTTCAAACCTATTACCCTAGACTGGACATTGGGGGACTCAATGGATGGGACCTTGGGGGAAGGAGTGGTTTGTTGAAATCCTCATGAATGAAAGAGGATATTCTGAATTCTAGGGATCATTTTATAGGAAGTGTCAAAGTGCAAAGCAGGGATACTATGAGGGCTTCAGAAAATTACCAAAACAGTAACCTTTAAAAAAAAATCACTCCCTATCCATTTCTGCTCAGAAAAATCCTTTTAGTGCCAAAAGCCTTTGGGTTAGCCCCTGAAGAAGTAGAGATGCTGTGTCATCTAGAGACCCTAGGCCTAAGGTGGAGAGTCCCAAGGGATGCACACATATGGTAGCACATATATGGTGCATATATATGGTAGAGGGAGCAGAGAGCAGACTGAGGTTCTAGGAGGTGAGGGAAGGCAGGACAATGACTACCATGGAAGGAGAAGGGGCTCTGTTGGAGGACGCTGGCCCAAGTTTGGTCTAGAGCCAAAAGGGCACCTGAAACTAAGGTGAGGAGTCGAGGAGAGGAGCCAGGATACTGTGGCTTCCTTTTCTCCAGGAGAAACTGTGGGAACAATGATCCAAACAGTCTGTCACTTTTCTACAGAACTTTACAGTGTGCCAAGTACTTTCACTCAAGACCACATATGCCATCCAGCGTAGTTCTACGAGATGAACAAGCCAGCCAGTCTGACATTCATAGTTTTGAAAGGGAAGCTGAGGCTTGCCCTGGATCAAACAGCTTGTAAGTGGCCACCCCAACACCCCTGTGCCTGAGCTTACCACAGTACTTATCACATCGCTTTGTGACAATCTGTTTATATGTATTTCCTCTAGACAGGGAGCAACTCAAAGGCAAGAACTATTACATGTAGAGCATGTAAGCATTCCCAGTGCCTGCTGGGGACAGTGAATAGTGAAGTAGAAGTAGGGGGTTAAACAGGGGCCCATAATTACATCACTTAGGAGGCTGAAGGAAAATGCCAGTGTCTCCCATGGGGTGGAGAAACCACAATGACATCACCCTGGTTGGACTGGGGACAAAGACCATATCATCCACAGAGTTGGATGAGATAATGACATCACTCCCTATAAAGTAAGTGGCAATGATAAGGTCATTCACAGGGTCAAAGGACTAAATGTATCATGCCCCATGGGGCCAAGGGAACAATGGCAATATTACCCATAACGTTGGGAAGAAACAATGACATTCCCACAGGGTGTGTGGTGGGGGTGGGACAATGGCAACATCACCCACGGGATTGGGTCCCTGCGGCACTGGCAGCTTCCGGAGCTCAGAGCCTTCATGATCATCTTCATGATGACTGACATCCAGTGTGGTGAAGAGGTTGGAGAGAAGCCCCAAGATGTGGACAATGGCCAGCTTGTTGGAAGGATTAGGCTATGGGGAAAATCAAACCAAGCTCTGGATCTCCCGGTCCCAGCTTGGCCCCTGACCCCAGCCCTGACTGCCAACTCCAACCCTATGCCCTGACAGCCACAGCCCACACAAAGGGGAGCCCACCCCTGCCCTCTGGCCACACACACACACAAACACACACACACACACACACACACACACACACACACACACACACACCCCAGCTCACTCACTATCTCCTCTGCTAGCTTCTCCAGTTGCTGGATATAGGGCGAGATAAGTGAGTGCAGATTCTTAAGGATCTCCTCCACCTGCAGGGCTGACAGCAGGAAGCCCAGTGCCTGCATCAGCCACATGCACTGGCTTGTCTGTGGAGCAGAACATGGAGCGTCAATCCTGGACACATCTCGTCATGGGTAGGAAGAATGAACCTCTTGAGGGAAGGTTCCAAGAACAGAATAAAAGACAAGGGGTAGAAAAAGGCAGAAAAGGATTTCCGCAGATTTCCATAATATCCCCAAGGATCCTCTAGAAACTTTTGGGCTCACCTTGTGAATCTGTTTCATCAGCACATCCTGGAGGTAAACAAAAGGAATATGGTACCAGTGAAGTCAGGAGAGGAGCCCTGACTCCACATGACAATGTGCCCTGAGACCCAGCCCCACCGCAGCCCCTGCATACCTGGGAGACAGCCACGATGTTAGCAGCATAGGGTGGCAGGTCATACTTGCATTCTCGGCAGATCTTCTTGAGGGTGGATACAGAAGAGACAGAGAGCTCAGGATTGCCTAGGGCATGCAGTACGAGGGGCAGAACACTGTTGATCATGACGGGGTGGTCAGCCAGCCATTCAGACAAAGCTCCTGGAGGAAGAAGGAAGATGGGAGATATTTGAGGCAGGCCAGGCTGGCTTTGTACTATGTCCCTGTGAGGTAGGCAGAGCTTCTGGCAGGATCAAGTTATAGCCCTCGTACTGAATAGAGAGATATGCATGCACATGCTTAAATAGGAGCCTTATAGCTGAGAAGCAGGAATGAGTTACTCAGAAGAGACCTAGTGCTGCTGTTCCATTGACAGCAAACCAGCCTCACTGAATTGCAGCTCAGAACACTGTGGGAAGGACCCCTAGATGTGCCAGGACAGTCAGTTGGCTGCCATGCTGATTGTGTGTGTGTGTGTGTGTGTGGGCATGTGTGTCTCTTCCATTTTGGACAGGAACCAGCAGGCTGACTGTGGCTGGGGATGGGTGCCTGTGGCTCTGGAAATGTGCTCATGGGTATGTGCCAAGTCTCACCAATGGTGAACATGACAGTATCCGCCAGCTGCACGTTGCTGATACTGATCCGTGGAATGAGGCCAATGAGCCCAGGCACCACATCAGAATAATTGACATCGATGGTCTCTGCGATGGATTGGAAGCCATAGAGCAGGGCCTCTGTGTGCTGAGGAAAGAGGGTGCCACTGGCTTGGCTGAGGAAGGGCATGACAGTTTGGGGGAGGGCTAAGGGAATCAGGCTTGGGAAATACCTGCCAGGAGTAGGGCTCCTCTGAGCTGGTGAGCAAACGGCCTAGCTTCTCATAGAGGTTGCTGAGCAGCTCGGCCCCCAGCATCTCATACACATACATGAGCGTATCTGAGATGTCCACCCTAAGAAGTAGATGAAGACCTTATATAATGCCCGGATCCTGCCCCCAAGCCCAGGAGCCCACCCAGTTCCCTCACAACCCTGTAAAAGTGCCTAGAGAATAGGGAAAGGAGCCCCAGGATTCAGGAAGCCTGGCCTTGGGCTCCTCCTCTTATTGACTTCATTATTTCAGGATTCTATTTAGAGGTAGGACTGGCCTGCTACCATCACCTGTAAATTCGGAACTGCTCCTTCTCGTCTGAGGACCAGAATCCGTATTCCTCATCAGAAGGGAACTGAGCCTTGTGCAGAAGTACATCCACCAGCTGGAAGTAGACTGGCCGGTACACCTGCTGGTACACAGCCTGCTTCTCTGCCTCGAAAGACAGAATGTCATCCTGAGAGAGCCAGGGAAAGAAGTTAGCCACCGAGGCACTAGGCCCTATCATTACAGCTTAATCCTACTAGAGCTCACACAGACACACCTGCAGCGTGTACCAGAAGGTGAGGGTCAGGGAACTGGTGGTCTCGTTGACAGGATAGTGGCCAGGGATGCCAGTACAGAACATAATCATGTTGACAAGGGCTAGGAAGCTCTGCCAGTGCTCCACTTGGTCCAGCAAGGCCCTTGGAAGGAGGAGGTATAGTAAGGTCATTCCACATCCCCCAGTAGGACTCCATAACTCTACCTCTTAGAGGGCCCTATCCCACCCTCAGCTGCCCCACTCCTTACCGGGAGTGGTTCTCACCCAAGGCCACAGCAATGCGACAGATGCCGTGGGAGGTCTCCATGTCCCCATTCTGCACTGCCTGTCGCAATTGATCTTGCAGTCCCAGCACCAGTGGGATGAGTTTCAGGAGTGTATTCACATACCTGAAGGCATGAGGTAAGGAGACTCATCAGAGCCCTCTGCCTATCCCCCACCAGCTTTGAGAGAGGGGCACGTTCTCTGTCTGCCAGCAAAGCACCCACCCCACATTAAACCCAAAGCAAAAAAGAGGTCAGGGCCTATAGGGCAGCTTTGATGCTGCCCATATCAGGAAAACCCTTAAGTCAGGGACCTCCAGGAGAACTCCAGGAAGGAAGTATGAGAAGGTCAGCGTTGAATGGGTTGAATTATGTCCTCTAATTAGACTTATAGTTGATGATAGCATGGCTTAAGATTTCTGGGGAAGTTGGAATGAGATATACATATTTTGCATGTGGGAGGAACATAAATTTGGCGGGGGGGGGGCAGAGGGCAGACGGTTATGGGCTGAACTGTATCCCCCAAAAAGATATGTTGAAGTCCTAACCTCCAATACCTCAGAATGCAATCTTATTTAGAAACAGGGTCATTGCAGATGAGGTCATGGCGGGGTGCGGGGCAGGGGGGGGGGGACTCTAATACAATATAACAGGTATTCTTTTTATTTTTTTTAAAGATTTTATTTATTTATTCATGAGAGACAGAGAGAGAGAGAGGCAGAGACACAGGCAGAGGGAGAAGCAGGCTCCATGCAGGGAGCCTGATGCGGGACTCGATCCTGGGACTCCAGGATCAGGATCACACTTTGGGCTGAAGGCGGCGCTAAACCACTCAGCCACCCAGGGATCCCCCTATAACAGGTATTCTTATATGAAAACAACCATGAACACAGACTCTTACAGGGAGAATGATATGTGATCACAAAGGCAAAGATTGGAGTCATACAACTGCAAGCCAAGGAACAAGACTGCCAGCAAACCAGCAGAAGCTAGGAGGGAGTGAGGAAGGTTTGGTTCTCCTACAGGTTTTTACAGGAAGCCAACACCTTGACTTTGGACTTCTAGCCTTTGCAACCGTGAGACAAAAAATTTCTGTTGTTTAAAGCTACCCAGTGTGCAGTACTTTATTACAGCTCCTCTAGGAGACTAACACAGATGCTGTTAAGGGAGACTGAACAAGGATGGGAGGCAGAGAAGTTAATACAGACTTAGGAGTCCTAATAAAGACATCAGGAGGCACTGACAGCAATCCCCACAGTCCACTCCATTCCCTACCACCAAATCCTAATTCCTATGTACTCTGGTGGCAGTACGAAGGGAGAGCAATAGATGATGAACCTGGAGACAGCTAAGAGGCAAAATGGACAGGACTTGATGACTAACTGGATATAACAATGGGGAAGAATTAAGGACACCTCTCAGGTTACTGGCTGAACAACTAAGTAGATGATGGAGCTATTTACTGAGGTCAAGAGGAATGGGTGGAAGATGAGAGTAATAAATGTAATGGGAGGCCAGAAGGTGCTAAGTTCAGTGTCAGGCATGTTGAATCAGAGGTACCTGGTGAGATCTGCAAATAGAAGTGTCCAGAGAGTTGGATATGAAAACCTGAAGCCCAAGGGAGAAGTCAGAGCAAGAGACACAGTCATGGGCAAACAGCTGGTAATTGAAGCTATGGGAGTAGATGAGCATTGCCCAGGAAGCAAGCACTGAATGGGAAAAAAGAGGGTCCAAGTCAGAGTCCTGAAGCACATTGATCTTAAAGGGGGAGCAGGGGAAGTGAAGTATACAAAGGAGATGGAGAGAATGCTACCTCCATCTCTCTGTACCCCTCCCCAGCGGCCTGCTCTGTGGAGATCAGACTAGTCAGAGGAAGTGATGCTCTTAGGGGGTGGCGGAATCAGATGCTTGAGACCCCTCTGCTACCAATCACAGTGTCACCAGAGCAATCTGTGGAGAGGCAGGGGGACTGATGGGCCAGAGGAGTTCTATCTGCATTTGCCCTAAGCAGAGTGCTAGGCAGATAGCCTCATAACCTCAAGGGTAGGATGAAAACAAGAGGCAACCAGCCAGGGATAATGGCTTTCTCCAAATCTCTATTCTGGTGGGACAAGGTGTCCACACCAGGATACCCTCAACCCAGAGACAGCCCTAGAGTGTGCTGCCTGGAGACAGCTGGGATAGCTTCAGTCTCATGACTCTGACACAGGCCGCACCACCAGACAATGGGCACCTTCAGGCCAGACTCCGGCACAAAGAGCAGGGGCAGGGCCAAAGCCATGGCCTGCGAGCTCCCCAGCAGCTGAGATGGGGGCAGGAAGTAGTGTTCTATCCCCAACGCATCCCTACCATGGCTCCTTCACACCTGCCAAAGTTGATGTACACAGCAGGTACCCAATCTTCACTGGGTTCTTGATTTGTCACGTTTGAGTTGCATAATAGGCTAAATTACAGACAATATGGTCCAGAAGGGCTCAGAGTATTACTCAAGGTCATATAGCAACTTAGAGACAAATTCCAGGCTGAGGTAGCTGCTTCTGCTGCAGGATTGCTCTTTCAGGGCTCAACCTGAATTTCCCCAAAGGATCTATGCAAATCTCAGTCCGTATCTCAAATTCTAACTGATGGGAGCCCCCCAAGAACCTGTTTAATTCACCTTCTTTTTTCCCCCCAGCCCCCAGTGAAAAGCTTTTCCAAGATTAAAAACACATTTCAAGAAAAAGAAAACCAACGGAGAGGGAGCTGCGCAAGCAGCAGCAGCTGTGGAAGAGCGGGAATGAGGGGCCCTAAGTGCAAGCTTAGCCAAGGGGAGAGCCAATGTCAGGACACCTGGGGAAGAGAGTGGCTGGATGACCCAAGACTCAGAACCACAGGTGACTTTCTCAAGCCAAAGTCTAGGAAACTTGACTCAACAGAGCAAGGCCCAAACTCTGACACCAGGCTGGGTGCAGCCCACCAATAGGAGAAGCCCTTGTTTAGATTTCCTACAGCTGGGCACCTGCTCCTAAGAACTGTGAGTAGACAGAGGGCAAGTGTGAGGCTTCCAGAGGTTTCTAGGTTTGGGGGAGAGAGATAGAGAGGATGTCTTTTAAGGCCCTGGCTGAGACTGGGTTCAAGAGGCCTAGTTCCATTGGTCAGCTCAAGCTGCCGGGGCAGGGCTGCTGGGACTTGCTGGCTGCCACTCACACTGAGCTCAGCCCAGACCTGCAATTAGAGCTCCGGGAGGAGAGCTGAGAAAATGGGGAGAGTTGCTAAGCAACCATGGGGGCTGCAGCCAATGGGCGCTCAGGAGGCTGTGGGTTCCCTCACTGGCTCCTTGTTCGCTCATTCGTTCAGCGGAAAACAGGCATCAATTACCTGCCAGAGCCCTCGAGACTGGATGGGCAGGTAAACCTGGGTGTATCCAAGGATACCCCATATCACCCATTCAGTGGCCCTGGGCAATCCCTCTTGGCCACCAACTGTCCGAACCCAGCTGGCACTCGAGCTTCAGGCTGCCAAGGAAGTCTAGACCTCAGACTTGGTACCCACCTTGAGTTGGAAAATCTGGGAAACCACGGGAAAGATACACTAACTGCCAATGCAGTAACAATACCAAATACTAGCAAGTGCTGTTTATGGGGGGTACAGGAACCACACGAAACCTTTCACAGACCTTCTCTTCTTTGATCCTCATACCAAAACATTCTTTATAGAGTACCAGGGGCCCTGTGCACACTATCCTATTTAAGCCTTTACAGCTCTGTGAGGTCAATATGATCACACACATTTTACTGATGAGGAAACTGAGGTTTAAAAGTAACTTATCCAAGGTCTCAGATCTAGTGAGTGGACCATCCGGGATTCAAAAGTCAGAGGTGACTAATGCCAAGGCTGGAGCCATTGACCACTCTTTGAAGCTATCTCTTTCAGCGTTTTCCCCTCCAACTCTACTAAGGGTTTCTGAAGCCCCATCTCTCATTCCTTTTTTTTTTTTTTTTAAGTAGGCTCCTTGCCCAGTGTGGAACCTAACTCAGAGCTTGAACTCATGACCCCGAAATCAAGACCTGAGCTGAGATCAAAAGTTGGGCACTCGAATGACTGAGCCACTCAGGCACCCTATCTCTGAAGTGTCGGTGTCCCTAGTCCTGCCCTGGTCAATCCAACTTATACTAAAAATCTCATTATGCCATTTTCTCTACTTGAAATTCTTTAATATCTTTACATCCTCCTCAGGATGAAGACCAAAATCTTAAGCCTGGTTGACAAGGTCTTGCATGATCTGGACCCAAACCTCCCACAACTAGCCCTTAAACCATGCTGTTTAAGCATCACCACTCACCAGGCTCTCTCAGTGCCCTTTCCTTGCTCAGGCTCCTCTGGGAAGCCTTTCATGACCCTAAGACGGGGTTAAATGCCTCCTCTGGGCTCTTACATCTCCCCACTTTCTCCATTATAGCACTCATCTCATTGACCATACTTGCCCTTTACGTGTCTATTAGACTGTGACCTTCTGGCCTGCTGAAGTCAACCCATTCAACTTTGTGCACCTGGCACTCAACACAGGTGCTCAACAAGCGTTTGCTGCACAAACACCTCACCGTATTCACCTTCTTTCAGGTCCTTGTAGGTAACTGTGGTGCTGCCCACCAAGGCCATGCCCCTGCTTTAATTCCTGAAGCCTGGAACACTCACTCCTCCCCTGGTCTCTCCCACCCCACTCCCACCTCTCGCCACTCAGGCAACTCCTACTTTTCATCTGTTTGAAAAATACTGAATGCTACCAAATGCTGCCAGGCATAATGTGACAAAATAAAATGACACAGTGCCTGTCCTCACAGAGCTGAGAAACCAATGGAGAGACATACACTAATTTACAATGAAACTGTGTTATAGGCTAAGAAGGAAAAACACTAAGAGCTCTGAGATAAAATAATAAAAAAGACCAAAGTTGGTCTTAAAAATCATTGATGGCTTTCCCAAGAAAGAGAAGTTTCAGCTGAGGTAGAGATGATATGTCAAGTACATGTGATGGTTCAGAGGCTAGGAGGAACATGGGACATTCGAGGAACTGAAAAGATTGTGTGAGAGTGAAGAAAGGAGCATAGCATGAGAAGAGGCTAGAGGTTAGCCATACTGTGCAGCTGCTTTGTGAATCACATTAAGGATTCTGAACTTCATCCTAAGAACTGTGAAAAGCCACTGAAGAGTTCTGAACAGAAAGGACAAACTTGCTCATTTCCAAAAGGTCACTCCAGCTGCTGGGTGTGCAATAAAGGGTACAAGAGTAAAAACCAGGGGACTAGTGAAAAAACTCTGCAGTAATTTGGGGAGAGAGATGATGACAGCTTGGACTAGGGTGGTGGCAGTGGAGATGGAAAAAATAGATTTGCAATATGGTCAAGAGCAGAACAGCCAGGACTTGGCGACTGATTGGTTGAGAGAAAAAGAAGAAAGAGTCAAATACTGTAATGAATAATTCGTTGGATGGTTAGTTGTCTGTCTCCCTATTTGAACCATAAGGACTGTGTCTTGTTTGCCTCCTTGTGTATCTCCAGCATAGGACCTCATATGCAGTAGGCACTCAATTAGTGTTTATTGAATGGATGGATGGATGGACGGATGGATGGATGGCCAAACAAGCTGTCCTTCTCTGGGAAGATGGGGACCAGCTCACCTCTGGGCATCAGGTTGCGAGATGGCATTGACAATGGCCTCCACACTGCTGTCAAAGAGCTCCGAGTCCTGCAGAGCAGCAAAGGCAGCCTGAATGAGCGCCTCACAGTCCTGCAGTGGTACCTCCAGCTGCACCCAGCTGGAAAAGCACTTGAGCACCTTCTGACGCACACAGCTGGGTGAGCTGGGCTGCTGTAGCAGCTGCTCTAGCAATGGGAAGACAGCCCCACACTCCACTGCCAGGCTGGCCCGCACCAGGCCTTTGCGGTACTGGGGCAGACGGCTTGTCTGGAACTCTTCTGGCAGCACTGTCAGCAGCTCCAGTAGGGCCAGGCAGCGGCCCTGGCCATCCACCGGTGAGTCCTCAGCCTGGAAGAGCCGTACCATATCTGCGACAGCACATGGCCAAGCGTCAGGCATCATACTGAGAGCCAGGGAGGCTAGCGCCACACATAGCCGAGTCAGCACAATCTTGGAGCCACTAGCAAAGTGGGTGATCTGGGTGAAGAGCTGTGCCTTTAGACTTTCATACTGGTCAGTGGGAATGTCACTCCAGTAGCGAGAGATCTTGATGTGTAGGGCACTGGCCCCAAAGTACTGGATCTCAGGCACCTTGTCGGGCTGCAGTAGCTGCCAGCTGAAGTGCCAGGCCTGTGGGGAGACCTGGGCCTGCATCAGCCACTTCTGAGCCAGGTTCTTGTTCTCAATGTTGGGATCGTAGTAGAGCTGGTGCAGCGCCTGCAGGACAGCACAGGACTGAGCAAGTGCTGGCCACTCTGGGTCCTGCCAGAGCCCAGAACAGAGGGCATGACTTGGTCCTGCAAGTCTGCTCTCTGTTTCTGACCGAGGGGCTCAGCAGGAAGGGCCCAGGGTTCTACTGACATCTTGAGAGCCTGAACTCTGCCCACGCTCTGCCATATTCTCTTCTTCTTATAGCAAAACACTATGGGCCAGAGAGTGAACCTCCATAGGAAAGCAGAAAAAGCGGAGGCTGAGCTCTCCAAAGGGGAGGCACCTGAGGTAAAGGATAAGGCCCAGGTTGAAAGAATGGCTCCAAATGGATGAAGCTAAGCCTGAAAAGAGCATGGAACAGCCTGAGGGGCTGTGACCCTCCCAGGCACAGCTGCTCCCATCAACTCCAAGAGTCCTATTCAGCTCCCCCAGGATCATCCCTAGGTCACTCCAGATGCTGGCACCAAAACCAGTGTGAAATCTGAGCAGGACTAAGACTTTGCCAGGCGGCCGTAGGCCAGAGACGTACTGGAAGGGAGGGTGAGGACACCCCTCAGAGAGCACATGTGAGGGTCCAAAAAGCTAGTGAAGAAGTCTTGGCCGGGAGCCCTGGCAAATGTCTTGTCTGGAGCTCTCAACTAGCCAAATCTCCAGGGTCCCAATTCCACAGGGACTTCACACGGCAAGAACACAGTGGTTTGTCTCCCTGGTAGCACATGGAAGAGAGCGCCACCATGCCAACACCGCCCAGTCCCAGGGGGTGGAACAGCCAGGTCAGGACTCTGACTCCCTAAGCAGGATCCATCCATGTAGGCTTAGCCATATCCATACCTCTGACGGCAAGTTACAGCTACTTTCCCTTGTCTGGCCCCTCGGGGATGCTGAGGCAGGCAGAGCAAGGCAAAAGGGATGCATTCCCATCATGTGGTATGGCAAAAAGGGCTCAAGAATAACAAATGAATATCTGCAACCATTCCTTGCTTTCCTGCGCAGTACCCCAATCTTCCCATTCATCCCAATGGGGAGGCATTTCTGCATCCCAGGCCCCCCTGGGGCAGAACACAGAAAAGAGCCAGAGAAACAGTTCAAAGAAGACGGCCTGGGCAGTGGGAGAGCCTGGGGAGGCCATGACAGGAGGCTGTGTGGGCAAGAGAGCAGGGAAGGGACCCTGAAGCTGCCAGCAGGACTGAACCCCCTGGGCCCAGCACAAAACAAAGGGGGCCAGCCCTTCCTGCCTGCCCAGGACTGGTCTGGCCTCCATCCAACACAAGAAGGACCCTTCCCCAAGAAAAAGGGAAAACAGCCCAGGCTGTTTCAGTCTCGGGTTATCTCCTGAGCCGCTGGGTCACAACACAGGTCCAGGATGGCTCAGCATCTGTATGGTTCCCGGGGACTGAGCTGTAGGTCTCCCGGGTTCCCAGGTTCCTACTGCGCTGCTCATGCAGTTCCCATGGAGCTGGAGGACAGCCAGGCTGGCTGTAGGTCTGGGCTATCCGCACCCTGGAGGGACCATCCCAAGACCCTAGAGTAGCCACAGGGAACCCATATCTAAGGAAAGCCAAAAATAGCCCATTCAGAGGCCACCACACTGCTGTCCACCCTGCTCAGAGAGGCAGCAAGTGCCAGGTGCCCTGGGGCACCAGCCCAGCAGGCAGCCGGCCCAAGCCTGGCTCTGGCATCCGAGCCGGGCCCCAGGACTTCTGCTCTGTCACCAGACGGCCCACCCCCGGGCCCTCGTACCTTCTCCACGTTCTCCACAGTGAAGTCCAAGGCTGGTGCTGCTCCAGCCCCTGCAGCCCCCGGCTGCTCCTCCCGCCGCTCCATCTTTGCTCCCTCCCCGGCAGGGAGGTGGACCCCGACCTGCCTCCGGCCTCAGCCCCTTGGCTGCTGGCCCCCTGCTAGACCCCGGCTTGGGTGCCCAGGAAGCGGCGGGGTGCCAGGGTGCCCAGGGCGGGCATGGCTGCCGAGGCCGCCCCACCTCGGGCGGGGATGGGGGGCTTGCCAGACGCCCAAAGGGGTGTTCGCAGGGGGAGGGGCCGGCGGTGAAGAGTCCGCAGGCGGGGTGTCGGCGGCAGGTCACGGGTCTGTCCCCACAATCTACGAGGCAGGAGTCCCTGGGAAGGCAGGCCGGGGTGGGGGGCGAGCCCCGGGCCCGGGGGAGGTCACAGGGTCGACGGCCTGTACCCACAACACCCTCGTGTGAGCGGGCTGCCGGGTCCTGCGAGGAGGTCACGGGGCGGGGGTGACGGGGGAGCGAGCCCTCCGCGGGTTACGGAGGCGTCCGACGGGGCGCAGGGCTGCAGCCTCGCGAGTCTGCGGCGAAGAGTCCGTAGAGTTGAGGGGCGGTGGCAGGTCCCCTCCGCCCGGCCCGGCCCGGCCCGCGCTCTCCCCTCCTCCCGGCTCCGGCCCCGCTACCGCTACCGCCGCCGCCGCCGCCGCCCCAGTGACTGACAGGCGAGCCGGCCCGGCCGGGACGGGGCGGGGACCTCAGCGAGGCGCGGGCTGCCCCCGGCGCCTGTCCCCCGCACCGTCGCCTCAGGCGCCGCCCTCCCCCCGCGCCTGCCCTGGTCCGGCCCGGCCCGGCACAGCCCGGCCCGGCCCAGCGGAACTGCGCGGAAACTCATTCCGGGTCCCTGGTCCCGTCCCCGCGCCGGCCCGCGCGCCCCCGCGCAGGCGGCGGACCGGCGCGCCGCTCGAGGCCCCCGCTGGGCCAAGGCCCCGCCGCTGAGTGCTCTGGGAAATGTAGTCCGCGCTGGGCCCAGCGGGAGGGCGGCGCCTTGCGGCAGAGGTCGGGAGCACGTGGGCTGGGGACCCGCGGGGAGCCCCGCCAGAGCGGACCTGCGGCCCGCGGCGGGGTCGGAGCCGCGGGCGGCGCCGCTGAGCAGCTCCCGAGGAGGGCGTGACCGAAGGGGCCGGGGGACGGAGCTGGGAAGCCGGGCCAGTGGATGAAGGTGCGTGTTGGCGGGTGCCGGAGAGAAACAGGTCACTGCGGTGCCGCGCGGCCGCCGCCACCTGGGGCGCAGGAAGGGGGGTTCTGGGGAGGAGGCAGCGCCCCGCCCAGAGAAGCGGGGGGGGGGGCTCGGCGCGCCGCTGGAACGGGAAGGGACGGCTCTCGGGACTGCCCGGAGAGCCACCGGCAAACCCCATACCATGGACAGTACTCGGAGACTTGGGGAGGCGCTGGGAAGCAACTTGTCTTTTATGAGTGATCAGAGTAAGAAGAGCTCACATTTAAGTGCTAGGAACAGTGCTTTGCACACCTTAGGTCCGATTCTCTGGACAACTCGGGTGGGATTTTTAGTCCCCGTTTTCAGAGGAGGAAACCGAGGTTGGGGAAGGTTCGTTCACCTTGCTTTGTCCAGAGACACAGCTAGTGTAGCAGAGACCAGCCACAGATCTGGCTCCCGCAGACCCAGCAGCCCCTACCCCTTAAACTTCCACTTGTCCTTTTATTAACTCTTATTTTTAAGGTTTGTTTATTATTTTTAAAAGATTGTATTTATTTACTCATGAGAGACACAAAGAGGCAGAGATAGGCAGAGGGAGAAGCAGACTCCCTGCAGGCAGCCCGATGCGGGACTCAATCCCAGGACCCCAGGATCACTACCTGAGCCAAACAAAGACAGGCGCTCAACCGCTGAGCCACCCAGGGGCCCCTAAAGTTTATTTATTTAAGTAATCTCACGTGGGGCTCAAACTCACAACCCTGAGACCAAGAGCCACATGCTCGCTCCTGACTGAGCCGCCAGGTGCCCTGTCCTCTCTGTCCTTTTATTAACTTTTGCCAGCTATCCCAGCAGGGGAAAAAAAATAATGATCAAAAGGGAAAGGAGGACCTCTGTACCTGGATTCAGGTGGAAGAAGCTGACATTGGCAATACCTGCTAAGGCCAAAGACGATGAGTGTAGGCTCCCCTGAGGAGGAGAAACCTAGTCTGAGCTTGAAGAATAGAGAGACGCTGGTGAGGTGGGGAGCTTGATTAAGTGTGGAAGCAAAATCCTGTGGGAATCTAGTTGTTCAACAAATACCTATCTGTAGGACGTAGGATAAATTTGAAGAATGGTCTTTTCATCATGGGGGGGGGGGGGCGCAGGGAGAGAATCCCTGGCTGTTATCAGATTCTCTAAGGACTCTACAGCCCCAAAACAGGTTAAGAACACTGCTGTGAACAATAAAGGGGATCTCATGTGGCATAGACTCTCCAACATCTTTTCTCTGATCCCTCAGTTTTCTACCCAGCCTCTCCTTTTCTGGAGGAGACCTCAGGGAGTCGGCCAGTGCACCGACACTCTGCCGCAGGGGTCTCGAGCCAGGGGAAATAGGGCAATCCTTGGACAAGAGAGGAGGAAAGCCGTTGGAAAGTTCAGGAAAGCACATGGAACCCCAAACCTCGATTCCTGGATGAACCAAATCTAGAGGGCAGTTGGGTGCTCCCTGAAGCTGGAAAGCTGCCATTTCAAAGCTGCCTGTAGTTTTTCGTCATACAAGAGGTGGTGACTTGATGGCCCTTTGGAGGAGACCGTACCTCGGTTCTAGGAAGACCACTCAAAGGGGCAATGTAGCTTTGCAAATGTGAAACGAAGACTGCGGTCAAAAATAGAGCTACCAGAACCACCTGTGACTCTCAGGAGTGGAAAGTGCTCTCCTGGTCAGGTCGTAGGCAGAGAACTATAGCTCTGGGGCTTGTTCCTTTTGGGGGGAAAGTGGCTTTATTTACTTTTTTTAAAGAGGGATTTCGGAATGTGTTCTTGGAAAAGGTTCTGTTTCATCTAGGACTTTGTGAGATGTTGGGCACAATCTCTCTGGGGCCCAGAATGCAGTTGGAGGGACCCTACTGGCTTCAGGACTGGCAGTCTGGGGACAGTTGAGAACCAGCACCATTGGCTTGGGGTCTGACCTGGCTCTCTTGCTGTGAGCATTGTCAGAGGTGGCCTCAGTCAGCCTCCTTGGAGGGCTTGGGGGCTAGGCTAGGCTTTCAAGTCTTTCCAGCAGGGGCTCTCTGGGCCCAATGACCCTGCTCAACAGGATGCCCCCTCCATCCTCAACCGGGGCCAGGGCCCAGGCCTCCACGAGGCATCTGCAAACTGTATGGCACTGGTGCCATTATCTTCCGGGTGGGAGTGGGAGGGCAGGAGACTGAGGATCCTGAATCAGTTTGGAGGCAGAGAGAGGGACCAAAGGAGGGTTTGAAGGTGGTGTGAGCACCAGAGTTTTGGGAGCATCTAGAACTGGGGCAGTGAGCACAGAAGACTGGAAGCCCAGACTGGTTTCTCCTTGACCCAGAATGCACACAGCCCTCACTTTTGCCTGCTCCTCGCCCTGTCCTGGGTGACGGGGGCACCTGTGCCAAAGCAGGCAGGCACTTAGACAGTTTGCAAGGAATTTTGGTTAGCAGTGGCAGATGGCTGAGGGGTCCCAGCCTCAGCCGGCTCACTCCCATGGTGCTCCCACGCACCTCGGCCGCAGCTACTGCCCTTGTGCTCACAGCTGCCAGCACAGTCTCCAGCCCAGACCTCCCTCCTCAGCTTCAGGCCAGTGAAAGGCCACCGACAACCCCTCTATATGCCTGGTGGTTCCTCTGAGTTGGCATCCTTTCCAAACGCATGCCCTCATCTTCTTTCCAAAGAACATCATCATATTGGACAAATTCGTAGGACCCAGGAAACAGGATTTCACAGGACATGCAGGAAAGCTCAGAGGGGTTGTATGGACTTTTGAGAGATGACTTGGGGACACTGTGAAGGCCAGGGTCAGCACTAACCCCTTCTTCCTTCCAGATGAATGTGTATACCTCTTTGCTTCTTGTCCTTTTTCATACGGTTTGTCAAATTGAATTTGTCCTGACTTAAGCTTCAGGGCAGGGATCATGTCCCTTTCACTTCTGTATCTCTGGGGTCTCCCTAGTGTCTGACATATAGGTAACTAATCACTGTTTGTTGAATGAATAAATATCCTTGTTCATCACTCAAAATTGCAGATCCCTCTTGGGGTCTCTCAGTCCTTTCCTGCCTTTCTATTGCCTTGACGCTCTCTGCTTCGTTCCTCCAGAAACCAGCCTCCTTCTTCCCCAGCCCCAGCCTTTTCTGCAGCTCTTTTACCCTGGGCTGCTTCATGGAACGTGGGTAGTGAGCGCCCCCCATGCTGGATTGTCTACAAGCAGAGGCAGTGTATGCGCATGTCAGGGTGCCCTGGAGGGTAGGACACAGATTAGTGACAGTGGGATGGGGCAAGGTGTGGTTCACTGTGTCATTAAACATCGAGGCCCCCAGAAAGCCTGGGGTCTGTCCCAAGGGTAGGGTTTTCTTGTAACTTCAGGTCCCGAGCACTGGGGACTGTGCGTGCATGTGAGAGCTGGCCTGTTGGGTCAGAGAACACACCTGTGCCACCCGCTCTGCCTGTGTTCCGTGCCCCATGTCCCAGAACTGCAGGATGGAGGCGAGCAATGGAAAATCCGGGCCAGGCCCGATTCCTGACTCTCCACGGCCATCAGCGGCTTTGACGCAGTCAGCCCCACTGCCCGGGAAAGGATCCGACACAGCACGGAAGTAAATAAATAACTTAAGAGTAATAAATAGGGGTCCAGCTCCCGCCAGTGGGTATAGGCCAGTGCGCGCAATGCAACCGCGCCTCCTCCTCCGGTCCGCGCCCCCCAGGCCTGGTCAAGGCTTGGCGGCCCGGCCACTGCAGGGGGGGGGGGGCGCTGGGCGACTGCAGGGTTGGGGGCGGGGCTGGCTCCGGGGCCTGGTCCGTGGGGCCTGGTCCGTGCCAGTCCGTGCGCAGCGGGTCCTGCGGGCTCCAGAGCCGACGTGTCCGTGTCTGCGGGGCGGGCACCCTGGGGGCGCGGGTCCGTGGGCCCTCCGCCTCTCGGGGCTGCTGGCATCACTCACCCGCCGGCTCCGAGGGGGCCCCGCGGCCGAGGGTGCAGTCCGCCGGGCCCCGGGGCGAGGCCTCAGCCCAGGCAGCCGCAGGCGGTGGCCGACAGGCGGTCCACGGTCCTCCAGGTGCTGTTGACGTCCATGAAGGAGACGGCCTCGTAGCGCGTGGGGCGGCAGCACGGCTGGCTGGCGGGCCGCGAGCCCGGGGGCGGCCGCAGCGCCCCGGCGCCCAGCAGGCTGGCCAGGCTCAGGTCGTGCGCGGAGCGCGCGCGGCGGCACGAGCCGCTGCAGAAGCGGAAGCGCACCAGCTCGTCGGAGCTGTGGCCCAGGCCGAGCGCGCGCACCGGCACCAGCTGCGAGCGCAGGCGGCAGCCCCGCGCCCCCGCGCGGCCCCCCCGGCCCCCCGCCCGCGCCGCACGGCCCCCGCGGGAGGGCGCGGGCGAGGGCGCGGGCGGCGCGGGCGCGGCCCGGGGCGGGGGCGGCGGCCGCCGGGCTCTTCCGCCGCACGTGCGCGCCGCGCGGCCCCCTGCAAGGAGACGGAGTCACGCGCCGGGCCCCGCCCCCGCCCCGCCCCGCCCCGCCCCCCGCCGTCACCTACCCGGCAGGTGGCCCGTAGGGGGCGCCGGGGCCGGAGCCGGGCCGAGGCGCGGGGCGGGACTGCGGGGCGCGGGGCCCAGGGAGGCCTCGGCGACGCTGCTGAGCAGGGCCAGGGCGGCCAGGGCGGGCCACAGGGCGGGCTGCGCGGAGACAGGGTGGGAGGAAGAGGGCCCCCCCGGCTCGGGTGGGGGCAGCGCGGGAAGGGATCGGAGAGGCTGCGCGCCTAGCTGGGTGCGGGGAGCCCCCTTAGGATGCAGGGCGGGGGAGGGCGGGGGAGGGCGGGTCCGCTGCCCCGGGGCGCCCCGGGGCGCCCAGGGGCGAGCTGGCACCCGTGGACGCCGACTTCCCTCCTGCGGCCTGCCCAGGCCAAGCCCTGTGCTCCCTCCCCGCTCAGACCACTTCCCTCCATTCGGGGCGGCGGTGCCGGGAGGGCCGCTCACCTGCCGCCTAGGCTGCGGCCAGGGGGGCAGCACGGAAGGGCTTCCACATCCGGACTCCATCTCTGTCAGGACCCGGAGCTCCCATCAGCCGCGGCTGACCTGGTCGCCGCCCCTCCTCTCGAGGCAACTTGGAACATTGAGAGAGGAGTTATCCTTTGGGCAGGTCATCCCTCCACTTCGGTGTCTCCAGACGAGGTCCAAGGGGCTCGGACAGCTGGACTCAAGCCAGGAGGAGAAGTAGCTGCATTGAGAACCTAACTATGAGTTGGTGCTTTGCACCTGTCCCCGCTTGCAGTCCTCAGAGCTCCAGGCCGTGGACGGCATAATCCGCATTTTCCACCCAAGCAAATAAGACTCAGAGAAGCTCAGCGGCTGCCTGACATCACAAGGCCTCTTGCCCCAGGACCTCCCTGCTCGGCGCTGCAGGGCCGGAGCTGCCAGCAGCAGCCGGAGAAGGGACTAGTTGGACATGTGTGGTCCCACCTACAGAGAGCTTCCTCTCCATGTCCCAGACAGGGCCTAGGGAGGATTTGGGGTTGACATCAGCGACGCCCCGGCCTCAGCCTGTGTTGCCCACCCAGCGCTGCTGGCCCGGGCTCCCCTGCCTGCTCTGCCTGGGTCCAGAGCCGCCAGGGTGCTCTCATCTCACCGCAGATGCCCCTCAGGAGCCCGCCGCGGTTGGGGCTGAGGGGTCCTCGCACAGAGGGCCTGGGCCTGGCTCCCCGAGGCCACCAGGGGGCAGCATTGCCAAGCCTGCAGACTCAAAGGGTGGGTGGGGGGTGGGCTTTCCACTCGGCTCAAATAGACTCCGCGGTGAGCAGCTCCCAGGAGGGCCAGTCAGGCCTCCACTGCAGCCAGGTCTTGGAGGGCTGGCCCAGGTCTTGGAGGGCTGGCCCAGGTCTGTCCGCCCTCCAGCTTCCTGTGCACCTGGGAGTCTGCCCCCCCACTCCCCCGGCCACATCAGGTTCCCCCACAAGCCATCCTTCCTGAGCCCAGCCCAGGGAGCCTTGCAGAGCCCCACCAACTTTTGGTGAACCCACACTGGCTGGCATTCCTCCCTCTGGGGCCCTGGAGCCCTCCCTGGCTCATCCGCCCTTAGGTCCCAGGTGTCACCCTCCACTCCCCCCTGCCCCCCAGGCCACAGCACACAGGACGTCTGCATACCTGTGGACCAGACCTCGCCGGGCCTCCCAGGTGTGGTCCTCCAGGGCCAGGTGTGCCTTACTAATTGAATGAGGCCTTGAGGGGCCAGGCTAGTGGCTGTTCTCTTCGCTGGAGGGCGGGCAGGGCTGGGCAGCCTCAGTGGCCCCCTGCGCTAGGGGGAGCTCAGGAGCAGGTCTCTAGAGGGCAGGGCAGGCCCAGTCTCCCTCCTGGCAGCCTGGGGCCACTTGGTCCTCCAGTCCTCCCGCCTGCCAGCCAGCCAGATACTCACCGCGGGAGGGTCCTCCTCCGTGTTCTTCTAGGCACCTTTCCTGGGACCAGTGCTGGCCTTTCCTCCGCAGCTGAACAGGCTCATGCCCAGGGCTCTGCCCCTGGCAGCGCGTCTCTTAGCCAAGAGTGTGGCCTTGGCAGCCGGTGTGCGCCCTGTAGCGGCCGCGGGAGCCTCACATTACAGCGGGCGAGCGCAGTCCGGCCAGCGACAGGGGGACTGAGGGCTGGGAGGGGCGGAGAGCCGTGCCTCCAGCCCAGGAGAGGGAGGATGCGAGGGGGAGCGGAGGGGGGCTATCCGGCCCGCGCCCCCTCGCCCCGCGGCTGGGACGGGGTGGGCCAACAGGTCGGCTTACCGCAGTGCAGGGCTCTGGGTCCGGGACACAGTAGGGCTGGCGCCCGAGGGACCTGCTGCTGGCAGAGCCCGTGGGCCGTGTCTGGGGGCCGGGCTCAACTCCATCTCTCGGCAGCCTCCTGCCCGCCGCCATCCGGTGTCAAATTCCAGCCCCGGCGTCACCGGATCCCGGGGTGGGGCCCGCAGCGCCCCCGCCCAACCCCACCTTTCAGGGCTCACCTGGCCGCTCCACCTGCTGGGATCCGGTCTCCCCCCCACCCCCCCCCAATCCCCGGCCAATGCTAGGTGCCCCGAGCAGGGCGGGGAGGTGGGGGGAGGAGACGCGGGGAAGGGACCCTGGGACGCAGGGTGAAGCCGGCGCAGCGGAGAGGCACGGAACTAGGCGTTCAGAGTTTGTAGACACGCGAAGTAGGGAGCTGGGAGGCTGGGCTGAGGGCGGGCGGGGAGGGGACGGGTAGGTCCCTGCCTCGGCCGGGGATGGGGGCGCCGAGATCGGCGTGGTGTCCCGGGTCCCGCACCCGCAGGGTCTGGCCCACCGCTAGCTCCTCTCCGCAGATGCGGGGAAGGTGTCTGGGCGCCGGGGTGCTGCGCTGGCCTCCTGGAGCCTGACCCTGCTCCAGCCGCGCCTGGGGCTTGGGACACACCCTGGCAAACCCGTGCTCCAGCCTCGCCGGGCCAGCGGCCGAAGGGAGGGTCACAGAGGAGAAACGTAAGCAAGGCTCCTAGGTAGGAGCTGGAGGCTAGTATTTCAGGTGCCTAATGACGGCAATTTGGCAGGTGGGGTGGAGGTGGCCTGAGTAACGCCAATAGAGGTAAGGAAAGGCCAGGTGCCACGCATCATGCTAGGGGGTCTGGACTTTATACCAGTGGCCCTGGGGACCACCGAGGGGTGTCAGGCAAAATGTTGTGACCAGACACACATCGCAGTGACTGGCTGCGGCCGGCTGGATGGTCTGGGGAGACCGAAGCAGGCTGCGGGGAGAGGGGAGTCTGAGTTAGAGACGCGGGGTGAGCAGGGTGCTGCAAGGCTCTTCAGACCACACCTGCTGGAAAACTCAGTTGGTGCCTGATTAGATGGGGTGAAGTGACCAGGCGGAGGGGGTGCCCGCTGGCAGCTGGGGCTCCCTCCAGGAGGACAAGCTGGACACGGGAGCTCAGGGTTGGACGGGTGGAGTCGGAGGGGCCTGCGGATCACCCCCGGGGCAATGTCCAGGAAGTGTCTGAAGCTGTGGCCCCGAGCAAAGTGGAGAGCTGGGCTGAAGGTGGCAATTTGGGAACTGTCCACCAACCGACAACTGGAAGCCGTGGGTGGGGCCCAAAGTGCTCAGGGGACGTGTGTGGACCAGCTTTACCTTGCCAATGCATCGGAATCACCCGTGGACCTTTAAAAACCACCCACATCTGGGCCCCACCCCAGACCTGAATCAGAATCTTGGGGTAGGCATGTGCAGTCTTCCAGCCCGCACCGGTTTATCCTGGTGGATGGCGGCGGCGGGAACCACAGCTTCGTGAGAGCAGCTTCCGTGCAGTACAAGCCAGGCCTCAGAGCAATGTGGGGCCGGGGGGTGGCAAGGGGGGCTGTCCGCAGGCTTGACAGGCCCCCTGTGGGACAGGGGACCAAGCAGTGAGTAGCTCCTCGCTTTGCTGCCTCCTGCAACCTGGGGCTTGCGCAGCCCCGCTGCCTCCTGCAGGCATGCAGCCTGCGCCCCGTGACTCCAGGGGACGCCATTCCCATAGAATAGGATGTGCGTTGGAGTTGGAGTCCTGCCCTGTTTCCAGCAACATCCCAAGGGAGCCCTGGGTGTGCCTGTCCCTCAGGGCCTTGCTTTCTTTCCAAACCTCAGCGGACACTTCTGCCTGAGGACAAAGCACAGCAGTGCAGGGGCATTGGGAGGCTGGTGGTCCTTGGGATGGCAAGGACTCTAGGATTGGGGCGGCTGCCTCACTCTGCCCCAGTGGCAGCTCTGGCAGGAAGCTCACTCGCTGGCCTCAGGTGCACGTGGGTGTTGGCCCCAATCTCAGGCCCCGGGCATACCGGGAGGGTAGAGACCAGATTCTAGGGCTCTCCAGGGATGGGGTCCAGGATGTCCTTTCTCGGGTTCACCTGAGGGTGCGTAGAGCTGGGCTGTGCCTTCCTGTCCTGTGTAGGTTAAGGGGAGCTGAGGGAAGCGGGAGAGGGTGTGCCTTTGTGCTCTGGGGGGGGGGGGGGTAGGGGTGGGGCACATTCTCCAGAGTTCGGCCTGGCCAGGAGCAAGTGTGGCCTGTGAGCCTGTGTCGGGGGCTCGGCATATAGCTTTCCTGTGCTTGCAGGAATCTCCGCATACCGAGCTGGGACTCTGGGGACCCGGGGGGCGCTGTCCTAAGGCTGTGGACGTGTCCGTGGGGCTCCTTTAGGGTAGGACAGACTACCCTATGACTACCCCTGCCCTCATACTTCTGGTCTGCCTCTTAAGGCAAAGAGGGTGCAGCCCGTGTGGGATGGGAGAGGCTTCTGAAGGCCCCCCAGGTGGCCCCCAAGCTACCCAGGTCCTGCAGTTCACAGAAGAAGAGACAGGGACCCAGCAGTCTGTGGGCTAGAGAGATGGCCCTTGGGTTTAAGGCAGTAGCTGAGGCCCCAGGCTCCTGTTTCTTCTAGGAAAGTCAGAGAAAGCGAGAGGAGGCCAGATTCAGGAAGAGCTTTATTGCTTCCAGGATGGCTGCCACAGCCTGTGTGAGGTCCTTGAGCCTCGCTTCCTTCTGGTCCAGGCTAAAGGCAGAGCCCAAGGACCTGACAGTCTCATTGCTGAAATCCCGAACAGCTGCCAAGTTGGTCAGTTCAGGCTGGGGCACTGTCCTATGGATCAGCGGCTGCTGGGGAGGGGGGGGCGTTCCCACCGCTTAGGCTGGGCCTCACCTCCCGAGCTTTGAAGTCCTCTCTGCTTAACCCAGGGTCTGTCTTGTTGGCTTAAGTGATGGCTCCAGGGTTTCCCTGTGCGGTAGTTAGGGGCTGGTGAATGGGAATACCCCATCTTCTCCTCAAGAAAGGCCAGTATCATGAGCTGGAGGGTGCTGGCGGGAGGCCCTGCCCACCTCCCTGTAGCCCCAAGCAGGGCACAGGCGAGTCACGGCACCCCCACTCTACAGGGAGCCTGCTGGTACTACTACCCGGTGGGCCGCCTACGGGGCCTCTTTCTGCACGGCAAGTGGACCAAAGGACCAAACTTGACATCTCCAACCTTGTTTAAAAATAAATTATCCCTACCCTCCCCCCTACCCAAATTCACAAAATGATAATACACCAAACACTGATTGGAGAAATTATTCCAGCAGCAGCCCTGCGGCCTGATGTCCACTTCCTGCATGCTGGGCCTGCTGGGCACGGCCGGTGGCCTCCTGGCCCTCTGGTTTCAAGGACCCAGGCTGAGAATGAGCCTAAGTGCTGGTCTCTGAGGCTGGCCTCTGGGCGGACACAGCTCTGGCTGCCCTGCCAAGGCCTCGCCAGCCCTGGGGCCCCTTGGCACTGTCCTTCTCTGGGTCTGAAGACTCCTGCGCCTTTCAGGCAGAGCCAGACCGAGGCCAATGAAGTGGACAGGTGGCGGTGGCTGCGGGTTCCTCTTGGCGGTGCCAGGACCTCCGTGGCCATGTGCTAGGCCAACCTCAGATGCCGCTGGTTAGGTCGGTGATGACGCGCGCCTTCACCAGCTTGCGCAGAAACTCTTTCTCTCGCTGGATATTGTGTGTCCAGGACTGAAAGGAAAGGCACGGGGAAGTGATGAGTGGAGCTTGGCACTCTCTTCTGACCACCACTCTCCCAGCGCCCTGTGACTGTGGGAAATCTGCTCTCCGAGTCCCAGGGCTCCTCCTCCTCCCTTCCCAGAACCTCTTTCCACCCCCCTACAAGAACTACGCCTCTTTCCTTCTGAGTCTTAGGAGATGTAAGACCTTCTGGCCTTGTTTCCACAGACTTGGCCTCGTCGCAGTACGTCCAGGGCACCTGGGTCCTAGGCACCCTGAGGATAGGCAATGTGAGTCAGGGAGATGTGGCCCAGGCCTGGGGGGTGGGCCCTGCCGGAAGGAGAACCGTGTGGGGTGGCTGAGTCATCCTCGGGCCTGATGCAATGCAGTCTCCAGGCTGATGAAATCCTGCCTCTCCGATCAGAGGAGCCAGGGGGCCTGAGGACAAGAGGCTCACCTTTCTGTTAATTTGGAAATCACAGGGAACATGCCGCCTTCTGGGGCTTTCCTGGGTGAACACTGCACCCAGGCTTGGGCTCTCCTGGTCCCGCGTACTCAGACCAGGAGGCTCTGGTGGCTAAGTCTCTCAGAATGAAAAAAGACTGGTGGCCTGACTCAGGGAAAGCTGACAGCCTCTTGGAGGTCTGTCCGCACCCGCGTGCTCCGCTCTACGTCAGCACTGAGCCTCACCGCCTTCTTCACGGGCACTGCTGACCTGCTCGGGACCGACGGCTCTGTCCCGGCCCTGTTCTCATCCAGTCACCTTTCTCCAACCTGAGGCCAGAGATCTTTTCAATCTGAAACTCAGACAAAATTCCCTATATCCTCTGAATATCCCCTTCAGTATCTTGGGCTGACCACGAACCCGGCTGCCCCAAGGACAGTGTCCCCCCGACATCTCTCCAATGTGACTGTTTCTTCTCTCCCGCTCCATGCTCCATGGCGCCTGGAAGGTCTACAGGGTCTTCCTCTCTCAATTGCTGCGTCCACACCACTGTCTCTCCAAACTCCCCAAAACCTCTGGGCCCCCCCTTGAGGCTCCTGTCATGACATTCTGCTGTCTGTGAACTGCTGCAGACCCCCAGCGCGATCTGCCCTCCTCCCTTAAGGAGTCAATCATCCAGCACACTCTCTTTGAAGGAGGGGCCTGTTTGGCACACAGTGGGTGCTCAATAAAGATGTGCCGATGGAGATTAGATTTGTGGGTCAGAACACAGAGGCTTGGAGGACTGGCAGGGCCAGGATCTGAACAAGTGTGTAAACTTGTACTGCTCTTTCCTGCTTGCCCTTTGTCACCCCCAGGAAGAAGCAGTCAGCCTGATGGGTTAGTTTCAAGAACACCCACTGGGAGTCACTGATGGCTAAAAGCTCGGTGGAAGACTGGACTTTCTTTTTTTTTTTTTTTAAAGCTTATTTATTTATTTTTTTTACTAATCTCTACACCTATCACGAGGTTCACACTCATGAACCTGATACCAAGAGTTGCATGCTCTTCTGACTGGGCCAGCCAGGCACCCCAAAACTGGAATTTTTTATGATATTAAGTAATTATTAATTTAAAAAAAATTTTTAGGTGTGATAATGGTATCATGATGGTTTTTTGGAAGTTCCTATCTTTTGGAGAAAGTTACCGAAATATTTATGCCTGGAATGATATGGTATCTGAGACTTGTTTCCAAATAACCAGTGGGGTGGGGTGCATGACAGGAAGAACAGATGAACACCGGGCAGGTGCTGATACTTGAGGGAGTGAGTGACAGGTGCATGAGAGTTCATTATATTATTTTCTACATTTATGAATAGGTTTGACAGTGTCCATGATAAAATAGTAAAAAAAAGGTCGGCCCTGGGCTGTAGCCCTCTGGGGCCAGGCAACGCCTCCTCATTCCCCCTCCGGTACAGATGGTGCAGGAGCTTACGAGTGGGCTACACTATGCTGTCTATACTGTCTCCAGGCAGTCCTGGGTCCCTGGGCTCAGCGGGACCCCTGATTCTGGACATAGCTGTCCTTCTGACACCTCTTTTTCCATCTTTATCTCTGGCTCCCCATCCTTGGTCCAGTCACTAACCACCGGTGCTGCCCTGACCGCCTGCACTTTGTACTCTGGGCTCCCTGGGGTATGCCCTTCAGGCCGGCCGCCTATCTGAACAGGCAGCTGGGCTCACAGAGCACTAATGGACATTTCCAGCCTGAGTTTCCCCGCTGAGTGGCACAGTCCTGTGTGAGCCCCCTTCGGCCTTGACCGAGCTGCTGCTCCGTCCCTCTCCTCGTTCTCCTCCCCTCCTCGTTCTCCTCCCCCCTTCCGGGGAGCACGTCCTATGCCCATGCCCGCCTCTCTGCACAGCATCTACCCACTGCTCAGCTAGCAGTCTAGCTCCTAGTCACTGGCCATTTCCCACTACTCCTCTTACTGGACTCCTGGATGGCACCTGGCATGGTGGACAGTGCGTGAACACCCTTGGTCTCTGCAACCCCGCACCTTAGGAACTCTTCCCTACTTTGGCTCTGTCTCCTCTCTAAACTCCCTTGAAATCCCTTGTACATCCTCCAGCCTGTGACCCTTGCTCTGCTTGTCTCCACAGCCCACCCGCTTCTGCTGGGTCTGGAGAATGGACCTGTGGGCCGACTGCAGGGGAAGTGGTGCTCGGGCCAGTGTGCTGCATGGTTCAGTTGCTTCCTGGAGACACTCAAGGAAGAGATGCAGCAGGGATCCTAAACCCAGGCATTTCCAGGGAGTCCTCATCTAGGATATTGGGAGGTAACAGTGATGAGCACGGATAAAACATTAGTAATAATGGCTAACATTTATGAGTGCTTACTATGTGCCAGGCCTTTCTTTTTTCACACGTCATTGTGTCTAATCTTCCCCAAACCTAGGCGGTAGGTGCTGTCATTACCCTTTTACTGGTAAGGAAAGAAAGGTACAGAGCCAGGTTCTAAACCCAGGCCATTTGATCTCCTGGTGTGAAGTCCCCAGCACCCTGCATGGAGGGGGTGCAGCAGATGCCAGAAGCCTCAAGCCAGCCAGTGTCAGAGGATAATTGGAGGGGGAGTGTCAGGAGGGCAGCCTGGCCTGAAAACTGAGATCTTTCTTTGGCATAAGGAAGGGAATGGGCTCCACCAGAGGGCTTCAGGGAAGGTGCTGTCCTCCCTCATTCCTATATCGAGGCAAGCCTGGGCCCTGCTGATTTAAAATTCCGTTTCTGTCTGTCTTCTCATCAACACTGAGCAGTTCCTGGTCAGGAGTCTTCATCTCTTGCCTAGACTGCCGTGATGCCCTTCCAGCTAGTTTGACCTCTGCCTTGTGCCGCTCTATTTGATGCTGCAGCCACAGTGACCTGCTACATGCTGATCTACAGCCTAAAACCCCTCCGTGGCTCCTCCTGGCCTTCAGAGTCAAGTCCAAACTCTTCACCATGGCACAGAAAGCCCCGGGTGAGCTGGCTACAGCTTCTCACCCTCTGCCTGAAACTCTGACACAAAGTTTACACAAAAAAAGTTTGTAAGAGACCAAAGATACAAGGAACCAGAAGCCAGAAGCCAGGTAAGAGCTGTGCTAGTGGTTCAGAGGGGGTGGTGGCAGGGGGCAAGAGAGCAAGAAGATACAGGAGAAGAGACACAGATGGAAAGACCACTGGGCTCCTGGCAACAAGGAGGCAGGGCCTGGAACCACTGCCGAGGAGGATGGCATCAGACAGTGGAGCTGACCTAGACCCAGGATGGGCGCCCTGCTCCTGAACCCCGCTCCAGGCAACAGGAAGGTTGCTTCTGGTTTCCCAAGGCTCTCTCTTAAATTCCTGCAGTAACTTCCCATCACTTGAGATGTCCTGAGTGAACCAACAAGTGTGAGACCATACAGATGGTAACTCAAGCTACAGGTGGGGATGCCAATCTCCTGGAGGATGTGGAGAGTGAGAAGAGAAGGCGGTCCAGGACGGAGCCCTAGCGAACGCGGACCTTTCGGGGGTGGACTGAAATCAAGGACGCCGAGAAAGAGAAGGAGAGAGACCGGCGTGTGAAGTAAGAGGAACACCAGAGACTACAGGCTCACCAGTCTGAGCAGGAAAAGTTTCAAAGAGGAAGATGGTCAACAGAAAAAGCGTTTCTGGGAGGTCAGGAAAGATGAGGCTTCCATGTGTCCACTGGATTTGACAGCTTTGAGCTGAGTCGCTGGTGACCTTAGAGGGAGACATGGCAGGTGAACGGGGCAGCCAGGGAGGGAGGAGGGCAGACGGGGCGAGTCCTTCTTGCAGGGAGGGTCGGGGAGCTTTCAGGGAGTACAGGGCTCTGGGTTGGAGAAGCACGTGCGAAAGGGTAATGAGCAGGAAGGAGGGCTGGCTGGGATGGGAACCCCTATATTTACAGAACTAGGAATCTGCACAGATGGGAGGCATCCTCAACACCCCGTCCACCCCATCCCCTCATGTGGGGGCAGAGAAGCTGCTCAAAGCGCCGGCCCACGATGTGCTGGTCCCAGGCTGGCGTCAGTGGAAGGCTGACAATGGAAGTGGAGGGAGTTCTAAGAGGGGCTCCCACGGCTCTGGATGTGAAGGCAGAGATGCTGTCAGAAGTGGCTGATGCCAGCCCAGAGAGCCTCAACGCTGCTGAACATGAGCGCAGCTGGACGTATGGATCACCCGGGAAGCAATTCTGGGTGATAAAGAGCTTCAGCTCTTCAGTGCTCCCCTTCACAGGGGAGGGAAGAACAGGTACAGGGACTGTCCCCACGCTGACAGGCAACATCTCTGGGTGGTTTGAGGGGGCATGGAAGTCTTCTGGGGGAAGACAGGACTTGCAATAGAGAAGATGGCCCTGAGCTGGAACCAGGATTAGCGTATGACATTTGGGAATAGCAAGGATGAGGCAGGTGCAGGAGCAGGGCAGGGAGAAGGCTAGGGAGGCAAAGTTTGGGGACCAGGGATGGGAAGGGGGCACAGAATACCTGGTGATCAGACCCAAAGGCAGGGAGGGACCTCCAGTGACCCAACCTAGCTAAGGGCAGGGCGAGCCTTCTTGCCAGCTCCAGGCAGCCAGACTAGCCACTGGCTCACCCCTTTCTGTTCGTTTGTGCTGCGTGCACCCCTCCCCCGGCCCCTCCCAGGGACTGCCCCCCGCCCAGCCCGGCACCTCTTTGATGGCTGCCATGCGCACGGTCTCATAGTAGTGCAGGGGCGCGTTGGGCGTGCTCATGTCGTAGCCAAAGCCTGCGACTGCCACCTCATCACAGCCGTGTAGTGCCATGGTCACTGCCACACTGCCAAGGGTCGGGATGTTCTGGAGGGGATGGACATGCAGAATTCAGCTGGAGCACCGAGTTGGGCTGAGAGCCTTAGCCACACTCCCCAGAGCTGAGCTCCATGCCCGAAGACTAGGCCCCCTGCCCCTCACCCTGCTGCCTGGTCCTCCCCTCCCGGGGCATCTCTAAACCGGCTCCCCCTGCCCTCCCCAGGGTCCCGTCCCCTCACCCCGCGGCCCATGAGGCCGTTGTTGAAGGGCAGTCCGATCAGGGTGAAGGCGGCCTCCTGGATGAAGTACGGGTTGAGGATGCGAATCTCAGGGGGCTCCTTGGGCACTCGCGTGGCCACGGATTTCCAGAAGCCATCTGATGCACTCTGCGGACGTAGCATAAGGGGGCATGAGCTGGGCACACAGCTCGTGATGGGACTGCGTGCATGGCAGGGCCCCCGGTCTGTGCAAGCTACCAAGAAACAAGGAGGGGGCCCATGGTAGAGGGATGAGCTGGTGTGTGTTGGGGTGGGGTGGGGAGGGGCTGGGGATGTAGGATGTAGGACAGAGGGACAAGAGTATGTGGCAGGGCCACAGTGTGCAATGGAGGACACGGGGTGAACTGCCCACAAAGGTCAGGGGCACACCGTGTGGGGCCTCGAGGCGTGCTGCTCTGGTCTGAGGGGGTGCTTGGGTCAGCAGGAAGACCCGGCCGCCCAGCTGTCCCCTCCCATTGGCAGCCAACGGAGGGGCCTGCGAGGAGCCTGCCCTCTCTCTATCTGCTCTGCTGGGCTCGCCTCCAGCAGTCCCTTCTGCTGTCTCTCCCTGCTTTCCAGTCAACTGTTCTAAAGTGAACCTGAAAAATAAGGATAGAACATGAGCTAGTAAGGCACAGCAGACCACGGTAAGCCACTGATCAGCAGTGGGGGACTTTAGACAACGGACAAGCTCTCAGAGCTCCAGTTTCTGTAACTGCAAAGTGGAGATCTCAGGGAGCTCGGGCCCATACGGAAAAGGCATCAGCTCTGAAACCTGCCATCCCAGCATCCATTCCAGGGCCACAACATCCTCTCCTGGTTGTCTCCCTCCCTCCAGTTCCCACCCCTACGTGTCTGTTCAGCACATGAGCCCTTCCTCGTCTAGTCCCTGAAGCAGGTCACTCTAGGGACCTCTCAGGAGCATTTTACCCCTTGCCCTGCTATGGCCCCAGGCTAGGGAACCCCTGGACTTGGGCTCAACCCAATCAGCCACTTTTTCTACCCTGGGTTTTCTACTGGGTTCTGAGTACTGCTGGAGGGAAAATCTAACCACCCCTGCAGACTGGTGGCATTACCAAGCCATGGATTCCAACCTGGTATTTCAGGGCATTTGTTATTTGCCCAGGAAACCTAAGAAAAATCAACTAAACTTAGAATGGACAGAATAATTTCATACTGGGATCTGTACTCCAACAGGAAACAGTCACTAGAAATAATACAGATCCCAATTGCAATCCTAACAAAAATATCAAATACTGACTGATAGACTTAAAGATACGTGACCTCTAAAAAAAACAAAACAAAACAAAACCCCTACAATCCTTTATTGATAAATATTTAAAAATGACTTTAAAACAAAAACAACAGGAGGGGATCCCAGGGTGGCTATATATATAGATATATATATAGTTATGAGATGTATATGTATATATAGTTATGCTAAAGGAAGATTCACGGTCAGTGGGTACAAGATGATTTTCTCAGCAAGTGATATTTGAAAATTTGCTTTTTAGAAAAGAAGATCCTTTTACCTCCTTTCCTCGTACTGTCCACAAAATAACTAAATGCTGAAAAAGCAAAACTAAAAGAAAACTGACGTATATATTTTATCACTGAACTTTCTACATGTTAATATAGTGTTAGAAATAAATTTTTAAAAGATTCTGACTTGGTAAACCTTTTTAAGGGCTTTGGTATATCCAAAATAAAATAAGTAAGACTAAGAGGGGAAACAAAAAAGTGAGAAACATTTTGTCACAAATAATAACTACATATTTTAAAAATTCATGAAAGTTAATGAGACACCGTAAAAATAGAACATAAAATAAGGTTAATAAGCATAAAAAAACTCAATAGTGACAGAGATGCAAATTAAAATAAGATGCTATTTATCCTCTAAAATACGTGTATGTGTATGTATGTATCTCCGTGACCAGATCTTGGTGCTTGTGGTGGGAAGTACACACCCAGGTGGAGTTCCCTGTACTGCTACAGGAGTAAAATTGGTAGAGCCTTTCTAAAAAGCAATCTGACATTATGTATCAACAGCATCAAGGCTGTTTTTATACCTGACGACTGCAACATTTCTCTTCTAAAAGTAACCAGAATGGTGAAGACCTTTGTAAAAAAGCTGTTTATCCCAGTGTTCTTGATAAAAGTGAAATTCAAACCAGAAAATACCCCAGAAGTATACAGCAGAGGTTTGGTTAAATGATAAATCTATATAACTGAATGTTAGATATCAAAAGTATGTTTTCTTGAACACCCGGGTGGCTCAGCAGTTGAGCGCCTGCCTTCGGTCCAGGGCCTGATCCTGGAGTCCCGGGATCGAGTCCCACGTTGGGCTCCCTGCATGGAGCCTGCTTCTCCCTCTGCCTATGTCTCTGCCTCTCTCTGTGTGTCTCTCAGGAATAAATAAAGAAAATCTTAACCAAAAAAAATTTTTTTAAATTTGTATTTATTTATTTATTTTAATTAAAAAATGTTTTCTAAGAACCGTGTCACCAGGATATATCATAGCTTAGTTAACCATCTGCTGTTGCTAGACATGGACATGGTTTCTGGTTTCCCCAGATCTGCTCTGTCCCTCTTCTACTATCTATATGCTCTTCTCTTTTACTATTTGTCCTCTCTCTTCTACTATCCACCCCATCTTCCAAACCAGAAACCCGGGAATCCACATTGGATTTTTGGTCTCTCCAGCCCACCCTGGCTTACTGGTCATCTGCTTTTTTCGATTCCTCTTCTTAGAATTCCACAGGCCCTAAGGCAGGGACAATAGGACACAGTAGGAAAGGGAAGGGCGGGGATGGCCGAGATCTTATGCAGACCTGGGGAGGAGCCCCTCCTGAGAAGGCCAGGTGTGGACTGAAAGGAATGCAGGTGCCAGCCTGTGCCAGGCCCCTGTCCCTTCTGCGGAGCCTGGCAGGCCTCAACAGTTCCCCACCTGGGGTTCCTGCCCATGCCTGCCCCCCACACCTGAAGAGCAGAAGGCGGAGGGGCACAGCTAAGGGTGTGCAAGGCTCCTGGCTAGTTTTCAGAAACATTACTTGATTTCTATGTCCTCTACTTTCAACCACTTCATAGGTACAGATTCTAAGATGAAGCAACATGCTCAATATAGGTCACGCAAGTGGCTGGGCCAATAATCAAACTTGAGTGCCATGATGCCAAGATGGTCAATGGACCACCGTCACTACTGTTCCTGCCTTAGGAATTCTAGGGCCTGGGGTTAAGGATGAATGGGACCTCCCCTCTGCCCTCCAGCAGCTCTGAGGTGAGTTGGGGTCACCTGGTAGGTGTCCCATATCCCATTTCACAGAGGGCCCTGGGGATCAGAGAGGCTAGGGGAGAATCTGGCTGGTCCAACCTCAGAATCTCGTTCTCTCCATGACACGAGATGTCCTCTCTGAAACAACGTCTGAAGTCCCTTATGTGACCACTATGCGAAACTGTTGGAAATTGGCTTATTAGCTCAAACCCTCTGTGAGATTCTGACAAAGGTTCAGTGGGGAGGAGAAGCAGCTGATCTGGCCACTTAGGTACGAGGGTACTGCGTGTGTCACATTTACTGGGATAAGGCAAGAAGTCTTTCTCTCTCACACCCACACACACCCCTCTTTTTAACTTCCTGCTTCCACGCAGCATGGGCCCAGCCTCTGCTCCCAGCCTCCGGGGAAAGGAGCCCTGTGCTTGGGTCTCGAGTCCCAGAGAGCCCTGTATGAGAGCGCTGGGAACTGGCACACTGAACAATTCCGTGGCTCTCTTTTATTCTTCCCATCTGTCACTGTCCTGAGGCAGAGCCTCCTCAGGAATTTCAGGGAAAGGAGGAGTAAGACCAAAATATGATTTGGGGCATTTCGGGGTTTCCCCAGCCATAAAAATATCAAGTACCAACAAAACCCCAGCCTAGCTCCTAAAATAAAAGCTATGGCTTCTCAGAAGACCCTACACATGATATTTTGCATACCACTGCGGAGGGTCGCAGGATCCCCGAAGCCAAGGGCTCTGCTGACTTCTGATTAAGAATCTCTGCTATCGGGCAGCCCCCGATGGCCCAGCAGTTTAGCGCCGCCTTCAGCCCAGGGCCTGATCCTGGAGATCTGGGATCGAGTCCCATGTCAGGCTCCCTGCATGGAGCCTGCTTCTCCCTCTGCCTGTGTCCCTGCCCCACCCCCCTGTCTCTTGTGAATAAACAAATAAAATTAAAAAAAAAAAAAGAATCTCTGCTATCAGGATGGGCGAACTAGGTGATGGGGCTTAAGGAGGGCACTTGTGATGAGCACCAGGTGTTACAGGGAAGCACTGCACCACTAAATTCTACACTGGAAACTAAATAGACACTGTATGTTAACTAACTGAATTTAAGTAAAGACTTATTTAATAAGGGGGACGGCTCAGTGGTTGAGCATCTGCCTTTGGCTCAGGTCATGATCCCAGGTCCTGGGATCGAGTCCCACATTGGGCTCCCCAAAGGGAGCCCGCTTCTCCCTCTGCCTATGTCTCTGCCTCTCTCTGTGTCTCTCATGAATAAACAAAATCTAAAAGAAAAAAAAAACCCTTGGAAAGGGAAAAAAAAAAAAAGAATCTCGGTATTGGGTAAGAAGGGAAGAGAACCCTGTAACCAGCTCTACTGATGGGGCAGGTGGAAGCAGCAGTGCCCGGGGTGGAGGTGGGGGGACTGGCAGGAACCAGGGGAGAGATGGGGAATGCGGTAGAGGAGCGGAGCCCTGGAGTCCACAAAACTGAGGTTCACGTCCTGATTCCACACGTGTGTGACCTGGGGCAGAGGAGTAATCTCTTTAAGCCTCAACTTCCTCGTGCCTAACGGGGATGACAGGACCCACTGGCAGAGGGCTGGGAGGGCTATCCCAGAGGCCCTGCCCGTCGGCACACAGCACAGGCCCCCTAAGTCTGATCTCCTAGGACTGTGAACCAGGGTCACAGAAGTGGAGAGTGAAGTAGAGGGTGTGGTCGGCAGTGCTGGATGCCACACAGGCAGTGCACAGACACACAGACGTTCAAATGGATGGGGGGACGCTTTGCCCTGTGGTTCCCTGCAGGAGGGCAGTGGGCGCTGGAGCCGTCCCCAGCTGGGTGACACTGCCAAGCCCGCCACCAGAATACAGCCCTGTCCCAGAGGGCCTACCCAAATTTGGCCCTGAGGCCTCTCACGGCTCATTTCCTTGCCCCACAGGACACAACCCAGAGGCCCATAGAGCCAGCCCATGACACTGGCCCCAGAATGGTCAAACCTCTCCCCAAGGCCAGCTGTGCGCTGCATTCCTTGTCTAGTCCCTCCCCCTCCAGGAATGTCCCTGCCTCAGTCAAGTCTGGACCCAGCTCATCAGTGTGCCCTGCTCTTCAGAACAGCCAAGAGCAGTGGGGAAAGCTTCTGGGAAGAAAACGCCTCCCCAGCCGAGCCCCTGCTGTTTGCCTTTGCAGGGTCTCCTCCCCTCCCAGAGGAGGTGAGAGGTCTGGGAGTAGAGGGGCTCACTGTGGGCTGGCTTTCTGCGGCCCAGAGCAGGGCAGGCGATCTCCCTCCTGCTCCCTGCTGCTGCAGCCTTGGGACAGGCCACCACCTCTCCCTGGGGGTCACCCCAACAGCCACCAGGCCTCCCAACTCCCCTTCCAATTCCTTCACTTTCCTGTGCAAATCAGATCTGCACACTCTCAGGACTAAAATGTTCAGTGGCTTTCCACAGCCGACTGAGACAGCTTGGCAGGGTAATTAAGAGTGTAGGTCTGGTTTTTGTTTTTGTTTTCCTAAGCCAACAGGAATCTGAAATGCAAAAAAAAAAAAAAAAAAAAAAGGAATCTGAAATGCAGTGGAAAAGACAGGGTTGTATCCAAATACCTCAATATATGGTAGGGTTAGGGTTATTATAATGCGAGAAAGAGCCAGAGAGAGGTTTAAAATATCTGCTATACTTATTTAAGATATATACAAAGGAGACATATCCAAAAACATTCATGTGCATGGCACATAAAATGGAAGGGCATGGTGACACACTAACAGAACCATATAAGCAAAATGAAGAGCTCGAGGGGCACCTGGGAGGCTCAGTCTGCCGTTAAGTGTTCAACTCTTTTTTTTTTTTTTTAATTTATTTATTTGACAGAGTGGGCACAAGCAGGGGGAGTGCAGGCAGAGGGAGAGGGAGAAGCAGGCTCCCTGCATAGCAGAGTGCCCGATGCAGGGCTCCATCCCAGGACCCTGGGATCATAACCTGGGCCGAAGGCAGATTCTCAACTGACTGAACCACCCAAGGCGCCCCAGTGTCCAGCTCTTGATTTTGGATCAGGTCATGAACTCAGGGTCGTGAGATCGAACCCTGCATTGGGCTCCAAACTAGGCTTGTGGGATCTGCCTAAGATTCTCTCTCTCTCTCTCTCATTCCCTCTGCCCTTCCCCCTCCCTTTCTTACAAAAAAAAATGAGCTCAAAAAGAAGGCTATTTATAGTTGCAAATATTTCAGAGCTAGTGAGTACCCTGGATCAACGAAATACCTGAGTGCTTGCTATATATAAATATATTCTTTAATATCTCGGACAACCAACAACCCTCAAAGCACAGATTTCAATCACACAAAAAGAGACATTGAACAGCATCTGGTCTGGTCTCCTGCTAAAGAAACCAAGGCCCAGTAGGATTGTTTTCTTATCCAATCTATTTTCCCGAAGGATCCACCACCATCATTCTTCCCCAACAGCCCAGGTGTGAGTCCTCCATCTCCTTTGACCCTTCCCCTCTCCCTCACCCCCAGGAACTAAGCAACTACCAAACCTTTGGCTTCTGGGCAGATCCATCACACAACCATATGCCTCCCACCTTCAAGCTCTCTGTCCGCCCACCCTGGCTGACGGCCTGGGTTGCCTCCATGATTCCATAGGTCTGTCTTTGAACGCTCACACCCTAACCTGACCAACTCTGTGTCCCAACCACGTTATTTGCCCCTTGTACGTCACCTTATCCTCATCTACAAAATAAGGAAAATGGGTGGCTCAGTTGGTTAAGCATCTGCCTTTGGCTCAGGTCATGATCCTGGGGTCCTGAGATCCAGCTCCCTCTGCTCCTCCTCCTGCTTGTGCTCTCTCTCTCTCAAATGAATAAATAAAATCTTTAAAATAAGTAAATAAATAAAAGTGAACTTATCCCTTTAAAAAAATAAGGAAAATAAGAATAGTTCCTCCTGCATAGTGGTTTTGTGCTATGACATGTAAGTCCTGCATGCAGTGTTTGGCAACAAGTCAGCTCGCTGGCCTTTGCTATTATTTCTACCACAGGATGAAGTCCAAGCTCCTTGATGTGACCCTTTACTAGGGACCCATTACCAGACCCTTTACCGTCTGTCCCGTCTACCCAGCCTCACCTGCAACCCTCGCCCCTACATCCACACAAGCCACCCCCAATGCTTGTAAGCCAGAGACAAAATTACAAACAGAAGCCCACATACCACACTTCTGAATTTTAGATCCTAAATATTTGAAAGTTACAGATCAAGACCTCAAGCTGTTCAATAAGATAATTCTATTCTCCCTTGAAAAAACACCTGGAAACCCAGGTTTGAATTTAGAACCCGGACTCCTGCAGATCTGTGCCAGGCTGGGGTGGTGTCAGGAGAGCCAGCCCCAGCCTGCCTCCCTTCCCTCTCCACTCCAGCTCCCACCCCACACCATGAGAAGTGCTGTGCACAGGTGAGCGGACTCCCTAGCCCGCACATCCACCTTCTGCTCCCAGCCTCTGCAAACAGCCCTCCTTGGTCTACGCAGCGAGGTATACAGTGTCTTCAGGAGGATGGAAGTAGACTTGGCACCACCACTAACACAAGAAATCCTGAGGTCTCTAGGAGCTGGTGACAGTCTACCCAGTGGGGATGGGCCCACGTGGGCATCTCCCTCTTGCCTGCATATTCTTTTTCACACCAGAGCAAACAATGTGGCTAGAGGAGAGCCAGGCGCCCTCTCGGCCAGGTCTAAGGGCACTACTGCACTCATGCCAGTCACGCTGGATTATTTTTAATTCACCAAATATACCACACTGGTTACCAGTGCTCCTCTCTGTGCCCCAAACTTCATCTAGCACCTATAAGAGGCCGGGGCAGGCAGCTGGGTAGGGTCCTGAGTTTATTTAAGTGTCTTGGACACCAAGAAGAAATGGGAGTGGCAGGACCTTTTCTGGCCAGGTGGCACTTGCCCTGTGCCCAGGCCCTCTTGCCCTCCCTGACACACTCATCCCTGGGCCCTGGCCTGGCTGACTCTCACTGTGGTGATCGTCAGTGAATGCAGGAGGAGCACGGTGTGCCCAGTGTTGCCATATGCACTGTCTCGCTCTCTCCTGAGGGCAGTCTGACAGGGAGCCACTCAGGGAAGCTTTTCGAATCCCCAGTGTACAGAGGAGGAAACTCAGAGATGTGGGCCGAGGCAGAGGAACCATCCGTGCCCAACGCAGAATCCAGCGCTGCCTTGCAGACCTGGCTCATGCTGGAGGAGCACGGGCCGGGGGCTGTGTGGTATGTGGCTGTGACAGCAGCTGGCCCAAGCGCCCACCCCGGCTGTGGGGTCGCCGCACTGCTGCTTCACACTCCTTCGTGTCACTGAACTATACTTTGCACAATAAACCCCTCAGGTGATATTTGGGTTTGGCCATTATAAATAACACCATAATAATAATCTTTGTGTGCAGATTTGTCCTTCCTTTGGTGTTGGTGCCAAGTGTCATTTCCTTGCCAAAAATCTTGTCCCCATTTACACTGTGACCAGTAGCCTCTGAGAGCACCTGTCACTGCCCTCTTGCCAGAATCACGTATTATGATTTTATTTTAATCTTTTTAAAAAGATTTTATTTATTCATGAGACCCACCAAGAGAGGCAGAGACACAGGCAGAGGGAGAAGCAGGCTCCACGCAGGAAGCCCGATGCGGGACTTGATCCCAGGACCCCAGGATCATGCCCTGAGTTGAAGGCAGACGCTCAACCACTGAGCCACCCAGGGATCCCACATATTATGATTTTAAACACATGTGGCAGGTGATAAAGGCACCCTGTTGCCTTCACACGAATTTTCTCTGCTGCAAAGTTGAGCATATTTGTGTTGTTCCCAGTTGTAGTTCTTCCTGTGTGATCTGTTCGGTCTCCTGCCCTTCTCTCTGCTCGGGTCCTACTGGCTTTCTTGTCAACTTCCGTAACAATAACCAGTGGTCTGTCGTCTTTCCCAAACACACTTTTCAAGGTTTTGTGCTATCTCCCGTCTTTTCGTTGTTGTCAATTCAGTATAAATTTTCATATGTTATTAATCTGAGCTCTCCTAGCACGCCTATCCCTTGAAAGTTCTTTTCCCTCCAGGGATCTGATTTCTGTTCTACTCACTTTAAGGTTCCCTTTGGTCGTATTTTTTTGGGAATATTTTTACTTTTTAGCCCATTTGGGATTTACCTTGATGTGCGCTATGAGGAGAGGGTCAGAAAACCTTTTTGAACGCTGTATTTGGAAAAAGCGGTGAACAGAAATAGCTTCGTGAGGCTAACAGACAACTCCAAGAGGCAGGGCGCCAGGGAGACGGGGCGGTTCTCACCTCTTCATCGAGGACAGTGATCTTGACCCGCAGAAGGAAGATCAAACGTGGCTGAGGGAAAAGACGCCCAGGGGAGGCAAGGGGAGAGCCGGGGTCTGGATCTAAAAGAACGGCCTCCCAGGGCCATGAAAGAGGGAGGCAGCCTGGCTGAGAGGAAAGAGCCCTGACTGAAGGGCTGGAAGACCTGGGTTGGAATCCTGGCTCTACCAGAGCTTCCTGCCCTACTCTGGGCCTCAGTTTCCACACGTATTTATTCGCTTGTGGGTGGCTGACTTTTGTTAAAGACGCTGCTAGAGATGATAGGCCTAGAGAGACAAATGCCACCGTCCCTGTCCGCCAGGGCCTTGTAAGAGCTGAGAGGAACGTAAACCCTCGTGTAGGACAGAGGGAGGAGTGTTCCGGTGTGGGGGCGGGAAACGGGATACCTATTCCGCCACAGCCAGAGCGGAGGGTGTATGTTGGGTGCAAGAAAGAGGGGGCGAGGACAAGGAAGGGGCTGGGGTTGGCAGGGGCCGGGTCGTGGAGCCTGGTTTTACTACAGCTGAGCCTGTGTCCAGACCTCCTGGGGGGATCATTACAACAGGCCGTTGGGCCGGCCCCAGACTTTCTCATGAGGCCAAAGGTGGAGCCCAAATGCATTTCTGACACGTTTCCAGGTGAGGCCTACGCTGTGGGCATGAGACGTGTAGGCAGTGGGAAGCGTTAGGCAGAAGGAACCAACCAGACGGACACCCCTGGGGAGGATTCTTTTGGATACAGAGGTGGAGCATGGACTGCAGGCGGGGGGGTAGGAAGCTGCTGATACAGTGCACGCGAGGCATTTTTAAAGGTGAGAATCCCAGATTTGGAGACTGGATGAATACGGAGGGTGAAGGAGAGGGGGAGTCAAGCACGGCCCCCTGGGTGTTTAGGCAGGAGCTCAGAAGACCACGGGCTGTCACCGCAACGCAGCGCTGAGCCCAGTTCAGTGCTCCCTGGGGGTCGGCCAACAAGGTGTTCCTGAGAGAGAGGAAGAGGTTGAGCCCGCTGGACTCGGAATCAAGAGAAGAGAAGGGAAAGATGGGGAGATGCGTCAGGGACAGGTGATCACTCTTTCCAGACACCTGGAAAAGGAGGGAGGGAGAGGGAGGAACACAAAGTAAAGAGGGCTTCCGTTTGTAAGGCGAGAGAGACCAGATCGAAATCACGTCCACGAGAGGAGGATCCAGGAAGAGGTGAGAAGACAGACCGTCCCTGAGGAGGCAGGAGAAGATGGTGTCCGCAGCCTGAGAGAAGAGCGAGCTTGGGCGGGAGGCACAGGGAGGACGGTGAGGACAGAAGCGGGATGGATGGGGCTGCAGCCAAGTCGGGAGGTGGGAGCCTGGAAGGCCAGAGCTGCTGACTGCTGCCGACCTGGATCTTCCCTGGGGAGCGGGGTGTGAGACTTCTGCTTAGAACAGGGGTGGAGGAGGGGGCGTCGCGCAGAACTGCAGACCATGTGGGTAGGTTCTGAGAGGAGCAATGGCCAGGGACAGGACATAGGCTGGCGAGCAGCATCCAGATGCTGGTAAGGTGCTGGGGCATCTGGATGGCTCAGGGTTGAGCATCTGCCTTCAGCTCAGGGCGTGATCCTAGGGTTCTGGATCGAGTCCCCCATCGGGCTCCCTGCAGGAAGCCTGCTTCTCCCTTTGCCTGTGTCTCTGCCTCTCTCTGTGTCTCTCATGAATAAATAAAATCTTCAACAAGGCCTCACATACAGGGACCTGGTGGCCCTGTGTGTCCTGGGGACTCCCCGGGCTGTTAGCCCACCCCTGCTGTCTCTCTCAGGAGGCCTCAAGTCTCCTTCCTCTGGGCCTAGCCTCTGATTCCTGTTTTAGGTCACCTTCTGGGTCAGACCCTACAGCATAGACAGACGATCCTTCATTGCCTAGTGCAACTGGGCTGTTCTAACAGCACCACCACCAATTACAATAGTAATCATAAAATAATAAACAGCATTAGTCATTGCCACCGACAGCACTTACCACGCCAGGTGCTTGTATATTGCACGTGCTTTAATTTTTAAAACAACCCCGAATGATGTGTAAAACGAACGAGACTAAATCTAAGGGGCCTGGGTAATTTGCCCAAGGTAACTCAGCCAGCAAGTGACTGCCTCCATTTAAACCCAAGTCCAGGGACGCCCAGGTGGCTCAGCGGTTAAGCATCTGCCTTTGGCTCAGGGTGTGATCCCAGAGTCTGGGAATCGAGTCCCACATCGGGCTTCCAGCATGGAGCCTGCTTCTCCCTCTGCCTATGTCTCGATCTCTCTCCCTCTGTCTTTCTCATGAATAAATAAATAAAATCTTTAAAAATATAAACCCAAGTCCACATGATTCCAAGGCCTGATCTGCTTTCCCCTTCCCAAAGTTGGGGCCCAGTGCGCTCGTGCTTGAATGCGGAGTCCCGGCGGCCTTATGCCCCTCCCTCCTTCCCGAAGGCCTTGAGTTACCACTGGAAGGTCAGGCCTGTGTCAAGGTTGTCCAGGGGCTGCCCACCGCAGCCCGTCTTCTCCTGTCCCCCAGCCCAGGCCACATCTCAGGGCCTCGTAGAACTGACAGCTAGTCAGGGGCCCTGCAGCGAGGCCAGCCTCCCAGTTTCCATAGTGAGGACGAGGTGGGAGGAGGAGGAGGAGGAGGAGGTAGCTAAGAGGTCTAGGAAGACTGCTCCCTTCCGGGTTACCAGGCATCCTGGGGCATGGGGAGGGGAGGCTGGCAGAGGTGGGAGGAACGGGGCCTGAGTGGCTGCACGGGAAGCCCTGTCTCTCACGTGTCCCGTCCTCTCCAGGATGGAGCGTCTTCAGCCTTCAGCAAACACCAGGAGGAGGATGCTCAGCCACAGCACCTACCACACTGCATTATAGCTCTAGTTTCGGGACCATCACTGCCACTAGACTGTGAGACACTTGGGGACAGGAACGAGTCAAGAGCAGCACAGTGCCAGCACCTGGGACACCTCACTGACGCCTGGCAAATGAGTGCGTGTGTGGCGATATGAAGCGGGATGTGCCTCCGAGGATTCCACGAGAACTGGAGGCTGCCCTGGCCCACCGTGGACTTCCAAACACCTCCACCCCCAACCCTGGCAGTCCACTGGTGCTCCTCTGAGCTGCCCCCAGCACACATGGCCTGCTGGGAACTCCCCCAAGCTTGCTGCCTAGCACAGGGCTCCTGGGGGCTGGGAGACAACGAGCCTTTGAGTAACTTGTTTGGAGTTATCTGTGCAACTGTCCAGTGATTGGGGAACCAAATGGCCACAAATGGTGACAAGAGCCTCCATATGGATGAAGAAAGTATGGCTGGCTTTAGCACCAGCTGTCGTTTGGGTTGTTCAGTCTTCCTTTCCCATCTTTTCCCTTTCCAGATTCCATCAAGGCTCGTGGGTACCAGAAAGTTACACCCAGTGGGCAACTGTTCACATAGCCAGTGGCAGGTGGCAGCCGTGAGTGAGGCCTAGTACCCTTTCCAGCCCTGCCCAGCCAGGCCTTGGCTCCCAAATACAGAGCTGCCTCCTGCCTGCTGGAATTCTACAGGTGAGCCTCTGGGCAGGTACGGAGAGCTCCCCAGCAGCCAAGAGGCTGCATGGTTGGAAACATCACTGTAGGAGCAGGACCAGCCTGTGGTTGGCACCAGAGAGGAAGGGCTTTCCCCACATTTACCTGGGTCTCAGATGCCAGAGAAGTGAAACAGAGCATCAGCCCTGGTCTTGGGGTAGGGAAGGGTTCTAAAGGAGAGGCTTCCTGGGTCACCAGAGATGGCTACGGTTGGGGAGGCGTTGCTGGCTCTCCTCCGGCAGCTCACTCTAAAGGCCTGAGCTATCTCTGACTTGGGGGCCAGGGAAGGCTTGTGGAACTTCAAAGGAGTCCTCTCTGTCCCCTCTCTCTCCTCACTCACCCCTACGAACCCTGGGAATGAGTTCTCCCTAACACAAGGCTGGTCCTACAACCCTGGACATGGCCAGACCGAGACACAGACATCCACACGCGTGAGCATGTGCCCGAGCACAGCCCACACTTCCTCATCCCAACGGCTCCGGTACCTTCGGTCAGCCTGCAGCCAAGGCCAGGCCAGGTGGGAGTGCCTTGGAGTCTTCCTGGGAATAGTGAGGTCCTGCTGTCTGCTTCCTGAATGGCTGGCGCACAGTGAGTCTCCTGACGCTACCTGGCTGTCCTCCTTTTTTGCCTTCTTTCCTGATTTCCTTGGATGCACTCTAAGAGCCTTGAGTGAACTGACCTTGGTGTTCTTGGAAGGAACCTATGATGACAACCACCTGACTGTCCTGACCCACCCCCTTGGCCTGCCTGTTCGATCCCAGTCTGCTCAGCAGGAAGCAGGATCTGGTGTTTGAACCAAGTCCAGATCATTTATGATGACTGGGCATTGAGGGGTTTAAAAAAAAGCCAATGGGAGCAGGGCCCTGCCTTCCAGAAGCTCCTCTGACAAGGTGTCTGTGTGCAGAGGAGAGGACGTGCCAGGAGGGGACGGGCAGGTGGGCAAGAGGCCAGGGGGAGGAAACAGCCCTCAGGCTCCCCAGAGGTCTCCAAGGCAGATCCAATTCCCTCCCCTTTGCCCTGAGAAGTGTCTACCTGTGGTCCCAGTTCCGTTGCCTTCAAGGCAAAGAGAAGGACCCTGAGGACACTAGTATTCAGGCCGTGGTTCTAAAAACAGAGGGGTGTTCCCCCAGCCCCCATTCTTTCCCTGGTTTGCACGGGCAGTGGGCCTTCTTGCAACTGGAGCTGGCCAAAGCCAACCCCTTTCCTCCCCTGTGGGGAGCCAGGCTGGGCCTGGTGGAGCCTGGCTGCCGCGTTCAGCTTGGCTCTGGGTGGGTTCCCCTTCCCCACTGTCCCACCTACCTGCACTTCTGGACCTGCCTTCTGTCTTCTCTCTCGCTTGCTACCTACGTGACACTGCCTGCACTTGGCATTTCTTGGGAAAGGGCTGTGGATTTAAACCAAATTGCACTGAGACCCCCACAGGCAGGTTAAGCTGCTCCCACCCCCAAACTCGCCTCGAAACCTCCAGAAAGAACAATTAGCTTCTCACTGTCGCCAGAGGCTGTCTGTCATCATTCTCCTCCAGTAGGAGGCTTGGGTATTGGAAGAAGAATGGCCTGAACTCTGCAGGACCCCTCCCCTGGGGTGGCTGGTGACAGCTGGTGGAGGGGAGAGGGGGATGGGCCCAGACAGATTGGCAGGTATCCCTGCGGGGGCCCAGAGCTGAGAAGAAGAGAACAGGAGGGGACTCAGTGGGTGGTCTACCAAGGAGCAGTCACCTAGGTCACTTAGCCACACAACGTCCCTAGAGAAACAGGCCCAGGCCCTTGCCCGCCTAGAACAAGGAGTACAGAATCTGATCATTCCTGGAGTGGAACCCCTTCTCGGTGGCAGCTGGGGATCCCGCGGCAGGTCAGCGGTAAAATTATAAAAGTAGGGGAGAGGCTAGGATTTATGGGCTGGGGAATGGGACCCCTCAAGCTCAGAGAGGTCTGCTATCCCTGTGGGATGGGCCAGGGTCCAGATAAGGCCTTCCTCCCCAGGGCTGGGAATAAGGGTGGACCCACATTTGAGTCAGAGAGTCTTCACAGAGGGTAAGGGGCTCAGAGTGGGGGGCACTACAAGGTCAGGGCAGGGGAGGAGGAAGAGTAGGAGTGAAGCTGGGGCTAGCCAGATAAAAGCGGTCCTTCCAGGGGGACCTGAGGCCAGGGAAGGGCCTGCAGGGGCTGCTGGGGAGACACCCATGGTCTGGCTAGGGAAGGCTGAAAGAGAACTTGCACTCTGGGCATCCGGGCAGGTGGCAGGTATCAGGCTTAGCAGCTCCCGGAGTCCACACCAGTGCCCCCTGGCATCCCCTGGCCTCTCTGTCCCTTGGTCTGAGTTTGGGTATCTTTCAGCTTTGGGTCATTAATGCTTCTTTTGAAAGGTTCCTACTGGTTCTTTGTGGGGTTCAGGGGAAGGGGCTGACCTGGAAGCCAGGCAAGGACAGGGCAAGAGGGGAAGGAGCTGTGCATGGGGAGCTCACCACTCTCTCCTTGTAGACGATGTACTTCAACCACTTGAAGTCCTGCCACTTGAAGCCAGCGAGGACAAATAGAGAATCGCGTTCATATTGCTCGGGCCGCTGCATGGCGCCCTCAGGGTAGGTGATGCGCAGTGTAGTTTTGCTGCCCACGTCCTTCTCAAAGCCTTTCACTGGTGCGGAGTTCAGTCTACAGAGAGCAGGCCCAGTCAGAGCCTGCCCTGCGCTCACTGCGTGTAGTCTGTGGGCTTGTGTTTGGGGAGCCACTCTGACCCTAGAATCCCCCAGGTGCAGAGAATAGGGAGCCAGGTCACCTGAAGCCACCAGGTCACCTGGAGCCACCTAGCTTTCTAGAGCCCTCCGACCAGGGTTCTTCTCTAGGCTTCTGCTGACCTCCAGTCCGACTAGCCAGATGGACAGACAGTTCTCAGTGGACTCAGGGACGAGGGTTCGGGCCAGGACTCTCAGGTGCCTGAGGCACTGCTGTTTGGGGAGCTCACCTGACCACAATGTCATAGTCATCAATTCGTGACCCCAGAGACTTGTTGGCTAGGACACCTCCGTTGCCCACGATGATGCAGCGGCGGCAGCTGAGGCTGAGGGGAGAGAGGCAGAGACCTCTGGAGAGCTGTCCGCCAGGGCTCCTTCTCCCTACCCCTTGGGCCCATGACCTCATGCCTTTGGCCAGATGCAGACTGGGATGGGGGAAGACCAATGGGCTTCAGGCAGCATTCTGAGGCCAAAGCCATACTGTGGGTAGCTGGGCCACTTGGGACTCTCGGACAGCCCTAGTCCCAGAGATTCTCCAGGAAAGTGTGGCTGTGGAAGGGGCAAGGATGTTAGTTCTGGGGTGGTGAGGAAGGGGTCAGAGGACGGCATTCTAGGCTCAAGGCTCCCCAAGGGTTAGTGGAGTTCAAGAAAGAGGGCAAAGTGGGCTGATTTGAAGGCCAGAGAGGGAAGCAGAGGACAGGTCTGGAGGGTCCAGGACCCAAGGGTGGGCTTATATTCAGCTCAGAAGCCCCCAGGCTCCCATTAGCCACCAGAGAGCCCTACTTATTTTGCTTCTCCCACCTGGGGCTTCCCACACCCAGGAGCCATGGGCTCCTCAGCTGTCACCGCCTCCTGCATGTAAGCCCTGCCCCCTCAGCTGCCTCCTCCACCCTGTCCTTCAGCCCCACGGCTGGGCTGATCTCAGCCCAGTGTCTGGCCTGCCCTTCTTACCCTCAGACCTGGGCTGACTGAGGACTGAAACACCTTGCCAAGTGCTGATGGTTCCAGGGGGTGCAGGCCAGCACCAGATGGCCCCACTGATCTGCTCACCACCCCAGCATGTGTGCTGTGTGTGCATGTCTGTGGACATGCTGGAGAATGTGCTCGTGTCCACGCTAAGCTGGCAGGACCTCGGCACCTCTGTGCATGCCAGGCAGCTGAGGGCGGGAGGGTGGGTAGGGAGCGGCTCACCTGTCCAAGGCAGGGGTCAGGCGGTACTCTTTGGTGACTGACAAGATGGCTTTGATCAGATTGTCTGTGGACAGAGGAGGGAGGTTACTGTCAGAGGGTCACGGGCATCCCCATGAAGTGTTTGCGGATGACGTTCAGGAGGCACATGCTCCCATGTAGGGTGGAGGTGGAGGTGAAGGTGGGGAGAGGGAGCTCTGGCACAAGGTTGGGCTGGGCCACTGGCCCAGCTGTCTCCCTGAGGAACGAGATGCAGGCAGGGGAACGGGCAGGTGCACTCGGCTCTGCCCGGAACCAGTCTCCAGCATGGACGTGCGCTTTCTCCCCCAGGGCTCCCCAGCCCTTCCTGGGATGCCTCCTCCGGCTTCCCGAGGCTTGTGGTCAGGCCCCAGGATATGGATCCCCGGCCTGGGACCTGCTCAGGGACAGAGACCATGCTCGGCTCGCCTCCGTGCCCCCAGTGAGGAGACACCAGAGAGCGAGTGAGGAGGCCAGCAATGATGAAGAGCTCAAGTGGGCCCACCAGCTCCCGAGTCAGACCCCTTTGCCACTTTCTGATGCCGGCTTCCCCTCACTTCCCCCTCTAGCACTGCCCATCTTCAATCTTGGCCTTGCCCATCTGTCTCTGCCTCCTTCGCTCTCCAACCCGAGGCCTGGGATCTGCCCACCTGCACTCCACTCAGGCAGCCCTCAGCAAGGGCCCAGGACCTCTGTGTTCTCAGATCCTGTGACCACTAGCCAGACCTCCTACTTCTTGGCCTCAGGCTTTGCCTATGGTGACTTACTCTTCTTTCAAACTCAGGCATAAGGAGAACATTGTAATATAACGTGTAAAGATACTGGCTTTGGAGTCAAATCCTAGCTGTGCTACCTCAGAGCTCTGTGACCTTAGATAAATCATGTACTTTCTTTGAGTTTTAGTTCCCCATCTTTCAAGTGAAGATGGTAATTCCTATTCTGGCAGAGTCATTGGGAAGATAAAAAGATAATATACGTAGAGATCTGGAGGTAAAAGTAAGTAAATCAGTGCAACCATAGTGGAGAGCATCTTAGTAACACTGAGCAGAGATGTGGATGTGCACAGACTAAGATCTTGCAAGTCTCCTCCTAGGCAGATAGCATCTGAATGTTCCCACATTTGTTTAAGGAAATTTGTGCAAGAAGGTTCACTGTGGAGCTGTTCATAATAGCAAAATGCTGGAGGCAAGCTAAATGTTCACCAAAGGAAGACAGATTAAATGTGGAACCCAGAGTACTATGCAGCAGTAAAAACAAATAAAAAAGTGACCTTGGGCCACATGTACTAATACAGATAATCCTGAAAAGCATAAGCAAAAAACATTAATTTGAAACACACACACATATACATATGTATACATATAATATTATTTGTAAAATGTAAAAACATGCAAAAACAATGCCTTATTTTCAATGGACATATAAATATGTCACAGACATAGATAAACAGGCTTTGGAATAGTAACCCCCCCAACCAGGCCAACGGTCTCCTGAGAAGGAGGGGCAGGGAACGGGAAAGGCCACACAGCTTTGATTATCTCCTGTTTTATTCCTTAAGCTGGGGACACAATACGTGGTTGCTCACGGTTTTCGTCTTCATTCTTTTTTATATGACTGAAATATTCTACATAAAGAAACACTGCCTCCCAACTTAAAAGTAACAACCCTGTGATTTTTTTTTACAAGATGGGTCCACAGACCCCCTCCTTTTCCCACCTCCCATTCACCTCTAACAAAAAAGCAATATTGCTACTAATTGGCCAAAGTCGAGGATATGGCTTGGGTTTTTATTTCCTAGGAGGGGGCTTTAGCAGAAAGAGTATGAATTAGTAAGTGCTCTCCTCTTGCTGGCCAATGGGCTGTGTACCAGCCTTCTCAGGCCTTTGTAGTTTAACAGGATCAGAGTGAGGATTTAGGAAAAGAGGCTGCTGAGACACCTGTGCCCAGTAAAAAGGAGTTCTACCCATTAGATTTGTCCTTGGGGATCAGAGATTGAAATTCCTGTTCTTGAGCGTCCTTTTGCTGGTCCTGTCTTCTTTTCAGGGAGGGGTGGACTGACTAAGTGGCAAATTCAGGTATGTTTGAGTCCCCTGGCCAAATGATATCACCCCTTCAACAGTGCTCTTATGTAAGTCTGGCCACAACCTAATACAATGGGATTATTTTCCCCCATGTAACTGATGAAGACACTAAAGCACAGGCAGGTTAAGGAACATGTCCAAGGTCACAGCTAGTAAAGAAGTAGTACTGAGATCTGATCCTTCAGTGTCTGACCATAAGGCCCAATCCCTACCATGCAGGAACTTGACAACAGAACTGTCAAACTGTCAGGGGCTAGAAAGTCTTCAGTCAGGAGGGAGCTGCATGGCCAAGGTCCCTAAGGCAATGGAAGGGGACAGTCCTGAGGGCACAAGGGACAGGCGAGCCTTGGACAGGGTAGGAAAGGACTGGAGGGGGGACCGGGGTAAGGAGTAGGTGATGGAGGAGCCTGGAGTCTTTGTGGGGGATGGCCTGTGTCTTCTCAGGGATACTCCAGCACGGATGTCCCTGGCATCCTGTGATCTCATTGTGCTCTTTCCGTGTCAGAGCCCTTACTGTCCTGCACTCTAAGTATCTGTGTCTCTACTAGACTGGAGCTTTTTTTTTTCTTTTTATTTTTTTTTAGACTGGAGCTTTTTTAAGGCACAGGACTGTGTTGTCCGCTCCACTGTTGTGTGCCTGGCTCTGGCCGAGTGGTGGGCTCTGAGTAAACAAACAGTCCATTGAAGTTTAGAAGAAAGGAAGGCGGAAGAGGGAAGGAGAGGGGTGGATCCCCAGCATGGGGACTTCTGAGGGTATAGCCTTGCCCTGAGTGCAGGGACACAGGCTGAGGGATGACATGTTAATACAGAGTGGGCCAGGGTTCCCAACCTACCTTGACCTTTGATCCCAAAAGGTGGCACAAACTCCCGAATCCTAGCCCACTTGCGGAAAGAGTCATCCAGGAACATGGGTGCTGGCTTGGAGAACCTGGAATAAAATAGGGCTGTTGAGGATCCCCAAATACAACAAGATGGAGTTCAGATGGGCTCCTCAGTACATCTGTGTGGGCAGTGGATCTGCTGGGAGCACCTTCACAGTCCAGCATGCCCTCCCTACCCTTGGTCTGCGGGAAGCTGTGGCGTCTGACCCATCTTGTCCAGTGGAGCCTGAGTTGAAGGGGCAGGTCTGGCCGGTCCCTCCGCGGCCAACTACAGGGGTGGAGAGGCAAGCTGCCACTCGGCCCGGATGGAGTTGCACACTGCAAGCTCTCTGGCAGGCAACCTAGGCACATACCCACCAGCCACCACTGCCCACACTGTGCCTTCAGTCTGGGAACCTGGAGACAACACGCTGGCCAGGTGAGAAGGAGACCCAAAGAAAGCTGGTGCCTGGGAACAGAGTTTTGGAGAGAATTCTGGGAGGTGGCCACCCAGCATGAGGAGGAAGGAGAATTCACGGCCACAGTGGGAAGGAGAACAGCCACAGGAGCAGATGTTTGGTAGAGAAGAAAAAAACCGGAGCATCCTGTGGCTGGGAGGCTGCCATCTTCTCTCTTTGGCCTTTTTATTATTTTTTTTGGCCTAAAAAAATAATATGAGAGGAGGCCTCACACGGATAGGAGCCTGGCAGAGACAAGGATGAGAGAATGCTACCCTCCTCAGGAGCTGAGGGAGGGGTATGTGTGTAAGAGGAGAGGGTATCTTGCACGGAGATGCTGAGTTGAGAAGGGAAAAGAAAGTTTCACTTTTCTGGGGAAAGCCAGGGTGTGGGCAGGCCGGGGTGCAGGCTTTGGGAAGTAAGAAGGGACAGAGAAGGCAGCGAGGACCGAGGGGAAAGCAACAGGAGGCAAGCTCTTCAGGGATGCTCGGACAACGAGCCTCGCATGGAACCTGGCATCCTGGTTTTGAGGCCTTTTCAGGAACCCTGGAGGCCCTGAAGACGGCCAGCACCTGATCGTCTACTGTGTGTTGATTCTTCTGAGGAGCCTGGTTGGGGCCTTGCTGGCCAAGGAGGAAGATGCGGAGGCCTAGGCCTTGGCTCCGTCTCTGCATTTCTAACTCAACCTGAATCAGCCACTGAAAACCTGAAGATGGGAAGAGAGGCCTCCAAGCCCCGGACCTAGAACTGAGCCCTCTGAATGTACTCCGACTCAAGCAAACCCTTCTCATTTCCATCCCACTAACCATTAAAATCACCCTACCCAGGAGGAATAATATTATTAGATTTTGAAGGGAACTTGAAGGAGGCAGAAAACTTGCAGTCCTGCTCCCTCTCCCATCACTCACGCCTGGGAAGAAGTTGTCAATACCTGATAGCACAGAGGCCACTCCCCGCCGAGCAGACCTCCTTTGGACTTAGGAGTTAGCACGCTTCCCTTCTGTGTACGGGGGTCACGCATGTTTCTCATACCTGGTATAACAAATCTAAGTACATTAATATATTTGATGTTTTCCAGAGGCACTGAGGATGCTGGCCACAGCTTAGGTGTACCAGCAAAGGAAACCGGTCCCTGGACAAGCCCACACCAAGAACCTTTCTTCTTGTGTCAGGACTGAGCTGATGAAAAATGTTTGCAAAGTCTCTCAGCCAGGCCTGGACAGGATTTTATCTGCTTCCCAATATGTACTGGATGTTATATGCTAATAAAATCTCTTAAGATCTGGCCAAACGTTCTCAACATATTTTTTTTTTCCTTTTCTTCTCCTTTCCCTGTGTTTTTCAGTTGATGAGAAAGTTCATTACATTAATTTTTACTTTAAAAAAACTCATTATTGGGGATCCCTGGGTGGCTCAGCAGTTTGGCACTTGCCTTCGGCCCAGGGTGTGATCCTGGAGTCCCAGGATCGAGTTCCACATCAGGCTCCCTGCATGGAGCCTGCTTCTCTTTCTGCCTGTGTCTCTGCCTCTCTCTCTCTCTCTCTCTCTCTCTCTGTGTGTGTGTGTGTGTCTCATGAATAAATAAAATCTTAAAGAAAAAAACTTATTTTTGGTGTAGCTTGTAATAAGTGTTAATTTGGGGGAAAAATACTAAAAAATACTAAGGGGTGCACACACAAACACAAGTAAGTAAAAAATACTCATAATCCTAAAACACAAAGGATTGTGTTTGTGTATATATCTGCACTGAGCTCTGTAGACTCTTCATTCACTTTATAATAATGAGAACATTGCTATGTAAATGGACGCAACTTTCTCCTAACACACAAAGACTGGATCAAACAACAAAAACAGTAAGCTGCTGGTAACTGACCCAAGTTGACTCCCAATGATCGAATGTACAAGAACACACAAGTGAAAATAGGACCAAGAAAAAGCGTAAGTTCCAATATTAGTGTTACAGGTTGAATGCCTGTGATCCCTCAAATTCATATGCTGAAATTTCATCCCCAACATGATAGTGTTTGCTGGTAGGGACCTTTGGGAGGTCACTGGGTCATGACGGTAGTCTTCATGAGTGGGGTCAGTGCTCTTATAAGAAGAGGCCAGAGAGCTAACCAGCTCTCCTTCCACCATAGGAGGATACAAGAAGAAGCCAGTCATCTGAACCTGAAGACACTCTCACCAGGACCCGACCACACTGGTACCATGATCTCAGAGTTCGGCCTCCAGAACTGTGAGAAAATACATTTCTGTTGTTGAGAAGCCCAGCCTATGGTAGTTCGTTATAGCAGCTAGAGCTGATGAAGTCAGTAAGTAAGGAGAAAAAAAAAAGAAAAAAAAAATCGTGGGAGAGAGCCTGGCAAAAAGCATTACAGGAGTCTGATAAGCATTTCTTAAAAACCTTTGCCTTCAGTGTAGAACTCATTTATTTATTTTTATTATCTGGTTTTAAACATTGTCCTTTTCACCTTGTTCTTTTATTGGGTCTTCATGTTTCAGTTGCTTATTTTGTAGACCTTCTTTATTCTTTGACAGACGGAGCCAGCCTCCTCTAACATTTCTTTCTGCTAGTTGGGTGCACCTTTGTGCAAAGGGTATTCTTTTTTCCTCCTGGGGATATCTTTTTAAAACTTTGTATTATGGGAGATTTCAAACATGCACAAAAGTTGAACCTTCATGGATGGACATGTTACCCAGATGCAGAATCAGTGGTCATGGTCAATTTTGTTTCTCTTGTACTCCCTCTATTCTCTTTCTGTATTATTTTGAAAACTCCCAGAGATCCTGCCATTTCATCCATGAAATACTTTAGTATTAGTTTCTAAAAGATAAGGCCAACCTTAAAAACCATAACCACACCTAAACAACTCCTCTTAAAGCCATTATCACACCTAAAACACTACAATTTCTTAATAGCAACAAATAGTTTCAGATTTCTCATTACTGTTTGCTGTTGTTGCTTCTTTTAATAGTTGCTTATTTAGATCAGAATGGAAGCATGATCCACACACTGAATTGGGCTTGTCTCTAGTCTCTTTTAAATCGATAGATTTGGGGATCCCTTGGTGGCTCAGCGGTTTGGCGTCTGCCTTCAGCCCAGGGCGTGATCCTGGAGTCCCGGGATCGAGTCCCACGTTGGGCTCCCTGCGTGGAGCCTGCCTCTCCCTCTGCCTGTGTCTCTGCCTCTCTGTGTCTCTCATGAATACATAAATAAAATCTTAAAAATAAATAAATAAATCGATAGGTTTCCTCCTCATTCTTCTTCTCTCTTTGGCCTTTTCATCTTGGCTCTTGAATCCATTTGATGACACACCCCAATAATATGAGAAAACAGCCTTGCTGCCCAGTATGTAAAGATGTCCCAAGTTCATCCTGTACATTTCTTTTTCTTTCTTTCTTTTTCTTTCTTCTTTCTTTCTTTCTTTCTTTCTTTCTTTCTTTTCTTTCTTTTCTTTCTTTCTTTCTTTCTTTCTTTCCTTCCTTCCTTCCTTCCTTCCTTCTTTTCTTTTCTTCTTTTCTTTTCTTTTCTTTCAGGATTTTATTTGGGACGCCTGGGTGGCTCAAGGGCTGAGTGTCTGCCTTCAGCTCAGGGCGTGATCCCAGGGTCCTGGAATCGAGTCCCGCATTGGGCTCCCTGGATGGAGCCTGTTTCTCTCTCTGCCTGTGTCTCTGCCTCTCTCTCTCTATCATGAATAAATAAATAAAATCTAATTTTTAAAAGTGATTCTTCTTCTTTTTTTTTTTAAGATTTTTATTTATTTGGGCATCTTGGGTGGCTCAGTGGTTTGGTGCCTCCTCAGCCCAGGGTGTGATCCTGGAGACCCAGGATCCAGTCCCATGTCGGGCTCCCTGCATGGAGCCTGCTTCTCCCTCTGCCTGTGTCTCTGCCTCTCTCTGTCTATCATGAATGAATAAATAAAAACCTTAAAAAAAAGAAGAAAAAAAAGAATCACTTAAAAAAAATCACTTTTAAAAAAGTAAAAAGAAGAATCACATTTTATTTATTCATGATAGAGAGAGAGAGAGAGAGAGAGAGAGAGAGAGAGGCAGAGACACAGGCAGAGGGAGAAGCAGGCTCCCTGCAGGGTGCCCAATGTGGGACTCGATCCCAGGACCCCGGGATCACGCCCGGAGTCGAAGACAGACACTCAGCCCTTAAGCCACCCACGCATGCTGTCCTGTACATTTTTTATTTAAAGACCTTATGCATTTATTCACGAAAGACATACACAGAGAGAGAGGCAGAAACACAGGCAGAGGGAGAAGCAGGCTCCATGCAGGGAGCCCGACCTGGGACTCGATCCCAGGACTCCAGGATCATGCCCTGGGCTGAAGGCAGATGCCAAACCGCTGAGCCACCCAGGGATTCCCATGTCCTGTACATTTCTTGCCTCCTACCTGGAATTGGTCATTTTCCAAGGAACCCTGGTTCCTTTTCATTGGAAATGGTATTTAGAGACCACCTTCTCAATGGCTAGGTCACTCAGTTGCTAGGGTTAGTCATTTTTCCCAGAACTTTTCAGGGGGACAAAGCCAGGAAATAATTTTTTAAAGAAAAAGTACATCATGCATTTATACTAGTATTCCAGTCCAAATTCAGGATGACAAGATTTGTACTTTCTTTCTCTTGTTTAATAGCTTCACTGAGATAGAATTCATATACCATAAAAGTCATCTATCCAAACTTCCTTTATTTTATATTTGTATCTGTTTTCAATTAAGTAGACATTCTTGTTTATAGTGACATTAACACAATTGCTTATTTGCTTTAATACATACACACATACAGGTACATGTAGAAAATATAGTAGTTTCAGAATAACATTACTAACACTATCATTACTAAAAACAATTTAAAGTTTCTTTACAATTCTTTCTGCTTCAAGTATGCCCTACTAGAGAAGTACAGACAAATGACTTTGCTTTTACCACTTGAAATAATTCTGCTGAGTTTAATTCACCAATGATACATAGTTAAGTTCATTTGTTCAATTTTGCTTTTGCTTTTAAGGGGTTGCTTATACTTCACTTTAATTTAATTTTGTTTTATGATGATATAAAACTTTACACAGTGCCAAAACTAAATTCACAAAACAAGATATATTCAGAGGAGTCTAACATTTATCTCTGTGTCTGGCTCCTGTTCCTTCTATTCCCATGTAGTATTTATATTTTATTATTAAACTCACTTTATTTTTATTTTATTCAGATTAGTATTATTCCTATAATGAATTCATTCTTATTTTATCCTTCCTTTGTCATTTTTTTTGATGTAAGCATTTATCATAACACACGTGTGTGTGAAAAGTGTATTTTACTATTCCCTTCTTTATTCGATAAAATGATAGCCTATTATATATACTGTTTTGCCTACTGAGGGTTTGGGTTGTTGTTTTTTTGTCCTATAATATATTGTGATGAGCACTCCGCAGCACCATATAGAATTACAGACTTGATAATATTATTCAGTTAGTCCCCTGGGTTGAGGCAGCCTTTTGTAAAGTGGGTTCTACCAACAGCAGTTACAATGAATAACTTCATGTATATGTCTTTTCTCTTTGCCAATTTATCTTTGGAATGGATTCCTTGAAGTGGGTCAGTTGGGTCAAAGGGAAAATGCAACAAGTAATTTTGCTCCATATTGCCAGATTACCCTCTGTGGGGATCGTGCTGTGTCGCAGTGCCCACCAGCAACAGTATGAGAGCACACTGCCAAACATTTCAATTCTGCTCAGCTGATAGGAGAAAGTATCTGTGTTGTTTTGATTTGTATTTGTTTTATTGGAAGTGAAACTGCACATCGTTATATATAGAAAGAGGTCATCTACAGCTCTTTTTCTGTTACTTTTGTTCCTATCTTTTGCTCATTTTTCTAGAGGGTTATCAGTCTCTTCTTTCTTTTCTCCCAGCTTTTTTTTCTTTAAGCTTCCATTTATTTATTTGACAGAGAGAGAGCGAGACCATGAGTGCACAAGCAGGGGGGAGAGGAAGAGGCAGGCTCCCTGCTGAGCAGGGAGACTGATGCAGGGCTCGATCCCACGACCCTGGCTGGGATCATGAACTGAGCTGAAGGCAGACGCTTAACCACTGAGCCACCCAGCCACCCACCCAAAACGCCCCTCTCCCAGCTTTTTTGACATATAATTTATGTCATTGTGTAAGTGTAAGATGTACAAGGTGTTGATTTGATACATGTCTATACTGCATTATGATCACCACCACAGCATTAGCTACCAATCTTTTTTTTTTGAAGTTCCGCATATATCAAATATATAAACCTCCGAGACGCAATTACAAATATTTCTCCTACTTTGTTTGCTTATTTATTTAATATTTACTTGGCGGGATCCCTGGGTGGCTCAGCGGTTTGGCGCCTGCCTTCAGCCCAGGGCGTGATCCTGGAGTCCCAGGATCGAGTCCCACATCAGGCTCCCTGCATGGAGCCTGCTTCTCCTTCTGCCTGTGTCTCTGCCTCTCTCTGTGTCTATCATGAATAAATTTTTAAAAAATCTTTATAAAAATAATATTTACTTGGCTTCTGGTGTTTTCTTCCTTTCTTTTTCCCTCCACATTTTTTGCAATAGATTTTTTAAAAAATTTAGTCACATTTATTAAACTTTTACCTTATTGTTTCTGAATTCTGAGTCTTAGAAAAATTCTCCTCATTCCCCGGTTATATCTCTTTCCTGGCTAGAATCCCATCCATTTTTTACCGCTTTCTTGCCAAGACCCCGTACCCTCAGTCCCACTGTCTTTCTGTTCCACTCATTAGGCAAATCCCAGAGATTAATCTAATCCTACAGCCTTGTATTCTTTATACGTTAAGTGCTGCAAGAACACACACACTGACACAGTTCCATGAATTGACTTGAACCTTGGACCCTCACCTTTGCTCAATTGCTATTCCAATTCTTCTCCAAGTCCACACTCTATCCTTTCCAGCTTTCTCGAAACAGATTACCTCTTCTCTCACTTCACAGCCCCAACCAGGACACTCAGATAGGAACTCACTCGGCTTCCTGCTTCCTTACCCCATCCCTCGGCCCACCCAGGCTGATCTCTCCAGCAGGCTATGGTTCCCTTTGCTGTGTTTCCCCCAAGCATAAATCAAGCTCAGGTCTCTCCTATGGGAGAGACACACAAACCCACTCAACAAACCTTCCTGATCAGATACCCCTTTAGCTACCCACCTTTCTCTCTCTCTCTCTCTCTCTCTCTTCCTGGCAAAACCTCCAGGAAGACCAATGGATGTGCTACCTCAGGTCCCTCATCTAGTTGCTCCTCAATCTAATGTAACTGGGATTTACTCTTCTGAGACTACTGGTATGTTCCACGGCTGGCACCCTATTTGTGGCTTCCTGAACATGCTGGTCTGCGAGCATTCACACAGGCAGTGCCGCTGCCCGAAATGTGCCCCCCACCCCAATTCGCACACACTCTATTCCCGGATCCCCTGCCATCTCTCTCTGCCTGGAAAATCCCTTCTTATTCTTTCGGTTCACATCCTATTTCCTCGGGGACAGCCTTCCCCGATGCCCCCAGGTAGGCTCGTACTCTTCCTGCAGTGATTCCAGGGCACGTCGCTCAGCCCCCATCAGGTGGCTCAGTGCCCGCAGAGGCCTTGGAAGCTGAGCCAGGGGCCATAAACAACAGGAAATGAGGGCGGGGTGATAGCAGCGGTGATGTCTGTGTGTGTGTTTGTGTCAATTCTACAGGTGGCCTGGCCTCATGCTACACCTGGAAGAGAACCAAGGGGTTTTGTCCAGAGACTAGTGTGCCAGTTTGGGGGTCTGGCCAGGGCGGAGGTGGCCTCTGAGGTGCAGAAGGACTGGTCAGACTAGCAGGGGGTGGTGTGTGGGACGCCTGACCTGCCTGCCCTGGCCTGGGGGGTAGCAGGGGAGGGTGGGGCCGGCTCCAGGCAGACAGGCCCCAGCCTGCCAGCCCAGGGCTCCAGCACATGAGGCAGCCTCAGGATCTGCGAGGCAGCCTCAGGATCCGGTTTCAGTAGGGTGTGTGAGTGCGTGAGAAGGAACAGGGGAAGGAGGAGAGGGAGGCTGCGCTGGAACGTGCTCCTCCTTCCTCCTTAGGTCCCAGAGCACAGTAGTTTGGAGACTTGTGGCTCTAGGAGGGCACGTGATAAGGGTGGGTCTGACCCCAATGTTCTCATAGCAAGGCTGTGACCCCAGGACCCACAAGCTGTCCTATCCACAGACTCTGAGCAGCTGGAAGGGCATCCCAGGACCCTCTGAAGATACCTCTTGGCTCATTTAATGGCCAGCGGTGTGACTGAGGTGCAGCGTAGAAGGTGAATGACCCCAACTCTGGCTAAACAACCTAAACCACTCCAGGAAGCCCAGCACTTTAGCCTGTGCCCAGAGACCAGCAGGAAAGGCGACTGGGTCTATCAGGGTGGGGGAGTAGTTTTACGTGGGCACCAGCAGACTCAGAGTATCATCTCTCTCCTCCTGGTCCCATCAACCCAACTGAAAAAGTGCCTCCACAAGTGGGTTTGCTGGATTAGGGTAACACACACTCTTAGCTCTCCATCTGTGCCCATTTAGCCTGGTAGCTACTCACCCCAGGAACTGTGAGCAGCTCAAATAGGCTGGGGGACACAGGGAAGGCAGATCCCAGTAGTGGGTCCTGAGGACCAGAGGCCGGAACACATCAGTCTGTTAGATTCAGCCACAGGCCTTGGCCCCACAAAGTGAGACTGTCATCCAGCAGGGTGAAAGGAAAACCCCACAGACTCATCAACCTTGAGCCTGTTCTGGGAAGTGGTGAGGTGGACAAAGCAGAGGGACACTGGTTTTCTAGAATTTACCTGGTCTTGTTTGGGATCTAGCTACAGCAGCCCCACCACAAATGGCCCTGCACAGTGAGACCTTGGTATACATCTGTGCAGGCAAGACGCACACTTCTCAAACGCCTTGCTAAAGTCTTCCTGAGTATCTCCCTTGCTCACCACCTGAATGGGTCCCCTGAGAAAGTGGGAGAAGAGGAGGAGAGAGGATGGTAAAAGTCTGTAGGGCAGGTGGACATAGGCCCAGGGAGAAGCAGCACAGAGACGAGAAGGTGGACACCAGGTAGCAACCAGGGAGCCCTGTTCCAAGCATCAGCACGAAGCTCTGGCCTCCATATCGTGTGTGGGACCAGACGAGAGTGGAAAACGCAGCCCTGTCCAACACCTACTTGCCTACTGAGTGCCAGTTCCTGTGTTGAGGGCTGGCTCGGGACCTAAAGGAAAATTAACCCTGGTATTTCCCTTCAGGAGGTAATCGCAGACACAGGTAAATAAAAAATCAAAAAATACATCTGCACACCGTGTGTTTTGTAACAGGCAGGGGTACAAAGGTCTTAGACCGACTTAGGTCTAAGAGAGGTCTAGGGTACAGGAGAAGCTTTGTGAAGGAGATGACAATGAAACTGAGCTGAGCCTTGAAAGACCAGTAAATGAGCCTGGGAGATAATGTCGGGAAGGCTGTTCCAGGAGAAGGGTGGTGTAGGCAAAGGCGTAGGAGAGAAGAGAATCTTCCCTTCAAGACAAGGCAAGGTACTGCTGAGGCCAGACAGGGCAAAGCAACGCCCACCCCGGGCAGAGCAGCTCAGCCTGGAACCCCCTCCCAGGGAATCTGCCCTCTGGTCCCACCCGGGAGGTAGGGCGGCACGTGAGGAAGGAAGGCCCGGGCAAGTGCATTCTGACCAACCGGTGTAAATAAAGCAGCTGAGGTGCAAACTCTGCGTGGAACGAAAAGGCCAGGGTAGGGCGGGCGTCAGCAGCGTCAGAGTTGGCCTGGTGCCCTGACGCTGTGTCAGGACCAATTTCAAGGTGGATCATCACTGGTAACTTCGGGCGCTCAGTTCATGCTCTTTCTTTTTTTTTTTTCTTTCTTTTTTTTTTTATAAATTAATTTTTATTGGTGTTCAATTTACCAACATACAGAATAACACCCAGTGCTCATCCCGTCAAGTGTCCCCCTCCGTGCCCGTCACCCATTCACCCCCACCCCCCGCCCTCCTCCCCTTCCACCAGCCCTAGTTCATTGAACTAGTTCATGCTCTTTCTTGTTGGCGCCTTGCAGTGGGTATCTGCATCCCTTCCCCCTTTTTCTGGAAGCCCATCTGACAGTTAATTCCGTATGGTCCTACTGAGCTGACCCCATCACTGCTACGGGGACGAACAAGTGCATGTCCTAGGCTGGCCAGTCAGGGTACTTCACCCCCTTGAACCACAATAATATGGAATGAATCAAATTCTTCTCTGGAGTCTAATATGTGGACACTGGAGGACAAGGGAGTTTCTTTTTTTTCTCTGAGATAGTGAGTTGTCATGACCATGTAAGCCAAGAACAGGGTTTGCACAGGGACGCCTGGGTGGCTCCGTGGTTGAGCATCTGCCTTTGGCTCAGGGCGTGATCTGGGGTCCTGGGATTGAGTCCCGCATTGGGCTCCCTGCATGGAGCCTGCTTCTCCCTCTGCCTGTGTCTCTGCCTCTCTCTGTGTCTCTCATGAATAAATAAATAAAATCTTTAAAAAAAGAAAGAAAGAAAGAGTCTACAGAACAGGCCAACTGAGATGAACACAGGACCAAAACATTGGGAGAAAGACACTGGGTCCTATATTCACTTGGGCCCAGAGAGAGTTCAGTCCCTGAACTTAATAGTTACATAGACCAATACATTTTCTTTGTGCTTCAATTAGTTTGATCTGGGATTCTCCCGACAGCAGCTGCTAACTAGAGGATAAATTTTAACCAATTTGGTCTGGTTTCTGAAACCACTGTGATCCGGCTCCTATCTACCTGCCTCAGATATCCCCTCTCTCCTTCTCCCTTTCCTTGAGCACTAGCCCTAACCACCTATGTAGAGTTTCTACAACCTGCCAGGCTTTTTTTTTTTTTTTTTTTTTAAGATTTTATTCACTTATTCATGAGAGACACGGAAAGAGAGGCAGAGACACAGTCAGAGGGAGAAGCAGGCTCCATGCAGGGAGCCCGATGTGGGACTCAATCCTGGGTCTCCAGGATCACGTCCTGAACTGAAGGCAGATGCTCAACCACTGAGCCCCCCAGGCGCCCCCCTGCCAGGCTCCCAAATGCCTCCGTGATTTTGTAGACTCGCTATTCCATTTGCCTGGAACTCTCTTCCCCTTCTCATTCACAGGCTCCATTTCTGCTCCTTCTTCAAGCAGGGCCCAGCATCTCTACCTCCTAACAGTGAGAATCTTCCCTGAGCCACCCGGGGCTGATGGAGGACCCTCTGGTCTCCGTGGCTCTGTGTGTACTGTGTCTTCAGGGTGCTCTCTGCACGCTGGTGTCGTTGCCTTGTCCCCCCCACCCGCCCCGGACCATGTGGCACCATGTGGCACCCCTAGTGCTCGGCCATGCACACAGTAGGTGTCCAGCAGATGCCTGCTGGTTAGAAGCGGGAGGAGCAGCTCAGGTGGCAGATTCCACAGTGTACATCCTGCTGGGCCAATCAGGCCAAATTTCCGCTCCTCCATGGAGGCCTAGCGGGCTGCCTGCCTTCTTGGGGCTCCTCATGGACACTTGGATCTACCTGCTCCAAAGGGCCAGGCTTCCTGCGACGTCTCTGTTGTTCCACGGCAAACCCCTCCCGAGTCTGAAATACTGCCAGCGACTGCCCCTCGGCCTGCTTAGGGACCGCGGCCACAGACAGCCTGGAGCCACACGCAGGACATTTCTGACAGGCAGGGAGGCCCACACTGAAGGAGGAGAGGAAAGGCTGAGGCAGGGGTCCTCCAGGGGGCAGTGCCCGGGCTCCTGCTGACAGGCTCGCACTGGCCGTGCTGACAGCCCGGATGAAGGAGGGAGGGAGGGAGGCACGGGGAGCCAGAGGGGAGGACTTCGAGCCAAGAAGCTGCTGAGAGCAGCCACTCCTCCCTGTGAGAGCATGGCTGCTGGCCAGACTGCACAGAGGCCACCTAACCCAGAGCCGAGGGCACAGTCCCAGGTGTCCTCCGTATCCCCCCTCCAGCTCAATGACAGGGGCTAAGCCCCGCCCCCCCCAAGCCCCTGCACTCGTCACTGGGAGCGTGACCACACACAGTTGAGCCTCTGCCTCAGGATAATGGGTGAAGCAGCCAAGCACATGCAGGCCCCTGCACAATACCTGGTAAGGGCCACGATGATCACTATAGCAATGACGGAGACTTAAACGTTCCAGACACTGTCCTACGTGCTGTGTGCACACACCCTCGCTTCATCCTCACAAGCACCCCATGGACAGGCACCACCTGCACCCATACTGATCACACTGCCTTCGGGAACACATGAAGGCCACTTGCCCCTTTGAGAGAAGCCCGTTGTCAGGGGGATGGGGCAGCCTGTGGTGGGGAGAGAAGTGAAAGTGTTCGGGAGAGCTCAGTCTCTACGGAACCTTGGTGGTGGAGGAGAGGATGGAAATGGAATGGGAACGGGGGGTGGGGGGGAGCTGCAGGGTCAAGGCGGGGAGCTGGCAACCAGCGTGTCTGTACTTGGGCTGGAAGGAGGCAAGCAGAAGGGGGGTCGGGGAATGAGGCCCAAGCAGGGACGGGGGCGGGATCCAGAGTAGGAGAGGGGGACACAGGAGGCAGGACACCTCCCTGGTAATGGGGTGGGGTGGGGGTGGGGTGAGATGTGACACCGGCTACCCTGACAGGTGCGGCTGGAGGGAGGGGGACCCGAGCAAATGTCCCCCAGACAGAAGCTCTGATGCTGAGCACTGAGCAGAGGCGCAGACCACGGCACACCAGGGGCCAGTGCGTGTCTTGGGTTCTCCAGCAGCAGTTCAGCGGCCCAGAGGCAGAGAAGCACCTGCAGGAATTCAATCACAGCCATCGCTGTATTTGGAACCTAATGGGACTCGGAGAAATGATGAGAGCACCCATGATGCCTAGGACTCCGAAGCTGGGTGGTGGTCTTTGGCTTCGATGGTGAAGAGGGCAAGGCCAGGCCAATGCAGCCCCTCAAGATAAACCTAACATTTCCCCGTTTTCCATTCCGGTGCCATTTACCTAGCATCAGCACCTTCTACGAAGGGGAACACCTATTTCACAAACAAATCTCTATCTTGCCGACTGGATGGTATCCCTCGGAGTCATTCTTGCCTCTCATCCAACAGATGAGCAAATCCTATTCATCTCTGAACATACTGGAAATCTATCCACTTCTCTCTATCCCCACTGCTGCCATCTGGGGCTAAGTCATCACCTCTTGACTACTGTTGATGGTCGGCGACCAGCTTCCACTCTTGCCCCTCAATCCATTCTCTAGAAAGGCCAGAACGATAGTTCTCAATTATCAGCCATATCATGCCATTCGTCTGCGTAAGACTGTCCCAGTGCCCTTTGGATAAAACCAAACCAAGGGTGACAAGGCCAAACCCTCACCTGCCTCTCACTCCATTTCAGGTCTTCTCCTTACGTGGAGCCGTTGAAAACAACCTAGTTTTTTCTGTATCCGGAATTTTCCAAAAACACTCTGGGCTCTTCCCAAGGCTGGCTCTTCATTTTCACTCAGCTCTGTTCATATGCCACCTCCTCAGGGAGGTCTTCTAGAACTCCTCCGTCTAAGGGGTTTCTCCTCCTGCCACTATCATTCACTTGCTGGATTTTCTTCTTTCTTTCATTTAGCACTGTATAAAATTATCTCATTATTTGCTTGTGCTCTCTCTCATGTACCGGTTTCTCATAGCACAGAGAATGCAAGCTCTATGGGATGAGGGATCTGCCTATCTCGTTCACTACAATATCCCCCGGCACCCAGAACCATGTCTAGCAGAGTAGGTGCTGAATAAACATGTGCTACGTGAGATCAGCGGTCTGCCTCCCTCCCAGTCTACAAAGCCACCTGCGTCTGCTCCACCACCTCTTCCATCCTTCGTGATAAGGCTGAGGAAGTGTCCCGTTTTTTCTATCAAAGATCAATCTCCCCACGCCCCACCTGCACAACGTCTTCCCATCTCAGTCACAGTAAAGGGTGATGTCCCTGCAATGGCCTAGAGGTCAGCCCTGATCCCTGACGCCCCTCCTCCCCCACTTCCTCTCCTGCTACTTCGCCCCCCTGCTAATACACCACAGCCATACCCCTTGCTGTCTTAGGGCCTTTACTCAGCTGTTTCCTCAGCCTGGAATGTTCTTCCTCCAATAGTCATTTGGTTTACGCCCTCACCTCTCTCTCGTCTTTATTCAAATTGCACCTCTCCCAGGAGATGAACTCTGACCACCCTATTTACACTGCAACCTCCTCTTACCCACCCTGGCCTACCCTTTCTCTTCTCCCACAGTATGTATCTTGTTCTGATTTACTAAATACTTTACTTACTAGTTGTTTAGGGTCTGTGCTTCCCTGCTAGAATATAAGCTTCATAAAGGTAGGCTTTTGAGATGAGGAAATTATCCTAGATTATTCAAGTGGGCCCTAAAGCATGCACAGATGTCCTTCGAGGAGACGTGGAGACAGATTTTACCACATACAGAAGAAAAGACAAAGTGACCAGAGGGGCAGAAATTGAAGTGATGTGGCCACAAGTTGGGGAACACCAGCAGCCACCAGAAGCTGGAAGAGGCAAGGAACAGATGATCTCCCACAGCATCCCGAGGGAGTGTGGCCCTGGTGACTCTCTGATTTGGGCCCAAGGATGTGGATTTTGGACTTCTGGCTTCCCGAACAGTGAGAGAATCACTTGTTACAGCAGTTACAGGAAACTCATATAGGTACGTTGTTTTCTGAGCCCCAACGGAGAAATGAAAGAAGGCTGCAGCCATCTCTCCCCTCTGCTTGGGAATGAGACATGACAGTGAGCGAGCAGAAGTGGTCTTGTCAGATGAGACCTTGTGCCTTCAGTGGAGAGGGCTGGGGAAGGCAGCCCAGGCTTGGGAGCTGCCCCCCAACTACTCTGCATCCCACCACCGCTTACAGGCTCAGGAAGGACTAGAAAGGAAAGACTGGACAATACGACTGTTTTGACAGGGTTCAAGTTCCAAACACCCAGATGCTTATGCCCAACGGGTGGCTGCCAAATGTCCATCTCAAATTCAGACCTAAATCCTGGGCTCAAGACTTATTATCCAACTGCATCTGGAGCATCTTGGCCATGATCCCTCACTGGCATCTGGGTTCAACATATTTTTAAAAAGTAACCCCCCAAAAAATAAATAAATAAATAGAAATTAAAAAAAAAAAAGGAATCCATGATCTCCTCCCAAATCTATGCCTCCTCCTTTCCCCCCCCCCAGTGAAGAGCACCCAAGTCACAGACAAAGGGACAACCTATCAGGCTGCTCGCTGCCTCTGGGGCCTGAGTGTGGCCCCACTGCTTCTTTCTCAGGGGTCAGTCCCCACATTCAGCGAAATCTACACCACCTTCCTTAGAGGGCTCCTGTCCCCTCAACTTCAGTCTCAGTCCAAAATAAAGTGTGGAAGAGAAGCCCTAAAGCAGTTATCACCTGTCTCAACACCTGTAGCATCTTCCTTCCTCACCAAGCAGGGAACAGGGCAGATGAGCTTCCTTCTAGAAGCTGCCTTGCCCTCCCCTCCTCCAGTGATCCTATTCTCTACCCTTCCTCACTTATTTGCTCCTACATCACACCGTGGACCGGGTCATTACTAACAACAAAAGCCCTGTCCTACCCCAATCTCAGACAGGTTCTCCAGCCACCTCCACCTACTGAAGTTATCTACGGCTCACCTACTCCTGTAGCTAAACTCCAAACCTTCAACTCACTAGATCTTCAGGCCACAGGTCCTGTTGTCTTTTTACTATCCTTCACCTCCTTCTGTTCGTACTACCATCCTCACCCCATCTGAAATCCATCATAACAATCTCTTCCTTTTTTTTTTTTAAGATTTTATTTATTTGACAGAGAGAGAGAGAGAGAGAGAGAGAGAGAGAGAGAGAGAACGCACACAAGTAGGCAGAGCAGTAAGCAGAGGGAGAGGGAGAAGCAGGCTCTCTGTGGGGAGCCCAACACAGGGCTCAATCCCAGGATCCCGGGATCATAACCTGAGCCGAAGGCAGAGCCATCCAGGCGCCCCACACTTCCTTAATTCACTCTCAGCTTCTTCCCTCCTCTCTCATTCAGCTAAAACACAACCGTGTTTTAAATTCCATTTCCTGCCTACTCCGGGCACGTGCCTGCACAGAGAAAGGATGCAGGCCAGAGAGGGACGCACGCCGGTTCATCTCATCTGAAATGCCAGGGAGTGAGGCCTTTGTGTGGCCTGGGCCACCGTACTGTACGTTACTAGCTCAGCCACTCTCCCATCCTGGGTAACTATTCACATCTTCTCCTCTCCTGATGTCCCCCACCCCTCCTCCCTCATCCCTACTGTCCCCAGGTGGCCCCACTGACCATGGCACTGAAGGAGCGGAGACGGTGAGAACAGAGCTTCCACAGGCTCCAAACCACCATGTGCCTGCCCTTGTGCCCACCGTCTCTACTGTCTCTACTTTCTTTCCTATTTGAACTGTCCATACTCATCACTGGGCCAACTTTTGTTCCCTCGACCTTATCCCTTCCCACGTACTATGGGACACAGCTCCGGGAAGTCTTCACTCCCGCACTGTCTCATTTCTGGATTGTTCCTGTCAGCATACAGACATTATCTTCCCCACAATGAACTGTCCCTGGCCTCCTCTTTCTTCTAAAGCTTTAACATTTTTGCTTTTCCAACTCGGTATTAGGAAAAAATTCAAACATACATAAAAGTTGAGAGACAAGTACAATGATCCCCTATATATCTGCCACCTAGATTCAGCTACTGTGCATTTCTTTCTTTCTCTCTACAGAAACACACCTTGAAAGGGTTACCTACACCTGCCCTCTCCTGACTCTTGATTTCCACTCAGGTCATGACCTAAGGGTCATGAGATGGAGCCGCGATGGGCTCCACATGGGGCGTGGAGCCTGCTTGGGATTCTCTCTCCCGCTCCCTCTGCCCCTCCCCATCTTCCTCTCTTAAAAAAAAAATTGTCCTAGTTTGGACAACTTACAGGAGCACCCTACCTACAACCAACACATTACACAGTTAATTGTCCCTCTTAAAATACTTTAACTTGGCTTCCAGGACACCATATTTTCCTGGCTTTCCTACTATCCCACTGTCACTCTTGTTTCTTTCTCCTTTGCGGAAGGTGTCTCCTCATCCCACAGGACTAAATGTTCGTTTGCCTGAGGGCTCGGTCCTTGCTTTTCTTCTCCCCCTACCTTCACTTATTTGGTGGTCTCTTCCGTTTCCATAGCCTGGACCTCTCCCCTGAGTCCCAGGCTCCTTGACACCTCCATTTGAAGGTCTAAGAGGCCTCTCAAACTCTCCCTGTTGAAACTCGAGTTCCCCATCCTCCCCCTAAAACCTGCTCCTCTTGCAGACCTTTCTCCAGCTTGGTAAAGGGCGCCTTCTTGGTCCTTCTCGTTGCCCAGGCTAAACACCGAACGTCAGCCTCCCCTCCTCTCTTTCTCTCACACCCACATGTGAGCTGCTGGCACGCCTGTCACTCTGCCTTCAGATAATATGTCTCGTCTGACCACCTCTGCTGCTTCTACCATGGCCTGCGTCACCACTGTCTCTCTGGTAGATGATGACAACGGTCTCCTAGGTGGACTCCCTGCCTGGCCACAGTCTATTCTCTCTTTTTTTTTTAAAGATTTATTTATTTATGATAGACATAGAGAGAGAGAGAGAGAGAGAGAGAGAGAGGCAGAGACACAGGAGGAGGGAGAAGCAGGCTCCATGCCGGGAGCCCGACGTGGGACTCGATCCTGGGACTCCAGGATCGCGCCCTGGGCCAAAGGCAGGTGCTAAACCTCTGAGCCACCCAGGGATCCCCCGCCACAGTCTATTCTCATCAAGACAGCCAGAGAGATCCTGTAAAGCCTGTGATAACGCCTCTGCTCAAAATCCTCCATCCTTATAATGACCTACAATGTCCCCATGCTTTAGACTTCTCTTTCTCTCTCTTTTTTTTTTTAAGATTTTATTCATTTGTCAGAGAGAGAGAGAGAGAGAGAGAGAGAGAGAGAGAAAACAAGCAGGGGGAGAGGTTGGACACAGAGAGAAACAGGCTCTCGGCTGAGCAGAGAGCCAGACATGGGGCTCGATTCCAGGACTCCAAGACCACAACCCAAGCCTAAGGCTTAACTGACTGAGCCACCTGGGCGCCCCAACTGCTGGACTTCTCTTAACTCCCTGACTTCATCTCCCATTACTTCTCACTTGGGGAACAGAGGCCCCCCTCCTGTTCTGGGATCCCACCTGAGAGCCTTCACACTGGCTGCTTCCTCTCCGGGCAAGGCTCTTCCCTCGGCAGCAGCATGGCCCCTCCCTAACTGCCCTCAGGGTTTTACCTGAGTGTCACCTGCCCAGGGAGGGCTTTTCCAGTCACCCTTTCTAAAGTGGCAGCCCCCAGTCCAGGTGGCTCAGCGGTTTAGCACCTTCAGTCCTGGGGGTGATCCTGGAGACCCAGGATCGAATCCCGCATCGGGCTCCCTGCATGGAGCCTGCTTCTCTCTCTGCTTGTGTCTCTGCCTCTCTCTCTGTGTGTTCGGTCATGAGTAAATAAATGAAATCTTTAAATAAATAAACAAATAAATAAATGGCAGCCCCTCCCTGACTTTCTAGTCACTCCCCCACTCCATCTCACGTCCTATACATTTTACTTCTATGTCTTGGGGTTTTTTGCCTGCTTCCACTAGAATATGAGCCCTGGGAAGGCAGGGACATTTGTCTCTTTATTTTGCTCACTGCTGTGTCTCCAGCATCCCGAGCAGCACTTGATGCCTAGTAGGCCCTCCATAAATATTTGTTGAATGAATGAATGAAAGACGGAGCTAAGGCCTCCACCTCCACGGATTACCAAGTGGAGGAGATGAGATGCAAAGTTCCTGGCACACCATGTTGCTCAATAACTGTCAGGTTCCTTCACCTCCCTGCCTCCCCTCCCAGTTTTGGTATCAGCCATGCCCTCCCTCTCCCTTGGGGAGTGCCGGCTTAGAGGTAGGGGTGATGCAGGAGCTGCCCTACCGGACTCCAGGACTCCCTCAGCCCCGAGGCCCGGCTTGGCTCCCAGACATTGGCTCCTCTGGCTGGATGCAAGCTACGTTGCTTTAACTCAGGAAGCTGAAGGCTCCAGAACAATTGAGTGAGACTTTCAGAAGTCCCACCTGCAAGCAGATCTGTGTATCCAAGGCCCAGGGACTGTTGTACCCAATACCCCACCCTCTCACACACACATCAATGCCGCCCCTCTCCAGAATGCTCTCCCACGGTTCCTCGGGCCCCTTCACGTTACAGTGTATAACCTGCCCGACTCCGGCCACCTCACTCCAGGAAGACTGGTGTGTTCTATCCCCCAGAGACTGCTGCTGTTCCCCTACACAGGACGGGGCCCTGGGAACTAACCATCCTCGGCCAGGTACTCGCCTGGCACAATCCATTCTGGCCATGGCTGCTCCCTTCTGGGGTGGCCTGAGACCCAACTCTGCCCTAACGCTGGGCACCTTTCTCTTCATTTTGGGAAAAAGGCTGTTTCCTACAGATGAACCCCTGGTCTGGGGCTGCCTCTCTTGGAGTCCTTGCCCCTGTATTTGGATGACTAAGCCCGCTGGAGAAAACCCTCACAAGCACACCAGCTGGTGCCACTACGGATTCCCTGTTCCCCATGAGGCCTGCTCTGCTGCTTGGCGGTCTCTGGGTTGTCCATTCCGCAGAGTGGCCTCGTAAGCACCTCCACTCGCCCCGAACCTCCATCCTAGCACCCCGCCCTCCCGTGCCACATGGGAACCCCTCTTCTGCTTTCTAGGGAAGATTAAAGGGAACCCCTTCACCCTCGTACTGTACTTCTGAGCCCGTCTAGGTTTCTAGCACCCACCCCCCTTGAGATCAAAGGCCAGTCCCTCTCCTCTCTGTCCTCAGGGACCTTGCGGTATCACCCACCCCGTCCTTCCTTCCTGTCTTCCCACCACTCCTCTCTGTGTACAAGACTTTCAACACCCTCTTCACTCTCGTGGCCACACCCTCCCCAGCTTGACGCACCTGTCCCCTCCCTCAGGAGCACAGCACCTGGAAGAGTCCACACACACTGACCACAGGGCCCGTGTCACAATTCCGACAGATGTGTGGCTCCCCCCAGGTCCTCCACCCCGAGACACAGGTCTCAAGGACGTCTCTGTCTCTGGTTCCAAACGCTAAGGCCACCCCTTCCTGCCTTGACTCCTGCAGGTTTTAAGCCTCTTATTCTCCAAACGTGTTCAGATCCTGGACCAGGCTGAGGGAAGGCCAACCGTTCTCAGCCTGACCTCAGACCTTCCTGGGAAGCCCTTCCTCTGCTTTGTCTCAGGTCCCTAGGCACTGACTGCCCCAATCCCAGGTTCGGCAGCCTTGTTTCCCAAGTGGCCCGTGAGTGCCCCGGGCTGGTGGCATGCCCAAACTTCCCGCTGGATCAAACTTCAGCAGGGCTCGTGTGGTTCCTACTATGTCACACACAGTGCTTACAGATTGGTAGATCTCTGATACGTGTTTAGGAAATAATAATCATCACCTTACTTTTAGCTATTGTTTTGCATTGTAACATAATCCTTTTCTCCTCACAAAAGCCACCTGCAGTAAGTGAGGTAGGCATTTCCCCTCATTTACAGATGAGGTTCAAAGAGTTTAGGTAATTTGTCCAAGGCGAGAAGATGCTGAGCCAGGTCTGAAACCTGGGATTTCTGGTTTCAATGTCGGTGTGCCTCCTAGGGCTCCGCAGCGCTCATTTAAAGGAGGAGTCTTTTTTTGTTTTTTTTTTTTTTTTTTTTTTTTAAGGATGAGACTTGTGCCTGGAGCTCCCAGACACCACAAGTGACAAGGTCCCAAAAGAGCATGTGGCCAACGTCCTCTCACATGAACTCAGCAAGGTGTAGGAGATGGCTAGCAAAGCGGGCTAGGTGGCAGGATGGTTCAAGAGGTTGGTAGCTGGTGAACAGCTCTGCTCATGCCTACCACGTCAGTGGCAAGGTTCTGCTGTAGGCTTATCTTGGTCACTGTTTTTATGTATATTGTTCGGCACGGGGATAGAACGGCTTAATCATCAAATCTATGGAAAACGGGCAGCCCGGGTGGTTCAGCGGTTTAGCACCGCCTTCAGCCCAATGCCTGATCCTGGAGGCCCGGGATCGAGTCCCACATCCCTGCATGGAACCTGCTTCTCCCTTTGCCTGTGTCTCTGCCTCTCTCTCTCTCTATCTCATTAATAAGTAAATAAATAAAAATCTTAAAAAAAAATCTATGGAAGACAAAGAAAGGAAAGAAACAGCTTATGGTGGAGGTCTAAGGAGGATCCGAAAAGCTTCGGACAGGCAGCTACATGGGCAGGCCTGGTTTGGGACCAGAAATTCCCTCACACATGCCGAGTAGGACAGGGATGGGGACTTGGCAGCAGCACGTGCAGCACAGGCTTACAGCCTGTGAGTCGTGCTCATAAAGCAGTGTCTCTTGGAGGTCAGTGTCCACGAAGAGCATCACTAGGGAGGTGCTCACCCTTCTATCCTCTCTGCCTACGTGCCTACCTCTAAGGAAGCCCGAGCCCCACTCTGGGTGTCTCCCAGGGGAACAGCAATGAAGTGGACCTGCCTGAGAGAAGAGGATCGTTATGATAGCGAGGGGCCTTCAGTACCTCGTGAGAGTGGAGCTGTTGGGCTAGAGAGGACAGAGAGCACATGATCAGTGGCTTTGAATCTCTGACCATCTGATAGAGGGGATCAGATTTGTTCTGTGGCTCTGGCAGTCACAAGAGGCCCCTGCACAGACGGAAGTTACAGAAAGGGAGACTTTGCCTTTTCTTAGTTTAAAACTCTCTAGTTACTGAGTATCTTGGAGTGGATGGGCTGTTTCTGCAGGCAAAGAGCCTCTGGCTATTGGGAATGGGGGATGGACCAGGTAACCTCCAGGGTTCAGAGACATGGGGGCTCTAGACGTGGCCCCCCCCCAAGCCCAGGGAAAGGACAGGAACCATGGAAAGGAAAGGAAAGGCCCCCCTGGGGCTGAAGTTAGGTGGGAAGGGGTGGCAGGTCTAGTGTCTGTAGTCCCACTTCCGTGGCTCAGGCTGCCAGTCCAGTCACTCGGTGCCAGAGTCTGGGGACTTTCTTGGTAGGGCTGTCTACAGTTTGGATAACTTGTTTTCTCTCTTTAAAAGGAAAGACTTTAGAAAGGGGGGAGGCTGTGGGAGACTATTTCCATCTCGGGTGTCTATTCCAAAGCGCTGGTGTTTTGCCAGGATTTAAGCATAGTATATACAACACCGTTAAAAATAACCCCTTGATTGAACAGAAGGCGTGGGAGAGACGGGACAGCCAGGCAATCCTACTAGAGGGTCGGGAGGTGGATGCGGAGATAAAACTTGTACCCGGAGACCCTGGGAAGGGTTTTATTCCAGAAGAGTCATATCGACTCTAAGGGCCTAAGGGCCATGGAGATACTCTCCCTAAGTGCTCCTTTCCAGAGAACTGCCCAGTGAGTGCCCTGCTTTGGGCGTGCCTGGGACATAAACAAGCTGCCAGTTTTGAAAGGCTCTCCCAGGATCGAGTCTGCCATTTTTCAGTCCTGACTGCCAGCCTGAGACAAAGGTCAGGGAATAACAACAAGGAGAAAGAGCCAAGAAAGGTTAACCATGTCAAAAGCCACAAAGAGGTCAAAGCCACAGAGGCCAGAGAAAGGTCTACTACATTTAGCTATTGGGAGATTCTTGTGATTGTATGTGAAGCCTTCCAGACTTTTCCTTCTATAACCAGACATTTAAACACACACGGGATTATCTCATACGTACTGTTCCACAACTCGCTTTTGAAAAATTTCACAATAAATTGTGGGGTTGTGACATTAAAGCTGACATCATTTTTTATGACTACATAATATTTCATCATGTGGACATACTGTATTTACTTAATCATTCTCAACTAGGAGACACTTATGTTGTTTCCAATTTTTTGCTATCATAAACATGCTGCAGGAAGCATCATATGACAATAACTTGCATGCACAGACATGATTATGTCCTTATGTTAAATATTTAGAAGTGGAATTGTTGGATCAAATGGAATCCACATTTTATATTTTATTACACATTGCCTACATTGCCCTCCAAAATTGTGGAGAGAGCAAAATGCTGTTCTCACGACTTTCTCCAGTCTCTTGGGCCACTCTTGCCCCTATTCATCCCTTATGTGTTGGTATTCCCCAGAGTAATGTCCTTCTGTTTTCCTCTTCTTCCTCTCCAAATTACAAACTCAAATGCCTATGAAAGCCAAGAAAGTGCCGTAAATACATTAATTGGACCAGATGTGAAACAATAAGAAGCAGCATGGTTATAGTGAGGTGGAATATACACACCAAGCATTCACATTACCTGAAAACCCTGTGCCAGCCACACAAAGTGTGTCTGCAGGTAGATTTAGCTGGTAAGCAGCCAGTCTGTGACCCCGTCTACACACTCATCTTACACTACCTCATCCACTGCCAAAACTCCATCTATATGCTAATAGCTCCCACTGCATCATCTCTGGCCCTGACCCCTCCTCCTGGACTCCAGTCTCATGCATGCAAATAACGGCTCTTCATCTCCCAAGTGTCCTCAAGGCATCTTAAAGTCATTGTGTCCACAACCAAGTTCATGATCTTCACCCTTCCCTCTCCTCCTGACAAAGGCCAAGAAATCCAAAGCCAGAAACAACTGTCCTTCTTTTAGGCTCCCTAGCTCGATGAATGGCACCCCTCATTTTTCCTATCTTTGAAGCCAGAAACTTGGGAGTCATTCCAGATTCTTTTCTCTCCCTAGCCTTCCAAATTACCAAATCAATTCAATAGGTTTAAATAAGCATTTACTTGAGTACCTCATCAGTGCCAGGTACTCTTAGGGTTGGCCACTCAAAGGGATGATATGCAGACCCCGTCCTGGAGGGGGAGACAGATAACAATGTCACGATCAGATGTGGTGGTGGCGGCAGTAGGAGAAACGACTTACAAGAGGTTCTGGGATAAGAGACGGGACACTTTGATTCTGTTTCCTTTTTTTTTTTTTAAAGATTTTTATTTATTTATTCATAGAGGTGCAGAGAGAGAGAGGCAGAGACACAGGCAGAGGGAGAAGCAGGCTCCATGCAGAGAGCCTGATGTGGGACTCGATCCAGGGTCTCCAGGATCACGCCCTGGGCTGCAGGCGGCGCTAAACCACTGCGCCACCGGGGTTGCCCTTGATTCTGTTTCCTAAGTGTTCCTCAAACAGTCCCTGTTCTCTGTCCTCACAGGATTGCCATTAGCAGCTACTGCAAAAGTGTCCTAACTGATCTCCATGTTCCCAAGCTTCCTCCTCCAATTCATCCTCCACAAGGGGTTAGAGCGATCTTTCCAAATAGCAAATCTGACCATGTCATTCTCTCGTCTCTTGTCTAAAACATGTCAATAATTCCCCATGTTCTTCAGGATAGAATCAAAATCCTTTCAGAATGACTTGTATGGTCTCCCAGGATCTGGGCCTAGATGACTTCTCCAGTCTGTCTTCCAGAATTCTAGGACGTAACGCTACACGCAAGCCATATCAAACCATTCACAATTCTCTGAATATCCTTCTTGGATATCATGCTCTTGGTTTATGCATTCCCTCTGTCTAGAACACCTGTCCTATCATTTCTCAATTGCCTAATTCCCATACAATCTTTAAGACTTGCATAAAATATCATTTCCTTCAAAAACCCTTTCCTGATCACTTCACCCAAAAAGATGATTTCTCCAGGTGTTTCCTGTTAGACACCCTCCCAGGACTGCAGGCTTATGGCAGGGGAAAGAAAGGAATTTCTAAGACATTTTGCCCAGGCTGCTGAAGGGGACCACATGTCCTTATCTGGAGGTCTTTGAGAACAGACAGTGTTAAGAAAATACGGGAATGTGGGGTAGATAGTGAGTGATTCTAGGGAGGAGGTCAGGAGACCAGAAAAAGGCACAGCTCTGGCTCTGGTTGGGCATGGCCCCAAGGGTCCCATGAATGTTTCAGGTCTGTAGACCACATAATTTGAGGAGCTGCAGACATGATCTATTCCATCCACGAACACTTAAGGCACCCCCTTGCCAAAAACAAAACAACACAAAACAAAACAAAAAAAGAAAGAAGTGTTTTCAACTAAATGACAGTAAGATACCACTCACCAATGGACCCATAAGAGTATCATCTCTGGCTTTTATTTTTATTTTTTTAAAGATTTTATTTATTTATTCACAAGAGACAGAGAGAGAGAGAGAGGGCAATAGGCAGAGGGAGACGCAGGCTCCATGCAGGAAGCCCGATATGGGACTCGATCCCAGGACTCCAGGATCATGCCCTGGGCCAAAGGTAGGCACCAAACTGCTAAGCCACCCAGGGAGCCCTCATCTCTGGCTTTTAAATGCTAGAAGCAAATTACTAGAACTAAGGCCAAGAAGTACTGTAAATAACAGTGGTAGAAGAGAAGTGGACCCAGAAATCCAAGCCTCCTCTGACCCCCCCAATTTAATTAGGTGTCTCCTCTCTATGTATCCATAGCATCCTATGCTTTCATCTATCATAGCACCAACTCTCTATATTATAATCATTTTGTGTTCATGCCTGACTCTCTCTCTAGACTGAATTCTAGGCTGGGAATTATGTATTACTCTACATTCTTAGTACCCAGCATGGTGCCCAGCACGTGGAAATGCTTATAAGATATATAACAGGGGAAGGAGTCAAAGGAAGCTTAGGCAAACAGATTTCAAGTGGAGAAGTCTGGTGATAAAAAGGGAAATATACAATGAATCAGTGCAATATTAAGAAAAAATGTCTTTTATTATGTCAGAGGGATGAGGAAATTGTCAAGGAACCACATAAAGATTTTGTTACAAGAATACTGTCCACAGCACTGTTATTTATAATAGAAAGGAATTAGAAAAAAAGAAAAACAGGAGCACCTGGCTGGCTCAGTCCATGGAGCATGCAACTCTTGACCTTGGGGTTGTAAGTTTAAGTCCCACATTGGGTGTTGAGATTATTTGAAAATAAAATCTTGGGGTGCCTGGGAGGCTCAGTTGGTTAAGTGCCTGCCTTCGGCTCAGGTCATGATCTCAGGGTCCTGGGATCGAGCCCCACATTAGGCTCCCTGCTCGGTGGGGAGTCTGCTTCTTCCTCTCCCTCTGCCTCTCCCACCGCTCATGGTTTCTCTCATAAATAAGTAAATAAATAAACAAACAAATAAATAAATAAAATATTTAAAAATAAATAAAATCTTGAAAAATAAAAAGCTCCACATCTCTACTGGATGTTCCACTGAAGTTCAAGGTCAGCATTTTCCCAAATGAACTCAAGAGCTGCCCCCAAGCCTGTGTTCTCTAGGTTAGAAAGTGGTGCCAGCGTCTCCCCTTCTGCCTGGAGCAGAAGCGAGAGCTATTTTCACTCCTTCCTCTACCAGCCACCTAACAGCCCCATTGCTGCTCCTCTAACATCTCACCAACCACCCCCCCACACCCCTTTTGTCCTATCACTGCCTCCAGAGTGTTGCCCTCCTCATTCTCACCTCCTCTAACCACTCCACCCCCATTTCTGGTAATGATCTTTTTTTTTTCTTTTTTAAAGATTTCATTTATTTATTCATTAGAGACAGAGAGGCAGAGACACAGGCAGAGAGAGAGAAGCAGGCTCCCCACAGGAAGCCCGATGTAGGACTCGATCCCAGGACCCCAGGATCACATCCTGAGTCAAAGGCAGACGCTCCACCTTCTGAGCCACTCAGGCATCCTGATCTCTTTTTCTTTTTTTTTTTTTTTTTTTTTTAAGATTTATTTATTTATTTGAGGGAAAGAGAGAGAGAGAGAGCAAGTGAGAGTCGGGGGAGGGGGCAGAGGGACAAAATCCTCAAGCAGTCTCCCTGTAGAGCATGGAGCCCACTGTGGGGCTCGATCCCAGCACCCTGAGATCATGACCTAAGCTGAAACCAAGAGTTGGACACTTAACCAATCATGGGCCACCCAGGCACCCCAGGTAATGCCCTTTCTAAATCACAAATCCAATGCCACCCTTCCCTCCTTGCCTTGGAACATTCACTGACCTTATCATAAATTCCTTGGCATGGCATTCAGGACCTGTTCCCACCCCAGGACCTCTACTCTAGGCGGCCCAAGTGATTTGCCAGGGAGCTTCCTTCTCCCAGGGTGAGTGCCTTTCCCAGACTCTGGCCAGTTGTGAATGTCCTCCAAGAGTCACCACAGGTGGCATCTCTTCTAGGAAGCTCTTCCTGCCTCCCTGCCCATTTGGTTAGCTGTCCCTAATCTGCTTGTCTTGTTCATTCCTTGCAGTCGCCCCATTCTCCTGCTTGTCACCCACTTACCATAAGCTCCCGGGTGGCAGTGACTCTTTCTTACCACTGTCCTCCAAAGCTCTGCACAGGCTTGGCAGAGAGGGGGTGCTCAGGGGTTGGGAAAGGGGGTCAGGAGTGGAGCAAGAAGCAGTCTCCATGGGCAGGGTCCAGAGGGAGCTCTGTGAGGCCTGGTCCGGTCTGCACAGAGGTGGAGGACGTGGGAAGCTTTCTTGCACGCTGAGGGCACTCCCTGTCCCGCTGGAGCCTCTGCAGGGGGCTCCGAGGATTGAGAACACATGCTGTGCAGACATGCCCAATTTCAGAGGGTGACGGTGACTTAATGATGGAGCCCTGCTTTCCCCAAGCCATTCTTCATTCTTTATGGTCTCTGAATTGCAGAAGCAGAAATTGCTCACCCTTGGTCTGAAGCTTTTCGTGACTTGTGCAGAAGAAATGTCATCAACAGCCTTTTGTTTAGGCTTGACTTGGGTGAACATGCCAAGAAGACTGGCTCAGAAGAGGCTTTTCAGATGTCATTTCTGTCTCCTTAAAGCCCTGCTCCATGAAAGCCATTCACAAGCCAGTTTTTCTGCAGCTCCAAAACTGTCATCCCCTCAGCTCTGCCACAGCTCACAGAGCTACTGTGTGACACTCACTCTGCAACGGCCTTTGCTGTCACCACACCCTGGCCCAGTTCAGGGAGGCTCTTAGACCAGTACCTCACTTTCAACCCAGTCTGAATGTCACTAGCACCCTGAGGTGCAACCCCAACTTACATCCCCCAGATGGTGACCTGGCACCATGCCTGCATTTGTCAAAACCATTTTTTCCAATGCCCAACGCAGGCACGCAATAAAAATGCATTCAACGAAGAAATAAACAAATATGCAATTCTCAAGTATTTGAGCTAATTGAGGGAGCCCATCATACTCAGTATTTTGAGGGGGGGAATTATCTAGAAATTAATATATTCTTAAAATCATTTTAGACTCTTCCCACTACTGATGCTGGCAGTGTGGCTGCTGAGACGGAAGCCCAGAGCACTGGGTCCAGTGACACAATGGGTCTGGATGTAGCACAAAAAGATCGGCAGGATTCCCTTGCTTCCATTTCCCTCTCCGAGCCAAAGCTAACTGTGACAGCTGTGCTGAGGACGGAAAAAGGCAGGGGAAGCTGTCCCCGATTCATTCCCAGCTAAGTGGTGGCACAGAGTGGATTAAAGGTGAAAATGAGACGAGGATTAGTGGAGGACCCAAGAGAAAACTACGAAACGATGTGTGAAGTGTTGCAAAGACACACAAAGCCATGGGAGCCCCAAACCAACTCTGCCTGGAGATCCAGGGAAGAGCTTGTCACAGAGGAGGTGACATGTGAGTTGGAGTTTGAGAGGTGGAGGCCGTGAGGAGGGACCCTCCAGATAGCAGGTGCATGTGGCCAGCCCCCCAGGCTGAGAGCACACCTAGTCCAGGCCCCTTTGGCGGGAGAAGCTGCCACAAGCAGCTCTTGGAGTAGAGATTAACCTGCGCTGACCCAGGCGACATTCGGACTGCTTCCTGAAGTGAAAGGAGTGGTTCTGAAGGCAGAAAATTTGCAGGAGAGCGTTCCAGGTTGCAGGAGATGCGCACAGCACAAAGGTGAAAAAGGCTACGGCTCCATAGGGCAAGGCCACCCGAGGGTTATGGTTCCAGGAGGCAGCAGTTCCCTGGTGCTCCCGACAGCTCTGAGAAGCCTTTTGATTAAATTACAAGTTATCAGTTGCATCCTGTGTGGCTGGAGTTGCCCAAAGCCATACTTCCCGATCCGTGGAGGCATTCCTGTATCAACAAATGCCAATCACCTGGGTTTGTATACACAGTCGGGACAAGTCCTGACGGCTCCCAGCCGAGATATGTTACTGGAAGGGCTCTGGGAGAGCTGAAGCATCCAGGGTGTGAGGACAGCGCAGCAGCAACAGTTACCACCACGGGCCGGGTGTGCCCACACCAGCTGCTTGCTGCCGTGACGGCCAGCACCAGGCCCAAGCCTCACGGACGTGGAGTCCTCCTGTTACAGGACTGCGTGCCCCCGCGGCAGATGAGGGAGCCGAAACTGGCACGACTGTGAAACTTGTCCAAGGGCACACAGCGAGCTGAGTGGCAGAGCTGGGATTCAAACCCAGGTTTGCTTGATACCCAAACCAAGCTCTTTTCACTGGCGCAGCCTAAGTACGGGGATCCCCAGGCCCTGTTCAGTCTCTGTTAAGATGAGATGCCGTGAACGTGGCACAGTCACTGACAAGGCCCGGACCTCAAGGGATCACTGACGCAGTGGTGAGGTCAGATGGCAAAGACGCCCCCTCCTAAGGTCGCTAACCAACTTCACTCCAGCACCAGGCGATGACAGTCTGGCTACGGTGGGACCACCGCATCCCAGCTATAAAGCCCTCTGCTTCCTGAAATCCAGGCCAACGCTCAGGAAAAGGGCTGAAATACAGCAAGCAGTTCAGTTCAGTCATGGCCTGGGAGGAAAACAGGCAACCTCTGGCTACAGGGAGCGTGGGGGCTGCAGCCATGGAGCCCGTCTTCTTGGCCTCCTCTCTCTGCTGCATCCAGCCTCCCAGGCCCCTGCTGGCAAGGGCTCATGGCTGGACAAGGACGAGAGCTGCTGCTCACAGGGGTGGGCCCCTGGGCTCCGGAGGCAGCACTGAGAATAGTCCTTCCTCTCTTCCTTGAGCAAGCGCTCCTTCACAGAGTCTTTGAGTGAGCCCCAGAACAGATGGGAGGCCCCGAACCCTTGGTTTCTTCCTGATAATCTGAGCAGCAAAGGAATGCATTTCCATGAGGGTCAGGGACTTTGCTGGAGGCCACTGGAGACAGGGCTGGGTCAAAGGCCCCATGGTCCTGGATGAGCAGTCCTTCCCTACAGCCTCGAAAACCGGGGACAGGGTTTGTGGTGCTCTGGCCTTCCACCTCTTGCACTGCTCTTCACTCAACTTCAAGAGGACAAGGCTGCCAGCAGGACTGGCTCCACCAGAGAAAGCCACTGGCCATATTTTTTTTTAAAAAGGTCATTGCTTCTGAAGGCTTCTTATCATCAGCGGAACCACATTAGCTCCCAGGACCTAATCAAACCAGCGGTCATTCTTGTTGCTTCCTCCCCCAGAGGTAGGGGCAGAGTAGAGCCAAGTCCACTGAGGAAGGGAAAGGACCTGGATTTCAGGGGCACTTGAGCATGTGTTAGCTTGTGAGCAGGAAGAGAAAGGCACAGGTGCAGATAGCAGCTTAGAGAGGGTCCTATGGGCAAACACACAGCTGGGCAGGGTGCTGCCCTTAATACCCTTTGCAGGTCCTGGGGGTGTGCAGGATGAGGGTGGGGGGAGAGCGGGACTCAGGTGGAGACAGCCCTTCACTGGCCGGAACTGCACTGATCACAGCCTCCCCTTAATCCATGGAAGCAAGGTCAGCATGGGCAGCAAGCACAGAGCCATCACTAATTAGGCTCCACGGAGCTCGTTTCTGCATCCAGGTCCCAGGCCCTGTATGGGGGTCTTGTTCCATTTGGGGGTATGCTTCCCCGGCAAGCTCTGCAGCCAGCCACTGGCCTAGACCCCCCTTCTTGAGAGGCTGAGCAGCAGAGTGCAAAGCATCCTTTTGTTTTTTCCAGCCATCTGTTTTCAAACTGTGTGTTCTCAAGTGCTCCTGCCGCAGGAAACTTCCCTATGCTAGGCCCCCGGAATGCAGGGAAGGAGGATGGGTCTGTCCCAACACAAAAGGCCCAGAGATGTCTGGGGGTCTGCTGTCAACAGACCTGCTTTCGTGATGCTGCCAGGAGCCAGGCTGGTATTATCCCCATCAGGGTCTCCGCAGAGCAGAGACCATGTTGCCCGATACCCTCCACACCATCTCGGACAATCTTGTCCACCTTCCAAGGTTCATATATAAATCACCTTCAAATTGTTCCTCTGGACCAGGCCTCTCCCCTGAGCAATTCACTGAACTCCTGCTGTGCGGGGCTATGGCTTCCCTCTGGCTACTTCATTTGCCTAGGCCTGGACTCCCCACATGGCAAAGGGGCAGAGAGTAGAAAGATCTCGTGACAGGGGTGCCTGGGTGGCTCAGTAAGACACTCAGTAAGTGTCTGCCTTTCGCTTAGGTCCTGAACCCAGGGCCTGGAATTGAGCCCCGCATGAGGCTCCCTGCTCAGGGGGGAGCCTGCTTCCCTGTCTCCCTCTGCCCCTCCCCTCTGTTCATGCTCTCTCTCAAATAAACAAATAAAATCTTTTTTTTTTTTTTTTTTTTTTTTTTTAAAAGAAGGCTGTCGTGACACGCAGGCGGCACAGGCTGGTGTCCTGCCTCCGCCTGGGGGAGGTCAGTCTTCAGCACTGCTTCTCCCCTCTACCTCTGGCTATTTACTTTGAGGGGGCCAGTCACACAGTGACCATCCCTGCTCCCTGAAATCCAGCCAGGGTAGGAAGGGCAGGTCCAGTCCTCTACACCCCAGCACCGCCTCTCGGCCCACATTCTGCCCTGGGTTGTGTGTGAGTGGAGCTGGGACGAGAACCCTCCCTCTCGCTGCAGAGCCAGAGAGATGAGCCCTGCAGGGCTGTTCCTGGCCCGAGCCTCTCGGCTTGGGAGAAGGGCCAGGATCACGTTTTGTGCTTTCACCAGCTTTTGCTCTTCACGAGCAGCACAGCTCCCCATGTGGGGATCTTGTACCTCAACCAAGAAAAGCAAAGCTGCTAATCTGACAAGATCAATCCTCAACTACCGCAGGAATGCGGCCTGCCTGCCTGCTCTCACCAGGGACTGCGCTGCTAAGTACCTCGAGGATTCCTGCTGCCCCGCAGAGCCTGGAGCTCGGTCTGCAAGGGGGGAAGCTGCTCCACACCAGTGTGTTCGGTGTGTTCGACCTTGCATCCTTCCAGGCACAGCTCAGGTGTCACCTGCACCAGGAACTCCCCTCACTCATCTCTCGCCAGCTCTCCCCACCTAAGGGCCTCCTCTGTGCCTGCACAGGCCTCTGTCTTCACCGCTCTCAGAGTGCATATTGCTGCGGATCTGTGTCTGCGTGTGTGTCTGTGTCTGCGTGTGTGTGCTGCCCCCCTTAATCCTGAGGTTAGGAGGTACAGACGAAGGAGGGAGGTCCAGAGTTTCAGCCACCCTGCCTTCCTCCCTGGGCTCTTACCACTACACACTGGTGCTTCTCAAGCCATCTGGGAAGAAGCAACAGTTTGTTTTGCTTTTGAAACCACCAGTCTGTTACAGCATGATACTGTTGATTTCGGCTCAGGTCTTGATCTCAGGGGCGTGAGTTCAAGCCCCGCACTGGGCACTGGGCTCCTCGCTAGGTGTGGAGTCTACTTAAAAAAATAAAAATAAGGGCTCCTGGATGGCTCAGTCGGTTAAGTGTCTGTTGGCGCAGGTCATGATCTCAGGGCCCGAGAATTAAGCCCTGAGTCGGGCTCTCTGCTCAAAGGGGAGTCTGCTTCTCTCTCTCACTCTGCCCTTCCCCCTGCTCATGCTCTCTCTCTCTCTCTCTTTTTCCCTCCCTTCCTCCCTCCCTCCCTCTCATAAACAAAAAAATTTTTTTTCACCCTTAAAAAAAAATAAGGGTGCCTGGGTGGCTGAGTTGGTTAAGCATCTGCCTTAGGCTCAGAGCATGATCTCAAGGTCCTGGGATCCAGCCCCTCATTGGGCTCTCTGCCCAGCAGGGAGTCTGCTTCTCTCTCTATGTTCTCTCTCTCACTCTCTCAAATAAATAAAAATCTCTTTAAAATAAAGAAATAGGGACACCTGGGTGGCTCAGTGGTTCAGCATCTGCCTTTGGCTCAGGACATGATCCTGGAGTCCTGGGATTGAGTCCCACATCGGGCTCCCTGCATGGAGCCTGCTTCTCCCTCTGCCTGCTTCTCTGTCTCTGTCTCTGTCTGTCTCTCTCTCTCTCACTGTGTCTCTCATGAATAAATAAGATCTTTGAAAAAATAAATAAAATGAATTACTAGAAAAGTTAAAATACGTATAAAACATAAGCTCAATTTTTAAATGATTAGATTCACTTGGCATAAACTTACTCTAGTTGCTACAGACATTTCTAACACTTTATTACCAATTTCTCAGAAATCTGGTGGCAGACCAGGTCACATCGCTTTTGATTCCATAGCACACAACAAGCTTCCTGATTGATGCCCAAGGGTTTTGCCCAGCATTCGCCTTCTGGAGAAGTTGGAGAGAGGCAAGACACACATGGCTCCTCAGGTCCTGAATCTGGCAGATGGACACACCGACATCATCAGGGGCAGGCAGCAGACCGAGGCCTAGCCCCACATCTGTAGCAGATGAATTTAGAGCCAGGAAAAAACCAACAGGTTTTCTGCAATGTTCACCAGTTCAAAGAAGTAGGTAGGGGTCCCCAATCATGTAGGGAAGGAAATTTTTCCATGGAAAACAACTTCTGGCCATTTACCACAGACTCACCTATAATGGTTAGTGTACAGAGCAAAGAGGAAGGAGATGGAATGCCCAGCTCTAAGGCACAAGGCGGGGAAGACAGGGCTGGGGGTGGCGTAAAGGGGAGGCTGAGACAGGAGCAGTGTTAATTTAAAAGCAGATCATGGACTGGTTTCCAGAGGTCAGAACAACCGAAACAGCGAATACATGAAGAAAAAACTGCCAGCGGAGAAACCAAGAGGACACAGGTGGCAACTCCTTTAGCTTCAGGCTGGAGCCCAAGTCAAGGCCAGCTGTTTAGCCTGTCTAGAACCTGCAGGGCTGTAGACCCTTGGGCACTGGACAGCCCCAGTGGCGCAGCGGTTTGGCGCCGCCTGCAGCCTGGGGTGTGATCCTGGAGACCTAGGATCGAGTCCCGCATTGGGCTCCCCGCATGGAGCCTGCTTCTCTTCCTCTGCCTGTGTCTCTGTCTCTCTCTCTGTGTCTATGAATAAATAAATAAGATCTTTAAAAAAAAAAAAAAAGACCCTTGGGCACTACGCAGAGAAGCCTGAGTTCCTGAGTGCTCTGCACCTCCCAGAAAGGCCCAGCCCCCAGGGATTTCCTTGCAGGGGTACCCACTGAAAATATTTAAAACACTCTCCAATTAAAGGAAGGAAGGAAGGAAGGAAGGAAGGAAGGAAGGAAGGAAGGAAGATAAATAAATAAATAAATAAATAAATAAATAAATAAATAAATAAATGGAATTTACATTCCCCTACAGGCTCATGGTTCACAGCCAAGACTCAGGACATAAGGTAGGGTGGGTGACTTTGATTCCTGGCTCTGTACTACTGTGACTGTGGCCAAGCTATAGCTAAACAACACTTATTCCAAAGGGTCACTGCACAGAATAAATCAAGTAATGAATATACAATGTTTAGCACAGTGGCTGGTACGTAGTAAAACTGTGTGACCTTTTATACACACAGGCTGTGTATGTCTGCCAATGGAAAGTAAGGCCTCTGAGGGATGGATTACATGTATCTTATACCATGCTGAGGCTCTAGCACCTGGAGAAGGATCTAGCACCCAGGAGGTGCTCAAAAAACATCTGCTGAACAAATGAAATGGTAGCTATTATCATTAGGTTTAAAGGATAGTAGAGTCAATGTGGCAACTACTCTTTTTTTTTTTTAAGATTTATTTATTTATTTATTTTAAAGAGACAGTGCTAATGGGGACAGGGGTAGAGGGAGAGAATCTTTAAGCAGACCCTCAGCTGAGTACAGAATCTGCTGCCGGGGTGGGCCTACAACTCACAAGATCATGACCTGAGCTGACACCAAGAGTCAGACGTTCTACCAACCGAGCAACCCAGGCGCCCAACATGGCAACTTTTTAAGGGAAACCAGAGACCTCAGTATGATTAAATACCGGTATGAAGGAGACAGTAAAGAGAATGAAGATCCAGGTTCCTGGGTCTTTAGGTCCAAGATCCAGGAGAGGTTGAAGAGCCAGGGCACAAGAAAGGATTGACCTCAGAGAAGAGATATTATAGAGGACAGAAGTGTCAGGACTCAGTGACTAACTGGATATTTGGTTGAGAGAAGGAGAAAGAAGAACTCTCAGATTTCTGGCTCAGGCAACACTCTCAGGTAGATATTGGTGTCATTTACTGAAATAGGCAATAGGGGCTGATTAGATTTAATAGAAATTCAGTGAGTTGGTCACATTGAGTTTGAGATCCTTGAGTCATCCAAGTGGAGCTGTCCAGCTGGAAGTTGGGTATCTGGGTCCAGAGATCAGGAGCTGAGAGTCATTGGCACATAGGTGTTAGCTGATAACAGCCAAGTAAGAAGTGAAGAGGACCGTAACTGAGCCCTGGCCCACATAAGCATTTAAAGGTGGGCACAAAAGAAGAAGGCTGAAGAGGGACTGAAAAGGAACAATCAGAGAAGCAGGAGGAGAACTAGAAGGGAGTTTGGCCAAAGAATTACTGAGAGGAGAGAGTTTCAAAATGGAGGAAGAGATCAATACTGCCAAATACTTCAGAGAGGTCAGAAAAAGAGAAGCTCTACCCTTGGGTTTGTCAGTTAGTCCTTTCAAGTGATCTGAGCAAGAACATTTCAGGGAGGGAAGTGGTGGGAGTGGAAAAAGCAATTGTAATGAGTCTCTGCACACTCTTGGTTGGGAGGTACTCAACTTGCTCTTAGTCTGGAAGGACCATAATTTTGTAGAAGTGGATGGTACTCTATTCTCCTCTATAATTTAGGACAAAGCTTAGTTAGGATGACTTTCAATCTTACCATCCCTCTCTGGTATTGCAGTGATAAGAATCCCAGGATCCTTCTTGGAAGAGCAGAGAGGGAGGATCTTTGGGATATGGGGATACCACATTACCCTGGCCAGGAGCCCATAAGCTTTCAAACCCCCCGAAGGCAGTGCAGTAGGTCTCCTCTGCCTTCTCACACAAGGGTCCCAAAACACACAGCTGGGATTCTGTCAATATTCCAGACTTCCTGCCTCAGAGAGCTCGGCATGGTTTCAAAGGCCATCCCTAGATTCTCAGGAATTCAACCAGCTTGGACCATGGCAATAATTCCTTAATGGTATGAAAATCACAGATACACACAGTCACAGATAGACACCGTGCTCCTTGGCCTTTGTAAAGCCAAGTGGATCTCAAGAGAAGGGAGGTTTTCCTCTGTAGAAATGGACAAGAAGGCAATTTCTACACCAGTATTTCATCAGCCACCACCAGACACCTGGTAGACTTCTATACTATGGCTACTAGCCAGCCTATCCATGAGACAGCCTCTAGGAGAGGAAGCAGCACGTGGCAGGTAAGCTGGAGGGCTCTGTGGTGCTTGGGTTCGAAACTCAGCTTCATCGCTTCCAATCTTTATGACTTTAAGCAAATTGATCGATTCTCTCCACCTCCACTTCTCATGCTTAAAACTGGCTCAATGACAACACCTATCTCATAAGATTGTTGGGAGGATTAAACCAGATAAGATAGGAAAAGGTCTCAGCAGAAGACCTGGCACACTGAGAAGTATTAGCTATCACTGCTGCTGCTGTCTAGCTCTGCAGCATAGCCACAGCCTGGGCTTGGATTCTGCTTTCTGCTGAAACTGCTTGACCCACACTTAGCCTGTAGATGCTATGCCTGCTCCCCATGCTAAGTGGCTCCACTGGCCACCATCTAAAAGACATTAAATTAAATCTTTCACCAAGGTCTGCCTGGGTGGCTTAGTTAGTTAAGTATCTGACTTGATTTTGCCTCAGGCCATGATCTCAGAGTCATGAGATGGAGCCCCACATTGGGCTCCATACTAGGTGTGGAGCCTGCTTAAGATTCTCTCTCTCTCCCCTCTAAAATAAATAAATAAGTAAAAAGAAATCAATCTTTCACCAAAGCACAAAAAGTGATTCAAAAGTAGGTAGCAAAGTATTGCCAGGAAAATGGAGAGTGTCAATTAAGGTTTCATCAGCTATACTTTTTGCTTTAAAAGCTTACACTCCTTCACTCCACCCCTAAAAATTACATTTTAAATATTTATCATGATCTATTCTGGGAGCTTCCTTCCTGAAAAAAAAAAAAAAAAAAAACTTATCCGATCATAATAAAAGTCATTGAGAAAACAGAATTCACTCAGTAAGTATCTAACATTAAAATTTTCTGGAATGATCAACATTTGTAGCCCCAAAATAGATCATCTCATTTCATTCTCTTGACTAATGAGATAAGTAATGCCCAGACTTTTCCAAAATCACACAGTATGTTAAGTGAGAAATTTGTGAGAACTTTCTGTCTCCAAATCTCATCTCTTTCCCATCTCATGTATTAGTATATGACAAAATAATAAATTTTCTACATCAAAAAAATTATTTTCTTCACTCTTTCCATTAGAAGAGTATTTTACCAACATCCCTCACACCTTAAGCCTCTCCATCTCCTATGGTCAGAAATTAATATCCACTCATAGAACAAATATTAAATGCCTACTAAGTGTTAAAGGCTCTATGTTAAGTGTTGGCAGCCATGGACAAGAGCACGTCTCTATGCTGAGAAGTTCACAGTCTACTATGAAAGAAATATCAATAAATAATTTTAAGTACAATGACAGAGCTATGTAGGTGACACTGTGGTGGTATAGGTTGAGGAAAGAATAACTGAGTGCGTGCAGAGAGATGGAGGTCAGTCAGAGAAGGCTTCCCCTTCCGTGAGACCAACACTGCTCAGAGCAGAGCAGATGCTCAATAAATCTGAGTTCCTTTGGACCTTATTCTCCCCTCTTCCCTGTCTCTCTCATTAGAAGAAGATGTCTCCAAGCAGGCAAGTCTCAGGAAAAGAAAGGCAGACTTCCCAGCAGACAGCACAAAGGGTGAAAAAGGGAACAAGCTGGCTTCCTGAGAAGCAGGACTCTGTAGGCAGAACAGGCTGGCACATTGGCATCCCTTCCATTACCACCGCCTGCTCCTCCATATGTACCCCAGTGTGAGAGTCAGTGACTGGGTGGGCTCCACAAGGAGCAAGGCTTAGAAATAGAGTAAGAATGTATGTTTCACAGAGCACTCAGTGGGAAAAAAAAAAAGATAAAGATTTATGGTTTATTTTTATTAGACTGTGTCAAAACTAACACATCAAAACTGCATTAAGACCTTCTGTGTCAAAATGTTGATGCTATAAAAATCAAAATCCTGATTTTACTTAGTACATTTGGTCAAAATAATCAAGAAATGCTAGCTAGCTACAGTGTGCCTGGGTGGCTCAGTCAGTTAAACATCAGCCTTTGTCTCAAGTCATGATCCCAGGATCCTGGAATGGAGCTCTGCTTAGCAGAGAGCCTTCTCCCTCACCTTCCCACTTGTGCTCTCTCACTATCTCTGTTGTTATCTCTCTCTCTCTCTCTCTCTCTCTCTCTCAAAACAAAACAAAAGGTAACTACCCACAAGGGAAAAAAGTAAACAAACCTAAATTACAACATCACTCCTAACACCACAAACACAAAACCAAACAAAAACCCAGATGGATTAATAATTCAAATATAAATAATAAAGTTATAAAAGTACCTGAAGAAAGCATAGAAGGAGGCACCTTCACAGACTACTATGTGCAGATGTAAATCCAAAAACTGCTTGCAGAAGGCAATCCACCAGGAACTTTCAAAGTTTCAAATGCTTATAATTGTGATCCAGAAATATTATTCTTTATTCTCGATGATCTTAAATGTGTAGGAAGTGATGCACAGAGAAGATTATTCAATGATGTAATAGTAATAGCAAATGATGTAATTTGTAATAGTAAAGATGAGAAATTACCTAAATGCCCATCAATAGGTAATCACCTAACTAAACTATTATACATCTGTACAACCAAATGCCATGTAAAACAGAATAAGGGACTTCTGTTTCTAGCCATGATGGAATAACAGGGATGAGGTTTAACCTCTTACCTTTAACAACTAGAAAACAAGCTAAAATATGTGAAAAAAAAAAAAAAACCACACACACACACACACACAACAATTTCAGACCACTACAAGGGGCAATGGTCTTTCTGAGTTGAGAAAACAGGTCACAGTTTAGAAGACCAAAGAGGCTAGAATTTGTGGAGAAGACTAGGATAGAAGATAGAGCTGTATAGAAAGCTCTAGAGATCTGCAAAGGGGTTCCCTTAGATCTTTGGCCAAGCACTCATCTGAATATGTGAGAGGAAACTCTGAGGCTGAGGGAAAACCACCAGGAAGCAATTCCTGATGCTCATACAGGGCTGGGAAGTGTTAGTGTTCACACAAACCCAAGTGGAAATAAGTCCATCATAGTGGAAATATCTCATAAAGCACAAGGAATGGGTCAAATCCTCAGAATGGTACCACATGAGAAATAAGGATAAATTAGCCCCAGACAAAAGACCACTCACAACCTGCACTAGTGGTGTGAAAAGGCAGCATCACAAGGCTACAACTGATTCCAAGTAACTCAACCCCATGCCCAAGCAAAATCTAGCACTCTTTAAAAGAATATGACAAAATCTAGCACAGAAAAATTTAAACTTTGCAATGTTTGGAATCTAATAAAAAATTACCAGGCAAGGAATAGAAATAGCCAAAAAATAGGGGTCATAACCCCCAGTTGCTGGCAACCATGATTCTGTTTTCTGTCTCTATGAATTTGACTACTCTATGTAGCATATAAGTGGAATCAAAGGTATTTTTCTATGACTGGCTTATTTCACTTTGCATAATGTCCTCAAAGTTCACACATGTTGCAGCATATTAAAATTTCCTTTCTTTTTCAGGCTAAATAATGCTCCACTGCATGAATGTACCATATTTTGTTTATCCTTCCATCTCTCGATAGACACTTGGACTGCTTTGGCTATTGTAAAATAATGCTGCTATGAACATGGGTGTACAAATATCAATTTAGGACCCTGCTTTCATTTCTTTTGGGTATATACCCAGAAATGGAATTGCTGGGTCACAGAGTCATTCCATTTTCAATTTTTCTGAGGAATTACCATACTGTTCCCAAACTGACTGGACCATTTTACATTCTTTTTTTTTTTTTTTAAGATTTTATTTATTTATTTGACAGAGAGAAAGCACTAGCAGAGGGAGTGGCAGGCAGAGGGAGAGGGAGAAGCAGGCTCCTCGCCAAGGAGGAAGCCCAATGCAGGGCTCAATCCCAGGACCTCGGGACCTCGGGACCTCGGGACCCCGGGACCATGACCCTAGCTGAAGGCAGATGCTCAACTGACTGAGGCATGCAGGTGCCCCTCATTTTACATTCTGATCAACAATGCACAAGGGTTCCGATTTCTTTGTTGTCTTCATCAACACGTTTTTCTCTTTCTGTCTGTCTATCCTTCCTTTCTTCCTTTCTTCTCTCTCTCTCTCTGGATAGCAACCATCTCAATGGGGGTGAGATGGTAGCTCACTATGTTTTTGATTTGCATTCCCTAGTGATTAGTGATGTTGTGTTTGTTGGGTCCTTTGTATATCTTCTTTGGAGAAGTACCTATTCAAATCTTTTGCCCATTTTTTAATCGACTGTTTTGTTGTTGTTGATAGGTGTTGAGCTGTAGTTCTTCATATATTCTAAATATAACTCCACATCAGATGTATGATTTGGAAATATCTTCTCCCACTCCGCAGGCTGCATTTTCCAGTTCATTTCTAAATCACTTTAAATAGCTGACTATTTAAAACAAAAATAAATAAGAACAATGTCACATGGATTTATAATACATAAATGTAAAATGTATGACAAAAATAGCACAAAGGATGGGGGGTGGGTAATGGAACTATACTGTTGTAAGGTTCTTAAACTCTAGATGAAGTCCTGGAATATTATATTAGAGTAGATTACAGGATTGCTTGGGTGGCTCAGTCGGTTAAGTGTCTGCCTTCAGCTCAAGTCATGATCTGGGATCATGACATCATCAACCCTGAGATCAAGCCCTGTATCGAGCTCTCAGCAGAGAGTCTGCTTCTCCCTCTGCCTCTCCCCCTGCTCATGCTTTCTCTCTCTCAAATAAATAAAATCTTAAAAAAAAAATTAAAGACAGATTGTAAACACTAGAACAATCATGAAAAATATAAAACAAAGAGGTATAGCTAACAAGTCAACAGTATGGGTAAATTGAAGCCATAAAACACACATTCAATTAGTCCAAAAGGAGGCAGAAAAGGAAAGAAAAAAAGAACAGAAAATGGGTATCAAGACAGTAGATTTAAATCCAACCATATTGATGACTACATTAAAAGTAAATGGTATAAGCACTGCAATAAAAGGCAGACATTGCCAGGTTGGATAAAAAAAGCAAGACTCGACTATGTGCTGTCTACAAGAAACCCACTTTAATTATAAAGACACGGGATGCCTGGGTGGCTCAGTGGTTTAGTGCCTGCCTTTGGCCCAGGGCATGATCCTGGGGTCCCAGGATCAAGTCCCACATCAGGCTCCCTGTGTGGAGCCTGCTCCTCCCTCTGCCTATGTCTCTGCCTCTCTCTCTCTCTCTCTCTCTCTCTCTCTGTCTCTCATGAATAAATAAAATCTTAAAAAAATGATAATAATTATAAAGACACATATATTTAAACATAAGAAGACCAGTTCTGAATTAAACCAGCCCTGAGAACCAACTTCTCTGAGGCTCAAGGGTAAACAAAAACATATGCTGCCCCCGCAAACACACAATAGTAAAAGTATGGGGAAACATCAAGCACAATGAAGCTAACTCTAAAAAGGCTGGAGTAGTTACATAAGTATCAAACAAAGAAGATTTCAGAACAGAGATTATTATACCAGAGAAGAAGGGACATTTCAAAATATTGAAGGAATCTATTCACAGCAAGGGAATATAACAATCCTAAATGTATAAAAACTAGTGGCACAGCCTCAAAATATGTGAAGCAAAAACTAATAAATGAAGACTTCAACATCCCTTTGTCAATAACTGACAGAAAAATCAGTAAGGATGTAGGAAACTTGAAATAATCAACCAGTATAATCTAATTGCCATTTATAGACTACTCAATCACTGCAGAAAAATCTTTAAATGCACACTGAATATTTATCAAAACAGACCATAGTTTATCCCACAACTCAGGTCTCAATCAACTTGAAAGTGTTAAAATCATACAAGAAAATATTCTGATTACAACAAAAGTAAACCAGGTATCTGTAACACAAAGATACTTGGAACAACCTCAAATATTTGGAAATTAAGCAAAACACTTCAAAAGAACCCATGGGTCAAAGTAGAAATCACAAGTGAAATTAGAAAATATCTTTAACGCAAAGAAAATAAGAATATAATATCAAAATTTGTGGGATGTAGCTGATACAGTTTATAGAGGGAAATTTATAGCACGAAATCAAGGAATCAAGAAATCAAATCAGTGGTCCTAACTTCTATCTCAATTAACGAAGAACAAATTTAACCCCAATAAAGCGTATGGTAGGAAAAAATAAAGGTGAGAGCAGAAAACAATGATCATAGTGAAAAAATGAAAAGAGAAAAAACAATGAACCCAAAAGCTAGTTCTATGAGATCAATAAAAATGATAAACCTCTAACCAGAAAGACTAAGAAAAAAAGAGAAAATACATAAATTACCGATATTAAGCATAATAATAAGCCAATACATTCAACAACTCAATGAAATCCACAAATTCCTCGTCTGGCACAACTACCAAAGAAGACACAGGAAAACCTGAATACAAATAAGAAAGCTCTAGATCTAATAAGGAAATGAAATTCTTCATTCTTTTTTTTTTTTTTTTTTAGAAATGTAATTCTTAATTTAAAAAGCCTTCCCACGACGGGATTTTTTTTTTCTAAGATTTATTTATTTATTTGAGAGACAGCATGGGTGAGTGAGAGGAGGGACGGAGGGAGAGGGACAGAAAATCTCAAGCAGACTTCCCAATGACTGTGGAGCTCAGGGCTCGATCTCAAGACCCACAAGATCATGACCTGAGCTGAAACCAAGAGTTGGGAGCTCAACCACCTGAGTCACCCAGGTGTCCCAAAGGGATTTTCTTAATACAAATCTAGGTAGCCCTAGATATCTTTGCTGGTAAATTCTATCAGTCATTTAAAATATAAATATAAAATAAAACCAGTACTAGTTCTGTACAAAACTTTCAGGAAACTGCAGATGAAGGAGTATTTTCTCACTCGTTCTATGATATCAGCATTACCCTGATGCCAAAACAGAACACTATTCAGCAATAAAAAGAAACAACTGGGGGTACCTGTGTGGTTCAGTCAGTTAAGCATCTGCCTTTGGCTCAGGTCATGATCCCAGTGTCCTGGGATGGAGCTCCACATGGGGCTCCCTGTTCAGCAGGGCGCTTGCTTCTCCCTTTGACCCTCACCCCACTTGTGCTCACACATTCTCTTTTCTCTCTCTCTCAATGATGAATGAATGAAATCTTAAAAAAAAAAAAAAAAAAGACCAAGAACACCAGAACGCAGCTCTGGTAAAGAAGATGCCTATATCCAGCCCTGTGTGTTTCAAGTGCCTCCTGGACACCAGCGTATGTACCCAGCATACTGTGACTGGGGCCCAGGAAATGCAAATACAGGCGACACAAGATCCCAAGCCTCAAGGAGTTCCTGGCCCAGCAGGGGGCGGGGGGCTTGATGTGCACAACTCAAGTCTCTGCCCTTTCCACTACTGTCTTCTCTGTCATCCCCAGCTCAAGCTCTCTCTTGCTGTCTCTCTCTCAAATAAATAAAACCTTTTAAAAAAAAAAAGAACAACAGATACACACGATACACATATGAATCTCAAATGCATTCTACTAAATGAAAGAGGTACACTCAAAAGGCTTCGACTGTATGATTCCATTAATATAACACTCTGAAAATACTACAGGAACAGGAAATGATCAGTGGTTGTCAGGGGCTGGGGGTCAGGAGAGAGGTTAACTACAAAGCAGCACAACGGAACCTTCAGGAGCCGATGACGGAAATGTTCTATTGGACTGCTGTGGTAGTTGCTCAAAGGTATGCATTTAGCAAAACTCCTACAACTACACCAAAAAGTAAATTTTGTATGCAAATTAAGCTTCAATAAATCCTACTTTAAAAAAATTATAATATATCCATACAATCATATGTTACACAATCATTAAACAAATAAGATTATCATATATGCTGATAAGAGGATAATCTCCAACATATATTGTTAGGAATAAAAAACAAGATACAAAATAATAAGTATGTGATATTTCTATTTATGGTACTACTGGCAGTCTCTGGGGCAGGGATTTGGAGCAGGAGTGTATGCCCTTTTACATATTTTCAGTTATTATTTAACCATATGCTTGTATTACTTTCAATTAGAAAAAGCCAAAAAAACAAACCACATCTATATCCAGGTCAAGGAAAACTCACAGGCATCTGGTCCAGGGGACTGAGTCAAGTAAGCCCTAGAAAACATGTATAAGGACATGGAACATAGCACCAGATACTTTAGAGCTGCTCAATAAATAGCTGGGGGAAGAAAGTTATTTGGAAGCAAGTTGGAAGGCAGACTTAGACAGAGATCCCTATCTGGAAACCAGATATTCAGCCAGCAGACCCCCGTTTTTGACAAGGAACTAAGCTTGATCACTCACATTAGAAAAAGAAAAGGAGTGGGGTGCCTGGGTGGCTCAATAGGTTAAGAGTCTGACTTTGGCTCAGGGTCCTGGGATCGAGCCCCGAATCAGGCTCCCTGTTCAGTGGGGAGTCTGCTTGTCCCTCTCCTGCCTCTCCCCTGGCTCATGCCCTCTCTTTCTCTCTCAAATAAATAAAATCTTTAAAAAAAAGAAAGAAAGAAAGAGAGAGAGAGAGAGAGAGAGAGAGAGAGAAAGAAAGAAAGAAAGAAAGAGAAGAAAGAAAGAAAGAAAGAAAGAAAGAAAGAAAGAAAGAAAGAAAGAAAGAAAAGAAAGAAAGAAAAAGAAGCATAAAAACCACATATTCTGGATTTACTTTCAGGCAAGCTGTTTCTCAACACTCCTCTGCAAGCACACTATGTGCCCTAACCTCACCCTGCTCAGGCATGGATGCAAGCTGTTCCCCCAGTGAACAGATCCCACCCCAAGAGGCCACTTCCAGGGCTCCTCTGCGGTCTGAGTCCTACATCCCATCTCCCAGAGGTTCCTGGGCAGTCTTTCCTCCAGCCCCTCTAAGTCAGACACTACAAGAACTTTCTGAAGGAACAAAATGACCCCGACAGTCTCATTGCACTCCAGGCTGCAGACAAACCCATCCTGGCATGTCAGGACCTTCTCTACACTACAGCTTCATGGAAAGAAAACTCGAGAGGAAAAAAATAAAAAGAAAACTCGAGAGGAAAAGGCAGATATGTAAGCAAGGCCCCTCAGCAGTGTGTAAAAGGAACTCCCGGGGTTTGGCACAGTTTCTTTCAGCAGGCCCAGTATCAGGAAATCAGGAACTCCAGAATGCAAGATGGACAATGAGAGAAGGTGCTGGAACAGCCAGCCTCTGAAACTCTTCTTTGTTTCTTGCTTTATTTGGGTATGTGTCCCTGAAGCCGGGTAGTTCTGATACTACAGCTCGGCTCGGAGCTTCTGTGCTGGGTAGCCTTGTCTGGCTGACTCCGGGTACCTGGCTTCCAAGGAGCAACCACACAGGTTCGACCCGTTCCCTCCCCTCCAAAGAAACAGGCTGGCAGGTGTAAGCTCCCAGAGGCAGGACAGAGTACGGTAGAGCAAGGACATAGAGCAGGACTGAGGTAGGAACCAACCCAAAACAAGTCCTTTCCAGGCACCCCTGGACTCAAGGACACAGTGAGTGAGTTACAACAGAATCTCGCATGCTCAGAGCACATCACTTATGCAGCATTGGGGTTCTGATTCCTGGGCCACGGACCAGGCCGTCTGGGCGGTGGAAAGAAACAGAAGCACTTACCGGGGAAAGATGGCAGTCATCAAGGCCGAAGCATAGCCAGGCTTGCAAGCTCCCTCTGAAAAGTTTGCGTACTTGGTGGCTAACTCAGCAGGCCTATGGGGAGAGAAGGAAAGTCACAGCTTGCCGGGCATGGAGCAGTCAGTGGTGTTCATTCTTGAAGAGCTGTAGGTAAAGAGCTTGAATAAAGCTTCATTGTCTACAATCAGCCTTTCAGCCCCTTTTCCACAACAAGGGTTCAGGGGGAAAAAAAATCCCAAACCAAAAAACCCTAAAGGAATAATAGGTAGATAAATGAGCAAGGCCCCTCTGTAGAATTAGGTCAAAGGGGGCGCCTGGGTGGCTCAGTCAGTTGGGTGTCTGCCTTGGGCTCAGGTCATGATCCCAGAGTCCCAGGATCCAGCCCCAGGTCCGGGCTCCCTGCTTCTCCCTCTGCCCTTCCCGCTGCTTGATCTCTCTCTCTCTCTCAAATAAATAATTTTTTTTTTTTTTAAGATTTAACGTATTTATTCATGAGAGACACAGAAAGAGAGAGGCAGAGACACAGGCAGAGGGAGAAGCAGGCTCCACGTAGGGAGCCTGACGTGGGACTCGATTCCGGGTCTCCAGGATCATGCCCTGGACTGAAGGCGGCGCTGAACCACTGAACCACCCGGGCTGCCCTCAAATAAAAAAAAGAAAAAAAATCTTAAAAAAAAAAAAAAAAGAATTTGGTAAAAGGAACTCACTGGGTTTTGCACAGATTCCTTGCAGCAAGCTCAACTCAACACCAAGGACGTGAGGAACTCCGTCCAGGCTCCTGGACAAGGCACATGGAGCCTGGACACCCAGGGAGAGAGCCGCCCAGGCTCTGACAGTCACGGGCACTGCCCTTCCAAGCCTCATCGGGGGACCCGACACGCCGGCCACGCCTGCCTCTGCTCTCTCCACACACACACAGTGGCAACCACTCTCAGGTGCCTGAGCGGAGTCAGACAATGTTGGGGCTGTTGCTGTAACAACTAGATGTTTAGTTGAAGACGTTCTCCTGCTCTCCTATCCTCTCTGCCTGGAATGTTCTTCATTATCCCTCACCACCTGGCTCTGCCTACGCGTCCTTTGCAACCGAGCTCAGATCTCAACCTTCTTCACTGGAGTCCTGCCCTGACCCTCAGGTGGGGCTAAGTGGCTCCCCGTGCCCCATGGCCCTTGCCCCTGCCCCCCACATTACAGGCCCAGCCCAGAGGCGCTGCCACACGCTACTGTAATTGCCGCTAGTATGTCTGCCCCCCTACACTGTGCATTCCCACGGCCGGGGCCTGGTCTGATCCTGCATCCCCACGACCTTGCACAGAGATGGGCCCACAGAAGACGCCGAGAAAGTTTTCTGAAGGAACAAAATGACTCTGATACAGTCTCACTGCGCTTGTCCTGAAAAACAAGACCACCTGGGGAGCCCACAGTTCAGAGTGTTTGCTGACCATCTGCGGAATGTTTTTCTGAAGACGTGGGTGTTCTAGCCCTGGCTTTGTGGCTGCGACTACAGTCATGTCACTAGGGCGTCAGTGTCCTTATGTGTTTGATGAGGGGCTGGAGTCATTGCCATGGGCCCAAACCCCTGCCAGTGCAGTCTGGAGAGAAGCACGCTGGGACAACAGGACACACGCAGGGGCTGTGAGGCTGGAGGCCGTGCGTGCTGGGGCACCTGAGGGAGCCCTGGCGGGGTGCCAGTCCCTGGGCCCATCCCCCTGCCCCCCCTTGGGCCCACGGCCAATGCTGCTCTGCGGCACCGGGGGCCCCCTGGTAGGTCTCCCCTCAGGGCTGCCTTCTGCAGGAACTGGGTGCGGCAGGGGCAGGGCCAGCGGGGAGGGGGCTGCCGCCCACACTGGCTCTCCAGAAACCACAATGTGTCTGTGTGATTCACTCATGTGCCCCTGCGGGTCTAGCCCAGGGCCCTGCGCAGAGTAACTGCTCACTCAATGTAGACAAACTCTTCTGCATCCCTGTGTCCCTGCTTCTAGAAATCTACTTTTTTTTTTAAGTCTTTCTTACCAAAGAAATGTAAAGCCAGAAATGCAAATGCCAATGCCAAGGGCTAAGCCAGAGTTAGAGACTTTATTTGGTAGGCAAAAGAAAGTCAAAGGTAGGGATCCCTGGGTGGCACAGCGGTTTAGCGCCTGCCTTTGGCCCAGGGCGCGATCCTGGAGGCCCGGGATCAAAACCCACGTCAGGCTCCCGGTGCATGGAGCCTGCTTCTCCCTCTGCCTGTGTCTCTGCCTCTCTCTCTCTCTCTGTGTGTGTGTGTGACTATCATAAATAAATAAATAAAAATTAAAAAAAATAAAGTCAAAGGTTTAACAAGAGAATTTATGTAACAGTACTCTCTTATGTAAACAACTGTTATTTCCGAAACAAAATACAAAACTTCGGGACAATTCATGAACTTGCGGGAAGCCCTCAGACAGGGCACGGTGACTGAAATATAGATTTCGTTACTTCTTCAGCAGCCATGTGAGTAGGTGGCCAGGAGTTATCAATTTACACATGAGCTCAGAAAAATGAAGACACCTAACCAAGATCAGAAGGCTCGTCAAGTGGCAGCCTTGGTAGACTTGTGCAGTGTGGATCACAGAGGGAGGCACGGAGTCCTTGGCTAGCACAGAAGTGGTGAGGGCTGGTGGGGAGGGGCAGAGAAGAGGGCCACGAAGGCCTCACACCGCGCTCTGAAAGTACGCCCCAAGCACCGAGGTGTCCTGAGTCCTTCATATCCCTGTCTCCCAGTCCCCCACCATCTGTGGGCCTGCCTTCTAACTGTGGGTTTCTGTGTTCTTTCTGAATTCCAGAAGTTTCACATTGAAGACAGAAATGTATATACAACAAGAGAAAAGCCTGTGGCCACATCTTTCCTCTCTCCAGTTTATACCATCAACCTGTGGCAAGGTGCTTCAAGGATTAAGGGCCATGGGCAGTGTTGTGCCCAAGATTGCGAATCCGAGAAACCACCAAGGAGCCGACACCGATGCAAGCGCATGAGGGTTTATTAGCAAGCTCGAGCTTGGGTCCAAGTGTACCCGACACCGTGGTGCAGGGACTTTGACCCCGAGGTGGGTTACAGCAGGGTTTTTTATGGGCTGGTCTAGGGGATTTTCAGAAGGGGTGGAGGAATTTTTCTTTTTCCATTCCAATATGGGAGCAAAGGGTGGGGGAGTCTCTTAAGATCTGATATGGGATTCTCTGAGCTCTGTTGTCTTTCTGATATGGGATTCCCTGCCGAGGACATTCTGAGCTTTGTTCTCATTCTAATATGGGGCTTAATTGAAGTAAGGTAAAGTTCAGCTCTTATTCACAGGGCCTGAGATGGCTGTACCTGTGCTAACACTGAATTTAAGGTGGAATGGCCTTAATTTTTCTCGGCCTCCACAGGCAGTCCAAGGTCGGAGGACTCAGGTAATCTCTCATGGGGAAGAGGGGGCACTGGTCAGATGGGGCATGGGGAAGCCAGAACCCACCCAGGAAGGCTCTTCCCATGAGAGCGCAAGGTAGCCAGATGTGGAGGATGAGCAGCTCTAAATCAACCCCCCATTGAGAAAGCAACAGTAATTCCTAAAACATACAGCCCGGGGGACAGTGGGCCAGGTCAAGTTATTACCAAATTAAAATGCCTTAGCAATGGCCTCTGACTACCCCAGGGAGAGAAGAATAGGGGGAGTGTTGGGGAGTCTGAGTCATCCAGCAGGCTGGGACCTCTGGGGCAGTTAGCGGTCAAAACCACCAAGATTAACAGTCGCCAACTCCCTCAGGCCAGAATAGTTAGTTTCTCTAAGGCACTCACACTCCAAATGCCAGGAGGGCCCCACAGATGTCTGATCAAATCATTCAGCCCTTGTTCTTCTCATACTCTCCAGCTGGCCTTTCATTTTGGGAGATTTAGCATTTCAACCAGTAAGAGCACTCATTGTCCTGCAAACGTGACTACCAAGCCCCTGGGGTGAAGAGTGTGAACCACTGCACTCAAGAGGAAATCCAGATAGACAGACTGGAACCCAAGAGAAGGAACCACACTTCCACTCAGCTGCTGCAGCCAGGAGCACGGGGTTGAAGGATCAGGCCAGGCAACGGGTGGCAAATGGGAAGAGCATAGGATCTGGAATGAGAAACTTTCACAGAGGACACTGGCACGTTGTGTGACCTTGGGCAAGTAATGGAAAATCTGATTCTCAAGCTTCCTCATCTGCAAATGGGAACCACTTAATTCCCAGGGATCTTGGGAGGATGTGGTGAGAAAGCACACTTGGAGGGGCTGGCTGTCCTCTAGAGCACCACACAAAGGCTATGTGAACCATGAGGTGGAAGAGGCAGGCATCCAGATCACGGAGACTGAATGCTTCGCTCCAGTTTGGATCCTGTCTTTGCAGAGGGTCACTGAATGATGGCCAGTGGGAGGGAGCATTTAGGGATCAATGTTTGGGAGGTGAGGAGGCTGAGAGAGGCTGGAAGGGGCAGTGCATGGGACAGAATACTCTTCTGGAGAGAGTAAGTAGGTGCTCTGTCAGTTGCCAAAGGTGAGGAAGTGTCCCAAGAAGGACAGAGGAACCAACTGCAACAACACACTGGAGGGCCTCTGGTAACATGTGGCCACTGGCTTAAAAGCTGTCTTTGGCAATGGGGAGGTCACTCCTGACCTTGACAAGAGCTGGTTCACTGGAGAGTGGGGGTGAAATGCTGATTGGCTTTAAGAGAAAACAGAAGAAGTGGGGTCACGAATAGAGACCATGGTTTTTGCTATAAAGGGAGACAGAGAAATGGAGCAACAGCTGGAGGGAGGAAGCAGGGAAAGATGTTTTTGAGGTTAAAAGACAGTTGAGCATGTTTCTAAGTTGGTTGGAATAAGAGGGAAACTCCTGATGTGGCAGAGATGGGACAGTTGTAGGACAAATGTCCTCGAGGAGGTGGCAGGGGGGTGGGGGTGGGGTGGAGAAAAGGACCCAATACAAAGTAGGAGGGCTGGCCTTCCTCTGCTCACCCTCCACCATGGCCATCTTTGCAACATTCGGTTAAGCACCATTCCCATCCCCAGCAGAACCAACCCACCTGCCTGAAGACCCCATTTCGCCCAGCCAGCTCCACCTTAGCTTGCTTGTTCCAATGTTCTCTTTCTCTCCCGTCTCCTTCTCTTCCTCCTTCTCATTCGTTTGTTCATTCATTCATGCATTCACTCGACAAAACATTTAGAGGCAAAAAAGTCACTGTGCTTGGATTTGTGTCCTGGCTCCACCCCTTCCTAGCTGTGCGACTTTGGGCACATTATTGAATTGCTCTGTGCCTTTGTTTCCACATCTTTAAAAACTGGGATGATACTCATACAACCATATTGAAAGTTAGGTTGAGAATAAAGTACTTTTAACTAACTAGAATTAAATTTTTTTTAAAGACATGACAAATAAACACAAAAACAAAACAACAAAACAACCAAAAATAAATTGCATCCAGGTCTTTGTGTAGCCTAAAGTTCATTTGTTTTTATCACTGAATATTAGTTCATTGTATGGATGCCCCAAACTTTGTGCATCCATTCACCTTGACAGATATCTTGGCTCCTTCCTGTTTTGGGTGATTTTGAATAAAATTGCTATAATTACTCATTTAAAAAGGAGAGAGAGAGAGAGAGTGAGAGAGAGAGAGAAAGAGAGAGAGAGAATAAAGTGCTTAGTATAATGCCTGGCACTTAGTTTTCTCTCAATACATGGTGACTGTAACAGTCTTGCTGTTGTGTGCCAGACACTGGCCTGGGATTAGGGACCCAGCGATGGTTACACTGAACAGAAACTGTCCTTTTAAATGATCCTTCTTTCCTAGACCATGGTAACTAAGCATGGTGCATAGCAGAACGGTGCATGGCATAGAGTATGTAAGCACCCAACAAAACGTTTGTTGGAGTGAACTCAACTGGTTACCTTGACTGGTTGGAAGTACAATTAACAAAGTGTGAGGGAGAGATGGTGATGGCTGGGGGGAAATGGAGATGGGACTCTGAGGGTTCTCCCTAGGCTTCTACAGGCCAGTGGTGGGCATCTTGTGAGCAATAATCTAAGTTCTAGAACCTTCTTAGAGAGGTCTGAAATCAGATCAGCCCCTGGCTGTCTCCTCATTCATTCAGCCCCTAGTTCACCAGTTCAGGAACTGGTCTTCACAATGAAACAAGACCACGCAGGTAACACCTGGCACACTGCTTGATAAGCAGTGTGTTAATAAATATTAGTGTCCCTTCAAGCAAGTACAGTAATTTAATCAGAGATAGCCAATATTATTGTCAGAGGGAACTGCCTGAACACACCAATAAGAATCCTCAGCCCAGGGCTGGTCCCACCACTGCTTCTTCAGTGCTATCCTCTCTAACTTCCCTGATGAAGATGCATTTCTCCAATTACTAGAGATCTGTTTCTGGAACATGACTTGGGAAATGGCAGATGCAGGTTAGGTTAGCTTTCGTAACCCTATTCTGTTGTTAAATATTTTCATTTTTATTTCTTTCTGAAGTAGACTAACAAAAGAAAGGCTACTAACTACGGCCATAGGTCCTTTCAAGCTCTGAGATGAAATTCTTCTCCTTAAGGATAATTTCTGTCTCCTCTGGCTGCCTCTTCCATCTGACTTCATAATTACAGATCTGCTGGCTCTTCGCATCGTTAGTCTCTTCATTCACCCACACTTGGCGGTTGCCAGCCCATCTTGTGAACTCCACTGCAGGCTGGGGCTTCCATACGGTTTTTGCCCCACTTACGGTGATCTATAATAAACTTGGCAGCATTGTCCTATGTCTCTTTCATCGCTTTAAGGCAGAGAGACTGCTTGATCTGAGACATCTGGAATTTGTGATATTTCTCAGCTCTAGAGGACTTGCCTTTCAGCTCTTGCTACTTACTGTGCACTGTAATACCTTTTCAACAAACCAGGCCATTCTGCTATTCCATCAGTGATTCTGGACCTGATGCTACTGCAGTTTATCTTTGTCTCCAGAATCATGTCATTTGTTTCATTTTGGCCAAGAGGATGCTCTCCTCTCCAGCAAGCTCTTGCAAGTCCTTTAGCCTGAGCTGTATAGGCAATGCTCACAGTGATTCTCCATCAGGGGTCTGTTGCAAATGCTCCAATTCAATTGTGTTTCTATATTTCATTTCTTTTTTTTTTTTAAAGATTTTATTTATTTAATCATGAGAGATCCACAGAGAGAGAGAGGGAGAGAGACACAGGCACAGGCAGAGAGAGAAGCAGGCTCCATGCAGGGAGCCCGACATGGGACTCGATTCTGGGTCTCCAGGATCTGGCCCTGGGCCGAAGGTGGCACCAAACCGCTGAGTCACCAGGCTGCCCTACATTTCATTTCTTTAAACACACACACACACACACACACACACACACACACACACACACACCACATCCTCTTTCAGGGTGGTAGTGGGAAGAACAGGGAAACTAACATTTACTGAGCATAAACCATATGCTAATAGTTGACCTAATTATTTCATTTAGCTTTACAATAATTCTCTAAGGCAGTAAACCCCTGAGATCCAGGCATGCAGGGTGTAGAGTCCAAGAGAAGACATGGTTGGAAGATGTGTTCTATTTTTAACACTATAAAATTTCAAATGATAAATTCTGACAAGGATTGCATTGAATCTGTAGATTGCTTTGAGTGGTATGTACATTTTAACAATATTAATTCTTCCGATCCAAGAACATGGAATATTTTTCCATTTATTTGTGTCTTCTTCAATTTCTTTCATCAAAGTCTTATAGTCCTCAGTGTACAGGTTTTTCACCTCCTTGGTTAAATTTATTTCTAGGGGTTTTATTCTTTTTGAGGCAACTGTAAATGGAATTGTAAAAAAATATTTATTTATTTATGATAGAGGGGGGGGGCAGAGACACAGGAGGAGGGAGAAGCAGGCCCATGCCAGGAGCCTGATGTGGGACTCGATCCCGGGACTCCAGGATCGCGCCCTGGACCAAAGGCAGATGCTAAACCGCTGAGCCACCCAGGGATCCCCTGTAAATGGAATTTTAAGGAATTTCTCTTACTGATAGTTACTGCTGTATAAAAATGCAATTCATTTTTGCATAGTGACTTTATATCCCACAACTTTACTGAATCCTTTTTATCAGTTCTAATGGTCTTTGGTGGTCTTTAAAATCTTCTCTATATATCATGCCATCTGCAAATACACATACTTTCACTTCTTCCTTTCTGATTTGGATGCCTTTCTTTTTCTTGCCTGTTCTGGCTCAGACTTCTAATACTATGATGAATAAAAGTGGTGAGAGTGGACATCCTTGTCTTGTTCCTGATCTTAGAGGAAAAGCTTTCAGCTTTTTTTTTTTTTCTAGCTTTCAACTTTTTATTGTTGAGGATGATGTTAGCTATGAGCTTCTCATATATGGTCTTTATTATGCCAAGGTAAGTTCCCCCTATACCCACTTTGTTGAGGGTTTTTATTATGAGCAGACATTGAAGTTTTTCAAATGCAGGTTCCTGGGTACCTTAGTCAGTTGTGCAGCTGTCTCTTGATCTCATGTCATGATCTTGGGGTCATGAGATCCAGCCCCATGTCAGGCTCCATGCTCCTTAGGGAGTCTGTTCAAGATTCTGTCTCCCTCTCCTTCTGCACCCCCACCTTCTCCACCCGCCCCCACGCCAGTGTGTGCATGTGCACTCTCTCTCTCTCAAATAAACAAACTTTAAAAAAAAAAAAACACAAATTCCAGAGAGCTAAGGCACTATGAATAATAACAGTATTATTAGTTTTTTTTTCTTGTGGTAGGAGGTGTGAATTAGCCAGTAGTGATGCCCTGGACAATAAAATCCACAGAGAAGCCTGAACCAGAACAGAAAGAGGTGGTGTCTGGATACTGTGAAGAACTTTCATGTGTACTGAGTGGATAATAAACAAATACATAAGCATGCCCACTAAGCACCAAGCCTTATATACATTATCTCTTTGAGACCACATTTAGTTTTCTCATCTTCTTTCCCCACTGTTCTAAATCTTCATCAGTAAATCATTACATCTCACATGGGCCCATCAATGTGTTTATATACCAGAGGTGCTACTTAAAAATATTTAGCCAGGGCTCTGCACACCATTGGTGCAGCCCTACTTTAAGGTAAGTATTATTCTCATTTTTGACAAGACAAACTGAGTCTAAAACTCATCCTCTGCTCTCACCAAAGCCCTTGCTTTCTTTGGTATGAAGAACAATGGGCATAAAGGTAAAAAGACTTGAGTTTAAGAAGCTAGCTCTTCCACTTACTAGTTAGTGTATAACCTCCAATAAGAAGTAACTGGTTTCCTCAACTCTTACAATAGCTATAATAATACATATTTTCTAGAATGGATGGAAAGACCAAATGATTTCCTACAACAATGTAGGTTAAAACATTCTTTGAAAGGTTACAGAAATGTCAGTTAACTACTCCTACTGTTTTTTGTTTTCTGGGTTTCTTTTTACTCCTACTGTTTTAATGCTTGATTTCTGCTTTTACTACTTCTGGATCATCTGAATTATTATCATTTTACTAATCTAATGAGGCAAAAATTGTTCCTTTTATGTTTCTTACTTGGATTATCATCTCCAACTCCCCTGGCTATCTCCAAACCTCTGCTAGTAGGTGTGTGTGTAGTTAGACTTATACCAAAGTCTTTCGTTGCGTGCGTATACTAATATAAATGATACTGTATTTTTATATATTTTTTTACTTAAAAAAAAGATATTATTCATGTATTCATGAAAGACACAGAGTGAAAGGCAGAGACATAGGCAGAGGGAGAAGCAGGCTCCCCGCAGGGAGCCTGATTCAGGACTTGATTCCCAGACTCGGAATTACACTGAGCCAAAGGCAGACGCTCAACCGCTGAGCCACCCAGGCGTCCCTACTTTTATTTATTTTTTTTTACATATGAGCTATTCTTTTTATTTTCCCAGATGCAGCAATTCTTTGAAGGCTTGAGTTTTTACTTGCAAAACGGATAACAATGGCCCCTACCTTAGAGGTGAGGTCTCAAAGAGATAATGTATATAAGGCTCGGTGCTTAGTGGGCATGCAGTATACTATTAGTAATTAACATAGGTTTCATTTGTTTCTGCTAATCCAAATTTTGCACTGGAACAATTAAAGCACAGGACTTCACTGTCCTCTAGAGGTTCACAGTCTAGTATTATGACGTATTAAGAAACAAATACACGTCATACTTGTCATAACCATATTAAACATGGATACGCAGGTCTGGGCATCTCTGATGGGCAATCTTCATCTAAGGCAGAGTAGACATCCTGACACCCCCAGGACTGTGCCAGCTGGTGCCCTGCCTGGCACTTCTTTTCTCCCACTATTAGGCTTCTGAGGCTGCCACCACAAATTATCCCAAACCAGGGAGCCTAAAACAACAGAAATTTATCCTCTCACAGTTCAGGAGGCCAGAAGTCTAAAATCAAGGTGGTTCCCTCAAGAGGTTCCTCCTAGAGGCTGTAAGGGAGACTTTGCTCTGTGCTCCTTTGTAGCTTCTGGTAGCAGCTGTCAATCCTCAGCGTTCCTTGGCTTGTGGGCACATCACTCCATTCTCTGCCTCCACTGTCACAGTGTTTCCTCAATGACACTGTTTTTAATGCCAAATTTCAGTTGCTTATTCCTGGAATATAGGAAAACAACTGACTTTTGTATATTATTAACTTCGTATCCTACAACCTTGTTAGAATTGCTAATTAGCTCCAGGAGTTTTTTGGCAAGTCTCTGGGTTTTTCTAGATAGACAATCATGTCATCTATGAAAAAAAAGACAGTTTTATGTCTTCATTCCCAATCTCTAATCCTTTTAGTTCCTCTCCTTTTCTTTCTTTCTTTCTTTTTTTTTTTTTAATTGAATTAGCTGGAGCTTATAGTATAATACTGTCAAGGAATGGAGAAAGGGGACATTCTTGCCTCTTCCCAATTTGGAGAAAACACATCTAGTTTTCTCATCATGAAGTATGATGTTAACTGCAAATTTTTTGTAGGTGGTCCTTATACTTTTACTAGTTTGCTGATAGTTTTTTTTTTTTCTAAAATCATGATTGGATATTGGGTTATATCAAATGCTTTTTCTGTATCTAATAAATTTGACCATATAAATTTTCTCCTTTAGCCTGCTGATGGGATGGAATACATAATTTTCTAATGTTGAACCAGGCTTGCATACCTGGAATAAATCCCCTTGGTCGTAGTGTTGATTCTTCTTACACATTGTTGGATTCAAAACGCTAATATTTTGTTGAAGATTTCTGTTATGTTCACAAGAGATAATGATCTGTAGTTTTCCTTTCTTATAATATCTTTTTTTTTTTTTTTAAAGCAATCTGTACACCCAACGTGGGCCTTGAACCTCATGACCCTGAGCTCAAGAGTCTCATGCTTGGGATGCTTGGGTGGCTCAGTGGTTGATAGCCTCCCTTTGGCTCAGGGCGTGATCCTGGGGTCCTGGGATCAAGTCCCGCATGGGGCTCCCCACAGGGAGCCTGATTCTGTCTCTGCCTCTCTCTGTGTCTCTCATGAATAAATAAGTAAAACCTTTAAAAAGAAAAAAAAGTCTCATGCTCTACCAACTGAGCTGGCCAGGTGTCCCCCTTTCTTATAATGTCTTCATCTGGTTTTGATGTTAGGATAATGCTAGCTTCATAGAACAAGTTAGGAAGTGTTCTCTCTCTCTCTCTCTTTTTTTTTTTTTTTTGTTCTCTCTGTTTCTATTTCCTGGAAGAGATTATAGAGAACCCGTGACATCTTTTCCTTAAATGTTTGATAGAATTTACCAGTGAAACCAACTAAGTGTAGTATTTTCTGTTCGGGAAGGTTATTAAATTTCGATTCAATTTCTTTAGTAGATACAGGCCTATTCAGATGATCTACTTCTTCTTGTGTGAGTTTTAGTAGTTTGTACCTTCCAAGGAGTTGGTCCATTGCACCTAAGTTATTAAATGTGCCTTTACAGAGTTGTTAATTATATTCCTTCATTATCCTTTTAATATCCATGGGATCAGTAGTAATAATGCGCCTTATATTCCTGATATTGCTCATTTGTATATTCTCTCTTTTTTCTCGGTTAGCCTGGCTAGAGGTTTATCAATTTTATTACGATTTTTCAAAGAACCAGCTTTTGGTTTTGTTGATTTTTCTCTACTGATTTCTGTCCTTTATTTCTTTACTATGTACTATCTCTCTTTATAGTTCTGTCCTCTCCAATCCACCTACCCTCCTGCAGCCAAAGTCATCTTCCTACAGGTCAAAACTGGTATGTTTTTCACCTGCTTAAAACACTTCAATGGCTAAATAAATATAATCTTTAAAAAAGGGTGTGGGGCACCTGGGTGGCTCGGTGGTTGAGTATCTGCTTTTGGCTCAGGGTGTGATCCTGGGGTCCTAGGATCGAGTCCTGCACTGGGCTCCCCACAGGGAGCCTGCTTCTCCCTCCGCCTGTATCTCTGCCTCTCTCTGAGTCTCTCATGAATAAATAAATAAAATCGTAAAAAAAAAACCTTCAATATCAAATAGAAGCCTAAACTTGTACTGTCTGCCCTTGAGATGAAGCCCTCGAGATGAAGCCTAAACTACTGTTCTACAGAAAGCCCTGCACGGGGTTGCCTGGGTGGCTCAGCAGTTGAGCATCTGCCTTTGGCTCAGGGCGTGATCCTGGGTTCCTGGGATCGAGTCCCACATCGGGCTCCCTGCATGGAGCCTGCTTCTCTCTCTGCCTATGCCTTGCCTCTCTCTTGCTCTGTGTCTCTCATGAATAAATAAAATCTTTTTTTTTTTTTTTTAAAAAGCCCTGCATGATTTGGTCTGCCCATTCTTCCAGACTTAACATGTCTCACCCTCAGACCTCCTGGGGATTTGACAGCAGAGCAAAGACAGATATTAAGTCTTTACACAAATATTTATTTCAATTACAGATAAGGAAGAGATACTTAAATAGGCCAATAAAATGCATAGGAAACCCTTCAACTGATTCAGATTTTAAAAGGCCATAAAGAAAAAGCTAGAGAAAGGACTGGTACCCAAAAATTAATATAAAATAGATTTTTGAAAGTAGTGTTTAAAGATGTAGAGACCATTGTGGAAGTTAGAAAAAAAGTTACAGAAAAGAATATATTCAAATATGTCTTTTCATTGTAAATGTATATGAGGACAACACAGGAAATGTAAACTCAAAGGAAAAAAGGTACCCACAATGCCACTATCCTAATATAACTACTGCTACATTCCGCAATAGTTAGTATGATATTCAGATTTGACTACAGTGACGGGCTTGAAGGCTATCTCCCATAGTTCTCAACATCCTGGGATGTTAGAATTACCTGAGAGAACTTTTAAACATTAAAGCACCTATGTCTGATTCCTGATCTGCTACATCAGAAGAATCTCTGGGTGGTGAGGACCTGGGTTGAAAGACAATGTATGCAGACAGACTCCTGTGTGTCGGCAGGGCTCTCCCCTCAAACCTGAGTTTATTCTTGGTATCAACTACCTGGGAAAGTGGAGAGTTCCTCAGACAGAACAGTATCTTTCAGAGCAGGGAATCTCAACTTGGAACCATATCAGACTCACCTGAAGAGCTTAAGAAACCCCAATACCCAAGCTACACCTCAACCCCATGACTTCAGAGTCTATACGGGGTGGGATGCAGGCATGGGTAATTTCTTAACCTCCCCAGTAATTCCAATCTGCAGTCCAGTTTAAGGGGCTGAGAGGGGCTGAGAGCTCCAGGTGAGCTACAAAGTAGGAATGTGGCTCTTTGGGTCTTGATCACATAGGTATCGAGATGTGTAGGAGGAAGTCTTTGAACTGTGGGTTGTGAACAAGCTAGAAGTTGTGAAGCAAAGAGCCCCATGAAATTCTGTAATGCTGTGCTCTCCTGCTGTGAACTAAGTATGGCTCTGGCTTGAGCCATCAAGAGAAGACACAGAACTCTGTAGTTTGCAGACCACAAACTACAGAGTTTTTTGGGTTTCTTATGCTCTCGGGGTTTATTTCTCTATTGTCCCCTTTTTCATCTTTAGTGAAATATTTTTAGCTTTGCTTAAAGGAACCAAGAAAAAAGGTTTTTGTTGTTGTTTTCTCTCCTTCCTTTTTAAAGCATTAAAGACAACCTGTGCTCTCTAGAGTCATCGTGATGGTGGCGGCAGCAGTCTGGAAGTGAGAGACCCTGAGGGAGACGGTGACACTCGGGGCTGAAGACAGGGCCACGTGGCAGTTCTCATCACTGTACTTCCCATTCCTCCAAAATCTTCCAAAATTGAGACCAGGGGCCTGGGTTTTGTTATTAAAGATGGTGTTAGTCTGTCTTATATTCTCTTCCTCTGTCCTTAACTGAGTTAACACTTACTGATTAATTAGTTCCTGGGCACCAGGAACAGTGTACGAGGCACCTGGGAATACATCTGTGGGCAGGACATTCATTCCTCCTGCCCTTATGAAGCTCACTTAGAATTTGGGGGGGAAAAATGGGGCAGTGGGGGTGGGAAAGCTCTTTAGAATAGTGGGATGGGTAGGAAGTCAGGAGCCAGGGAGCAGAGGGTCTGAATGCTGGCTTGATCACCCACAGTTCTGTAAATGCGGGTAAATTTTATTTACGGTGATGCTGTCATTTGTTAAAATGCACTTAAATACCACCTACTTCATAGAACTGTCCACCAATTCATTCACTCATTAATTTAACAAATATTTACTGAGCAATCACCAAGAGCTGGGCACCGTTTTAGGTGCTAAGAAATAATAGAAAAAAACAGACAAATTCCTTCCACCTGCCCTCCCTCTAGTGGGAGGGAACAACCGACAATTAGGCAAAACATAGATAGCTGACAATGAAAGACACTGGAGAAAAATGACACGGTAGGGGGGGATGGGGAATGCCAACGGAGGTTAGAGTTATGACCATAAATGGCACAGGCAAGGGACATTTGAGCTAAGGTCTGAAAAGGTGAGGCAGTCTCCGCAGATGTCTGAGGAAGAGCATCCCAAACAAAGAAATGGGCAAATGCCAAGAGGCTGAGGTGGGAATATTTGTAGTATTTGAGGCACAGCAAGGAGCCCAGTCTGGCATAATAAACAAGGAGGGGGTAAGAAAACACAGGTCGGGACTATGGAAGGGCCTTGGTTGAGTGTGATAAAAACTCTGGCCCTTATTCTAAGAGAAATGGGGAGCCATTGGAGAGTTCTAATCACGGGAGAAAGAAGGTCTATCTTGCACTTAACAGGATCATTTTGGCTTCCGTGTGGAATTGGACCACCGGGAAACAAGCGTGAAAACAACCAGGAGTGCAATAATGTTGGGGATGGTGGCTGTCTGGACAGAGTAATGGTGGGAGAGGGAGAGAGAAGCAGCTGGATCTGGAGATATTCAAGGTAAAGCCAATAGGCTTTGCTGATGATTAGTGTCAAAGATGTGATGCTAAGGTTTTTGACCTGAGCAACTGGAAGGATGAAGTCACCATGTACTGGGGCAAGGGGTGTGAATCAGGAGTTTGGTTCTAGATATGTGAAGTGTGAGATGCCTAAACATCCACGTTAAGGAGGCACCTGGATAAACGTGTCTGCAGTACAGGCAAAGAGGACTAGGCTTGCATGACACATTTGGGAGTCAACAGCTTCAGATGACACGGTATCTAAGCTACGGGACTGGTGACATCTTCCAAGTGGCTGTGGTGAGGACAGGTAACGCAGAAAGCACCAAGTACAGCACGAGGCATATAGTAAGTGTTCAATAAACACTTGCCCGGTGTAGCCACAGGGAACTTGGCAGGCTCCTCGGGAAACAGAAAACTAGGTCTTGGGGTCTATTTTAGGCTGTCCCAGGTTTATGGGCTTTTCAGAGTTGGCTTGATTTTTCACAAGCCTTTGGGGGTTAAAAATGGTTGGTTTGGCTTTTGTATCTTTGTGTCTTCACAGAGAATGCCTTATGAAAGTAGGCTGAGCACTGCAGTCCCCAAGCTCTCGCCCACATAGTGACTATAAAACACCACACTGTGGCAGCAGACAGGAGCTTTCCCAGAGCACAGAGCACCTGCCCACACTCAGCTGAAACAGACGGAACCTCCATTTAACCAAATCAACTCCCCGAAGGCTGACGTGAGCTCAGGAAACACGCACACCTGGACACCAGGGGCTGGCTCCTTCAAGGCTCCAGGTGGCTCTTCTCTCCACCGGACTAACGGGCACATTCCCGGCTCCTGGTGTCACTGCCATCCATTCCTCATAACAGATTTCCTCAGGGTCCTGTGCTGAATGCTCTGCACCCCCATACTGGTGGGCCTAACCCCGTCTCTTCCTTTGAAGACTCAAATATCACCTTCCAATGAGGCCTACCCTGACTACCTCAAGTTCAAACTTAAAATCTCTCCTCCAGCATTCACCTATCCTGCTCTATTTTCTTCCAGGCCACCTGTTAATCTTCCAAGATATTGAAAACTTTACTTATTGGTTACACGTTTGGTTCAATGACCATCGTGTTCAACCGGGATACTCTCAGAGCACAGAACACTGCCTGATGCACTCAAGTTGCTCAAGAAATTGGCTGAATAAGTGAAGAAACGCTTACCCCACTGTTGAGGCAGCAACCTGTAGCCCTGAGCCTTTCCCCAGCACCCTCCAGAGGAGAACCCGGAGCCTCCCCAGAAACCAGACTGCTCCCCCTCCCCCACCAGAGGTATCATCAACCCAGCCGGGAGTTGAGCGCACTGAGAGCCTCCATGGCCCCCCTCCCCATTCTGGGGACAAAGTGAGATTAATTCTTGGGCAATCTTGGGGCAGCCTCACATCCTGGATATTCTTGTTCAGTCCCTCAATTATGTCCTTGTTGGTCTCCTCCTGCTCAAGTCACTGCTCTCTGCTTGCTTTTCTCGGCCCCATCCCTCATTTCTCCCGGCCTCACTATTCTAACTTTCCACTGGGTTGTCCCTTATACATCCTCGGCTTCTTCAGGGACCATCACTTCCATCTGCTGCTGTCATGGAAACTTGGGTCTCTTCTGAAAATCCTATTTCCTCTCCAGCCCTGTGTGATGGAAGGGTGCTCTTTCTTGTGTTCCCCACGCAGCCAAGGATTCCTTGTATCCTCTTGGTACTCCATTTATGCTTCTAAGCGACAGCTTATGTCCTTCTTTTTTTTTTTTTAAAGCTTATGTCATTCTTATTAGACAAAATAAAAAACAAAAACCCGCTCATTGTTCATACTATCCAGAAATACTACCTCCTACCCTCCCCTGTGACTCTCATCTACCCCCTTCCCATTCACTAAGCCTCTGGCTCACAGGAACCCTTTCCAATCAAGCTTGTAAGGTCATCCATTTGGCTTAGAATTTCATTTTATCCCAATTACAAAGAGCATAGTTGGTACTCAAGAAATATTTGCGGGGTCCCTGGGGGTGTTCACTCAAGTCGGGTGAGTGTAGTACTCTTGGTTTGGGTCATGATCTCGGGGTCATGATGTCAAGCCCTGAGTCAGGCTTCACACTCAGTGGGGAGTCTGCTTGGGATTCTTTTCCCCTCCCTCTCTGTCTGCCCCTCCCCCTGCTTACAAGCGCAGGCACACACTCTCTCTCTTTCTCTCTAAAATAAATAATCTTAAAAAAAATACTTGTTAAATGTATGAGTTAAAAAATGAAATCTGAGGCACGAACAGGAGGCAAGCTGAGGCTCAAGTCTCATTTTTGGGCTATATCCTTCCCAGTTTAGCAGACACTGATAAGGGCAGGCTGTCTCATCCTTGGATGATTATTATCATTCCCATTTTATAACTCACTCAAGATTACAGTTAGTAAGACGTGGAACTGGGCCTTAAAAAATCCACATCTGACACCACGGTCCACGTTTTTAACTGCCAAAAAACACTGGCCTCCTGAACATAGTTTGTAGTTAAAAGACAAGGTTTTGTCGGATAGCTCAATGCATATAAGTATTCTGAATAATTTTCAAAGTATTGACATATGATTTTGTCACATAGATACAAGCAGCAAGGAATTCTCAAAGGAAAGAGGAGACTATTTTTCTTCACAGGGATATAATTAAAATAATATAGTAAAGACCAAAAAAATCCAAAACATCTATTTCCAGATTTGGGGAGAATCACTGGATCTAGAGACATTATTTAATTAAGACTATTTGGGCAGCCCTGGTGGCGCAGCGGTTTAGCGCCGCCTGAAGCCCAGGGTGTGATCCTTGGGACCCGGGATGGAGTCCCACATCGGGCTCCTTGCATGGAGCCTGCTTCTCCCTCTGCCTGTGTCTCTGCCTCTCTCTCTCTCTCTCTGTGTCTCTCATGAATAAATAAATAAAATATTTTTTTAAAAAATAATAATTGGGATCCCTGGGTGGCGCAGCGGTTTGGCGCCTGCCTTTGGCCCAGGGCGCGATCCTGGAGACTCGGGATCGAATCCCATGTCGGGCTCCCGGTGCATGGAGCCTGCTTCTCCCTCTGCCTGTGTCTCTGCCTCTCTCTCTCTCTCTCTCTCATAAATAAATAAAAATTAAAAAAAATAAAAAAATAATAATTAAGACTATTTCTGGGGCAGCCTGGGTGGCTCAGCGGTTTAGTGCCAACTTCAGCCCAGGGCGTGACCCTGGAGGCCTGGGATCGAGTCCCACATTGAGGTCCCTGCAAGGAGCCTGCTTCTCCCTCTGCCTGTGTCTCTGCCTCTCTTCCTCTCGGTGTACACACTCTCATGAATAAATAAATAAAATCTTAAAAAAAAAAAAGACTATTTCTGCGTATTAGGATTTCAAGAATGGAAAGCACCTGAGGTGCGGAGACAATTTTCATGTAGATATATCTGTGTAGAACTCTCAATGAAGGCAACTATGATTCGTGGGCCAAATCCAACCCACTATCTTGTCTTATGGCCCATGAGTTAAGAGTTATTTTTAACAGCTGAGAAAAAAAAAATCAGAGGACTATTTCATGATACATAAAAACTATATTAAAATTTCAGTGTCCATAAATGAAATTTCATTGGAATACAAACTTACTCATTTGTCTACGTGCTGTCCCTGTCTGCCTTCATGTTATGGCAGTAGAGCTAAGGAGTTGCAACAGAAACAATAAAGCCAATGTTGGCTAAAATGTTGATCATCTGGCCCTTACAGAAAATGCTGGCTAACCCATTACAAATCATTTCTTCTGACTTATCTTCCAGTTCACTAACATGGTCTTCAGTTGTATCTAATCCTGATCAATCCTATTGAGTTTTCAATTTTACTAAATGGGTTTTTCAATTCTAGAAGTTTTATTTTTCCAATATTTTGCTTTTTATAATCCCCTATTCCATGTATGTAATATATAATTCAACCTTGTCTTTTTTTTCCTTAAACATAGTAAATCTAATTGCTTTATCAATTGTGTCTGGTAATTCCGATTTCACAAGTCTTTATGGGTCCCCCTCTGTTGTCTGTTGTTTTTCATGGTTCTCACTAATGGAGCCTTATTTCCTTTTGCGCTTAGTTATTTTTACTGTTAGCTGTTCATTTCCTTGAAAGGTTATTTGCAAGGAGTTCATGTCTATCTCCAGAGCAGGTCTGCATTTGCCTCTGCCAAGACCTTGACAGGCACTGCCAGTCTGGAGTACCTTAAACTCTCATATACTTGAAGTTCATAGCTTGAGGTTCCATAGCTCACCAGGCTGTGAATATCAAGTGTTGCTTTTTTTCTTTTTTCTTTTTTTTTTTTTTTTTTGAGTGTTGTTTTACTAACTTATTACCCTGGGACGCCTGGGTGGCTTAGCCGTTGAGTGCCTCTCTTCAGCCCTGGGCATGATCCTGGAGTCCTGGGATCGAGTCCCACATTGAGGTCCCTGCAAGGAGCCTGCATCTCCCTCTGCCTGTGTCTCTGCCTTTCTCTCTCTGTGTCTCTCATGAATAAATAAATAAAATCTTAAAAAACAAACAACTTATTACTCTGATCCACTCAGATCCTGGCAACCTTTACTGCAGTCCTGGTTTAGGGGTGCAGGTTTCCTTCTAGGTCATCCTATGCTGAGTCCTTTGGGGTTCCAGTTTAATGTGGAAAGGATCAAAAGATGAAAAATATGGAAGAGATGTTAGTAGACTTGGAGGCTAGAATGAAAGGTCTAACATTTAAACTGATTAAAAGGGAGAGGAGAGAGAATGGGCGGAGACAATACTTAAACGGATAATGGGGGCACCTGGGTGGCTCAGTCGATTAAGTGTCTGCCTTTGGCTTAGGTCATAATCCTGGGGTCCTAGGATTGAGCCCCACATCCGGCTCCCTGCTCAGTGGAGAGCCTGCTTCTCCCTCTCCCTCAACTGCTCCCCCTACTTGTGCACTCGTGATATCAGAAAGGGACACAGAACATAAAGACTTCTAACTCTGGGAAATGAACTAGGGGTGGTGGAAGGGGAGGAGGGCGGGGGGTGGGGGTGAATGGGTGACGGGCACGGAGGGGGACACTTGACGGGATGAGCACTGGGTGTTATTCTGTATGTTGGTAAATTGAACACCAATAAAAATTAATTTATTAAAAAATAAATAAATAAATAAATAAATAAATAAATAAATAAATAAATAAATAAACAAACTAAAAAATAAAAATAAGTAAACAAGTAATGGCTGAAAAATTTCCAAAACATATGAATTCCTATACTCCAGAAGTACAGCGACTGATAGCAGCTACACTTGTGGTGAGCAAAGCATTACGTGTGGACTCTTTAAATCACTATGTTGTACACCTGAAGCTAGTGTAACATCGTGTATCAACTATACTTCAATTTTAGACAATTCTGTTTAAAAAACTGTTCACTTTAAAAATCAAATAAATAAAATTTTAAGAATCTAAATTAATCCAATCAAGATAAAAAGAAATTCTTACATTTAAATGTATTCATATTTTATACAACCCTTTCTTCTATTCTTCCTAAAAACCTTGGGAGGTATGTACTACCACCTACATTTTTCATAAGGAAAAACTGGTATTCCGAGAACTAAAACAAATTAGCTAGTCATGTAATCCTAAGCAGCAGGGGCAGGATTCAAATCCAGTTCTTGAGTCAGAACTCAAGTTCAGGTTCTTTCCCGTAGGCTGGAAATAGAATACGATACAGCAGAAGGCGACTTCATAAGAGGAGATCTGGAAACTGCTAAGGGATTATATCAGAACTCTTAATTTGGAAACTTCTTCCTGGAAGCAGGTAAAAATCATTCCCACATTATCTGTGCTTTCTTTTTTTTTTTTTAAAGATTTTATTTATTTATTCATGAAAGACAGAGAGAGAGAGAGAGAGAGGCAGAGACACAGGCAGAGGGAGAAGCAGGCTCCATGCAGAGAGCCCGATGTGGGACTCGATCCCGGGACTCCAGGATTATGCCCCGAGCCGAAGGCAGGCACTAAACCGCTGAGCCACCCAGGGATCCCCATGTGCTTTCTTCTAAAGATAAGCACTAGACTGGAAAAGCCTTTGCAATAAGAAACAGGAAGAGTTCCAGGTTATACCTTAACTTGTGAGTTATTCCCTGAACTAAAGACCAGGTTGAGGGCAGCCCGGGTGGCTCAGTGGTTGAGCGCCGCCTTCAGCCCAGGGTGTGATCCTGGAGTCCCAGGATCGAGTCTCATGTCGGGCTCCCTCCAGGGAGCCTGCTTCTCCCACTGCCTGTGTCTCTGCCTCTCTCTGTGTGTCTCTTGTGAATAAATAAATAAAATCTTAAAAAAAAAAAAAAGATCAGGTTGACTCAAATGGCTCATGGGTCAAGCCTGGTACATCACAGAAAGCTGCACAACAGCCTGCTGGGTACCACCCAACTGTCAGGACAGCAGGACAGGAGCGCCCTCCTAATTCCCCTCCTTACGCCGCTGGAGACCGTTTAAATACTGTAGTTAACGTGTCTCAGATAACATGCCTTTTGTTCATCAATGTGATTTGACTTGGTAAATTACTACATCTCTTCCATTCTGGTGGCATTTCACTTGTTTACAACTTATCCTGGATTTCTTTTCTGCCCAGAGCACTAAATTAAGAATTTTCCTAAGAGTGAGGTCTGTGGCTTTCTAGCATAATTGGGCCCCAGTCCCCAGATGTTAACATGTGGCTGACATCTCTCTACGGGCCTGATATCAAAAGTGGACCATCTTTCCCTCGTGGCTGCCTCTGTGATGTTAGGCAACTGGGAGAATTACGATGCCTGAACTCACAGCCTGAGGCACAAGAACCACAAATCAGGAAACAGGCCTAGGCAGTAGACAATTCAGTGGGAAAGCCAAACAGCCCTAGGTTCGGTGCATCGTGTGCAGGCGCAGTCATCACCATCACAAGCAGCTCTGGCCAAGGCCTCATGCAAGAGAGCATAGAAGCCACAGGCAGTTTTGCAACCATTTCCTGCATATCAACCATGTGGGAGGTGCCGGGCAGGGCATGAACACACAGGATGGATACAGCCCAATCTCAAGGCATCTTAGGTCACCCACCTCTCCTCCATGCATCCATCATGGGGCCACGGTGGTAGGTGCTAGGGAGACCAAGAAGGCCAGGACGGGGGGAGGATTCTGAAAGGATTACATACTCTGTACTTGAAAGCCCCTATGAATTAATGATTTCAATTAAATCCTTACAATAACCCTGTGAGGTAGGTATATCGGTGTCCTCATCTTACAGACGGAAGTGAGGCTCAGTGTGGCTAAGTAGCTCACCCCCAATCACAAAGACAGTAAATGGCAATCCAGGATTTGAACCAAATCAGGTCTGGCTCTGAGCCCAAGCTCTTAATAAATTGATAATTATTACACAGTTAATTATAGTACACGGAGATCGTGGGTGACAGAGGACAAACATTCACAGGAAGCATGGAGAAGAGGTCATGAATATTGTGTAGGGAAGAGGTGGTCTTTGAGTTTTCCTAGTTGACCAGCCAGCCAGGAAAGGGAAGTGCAAGCACCAGTAAGGAACACATGTAGAGAGGCAGAGGGGGATGGAGGCTTTGCCTGTGGCAGAGTGACAGGAGCTAATGCGGGAGAGGAAGTCTGATCACGGAAGGCTTTGCACACCAGGCTGCCAAGAATCTTCGTGAGGCACTGCTTCCTACTGCAAAAGCCTTTCCAAAGGCCTCCTTCTTCCTTGAAGCCGGCAGTGGCTCCTTATGTACGGAGCTGCCTGTACCAGCCAAATTGAAGGTTTTATGTTTGCACCTACAATCTCATCCTCTCTGGGCCCCTGCAAACCGCAACATGCTCTAAGAGTTGGCTGACTAGGCCGGAGACCCCAGGGAGTCCCACAACAAACACAGGGCTAAGGAGGCGAGCCTTTGAAGCTGGACCCCAGCTCCCACAGATGTCTCTAACACAGAGTCAAGGCACTTTCTCATTCTACTCACAGTTTAGAGTCCAGCTTCAGGAGGAAACCCAACCGATCATACTCTGAAAAAGAAAACCAGAAAATGTCGTTGAAGTCAAGCCACTGTTGACACTAGCAAACTGTATTATCCCCCAGACATAGACCATGGGGACAGACACCTGCTCAAGGAACAGACCCAAATACATAAGCCGCGATTAAATTTAAGTCATGCTGAACACCTGTTTATTGAAGGACCAGGTTCAATGCCAGGTGTTTCCCAGACCCTCTAGGCCAGCAGTCCTAGCTGGCATGTAATTGCCTTCCTGTTTAAATGTGGTACTTGACTAAAATTTACTTAAACCACAAAACCAGACCCCCAGAAGTAATAGGGCCAGAAGCAGTCTCTGCTTCCTCTAAGTTCTAATCATAATTTTTTGCTGAAGCAGCTATGTTCACTATGAAGACATGGAAGCCAAGGGGTCTTCAAATCCATAGCCATGATCCCTTCTTCTACATGACAACCACAAAGAGCTGACATATCTGATTACATAAAGGATAGGAAATTTAAAACAACATCTAAAATTAAGTTGTAGGATGTTTACTGCAAATGATAAATCATTAAGAGTTTAAGTCCTTTATGTCTTGCCTCATCCTAAAGTGAAGTTGAAGCAGTCAGTCTTACAAAGTCGATTAAGTATAAGATTTTTAAAAAGAAGATATCTGGGACCAAAGGGGAAAGAAGCACAAGAAAAATAGTAAAACGCAGCCAGGATGAGAATTCCAAAATCAGATGACCTATAAGGTCCTATATGCTTGCTAGGGGATGATTATAGATGCACCCCCAAGATTTCTCATAGCTAAAGCTAAATGCAAGCACTGATAAAATGGTTTACAGTGTTCATAAATAAACCAGGAGAATCACAGCTATTCCTGTGACTAAGCCTTGAGAAATGTCTTAAGATCATTTCTTATATCTTTGTTCAATGATTTCAAGGTGTGTGTGTGTGTGTGTGTGTGTGTGTGTGTGTAGAGTGACTACATCAAAACAAGGCAGTCTATGAATGCAGTTCTCAGCGAGCCTGGCTTCACCTGAAGGTAAAACAGAACACCAGGACCAAACAACTAAATGGAAAAGACCATGCAGCAAGGTTTTGGGGGAACTCAGTCTTTAATAAGCAACGATGGGCCAAGAGAAGGACATTACACATACTAGCAAGTACCTCACAGGAGCCATTCTGCAAGGCCAAGTAAGGCCCAGATTTGTACTCTTTCTTAAGCAGCAGAGCTGTAGTAGGAGAGTAATTCCTCTTCTTAAAACTGAAGCTATCAGCTAGGACACAGCCCAACAGAACCTGGCCTCCCAGGAGAATACACTTGAGCAGTCAATGCCTTTCCTCAAAATAACTCTGCTTTTGCTCCAACTCAGATAGATGGACGAGAGATTTTGCTTAATATATCAGGAACTTCTAAAAGTCAGTAAGGGGGGAAAAAGGCTTTAATTTAAAAAATAAATCGAAAACAAAATTCGCAAAAAGGCTTGGTTTCAAAGGTTAATACTCTTTCAACAATCCTATTTATCATTCCGTAAAAAAAATCTCATTAACTTGCCCACACCTGTTGCTTCTCCCCCATGTGGTCATAACCTTGGGGCAACTAGCCTGCTACTGCTCCTCAGACCTGAGCTAACACTTCCTTGGACATAGAGTGAATCCATGCTTTGGCTGCTCCCTTCCAGGGACACCAAAGAATGTTTCCCCTCGTTGCAAATTCAGATGTCAGGGCCAAGCAAGAACATAACTCAAATGAAGGGAGAAGGGGGGGGATATGATACTCTCCCATAGTAACTCATACTACTAATTTTAGTTGCATTAAAAACAAATCCAGTTGAAATGTCTTTTTTTTTCACTCTTCATTTTTGTACAGTAGCCACAATGATATCTATGGATTATTTTCCAGTGGCACCTTAAATTTGGTTTTATACAAACATGTACTAACTGCATTTTAAATAGATAAGAATTCTTTGCATTTCTAAAGATACTCTCTTCAAGGCTCTCTTTGACTGTTGTTTTCTCTCTTTTGTTAAGAGACAGGAGTACCAGAGATGTTTCACTTTACTCTGTAATTTAAGGAAAGGTAATTGTGTGAGCCCAACAATGATAAATGGCAACTGACATTGCCTTTGGGTAACAGCCGAGCGGATTGGAGCCCATCTGGAGACTCCACGCCCTGCCAAAGGGGGAGCCTCCACCAGCACCAGCTAACAAAGGCAGTCAGCGATGCAGGCCCAGCACTGCCATCTTCTAATTTTTTTTTTTTAATTCAAGAATCTGGATCTTTTAAGGTAAAACTTCTCAATGCGTAACTATTAGCAATAGATTCAAGAAAATTTTAAAGATTATGAAAGTTACCCAAAATGTGTCTATGGGCAGGATTCAGCCTGTGGGCTAACAGTCTATAAACCCTGTCCTAGACTGGCATCCCATGAGGACTGGAAGCGACTCTCTTTCATGGCTGCAATAGTAGGTGATCCATAAATATCTGTTGATAGTTATTACCAAGATTATTTGGTCACAATGGTCATATATGCAAATCAAATTAGTCTAATAGGATGCTAATGAGAGCATTTGAGGGGCACCTGGGTGGCTCAGTCCGTTAAGTGTCCAACCCTTGATTTTGGCTCGAGTCGTGAGATACAGCCCCGAGTCAGGCTCTGCACTGGGTGTGGAGCCTGCTTAGGATTCTCTGTCTCCCTCTCCCTCTGCCCCTCCCCACCCCCTTGCTCATTTGCGCTCTCTCTTTTTAAAACAAAAAAGGGTATTTCAGGCAAGACTCCAGGATGAGGGGGATCCCTGGGTGGCGCAGTGGTTTAGCGCCAACCTTTGGCCCAGGGCGCGATCCTGGAGACCCGGGATCGAATCCCACGTCGGGCTCCCGGTGCATGGAGCCTGCTTCTCCCTCTGCCTGTGTCTCTGCCTCTCTCTCTCTCTCTGTGTGACTATCATAAATAAAAAAAATAAAATAAAAATAAATTAAAAAAAATAAAAAAAACACAACCCAGTGTAAAAAAAAAAAGACTCCAGGATGAGAAATCTCAGATACTAAGGTGAGGTTCTAGACTGAGATGTAAATTTTTAAGGGAAATATCTGAAAGCTTGCTATGTAATTCAAAAGGCCCTCCCTACCTCAAATATAAAAGTTACTGGCTTTGAGAAATTAAGGACAGAGGATTCGAACAACTTCCCTGGAGAGGGTAGAGCTATGGACACCATTTCACTTAAGAGGCAGAACGGGTAGGACTTGTCTGTCCCTCACTCCTTGTGAGGGAAGCTTGACATTGAGCCTTAAATAATAGGGAACATGGTGGACTTCCAGGGGCCTGACTTCCATCTGACAAGTGTAAAAGGACACAAGATGGGCTGGATGAGAAGGAGAGCCAGTCTCCACGCCCAGAATTTGTTGTAGAAAAGGATGTGTGAATGAGCTAGTATGGGTTTGTTCTAGGTCCCTTCCAAAACATCTGTCCGGGGGTAGCCAGGGCCTCAGCAGTTCCCTCAGTGGAAAGACAGCGGTAGTCCCAGGAGCTGCAGAAGGAGTGAAGAGGTTTCAGTGAGTGCATTACCCCCATCAGGGGAACTGCACAGAAGGTCCCTAGTTGGAGGGGGTCTCCAGAATGGCTACCAGAGCATCCCACAAACATTAGCTTTAAACACTCAACAGTTGAGACAGTGCTAACAGGATCTTATGTCTTTTCTGCTCACACTCTCTCTCTCCATTTCCCACCGATTCTAGAGAGGTCAGAAACTACAGCCAGCATCTGGGGAGGAGTGGCAGGAGAACGCCAAGCAGGGCACATCCCCTTCCCAGGGGCAGGCACCTGCTGGTACGAAGCCCTAAGTGCAGGGAGGGGAAAAGTCACTGGAGCTTTGAATGAAATGAAAGCTATGGCTATTACATAAGGCTGGATACTCTAATTTTGGAATTGGTGACTCAATGTGACCATGGGATTTTTATTACCTCAGTGGTATCAAAAAGATTCTCCGGACCTCCCACACTGAAAACATTTTAAGGGGACATGGGGAAACAAAATGAAGTCGGCTTTGATTATTCCCTGATGTGTCTTGAATGTGCAATATCCTGGTTATACTAATTAAGGCAGAAAGAGCAATTTAATGGTTCAGACAACCAAAGCGTAGAAAGGGACTCAGTCTCTCTGCTCCTGATAGCAAAACTCCCAGGAAGGGCCCAAATGGCCTAGTGTGCATCCGTTCCTCACACCTGCTCTAATCACAGCGACAGGAGACAGGGTTGTAAAAAATTATGATTCCCACATGACACATGTGGTTGGGAGCATTTACCAGAAGAAGGAATGGGCGGTCCTGAACAAAGGTAGGGTCTCGGGACACAGGAAGTCTTTGGAAAACTTAGAGCTAGCTTCATCTCCCAGGTACAATAGGTGTGGCCACGCCTACGTCAAATGGGCCACTGTTAAAATGGGCGGTAGACTGTTTTCCCCTCACCCTCATTCTGCTGTGGGTTTTTCTTCCCTCACCAACCTTCCTTTTAAAATCTTTCTATAGGGGCGCCTGGGTGGCTCAGTAGTTGAGCATCTGCCTTTGGCTCAGGTCATGATCCCAGAGTCCTCGGATGGACTCCCGCATCGGGCTCCCTGCAGGGAGCCTGCTGTTCCCTCTGCCTACATCTCCACCTCTCTCTCTCTCTCTGTCTCTCCTAAATAAATAAAATTTTTAAAGCTTTAAAAAAATAAAATAAAATCTTTCTAGAATGTCCTCTGGCTTACCTCCCTCTACTTCCCAGCAGACCGAAGCCTTGCTCTGCCCTGCAAGACCTTGCTTTTCCTGCAGCTCTCAACGGGAGGCCACTTTTCCTCTCAAATGCCAACTTCCCTCAGACATGACCAGAGAGTACTTACGAAGTGCTGTGGTGCAGTTTTCATCACCTTTCTTATGTTTGGGGTCACTGAAGATTCTTGGATCTGTGGGTTTATGGTTTTGTGCTGTGGTGCAGTTTTCATCACCTTTCTTATGTTTGGGGTTCACTGAAGATTCTTGGATCTGTGGATTTATGGTTTTAATCAAATTTGAAAATTTTCTGGCCATGACTTCTTCAAAATGTCTGCTCTCTCTTCCAATGACACAATATTAGTCTGCTTGACATTCCACCAGTCACTGATGCTGTCAATTTTTTTTTCCCAGTAATTTTGCTCTCTGTATTTTATTTTAGGTAATCCCTATTGAAGTATCTTCTAGTTCACTACTCTTATCTTCTGGAGTGTCTAATTGGCCGTTTACCCATTCAGTATATTCTTCATCTCAAACACTGTTTTTAAATCTCTATATTTCTTTTTTATATCTTATATGTCTTTCCTTAATAGTGCCATGTTTTCTTCTACCTTCTTGAAGATACATGTTTCAATGTCTTTGCCTACTAATTCCACCCTTTGCATTATCACTAGGCCCATTTCTTTTTTTTAATAATTTTTTTAATTATTTATTTTAAAATTAATTTAAAATTAAATTTTTTAATTAATTTAAAATTAAAAATTTTTTAATTTTTTTTATTTTTTAAAATAATTTATTTATTTATTTGAGAGAGAGAAAGCACACATGAGAGAGAGAGTGCGCACACACGACCAGGGGGACCAGGTAGAGGAGCAGCAGACTCCCTGCCGAGCAGGAGCCCAATGCAAGACTCGATCCCGGAACCCTGGGATTGTGACCTGAGCCAAAGGCAGATGCTTAACTGACTGAGCAACGTAGGCGCCCTCTAGGCCTATTTCTATTGATTGTTTTTTCTCCTCATTATGGGTTGTATTTTCATGCTTTTCTGAATTGCCTGGTCATTCTTTATTTATTTTAAGTTTTTGATTTAATTTAAATTTTTTAAAGATTTTTCCTTAAGTAATCTCTACACCCAACACAGTGTAGGCATCACAACCCCGAGATCATGAGGTCTCACAACCCCAAGATCAAGAGTCACATGCTCTACTGACTGAGCCAGCCAGACACCCTTACGTTTTTTATTTTATTCCAGTATAGTTAACAGAGTATTGTATTAGTTTTAGGTGAGCTTGGTTGATTGGATGCCAGCCATGTGAATTTTACTTTGTTGGGTGCAGGATATTTGTGCATTCCTTATTTATTTTTGAGGTGCAGTTAAATTACTTAGTACGTTTGCTCCTTTCAAGGCCTGCTTTTAAGCTCTGTAGGGTTAAGATCAGAGGCGAAGTGGACTTTAGTCTCAGTCTTCAGTCGCATACTGTTTCCTGAGCTCCAGACTTGTATACCCAGCTGTCTGCTGGACATTTCCACTTCCTACAGACACCTGAAACTCAGGCTGCCTCACACAGAGTTCTCTTTCACCACTCTCACATGTGCAGAACCTGGTTCTCCTCCTGTAGTCCCTGGCTTAATGAATGGTACCACTATTCACCCAGCTCCTGAGCTTGAAACGTGAGAGAATTCCTTGATTCCTGTTTCCTTCTTACTTAATTACCATGTCCTTTTTTTAAAAAAAGTTTCTATTTAAATTCCAGTTAGTTAACATACAGTGTAATATTAGTTTCAGGGTACACTACAGTGATTCAACACTTCATTCCTCACCTGGTGCTCCTCGTGACAAGTGCACTCCTTAATCCCCGTCCTCTATTTCCCCCACCTCCCCCACCCACCTCTCCTCTGGTAACCAGTTTATTCTCTATAGTTAAGAGTCTGTTTCTTGGTTTGCCTCTCTCTCTCTCTCTTTTTCCTCCTTGGCTCATTTCTTTTGTTTCTTAAATTCTACACATAAAATCATATGGTATTTGCCTTTCTCTGACCGACTTATTTCACTTACCCTAATATTCTCTAGCTCCGTCCACATCCTTGCAAATGGCAAGGTTTCATCTTTTTTATGGCTGAGTAATATTCCATTGTATACACACCACATCTTCTTTATCCATTCATCAATTGATGGGACACTTGGGCTGTCTCCATAATTTGGCTATTGTAGATAATGCTGCTTGCTATAAACATCGGGATGCATGAACTACTAAGTTCTTTTAATTTCATCTTCTAAGTAGATCTCAAACCCATTTACCTTTGTCCATTTTTACTATCGCTGACTAAAAAGCCAGCTTCACCTCTCATTTGGATTACCTGCCTCCTGTCTTATCCCTCTCAAAGACTCTTCCTGATGTGACCAGAGCTACCTTTCTATAGGATAAATGTGGTTATGTCATATGTCTGCTCAGAACCTCTGAATGACCACTATTGTTCTAAGAATGTATCTCGGTCTCTTGGTTCATAAGGTCCTTCAGGATCTGACCTATAGAGACCATTTCAACTTTACTTTTGGAGTCCCTGCATCACCCCCACTCTGCCCCTGCCAAATTCTATGCTCTGGCCAGACTGAGCTACTTTCTTTTCCTCCAAAGTATCTTTACCATCTCCAGGCCTTCATACATGCTTTTCCCCTCACTCAAAACATTATTCCCAACCCATTTCCACACTGGTTATTTCCTACACATTGCTCTAAATAACCCATAGTCGCCTCAAACTCAAAATGCTACAAATCAGACTTATCTGCACCCTACTTTTTTTTTTTTAAAGATTTATTTATTTATGACAGACAGAGAGAGAGAGGCAGAGAGACAGGAGGAGGGAGAAGCAGGCTCCATGCCGAGAGCCCCACACGGAACTCAATCCCAGGACTCCAGGATCGTGCCTTGGGCCAAAGGCAGGCGCTAAACCGCTGAGCCACCCAGCGATCCCCCACCCTACTTTTTTTAATGTTATTTATTTATTCACGAGAGACACAGAGAGAGGCAGAGACACAGGCAGAGGGAGAAGCAGGCTCCTCGCAGGGAGCACCATGCGGGACTCGATCCCAGAACCTGGAATCATGCCCTGGGCCGAAGGCAGATGCTCAACCGCTGAGCCACCCAGGCGTCCCTGCACCCTACTTTTTGGTTTGTTTCGTTTGCTAGTGCCATTGCCATTCAGTTCTTCGGGAAAGACATGTTTAGTGTACCCTCTCTCATTTCTAAATACAGATCCTCTTCCCTATATCATGGTCACTGCTTTTGTGGGATCTGCGCTGCTGCTTAGGCCATGTGGCAAGCTCTTCATCTGCCTGTACCTGTCCCCCTGGCCTCACCTTCTGCCACTCCCCTTTGGGCAGCCTTGCTACCTGAGAGCTACTGCAGACAATGTTCCCTCTATTTGCAATGCCCTCACTCACCTGTTGACTTGGCAAATGCCCACTCATCCTTCAAGATACAGTTGTCACCAAAGCACAATCTAACAGGTACTCCTGTAGTGCCATGAGGGACTTCATGGCTTGGCCTTTACCTACCTTTCTATCTCCATCTTACACTATTTTCCCCGCTGTGCTCTCTGCTCAGGCCTCTCCAGCTTTCTTTCAGGTCCTTGAATGAGCCACGAGCTGTCTCAACATAAGAGTTTTTCTTAGAAACAGTTTTTTCCTGTCTGAAATGTCTCCTCACCTCTCTACTTGCTTATCCTTTAGACTCTAGTTCGAATGTACTCTCTTTCACTTCAAATGTACATCTTTCAAATGTACCCTCCTGCCCAGGTTGCGCCCCCTCTTACATGTTCCTCTAACACCGTGCTAGAGCATCAACAAAGTTGTCCTCCAGTCCTTCTGTCCTCCTCTGGAAACAAGCCCCCTGAATTTCTTTTAAGGAACCATCCTTCTCCTACTGCAGGCAAGTGGTGAGACTGCCAACAGGATTTGCCTGCCCAGACTGGAGGCACTTGACAAAAGCTAGGTTAGTTGAACTCTCTCTCTTAAACTAAGTGGCACCAGGCAGTAAAACAGGGTGCTGAAGAAATGGACCATTTGTTGTAACCTAGATTTCTGGCACTGCCCTTTATGTCCTTTTGGAGGGCCAGCTGGTTGACATTTAACTTGACTCTATGGGTACCCGTGCCCTTCCAGTAAATTCCTTTTAAGTTAGTCAGCTTCAGTTTCTGTTGCTTGCAATTAAACAATCCTAACTATCTGTATCTCATATAGGGTCTGACATAGGGGTTGGTATTCTTTTTTTTTTTTAAGAGGTTGGTATTCCATAGACGTACTAAATAAATGGAAGAATGCATGGAGTGACCAAATGACCAAGAGAGCCTAGCGAGTAGCCCTAAGACTTGGGTTCCTTGTCTTCTTCCACCCCTTGATGCCAGGAGAAACAATGATTGTGCACCAATGGTGGTGGCAGTAGCTGCATCTACCTATCAATAGCCTGACCACCTTTTACTGAGCTTGGGCCATTTCTGGCTCCCAGTGCTCCCAGCTAATCACATCATGGTCACCGGCCCATAGAGAGCCTGCCCTGGCTCTTCGTAGACACCGCTTCTCCCATTTTGGTTTCTGGCTTTTACTGTGAGGCTCCCTTTCGAAGTCTCCATATTTGCCAATGTAATTCCCTCATGTCATTTATAAAAGCTGAAAACTTAACTTTATCCACAAAGACTTTCTGAGGCTCCTGAGTGACTACCCCATTTCTAGCACAGCCAGGGATCTGACCTGACAGGCACCACATTCTCATATTCATCAGCTGGTTACCGGTGATCTGTTCTGTGTCCAGTTCTCCAACCGGCAGGAAAGCTTGTCTAATCTTCAGAAAATGTAAACCAGAATAGAAAGCAGTCAGGAAGGCAGAGGCATAAAGCTCTGGGACACAGGAGCAGAGTTTCTTACTGTTGGATTTGTGCAAGGCTGCAGATCCCAGGACATCTCACCGTATGCAAATGTGTTTTTGAAGTTGGATGTGAATTCAGCTTAGACAACGGAAATGCTATTTTGAGTGTACCAACTCTTCAGGGTCAGTTCATGTCTGGGGAATCTGGCAGTAAAGCTTGGGTCTCACTGTCAGTCCACTGATGCCAAATCTGCAGTAACTACAGAAGACTCTAGGACTCGCAAGTCAGCCAGGTACAATGTAGGCTGATGTGCATAGACAGCCCCCCACCCCCAGTGCCTGAAGGTACCCTCTCCTCAGGTGTCAAAGCAGCAAGCCCACAGATATGCAGTGAAGGAGAGATGTTTAGTCTAGTGGTTTGGGCTTCCTGCCTTAGCCAGGCTGCAAAGCTCAGCATTATAAAAATGCCTGACCAAGGAGCACACGTGTGTCCTTTGCCAGGCTCCAGGGGGGAAGTGGTATGGATAATGCAAATCTCTGCTCTCCTCCTGCACCTGTACCACATCAGACCTGTGAATGTACACAGACAGTGCTTTTTCAGATGCCCACGGTCTTTGAAATTAACCATTAACTCTTCTGCTGCCATTCCAAAGGACCAAGTCAATGTTCTGAGCTCAGGCAAATTCCTAGAAGGTTCAGAAGCTGGAAAGAAACAAAAGAAGGCCATGCACTGACATGTATACTGCCTAGTGATGAAACCTCTCTCTCTGTAGGACAAAATTAACGAAATTACAAGGAGAAATATACAATATGTCTCCTGCCATCATAATGGGAAACACAAGAAGCACTGAAAAACCAGGTTCACAGAGTCAGTGAGAATTCAAAAGACCTGAACAGAACAATTAATAGAGTTGAACTGATATAAACCCAACGAGTAGAGAAAGCACATTCTTTTCAAGCATATATGCAATATTCAGGAAAACTGATGAGCTCTGAGGCATAAACCTTGATATGAGAAATTATGAACACTGAAACAAACACAAGCTTTTCACTTAAAAATTTGAAAATGTGGGCAGCCCTGGTGGCTTAGAGGTTTAGCGCCGCCTTTGGCCTGAGGTGTGATCCCGGGGACCTGGGATCAGGTCCCGCATTGGGCTCCCTGCATGGAGCCTGCTTCTCCTTCTGCCTGTGTCTCTGTCTCTTTCTCTCTCTGTGTGTGTCTCTCATGAATAAATAAATAAAATCTTAAAAAAATTTTTTTGGAAAATGTTTGTGTTTTACAGCAATTTGGTATTTAATGTAGTGCATAATACTTTGTATTTCATTTTGTTCATGATTCTGTAAACAAAATTATAAATGCTTTCATAGGGATCCCTGGGTGGCGCAGCGGTTTAGCGCCTGCCTTTGGCCCAGGGCGCGATCCTGGAGACCCTGGATCGAATCCCACGTCGGGCTCCCGGTGCATGGAGCCTGCTTCTCCCTCTGCCTGTGTCTCTGCCTCTCTCTCTCTCTCTCTCTCTCTCTCTCTCTGTGTGTGTGTGTGTGACTGTCATAAATAAATTTAAAAAAATAAATAAAAAAAATAAATGCTTTCATAACACCCACTTTAGATAATCCTAAGTCCCCTCCTGTTTATTTTAGGGTAGTGTACAAATAGTATCATTCTCAACTTCTGCTCTCACGTGTAAAGAGCCAGGAGCATTGCACTAAACTGCGAGATCCTATTCTAGGACAAAGGGAGACCTCCCTCAAAGTTCCCCAAGCCAAGTATCTTACCCTAGCCTCATCATCAGGCCACTGAGCCCCAGAATGCAATTTCTGGGAATACAGGTACACATCATGAGCCAACTGTACGACTGGCATTTTGTTCTCCAGAGACCCCCATCCCTTTTTCATTCTAAAGAATCACCACAAATTCCCACCAACTGTCCCTATAATCTGCACAACACAGATGTTTATTAACTAACAGCTGCTGATGATATCAGCAAACATTTCCCACGAAGACCAGTTTGAGGAACACTATTAAGATATATAAAGTTTAGTTTACAGAATAAAAATATGGACTTCATTCTATCAGAAAACTGCAGTGCTTCATATTGGAATGCACACAAGCCAGACAGACAGGGCAGGCCAACAGGCAAGAAAACTCTGACCACCAAAAAGAAGAGGCTCTGCAGCCAGATTTTCTCTAAAGGAGTCGTCTTTGGTTCCAATCTCTGAGCTACGATAAATTACTATGTGCCAAGGGCTAAAGGGTAATGGAATGAGGACCTACCCTCACTGAAATAGGTCTCTCATTTCCAAAGGAATGGCATTGCACAGTCTCTGATAAAAGTCCTAAACTATATTAAATATAAGTAATATATGTCATGGCGTGGGTGAAGGAGAAGGTTGGACTGTCAGACATGGAAGGGAAAAAGTGAGGGGAATGATAGCTTATCGAGCACCCACTGTGTACTCTTGCTGCTATCCATATTTTACCTACACTCTCTATTTAATCTCATGGCCCAAAGGGGCAGGCACTGGCTCCACTCTACAGATGAGAGAACAGAGGCTTAAAGAGCAGAGATCACGTGTTCAAAATCCCCAACCAGTAAGTGGACCAGCTGAACCAACCCAGGTCTGACAATAAAGTTTCTTTTCTTTAAATTATGCCATGCTGACTCTTCGAGGCTACAACAGCAGACCTGCATATTAAGAGAACAGCTGCTTGGAGGGCAGTTATCTATTACCTCCATCCCTCTGTCCCAGGGTGGTGTCAAAAAAGCCCTAGCCATGCCCCCCCCCACCTGCCCATGAATCATGGGAATCAACAAAAGCCCAGAGGGGTTGGCCAAAATGCAAACAGCTCCCACACATCATCTCAAGTCAGGGAAATAAATCATAATGGAGGATCAATTAATCAAAGACAAACTAAAATAGGAAAAGCAGTATTATAAAAAAAAAAAAACACAGAAAAATTCACTGACCTAGACTAAATTAAGTGACCCAGTAAAATACCTTAGAAGTTCACAAACTGAAATCCCATCCTAAATGGTGCACATTGGTATGGGGAGGAGAGAGGCCTTGTGAGAAGCTCCTGATAAGTCGTGGTCCCCTGGGACTGTGTCCCCTCCATCCGAGCACAGCATAGCTCTTCTCCAGTGTGTCACACTTGGCGCCAATGGAAGTGGAACCTCAACTGGGAGGTAGAAGCCCCAGCCCAGCCAATGGAAGCAAAGGGGTCATGCACCTATTTCCCCTCTGTCCTGGGGAAACAGCAATGCCCAGAGCAAGGCATCCAGTGAGTTCAGCTCTATTCTAGCAAGTTGTGTCCAGACCAAGGCATCTCGAGTGAAGCTGCAGGAGAATTTTGGCAGACAACATGTCAAAAAGAGCAGCTGGGACAAGAGAGAGCAAAAATGGCAAACTCTGCAGTTCATATCTCAAACTTCATGGAGCTTACCACCTACTAGGGTAGATAAGGACAAATAATCACCAAACAATTATTATTTAAAATAAGACAGAGTCCCTCTCTCCAAACAAAAATCATTTTCTTTTTTTCCCAGTTGTGGGATTAACACATGCTATTTATTTATTTATTTTTTAAACACATGCTATTTATTAACCACATAATAATTTTTTTACATTTGGATTTTCAAAGAATGAAGAATCATTTGAAATTCTCATAACCTAAAGTTAATTGCTGCAAATATGTTGGTGAATATCTTCCCAGAAATCTCTTTTTCCATAAATACATGTGTGACTATACATATATAATTTTACTAGAAGGCCATGGCCTTAGTATACATGCTCTTTGTTCCTGTTTTTGCTCACTCAACAATATCCTCAACATCTTCTGTGTCAATAAAAATTAAATTGTATTATCATTTTTAGTGGCTATCCAGTATTCCACTATACAGATGTGCCTTTTTTTCAACGTAATCCTTAAGTATGTATTGCATCATGGACATTACCATTTCTATTTTTCTACTCTTCATTCAACTCATATTTACTGAGTGCCTACTATGTGCCAGGTACTATTTTCTTAGTACCAGGGACACAAGTGATGACCAAGACCAGCAAGGTCCCTGGCCAAATTCTACTGAGGGAGAGTGACAGTATGCAAGTAAATAGCAGATAATTTGAAGGAAGGATGAGTGCAAAGAAGAAATAAAGACATACCTTCTTAGAGAAGGACTGGGTGTCAAGAGGGCAGACTACTTTAGGTGCAGTAAAGGTGCCAGAAGACCTCCCTGCAGAGAGGACATGTGAACTCACGCCTGGGACAGTCACGTAAAGCAGGGGTAAAGCACTCTAGGTAGAGGAGCCACTGAGCACAAAGGCCCTGGTGCAGGAAAGGGCCTGGTATATTCACGGACTCAGGAATGTCAACGTGGCTTCAGGGCAGGGAGGGACAAAATGGACTTACACGCAAGTGTTGAGATAATTCAAGAGAAACCAAAGTGGGAGGCAGCAAGTTGGACTCTGCAGGTCATGGAGTTTGGACTTTAAGTGCACTATGAAGTCAGCAGACAGCTTTCAGTGGGAACAAGATATGTCCGATCTACATTTTAAAAGATCATTCTGGCTACAGTGCAGAGAATGGACTACTGGGAGGGCAGCCAATGAGCAGGGAGACCAATAGATGCTTCCTTACCCAGGAGAGAGGATGGTACCTTGGACAGAGCTGCTAGAGAAAGGCTGGACAAGAACACCCCGAAAAGACAGAAAAAGTGAGAAAGGGAGAAAAGACAGGCAACAAAGTGGTTTCCAGGGCTGTGGCTTGAACGCTGGGGTGGAGGGGGATGAACAAATGGAAGAGGAACAACTTCGAGTGCACAGCTCCCATACATGTTCCATTAGGTTAATACATAAGTATTTTGGTTTGGAGAGGGGCTACTATTAATTTTTTATTTTTTTAAGATTGTATTTATTTATTCATGAGAGACACAGAGAGAAGCAGAGACATAGGCAGAGGGAGAAGCTGGCTCCCTGATGTGGACTTGATCCCAGGACCCCAGGATCATGACCTGAGCCAAAGGCAGATGCTCAACCACTGAGCACCCAGGCATCCTATACTGTTAATTTTTAAAATTATTTTTATTTTTATGTATTCATTGCTAGCATACAGAAATACAATTAATTTTTCATGTTTTGATCTTATATCCTATCATCTTGCTAAACTCAGTTATTAGTTCTAGGAGATTGTGTGTGTGTGTGTGTGTGTGTGTGTGTGTGTGTGTAGATTCCTTGAGATTTTTCTACGTAGGCAATCATGTCACCTATGAGAAGGGTCAGTTGTATTCCTTCCTTTCCAATCCATATTCTCATCGTTCCTTTTTCTTGCCTTACTGCACTGGCTAGGACTTGCAGGAGTGGCTCCGGATCTCTGGGGGAGGGCAGTCTCTCACCATGAAAGCATGATGTTTGCTGTAGGTTGTTTGGAGACGTCTCATATCCAATTGAAGAAGTTCCCTTCTAAGTTTACTGAGAGTTTTTCTCAGGAGTAGATGTTGAATTTTTGTCAAATGTTTTTTCTTCACCAATCAACATGAACATACAGTTTACCTTTCTTAGTGCACAAGGCAGACTACACTGACTGACTTTTGAATGATGAACCAGCCTTCCATTTATTTGCAGGATAAACCCGGCTTATCCTGGGGAGGGGTTATCCTTATCTGGGGAGCTTTAGCCATTATTCCTTTGAGCGCCTCTTTTCCTCTTCTTCTGGGACTCCAACGGCAGACAGTAACCTTCTGGTATTGCCCCATGAGTCACTGAGGCTCTGCTCAACTTTTTAACTCTTCTTTTTCTTCTGTTGTTCACAATGAATACTTCCTATTGCTTTACTTTCAAGTTTATTGATTCTTTCCTCTTCATCTCTATTTTGTTATTAAGCATATTTTTTTAAAATTTCAGTTACTGTATTTTTTTCCTTTATCTCCACTTAGTTCTTTTTTATATCTTTTTTTTTTTTTTTTTTTTTTGGGCAGGGGGAGGGCTTAACAGTTTCAATCTTTTTTTTTTTTTAATCTTTTTTGTTTTAATATTGTCTGTTCTTACTGTGTGAAGCGTTTTTGTAATAGCTACTTTAAAGTCATTGTCAAATTATTCCAACATCTCTGTTGAGATTTTCCTGGTTCTTCACATGATGAGTAATTCGGATTATATCTTGGCTATTTTGAATATGAAGTTATGAAACTCTAGGTCCTGTTTAAATTCGGTGGAAAGCTACTCTGTCAGCTTATGTGTTGGACTCTTGATTTCAGTTCAGGTCCTGATCCCAGGGTCCTTGGATCAAGCCCCATATCAGGCTCTGCACTTAGCAGGGAGTCTGCTTGAGGATTCTCTCTCCCTCTGCCCCTCCCCCTGCTTGCGTGCACGCTCTCTTTCTCTCTCATTCTCTCTCCCTAAAATAAATAAATAAATCTTTAAAAATATATAAATAGATCCAGTGGATAATGTTGAGATTTTTGTTTTACCAGATTCTCAACCAGGCTGGATTTAGGTGGCAAGTTCTGACCAGCCTTCCATGGGTTGTGGTTTCAATGTCAGTTCCAGTTTTAAAGCCTACTCAGGTGTGTCCTCTGTGGACGCCACCCCATGTCCAGTCTGGGTCTTAGGTGGTGGTCTACCTTTCAGATCAGTTCTCAAAGTCTTTGGTAGGTTGGTTAGAATCAGACACATGCAGGTACAGCTCAGGGGTTAGCTCAGAAGGTTGTAAGTAACTTTCTGGAGTTGCTTTCTTGAGTTCTTTCCTCTCTGCTTTCTCCTTGTAGCTTCCAGTTCCTTGAGCCTGCCCTTCTTGGTTCTCTGGCCTGAAAGCTGGGATCTTGGTTACCACATTCTGCTACACATTTCCTGAACTGTACCCAAATTCAATCAGCAGGAAGTCAGAGGGGGGGAAAAGCATTAAAAAAAAAAAAAAAAAAAGACTTCATCCCACCTTCTTGGAATTATACTTCCTCTGACCAGAGAGAAAGGTTTTACTTTTTTAGTTTTAGGTGCCTGAAGACCCGACTGCTGCCACTGAAACCAGCACCACCACTACTGAGGAACTTTCTGGGGACTAAGGCATCAAAGGACAGAGGAACAGATAATTCTTGAGATTTCCCCCTCTGCCTGAGCCTTAGAGCCCCTTCCCCACCCCAGAGCCCTGAGTAGAGGTCTTCTGGAATTCCCTCTTGTTGTGCCCTGATGTGCACTGCTGAATGTAGGGCTCTAAGTCTAGGACGTGGAACATCAGAGGAAAAATGAGAAATTCACTGCCAGTATGGCAGTACTTTTAATTCTAGTCTTTTCCCCCAATCTGTCTGCTACCATTTATATTTCAGAGTCTTCAGATAGCTGCTAAATGCATCGGTCCAGGCCATTAGCTGTATTCAATGACCCAGAGAGATTCTTGTGCATGTATCTTATACACATATCCTGATACCTACAGAAGCATCCGTTTATGTAGGGAATATAGTGATGAGAGGAAACGCCAGGTCATGAGGGATGCGGATATTTACATTTTGCTAGATACTATGTGGTCTTTTCTACAGGGGCTGTAACCAACTTACCCTCTGGCCAGTAAAGACTCAGAGTCTCCACTGTACACCAGCCTCACCGACACTGAAATAGCAAGTTTTTCTAATTTTGCCATTTTGGTAGAGGTGCTGTGGTATCTCACTGTAGTCCTAATTTGCCTTTCCCTGGGTAGCAATGCAAAAATGCCATCAAACACCTTTTCACAAGTTTCTTGGCCTTCTGGATTTCCTTCTTTGGGAAGTACCCACTCAGGCCTTTTGCTTGTTTCGATAATGGGTTGTTTCCTTATCCCTATTGATTTTTTGTAGTTCTTCACCCTGGAAAACACCCCCTGTTGGCTGTTTGTGTTATAAATATATTTTTTCTGTTCTGGATTGCTTTTCACTTGCTTAATGGTGTCTTTTTGATGAATGAGAAGTTCTTAACTTTAATGTAATAAAATTGATCATTCTTTCCCATAGATACAACTTTTGTGTCTATATAAAAACTTTCTATCTGTCTACTCTGTCTGAAAGTGATCTCTCTTGGGCAGCCTGGGTAGCTTAGCGGTTTAAGTGCCTGCCTTCCACCCAGGGCGTGATCCTGGAGTCCCAGGATCGAGTCCCACATCAGACTCCCTGCATGCAGCCTGCTCCTCCCGCTGCCTGTGTCTCTGCCTCTCTCTCTGTGTGTCTATCATGAATAAATAAATAAAATCTTTAAAAAAAAGAAAAAGAAAAGAAAAAGAAAGAAAGAAAGAAAAAAGAAAGAAAGAAAGAAAGAAAGAAAGAAGAAAGAAAGAAAGAAAGAAATCTCTCTTGTCTCAACATCTGGGTGGAATACATCTCAAGCCTATGAGGTATGAGACAGCAAGATCACAAGGGGGACAGTATGAGCTCCAGAGGTAGAGAGATCTGAGTGGCCTCAAACAGGTTCCTTTACCTTTTGGAGCATTAGTTTCTTTTACCTATTATCAAAGATACACTCTCTACCTACAAGATGTGTATAAAGCACCTACCATGGCATTGGTACATAGCAAGCCCTTAGTAAATGATGGTAGCCATGACTACATTCTCCGAATTCACCTTTCCCCTTGCCCACATTGCCACGACTGCCTGAACCTCATGGCTGCTTTGTGAAACATCAGTCGACTGCATTCAAGGACAACTAAATGGATTAACTGCCCTCAGTAGGCCAGCAAAGTCTCTCACAGGCAGCACCCACCATACAAGAACTACCATCTTCAACTAAAAATGCAGGCCTGACGCCCGGAGGTGTCCTCCTCACAAAGTCAAGTCATCCCGGGGCTCCCATGCAAACCTAATGGCTGCAAGTTGAAGAATCAAAGTAACGTGTCTCTCTGCTCACTGCCCACAGCACAGTGATACGCAGCAGGCCGACTGCCTCAGACATGGGAGAGCCAAGCTCCACCGAGCCTGGCTGATGTGGTGTCAGAGGTGCGGGTAGGTCAATCTGTGTCTTGCATGTGGACACAAGGAAGAGAGAGGGAGCATGTTGGCCTGCACATGGGTTGTCATCCTGGAGGACGTGTGTACCCGAGCATATGGGATGTCCATGTAAACGTGCAATGGTGTATATTCCCAGGAAGCTATATCTTGCTGGAGAGCTCTGATGATTACCTACTCTAGCATACCCGGAGTTTGGGGTCTCTTCATGCTCTCTGCCTGCCCCGCTCTCTGGGCCAGGATATGTGCTCAGAAAATACACACCCTTTATACGAACCTGGAACACTCTGAATAAGGAGGGAGCATCTACCCTTCAGTGCCCACTTTTAAAGCAACTGACAAAATCTTCTGGATGTTGCATCCCACTTTGTAGGCCATGAGTCCCCAGAAAAGTTGAAGACTTTCCCACAATTCTGAGGTATGCCACTGCCCTCCCCAGATACCTCCCTTGCCCAACCTCACCAGGCTCCACTTCAAATGTGGCCAAGTGCTGCGTGCCCAAAGGATAGAGGTGGAAGGATTGGTACCTGAGCCTAGTGTTTGTCCAGCGGAGTCAAAGGAAAGAACCACTGAATCTGCAACACAAGAGGACAAGTTCATTTTTTCTCCTTCTTAGAGGGAAAAACAAAAACAAAAACCAAAAACCAAGCTCCCACCGACTCTGCCCAAACCCTCCCTGGAGGGAAAGTCAACTGGATGGAAACTGAGCTGTATAGACAGCTTCCACGGGTCCATGCCCACCGTCCACCCATCCAGGAGGCCCTGCCGAGCCCCACCCCTCACCTCCTGCCACTGGGAAAAACATCTCAGGGCAGAGACAGGCCCCACATTCTTCAGAGGTATTTCCTGCCAAATTAGGGGAGACATTTATATTTTTTTTCCTTCTTACAATGAAAATAAAATTAAAGCAATGCAAAAGAAAACATCTCTCCTGCATCTGGTTAAAGGCACTAACATTCCCCTTTGATTCTCCCTTCCTTTTTCTCCTCTTATACCCAAGTGTTGATTATTTCTTTCCCAAAAGGACTTAGAGTGGCCTACAGGAATTTATAGTACACACTGGAACTTAAAAATGAAGAAGTCAAGAAAGGAAAGATATGGTCAGGGGAATGTTAGTACACAACACGCATGCCATGAGGACACATACGCCAGAAGCAGGATCAGGAAGGCTGGAGCTCCCAAACCACCAAAGGAAAGGAGAAAATAAACAGCTACAAGACTTGGTGCCCACCATGCATTCATTTGGCCATTCAGTAAATATTTATTGGGCGTGATATCAGACAATGACTTTGAGATACAGCAGCTAGCAAACAAGCATGCTCTCTACCCTCACAGATCTCCCTGTGATTAGTCTAAGAGACAAAAAAAAAGTTGCCAAACAACAAAAGCATCTGATTAAAAGCTGATGAAGTAAAAAAGGGTGCTGTGAACATTCCCATTAAGAACCAGACCTAGGGGGGCACCTAGAGGGCTCAGTCAGTTAAGCGTCCGACTCTTGGTCTCAGCTCAGTCTTGATCTCAGGGTCGTGAGTTCGAGCCCCATGTTGGGCTCCATGCCGGGTGTGGAGCCTACTTAAAACATAAAAATTAGAACTCACAGGTGAAGGGAAGTAGGGATTAAACCTAACAAGAATGGAATGACGCATTCAAAGAGAATGCCATGTCTCATGTGTGGAGACCTGAAGCACAGCAGAGCAGAGCAACTAAAAGACCAAAATACTCAACAGTATTTAGTAAATACTAAACAGTCATCAGAAAGAAATTTCTTTTGTGGGTCCTAATAATAAAAGGGGGGTGCCATATGATGTTGAAGACTGTAGCTTCTACAGCATGTCTATAATAAGTAAGTGTGAATCTTGTATGGCTATTCCTTCCAACAGGGGCTCATACAAAATGATGGCATAAAGCCAATGAACAGTTCAATAAAAGCAATTATAAGGAACACCAAGATAATTTAAGGCCCAAGACAACCCCAGATACCCCAGACTCAAAAGGGATCATATTCCAAAGGTTCACTCACCACCAATGAAAGCCAGCTGGATGCATAGAGGACCAGGATCTACAGCCACACTCCCACCCTAGCATTATCCTTCAGATCTTAGGTTGATGTCATTTTCTCTCATTGTACAAGGAAATCCAATGCAATAGTTATCTTAACTGTAAGTAACGTCTGTGCCCACTGCTGGACTATCAGCCCCATAAAGGCAGACACTCTGCCTGCTTTGTCTCCTGCTCCATTACCAGCAGAACCCCTGGCACTCAATAACCATTGACTGAATAACCGTGCCCAGAGAAATGAATGGGCCACAGATCCTTTGGGCAAGCCTTCATAAAATATTTTGTCTTGCAGCCAAGTGTTTACAAAGAAAAAGGGTGGCAGACAGCTGGAGGATACGGCTTTTGATAAGGATCCAGAGGCAATATTCTGTACTGACAGTTAAGGGCAGATCCACATGCTTTGAAACCTACCAAGTAGATGGTAGGGTTGATTTTTTTTTTTTTTTTTTTTTTTTTTTACAAAACTGCAAAAGCACAGGTAGGTCACTTGGCTGGTCAGACAGGTGACCATCCTATCTCTGTGAGGTAAAATCAATGTCTCTTACAAATTCTACTTTTTTTTTTTTTTCAAGATTTTATTTATTTATTCATGGGAGACACAGGCAGAGGGAGAAGCAGGCTCCATGCAGGGAGCCCGATGTGGGACTCAATCCCAGATCCCAGGATCAGGCCCTGGGCTGAAGGCGGTGCTAAACCGCTGAGCCACCAGGGCTGCCCCCAAATTCTACTTCTTTATCAACGTTTCACACATCTGTCTTCTCTCAATGCTACTGCCCTTCCAGAAGAGAACCCTGTATTTCTCTCTCTTTTTTTTTTTAAGGCGCTTTATTGAGGTGTAATTTACATACTATAAAATTCACTCATTTAAAATGTACAATTCGGGCAGCCCCGGTGGCTCAGCAGTTTAGTGCCGCCTTCAGCCCAGGGCCTGATCCTGGAGACCCAGGATCGAGTCCCACGTCAAGCTCCCTGCATGGAGCCTGCTTCTCCCTCTGCTTGTGTCTCTGCCTCTCTCTCTCTCTATGTCTCTCATGCATAAATAAAAGTCTTTTAAAAAAAATAAAAATAAAATGTACAATTCGATGACTTTTAGAGAATTTACAGAGCTATGCAACCATCACCACATGCAATTTTTCGACATCTCCATTACTCCAAGATCCCTCATGTCCATTTACAGTCCCGCCCCGTTCCCACCTCGGCCCCAGGCAAACACTGACTGGTTCACTTACTGTTTCTATAAATTTGCCTTTCTGGACATCTGCTTACCACTTTCGCTGGGTTGTTCTGATAGCCGCTAACCACACCCCTGCCCTCAATGTGGCCCACTTCCATCAGCCTTTGTACCGCTGCTATTCTTTCCAAAGGAAAAATATACCTCACTGTGGCTTTGCTCCTGATTAAAATCCCTGAGGCTTCCCAGAGCCTGTAAGATTAAGTCCAAGCTCTGACATTCCTTCATTTGCCTTTTTTTTTTAAATTTATTTATGATAGGCGCACACACACACAGAGAGAGAGAGAGGCAGAGACATAGGCAGAGGGAGAAGCAAGCTCCATGCATAGGAAGCCCGACGTGGGACTCGATCCCGGGTTCTCCAGGATCGCGCCCCGGGCCAAAGGCAGGCGCCAAACCGCTGTGCCACCCAGGGATCCCGGGCCACCCAGGGATCCCTCATTTGCCATTTTTAATATATCTCATGTTCCAGATGGGCCAAACTACCTCTACTTCCCCAGAGGTATACATCTGCGTGTCTTCACATATCAGACATACTGTGCTCACTTCCCATTTGCATGAGAAAAATCTCCAACTTTTCCATTAAGATCCAACTCAATTATCTCTTCTTCTTTCTTCTTCTCCTTCTCCTTCTCCTTCCCCTCCTCCTCCTCCTCCTTCTTCTTCTTCTTTTTTTTTTAAAGTAGGCTAGTGCAGAGCCCAACACAGGGCTTAACTCCTGACCCTCAGGTCAAGACCTGAGCTGAGATCATGAGTCGGGACCCTTAGCCAACTGAGCCACCCAGGCGCCCTAATCATCCCCTCTTCTTGATGCCTTCTCTGGTCAGTTCTGGTCACCCCCTTTGGGACATCACTGTACTGTTATGTCATTTATTATAATCCCTGGTTACTTCTCTTTTTCTCTTATTAAGCAATTCAAGTTCCCTGAGGACAAGAAGTGTGTATTTTTTTGAGGTGGTGATGCCTAGCTCGGTGATTGACACACAGAAAGTGGTCAATGTGTTTCTTAAACAAAGGAATAGGGCACATGAGTGGCTCAGTCAGTTAAGCATCTGCCTTCAGCTAAGGTCATGATCCCAGGGTACTGGGATCAAGCCCCACTTCGGGCTCCCTGTTCAGAGGAGAGCCTGCTTCTCCTTCTCCCTCTCCCTCTGCCACTCCTTTTGCTTATGCTCTCTTGCTCTCTACAAATAAATAAAATCTTTTTAAAAAAATAAGTGAAGGATGCCTGGGTGGCTCAGTGGTTGAGTGTCTGGCCTTTGGCTCAGGGCGTGATCCCCAGGCCAGGGTCTTGGGATCAAGTAACACATCAGGATCTTCACAGGGAACCTGTTTCTCCCTCTGCCTATGTCTCTGCCTCTCTCTGTTTCTCATGGATGAAGAAATAAAATCTTTTAAAAAATAATAATAATAAAAATATTAATGAATTAATTAAACAAATAAACAAAGGAATAAATCATTAAATGTCCTTGCTTGCTTTCAAAGGTGATGTGATCTAAATGGTATTTCACAAGCTGCGGGGAAAAAAACTCCATTCTGCATATAGATTTTCATTCAATTCAAGTCAACCTAACTGTCCCTTGGCAGTGAGGCTTCAGGGGTTCGAGTGTGGCCTCCTCCTAGTAGGATAAAAATATGTACGTGAATTAGTGTAAGGAGAATAAGAAAAGAGGCCTCACAGCTTCTAGGTTAGAGGCTGCAGCCACCTGGAGAAGATTAGGACCAGCTTCCTGAGGAGGTGATTGCTCACATGAGCAACAATAAAAACAGCATCTCAAATTTTTATTGCATTTAACAAGTACCATTCCAATTGTAATTCATGTTCTTTGTTCTCTCAAGCAGTCCTGAAATAATCTCTTTTAAACTTTCCAATATAAAAAAAATAAAATAAACTTTCCAATATAAACCAAGAAAAATAGCTTAAGAGTTAAGTAAAAGACTAAAACTTAACTGAGCCTAAAAGTAGTGAGAAGAAATGTTAACAGTGGCTGTCTCTGGTGACAGAATTAGAGTAATGTTTTTTATTCTGTGTTTTTGCAAAATTTCTGCAGTGAACATGTATTGCTTATATCATCAGAATAAAAAAAAACTGAAAAAAATAACTCTAATCCATGTGTAGGATTTTAACCTCTAATTCGCTGGTACCAATGCAAAAGGATGGAAGGTTCTTGATTGTCTTCGTTTTTCACTGTACATGCCAAAAAGCTGTTCAGCTTTTTCCTGTAGTTACTGAGGTCATCCTTATATTCCAATTCCTAAATAGAATGGGCTTTTTATTGTTATTATTCTTTTTATCTTCCCTCCTCTCCTCCCTCCAAATATCATCAAATGCCTATTATGTGCCAGGTCCTGTGCCAGATACTAGAAACAGGGAGCCAAATAAGAGACTGTCTCTGACTGTCTTGCAGCCAAGGAAGATGGACAAGCTAATTGGCACCTAAAATAAAAATAAAGTAGATAAGGATGTGCAAAAAGTAAGCAGTAAGCAAATGACAGTTTTACTGGAAAGAAAAAGTCAGGGTTTTTGCAGCTATTACTTCCAGTGGTAGTGGCCTGCCCCCAAGAGCAGCACACCTCTGTACTGTGGAAGATGCAAGTGACAGGGTGGAAATTTCAGGAGGAAGTTAGTGACATATTCATATTTTGTGTAAGTTTTGATGGATTTTGCTTTCAGCATGAAAGGCACAGACTTGAGAATCAGTTTGGTCATTCGTTACTTGTGTTTATTCTAAAGGATGTAAGATCATTTTAGTCATCAACCACTGTGACAGCGAAAGCGAAAACTCGGTATTCAAAGCATCAAGAAGTTTGTTTTGCGAGAAACAGAGCAAGAATATCCAGACTTCTCCCTCTCAAGCTAACAAATATGTCATTTTTATTTCAAGCAGCCCAGGCTCCAGCTGTTCTTGGCTCCCAGGCCAGAGGCAGCCATGTGGTGTGCTACACAAGTGACCGAAGAGAATTCCAGACCAAGGTACAACAGAGCTTTGCTGTGCACAACTTTGTTCAATGAGGACCTAGAATTTACTGGAAATCTTTTATTATAGTCAGATGTTTCCTGTGTCTGGTTTCTGAGGCGGATAAAAGGAATATAAAAGCACTATGAAGAATGGGGCTCAGTCTTTCCAGTCACCGGAGCAGCTTCCAAAGATCAAATTACATGAACATGTATGTATTTGGGTACCAGGTAGTTGTCACAGTGCACACTCAACACGTATCTTCTGCTATCTCCCATGTGTAAGCCCTAGAGATGTAAGAGTGATTAAAAAAATCTTGCACGCAGGTGAAATAAAAACACATCCCATACTATACATGTGATATTTGCTACGAGAGTGGATCTTAAATGTCACCACACACAAATACACACACAAAACTAGGATGAGTTGATGGACGTCCTAACTTGCCTTGTTGGGTGATCATTTCAAATCATCACATTGTACATCTTGAACTTACACAAAGTTGATGGCCAATTCTATCTGATTAAAGTTGGGGATAAAAGGCTAAGCAATAACACAGAGGGATGGAAATAAGAGTAATGAGGGAGATATTTCACTGTCTGTTAATTTAGCAGGTATTTATTAAGCAACTCCTCTACACCAGTCTTAGGGATAAGCAAGGACAAGAATGTTCTTATTCTCGAGGAATTATGTTTTAGGCAGGGAGATGAAAAAAATGAGTAAGCAAACCTGTGGTATGAGGAATGTTCAGTGATGTGACAGTGGCCAAGGGTGAAGCAGATGGGGTGTTTCGGGAAGGCTTCTATGAGGAGGTGCCATATGGGCTGAGACCCGAAGACACAGGCCAGCCAGGAGAAGACGAAGGGTATAAAAGAGCACTTGGCCAAAGGAAAAGCAAGTATAGCAATCTTAGTACATTTAAGAAACAGAGAGAAGGCCAGTGTTGCTGGATCACAGAACACGGAAAATTCAAGGAGGGTGGGAAATGAGGTCAAAGAGGAAAACAGGAACCAGATCCTTGGGAGGCCCTATGTAGGAGGCCATAGAAAGACTCCGCATTGTATTTCAATAGTTTTAACCAGTGGAGTAACATGATCTGATTTATTTTTTAAACATCAACTTTGACTGCTATGTGGGAATGAAATGGATTATTCTGGCAAGGGAGTAAAAGACAGATTAGGGCAGAGAGCCTGAAGGCAGGGAGATAGATAAGGAGGAGAACACTCATTCTAGATGAGAGGACGTGGCACCCTGAACCAAGGCAGTGGCAACAGGAAGAGAAGGATGAATGCTAACTATGTTTAAAAGTGACTGGTGCAAGACGGAAAGATGAGGAAGGAGAAGGATTATTTCTACATGTGGGGCTTGGGCAACTAGACGGTAACTGTGGCTTGACTGTCTTCAACTACACCATGTGACCCTGCCTCTCCTCTGGCCACTGAAGACTGGACCATAGTGGGAACATGATCCAGGGACAGGCAATCCACAGACTGATCATCATCCATCTATGAGGCAGACAGGATCTACCTTTGGGAGTTCAGGGAGTTAAGGAGACACAGCAGACAAACAAGAGCAAAGACCAGTAGGCCATGAGCCAGAGTTAATGCTGGGCCCTAGAGCCCAGCCCGCTTTAGAGGCAGAGAGTACAACCCTGCCATTGAGGGTAACAAGACATCTTAAAGAGCTATCTTGGGGGATCCTTGGGTGGCTCAGTGGTTTGGTGCCTGCCTTTGGCCCAGGGCGCGATCCTGGAGTCCCAGGATCAAGTCCCGCGTCAGGTTCCCTGCATGGAGCCTGCTTCTCCCTCCTCCTGTGTCTCTGCCTCTCTCTCTGTGTCTATCATAAATAAATAAATAAATAAATAAATAAATAAATAAATAAATAAATCTTTTTAAAAAAGAGCTATCTTATTTTTTTAATAAATTAATTTTTTATTGGTGTTCAATTTACCAACATACAGAATAACACCCAGTGCTCATCCCGTCAAGTGTCCCCCTCAGTGCCCGTCACCCACTCACCCCACCCCCCGCCCTCCTCCCCTTCCACCACCCCTAGTTCGTTTCCCAGAGTTAGGAGTCTTTATGTTCTGTCTCCCTTTCTGATATTTCTCACACATTTCTTCAAAAGAGCTATCTTAAATCCAGAATGTTCTTCCAGTGCCAGTGCATGTGGCATTCAACTATACCATGGATCACACTTCCACTAGACCTTAGGGTTCAGCTTTTCCTTGGTTCCTTTGAGGCTTACCCTATAGTTGAGATTCTCCTTTTTGTGTCTCTTGCTATCTGTCATGGAATCATCTATAGTCTCAGTGGGCTCACTTCCTCTACCTTCCAGTCCTCACCCTTTAATACTCTAGAACACATTCCACCTTCCTGATGACTGGGTATAACATGCAGATCTGACACTAGGCTGCCTACACCACTCACCCCACAGGGTCTGAATCTCAGAAGTAGAAGGCCCCTCTCGAACCTTGGCTCTCAGCTGTCTTCTCCAACTGAGCTTTACAGAAGAGCCTCAACTTTAAGAGTTTATTGGTCTGTTAGCAGAACCCATACTTTAATGGCCATGTGGCTGTTTCTTATTCTAGCTTCTCCTTAGCTCTTCTCCTGGGCAGAGGGTTCTAACCTCCTAGCCTTGGCTGCTAAATTTCTTCCCTCTCTCCCGAGTCCCAAACATACAAAACCTGAATAAATGAGATTCCTGAAGATAAAGAAAAAAGAAGATAGAGAAAAAAGGTCTGAGGACAGAAAATAAAACCCACCCATTAATTTAGGGGCACGTGGTATATGGACGAGAAATCAGTGAAATAAAGAGACAGGAGTGACAGGACAGAGCGAGCCATAGGAGGTAAGAGTTGGTTACAAGAAGGAATATTGAAATGTGGCAAGAGGTGGAAGAAACTGATGGATGAAAAGATACAGCTGAATTATTCACTGCAAGGACACCTGTAACCTCAGTGGGAACCATTTCTGTACAATGATCTGCTTGCAGACTCGGCTGTGAATAAGCAGAGTAGATATAGTAAACTTATTTCAAGAAGTTTCTTAGATCTATTTCATTAATTTAACTTCTCAAACACACATAATAGGATTCTTACTAAGCTCGAATGAGGAAAAGATTAGACACGGTCCCTGACATGGAAGAGTTTATGAACGAACCATCCATCAGGAAGAGAATACAGAGAAGTTGCTATAGGAGTTCAGAGGCAAGAGGAAGAATTTTTGCTGGGAGAACCTAGTAAGACATGGAAGAGATAGTGTTCGAGCTGGTATGATATGACCTTATAGGACAGGCTATGCTGGTAGGGTGGGAACAGCTTAGGAGAGGCACTGAAGCATTGCAAGTGAGGGGTGTGTGGTTTCAGGAAGCTAAAATCATACCTAATTAATATATTAGGGTTTCTTTCAGGAGGTAAAAATGCATGTGACTAAAAGGGAACTCGTCAATACAATCTGTTTAGACTTTCAAAAAAGGCTTTGACACATCAAAGACTATTTTTAAAAAGTGAGTCACCACAGAATTGAGAAAGAAAGTGCTATATCATCCAGGAGACAAAAGGCACTTGGCTGAGGAGCAGGGGCAGGACACCCCCTGGGGCATCGGCACCCACAGGGAGACCAGGAAGTCTAGGAGGAGCTGGAATTCTACTACCTCTGTGAGGGTGGAGCTGGAATTCTACTACCTCTGTGAGGGTGGGGGAAGGGAAGGAGGGTAGCACTGCTTATAAACCCCAGAGTGGGCAACAGAAGCAGCTGGAATGACACCAGAACTAGGCATGTGCTGAAACTGAGTGAGGTGTCAGATGAAGTCTGGAACTGCATGGGCACTAGAAAGCTTTAGTCCTAATGCCCTCAAAACAGGAAAGAGCTGGACTAGGTGCAGGAACTACAGTTTGCTGTACTCTGGCTTCAAGTACCCACATAACTCCACTCCCTTCTAAACCCCTCTAAGTGACATAAAAGATCATTTGTTGTAAAGCAGAAAGAAGTACACAAAGACAAAGAAAACAGGAGAGGAGACACCAGCAATAACAGTTTTTGAAGCTGGAAAGCAGGTAAACAAGAACTGATGCAGCAAACCCCCTGAAAGCTAAATCCTAGGCTAGTAGTGGAGAAAGCTGACATAGAACCTGAAATACCCCACAGAACCCCCTAAAGGCTCAATCGCTGAGCACAACAGGTACCACTGGAAGTGAGAGAGCAAACAATACTAAAAACAAGACACCACACTCTTAAGTATGGACTGAGATCACAAGGCATTAGAAAAAAGTATCCAATGTAAAGAACAGAGACCAAAACAATTGGAAAACAACTGCAATGGTGGAAAACACAGAAGATACAAATGGAGATGAAAACTCAGGGAAAAAAATTATTAAAATCCTCAGAGAGAAGATACTTTATTCATGAAACAAAAGATGTCAATTTTTCAAAAAGGCACGTTTAGTGAATAAAATGAAAATAATAACTCAAAAATAAAAAATACGATAGTAGAAATGAAAAAGATTGGAAAATAAGTTGAGGAAATCTCTCAGAATGTACAGTGAAAAATAGTTGGAAAACAGGAGAGAAAAAAATTCTTTTTAAATTAGAGGGCCAGTCTAGGAGACATGACATCTGAATACAGGAGTTCTAGGAAGAAAAACTAAGAAAAAAATGAAAGGGAGAAAATATTCAAAGAAGTAACTCAATAAAATCTCTCCATAATTAAAGGGCTTGGGGGTTTTCTTTTACCTCTGAAAGGACTTCTGAGAGTAGAGCACAATATGAAAATCACCCTCCATCAAGGTACAGCATCATGAGATTTCAGAACAGTCAAATTTCCAGAGGTTTTATGCAAATAATAAATCAGAATGGCATTAAGACCCCTCAACAGGAACAGAGAGAGACTAGAATGCAGTGGGACAATATCTTCAAAATACTAAGGGAAAATAATTTCCTTCTTTAGAGTTTATTCATATGAGAGAGAGAGAGAGAGAGAGAGAGAGAGAGAGAGAGAGAAAGCACGTGAACATGAGCAGGGGGAGGGGCAAAGAGAGAAAGGCAGGGAGAGAGTCAAGCAGACTCCCCAATGAATGCAGCGCCCAGACGCACACTTGATCCCAGGACCCTGAGATCATGACCTGAGCCGAATTCAGACATTTAACCAACTGAGCCACTCAGGTACCCCTAAGGGAAAATAATTTCTAACCAAGAATTCTATACCTAGCCAGACTATCCATTAAGTATGAGATTAAAAACACATTCATACAGGCAAGGTCTCAAAAATTTACCTCTCATGCATCCTTCCTCAGGAAACTATTAGAGGATATGTTCCACTAAATGAAGAACAACAACAACAAGAAAAACAACACACACACAAAAAACCCCCATGGGATCCAGGAAGCAAGACACACCAAAAGAGTATGACAGTGGAGAGTGACTCCAAGACACAGCCCAGCAGTAGGGATAAAGAGCAAACAGTCCAGAGTAGTGCCCATCAGAAGGCTCCTAGAGAGATTTTATTCAAGAAAATGAAAATGATAGACCACCTAATGTGTTTGAAGGTATGGAGAATAGATTCATACAACTGAGGAAGAGTTTAAAATTGAATTAGTGATAAATACACAGAAAACTAAGCAAAATAAAATGTGCAGTGAAAACACAGTAGCCTTGTTATCTACAGATAGCATTTTCATGGTCATAGTATATGGACTGAATGCTGTTCTAACTGTATCAGAAGAATGGGAGGATGAACTTCCTATCTGTGGTGGAGAAGCAGTGAGTGTGATCAAGGACCAAATCTTCATCTTCCATTGTAGAAAGTCAATAGGTAATACCCAAAGCAGAAGTATTAAGAACTAGCAATATAAGTATGTTATTTAGAGATTTAGAGGTAAATACCAAGCACAGGACTTAAAAGAATTGAAAGTGGATGCCTCCAGAGGTAGGAAATCAAGTAGTGGTGGTAATAGAGGAGGGCTTTTCTTTCTTGTCCATTTTTGTTGGTATCAGGCCTTGCAGAGGTGTCTTTCTGAACTATGTACATGTATAATTTCAGTAAGAACAAACACTCAATTAACTTGCACAGGATTACATAGCCTACAGTGGTAGGAATGGGGCTTCAAATCTAGTTGATCTGGTTCTCTAACCTATTTGTCATATATCTACCAACAAGACCAAGGAAGAGTCTATTAGAATATCTGGGTGACTCATATTTGACCACATCCTACTTACTTAATGCCTTACTAGATACTGTCTTATGTCATTTCATGATTATTTATCTAAACTTGATTTATCAAAAATAGTGTAGAATAAAAGGCAATCAAAAGACAACCAAATACGTGAGCCTTGTTTGGGCCCAGATTAAAAAAAAAAACAACAACAAACTACGAAATGGCATCTCTAAAATAATTAGAGACATTTGAGTATGGATTATGTATTAGAAGATTAATTAAAGAATTAGATTAATGTGAGGTAATAACATGATAGCTGCTATATTTTAAAAAGTCCTTCTCTTAGAGATGTATACTTAAATATTTATGGGTAAAACGACATAATATCTAGGATTTGCTTTAAAATCCAATATAGTTTTTTAAAAATCCAATAATAAAAGAGAAATGAATCTCTGTGAGAACAGGGCCTGCATTATTCACATGTACCAGAGACTCTCAGACAGGATGAGACTCTAGTCATTTGCTCTATGACATTCTGCTCTTCATCTGGAAAAAAGATGTACTTGATAGGCTGTCATTAAAAGAGGATGATACTGGGATGTCTGGGTAGCTCAGTCAGTTGAGCATCTGACTCTTCATTTTAGCTCAGGTCATGATCTCAGGGTTGTGGGATTGAGCCCTGAGTCAGTCTCCCTGCTCAGCATGGAGTCTGCTTGAAATTCTCTCTCTCCCTCTGCCCAAGCCCCCAGTCTCTCTCTCAAATAATAAATAAATCTTTAAAAAAGAGAGAGTATGGTATTTGGGGCACCTGGCTAGCTCAGTGGGCGGAATATGTGATTCTTCACTTGATCTTAGCCAAAAGGCTAAGAAGCAATGAGTATATGACTCTTGATCTCGAGATCATGAGTTCAAGTCCCTGTTGGGTGTGAAGATTATTTTAAAAAAATAAAATTTTTTAAATAAACAAATAAAAATAAAAAAGTATGATGCCATTCTATTCTCCGGAGATAACTTAGTTAAGGCAAAGGGAGGGGATAGAGTAAAAAGGTTGCTCAACAAAGTTTTTATATTCTGTCGTGAGAAATTATGTGTATCTATGACTCTGTAATATTTCTATATAAAAAGGGAGGGTATGCACCAGTCAGTACTCCAGTTGAGAAATGAAAAGCTGTACCTAGTTGCCATCACTATTGTTCATCTTAAGTACTAAGAATGGAAGGTAGGGGAGAAATGGAATACATCATGGGTGAGAATGTAAAATGATGAAGCAGCTCTGGAAGAGTCTGGGATTTCCTCAGTAGTTTTCGTTGTTGTTGTTGTTGTTGCTTTATTTTTTTATTTTTTATTTTTTTTAAGATTTTATTTATTTATTCATAGACACCGAGAGAGAGGCAGAGACACAGGCAAAGGGAGAGGGAGAGGGAGAGGGAGAAGCAGGCTCCATGCAGGGAGCCCAATGTGGGACTCCATCCCAGGTCTCCAGGATCACACCCCAGGCTGCAGGCGGCGCCAAACCGCTGCGCCACCGGGGCTGCCCTGTTGTTGCTTTAGTTTTTGTTTATATATTTATCTAAGTAATCTCTATACCCAACATGGGGCTCAAACTCATGACCCTGAGATCAAGAGTCACCTGTTCCTCCACCCCAGTCAGCTGGCCCTCCGCACCCCCCTCAGTAGGTTAAATATAGTTTCTATATGACTCAACAATTCTACTGCTAGGTGTATACATACCCAAGAGAATTTTATGTCCACACAAAAACCTGAACATCAATGTTTACAGCAGTATTACTCACGATAGCCAAAAAGTGGAAGCCACCTAAATGTCTTTCAGCTGATTAGTGGATAAACTAGATGTGGACTATCTATATCATGGATTATCATTCACCATAAAAAGGAATGAAGTATTGTTACATGCTTCAGCACGGATGAATCTTGAAACATTATACAAAGTGAAAGCCAGTCACAAAAGACCAAATACTGTATGATTCCATTTATACAAAATGCCCCAAATAGGCAAATCTATCGTGGTAGAAAGTAGATTAGCAGCTGCCTAGGGCTAGGAGTGGTTGGGGGAAAGTAGAGCAGGACTACAAATGGGTAGGGTTTCTTCCTAAAATAATGAAAATGTTAAAAAATTCATTGTAGTGATGTGTACACCCTCTAAAAGGACCAAAAACCATTTGATTGTGTACTTTCAATGGGTGAGCTGTATCTGATATAAATTATAGTTCAAGAAAGCTGTTACCTAAAGAAAAGGGGGAGGAGACTGGAAGACACATCATGTCCCCTCTAGGGAAACATGACTCCTTTGAACACAGGGAACTTTACTGTTCGGATTTTTTTTTTTTTTAAGATTTATTTATTTATTCAGAGAGAGAGAGGCAGAAACACAGGCAGAGGGAGAAGCAGGCTCCATGCAGGAAGCCTGACATGGGACTTGATCCTGGGTCCCCAGGATCACACCCCCAGCTGCAGGCGGTGCTAAACCGCTGCGCCACCAGGGCTGCCCTTTTTTTTTTTTTAACAAAAGCAAGAAAGAAACCTCAGCAGAGGGCTCAGAAATCAGTGAAGGCAATCATTATTTATTACTTAATTATTATAGTGAAGAGAAAATTAAAAGGACCTAGTTTTAAAAATCCTCTTTTGGCTTCTGTCCTTAGTATTCTGAATCTCTTATATAGCAATTTTTTAAAAAGATTTTATTTATTTATTCATGAAAGACAGACAGAGAGAGAGAGAGAGAGGCAGAGACACAGGCAGAGGGAGAAGCAGGCTCCATGCAGAGAGCCTGACGTGGGACTCCATCCCGGGGTCGCCGAAGGCGGCGCCAAACCACTGAGCCACCGGGGCTGTCCCACATACTCTTTACTTAGCACAGTACCTGATGCACAGCAGACATTCAGTAACTATTCTTTTTTTTAAAGATTTATTTATTTATTCATGAGAGGCACAGACTGAGACAGAGGCAGAGACATGGGCAGAAGGAGAAGCAGGCTCCATGCAGGGAGCCCGACATGGGACTCGATCCCGGATCCCAGGATCACGACCTGAGCCAAAGGCAGGCCCCAAACCACTGAGCCACCCAGGCGTCCCAGTAACTATTTATTGAATGATAAATTTAAAAAATGAATGAACAAATGATGTGGAATCTGAAAACAGTCAATCTTTAGGAAACAAAAATCCTACCATGTCCTTTTTCACCATAAAAGAAAGAGTTGAAACCTATATAGCGTTACTGTAGATTTTTTGAAGTCTGTGTTTTAGAATATCCACAGGATGCTTGGTTCCACCTCCCTCAGAGAGAGGAATAACGTATGCCTTCATGCAGGGCTTTCCCTTACTTCATACAGGGCTTTACTATTCTAGTCCTGTCTCTGGCCCCTAAGCTAAAAACTCGTGATCATGGTCAGCAATGCAAAGGTCCTGAATCTGCCAGAGAGAGGAGCTCACTCAGTGGCCCACATACCTGCACTTATAGCAAGGTGCAGTCTTCTGGAAACATTCACTGCAAAACTCTCCACCAGAGACTGGCACAGAAAACAGCTCTGATTCTTCTTCTTCCTTTTTTTTTTTTTAACAGCTCTGATTCTTATTAAAATATATAATAAGCTATATGGCCCCATTTGCTCAGTGACACTATAATAAAATATCAAAAGAAAAAACCAAGTTAGAACTGGAATCACCACAGCCTCTAACACTGTTTTATATAATAACAACGATTCAGTGTCATCACATACAGTACATATTAAGATCTAACCAACTGCCCCCCAAATATCTTTTACGGCCTTTCTCTTCACATGTGGGTTCCAATTAAACTTCACCCATCACATGTGGCTATTTTGTCTCCTTAACCTCTTAATTTAGGAACAGCCCACTTCCTCCCATTTTTGTTTACTCATGTCCCTGACTTTTTTTTTTTCAGAAGAGTCCAGGTCAATTGGTTTGTAGCATGTCCTACACATTGGATTTGTCTGATTATGTCCTCAATATCAGATTCAGGTTAAATATTTTTGGCACACTCTGTAAATGATGGGGATTTACCTTTATCACATTAGAAGGCATATAATGTCAGACTACCATACTGATGATGTTATACTTGATCATCTGATTAAGACCACCTTTTCTCCCTTGTGATTAGTAAGCTAATTATTAAGAAATTAATGAGAATTAATAAGTCAATTTTCTTAGTGTGATAATGGTACTGTGGCCTACGTAGGAGAAAATGCTTGAGGTTTTTTTGGAGGGGAGGGTTGGGGCTTTTTTGAGGGGGTGTTGGAGTTTTTTTGAGGGGGGGAGAGGCACAGAGGGAGAAGAAAAGAGAGAATCTCAAGCAGGCTCCACACCCAGCATGCAGCCTGATGAAGGGCTGGATCTCATGGCCCTGAGATCATGACCTGAGCCAAAATCAAGATTCGGATGGGAGGCAGCCGGGTTGGCTCAGTGGCTTAGCACCCCCTTCGGTCCAGGGCCTGATCCTGGAGACCTGGGATCAAGTCCCACGTTGGGCTCTCTGTGTGGAGCCTGCTTCTTCCTCTGCCTGTGTCTCTGCCTCTCTGTGTGTGTATCTCTCATGAATAAATAAATAAAATCTTTAAAAAAAAAAGTATCAAAAACTGCAGCTTACTTTTAAATAAAGGAATACTATGAACAACCCTAGGCCTACAGGTTTGATAACCTAGATGAGATGGATTAATTCCTTGGAGACACAATATGCCAAAACTCACACAAGAAGAAATCAACAATCTGAATAGGCCTGTCCTGTATCTATCAAAGAAATTGAATCAATAATCAATAGCCTTCTAAAACAGAAGGCACCAAGCCCAGATGGGTTCACTGGTGAATTCTACCAAACATTTAGGTAAGACATTAAACCAATTCTCTATTATATCTTCCAGAAGACAGAAGCAGAGGGAATGCTTCCTCACTTATTCTAAAAACCTGGCATTATTCTAATACCAAAACAGGACAAAGACATTACAGGAAAAGAAAACTACAGACCGATATCTCTCATAACGTAGACGTAAAAATCCTCAACAACATATCAGAAAATTGAATCCAGCAATGTATTAAAAGAATCATATACCACAACCAAGTGGGATTTATCCCAGATGGAAGGCTGATTTGATATTTGAAAATCAATTAATACATCAATATCAGCAGGCTAATAAAGAAGAAAAAGCACATGATCACATCAACAAATACAGAAAAAGCATTTAACACAATCTAACACCCAGTGATGATAAAAACTCTCAGTAAACTAAGAGCAGAACTTTCTCAACTCGATAAAGAATATCTACAAGAAAACTACTAGTATTATCACTTAATGGTGAGAAAATAGAAGTTTTCCCACTATGATCAGGAAAGGAACAAGGCAAGAATGTCCCCTCTCACCACTCCTTTTCAACATTGTACTGGAAGTCCAAGCTAACGCAATGAGGGGGAAAAAAGGAAATAAGGTATACTGATAGGGAAGACATAAAACTATCTTTGTTCACAGATGACATGACTGTCTATGTAAAAAATCTGAAAGAATTGACAAAAAAAAACTCTTAGAACTAATAAGTAACTATAGCAAGGGTCCAAGATACAATGTTAATATATAAAAGTCAATCACTCCTATAAACTAGCATTGAACGAATGGAATTTGAAATTTAAGACGACACCATTTACATTAGTACTCCCCAAAATGAAACACTTAGGTTTAAATCTAACAAAATACAAGATATATATGAGGAAAAATGTAATTTCAGATGAACGAAATCAAAGCAGAATTAATAAATGGAGAGACATTTCACATTCTACTAGAAGACTAAATATTGCCAAGAGGTTAGTTCTTCCAAACTTGAGCTATAGATTCAAGGCAATCCCAACCAAAATCCCAGCAAGCTATTTTATGAATACTGACAAACTGATTCTAAGGTTTATATGAACAGGTGACATAACACTGTAGAAGAAGAACAAAGGTGGGAGACTGGCATTACCTAACTTCAACACTTATTATAACACTACAGTAATCAAGACAGTGTATTGGCCAAAGAAGAGACAAACAAATCAATGGAACAGCACAGAGAGTCCAGACACAGACTCACATAGAGTCAACTGATCTCTGACAAAGGAGCAAAGGCAACACAGGGAGCAGAGACAGTCCTTTCAACAAGTGGTGCTGGAACAATTGGCCATCCACATGAAAAAAGAAAGAAAAGAAAATAAAAAAAGAAGAGAAAAGAAAGAGAAAGAAAGAAAGAAAGAAAAGAAAGAAAGAAGAAAGAAAGAAAAGAAAAGAAAAAAGAAAAAGAGAAAGAGAGAAAGAGAAAGGAAAGAAAGAAAGAAAGAAAGAAAGAAAGAAAGAAAGAAAGAAAGAAAAAGAAAGAAAAGAAGAAAAGAAAAGGAAAGGAAAGGAAAGGAAAGGAAAGGAAAGGAAAGGAAAGGAAAGGAAAGGAAAGGAAAGGAAAGGAAAGGAAAGGAATGGAATCTAGGTAGAGACCTTTCAAAAAACTCAAAATGGATCACAGACCTATTTATAAAACAGAGAACTCTTTAGAAGACAGAGGAGAAATCTAGATGACCTTGGGTTTGGCGGTGACTTTTTAGATACAACACCAAAGGTGTGATCCAGGAAAGAAAGAACTGTCATACTAGACCTCATTAAAATGAAAAACTTCTCCATAAAGACAGTGAAGAGACAAGCACAGTTTGGGAGAAAATAATTGTAAAAGGCAAATCTGATAAAGGACAATTATCCAAAATACACAAAGAACTCTTAAAACTCAACAATAAAAACAGACAACCCAATTTAAAAATGGGCTAAAGACCTTAATAGACTCCTCACCAAAGAGAATATATGGATGACAAACAAACCTATAAAAAGACATTCCACAGGGCACCTGGCTGGCTCAGTTGGTAGAGCAGGTGACCCTTGATCTCAAGGGTTGTGAGTTCAAGTCCCATGGTGGGTGTGGAACCTAATTAAAATAAATAAAGTAAAAACTTCCCCCCAAAATAGATGTTCCATATCATATGCCAACAAGCTTTGCACAGTGACAGTATCATAGCCAATGAGGTTCATCTGAGGTGTGATTATTGGCAATTGAAAATTTTTCCCATATCATATGCCAACAGAGAAATGCAAATCAAAACAATGACATACTACTACACATCTATTAGAATGGCCAAGATCCAGAACACTGACAGCACCAAATACTGACAAGGGTGTGGAGCAACAGGATTTTTCATTTATTGTTAGTAGGAATGCAAAGTGGTACAGCCATTTTAGAAAACAATTTGGCAGTATCTTACAGAACTAAACCTACTCTGCTATACATTCCAACAATCATATTCTTTAGTATTTATCGTAAGGGACTGAAAATTTATGTACACACACACACACAAAAAAAAAAAAACCTGCACACAGATGTTTATAACAGCTTTATTCACAATTGCCAAAACCTGGAAGCAATCGAGATGTCCTTTAGTAGTTAAATAGATAAGTAAACTGTGGTAGATCCAGAAAATGGAATATTATTAAGTGATAACAAGAAATAAACTATCAAGTCATGAAAAGACATGGAGGAGCCATAAATCCATATTACTGAGTGAAAGAAGCCAATCTGAAAAAGCTGCATACTGTAGGATTCCAACAATATGACATTTCAGGAAAAGGCAAAACTATAGAGACAATAAAAAGATCAGTGTTTACCAGGGGTTGGGAAGAAGGGGAGAGATGAACAAGTGGAGCACAGGGGATTTTTTTAGGGCAGTGAAACTATCCTGTATGACAATATAATAGTGGATACATGTCATTACACATTTATCCAAAGCAACACACAGTGTAACACCAAGAGTAAACCCTATTGTAAACGATGGGCTCTGGGTGATAATGATGTGTCTGTGGTTCATCAACTGCAACAATGGGGATGGTTGGGGGTGTTGATAGTGGTAGAGGCCATGTATGTGAGGGGACAGAGGGTTTATGGGAAAAATCTGTGCTTCCCCCTCAATTTTGCTATGAACCTAAAACTGCTCTAAAAAAATGAAGTCTTAAAAATAAAAACTCTGCAACTTACTTTCAAATAGTACAGAAAAATGTGTCTGTCCATCCGTCTGTCTACAGAGAAAGAACAGATGCGGCAAAACATTAAAATGTTAACTAGAAAATCTAGCTGAAAGGATCCTGATGCTCACTGTACTGCTGTTTCAACATTTCATTGGGGGTTTTTTTGGTAATTTTTCCAAAGCAAAAAACTGAGGTGAAACAAATAAGAAGGATTAACAGTGGGTCAGAACTGAAGTCCTGAGACAAGAGCGTGTAGTAATCTCCATCGGCTAAGATGCCAAAGAAGGTTGAGCTAGAATCTCTCCACTCCTTGGGGAAAAAGAAAAAACAAAAACTTACAGGTTGAATGTCAACCAGAAACCATAATCACAGCCATCAGAGGTGGGTCAGATGCGAGCCTACGGAGGTAATTGAGAAGTAAGTCACTGCAGTGACAATACTCAAAACCCTTCACTTCTTACTGTCTCACTCCCATGTTCCTACTCATGAGAGCATTCACAACCAAACTAAGAAATTCATTAGGGACGCCTGGGTGGCTCAGTGGTTGAGCATCTGTCTTGGGCTCAGGGCGTGATCCCGGAGTCCTGGGATCGAGCCCCACATTGGGCCCCCCACAGGGAGCCTTCTTCTCCCTCTGCTTGTGTCTCTGCCTCTGTGTGTCTCTCTCATGAATAAATAAAATCTTAAAAAAAAAACTTAAAATTATATCTATCACCAATGTGATTATAGACAACAAGGAAAAATGGGACACAGGAAGCAATTAAAAAAAATAGAACAAAAAATTACTTCAGATTGCCTCTGAATGATAGAAGTATATATAGGTGTTCATTCTAAAACGAGCCTTATTTTTTCGTGACTCAAACACACACACACACACACACACACACACACACACGCAATTTTATGAAAAATTCTAATTCCTGAGTTCTGGTCTGATTTTGAGATTTACTGTATCAAAAGTGGTTTCCAAAAAGACCCAGTCTCACTTATTTAAATAAAAATGAGGGTTTCCAAGAATCTGTATCACAGTGCATGCAGAAAAGGTCTCTAATTCATGTTTTCCAAACCAGTTTGTTTATGGCAGACACGTTCAAGCACTCATTTTAGATATAAAATGCGTTCAAAATTTTTATGTACATGTAAATAAGCAGGCACGCTGATTGCCCAAAGGGAGGGAGCCAGGGGAAGGTGGGTGCTGGGAACCGCAGAGAGAGATGCCAGGGTCGACCCCAGGTGACACGGGAAGAGGGAATCCCACTGGATGTGGCAAAACCGGAATGAAGATCGGATTCTGGCAGATGCAGGGGTGAGGCCCCGAGTCACAGGAGATGCCAGCCAGCTTTGGCCTTCTGGCAGACAAGCTGCGAAGCTGGTGGCCCATCAGGGCATGCAGGGCTCTGTACACCCTGCCGGGGAGTTTTGAACACATCCTGCCCGGGACCAGGGCGCAGTGCTTCCCTACAGCTCCGAGCCGGGACTTCATTTGATTTAATATCCCAGCCATTTGGCAAAATATCTGGCCTGCAGCAGGAATTCAGCAATATTCGCTGAACTGAATGAGGTCTTCTCCCTTCTAAGCAATGAGAGGCCAGGGGAGCTCTGATCAGAGGCTTTGCTTCTCGCATGGACAGTCGAGAGCGGTCCAACTAATTTTCATCCCTGTCTCGCTTCCAGGACAGCTTGTTGCTTTTCCTCTGATCAAGGTGGTCTTTGGACAAGATGTGCCTTTTTTAAAAAAATATTTTATTTATTTATTCATGAGACACACACAGAGAGAGAGAGAGAGAGAGAGAGAGAGAGAGAGAGAGAGGGGTAGAGACACAGGCAGAGGGAGAAGCAGGCTCCATGCAGGGAGCCCGATGTGGGACTCGATCCTGGGGCTCTAGGATCACACCCTGGGCCCAAGGCGGCGCTAAACTGCTGAGTCACCTGGGCTGCCCAAGACATGCCTTTTCATTATGATTTTTGTCACCAGCTCGACCTCGACAAGTCAAGATGAGCTTGCACCTCCCTTCTTGCACCAAAAGCTCTAAGTCTGCTCTGTTCCTATTCGTTAATCTATGCATACAGGTGGGGGCCTGAAGGCCAGTCACCAGGGAAGAGGTTCTCTCTCAAAACTTCTTGTATAAAATTGCTCGTAATACACTCTTTTTATCTTTTTAAGGTCTTCAGCTTCTCTCGCACAGTCTCTCCTCCATTCCTGGCGTTGCTCATTTGGCCCTGGTGTTCCCACGCTCCCCCCCAACCCATCCATCCCTCTATGCTCAGCCCTACCAGAGGTCTGTCCATTTTATCACTCTTTTGAAAGGACAAACTTTTGTTTTGTTTTGTTTTGTTTGTTAATTCTCTATATTCTGAGGTGAGTTGTGTTTTTGTTTTTTTCTCTTCCAACTCTTTATTACTTTGGCTTCCTTCTTTGGGTTTAACTTACTGTACATTTCCTAACTTCTTGAAACACAGGTTCAAATCTCTGATTTTCAGCCTTTGTTTGTTTGTTTTTTTCTAATATACGTACTTAGGTCTGATTTCCCAGGAAGTTTGGTTTTAATAGCATTACATATGTTCTAACGAGTTTTTAGTGTTTTTAGTATCGTTTAGCTCAAAATACTCTCCAGTTTCCGTTATGATCTGTTTTCATTGACATGACGGTTATTTACAAGTTTACTTCTTGACTTCTAAACACGTGAGGATTTTCTAGTTATCTTTCTGTTACTATTTCTAGCTTAATTCCACTCTGGCCAGAGAATTTATTCTGTATGCTACCAATCCTGGGAAATTGGTTGAGACCTGCTATGTGGACGGCCTGGGGCCTCCTCTTCATTTACCTGGTAGAGTCTAAATTTTTCAGTGCAACCTGAGTCATGACCCACCCACCTGGTGAGGGACATGTCCCCATTAGAGCCCTGCCATGCTGGCCATGCTGGCTTCCCCGTAGCTGTCCAAAGATGCCAGGCTTTCATATTCTGTCACTTCGCCTGTAATCTTCACTTTGCCAGAGATGCCCCAGTGCCACTGTCTGCTCCTCCTTAGGATCCTTCTCTATGCAGCTCAGATCACCCCCCACCCTCCATGCGGCCTTTCCAGTCCCTGCCCCATCCCTGAACTCACAGAGGCAGCTGGTACCTACACCTCATCTCCTTTCTCTCGTTACTGCTCTTCCACGCTGCTGCCAGAGTTACCTTTCTAGAGCACAGATCCAAACATTTCTCACTCTGGCTTACAATCCTCATCAGACCCCTCTACCCAGAGCCTGAAGTCTGTGTTCCACACAGGAGTCTCTCCTGGCCTTTGTCCAGGTCCCCACACCTGTGTTCATGCTATTTCCTACCTAAAATGCACTTCCCGCCTCATTCCTGTAGCTTTCAAGTAAAGGCTCAGGACTTGCTTCCTCCACAAAGTCCTTGCAACATCCCCTAACACTGCACTTCCAGGGCAAAGTAATCATTCCATGTATAACGGTCATCATCAAGGGCGGAGGCGGTCATCATCAAGGGCAGAGGCGGGGGCAGGGGAATTTTAATTATGTTATTTCTTTTATTTCAGGGAGATTTTGGTACTTTCACAGCAGAGTGTGGGCTTTGCAAAAGGTTGGCCTGCACTGTATACCCAGCCATACCTCCCTCCATCTTAGCACATGCCACACCTAGGGCACTAATTTTTTAAAGTATGTCTTACCTACCAGACTATAATTTCCTTAAAAGTAGGGAATGAAGCTTATTTAATTTTGTTCTTTGGAGACAAGCACAGTAACTAGCTTAATAAGTACAACTAAATGAACTTCACTGAGGGAATTAAAGGAAGACAATTTTAAATTCTAGGTACTCAAATAGAAATTCCAGAAGAAAGCTCTGCGCTCTGTTAATTCCTGAAGTCCAGAGCACCATGTTTCCACCAGGTATTTCCATTCCGTGTAAGAAACTTTAATGGCCCCGCTGCATTAAATCTAAATTTGCAGAGCTGGCACCCAGGCCTCCGTAATGGGACTCTGCCCCCCATTCCAATCTTTTGTCCCACTTCTGCGCCCCACCCCACCCCCTGCCACCATTATTCACAAATGACTCTTAGCAATCACTGTTGCTTCAGAAATATTGCTAATGCTCTACTTAACGGGAGCACTTTCCCCAGGTCCCCTAATGTCTTACCCCACCCATCAGGGTCCTGGCTTCAGAGAACACTTAATCCCACCTTGTCTTAGCCTTGGTTCCTTTCTCTGAGCCTCAGCTTTCAGGCTGCAAACTTGTCAGGCCCTGGTGCCTCTCATCCTGTGTGCCCACACAGTGCCTAGAACATGGCTAGAAGAGGCCAATCCTGTCACTCGAGCTGTCACTCGGCAGTAACACCTGTTGACGACAAAGTCATTGATCTCTCTACCTTGGCTTCCCTCCTGCGATTCAAGGGCTACCTGGGTGGTATCCAGCAAATCCCCAGGAGCTATCAGTGCTATTTGTGTGAATATTTCCTTGTAATTCCATACCTCCCGACTATCTCCTTGGCACCCTGCGGAAGATATTTCTGGATAACAGAGAGAAAAGCCTGTTTCCATAGCCATGGAGCAGAATCAGAGGCTTTTCCATTTTCTTCTGCACCCCTAGAAATATATACACAACACACGTGCACACACAACTGCACTTGTTTTACCTCTTTTTGCCTTTCCAGAGCAAGCAATCCTTAAATTCTCGGCTCTGTGTGACTTTGTTCTATTTCCACCATCTGGTAAAATTTTGCTTTCCTGAACCTTTTAAAAATACCCCCAGGTAAAAATAAAACTGTGATATGATAGTTTGGGAAACTTAAATATGTAGCTCTAAGAAATTAAAAGCACAGTTTTGAAGCATCTTTCATCTACCAATAGTGCTGAAATCCAGCCACAGCAGGGTATGGGCAATATAATACTGGAGCGATGAGGGTTCCATGTCTGTCCTTTCCCGCCCAGGCACACAACTCCTCTAGGTGCCAGCTTCCCTTAGTCAGTGACCGGGGTCTGGTCAATGGGATGTGGGCTACAGAAGCACGTCACCTCCAGTCCTGGCCCACGGAAACCTATAGAATCTCAACGTTCTCACCAGTTTCTCCTCTGTGGACTGGATCAGGACCAGAGGAGGACTCCAAGGCCCTAGGGGCTGGTGGGGTCACTAGATGGGAGGAGACTGTGGCTCTGAGCCAATGAGGTAGAACAGAACTCTTCCCCCCAGCCCTGCACTAGAATGTGATAAGAAAGAAATAAACCTTCACTGTGTTAAGCCACTGCAATTCAGGGGTGGTTTGTAATAACAGAAAGTCCACCCTAAAATGATATTATCCTGAATTCTTAAAGTTAAAAATTATTATTATCCCTGAGGATCACTTACAAGCAACTCTGTCTAAAGCTCTTTTGTCATTATTCTCCCTGTGACTTAGGCGCAGGGGGGAGCTGTAGCATGCCCCTCAGATCTCCCCACCACCCGGCAAGGAGGAAGACTAGTCCCCATCTACTGGCATCACGGTGAGCAGAAATACCCCAGATGTCAGGCATCTTCAGGAAATGGTTTAGTTGAAAAGAGCTGCCTGCCCATGGTCATGCCATTCCTGGATTGGCCTTCCAAAGACTAGTGGCAGTCTATGACCAGTTGAGGAGAAACGATAAAGGCACAGCCCCTTCACCCCAACTCTGAAGGGCTGTCCCTACTTCACAGTCCCCATGGCATCAGCTGAGGCCTTTCCTGGGACTGAAGTACAGCCCAAAATCTCCCTCTGCACAATCCCACTTCCCTTTCCTCCCTTTCCTTTCTTTGCCTATCAGGGCATTAACCCCAAAACCACTCCCCGGTAAGCTTTCTACACACTAACTCTTCTCTCAGAGTTATTTCCCTGTGATCCCAACCTGAGACAGGCACTGTGTTCTTGATGCAGTGTCACGTTGCCCAAGCCTGCCTCAGCATATGGCACAAATACCATGTTTTTCAATCAAAAATGAAAATACACAAAGTCACAATGGGTCAGAAGCTCCATAATTGAGACTCTCCAAGATGGGTTAAACAGGTGATGGGGATTAAGGAGTGGATCTTCTGTGATGAGCACCCAGGAATGTACAGAAGTGTGGAATCTATACTATGCACCTGAAAGTAGTATTACACTGCAGGCTAACTCGCTGGAATTTAAGATTATTTATTTATTTTTTATTTGACACAGAGAAAGAGAGCACAAGCAGGGGGAGCGGCAGGCAGAGAGAGAGAGAGGGAGAAGCAGGCTCCTGGAGGAGCAGACAACCTGATGCAGGCAGGACTCCAGCCCAGGACCCTGGGACCATGACCTGAGATGACAGGCAGACACTTAACCAACTGAGCCACCCAGAATCTAAATAAAAACTAAAAAAAAAAAAAAAAAAAAAAAAGGAAAAAAAAAACCTGAGTATTATAGTATTATAGCATTAAAAGATAGACTCTTTGCTAGGAAATGAGAGAAACCATAAACATTTGAGACCCCCGTCAGGAAAAGGGGCTTTGAAATTGTCCCAAAGAAAACATCACTATCTGGCTTGTCATCCAATAAAGAAATTATTAAATACATAACAAAGAGCTACATTACAAAAATTATTGAGGACTATTATCCACCTGTGCAGGTATTTGGTATTATTATTATACTTACAGCAGTTACTTTTTGAGCTAAGAGCTTTATGGACACTCATTACCTCAATAAATTCTTCATACATTTGGCAGGTGGTAAAACTCAGGTTCACAGTGAGTAAATAAATTACCTAAAGTCAGGGATCCCTGGGTGGCTCAGCAGTTTAGCGCCTGCCTTTGGCCCGGGGCGTGGTCCTGGAGTCCTGGAGTCCTGGGATGGAGTCCCGCGTTGGGCTCCCTGCATGTGGCCTGCTCTGCCCTCTGCCTGTGTCTCCGCCTCTCTCGCGCTGTCTCTCATGAATAAATAAATAAAATCTTTAAAAAAAAAATTACCTCAAGTCCCAGAGTTAGGGCTCAAAGTCAGGTTGGGGTTACTCCAAGCCTCAACTCTGTGGTATGTCTTGCATATTCAAGCTACTGTAAGGAGTTCAGTAATTTGCAAGGGGGGAGGGAAAGCAAAAGGCAAGTATATATGATTCCAAGACCTGTCCTCTTCTCTTACCCCGTCTCAACTGACAATAGGCAGTCACTGCCTTTTAGGTACACAGACGCCAGACATGAATTAAAGAATTATTCCACACACAATTTTGCCATAAAGAAGATACCTCCCCCCTCAAAAAAAGAAAGTGGATCCCTGGGTGGCTCAGTGGTTTAGCACCTGCCTTTGGCCCAGGGCGCGATCCTGGAGTCCTGAGATGGAGTCCCACGCCGGGCTCTCGGCATGGAGCCTGCTTCTCCCTCTGCCTGTGTCTCTGCCTCTCTATGTGTATCGTAAATAAATAAATCTTTTTAAAATATAAAAAATAAAAAATAAAAAGATACCCAGCACAAAACTGTTCTATGGCGATTCAAAAGGTTCTCCTGCCCTCTTGTGGCTCAAGGAGATGACTACATATCAAAGCTCCATTAAAAAGCTAAAATACCATATAAAGGCAACTGGCAGTCACATAAAACAGCAGGAGGCAACTGAGATGGGCTCTAAATGAAGCCGATTCAGTGACTCAAAAATCTGATTTTTTAAAAAAAAATTATTTATTTGTCCATGAGAGACACACAGAGAGGCAGAGACACGGGCAGAGGGAGAAGCAGGCTCCATGCAGGGAGCCTGACATGGGACTCGATCCTGGGCTGCCCTCGGGGTGACTTTATAAGCAGCAATCACTTGCTGCTCCCCCACCCTTAGTTATAAAATCCTCCAGGACTTGGTTCTGGGTCCTCTTTCATCCCATGTCCTTTCCCAGCTATCAGTTTTCTTCCCTGAAGGCATTCAATGTTACTATTTTGGGGGTTTATGCTTCCAAAGTAATCTTATGCATATCATGCAAATCTATATGTAATATATATATATATATATATATATATATATATATGCCCGTGTGTGTGTACAAATATGAATGTACACACACAAGACTTTTCCTCTTCCCGTCTATATAAATGTCAGCATTCATATTCATATGCAAACTGAAGGAGTTCTAAGGGGATATTGCCAAGCAGCAACTTTCATAAGAAATGAAACTGTGACCCCAAACATTTTGCAACCCACAGTTATGTGGCAGACAACTGGAGTGAATCCATAGGGGAAGATCAGATTCAAGTACTGTCTCCCACCCTAGTCTACTGTTTGAAAAGGTTTCACAAAGTAGCCACAAATTAATTCAAGGGAAGGATAGAACACAGATGCTGATAAATCAAAGATCAGAGACTACATACGATCTTTCACATCTACGGTTATTTACCTATGAAAAATATTTTATTTCATTTTTTTTTAAGATTTTGTTTATTTATTCATAGAGACACAGAGAGAGAGAGAGAGGCAGAGACACAGGCAGAGGGAGAAGCAGGCTCCATGCAGGGAGCCCAACGGGGACTCGATCCCAGGTCTCCAGGATCACACCCCAGGCTGCAGGCGGTGCTAAACTGCTGTGCCACCGGGGCTGCCCCTTTTATTTTATTTTTAATGAAAGTTCTCTAACTACTTAAAAGTCAAGAGAAGAGTGAAATGAACCCCATCCTACAGATTAAACAATTAAAACGTTTCACTACTGGTTTTGTGGCTTCATTCCTTTCTTCTGTCTCTCTTCCCTTCCCTCCCGGGCTGGGCCGCTCCTTCTCTCTGTTTTAGCTATATTATTTAAAAATAAGTCCCTGACATCATGCTGTTTCAACCCTAAATGCTTTGTCTGGACATAATTATAAAACACAAAGACATTTCCTTATATGACCACAATATCATTATCGCATCTAACAAAGTCAATAATTTCTTGATATCATCAAATGCTCAGTCCATATTCATACTTCTACAATTATCTCAAGAAAATCTTTCTACAGCTGGCCTCTCAAGTTTCAAAGGAACTGTACAGCCAAAGAAATTCCAAGGCCAGTCTGCAACGGCCCATGACTATTAAATCTTGAATCTCCAGGTTTCCAAACCCCCACCAACAGGAAATGAACTGCTATTAGCTCCCAGGAACGGCATTTCTCCCAGTGCCCATGCTGACGTGGCCATGGGAGCTCTGGGTTAAGGAAGAACCACTCTTTACCCTTTAGCTACCATATTCCCAGACCCCCGGTCCTATACAAAGACTAAACTATTTTGTCTCTATAGATTTGTCTAATTTGGACATCTCATACAATATATGGTCCTTTATGATGGGTTCACATGCTTTCAATGTTCATTCATGTTGTAGGATATATCAGTACCTCATCCCTTTCCTAATATTCCATTCTATGGATATAACACATTTCATTTATCCACTCATCAGTGGATAAACATTTGGGTTGTTCACACTTTTTGGCTGTTATGAATAATACTGCTATGATCATTTATGTATAAGTTTTAATTTGGACAAATGTTTCCATTTCTCTTGAGACTGTGGGTCAAATGGCAACCCAAATTCTAACTTTAAGGAACTGCCAGACTGTTCTCCAAAGTGGCTACACCATTTTATATTCCTTGCAGCAGTGCATGAAGGCTCTAATTTCTCCATGTCCTCACCAACACATATTGTTATCTATTGTTTTGATTAGAACAACATTAGTAGGTGTTAAGTGGTGTCTCAATGTGATTCTGATTTGCATTGCCCTAGTCACTAATGATGTTGGACATCTTTTCATGTGCTTATTGACCATGTATACAGGTTCCCTCCATTATCCAAAAGTGGAGTGTTCCTATGAAATCTTTCATAAGCCAAAATGGCATACAGTGAAGAAGCACTTAACCATTAATTTATACAGAAAAATGTTTGAGCGTCCCCCGACCCAAAAATATAACCCCTCTAGGCCTTTCTGACACCTTAGGGCACATCTTGCTAAAGGATGCACAAAATAAATTGAGCAAAAGTGCAGATGCTCACAGACACAGTTCAATGCTATAGGCGGCTTGATGATGACACACTGAAGGAGCTTGGAGGTGCCACCCTTGTTGCTTGGAGTTCGTGCTGCCTTTATAATAGTTTGCTGCAAAACACTGCATGTCTTTTTCTCTTTTTGCCTTTTTTTTTTTCCATGAAAGCAAAAATCCTCTTCAGAGTTCCCTCAGAGAAAGCAGGTACTAATAATGTAGGGCTTTCGTAAAAGTGAATTGGCTAACACGAACTTTTGAAAAACCAGGAGATACCTGTATCTTTGGTGAAATGGCTATTCAGATCCTTTGCCCATTTGAAAAATTGGTTTGTCTTTTGATTATTGAGTTATAAGAGTTATACGTTCTATTTTTTCCCCATCTTTTCCATTGAGAATAAAAGGTTTCCAACCACTTAAAAGAGTATTGATTGTTCTTTTTTCTATAGCAAAAAGTAACCACCAAAACTAGTTTCAAGCTTATCCAAATCAATGACAGATTCACACCATAATACAGGCTTTTGAAAAGCCAGACAATCAACAACAGCTTCACTTCAATGACTATGCTTCCGAAAGACATCCCATTCAACAACAATCTTACTCAGACAACTGAGTAAAGGTCACAGCGAAAGGTCAACCAATCCCTAAACGCTCTTACTTCTGAAAGTCTACCATGGCCTGAACGCCATTCTTTTGAAGACTCTAGAATAAACCAGTGGTTCTTAAATTTCTGGTATCAGAACCATTTTACATCCTTAAAACTTACTGAGAACTCTAAGGAGGGTCTGTATGTGTGGGTGAATAATATTTACTATACCAGAAATAAAAAGAAATGTTTAAATACTAATTTAAAATTTATAATAAGCCCATTAAATATTATCATAAACAGTATAATTTTATGAAAAAAGAACTTTCTAAAAATATGAGTAGGAAAAGAGTGGCACTGTTTTACATTTGTACAATGTCTTTAATTTACAACTTTATAAAAGTGTGGATTCTCATCAATTTCCACCTTCAGTCTGTTGTGAAACATTGTTTCTTTTTTTTTTAAGATTTTATTTATTTATTCATAGACACAGAGAAAGAGGCAGAGACACAGGCAGAGGGAGAAGCAGGCCCCATACAGGGAGCCCATGTGGGACTAGATCCCGGGTCTCCAGGATCACACCCCAGGCTGCAGGCGGCGCCAAACCGCTGCGCCACCGGGGCTGCCTGAAACACTGTTTTATTATTTTTTTTACTTTTTTAAAAAATATTTTATTTATTCATAGACACAGAGAGAGAGAGAGGCAGAGACACAGGCAGAGGGAGAAGCAGGCTCCACACAGGGAGCCCGATGTGGGACTCGATCCCGGGTCTCCAGAATCACACCCCAGGCTGCAGGCGGCGCCAAACCACTGCGCCACCGGGGCTGCCCGAAACACTGTTTTAAATGCATGAAAAAAAAATTCTGGCCTCTCTCACAGATACATGATTAGAAGAGGGAGAGGTGAAGGAGGAAGAGGAGGAAGAGGTATTATAATAACCTTTTCAGATGTTTATGGATATTCCTCTTTGATGCTATACCGAAACTCAAAAAGTGGTAGTTTCTTAAAGGTTAGAGGCAATACTGAATCTGAAACCATACCAGTAAACATTTTCATACTTTATCACATTAACATCCACTGGTCTCACACTTTGAACAAAGCTTTTCACCATGCATGAACTGTGAGCATCAGAACAGCGGGCTTTTGGACATTATTAGTTCACGGAGTTATATAGAACTTCCAATGCTTTCATATTCATTATTCCATATTTTTTAAAAAATCACATTTGTAGGGCACCTGGGCGGCTCAACATCAATGCAAATGTCAACACGGTTCAACAGCCAACCAATATTTTATCATCAATGTGAGAATACTTTTTTTTTTAAAGACTTTTTTTTTTTAAGATGTATTCATTTTAGAGGAGAGGGGCAGAGGGAAAAGGAGAGAGAATCTCAAACGACTCTGTGATGAGCATGGAGCCCGATGTGGGGCTCGATCCCATGACCCCGAGATCACAACCTGAGCTGAAACACCCAACCAACTGCACCACCCAGGAGCCCCAACATGAAAATACTCTTGATCAAACTCTGAAAATCACTGCTACAAGACAGCTCTCTGCTTTGTCTATAGAGACTGTGTCCCACACAAGCACAGTTCTCCTCGCTCCAACTACCAGTACATTCAACAATTTTGGTTGATGTTAAGTGTTGGCCTCCTCTGGCAAAATCATTTGTTTGACTTTCCTGCCTTCTGTTTATTCTCATTACATTTTTCCTTCTGTTGGTTTTTGAGTCATGCACTTTCCACACTCTATTTGCATGGCGGTTAACCTAGAAATCTTACCTGCATGTAAAACTTAAAACTCTAAATTTATCAATATATTTAACCCTCCTACTAAACAACACAAGAAAAATACTTTAACTCTTAACATTTCTCAGATACGCTATTGCTGGCTAGTGGTAGAGTTCTCTCCCTTTGTTTTTATAATGCCAAACACTGGGCAATGCTGTCATTTCTTTTTCTATGGCCATCTTGAACTTCAATTTCCCCACATGTCTACTGTTCCCTTTGCTCACCATTCCCCCCTGCACCTTCCTTCTAGGATCATTTTCTTTACTCTGAGGTTGATACTCTCCAAGTGCCTTTACTGAGTATCTGTTAGTGTGAACTTCCTTCAACATTTGTCTCATTCTTGAAACATGGTTTCGCTGCAAATACAAGTTCTAGGCTGACAGTTGTTTTCTTTACACACAATAAATAGCTCACTGTCTCTGGCTTTTATTGCTACTCTTGAGGAGACAATTATCAGTCCAACTCTTGTTCCTTGGACAGTAATCAGTCTTTTTTCTCTGGCTATTCTTAAAAACAGTATCAGCAAGGTATAAACTAACATACAATAAACTGTCCATATAGAAAGTGTACATCATGAATTTTAACATACACCCATGAAATCATCACAATTACAATAAATATATCAACCCCCAAAGTTTCCCCTTGCCTCTTTACTTCCACTCCTCACCCCACCCCATTCCCATGTTACCCTTGGTCTGCTCCTTGTCACTATAAATAAGTTTGCCTGTTATAAATAGAGTCATATTTTATGTACTCATCTGTGTCTGGCTTCTTTCACTCAGCACAATCATTGTGAGATTATTCCATGTTATTTGTGTATCAGAAGTTCATTCCTTTTCTATAACTATGTTAGGTGATAGATGTTATGTAAATTTATTGTGATTACTTCACAATATATACATATATCAAGTCATCATGCTCTACACCTAAAACCAATACAATGCTGTATGTCAATTATGTCTCATAAAACTGGAAAAAACAGCTCATTTTTTTAGGTCATTCCTTTTAATTAATTAATTAATTTATTATTTATTTATTTATTTATTTATTTATTTATTTATTTATTTTAGGTCATTCCTTTTTAATACTGAGTTGCATTCCCTTGTATGGATGTACCACCATTTACCTACTGATTGATCTTTGAGTTATTTCTAGTTTCAGCTTTTACAAATAAACCTGCAATGAACATGCATGTACAAGTCTTCGTATGAACATATGCTTTCACTCCTCTTGGATAGGAGTGGTTGGAGGTGTTTAATGTTTTAAAAAATTGCCAAACTGTTTTTCCAAGCAGTTACACCATTTTACATTCCCACCAGTAGGTGTTATGGTTGTTCCAATCCTGAACACCTGATATGGTCCATCTTTTAAATTTTAGCCATTCTAAAGAGTTTAGAGTAGGAGTACCTCGGTGGCTCAGTGGTTGAGCATCTACCTTTGGCTCAGGGGGTGATCCCGGGGTCCTGGGATCGAGTTCCGCATTAGGCTCCCTGCATGGTGCCTGTTTCTCCCTTTGCCTGTGTCTCTGCCTCTCTCTCTGGGTCTTTCATGAATAAATAAAATCTTAAAAAAGTTTAGAGTAATATTTCATTGTGGTTTTAATTTCCACTTTCTCCTAATGACTAATCATGTTGAGAATCTGTCCATGTGCTCACAATGCCATCCACACATCAACTTTAGTAAAGTGTGGATTCACATCTTTGCCCATTTTTAACTGGCTCTTTGTCTTATTACTAAGTTGTAAAAGGTCTATAAATTCAAAATACAAGTTATTTACTGTACATATGGTTTGTAAAATTTTCTCTCAGTCTGTGGCTTGCCTTTAAATTTTTGGAACAATGTCAGGGCACCTGGGTGGCTCAGTCCGTTAAGTGTAGGACTCTCGATTTCAGCTCAGGTCACGATCTCAGGTCATGAGATCATGCCCCGCCTCAGGCTCTGCACTCAGCACAGAATCTGCTTGAGGATTCTCTCTCTCCCTCTCCTCTGCCCCCCCCCTCCAATCTCTCCCTGTCTTTTTCTCAAATAAAATCTTTTTTAAAAATCTTTTAATGTTTTTAGAGGAACAAAATTTTTTACTGTTGATGAAGCCCAATTTATTAACTTTTTTCATGTTTTTTTTTTTTTTTTTTTTTAAATCCTCCTTAAGAAATCTTTAGCAAACCTGGGTGGCTCTGTCAGTTGAGCATCCAACTCTTGATTTTGGCTCAGGTCATGGTTTCAGGGTTGTGGGATCAAGCCCTGGGTAAGGCTCCACACTCAGTGAGGACTCTGCTTGGTTTTTCTCACCCTCTGTCCCCTCTCCCTGCTCACATACTTTCTCTCTCTCTAAAATAAATAAATAAATATTTTAAAAAATCTTTAGCAAGCTCAAGGTTACTAAGATTCTCCTCTATATTTTGTTCTAGGAGTTTCAGTTTTAGCACTTCCATTTAGATTTGTGATACATTTTAAGTTAATCTTGTATATGGTGAGAAACACGAGTCAAGTTTTGCCTGTTTACTACCATTTATTGAAAAAATTATACTTTTTCTATTGAACTGCCTTGGCACCTTTATCAAAAATCAATTGGCTATTAAATGAATAAGTCAGAGGAATAAAAGGCACAGCATAAAGAATACAGCCAATGATATTGTTACAGAGATATAACAGGACAGGTGGTATCTACACTTGTGGTGAATACAGCATCATATGTTAACTTGTCAAATCACTAAGTTGCATACCTGAAACTAATGTAACATTGTGTCAACTATGCTCAAATTAAAAAAAAAGTTTTTAATAAAAAAAATTCCATTGTCCATATATGTGTGGGTCTATTACTGGACTGTTTTCTATTCCATTCGCTTTAATACCATCAGCATTCTATTGTGATTATTGTAGCTTTATAAGTTTTTGAAAGCAGGTAGTAAATAAATCCTGCAACTTAGTTATTTTTTTCTAGTATTTATTTTTAAGTAAGCTTTACACCCAACTTGGGGCTTCAACTCAAAACCCCAAGATCAAAAGTTGAATGCTCCACTGACTGAGCCAGCCAGCCAGTCATGTCCCTGTTATTTTTTAAAACTGTTTTGACTATTTTAAATTCTCTGTATTTGCATATAAACTTTAGAGTCAGTTAGCAATTTCTACCAAAAAATAAATTTAGAAAAAAAGCCTACCAAGCCTTCTGGAATTTTTTTTTTTTAAGATTTTATTTATTTATTCATGAGAGACATACAGAGAAAGAGAGGCAGAGACACAGGCAGAGGGAGAAGCAGGCTCCACGCAGGGAGCCAGATGTGGGACTCAATCCCAGGTCTCCAGGATCAGGCCCTGGGCTGAAGGCGGCGCTAAACTGCTGAGCCACCCAGGCTGCCCTGCCTTCTGGAATTTTTATTGGAAATGTGTTGAAGCTTAAAACAAACTGGGGAAACTCAGTATCTTAATATCATGCCTTCTGCTCCATGAATACGGTGTATCTTTATTTCAATTTTCTTTCATTTCTCATGCAGCAATGTTTTTCAGTGTACATACTAGCTATTTGGCTCCCTAGAGGGTCTTTTCATTCTGCACTCAGGCTATCCTCCTAACCATCACAGAATGTACAGGCACACAAAACAAATATCCAACCACATTGAGGGAATGCAAGGAACCCTATGGAAAATAGTATTAATCAAGTCATAAATTATATTCCACTTTTTTTCATTTCCTTCCTCCTACAGAGGCATACACTCTATTACTTAATATATATATATTTGCTGATGTTCTTTTAATATGTATGTTTGATATGCATTTACTTTTTCTTATCAACTTTATCCAGGAATATTTATATACAATAAACTGCTTTAATTTACTGTATACAATATGAAGAGTATTGACAGTTGTATACATTCACAAAACCACTGCCATCATCAAGACACAGAACATTTCTATCAATCCCAAAAAATTCCTATACCCTTTTGCAATCCATCCCTCATTTCACATTTCATCGAAGGGAACAATCTGCTTTTAATAACTAATAATTAGTTTGTATTTTATATAAATGTAACCATATAATATGTACTTTTCTTGGTCTGATTTCCTCTGCTCAGAGTACTGTTTGACATTCATCCACGATGTTGCATGTATCAAGGCTGTTCCTTTTCATTGTGAAATGGTACTTCACTGTGTAAATATACCACATTTGTTTATCCATTCACCTGTTGATAGACATTTAGGTTGGTTTCCAGTTTAGAGCTCCTGGGAATAAACCTGCTTTGAGCATTCACGTACAGATCTTTATGTGGTCATCTGCTTTTATTTTTCTCAGGTAAATATTGAAGAGTGGAGTACTCTATCATTTGGCAGGTATATGTATAACTTTTTAAGATACTGCCAAACTGGTTTCCAAAGTGGTTGAACAATTTTACATTCACAACAGTAACAGGAGAGATCCATTTATTCCATATTCTTGCTAACACTTTATCTTTTTCTAAAACTGAAGTCATCTTAATTGGTATCTAATGTTACCTGTGGTTTTAATTTGTATTTCTATGATGAGTAACAATGTTGAGAATTTTTTCCTGTGTTTATTGGCCATTCCTACATCTTCTTTTGTAAAGTGTCTCTTTAAATCTTTTACCCATTTTGATTAAGCTGTTTACCTTCTTATTAACTTACGAGAATTTTTAAATATATTTTAGATACAAACATAGGCATGTGCTGAATATTTCATAACTGAATATTGTATGTACAAGTACTGAATATTCATTCCCATTCTGTGGCTTGTCTTTTCATTTCCTTAGTAGTGTTTTTTAAAGGGCAAACATTTTTAATTTTGATAAAGCTTAATTTATCAAATTTTAATTTTATGGCTCATGTTTTTTGTACCCTAAGAAGTCCTCGTATGCCTGTCTTTTTAATTTATAGAAAAATGGCATGGTGTTGTTTCATTTTTTACTTAAACTATGTTTTTAACATCCCATCCATGTTGTTTTGTGTATACTGGATCTGTTATTTCTAACAGCTGCAAATCAATACATGATATAAATACCCTACTTTTTGCCTATTCACCCCTACCCCTAGGATGGAAGCACACTCATTCTCCAACTCCCTGGACACACAAATAATGCATGTAACTGTTAAGTGCCATGGGATGGATGGATATATATATATATATATATATATATATATATATATATATATATCATATATATAGACTTGCTGAGCTAAATGACATGTTGATTAATTATTACAACTGTGCTCCAGCATGGCTTTGCTAACCTACTTTCCCTCCAGCAAAGAATACTGGTTACTATATTCTCACATTCCTACCAACACTTGCCATTATCCAGCTAACTATTTTTTGTCAGTCTAAGAGATATAAAGTAGTATCTTGTTAATAAATATTTTAATATTTGTTATAGCCCACGAGTTTGAATATCTATTCCTATGCCTAGCCTATGGGTTTCTTATTCTGTAAATTCTTTGTTCTAATTCTTTGCCCATTTTCTTTCCTTCTTTTTTGTTTTAGATTTATTTATTTGAGGGTGGGAACAGAGGGAAAAGGATAAGACTCCATGCTGAGCACGGAGCTGCAGGGGGCTCGATCTCACAACCCTAAATTACAACCCGAGCCAAAATCAAATCAGTGGCTTAACTGACTAAGCCACCCAGGCACCTCCTCTCTGCCCATTTTCTACTGGAAATGCTGCCTTTTTCTTCTTAATTTGCAGGAATTCCTTGTGTATTCTAAATATCAACCCTAGCAATTTTTTTAAATTTTTAATTCCAGTACAGTTAACACACAAATATTGAAGTTTTCGGGGCGCCTGGGTGGCTCAGTTGACTGGTCATCAGCCTTTGGCTCAGGTCATGATTCCAGAGTCCTGGAGTCGACCCCCACATCGGGCTCCTGCTCAGTGGGGAGTCTTCTCTCTCTGCCTCTCCTCCTGCTTGTGCTCCCTCTCTCTCGAATGAATAAATAAAATCTTTAAAAAAATAATTAAAATGTTCTTCTCCCAGCATATTATCTGCATATTAACTGTCTATGATGTCTTCAATGACATAAAAATCTCAATGAACATTCTGTGCACACTTGCAACAAATGTATAATCTGGCATTATTTTGTAAAGTGTTCTATAAATGTCAATTAGGTAAAGGTAGTTGCTTAGATCTTCTATATCCTTACAGATTTTTGACCTGTTTTATTAATTACTGAGAGAAGGATATTAATATACTTGAACATCATTGTGGATTTGTCCCTTTCTCCTCCCTAGGCTTAACAGTTTTTGCTTAATGAAGTTGGATACTTTCTGAGTAGGCATATACATATTTATGTATGTCTTTCTGATAAATTGCTTTTTGATCATTATGTAATGACACTCTGCAATCTCTTGTAATACTCTTGCTTAAGGTATGTGCTGAAACTAATATAGCTACGTCAGCTTCTCTATGCTTATTGTTTATTTTCCTTCCTTTTAATTTGAACCTGTTATGGTATTTGGTTTTTTGTAAGATTTATTTATTTATTTTCAAAAGAGAGAGCATGTGGTGTGGGGCATGGGAGCGGAGGAGAGACAGAGAGAGAGAGGGAGACAACTCAAGCAGACTGGGTGCTGAGTGCAGAGCCTGATGCAGGGCTCAATCTCACAACCCCGAGATCACACCTGAGCTGAAACCAAGAGTAGGATGCCCAACCAACTGTGCTCCCCAGGTGTCCCTACTTTGACCCTTTTTTTTTTTAAGATTTTATTTATTGAGGATCCCTAGGTGGCTCAGCAGTTCAGCACCTGCCTTTGGCCCAGGGCATGATCCTGGAGTCCCGGGATCAAGTCCCACATTGGGCTCCTGGCATGGAGCCCGCTTCTTCCTCTGCCTGTGTCTCTACTTCTCTCTCTCTCTCTCTCTCTCTCTCTCTATCATGAATAAATAAAATCTTTTAAATATAAGATATGTTTTAAATATAAGATTTTATTTATTTATTCATGAGAGACATACAGAGAGAGGGAGAGACATAGGCAGAGGGAGAAGCAGGCTCCCAGCAAGGAGCCAGATGTGGAATTCGATCCCAGGACCCCAGGATCACGACTTGAGCCAAAGGCTCAATCACTGAGCCACTCAGGTGTCCCTAAGCCTGTTTTTAAACTTAAAATATAGGTCTCTTATATCAGAACATACATCATGCTTTGTTAACAATTTTGACAATTTCTGGCTTTAGCTGGAGCTTTAATACATTCACATGTAAATGTAACTGTTGATACTCAAGAGTAAGTCAACTATCTTACCATTTGTTTTTCATTTCTCTCATCTGTTTTGTGCTTTTATATTGCTATTTTATTGCTTTCTTTGGGGTTAACTAAATTTTTTTTAGTGCTTTTTATTTCTTCTTTGGCTTCTTAGATATATATTTGGGGGGGGCATTGTTGTTGTTATTAATTTTTTTTCTAGTAGTTGTTTTACCAAGGAGTTCTATTAAGAAATACACATCTTTACCTTATCAGAGTCTATGTAGAGTCAATATAATACCTCTTCATATCAGACAGTTCATTCCTCTTATTTTAACTCTTTCTTCACCTTACACACAACATTCCTACTTCCCACTTATTTTTCACAAATGTAATAACCTTACAACATAAGGTTCCATTTAGCTCCTCTCTCCCCATTCCTTGTGCAAATTTTGTCACAGCTTACTTCTACATATATTCTAAACCTCATTCTATGTGATTATTATTTTTGCTTTAATCAACTGTCTTTTAAGCAAATTTTAAGAAAAAACAGAAAGGAGCTTTTTGTATTTGCCCATTATTTACCTTTTCCAGTGATCTTCATTTTTTCCTATAGATCCAAGTTTCCATCTGGTCTCACGTCCTATTGTCCCAAAGGACATCCATTAGTATGTTTTATAATGCTGTCTGCTAGCAACCAATTCTTTTTTATTTGAAAAAATACCTTCATTTCATCCTTGTTTTTAAAGGATATTTTCAACAGATAAAGAATTCTGGAACAACAGGTGTTTTGGTATTTTTCTTTCAGCACTTTAAAGATCTTCATTGTGTTAACTCCACTATTTATGATGAAGGGTCAGTGGGATGTCTTACCTACATATATAACGTTTCTTTTTCTCCACTTTCAAGATTTTCATGTTAGATATCAGATGCTTGACTATGATAAGCCTAGATTTTCCCAATATTTATCCTTTAAGTTTGCTGAGCTTCTTAGATCTGTTAAGTCCATGGTTTTCACCAAATTTAGGAAGTTTCCAGACATTACATCTTTAATTTTTTTCTGTCCAATACTCATATAGATCAGATAACTTTATATTGTGACACAGCCCCCTGAGAGGATTCATTTTTCTTCAATATTTTTTCTTTCTGTGACAGGATAATTTTTATTGCACTCCAGTTCACTGACTTCTGTTATATTCAATCTACTGGTACATGAAATCTTCATTTTCTGTTCCTATCCTTCTCAGTACTATAATTTGCTCCCTTTTTAATGGTTTTCTCTCCTGAGACTACTTAACTGTTCACTGTATTTTTAATTCTTTAAATTACTTATAATAGCTACATTGCTAAGTCCAATATCTGAGCCATCTCATCTATAGACTTATTCATGAATATGGGTCACAATTTCCCGTGTGTTTGTATGTTTGGTAACTTTTAACACTGACCACTGTGGATATTGCATGAAGAAACTATGAATACTGAACACTGTCAGTTTGTATTTTCTTTAATAAGAATTTTAAAAATCTTATTTAAATTCAATATAATTACCAAATAATGTATTATTAGTTTCAGAGATAGAGGTCAGTGATTCATCGGTCTTATATAACACCCAGGACTCATTATCTCAAGTGCCCTCCTTAATGTCTATCACCCAGTTACCCCATCCTCTGACCACCTCCCCTCAGTTTATTTCCTATGACTAAGAGTTTTTATGGTTTGTCTCCCTGATTTCATCTTGTTTTACTTTTGCCTCCCTTCCCCTATGATCTTGTTTCTTAAATTCCACATATGAGTGAGATCATATGATAATCGTCTTTCTTTGATATACCTTTTTCACTAAGCATAATATCCTCCAGTTCCATCCACATCATTGCAAATGGCAAGATTTCTTTTTTTGATGGCTGAGTAGTATTCAACTGTATATATACCACCTCTATATCCATTCATCTGTCGATGGACATCTGGGCTCTTTCCAAGTCTGGCTATTGTGAACATTGCTGCTGTAAACACTTACGGTGCAGGCACCCCTTCAAATCACTACATTTGTATCTTTGGGGTAAATACCCAGTAGTGCAATTGCTGGGTCATAGGGTAGCTCTATTTTCAACTTTTTAAGGAATCTCTATACTGTTTTCCGGAGTGGCTAAACCAGCTTGCATTTCCACCAACAATGTAAGAGGGATTCCTTTTCTCTGCATCCTCACCAACATCTTGTTTCCTGACTTGTTAATTTTAGCCATTATAAGTGGTGTAAGGTAGTATCTCATTGTGGTTTTGAATTTTTATTTATTTATGATAGTCACAGAGAGAGAGAGAGAGAGAGAGGCAGAGACACAGGCAGAGGGAGAAGCAGGCTCCATGCACCGGGAGCCCGACGTGGGATTCGATCCCGGGTCTCCAGGATCACGCCCTGGGCCAAAGGCAGGCCCTAAACCGCTGCGTCACCCAGGGATCCCTCATTGTGGTTTTGAATTGTATTTCCCTGATGCCAAATAATGTTGAGCATTTTTTTCATGTGTCTGTTGGTCATTTGCGTGTCTTCTTTGAAGAAAGGTCTGTTCATGTCTTCTGCCTATTTCTTGGTTGGGTTATTTGTTCTTTGGGTGTTGAGTTTGAGAAGTTCTTTACAGATTTTGGATAAGTAGGGCAGCCCAGGTGGCTCAGCAGTTTAGTGCTGCCTTCAGTCCAGGGTGTGATCCAGGAGATCCAGGATCGAGTCCCATGTCAGGCTCCCATGGAGCTTGCTTCTCCCTCTGCCCGCCCCCCCACCGCCTCTCTCTTATGAATAAATAAAATATTTTTAAAAAACGATTTTGGACAACTAGCCCTTTATCTGATGTGTCATTTGTAAATATCTTCTCCCATTCTGTCAGTTGTCTTTTGGTTTTGTCACCAATTTTCTTTGTTGTGCAAAACCATTTTATCTTGATGAAGTCCCAACAGTTCATTTTTGCGCTTGTTTCCCTTGCCTCTGGAGACACGTATCTAGCAAGAAGTTGCTGTGGCTAAGGTCACAAAGGTTGCTGCCTGTGTTCTCCTCTAAGATTTTGATGGATTCTTATCTCACAATTAGGTCTTTCATCCATTTTGACTCTATTTTTGTGGATGGTGTGAAGAAATGGGCCAGTTTATTCTTCTGCATGTGGCTGCCTAATTTTCCCAACACTATTTGTTGAAGAGACAGTCTTTTATCTATTGCAATAGATATTCTTTCCTGCTTTGTCAAAGATTAGCTGACCATAGAGTTGAGGGTCCATTTCTGAGTTCTCTATTCTGTTCCATTAATCTGTGTGTCTGTTTTTGTGCCAGTACCACACTGTCTTGATGATTACAGCTCTGTAATGGAGCTTGAAGTCCAGAATTGTGATGCCACCAGTTTTGGTTTTATCAATATTCCTTGGTTATTCTGGCTCTTTTCTGGTTCCATACAAATTTTAGGATTATTTATTCCAGCTCTGGAAAATAAGTTGATGGAATTTTGATAGGGATTGCATGGAATGTATAGATCGCTCTAAGTAGCATAGGTATTTTAACAATATTTGTTCTTCCAATCCATGGGCATGGAACGTTTTTCCAGGTGTTTGTGTCTCCCTCAATTTCTTTCATGAGTGTTCTATAGTTTTCTGAGCACAGATCCTTTGCCTCTTTGTTTAGGTTTATTCCTAAAGTTATCTTATGGCTTTGGGTGCAATTATAAATGGGACTGACTCATTAATTTCTCCTTCTTCTGCCTCATTGTTAATGTACAGAAATGCAACTGATTTCTGTGCATCGATTTTATACCCTGCCACGTTGCTGAATTCCTGTGTGAGTGCTAGCAATTTTGAGGTGGAGTCTTTTGGATTTTCCACATAGAGTATCATGTCATCTGCAAAGAGTGAGAGTTTGAATTCTTTGCCAACGCAGATGCCTTTTTATTTCTTTTTGTTGTCTGATTGCTGAGGCTAGGTCTTCTGGTACTCTGCTGAACAACAGTGTTGAGAGTGGATATCCCTGCTGTGTTCCTGACCTTAGGGGAAAAACACTGTTTTTCTTCATTGAGGATATTTGCTGTGATCTTTTTGTACATGGCTTTTACAAGATTGAGGTATGTTCCCTCTGTCCCTACACTGTGAAGAGTTTCAACCAAGGAAGGATGTTGTACTTTGTCAAATGCTTTTTCTGCATCTATTAAGAGGATCCTATAGTTCTTGTCCTTTTATTAAAGTAGTGTATCACAGATTGATTTGCAGATGTTGAACTACCTTTGCAGCCCAGGAATAAATCCCACTTGGTCGTGATGAATAATCCTTTTAATGTACTGTTGAATTCTATTGGCTAGTATTTTAGTGAGAATTTGTGCATCCATGTTCATCAAGGATATTGGTCTATAATTCTCCTTTTTGGTGGGGTCTCTGTCAGGTTTTGGGATTAAGGTAATGTGGGCCTCATAGAAAGAGTTTGGAAGTTTTCCATTTCTTTTTTTGAAACAGCTTCAAAAGAATAGGTATTCACTATTCTTTAAATGTTTGTAGCATTCCACTGGGAAGCCATCTGTCCCTGGACTCATTTGTTGGGAGATTGTTTTAATACTGCTTCAATTTCCTTGCTGGTTATGGGTCTGTTCAGGTTTTCTATTTCTTCCTGTTTCACTTTTGGTAAATACGTCTCTAGGATGCATCCATTTCTTCCAGATTGCCTAATTTTTTGGCATATAATTGTTCATGATATGTTCTTATAATTGTTTGTATTTCTTCAGTGTTGGTTGTGATCTCTCTTCTTTCATTCATGATTTTATTTATTTGGGTCCTTTCTCTTTTCTTTTTGATAAATCTGTCCAGGGGTTTATCAATCTTATTAATTCTTTCAAAGAACCAGGTCTTAGTTTCATTGATCTGTTCTACTGTTCTTTTGGTTTCTCTTTCATGGATTCTCCTTTAATCTTTATTATTTCTCTTCTCCTCTAATCTTTATTATTTCTCTTCTCCTGCTGGGTTTAGGCTTTATTTGCTGTTTCTCCAGCACATTTAGGTGTAAGGTTAGGTTGTGTAGTTGAGACCTTTCTTGTTTTTTGAGAAAGGCTTGACTGCTAAATATTTTCCTTTTAGGACTGCCTTTGCTGCATCCCAAAGGTTTTCAACAGTTGTATTTTATTTTTCATTTGTTTCCTGAATTTTTAAATTCTTCTTTAATTTCCTGGTTGATCCACTCATTCTTTGATAGGATGTTCTTTAGCCTTCATGTATATGAGTCCTTTCCAAATTTCCTCTTGTGATTGAGTTCCAGTTTCAAAGCATTGTGGTCTGAAAATATGTAGGGAATGATCCCAATCTTTTGGTACTCATTGAGGCCTGATTTGTGACTCAGTTGTGATTTATTCTGAAGAATGTTCCACGTGCACTTGAGAAGAATGTGTTTTGTTGCTTTAGGATAGAATGCTCTGAATATATCTGTGAAGTCTATCTGGTCCTGTGTGTCATTCAAAGCCTTGGTTTCCTTGCTGATCTTCAGTTTAAGTTATCTATCCACTGCAGTGAGTGGGGTGTTAAAGTCCCCTACTATTATTGTATTATTATCAATGTGTTTAATTTTGCTATTAATTGCCTTATATAATTGGCTGCTCCCGTGTTAGGGGCATAAATATTCACAATTGTTAGATTTTGTTGGGTAGAGCCTTTAATTATGATATAGTGTCCTTCCTCATCTTTTACTACAGTCTTTGGTTTAAAACTGAATTTTTCTGATATATGATTGCCACTCCAGCTTTCTATTCATGTCCATTAGCATGATAAATGGTTTTCCACCCCCTCACTTTCAATCTGGAGGTGTCTTTGGGTCTAAAATGAGTACCTTTTAAAAATTAATTAATTGATTGATTGATTGATTAATTAATTAAAATTAGTCTCTTGCAGACAGCATATTGATGGATCTTGCTTTTTTTAACTCAATCTGATACCCTGCATGTTTTGATTGGGGCATTTAGTCCATTTACATTCAGAATATGAATTTAGTGTCATTGTATTACCTGTAAAGTCACTGTTTCTGTATGTTGTTCTCTTCTTTCTGGTCTATGTTATTTTGGGGCTCTCTTTTCACGTCACCTCAAGGATCCCCTTTAATATTTCTTGCAGGGCTGGTTTGGTAATCACTTTTTTTTTTTTTAATTCTTTTAGTTTCTGTTTGTCCTGGAAGCTTTTTATCTATTTTGAATGACACTCTAGCTGGATAAAGTATTCCTGACTGCATATTTCCCTCATTTAGCACCCTGAATTTATCATGCCAGTCCTTTCTGGCCTGCCAGGTCTGTGGATAGATGCTGCCAGTCTAATGTTTCTATCCTTGTAGGTTATGGACCTCTTGGCAAAGCTGCTTTCAGGATTTTTTCTTTGTTTCTGAGATTTCCAAGCTTCACTATTATATGTTAGGGTGCTTATCTATTTTTATTGATTTTGAAGGGGGTTCCCTGTGCCTCCTGGACTTGGTTGGATACCTGTTTCCTTCCCCAGAGTAGGGAAATTCTCTGCTATAATTTCTTCCAATCTACCTTCTGCCCCACTCTACTCTTCTTCTGGGATCCCAATTATTCTAATATTGTTTTATTTTATGGTACTACTTATCTCTTGATTTCCTCCCTTGAGATCCAGTAATTGTTTATCTTTTTCTCAGACAGCTTCTTTATTCTCCATCATTTTGTCCTCTATATAACTAATTCTCTCTTCTGCCTCATTTATCCTAGCAGTTAGAGCCTCCATTGTATATTGCATCTCACTAATAGCCTTTTTTATTTCGACTTGAGTAGATTTTAGTTCTTTCATTTCTCCAGAAACGGATTCTCTAGTGTCCTCTATGCTTTTTTCAAGCCTAGCTAGTATCTTTATAATCAATATTCTGAACCCCAGTTCCGACATCTTACTTTTGTCCATACTAATTAGATCCCTGGCAGTCAGTACTGCTTCTTGTTCTTTTTTTAATTTTTATTTTTTTTAAGGATTTAATTTATTTTTTCATGACAGACACAGAGAGAGAGAGGGGCAAGGACACAGGCAGAGGGAGAAGCAGGCTCCATGCAGAGAGCCCAGCATGGGACTCGATCCGGGGACTCCAGGATGATGCCCTGGGCTCAAGGTAGCGCTAAACTGCTGAGTCACCCAGGCTGCCCTCTTATTCTCTTTTCGGAGGTGAGTTTTTCCATCCTTCATTTTGTCCAGAGAAGAACAGATGAATGAGAGAACAAAATACTGAAATGGCAACAACCCCAGAGAAATATACACTAAGCAAATCAGAAAAGACCCAAAATTGAAAAATAAATAAATAATAAATAAAAACAAAGAGAGAATATAATCAGACAGATGAACAGAATAGAGCAATACACTGGTTATCATGTGTATTTTGGCCCATTTGTTAGAAAACTAGATCCCAAAATTGTAACAAAAGAAAAACCTGTATGTACCCCCCCCAAAAAAATTAAATACAATGAAAGGATAGTCTGTAACTGTAAAACTAAAGAGTAAAAGCCAAAAAAAAAAAAAAAAAAAAAAGAAGAAGAAGTAGAAGGAGATCCCTGGGTGGCTCAGCAGTTTAGTGTGCCTGCCTTTGGTCCAGGGCGGATCCTGGAGTCCCGGGATCGAGTCCCACATTGGGCTCCCTGCATGGAGCCTGCTTTTCCCTCTGCCTGTGTCTTTGCCTCTCTCTGTGTCTCTCATAAAATAAAATCTTTTTAAAAATACATAAATAAAAATTTAAAAAACTCTGACCTAGCTACAAAAGCCAAAGTTGATTTGACTAATGCTCCATTTAGATAATGTCAGAGCAAACACAATTAGTTTAAGATGTACAAGACTGACTTAGTAATACCCCAAGAATTTCTTTCCAGTCACTGTATTTAAAATTTGGGTCATTTCTCTCAGAGAAAGCATCTGACAAAGTACAACAGCCATTCATGATAAAAACCCTCAACAGGGCAGCCCGGGTGGCTCAGCGGTTTAGTGCCGCCTTCAGCCCAGGGCGTGATCCTGGAGACCCAGATCGAGTCCCATGTAGGGCTCCCTGCATGGAGCCTGCTTCTCTCTATGCCTCTCTCTCTCTGTCTCTCATGAATAAATAAAATATTTTAAAAAGAAGAAGGAGGAGGAGGAGGAATATAAACAGACAAGTGAGCAGAACAGAGCAATGCACCACATCCTGAGTGTATTTTGGTCAGTTGGTTAGAAGAGACTACATCTCAAAATTGTAAAGAAAGAAAAAGATACATGTATACAAAACAAAAATTAAATACACTAAAAGGATAGAATGTAACTGTAAAGATGAAAATTAAAAACAACTTTAACAAAAAAGAAAAAGAAGAAGAAAAAAGAAAAGAAGTGAATATGATTAGATAAGTGAAGAGAACAGAGCCATACACTAGATTCTGGCTGTATTTTGGTCTGTTAGAAGAGCCTACATCCCAAAATTATAAAGAAAAACATATATATATAAAAAACCATATATATATATATGTTATATATATAGATGTTATATACATATATATACAAAAATAGAATTATTTTTTAAAATGATTTTATTTATTCATAGAGACACAGAAAGAGAGAGAGAGAGAGGCAGAGGCAGAGGGAGAAGCAGGCTCCATGCAGGGAGCCTGATGTGGGACTCGATCCAGGGTCCCCAGGATCAAACCCCGGGTTGCAGGTGGCGCTAAACCGCTGAGCCACCGGGGCTGCCCACAAAAATAGAATTAAATATAATGAAAGGGTAGAATGCAATTGTGAAATGAGAATTTAAAAATATTTTTTAAAAAGAAAACAGTTTTATTTTGATAAAATAAGAAATTGGTTGGAAAAGGAATGAGAAATAGAATTAAAATTGAAAAACTAAAGAATCATGGGGGAAGAAACCCATAAATTCTATATGACATATATCGGTAGCACTGAAAATTTAAAGTTCTCAATGTTTGAATGGTAAACTTGGCCTTGGCTGGATGTTCTTGTTGATCTTCTGGGGAAGGAGTCTGTTGTTGATTCTTAGGTGTCTTTGCCCCAGGCGGAACTGTAACTTGCCAGGGGGCCAGGCTAAGTAATTGGTTTGGGATTGCTCTATGTGGCTTTTGTTCCCTGAAGGCTTTCCACAAAGCTTCAGAGGATGAGAATGAAAAGGGAAGACTCCCAATCTCCAGCCCCAGAATCTACAGCTCAGGGCCCCACTCCTCAGTGCACCCTCAGGGAAAAGCAGTCAGTCACTCCCGTCTCCCTGGTCTCTGTCCCTGCTCACCCAACCTGTGACCCAGCATCTCTATCTCAGGCACACAACTCCATTTGGAGTCCCCAAACCCTGCAGACTCCTGCAGCACACTCTCACACTGCTCCTCCAGAGGGAAGAAGGGTGGGGGGGGGGGTGTCTCCCTGCTTCTGCTGCCAGCTGGGCCCCTGCTGAGACAGCACTTCAGTTCGTGGTTTATGCTCCACCACCCCCCACACCCCCCACTGGCTGAGAGCCCACTCCTGGGCTCCTTGATTGCAGCTAGCTTCCCGACTCGATGCCTGGGAATTCGCTGCACTCAGGCACACCCCACCCCCGTCTTCCTATGACCTCAGGGATCTTGAGACCACACTGTCCCACCGAGGATTCCACTCCCGCTTCACTGCCTGAGCACCTTCCAGGCCAGGATGTCCTGCACCAGAGCAGCCTTCTAAAAGTTCTGATTTTAGAACTGGTGCTCCGCTGCCAGAGGCTCCCTCCCCTCTGCGGTTTACCTTCCCATATATCGCCTGAGTCACTTCTCTGCACTTCTTACCTTGCAGAAAGAGGTCGCTTTTTTATTTGCAGAGTCCTAGCTATTCTTTTCTTAGATCTCTGGTTGAGTTCACAGGTGTTCAGAATAATTTAATAGCTATCTAGCTGAATTCCTGAGACCAGATGGAACTAAAGTCTCCTACTCTGCCATCTTGGACTCTCTCCTTTTGATGCGTATTTTAACAGGTTGTTCAATTACTGCCTGACCACCTTGAATTTGTGTAGGAATGAGTCTACGCTATGTTTTTGTGTATCTGAGGAAATCCATGGTATTTTTTACTTCTCTAACTTGATGGGACCCAACATTCAAAATCTGAATTGCAGCGGCTTGGTTATACTCTTGTTAGGGTGAGTCTTGAGTAGATCTTATTCTTTATTCTTAAGGCCTGGCCTTTCCAGCACCTTCATGCCAGGGGTAGTAAAGTATTAATGAGATTTCTCCACTCTGCAGGGCTATCACTTCAAAGTCCCTGACTCTTCAGCTGCCCACAACACTGCTTGACCTCCACTCCCATTCTGTGTGCATGGTTATACTCAGATGGTTTTGCCCTGTTCATATTATACAGCCCAGTCCCCAGCTACAGACTCCCAGGAACTGCCTCTGCCCCCAGACTTCCGAGACCCTGTCTCTGAACAATTTCCTACTCGGTGATGACCCATCTCATGGACTCCAACCACTTCAGCTGCCCTGAAGTCTGATCTCTGCCTTGTTAGCCAAGTGGAAGCACTGCAGTATTTAGATTCCAGCTCTCTGAACAAGGTTGGGAAACTGTTCCCCCCCTCCAAAGAGAACCGTGGAGCTCACCTCACAAGTTTCCTTTCCTTAGGGACTAAATTTTATACTGCCTACTGTCCACTGCTTGACAAGAGTTGCTTCATTTATTTTGTCCGGTTTCAGAACTATAGAGAGGCTAGCCCAATACCAGTTATGCCTTTATCATAAGAAGCAGAGGGTTACCCTCAGCTACAAGCTAAAAATGCCAGCCTCTATTTCATTTTTAAGATGGAAAACTAATAGTTAATATAATTTCCTAGGTCTATGAAGTTAAACTAAATCTACCCTTCTCCCAATATCAGATCCAAAATTCAACTTACTTGCCAGATGGTACTCTCCATAGTAATCAGATCAATAATGCATATTTTATAATCTCTCCAATTATGATCTTTTGTAAATATAAGCAAGAACACAGAGGAGTTGCTGTAATGATAAACATGATAGTATGAATTTTTAAAGGTCTCATAAGAAATTAATCCTACTCCTATAAAATATCCACTTATGAAATACAAATAGATAAAAATAGTAAAATATGTAAAGTTTCCATGAAATGGACCACAGGTATTAAGTCTACTGATAGGAGACAACTGCCCAACTCTTCTACAAGGCCTGACCTGAATAAAGCATCAGAGCCAAGGGAAATGTCAGTATTTTGTCTCCATTTTGGAGATGAAGAAACTGAAGTACACCCAATTCCTTCCAAGATTGTGTTGATTTGTTCATTGAGTTAAAGATATGTACATATATTTTTTATCATATTATGTGTGTATACATGTACACACATACATAAAATATAGTTTTACAGTACTTTTTTATTAAGGCTTTAAGATTTTATTTACTTATCTGACACACACAGAGAGAGAGAGAGAGAGAGAGAGAGAGAGAGAGTGAGCACTCACAAGCAGGAAGAGCAGGAGAGGGAGGAGAAGCATGCTCCCCATCAAGCATGGAGCCCGATGTGGGGCTCGATCCTAGGAACCCTGGTACCATGACCTGAGCTGAAGGTAGATGCTTAAGCAACTGAGCCATCCAGGTGCCCCAAGACTATTTTTTTTTTTAGAACAGTATTAGGTTCACAGCAAATTGAGGGGAAAGTACAGGGATTTCTCATATATCTCCAGCCCCTACACATGTATATCCTTCCCCATTATTGATATCCCTCATCAGAGTGGTATACTTTTAAAAGTGATGAACCTACACTGACACATCATAATTACCTAAAGTCCATAGTTTACATAAGGGTTTATGCTTAGCGTTGTGTATTCTATGTGTCTGGACAAAAGTACAAAAACATATTCATCATTATGATACCATACAGATTGATCACTCTAAAAATTTTCTATGACTTGCTTGTACATCACTCCCTTCACTGCCAACCATTAATCTTTTTTACTGTCCCCATAGTTTTGCCTTTTCCAGAAATGTCATATAGTTGGAATCACACAGTATGTAGCATTTTCAGATTGGCTTCTTTCACTTAAAAATATGCATGTAAGGCTCTTCCATAACTTTTCATAACTTGATAGTTTATTTAGTTTTAGCACTTAATAATATTTCATTGTATGGATCTATCACAGTTTATCCATTCAACTACTAAAGGACATCTCAGTTGCTTCCAAGTTTTGGCAATTATGAATATAACTGCTATAAACATCTGTATGCAGGGTTTTTTTATGAATATAAGCTTTCAATTCCTTTTGGTAAATACTAAGGAATGTGACTGCTGGATCACAGAGTTATCTTTAGGATTATAAGAAACTCCCAAGTTTTCCAAAGTCACTGTACCATTTTGCATTCCCACCAGCAATGACTGAGAGCTCCTGGTGCTCCAAACCTTGCCAGCATGCGGTGTTATCAGTGTTCTGGATTTTGGCTATTCTAATAGGTATATAGTGGTATCTCAGTGTTGTGGTTGTTTTGTTTGTTTGAAACAGGCTCCAATGTACAATGTGGGGCTGAACTCATGACCCAGAGATCAAGACATGTTCTATGCACTGAACCACCCAGGCACCCCAAGCTACAGGACTTTTAAAAACAGGTTGAGGGGTGTCTGGGTGACTCAGTTTGTTAAGCATTCAACTCCTGATCTCAGCTTGGGTCTCGATCCCAGGGTCATAAGTTTAGGCCCTGCACTGGACTTCATGTTAGGCTTGGAGCCTACTTAATAAAGAAAAAACATTTTTTTTAAATTTGAAAACAGGTTAATAACTAGATCAATCTTATACTTAAAGCCTTTCAGGTTGAGCATCTGACCCAAGTCCTAGCAATCTGACCAAGACTTGACCACACATAGCTAGCTCTAAGCTGCTCAAAACAAAGCAGTTTGCATCCTGCCACAGTATGTCTTGGGATTAACAAAATCATAAAATTTTCCATCTGGAGGGGACTCCATGCTCCAACATGGCATTTCATACAGACATCTGTTTTAGAACACAACACAGAAGTGCTATTTTATTTCTCTCTCATGTTATAGGGCTACAAGTACACAGGTCTACGTCCATCTTACATGCTGTTTACACAGAACAGCACATAGACCATAACAGGAATAAACTGCTTAGAAAATGAATAATTTAGTGATAGAAATCTCTAGACCCCCTACCACTACCGCTATGAAGGAATTCTAATACATGAATTTGGTAAGTCATAAAAAGTATAAAAACTAAAGAAATGTAATGCTAAGACATTTATTTTTCAAACTTGTAAATGTCCTTGTGTGAAAGGCATAAACACTCTTACTGAGCCTCTCTGAAGCCTCAGCTTCCACATCTGTGGGACAGGACAGTCATGATCAGTCTAAAGTCCGAGGATCCAGTGAAAGTTGGAATGTGTATTGTTCCCATGACAATGCGGACACAGAGTAGACACTAAGTCACTATTCCCATTATTGGCAGCAGCACCAGTATTAACTACAGCCTAAATCTCCCTCCACAACAGGCACCTATCTGCCTTAGGGAGCACCCTCCGGCTGACTCTGTGAATGGAGTAAAGGTCCTTCTTCGCCTTGGTAAACCATCAGAGTTAGTCATATTACCCTGCTTTCTGATGTGACAGCACAGGGAACAATGTGCTACAGTAAGATAGTCTAAAACAACCTATTCAAACTCAAATATCTGAAAGGCTTGGGAGTCGGAATGAGAGAAAGATGTAAATGCTGGTTAGTCAGCTGATAACTCACTCAAAGGAAAGCAGACAGCTATTCATGAACTACTGAGGCAAGCCTACAGCCCTCGTGAGTGGACGGCCACGTCACATCCAAGGTCATAAACCCCTCTGTCTTCTGGAGCACTTTCTTGCCCTTCCCCTTACTTTCCTTCCTTTTTCTTTCTCCACTGCCCTCCTGATGCTCTCCACTATTTCTTCTGAGTCCTTCTCATCTCTTTTTAGCAATCAGAATTCAATCCAATTCTTAGTCTTTGTACTTACTGAACTTTTCAACAACATAATGATACAGGTTTTAAAGACAACAGGGGGGATGGGGGATGTGGGGGCAGGCACCAGGGCGGCTGAGTCATTAAGCATCCTACTCCTGATACTGGCTCAGGTCATGATCTCAGGGTCGTGAGATAGAGCCCCACATAGGGCTCTGTGCTCAGAGTGGAATCTGCTAGAGATTCTCCCTCTCCCTCTGCCTCTCTCCTCCCTGCTCACTTGCGCACACATTCTCAATCTAAAACAAATAAATAAAATTTCTAAAAAAATTTGTAAAAATAAAGAAAAACCAAGATTCAATTCTGGCTCTAATAATTAGCTGTGTAACTTAGGTAAATTAATTAAATACTTCAGTTTGCTCAACGGGAAAACAAGGAAACTGCATTTTGTCATGGCTAGAGTGAGAAGTAAATTATATTTGTAAGTTGGCTAGCTTAAAGTCTGACATATAATAGGTCTTCCATAAAGTTAATGTCCTTCTCAACTTTCTCCAGGAAAACATTATCTAATTCTTGGTTATGTTGTCTACAGGTCAATAGTTCTCGACCGAAAAGGAGACAGCTGTTCCTCGAATGTAGTTTTATCTATTTTATGGATACAGACGAATCTATCCATTATGGACATAGACAATGCCTTTCACTACAGAATTTTGCACTGCAGTGATACAAACACTTTATTTCGGGTAGTCTCCTTGATTTTAAAAATAAGCGAACAGAGAAATTTAAATAACTCTGGAAACACAAAGTAATTAGTAAAAATTATAAGCTGAGCATTTAAGAGGCACGTAAACATTAAATATAAAACAAAAGAGGTGCCTGGGTGGCTCAGCTGGTTAAGCAACTACCTTAAAATATAGTGTTATAGCTTTAATTTATTGTTTTATTTTTATTTATTTACTTATTGTAAAGACTTTATTAAAACCCAGGACCTCTGGGATCATGACCTGAGCCGAAGGCAGACAATTAACTCACTGACCCATCCGGGCCCCCCATAACACTACATTTTAAAAAATGGCTTGACACTGCTTCAGGAGTTTGAGCCAGGTAAGAAATAAATGAGCCTATTTCATAGGAATGGTTCCCATATTACAGTCTCAATACACTCTACCAGGCAAACTGCCAGCTGCCTCTTCCAACTCACTCTAGCATTTTAACCTCACACCTAGGGCCTGACTCTACTCTTGGGTAAATTCTACGCTGGTATCCAATTGTTGTTTGTAAAAATAAAACTATTTTAGAGAAATCACATTCACTGGGAATCAGGACCCACTACCCAATGTCTCCGGCACCTAGCTCAGACAGCCACGAGACAAAAGAAGCCAAAGGAAAACTACTTATGGCCGCTGTGTGATACTTCGAGCTGCATCCAAGAAGAGAACAAGCCAAGGTCAGTGCCGCCCAAAGTGAGCCCTTCAACCACAAGCCTAAAACCACAACACAGAAGCCAGGCTGGATGAATCGAAACTAAGTCAGAAGGGTGCAGAAAGCTACGTAGGAAACACTGTGTAACACAGAAGCCACAGGTACTACAAGCCAAATAAAGGGATTAGGAGTTACTGGGGATGAGGGGTGGGGAAAGCCATTATTCTATTCAGAGGGCAAAATAATTAGACAGGTGAACTTTCTTTAGGGAAAACAAAGCAAAGACAATATCAAATTAAAAACTGAAAATTCAAAGAATAGGTAAAGGTGAACGTTTTAAGGGCAGAAGAAAACCAACTTCAATCCCAAGCCCTAAGGCAATGAATACAAATGGGAGTGGCAATACACTACAGTGATTAAAAAGAACTGCATTCAAAAACTAGAAGTACTGGTAGAGTTTGGGGGTTTTATTGCAGATTAGCATGTTTTCACTGCGATCATAAAAGGATATGCCATGGCATGCAGTTTTTGAAAAACATCAAAGTTCTCAACCTACAGCAACAAAAATGGCAGGCAATCTGAGCCAGGAGCATGTGGCTTCCTCTCACTACCAGTCTCTGAAGAATATGAGAGCACTGCAGCCCCCTGAACCCCCAGTTACTGCCCGCTCCACGATGGGCTTCTCCTGGGGGCAGGCTGGAGCAACCATACTTACTGGAGTCCTCCCACTGGAGTAAATGCAGCTTCCACGCAGAATAATACAAAAATCCCAGTACCAGAAAAAGGCAGAGGGCTAGCAGCAGATTGCGTACAAATACCAAGAGTCCCATCTTCACATGATTTACGATTTCCTACATGACCTAAAATCAAAAAACAAACAAAAAAACAATTTAGGTCTTAAAGGATAAAGCAATCATCTTGTTGATATACTCTACCTTAAAATAAGTGTGCATAGGAGAATTTGCAAATGAAGAACCACCTGAATTCCTGACATGGTGTCCTCCAACCTGCTAGTCCTGGGTCTCAAGAAAACAGCTTCACCAGTCACTCAGTATCCAAGCCAGAAATCAGCGATCACCCCAGTGTCCCTCCTCTCCCTCGTTCCCAGCAGCCAATGACCAAATTCTGGCAATTCCAACCCTGCCAGATAAACCCTCAATCACACCCTCTGCCCGCCCATCACTACCCTAGTCCGTGCCACCACTGGGCCCCAAAGACAAGCTCCCCCCATCTCCAAACTGCGCTCTCCCAAATCCACTTTCCACATGGAAGCAGGACTGGTCTGTTAGCAACACAAAATCTGACATTCCTTTCCTGCTTAAACCCCTCTCCACTGCTGCTGTGACAACACCACAACCTCGGTGGCTGAAAACATGAACATATTATCTCAAGTCCAGGTGTGGTTCAGCAGGGTCCTCTACATGGGGTCTCCCAGGGCCAAGACCAAGGGGGCGGCAGGGCTGTGCTCGGCTCTGCAGACTCCCAAGGCCAAGCCGCCTCCAAGCTCACTCATTCCAGCTACTGGCCAAATGCAGTTCCCTGCATCTGCAGAGCCGGGTCCCCATCTCCTTGCTGGTTATCACACAGTCTCTGCTCCTGTATTTCCTTCTCAAGTTTTCCAAGGAACCCCCTTCATCCACAATGGGTTAGGTCCCTGTCACCCTGAGTTTCTCTACCACATTTTGCTTCTGTGTCTGGCCAGAGAAATTTCTTTGCTTCTCAGGCTCATGTGATGAGGAGGTTGGGCCCTCTTGAAGAATCCAGAATAATGTCCCTATTTTAAGGTCTATAACCTTAATTGCATCTACAAAGTCCCTTCTGGCACATAAGGGAATATATTTTTGGATTCCAGGGATTCAGGTATGGACATCTTTGGGGTGCCATTCCTCCTCACACACCTTTCAGTAAATCCTCAATTCCTTTAGAATAAACTAATTACCCCTTAGAGTCTAGCAGCTTCTGACTGCGCCCCTACTTTACTCTCCAAGCCACCTCTTATACTCCTAACCTTGTCTGTGTCTTCTTCCAATTCATAGGAACGTAGCCTTGTTATTTCTCTCTCCCCGAGGCCTGTCTGGGACATTCTCTGCCACACTGCTTGCACCTATGGCACATTATCTGATGGATGCTCATCTGAAATGGAACATCAGCCAAGAAGACTTTCCAGGATCACCCCCAACCCCAATATTTTAAATAAAGTGATAAAAAGTTATCATTTGCAGATTTAACTGTCCACCTAGAAAAGCAAAGAGAATCAACTGAAAAACCATTAGAACTAATAAGTAGGTGATTATTAAGATTAATTTACAAAATTTTTTAAAGTTTTATTTATTTAAGCAATCTACACCCTACAGGGCACTCAAACTTACAACCTTGAGATTAAGAGTCACATGCTCTCCCAACTGAGCCAGCCAGGTGCCCCACAAAAACCAACAGCTTCTTAAAAACTATACCAGCAATAACTGATGAGAACACATAAGGGGAAGAATTCCACTCATGATGGCAACAAAATCTGTAAAATATCTAAAAATGAACAGGAGGAAATGGGCAAGATTTTCACCAATGAATGTAAGAGATCTGAATAAATAAAGACACATAATAAGCTCCTAAGTGAGAAGTTTCAGCACTGGAAATAATATATCAGTACTCTATAAATTCAATCTGACTCCAGGCAAAACCCATGTTTGTTTGTTTAACTTAAATCTAAAGTTAATCCGAAGATTTCATGCCCAAGAAGAGCCCAGAAATTAAAAAAAAAAAATAGATGAGGATTTGCCTTATCAGTTATGAAAACTGATGCAAAGGATGCCTGGGTGGCTCAGCTGGTTAAGCATCTGCCTTCGGCTCAGGTCATGATCCCAGAGTCCTCGGATCGAGTCCCGTATCTGGCTCCTTGCTCAGCAGGGAGCCTGCTTCTCCCTCTGCTTGCCACTCCCCCTGCTTGTGCTGTCTCTTTCTCTCTCTCTGACAAATAATAAAATCTTTTTTTTTAAGTTTTTTTTTTAAGTTTTTATTTATTTATGACAGTCACAGAGAGAGAGAGAGAGGCAGAGACACAGGCAGAGGGAGAAGCAGGCTCCCTGCACCGGAGCCTGATGTGGGATTCGATCCCGGGTCTCCAGGATCGCGCCCTGGGCCAAAGACAGGCGCTAAACCACTGCGCCACCCAGGGACCCCCCCAAATAATAAAATCTTAAAAAAAAAAAAAACCTAACTCAAAGCTGTAATTCTTAAGATAGATGAGTACTGGCACAGGAAAAGACAAATAGATCAATAGAACAGAGTAGAGTCTACAGATGCACTCGCAAAAGAGACAGATACACACATATATAAATGAATTTACCTTATCTATATAATAATTTATTCTATGATAAGCATATAAATTTCGCAAAGAAAAAAAACATGAAAGGCTACATAGCTAACTGTGATGTGGTTATCTCCAGGAAACACGATGAAACAATGGGAAGTACTTTTCCTTTTATATATGTCTAAAATTCAATTTATTTGTTTTAAGTCGCAAGTATTACTTCTATAATTTTTTTTTAAGATTTATTTATTTGAGAAAGAGGGAGAGAGAGTTGGGCAGCCTGGTGGCTCAGTGGTTTAGAGCTGCCTTCAGCCCGGGGCGTGATCCTGGAGTCCTGGGATGAAGTCCCGTATCGGGCTCCCTACATGGAGCCTGCTTCTCCCTCTGCCTGTGTCTCTGCATCTCTCTCTCTCCCTGTGTCTTTCATGAATAAATAAATAAAATCTTAAAAAAGAGAGAGCGAGAAAGAGAGAGCATGAGCCAGAGAGGCAGAGAGAGAGGGAGAATCTTAAGCAGACTCTGCACTCAGCACAGAACCCTACATGGAACTCAATCTCATGACCCCGAGATCATGACCTGAGCTGAAATAGAGTCGGACACAAAAAAAAAAAAAAAAAAAAAAAAGAGTCGGACACTTAACTGTGTCACCCAGCCACCCTATACCTCTATAATTTTTTATATTAAAAAAAATCAAACAACACATTGTAGAAATGTAAACTGGTAAACTCCTGAAGGAGCAACTGGGAAATAGCTACTGAAATTTCCAACATTCATGCACCTCCACCTGCTATTTCTACTTCTGTGATTTTTTCCTACAGGAACATTCCAACAAATACTTTACAAGATATGTATATGACTATTCATTAGCAATGCTCATTATAATAACAAAATACAAGAAAAAAATTTCAAATGTCCATCAATAGTGAACAAAGAAATGAATTACGGTACATCTACACAATGACATCTCTATCAGTGGGTGTCTTGGCAGGAAACAGATGGCACTCGCAAAGGAATTAACCAAAGGAAGTTAATGATGGGACTTTTTTATAGCTGTGTGATTAGAATTAAAGGAACCAACCAGGGGTGCAGGGGTGGTGAAGCACCCAGGGACCATCAACAGTAGGAAGCTACTCCTGCCTTCAAGGTAAAAGAACAAAAGACAGAAGGGTTCCAGTGGAAGAGAGCTCAGCCATCGGGAGCAGTGCTGGGGGGTGGGGGGACAGCCACTCCAGGGGCAGAGGGGGATACGAAATGCTCTGACTTCTCTCATCACTTTGATCTCTGTCAGTGTCTTTTATCAGCTGATTCCAATTGGAAGCCAGAGGGCAAGGAAGCTGGGATGATGCTGTCTGTAAAGGTCAGTCCCCAGCACAGAGGATACAGGTGGGTAATGGATCAATGAGGGGAGGAGAATAACAAGCATAGAGCATGATGTATTGGTTAGAGAGAGTGAGGCACCGCTGTATGTCCTGACACAGGGGAAATGTCTAGTATATGCTGCTAAATGAAAACAAAAATCGAGTTGTAGAATAGTAATATACATCTACGTAGGGCCTCATACTGGTGGTAACAAACAAGGGCAACAGTAATACTGAAAATTAAGGCTACATATTAAGTACATACTTAATATGCATAGACTGAAAAGTAGAGGGGGTGTTTTATACAATCTATTTATTAGTATATTTATTATTAATTTTAATTTTTATACTTATGCAAATAACAAAGTTTTCAAATTGCAAATGAACTCAGAGACTTGCAATTCTAGCAACACAAAGGACTATATATCCAGTGCTCCCAATGAAGACAAATTTAAAGTATAAGTGGCCTGCCTACAAAAGCAGGTGGCTGTTGGAAAGCCTTTCCCTTCAGAAGGTGGCTGGTACCAGGCCCTCCTCCTTCTGTCTGTCCTGAAAGCAGATGTGATACCTGAACTGCCACAGCCACACAGTGACTCCAACCTAAGGCTCCAGCCGACACACAACCATCAGTCAGCCACCTGACTTATCTGTCCATTCAGCAAATATCAAATATCACAGAGAAGGTTGAACTAATTACCTATTTTACTTCTATCTTTCCCATTATGGAAAAGGATCTTCAAATGAAGAGTTAGAACAAACACCCAAAGAGGAAACTGATTTCTAAAAGTGGATGACATACAAAGAAGAGCTTAAAATAAGTCAAGACCTTTAAGACAAGGAAAAGAACAACATATCGAGATTCTTAAAGAGATAAAATTACAAACTCATTGCTAGGACAAAAGCTTGAGGCTGTGAGAGGAACCCGTCCTCTCACATACTGCTTGGCAGTGGAAAGGAAAAGACCACATCTAACGAAATTACACATGCTTTTACCCTTTACCTCAATAACTTCACTTTTAAGAAACCATCCCAAGGGCACCTGGGTGACTCAGTACGTTGAGGGTACTACTCTTGATTTGGCTCAGGTCGTGACCTCAGAGTCATGAGATCCAGCCCTGCATCAGGCTCCGCACTCAGCACGGAGTCTGCTTGAGATGCTCTCTCTCCCGCTGCCCTTCCCTCGCTTGTACTCACTCTTGCTCTTTCTGCGTCTCTCTAAAATAAATAAAGAAGTTAAATATAAAAAAAAAAATTATCCCAAAGATACACTGACAAAAATTCAAAACAACTTATGCACATAGCTGTTCACCGCAGCACTATTTGTAATATAAGAGAGTAAGTCAGTCCTTCACTGGGATTGAATGAATTATACAACCACAAAAAGGCATGAGCTCTCTCTCCATGTTCCTTTCTGAATAATTTAATCTAAAAGCCATTAAGCTTCAGGCACCAATCAAGGCAGGCATGCATACCTGGAATGAAGGGACATGTGGGGCATCAGTCCATCGTGACTGGTCCGGGGGTGTGGCAACAGGCAATACTGGGATTGACCAAGTAAATAAATATACTGATGCTAAGAGGAGCCAGATTTCTCAATGATGGAGAAGGGAGGTGCAAACAGGAAAACTGGAATAAATTTGGGGGGTGTACTGAAGTTGAAGGGATTGGTGTAAATGGATGGCTTTTGATATATAAAAAAGATATAGGGCAGCCCGGCTGGCTCAGTGGTTTAGCGCCGCCTTTAGCCCAGGGCCTGACCCTGGAGACCGGGGATCGAGTCCCACATCGGGCTCTCTGCCTGCTTCTCCCTCTGCCTGTGTCTCTGCCTCTCTGTGTCTCTCATGAATAAATAAATAAAATACTTAAAATAAAATTAAATTTAAAAGATATAAAAATAGAAGTAAAGATAGTGTGTGCCTTTGTGTGCAATACATGCATAAATTCCCAGCTCTGGTCACTGAAAAGGGCCTGGCAGCAGTCATGCTCTGATTACAGGGAGATGTACATCTAGCAACTAGGTCTTGGTTTTTATTTTATTTTTTTAAGATTTCATTTATTTATTTGAAAGACAGAAAGGGAGCATGAGCAGAGAGAGGGGCAGAGGGAAAAGCAGACTCCTCACTGAGCAGGGAGCCTGACGTGGGGCTCCATCAGGTTTCTGGGATCATGACCTGAGCTGAAGGCAGATGCTTAGCAGACTGAGCCACCCAGGTGCCCCTAGACCTTGGTTTTTAAATACCATTCTTCCCTAATGGGAACCAAGGATCCCTGGAAGAATGGCCAATAGCAGGGCTGAAGCAAAGAAAGTATAAACAAGCCGAGGCTGGAAACTTCTAGGTGCCTAGAAGTAAGAAAAGTCTCAGAGTAAAACCATGTCAGAAGGAAAAAGGAGCCAGCTTGAGGGGCTCCTAATGGCCAGCTAAGGAGCAATTCAGACCAATAATAATAGATTATAACCCATTAACTAAGAACCTAATGAATGAGAGGAGAAAGCTCTCCCTCAGAGCAGAATGCCCAGTAATGAATGCAGAAGGAATAGTGTAATTAGAAAGTCACCATTTGGTGACCATTTCAGTAATAATTTGGCTAAGAAATATCAAAGGATGCTAAAATTAATGGGTAGACTTTTGAGAAATGGGGTATTATACAGTCTTCAAGTATCTGCCCACAAGATGTTTCTTAATTACAGAGGGGAGAAGAGTTGCTTTACAAAGGAGAGACCTGATAGAACCACCATAAACTGGCTGAAGGCTATATGGGAGTTCTCTGTAACATTTTTTGCAACTTTTTTGTAATTTTCAGATATTTCAAAAGAAAAAAGAAACCAAATGCTCAAGTAAGTGTTTGTTTTTTTTTTTAATTTTTTAATTTTTATTTATTTATGATAGTCACAGAGAGAGAGAGAGAGGGAGGCAGAGACACAGGCAGAGGGAGAAGCAGGCTCCATGCACCGGTAGCCCGATGTGGGATTCGATCCCGGGTCTCCAGGATCGCGCCCCGGGCCAAAGGCAGGCGCCAAACCGCTGCGCCACCCAGGGATCCCTCAAGTATGTGTTTGAATGAACATCCAAATGAGACATTTGGCAGCCACGTGAGATGTAACTGATGAAAAAAAAAAAAAGATGTAATTTATGTCTTTAAAAGATTTAATTCATTTGAGAGAAAGAGAGAGAGTGTGTGCACGCACAAGCAGGAGGAGTGGCAGGCAGAGACAGAGGGACAAGCCAACTCCCCACCAATGCGGGGCTCGATCCCAGGACCCCGGGATCATGACCTGAACTGAAGGCAGATGCTTAACCGACTGAGCCACCCAGGCGCCCCAAAAGGTTTTATTTTGTGAAAAAAAAAAACTGTAATGACATAGGGAAATGCTGATGACATACTACTGGGTAAAAAAAAATTGACAAATGATGTACCCAATCATTAACAAAAAAGAAGAAAAAGACTAGACTAAAACATAAGAACACTAACTAGATTAATACTGAAGATTGTTGGGGCTGGAGGAGCTCACGTGGCCTCCCTGAGCAGGTGAACAGCTGCAGTAAACTCTTCAGCCGTAGAGGGAATGCGGCGATCCGGGCTCTTGCCCTTCCCCTGCAGTCATCTTGGAGAAGGAGGTGTTTCTCTTCTGTCCAAAGCTGATACAACACTAAGTGCCAGGAGTTATGCAAAGCACGGGGGACGCTAAGACAATCAAATTCATACCCTGCACTAGAGGGTCCCCAAGTGTGCCACTGACCTTGTAACTGTCAGGCCTGCTGGACGTTATTGTCTTCCCATGCCTTGACCTTTCTGAAACTGGAGGAGGCAGCACAGCAGGTGGGAGAGACCCTTCTCTGCCTTCTGTGCCTACCAAAGCCAGCTCATCTTTAGGGCTCCGTTCAAGTCTTACCTCCTTCAGGAAGCTTTCCTTCATCATAGCCCTATACTCTGTGTCTGCTTCCATAACCTCCAATGCTTACCTGTGTCATAGCATTTATAAAACATCCTGCCTGTTTTTCTGCCTCGGCCAAGAATAAGTACACAATTTGAAAGCAGAAATCTGTAACTTAGGCCTGTGAATCACCTGCCTTTAACAGCACAGCACCACTGTTTAAAGAATAAACTACTGTATTTCTAATGATATGCCCCAACTCCAGACACGGTATAGTAAGTTGTACACATTCCAAAACATAAAACATCCTGAAGGTATGATTTGTGTGCATGTACACATGCACAGCAATTTTTGAATCAGGAGAGAAGCTTGCGGTAATGCGTGCAGCTTAACATTTCCATTCTGCAGACATCCCCAAGGCAATTTCGTTCTGCTTCTGTGATTTAATTTGCCATCATTATGCTGACCATCCCAAACTTGATCTCTTCCATCTAGATAACTACTTCTGAATTTCACGTCCGTGTATTTAACTTCCCACTCGACAGCATCATCTAGATGTTTCACAGATGCCCCAAATTTCCTCTGTCTCCACTGGTCCCCATCTCAAGTAAGAAGCAACAGCCTCCCAGGTGCTTCTGTCAGAGACCTGGAAGTTATCCTTGACACTACCCTCCTCCTCACTCTCACCTCCACATAAAGTCAATCACCGAGTCCTATGAACTTCACCTCTAAAACCCTTCCTGAATCCATCCTCCCTCCCTCCATCCCATTTCAAGTCACTATCATCTTTGGCTTGGGCTCCTACTACAGCCCCAGGTTAGCCTCCCATACCCACTCCCGATCCTCTCCAACTCATTCTCCACACAGCAGCTGATGTGAATTTATCTCACTCCCAGGCTTTAACTGTGCAAATGTCCCACCGTCCTTAGCGTAAGGCCCCATTCCCTTCACAGGGCCTGTAAGGCTCAGGTGCTCTGGCCCCTGCCGTCCTCTCCCCACACCTCTTGCCATCCCTGACACCTCGCCCCGGTGGGTCTGCAACACCAACCACCTCTCAGAGTGTTCCAGGCCCCATGCTCCCTTCCCAGGTCAGGATGACACTGTCTGGACCCTCCCACTTCAGCTCACCAGGTCCCACTCAGCCTTTAATTCTCAGCTTAAAGGTTAATTCCACAGAAAAGCCTTACCCGGCTCCACACTTTAGTTAGGTCTCCCTGTTATAAATTCCCACAGCAGCTGTTTATCCTCATCCCAGTACCCAGGGCACTTGTAATCTTCCGAGTATTTACAGTAATTTGTTTTAACATTTATACTGCAGCTAATCCAGGCAGGGAGTGCGCCTATTTAGTCACCACTGTATCCCTGGTAGGTATTCAAGAACTATCTGCTCACTGACTGAAGATTCATTCAGTCAATGATAATATGCTCACAAAAGAAACAAAGAAAGGTACAAAGGGTATATAATGCTAGGTTATTTTAATTGAGCCATCAAAAGAAAATCATATAAAAATCTGAGCTCACTGAAACAAACTGCACCAAACTCCTGTCATTTCTAAAACAGCCTACAATACGGTTATTTTCTCAACTCTACCTGGCAACATTTTTTAGTCTAAAATGTCAGAATTTTGCTGACCTTCAAATATCAGCCATACTGGATATAAACCCAAGTATGACGAAAGTATGCAGAGCAAAAACCGCTAAGCATTTCCTGAGCATGTCCCCTGTGAATATTTTTGAGGCAAGCTAATTAGAAGTTATTATATGCAGTATTATTTATCATCCAGCTTCCCAAAAAAAGTCACTGAAAAGCTCATCAATTTTTTTTTTAAAGATTTTATTTATTTATTCATGAGAGACAAACAGAGAGGGAGGCAGAGACACAATCAGAGGGAGAAGCAGGCTCCAGGCCGGGAGCCCGACGTGGGACTCGATCCTGGGTCTCCAGGATCACGCCCTGGGCCCAAGGCAGCGCCAAACTGCTGAGCCACCCGGGCTGCCCCTCATCAATTTTTTTAACAAACATTTTTGCTGAATGTACACCTCCTATTCAGACATTATGCATGACTAGGAGGATTTAAGTAGTTAATACGCAATATGTTAAATTATTCTATGCAGAAGAACTGTGCATTTTCTAATTGCAAGTCAATGTGCAGGTAAGTTTATATTGTTAATATTCATATAGCACTTACTGTGGACCAATCACAGGTCTAAGTTTTGAACAATTTAATTCACTGAATCTTCTCGCCAATCCTAAGGTTATCATTCCCATTACATACAGAAAAAACTGAGGCACAGAGAGGTTAAATTATCTTGTTTAAGATCACAGAGCTAGTGGAGTGCCTGGGTGGCTCAGCTGGTTAAAAATCTGCCTTCTCAGGTCATGATCCCAGGGTTCTGGGATCAAGCCCCACATCCGTCTCTCCGCACAGCAGAGAGCCTGCTTCTCCCTCGGCCTGCCACTCCCCCTGCTTGTGCTCCCTCTCTTTGTCAAATAAATAAATAAAATCTTAAATAAAAAAAGATCATCACCGAGCTAGTAAGTGGCAAAGCCAGGATCTAAATCCCAATGATCTGGCTTCAAGTTACAATACTTTTTCATCTGAAGAGGTGCTATAAAGTATATCAAAACAAAACAAAAAAATCAGTATGGGGTCTAAACAAAAATGCTGCAACCCAGTGGAAGAAAGAAGTAGGGAGGGTTGAGGCAAAACATGGTAGATGAAGATCCCAGGACAGAAAAAAATGCTGTCACAGAACAGATTAAAGATCCTTAACAAAGATTACCCAAGCCCCCACCCACTCCCAAATGGCTCACAAGAGCTAATTAAGAGCAGGCATTAAAGGGAGAGCTCAGGGAAAAAATACTAAGAAACACCATTTTTCTAAATAAAATAAAATTAGCATTCGGGCAGAGTGAACAAAGAAAAAAAAATACTATCACGAAAATGAAAGTCTCAGTGGAAGAGAACAAAGTGGTCACTGCTGAAAAGACAGTTAAGAGTCATGAAAGCAACAGTGGGGGTGCCTGGCTGACTAAGTGGGCAGAGGGTGTGGCTCTTCATCTCCGGATGGTGAGTTTGAGCCCCATGTTGGGTGTGGAGTTTACTTAAAAAAAGTAAAATCTGGGCAGCCCGGGTGGCTCAGCGGTTTAGCGCCGCCTTCAGCCCAGGGTGTGATCCTGGAGACCTGGGATGGAGTCCCACATCGGGCTCCCTGCATGGAGCCTGCTCCTCCCTCTGCCTGTGTCTCTGCCCCTCTTTCTCTGTGTGTCCCTGATGAATAAATAAATAAAATTAAAAAAAAAAAAAGTAAAATCTTGGAGGGAGGGAGGAAAGAAGGAAGGAAACACTGGTGGATAAAAAGCAAGATAAAATGAAAAACAGGAGCGCCTGGGTGGCTCAGCCAGTTAAGCCTGGGCTCAGGTCATGATCCTCACTCTAGAGCCCAGTCCCTCCCCCTCTCATGCTTGCACTCTCTCTCCCTCTCTATCAAGTAAATAAATAAAATCCTTTTTAAAAAGAAAAAGAATAAAAAACGTAGGATTACTAAAACAAATCCAAACAACAAAACAAAAACATGCAGCAGCAGGAGTTAGAGGAGATCCACTGTACTCATAGTTGCTATCTGAAAAAAAGAGAACCAAGCAAACAGAACAGCAAAACATATGTAAAAATGGACTAGAGAGAGCTGGGCTGAGGGCGAGTTGTCCCAAAGATACAGTATTCTGGCTTCTCTGAATCACAATGGCCTAGGGGCAAGGATAACCTTGAGACCCCCAAAGGGAATGAAAAAGCTGGGGGGATGCTGAGGTCCTGATGACTCCTGTGTGGGTTACTGACTTACTGCCCCTCAGCTCCACATTCACCGTGTTTGCTTGCTCTGTCAAGATGGATCTACTCCCGCTAAGTACTTTTCTTGCCAGGAGGCAGGATATTGAGTTCTGTCAGTAAAAGGTGCGGGAGGAAAAAAAGGGTTTTGTTTCTGGGTTCCAGTGTGTTCCTCTGGGTAGGTTCCTCTAGCACATCTGGCTTTCCCAGTGCCCAACCATGTGCAATGAGCAGCAGCCAACAGCTGCCCCAAGCACCCTTCTTGGGCGGTTTTGTAGCAGAGCACCTCTGGTGAGACTTCTCTATGCAAACAGCTTCCTCCCAACACCACAGAAGGCTGATTTCCAGCCAATTCCAGCATGCAGCATCACCGGAACTCGTCTGCAACCCAGCAGGCCATGGTCCTGTTCACTACACCCCAAAGTCTGTATCTTGGCTTGCACCAGGTGTGCGGTGGACCGGGGAGCTCTTCAATGAGCCCTCTCTCTCAGCCCTGGGGTGGTGGTTACTCCTTACAAGGTGCTACATCTATATTCTTTAGAGTTCTCTTTATTTCTTTGAAAAGCTTTATTGAAGTAGCATTCACGTACCGTACAATTCAACCATTTCACATTTCAATGGCTTTTAGTATTTTCACACAGTCGTGCAAACATTACCACAATTTTAGAGCATTTCCATTACCCCAAAATGATATCTCGCACCCCTGAGCTGTCACCCCCCTGCCCAACCTCCCATCCTCTTAGCTCTAAGCAACTACTAATCTACTTTCTGTTCTACAAAATAGGCAAATGTCTACAGACACTTCATACACATGGAATCATAAAATATGTGGTCTTTTGTGACAGGTTCCTTTCACTCAGCCTGATGTTTCCAAGGTTCACATATGTTCACATATGTAACAGGGATCAGTATTTCATTTCTTTTTAGTGCCAAATAACATTCCATCACATGAATATGCCACATTTTATTTATTCATTCATCAGTTGATGGACGTTTGAGTTGTTTCCACTTTTTGGCGAATGATGCTGCCAGGAACACTCATGTACAAGTTCTTATAAGGACATATATTTTAATTTCTCTTACACACACACACACACACACACACACACACACACACCCCTAGGGAAGGGCTTGGGTATACACCTAGGATATATACCTGGGTCATATGGTGACTATGTTTAACTGTTGGAGGAAATGCCAGCTGTACCATTTTACATTTCCATCAGCAACATATGAGATGAGAGTTCTGATTTCTCCACATCTGTGCCAACACTAGTTATTATCTTCTTTATTACAGCCGTCCTAGTGGGTGTGAACCAAGCAAATAGATCAATAAATATATATATATATGCAAAAATAGATAATCAGAGAAACCTGGGGTGAGGGCAAGTGTCTCATTCTGGTTTTGCTTTGCATTCCCCTGATGGCTAATAATGTTAAGCATCCTTCAATGTGCTTATTTACTTCTTACTAGCAGATCTCATGTTGCTCCAAATCCCCATTATAGTTAATAATTTTTTTTAAGATTTTATTTATTTATTCATGAGGGACACAGAGAGAGAGAGGCAGAGACACAGGCAGAGGGAGAAGTAGGCTCCGTCCAGGGAGCTCGATGTGGGACTCGATCCCAGGACTCCGGGATCACACCCAGAGTCAAAGGCAGACACTCAACCACTGAGCCACCCAGGCGTCCCTAGTTAATAATTCTTACATTAAAGTTTACCTGCTCAGAGTACTGTGTGGTTTCTCTCTCCTGATGAGACCCTGATTCCTGTAACACAGGTGGTCAGTGACTTTCTAAGTAGAAATCGGATATCCACCAAAGTTATAAAAATAGAAGACTGAAGAGGAAAGCTGAAAAATGTTTTGTCCCTGGTCAGATGCTCCCTTCAGAAGTAGCTGAGGAAAAGCTGGGGCGGGGGGAGGGGGAGGGTCCAAGGGAACAAAACTTTCAGCTCATCTTTGCTTTTATCTAAAAAACAAATAAGTAAAACAACACTTTCTGAATAGGAGCTGTTATGGTTTGCTTTTTGGGTTTTTTGTTTGTTTAAAGATTTTTATTTATTCATGAAAGACACATAGAGAGGGGCAGAGACACACAAAGGGAGAAGCAGGCTCCATGCAGGGAGCCCGATGTGAGACTCCATCCCAGGATCCCAGGATCACACCCTGAGCTGAATGAAGGCAGATGCTCAACCCCTGAGCCACCCAAGGGTCCCTGTTAAGGTTTGGTTTTAAGGGGTTTTGCTTAATGGTGTTTTAATGGTGTTTGGGGGACAAGGTTATAGACATAATGTTTTATTTAGAAAAGGTAAATTCTCTGTGTAAGAGTAAAAATGCTGAATGCAATCAGTCTTGAGAAAATTCAACTGGGGGCAGCCCCAGTGGCGCAGCGGTTTAGCGCTGCCTGCAGCCCAGGGCGTGATCTCCCGGATCAAGTCCCACATCGGGCTCTCGGTATGGTGCCTGCTTCTCCCTCTGCCTGTGTCTCTGCCTCTCTCTCTCTCTGTCTCTATGAATAAATAAATAAAATATTTTTTAAAAAAAGAAAAAAAAAAGAAAATTAAACTGGAATGTTTGAAAAGGTGACCCTCCATTGCCTGAGCCAACTGAGATCAAAGGGTGGGGGCTGGTGTTGAAGGGGGCTGGGAGATGGCCATATACCCAGAAAACTAGAAACAGAAAACTGTAGCCTGAGAGCAGTCAGTAACGATACTCATACATGGGCATGGATGGCAGTGTCCCAGTAAAACCTACAAGCTCATTTGCCAGCCCCTGTTGGGTGCCTTGTGTGTGGGCATGTAACATGTAGCAAAAGCATAAAAACACATATGGGAATTTAAAAACTTTAAATTCAAGATGCTGCTTTCTCTGGTGAACAAGGAAAGAGACTAGGGAAAAAATACATAGGAGGCATTTACTGGAAATGTAACATTCTATTTCTTTTAAGCAAAATGAAACAAAATAAAACCCCTGAAGCGATATGGCATATTAAGACTTAGAAACAGACATCATTATACAGTTCTGGTGTTCTAAGTGTAAAATACATCATTAGAAAATATGGGGGCACCTGGCTAGCTCAGGGGGGAGAGCGTGAGACTCTTGATCTTGGGGTAGTGAGTTTGAGTCTCTACACGCTGGGTGTAGAGATTACCAAAAGTAAATAAACTTAAAAAAAATAAAAATAAGAGTAAAATCTTTGGGATGCCTCGATGGCTCAGCAGTTGGATGTCTGCCTTTGGCTCAGAGCGTGATCCTGGGATCCGGGATTGAGTCCCATATCGGGCTCCTTGCATGCAGCCTGCTTTTCCCTCTGCCTGCCTGCCTCTCTCTCTCTCTCTCAAATAAATAAATAAATAATCTTTTAAAAAAATAATAAAATTAAAAAAAAAAAAAAGATGCTCGCTCGCTCTCTCTCTGCCTCTCACCTCCTCCCTCTAAAAACAACAACAAAATCAAAACCAGAAACTGATGTTTAGGGACGCCTGGGTGGCTCAGGGGTTGAGCGCCTGCCTTCGGCCCAGGGTGTGATCCCAGAGCCCCGGGATCAAGTCCCACATCACACTCCCTGCATGGAGCTTGCTTCTTCCTTTACCTGTGTCTCTGCCTCTCTCTGTCTCATGTATAGATAAATAAAATCTTTTTAAAAATTAAAAAAACAACCTGATGTTTGGTAGTGTTCCCACCTTATTTCATTTTGTTGTCAAAAAGATATAAAAGTGTCATGTATAAAAACTCTCATATCTATGTCAGCAGTTCTCAAACTGATCCAGGGACCTATGAGGGTCTCCAAGGCCCTTTCAGCAGATCCACAAATTTAAAACTATTTTCAAAATAATTCTCAGACATCATTTGCCTTGCTTACTCTCACTTTCTCACAGGGGTCCAGCAGATTTTCCAGAGGTTACATATCACAACATATCACAACATCACTGTCCTCACACCTAATGGAATGTATGGTTGTATTCCTGTGATTTAAATGTTCTCGGTGGGGCACCTGGGTGGCTCAGTCAGATAAGTGTCTGCCTTCAGTCTCTGGTCATGATCTCAGGGTCATGGGATCCAAGCAGGGAGCCTGCTTCTCCCTCACCCTCTGCCTGCCACTCCCCCTGCTTATGCGCATTCTCTCTCTCTCTCTCTCTCTCAATCTCTGTCAAACTTTAAAAATAGGGACACCTGGGTGGCTCAGTTGTTGAGCATTGGAGTCCTGGGATCTAGTCCTGCATCGGGCCGCCCGCATGGAGCCTGCTTCTCCCTCTGCCTGTGTCTCTGCCTCTCTCTCTCTCTGTGTCTCTCATGAAGAAATAAAATCTTTTTTAAAAAATTTTAATAAATAAAATAAAGCAAAATTTTCTCAGTAATTTTTTTTTTTTAATGATAGTCACACACACACAGAGAGAGAGAGAGAGGCAGAGACACAGGCAGAGGGAGAAGCAGGCTCCATGCATCGGGAGCCCGACGTGGGATTCGATCCGGGGTCTCCAGAATCGCGCCCTGGGCCAAAGGCAGGCGCCAAACCGCTGCGCCACCCGGGGATCCCTCAGTAAGTTTTAATATCTTAAATCTCAATAGACAAAGCCCATAAAAATGGAAGTTCTTTGGGGTTTCAATAATTTTTAAACTTTTAAAGGGGTCTTGAGGCTAAAAGCTCTAAGAATCACTGCTATGTAATTTATTTTTTATATACTTTAGAAACTTAGTAATAAAGTATCAATTATGCTTCAATTAAAAAAAAAAAAAAAAACCTCAGTGGAGGGCACCTGGCTGGCTTAGTCCGAAGAACATATAACTCTTGTTCTCAGGTCGTGAATTCGAGCCCCATACTGGGTGTAGAGATTACTTAAAAAATAAAATCTTTAGAAAAAAAATTATATTGCTAAGTTCTTTCCTTTAATTAATTAACTAATGAATTAATTAAAGTAATCTCTACACCCAACATGGGGCTCGAACTCATGACCCAAAGATTAAGACACACACTCCACTGACTGAGCCAGCTAGGTGCTCCAGTCATAGAATTTTTTAACCTGTTCAACATATTTCTCTTCCTTTTTAGATTTTATTTATTTATTCATGGGAGACACAGAAGCAGAGACACAGGCAGAGAGAGAAGCAAGCTCCCCTGCAGGAAGCCTGATGCAGGACTTGATCCCAGGACCCCGGGATCATGACCTGAGCCAAAGGCAGATATGCTCAACCGCTGAGCTGCCCAGGTGCCCCTGTTCAACATATTTCAAACAAAAGGTCTTGGCGGATTTTTAAGTCATGTCAAAAATACACAAACATGCCATCTTTCCATTATTTTGTAAGAAAAACTGACATCAAGGAAAAGGGAAAATGCACTGACAAGTAGTCAAATAATGATAAGACAAGAAGATAGTAGATGACATTTAATCAGAGTAACATAAATTACATTGTACAGGAACTCAGAGAGGAGGAACTCCCATCATCAGCCAGGATGACCAGGGAGGAACCTAATAGAAAGCAAATATGATTAGAGCCCCATTATCATCTTTAAAAACATGCTCAAAAGAAGAGAGGAGCAAAACTTCAGAGGGAAGCAGTCAACGACGAAAGACCAAAGAAACACACACTCTTTGGCTGCACGCGCAGTGCTCACGTTACAGGGCCAAGAGTGTGTGCACTCTGCACACACAGCTTTCTGGGTGAGGGCTGGAAACAGCTGAAGAGCCATATACCATTTGTTGGCATTGAAAGAATGTTTATGCTGGTATGATATCCGTATCAGTTCTTTCCTTCTGGATTTCAGAAGAATTCCCCATGCCTATCACTCCCAGACCAGAATTTGCCAATCACTTAAGATATAGAAATAAAACCACAATGTTGACAGTGGCTATCTCTCTAGACCAGGGGATGTAAGGCTCTCCATCACCCACCATGAACTAGGTAAACGTCAGAAGTCTTAAAACTATTATTTTTACTTTAAGAGGTCCTTTATGTTATCTAATAGCACCAGGCTTTTTATTTGCTTGAATCCCCAGAGGCAGCAACCTGGCAAGGTAGGGACTTTTTCACCCCATTTTACAAATTTGGAAACCAAGAAGATACAAAGGGTTCTGAGGCTTGCCCAAGGTCATACTGCAGACACTAGGGAAACCATGAAGGAAATCCTGGTCTGCTAACTCCTGTATATGATGCTCAAATCCACCCCCAGGAAGGACCTGGCCTCTGCCCCTCACATCACTGCCCTAGTCTAACTGGTGCCTCCCCACCAACTCACCCCACGCTCCTCTCTCCCCACAGATAAACATTCTATGACTCTTGTGTAGCAGGCACAGAACTATGGCTGCAAACCTCAGAACCTCCCATGGCAAGGAAATGGGGTATTTACTCCTCCGCTTCCTCTACACACAGTGATCTTCCAAAAAAAAAAAAAAAACAAAGTTGATTTCCTACCTTCAAATCCTTCAGTGGCTCCTAATGATCTGCGGGATAAAGCTCTGACTCCTGAGCTCACAAGCCTTTGCAAGCTGCCTTCTGCAGCCTTCACACGCTCCCTTTTCTCTCCTGCCACTCAAGTGTCCTCAGGACACAGCCACACTCTCTTGTGTTTCTAGGCCATTACACCCATCGCTTCCTGTCAGAAAGCCTTTCAAACCCACATGCAACCAGCTTATAATTAGTGACTCTTCCAGACTTAGGTTAGGTGTGAACTTCTCTGGATAACCATTATTTATATTCCCAGAGCCACACCAGGTCCCCTTTTAGGAGATCCCATGGGACCCTCAAACACAGCCCTTGTTACCATGTATTTTAACTGCTGGCTTACTGGCTTCTGGTCCTACCAGACTATAGGCTCCTTTATTAAGGCCAGGGACACCTCATTCTTATTTACAATGCCATGACCCAGCACAGTGTCTTGCACACAGCACCTGTTCGGTAAATATTCATGGGATGACTGGAGTGGCTCATGTGATGGGGGACATATAGACATGCACATGACTAAGTAAAATAAAACATGACAAATGTGAAAATTAGAAAGTTGGGAAGGAAAAAAAGTAGGGAAATCTGAGGGAACCCATCTACTTACATTCCTGGGGTTTCTCAACATTTTTTCAAATCCTGCTGCTGCTGCTGGTCACGTTCATGAACATGAGTGCTTACTCTGAACCAGGTACTATGCAAAGCACTTTACCAGTAAACAAACTCTTCTGATTCACCCTATGTGTTGAAAACACCCTATGCATTTTACTGATAACCTTGAACTCAAAAATAAGACACTTGCTCAAAGGCAGACAATTAGTGGCAGAGACAAGATTTCAACCCAGATCTTGTCTCCTGAACCATCGCTCCAACCAGCAGTCTAGGCTTCTATTCCTTATCCAAAGTGAAATCTCAGGGCTCCTGGGTGGCTCAGTCGGTTAGGCATCCAACTCTTGGTTTCAGCTCAGATCATGATCTTGGGATCAGAAGATGGAGCCCCGGGGCAACCTGGATGGCTCAGCAGTTTAGCGCCGCCTTCAGCCCAGGGTCTGATCCTGGAGACCTGGGATCGAGTCCCTGCATGGAGCCTGCTTCTTCCTCTGCCTGTGTGTGTCTCTGCCTCTCTCTCTCTCTCTCTCTCTCTGTGGTCTCTCATGAATAAATAAAATCTTTTAAAAATTTTTAAAAATTAAAAAATAAGATAGAGCCCCACGTCGGGCTCCACACTTACTGCAGAGTCTGCTTGAGATTCTCTGCCCTTCCTCCTGCTTGCTCCCTCTATCAAATATATAAATAAAATCTAAAAAAAATAAAAAGTGAAATCGCTTCCCTGAATACCAAAGTTCGATGGCCTCAAGGAAACCCAATTAAACCAATGTTAGACTGATTCCTTCCTAATTATACAAGTGAAAATGTACCTTGAGTTATTTCATTCTTCCTGGCTAAATAACTTGAATATGATTGAGCTTTTTTTGGATGCTTCAGGACCATTCCCATGTTCATTATTGAGGGTACTGTGAAACAGTGATGCCCTTAGGCGTCACTATGCTGGGACTAGGGTGCACCAGACAACCCCTGTACCAGCAGCCCTGGCCTGTGGGCATGTACAGTGCCAATCCACCCTCATCCCATGCCTAGTTAGAGCTCCTAGTTCTTGCTGCTGTCAACATGCTCATCTCTAGCAGGCCTTTTGATTTTGCTACCTCCAATCATTTACGGACTATGATACTCATAAAAGATGTAGTAGTCCTTCCTGCTGCGCACCAATTAGGTCTGGCTCTTTGCTTTCTAGGCACACGTTAAGGTGCAATTCCCTGGTCTTCTTTAAAGTCAGGCATAGCCATGTGATTTGCCTTAGCTGATGAAATGTGAACGCAAGTGACATGTGCCATTTGGGAAGCATACCCCCTGACCACCATCTTTCACACAATCAAAATGATCGTGCAAACACTATATTCAGATAGAGTTTCCAAAAGCCTGGGTCCCTGAGTGACTGACTGTGAGGCACACAGTTCCCCGCACACACACGCTGGCCATGTGGCATGAATGAGAAATCATTTTGTTCTGTTGACCCACTTAAGTCTTAATGGGTTTTTGTTAATGCAACCTAATCCAAGCTATCTGGATCAATACATCAGATCATCAGATCTCTCTCTCTCTCTCTCTCTCTAAGATTTTATTTTTAAGTAATTTCTACATCCAATATAGGGCTCAAACTCACAACCCAGATATCAAGAGTCACATGCTCCACTGACTCAGCCAGCCAGGCACCCCTCATCAGATCTCTTAGTAAGGAATTCTCTCACATAAGTAACTTGCTTTACAGATTTTATGATCAACATTTTGTTTACACAAAGAATTTTTTTTTTGCATCCATCTTGGTTCAAAGCTATGTTCAGTATAAAACAAACCTGTCAAGAACCTACTATGTACAAAACACTATGCAAGATGATGAAGAAGACCCGAGTCTATGTCTCAAAAAAATCTCAGTCTTATGTTGACAACTGTGCCAAAAAGGCAGACTCTAGTGCTATAACAGTCTAAAGGAAAGACAAGTCCCATCTAGACAGGAAGAAAAGTACAGGAACTTCTCACGAAGGAAGTTCCATATCACATGGCCCTGAAACATGGGTAAGAACCAACAATTAAAGATTCAAGGGGGTCATTTAAGATAGAAAAAGCAACATAAGCAAAGGTATGGAACACAAACAGCAAAGCACAAAAAGCAAATAGTTCTACTGACCTGAAAAAAAAATCATAAAACCTAAGGGGATGGAAAGCAATGAGCTTACCCATAGTGTCTGTGCCAGGCTGGTCTGAGCTTAATTCAACAGACAGTGGGGAACTGTTAAAAGTCTTGACTGGGGAAGGGAGACATCTGGAAATGATAGAGGTACACAGAATAGATGGGAGGAAAGGAAAAAAAAATTGGGGGGGGGGAGTTCCCACAATAATTCAACAGAATGGTATCGATGATCCCATATAAGCCTGAAGACAGTAGAAATGGAAAGAAGCAAATGCAGGAGTCCATCAGCAAGGCCCTGCAGCCAAGTGAACGCAAAGGGCGAGAAGGAAGGCAAGAGGTGCTGATCCCTGGGCAGCCGCCAAGGATGGTCAGTCCATGCAGCTGAGATTAATCAGAAAAACGACAAGAACAAATAAAGTGCTACTGTATATTTTTCTAATGGCTAGCTGAAGTAAATGCTACCACCTGCCCGAGACAAAGTACTTCTCCCTTTGATGCAACCCACCCACCTTTTTTTTAACCTCTTAGTTTCTCTAACAAGAACCCAGAGGAATCACTCATGAGCATTTCGGGTTGTTCCCTGCCCCACTGGCCATCCTCACTTTCTCATTTCCTCCCTTCTTCATCCCCTAGGCTTACCGAGTCACTGCTCAAGGCAAGCCTCAGCTTCCCTGTGAACCCTTCCTCTAACACCTGGGTTTCTCCTTTCCCCAGATCCTCATGCCTACTGTCGAGGAATCCTAGAGGCAAGATCGTCGGTTATCAGCTTCCTGTGTGCCCTTTAGTCCCACAGCTATCTCCTGGGCTCATCAGAACAAGACTCTTAGGTTACGGGTCTTCCGTTGCCCACACTCTTCACTGCCTTGCACACAGTATGTATTCATTAGGCACTTTATTGATGATCCTAAGCCAGTCGCTCTAAGAACATGCCTGTCTTATTCCCTCTTTAATAATCTACTTTTATTAAACCACCACTACACATTCAGACACGCAAAACCGCGAGACTCATCATTTCATACTTCAAGATGTCCTTGGGTAAAGAATCTTTCATCTCAGGATGAGATGCCTTAAGAGATGATCTGAAAACACCCATTTGGTCATACGTGTTGGTGTGCCAGCTTCCTTTCAATCCTTGTGACTTGCAGGTAAACCAGACGGCTCCACGATCATCGTTCCAAGGTGACTGTGACTCCGAAACAACCTCATGTTCCACGAGGACACGTTTAATTTCAGGAACCTAGTAAGTGCTTCTGTTCTACCTTCAACCGGCTACAGTACAGACAACTCAAACCATGACCACAGAAAAGTTCCCAGTTTTTGTTTTGTTTTGTTTTGTTTTGTCTTACCAAATAACAGCCGCTTTGGTTGGCCTCTCTGTCTCTCTCTCCCAATTAACTACTAGGATTTAGTTCACGCGTCTCACTCTTTCCTCGGGAGGGAAACGCAAACAGAAATGAAGTGGACTGAGGCATCCTAAAAATGAGCAGCGGTAAAGAAGAAATCCCAAATACTCGTGGGACAGCATCCTCCCCAAACCTGCTCTCATCACGGAGGTGCCTCCCCTTGCAAGCAAGACCCCGGAATCAACAGCGGGGGATGGGGACGGTGGGGACGGTGGGGACGGTGGGGGGCCTGGGGGGGGTCCGGAGGGAGGGGAGCGGGAGGCCAGCGTGCGGGCCCAGCGACCGGACCCGAGCGCGCGGCTGCCTGAGCGGCGAGCAGGGCGGCCGCGCGCTGCGACTCCCGCTCCGCCGGCGGAGGCCCGGCCGGCCCTGCTGGGCGCCAGGTGCGCAGCGCGCGGGGTGCCGCAGCCGGCTGCAGGCGCCCTCCCCGGGCCCGGCCGCAGCCGCCCCTCCGGGCCGAGGTCGCCGGGGCCGGGCCCCAGGGCTCGGGGCAGCCGGGCCGTGCCCCCCCCCCCGTCCCCGGCGCGGGCGGGGCGGCCCCCGTTAGCCGCGCGCACGGCGGGCCTTACCGCAGCGGAGACGGAGGCAGCGGGGAGGCGGCGCCCGGGCCGGCGCGGGCGGGGAGGCGGAGGCCGGGGCGCGGGCGGCCGCCACTGCCGCGGGGGACCCCGGCGGGCGCCCACGACGCGGTGGGCTGCACGGGCGCCGCCATGGTGGGGACGCAGCGGCGGGCGGAGCGCGACCACCAATCCCGCTCTCCGCCTCGGCGCCCTCGCCGGGGGTCGGTCGGCGCCGGCCAATCGGGGCGCGGGGGGCGGGCGGGGCGCCGCGCTGACCAATGGGGAGCGGCGCTGCGGGCCGTGGGCGGGCGCAGGCTCGCGGAGGCCCAATCGGCGCGGGACCCGGGCCGCGGGGTTGCGGGGCTGCGGGGCTGCGGGGCTGCGAGTGGGCTCGGCCGCCGGCGGCAACCCCCTCCCCCGCCTCTCGCCCCGCAGGCGCCCCGCGCCCGCGACCCAGCCCCTCGGGACACGTGTCCTCGCCGGCGACGGCCCCCGGGGGCCCAGGGCTTGGGGGGAGCTCCACGGGCTGGGCGACCCGGCCCGACCCTGCGGCGGCGGAGGGCACGGGGTTCCCAGCTACCGGGGGACGGACACGTCTAGCGCGGACTCAGGACCCCCGCCCTGTGCAGCTCCCGAGGTCCCAGCTCCCTCCCACCCTTCGCTCCCGCAGCTGAGCCAATAGTAGGGACGGGGCTTCGAGCCTCGGTTGCCCACCCGGGGTACCACCTTAGCAGCCGGCAGTTTGCCCCCGACGAAAACCCATCCCTGCAGTCGGTCTTCCAAGGCCTGGGCCTGACCGCACGGGCAGGCAGGCAGGCGGTGAGGACGGACGAAAACCGACGGCCTGTCCCATGGGATGCAAGCAAGTCTCATCGCCTCTTTAAACTTCGGTTTCCCCAGTTATTACTTTGGCCAAAATGCAAAGGGCGGTATTTCTAGAAAAAGTCGGCTGTTAAGAACTCTGCTGGAGTTAGACCAGGCACCTCATCCCTGCAGGGCTTTCAGCAAGGATCGGGATGGTGGGGTCCATCAGAGGGGTAGGGCCTGGGACCCTGCCAAGTCTGGAGAAGCAGTCCTGCTTATCAAGGAAATGCGCTCCCAGGGCTCAACAATCCATTAAGGCCTGGTCGCATCTCCCAAATGAACTCTTGGATGCTGGACAAAAAAAGTCAACTTCCTTTTCTTGGCCCCAGGGAGGAGAAAAGTATCTTTGAAACCTGCCGCTTCTTTCTCCTACAATCAAGACACCAGGTAGCAGCCACCTCCCAAGCCCCGGGATACAAAGAAGCATTGAGTTGCTGAAATGACCAAGCCTCTCTAGCACCTGGACAGGGCCATGAAACAAGTGTCCGGTCATCCAAGGGTCAGCTGGAGCAGCTGCCCAAGTCCTGTACCTAGTCACTGGCCCCTCCCTGCCCTGCTGCTGCTCTATCCTCAATCACCCATAGCCCAGGAACCCACCAGGCAAAGAGACAGATTTTCCTCCAGGGAAGTTTCTCACCAACTACAGGCAGCTCACAGTAGCTTCAAGCCCCCACTGGATCCCTCTGGGGTGTCGAGTCCCTTGCTCTTAAAGCATCTTTATGCTAGCTCCACAATTTGTACGAAACACAGATGATGGATGACGTGGACTTAGACCAGCTCCATGAAGATAGGAAGATAATGAAGTGAGAGCTCAAACCCAGTTTGACTGTGAGAGTGGTCCCGTCCTCAATCCCCTCCTTCCTACCCCGAAGACAAAGGAAGCAAAACAAGGAGCTCATAGCCACCAGTGCCTCTGCTCCCCAGGTCTCCCCCTGCCTGGTCTAACACACAGCCCACAGGACCAGGACTTGACAAGGAACCCAAGGAACTTGACAGCTTCCTAGATCCTGCCCGAGTGGTGTTCTTAAAATAGCTGGCCCTGCCCCAGAGCTTATAACTAGATCTACCCCCAGCCTGACCCTGGGCCATTCAGGCTCCGTGGGGCAGACACAGCAAATCCTCTGCTCAACACATTTTATTGCTAAGGACAAGGTGATGCACCAGTTTTCAAAATAATTTGGTTTATAGCGTTCATACGTAACAAAAAACAGGGAAGTATTATAAATCTGATTCTTGTATACACAAGGGTATAGGTGTGAAGCCCTCCAATCCTGGGCCCAGGCAAACAAATTCATGAGGAGCAAAAACCTGTTTAACCCCTTCAGCGTTGCCCTCCAGTCCCACCCCCACCCCCAAATCAGCTCCCTCCCACCCCCAGACCAGGGGCATATCTAGACCTGCCCCCCGGTCTCCAGTGGCCCCAGTTCATCTTAACCCTCCCAGCCCCTGCATGATTGCAATTTTCTGTTGCCAGAATCACCCACCAGGCTCTGCCTGCTTCCATCATTAAGATCCCCCTTCAGGTGCTCCCCACCCGCACCCTAATACTGTGCCAGAGGTCCTGTGCCTAGAGTGATACGGGCACAGCCCCATGTTACCTCCTATCTTCTCCATCAAAATAGGACAAAGAGGTGGCATTAACTCCCTAATATCTCAACACTGCAGCTCCGCCAGCACTCCCTTGAGCCTGTTCCAGGGACACAGATGCCATACTTATCTCCAGCCAACCCCTAGGAGCCTTTGCTCAGCTCAGCTGAGGGCCAAATTTCACATTCTGTTTGCCCTGGACAGGCAAGGAAGGAAGTAAAGGCCAAGGGCTGGCAGAAGCTGGTCCAGACCAAACATCCACACATGCGCACACGGACACACACACATATACAGGCAGGCGCGCGCACGCACGCACGCACACACACACACACACATAAATACAAAAGGGGGGAGGAAGGAAGCACCAGCACCTCTGCCTAGTTGGTGCAGGTGATTGTTAGGAAGCTAAGTCCTAGGCCAGGAACAGGGCAACCAGCCCAGCCAGCACAGTCAACCCCGCTGCAAACCGGGGCCAGGGCAGCCCCAGCAGTTCAGTGCACAGCCCTTCAGCTGGGAGATCAGTGGCTGCTGCCACATGTCCAAGGAAGGCTGTCCTTTCACTACAGCGGAATGCGACGGGGATGGGGGTGTGAGAAGACAATGGGGTCAGTTATTCCATTCCTTTTCATTGTACAACTTCACTTTCAGAGCCTTCAGAGTTCCAAGGGTCTGCTGTGCTGTGGAACCCCACAGTGCTCTCGCCTTGATGGCTGGGCACCGGTTGGCCCCTGGAAGCACCTACTCCATGATGGCTCGGTATAGTGCAGGCTCAATGTAATCTTCCCGATATCTTGAGTTGATCACTCGTTGCCGTTTCTTTTCCTGCTTAACTTCCTTCTCTGTGAAAATCTCGTTGAAGCGCATGTCTGAGGCTACAGACTGTAGAGGAATAAGCAAGCCCAATGAGCACTTTGTGGCCAACCACCCCAGGGAAAGAACAAAAGGACACACCCTTGCCTTGTTCCCTCCCTCCCAGACCGGAACCATGAACACACAGAAAACACACTCACCAGTCTAGACTTGACTCTCTTGGGAAGCTCTTCATCCAGCGTGTACACGTCATCTCTCTTAACCACAAGCTGTGAGCCATCCTCAAACTCCACCTACCGAATAAACAAAGACCTTTGGCTAAGAGATCCCTTTCTCCCTGGTCCACTGTGCACAGTGGCAATTTTCTGCCATCACAGGAAGGATCCAGAACACTGAATGAAGGACTGCCAAATTTGAAGCCACCTCTGGCAGACTAGACATAGAGCAGCCCCAAGCTCTGAAAAGGTTATTACTGACCGCTGAGCTCCCAAGAGCAAAGATTCCCCTCCAGCCTAAGAGGAAACATTTGAATTAATCAAGTGCTCCCCAGCCCCCGACAAAAACCTTTGGCTGGCTACCTGGTACATCTGGATGGGGTGGGAGGCCACAAATTTGGCTCCGTAGACTTGGCCATCTGTCCATCTCACTTGGACCACTTCTCCTTCAGCAGGAGGACCCAACTGGAGACAGTCCTGACTCTGAGGGAACAGTAAGGGAGAAGAGTGAAAGGAAGATCCCTCTGCGTGCAGGGGTTACCACCACCTACTTAGGGAAGAATGAACTGGGACAAATTCCTGCTCAGGCATACAGGCCAGGCAGGCTCTCCCTGGGCTGAAAGATACCCTAGTTAGAGACCTGCCTGCTGAGTCCAAGTCAGTCCCACCTCTCTGCCCCTGTTGCTCTGAGGTGACAGAGCAAACATAGAGTAAATTTAATAAACATAGTGCCAAGATCAAGAATCCTTCTCACATTGCTTTAACCGTCCTGCTAAAGGTCAAGGGACAGGCCCTGCCCCGAGGAGACAGGAGACGACGACGAATTCTGAGTAATGTTAAAACGTTATTAGCCTCTTTCTTTGTGCTGTATTTTTTCACCACCGGGAGCTTATAATTGAGGGAAAAGAGAAAAATGCCTGGTTTCACATAATAGTGTCTCTTGATGAAGCAGAAAAACTTAACTTGTCAAACCTCAGTCCTGGTGTATGCATGTGAGTACTTGGAGACGGACACTTCTACTGCAGGCTGAAGGAGGATGGTTGTCTTGAGGGAAAGCACTGTGGAACCGAGTTGTGAGCTGCTTTTTATCATGGAGCACTAGCTTTGTTTGAAAAACTGGCTGACAGACAAACTATGGTTATTCAGACTTGGGTTTTGGCAGACATCTTCTCGGAAATGAATGAAATAAGCTTGTCACTTCAAGGAAAATAAAAGACAATACTGCCAATAAAAAAACTTCAGCTTTTAGAAAAATCTGAACGTCAGAAAAGTTGTATCACCACAATAAGCTTCAATAAGCTTGAAGCTTTGCCAAATTTAAACATATTTCTGAGGGGCACCAGGCAGGCTCAGTTGGTGGAGTATGTGACTCTTGATCTCAGAGTTGTGGGTTCGAGCCCCAAGTTGGGTATAAAGGTTATTTATAAATAAATAAAATCTTAGAAAAAAAAAAAAAGATGTGCAGAAATGTAGAAAGTGGCATTCTTCCCACTAATATTTTGTTTTAAAAGTTATCTTTAAAAACCCAGATTATATTAATCTCCATCTTATTTTTTTTTAATCTCCATTTTAATTTCCAGTAAACATGGGCAGACATTACCCACAAAAAAGCTCTATGAGGTCCTCAGTAATTTTTAGAAAACAGAGTCCTGAGATCACGGATCTAAGTTAGAGATAGCACCGCTTGCTTCTCAGAAGTGACAGAGACACCTAACATGAAGCATTTAGTACAGGGCCTGGTGTGCTAGAAAAGCTTAGTAAATTATACCTCTACTGCTGCCACAAACACTATTAATATCATCTTTACTATGACTCAAGTCTACCTTGTAACTAACGTTAGGTGCTTTTAGCAACTAGGTTGCTAATACAGGATAAAGATGGGAACTACTGGATTCCTTAAAGGCAGAAGTGGCTTCATCCACTGCTTTGGTGCTTAGGAAAGGGCAGAGTGAGAGTAAGGGAAACTCAAACTAAGTCCTGAATACTGAGCCAGGAAACCTAGAAGTGGGTCCAGGCAGAGCTTCCAGTGAGTCAGGTGTCAATAACATAAGCAGGCCAGGGATGTCTCCAAGCAGTTTCTACTCAGCCCCAAAGCCTTCACCTGTAAAGAACCAAAAGCAAATTCCATACATCCACTAAGAGGGCATGACAGGAAAAGAAGGTGGATAATTCTTCCAAAATCACACAGCTACTAAGCAAAGGAGCTGGTGTTGGCACATTGGTAGGATTCTACTGCACTAGAACACCTTTCATGGGTAGTTTGACTGAAATAGAAGCTGGCTTCAAAATACTGCAGAAAATCCAGATTCCGGGCACCTGGATGGCTCAGTGGTTGAGCACCTGCCTTTCGCTCAGGTCGTGATCCTGGGGCCCTGGAATCGAGTCCTGCATCAGGCGCCCCACAGGGAGCCTGCTTCTCCTTCTGCCTATGTTTGTCTCTCTCTGTGTGTCTCTCATGAATAAATAAATAAAATCAAGGAAAAAGAAAAGAAAACACGGATTCCTGTGAGCATCTAGGGGAAGCAGGGTAGCCTAGCAGCATGCAGTTTTCTTCACAAAGAAACACCAGTACAAAATGCTTCTTATGTTCAGGGAAAGACTGATGGGACTGTGGGCCCAGCTAGAAATGGCAGGCAGGCCCACAGTCTGCCAGCCAGCCCCAGAAACACCCCCATCCCAAACTGCTCAAGAAGCTCCTTGCAGACATTACCACTATGTCCTCAGGATAGAGATTGTCACTGAAGGAACCATCATCAAAGTTGACTTCATAGAAGGTCTCAGTGGTGAGCCTGACCACCTCACACTGGTAGAAGCGCCCGTTCTTGTGCTTGCTAATGACCTTCTGGCCTGCAGTGATGCTCTGCAAGGCCCCCTTGGCACGCTGGAAAAAAATAGAGGCTTGGGTTACTCCCACATGATTTGACAGGCCTGAAAAATGTGGACCAAGACCAACTGGTTTTCCTTTCCCAGGGAAAGATGATGGAAATGGAAAATCAAGAAAGACTAGGGGGTGGGAGCTGAACCAGATCCTTCCAGGTATTCAAATCCCAGCAGGGAGGCTACAAGAAACCAGCAGCATGTTTCCCTCCATAAATGTAGCACCTCCCTAGTTCCCAGTCCACAATGGATCCTTCTACCATACTATCTCCCAGAATAGACTCTTGTGACTTCCTTATTGTTGCCAGGAACTGACCAAATAGCACCTATGAATGCATACAGCTTAGATACACATCAAGGAAGACACTCAGTGGGGGCTCTGAGCCCAGGGCCCCAAACAATGCACCATGCTAATCTCAGCACTAGCTCTACACTAAGGGCTAAAGCACAAAGACTGAAGATCCCTGGATGTCATTAGCCGCATGTGACCAGGAGCTCCCATTCTAAGGGCCCTATAATCTCTGAGACACTCACACCACCCTCTCATCCTGAATTTACCCCTGATGCAAATGGATCACAGAGCATCTGGTGGCACTAGATCCAACCACTCCTCCCCAAGTTCCCCCAAGCACTGTGCTCCATCATGCTGGCCCCCTTACTGTCCCTGAACATGTGTGCCAAACACATTCCCCACCTCAGAGTCTTTGCCCTGCTGTTCCCTCTACCTGAAATGCTATTCCTCAGTCATCAGCACACTGGCCCCCTCACATCCAAATGTCAACCTATTGACACTTCCTTAATATTCCTCTTCCATTCCCCTTATCCTGCTACATTTTCATCCACCACCCCTCTGGCCATCTGACATACCGTACATTTACACGTTTCAATGGGTTTTCCAACTGCATGGAGCAAGAGGACAGGCACGGTTGGGTCTGGGTCACTGGTATACTCCCAATGCCTAAACCTGAGCCTAAGATGTAATAGGTGCTTAGTAAGTATTTGAAGAGATTATGAAAGAAATACTCAACAGTACCCCATGTTCTCACAGGGTCAGCAGGCTACAGCTGCCAATTTAAGGATCTGGAGTGCTAGGGATGCCTGGGTGGCTCAGTGGTTTAGCACCTGCCTTTGGCCCAGGGCGTGATCCTAGAGTCCCAGGATCAGGTCCTGGGATTGGGTCCCGTGTCGGGCTCCCTGCGAGGAGCCTGCTTCTCCTTCTGCCTGTGTCTCTGCATCTCTCATGAATAAACAGATAAATAAAATCTTTAAAAAAAAAAAAAAAGGGGTCTGGAGTGCTGAGGACAATCCCCGTAGTACTGGCCTGGCTCCATAAGCAAACTCCTGCTTCCCTGATCCTTGGGGCTCAGCCCTACACCTCACGCACCACCCCTCCAGTCTCTGTCTCACAAAGACTTTCCCCTCTTCCTGAGCTCCTAACCCACCTGCCCACCTGTCATGCTTAGTCAAAGATCTTTATGAAAAAGAAGAATCCAGTCAGCCAACAAGACCCATGCCACAATCTCAAATGGTAATGACAGGTGTGCTCCTCTAGAGGAGCCCTCTATTGTGTTCACTACCGTATTCATCATCTTTATAAGCATCTCTCCTATTTGACTCTAACTCCCCCAACTAGAGTCTGGCTTCTGACCAGAAGACCCCATGGCAACTCCTCAGCGTGGGGCACCAATGAGCACTATGCCAGACCTGCCGGCCCCAGAGCACACAACCTCCTGATCCCCCTCCAGTGGCTTCCATCTGTACTTTTTCAGCTACTTTTGCTGGCTTCTGAACTGCCATCTGCTCCTTATATTAGGAATCTCCAGATTCCAGTTTCTAATGGCAACTGGATTGAACTACCCTGTTAAAGACTGCTAAGATCCAAATCTTCACCCTCATAGTTAAAGCAGCCTCCTTTAGAAGCTCCATCAGAATGCTCCAGCAATCACCTCAATGTCAAATGTCCTATCCTCTTCACTTCTCCCCCTCCCCACCTGGGAACCAGCCCTACTCTGAATCAGTTCCAACCAGTTAATAGCATCATCGAATTTGCATCCCTTCCATCTTTCAGGGGAAGAACATGAGCCGTCTTAAATAGACACTCCCTTATACCTTCCCCATGTTAATCTCTAAGGCAGTCAACAATCCCTGTCAATTCTACCCATCGTAGGAGCCCATGGTTAGATGTGACCCCCAAAGCTCTACCTCCCTGTATGTTCTCACTTCAGACCTCACTTTAATCCCAAACTAACTAGTCCCCCTGCCTTAAATTTCAACTTAAAGCCTTTGAATCCACCACTAGAGTAACTGTTAAGAAATATGGCTCAAAATCAATTTTTGAAAAGTTCTCATCTAGTGGAAGAGAGATCAAATTCCTAAATGGGGCAGTCCAGGGCCTTAACCGCCTGGTGCCGCTCGTCTTTCAGTACCTGCCATATTCCCAGAACCAGCCTCATATGCGCCTTCTCCTGAGCCTTGCTCGTTCTGCTTCTGAAGCCCTGAATGCCCTCCCTCTCACAATTGCTACTTATTGTTTAAGTCCCAATTCAACTGCCACCTTCTACCCAAACCCTTTCATAACTTGTCTACCTAAGATGACATGTAATTTTCTCCAAGCTTCACTATTTAGAGAAGCACAAAAGTCTACTGTATGGTGGTTAACAGTTAACTCTTCCGAGCACTCTCTACCAGCTGACACGATCTGCAGAGCTCCTGCTACATCCTAGACACCGTGTTAGGGAAGAGGGACACTCATGTTAATAAGCTAGGGACCCCTCAGGGAGGGGTGGCAAACAAGTAAACAGATAATCACAAAGAATCGACCACAAGCAGTTTGATGCTGATTAGGAGGTACAAGGCAGGGAGCAGAGATGGATGAGGGCCACCTCTTCATCCCTTCCACATTGGCACTCTCCATAAAGCAGGACTCTGGAGAGAATACTTGCTGACACAATAAATGGATAGCCTGCAGAGAAAATGACCCTAGAAACTGTCAAGAGGATTCTAGAATGGCATCCTCCCTCACCTCCAGATTAGGGATCTTGTGTCGAAAGCAGGTAATGAAGACAACAAAAGGCCAGTCATCGGGCTGCATCATCACCCCAGCAGCCTGGGCACAGCTCACATGGAAGGCAGTTGGGCAACGGCCATGAGAACATTGCACACAGCAGCCAGCGGTTCTTTTCCTCCGCTTCTTGCAGAAGACGCATTTCTACAACACAAGGGAAGCAAGCCAGTGATTCCAGCAGCTACCACTGCAGTCTCCTCCACTGTTCCCCTGCCTAAATGCACACAGCCAAACCAGCAACCTTCTTCCCAAAACAAAAGGGTACATACACCTCTTTCAACCTCCTATCTGAATACATGTGTCCTCAGTAAGTAGTTTTAACCATATGGTGCCTCACAAACCTTGACTAAAACCAAGGGTAAAAGATGACCACTGGGCCTCAAAAACGTTATGTTCTCCTCCACCCAGAGACATGTAAATGGGGCAATGACATAGAGAGTCCCCAAGCGCATTTCCTCTTCCTTACCAGTTTGAAGCGGGGCAAGGGAATTTTGCTCACATCCACTGGACTTCTTTCGGCAATGTTGACAAACCTTGCTTCCAAAATTGCCACAGCACATGAGACGTGGACCCACCTGCCAAAAGGCAAAGGCTACCTCAGTCACCTCTGGCTGTAAGGCCCTGTTGCCTTTTCATCAAATCTATCAATTCAGGGGGGCGGGGGGTGGGGCCTGCACACAGTGCTCCCTCCCTAGCCAAACATGGCCTCTTCCTTCCACCTGCAAGGTCCAGGGACTTGGCAAGGTAAGAACCAGGAGTGTTCACACTGAGTACAGAAATGGGTCCCTACTATACGGCCCTGCATTAGCACAGGGTTGCGCTTCTTACACCACAAACTCATATAAAATCTCTTGCAAAATGAGCAGAAACACAGCTGATTGAAAGGGGTAGATTTCAGGAAGTGAGAATAAATCAGAGAGCTCTATATAGACCTCTTTTACCACAGAAGCTGGGTGCTTCCTCAAAATGTCTCCATCTGTCCCCTGTCTGCCATTAGCCACAGCTCCCCTCTAGGCCTTCACCCAAACCTTTCCTCTGGGCTGAAATGACCTCTCCTTCTGATCCCTGAATCCATAGCAAGCTCACTCGTTAAGGTCTGGCACAGGCCCCACCTACTCTGACGGGTCTGTTCAATGGACATTTTGAGAAAATTACAGTTCTGGGCATTTTGAGAAATTGATAGGAACATGATGAGACTCTTAACATCAGGCCAGATAAAAGCTATCACAGACAATGTGGGGCCTACACAGAAGTTGTCTGTATAGTATTGGTGGGGCTCATCTGCAACTGTGGGAACAGACTTGTTTGGCATGACCCCACAGGAGCAGAACTAGGGAAATAGGATTAAGATGGGAGGCTCAAGGAGAGCCACTTCTGCTCCAAGTAAGAAAGAACTTTTAACAGCGCTCTCCCACGACTATGAGGAACACGATAACCTCAAATAATGGCAGCAAGTGCCTTTGAAGGCCTGGAAGCGGGCAGCCCAGAGTGGCTCAGCGGTTGAGCACCACCTTCAGCCCAGGGCGTGATCCTGGAGACCCGGAATCAAGTCCCATGTCAGGTTCCCTGTGTGGAGCCTGCTTCTCCCTCTGCCTATGTCTCTGCCTCTGTCTCTGTGTGTGTGGCTGTGTCTCTCATGAATAAATAGAATATTTAAAAGAAAAAAAATAAAGGCCTAGAAGCAGCAAGTAGAAGAGCCGTCTATGTGGAACAGCACAAAGGATTGGGGAGGTTCCTGTACTGCAGACAGGCTCCAATTCCCACAGGACATTAGCTGGAAGCAGGATATTCACCACCGACTGCCCACCAATCTGTGTGCACTACAGCCCCTCGACAGCCAGCTTTTCCAGAGCAAAAACTTCATCCGCCTCACACTTCTACCTCAGACCAAGTAAGCTAAGACCAGGCGCAAAGGGTCAGCTCAGTAAGAAAAACTGCCTGCTGGCTAGGATGCCCAGACTTCTGTAGGTCTGACTCCACAGCAGGTGGGCGAGGCTGAGCTCTCCTCCATGTCCCACTCTGCTTCCCAAGGACATTCACCCTCCTTCCAACAGCAGACCTAAGCCAGGCAGAGTGCGCCTATGGACAAGGGCTCACAAGCCCATGCCCATGGCCACCTCTGCACCAGCCCCAGCTACAATAAGGTAACTGTCTCACTTCTGGCCCATGGGGCCTCTACATGGTCTGTGCAGGATCTCCACACCCTCATGCGCCTGTCTTAGCTCCTCCAAAAGGAAGACATCACTTATATCTCTGCCTTGGAGGAGAAGCTAGATTGGAAAGGTCTAGAGCTGCTTGGCTCCCCTTGGCAACCCATTTTCAAAATTAGTCTTGGAGATGCTATTCCAGCTCCAACAATGTGCTTCCCAAACCCTCCATCAGTCATTTTGATGAACGGCCACTGCCCTCTCAGAGCCTCTGCAACGCTGCTCCAGAGCTGAGCGGCGGAGCCACTGCTCAGAAACTCACCTGTCATCATTGGCTCTCTGTAGGGCTCCCCCTCGTAGTGAGCACAAACAGCAATCCTGCCAAGAAGGGATGGGGAGGAAGGGCAGTTACCCCAAGTCATTAACATCCAATCTGCTCTCTCCTTGGCCTCCTTTGGGTAACTGCAGCCTCCACATACGAAAGTGGCTTAATGGCATGTGGGGCCTCGCCTACACAGTCCACATAAGCAGGACTCCCCCACAGGAAGACAAGGAGACCACCCAGAGCTAAAGTATACCAAGTATTTGCCTGACTTAACATAATCCTCTTCATTGTTAATAGTAACAACTGTAAGCGGTCACCAAGAACGCTCTGCCCAAACTGAAGGCATTACAGGTCTCTGCCCACCTCCTACGTGGGGTGCTGCCAAGGTTCCGGGGCAGGGGATGAAGAAGAGAGAGCTACTAAATGAAGCATCTGAGCCCCATTCTGATGGCCCAACCCAATAGCTAAGTTCTTTAAAGGGGGTTATAGCTGGTTCACAGGGGGACCTACTTGGTCCAGATACAATGTAGCAAATACAACTTTCTGACTCGATACATGTCCTGCCATAGCTGAGCAGCAACCAGGCTATGGGGATTTATTCTGACAATACCCACTCTGACATCACTGTGAACCAGGCCCTGTGCAGACTGCTGGAGACAGAAAGCCCACATGAGGGGCACCTGGGTGGCTCAGTTAAGCATAGGCCTTCAGCTCAGGTCATGATCTCGGGGTTCTGGGATCAAGCCCCATGTCGGACTCCCTGCACAGTGGGGAGTCTGCTTGTCTTCCTGTCCCTCTGGCCCTCCCTCCATTTGTGATCTCTAATAAAATAAGTAAAATCTAAAAAAAAAAAAAAAAGAAGAAGAAGAAAGTAAGTCCATACAAAAAAGTAGAAGAAAGTAAGTCCATACAAAAAAAACCTGGCCCTGAGCAAACCCCAAGTCTCACAGGCAAGACAGCAACACTGTGGACACACTCACCTCCTCCAGGGCATTGGCTGAACATCGAGAACACATCCAGTCTTCAGAAGCCTTTGCCGGGGGAACCCCATAGCAACCTAACAAGGACACCAAGATGAGTAAATTAAACCCAGAGACCAGAGTAAGTATATATACTTGCAACTCTTTTCCATATACCACCAGTCTGAAAGCTGTAACCAAATCTTACAGAAAAACCTCTGAATTCTAGAGTCAGGGGCCCCAGGATTCACCCACACGGTATGGCCCAAGGTCTCAAAAGTCAAAGACTATAGATTCCCTGGTACAAGCACGCAGGGAACTAATCCCTCCCCCCCCCCCCATTATGTGCAGCCCAGAGAAGAGTACAAGGTTGACTACACAAGCAAAAACCCCAAAATCAATGGAACTCCAATTATCAGCAGCGAACTCCCCAACAACACAAAAGCAATCTTTGCACTTGAGGGCCTGGGAAGGCCCCTGGAAAGCTGGGGTGAGGCCAACATGGGGTGAGACCACAGTGAGCAGACCCCTGGGTCAGGCCGTAGAGCAAAGGTGAACCACTCACTGGCATGGACGCGGACACTGCACTTCTTGCAGGAAACTAGAAGACTAGTGCCGTCCTCCTCAAGGTAAGGGGTAGAAAGGTTGATGTCTGTGCTGCAGCCAGTGGAGGTGAAACACATTTCTGGAATCAATGGCTTGGTCCTCTGCTTCTGGGGGGCCAGAGCTGAAGTGTTTCCACAGCTCTGACTAAGGCCTCCAAACTCAACCTAAGGAGAGCAAGCAGGGGCAGCCCTCAGTGAGCATGTGCCTGTATTCCCAGCTTCCCACCTGCTCTGTCAGCAGAAAGCTGCCTCTCTTACTGGTAGGACTCTGGCTACAGTTCCTGGGTGGCAGCTATTATCCCAGAGCTGCTAATTGAAGTTACCTCTAATGACTCAAATTCAATTTCCCACAACGGCATCAAACAAAGGCCCCTGGGGACAACTGAGGAAACGGAGCGAGGTAAGAGGCAACTGGGATTTCAATCTTTCCAAACCAAGTGGTAATAAAACGCGCTGAGATGTTAGCAAGGTTGTTCTCGTGGGCTCCCCTATATGCGGCACTGCATGGTGGCCCCTGCCCAGGGAGAGGACCCAGAGCTGGTGCTCCTAACTGACTAGCGTGATTTCCCCAGGGGCCAACAGCAGTGAGTCACCTGAGCTGCAAGCACTGCCACATGGCTGGAGCCCCACCTGTGATTCCTGGCTAGGGGTCCCTTCAGAAAGAAAGGTAGGTCCATGTACTTCCCTTGACAAATACCCTAACTGCAAATATCTGCTGGCACTACCAGCATTTCAAGGACAGGGCCTCAAATATGTCAACCCTAAGTACATGCCCCTCATGAAAACAGAGACCCACTTGGTAGCTCTGCTAACAGTACAACCAGGCCATGGTTGTACTTGTCTCGCAGGCAAGGGCACATACAATTCTTCAGTTCTGCTTTTTTTCGGTCAATGGAAAGAAGCAGTGAGCTACTAATCCAAAGTATGCATGGTCTCACAGTTCCATTCTTTGGCAAGCCTGAATCTGGGGCCATGCCAGGCTCAGTGCAGCCATGCCAGGTCACCCTGTGCAGGTCCCAGCTGAGACCAAGCTCCTCACCTGGCACATGCTAGTGTGGATGGCCAACCCAAGGATGGCCATCAATGCCCCAGGAACCCAAGGGGCACAGATGAACTCAGCCCCAGTGCCTCCCCCTCCTACACACCTTCTACTCCTACCTCCCCACCCTAGTTTTGCCAACACCCACTGTAGCAAAGAGAAAGGAAAGACCGTACTGGAGGCTCTGGCAGACTAAAGAAATGCACAGTGCTCCAGACTGGCCAGGACAAAAAAAAAACACCTGGAAGGAACAGTTTCTGACTAGAAGGATAACAACAGATTTCTCTGCAAATGGTGTAAATGCCACAGGGTGCAGGGAATCCCCCCAAGGCTAAGCCACACCCCAGTTGTTCTGCAAACCATTCTCAGGTAAAAACTCACATTGCTGGATTATCTGTCTGGAGAAACCTGACTACAGTACATGGATGGGGCAGTGAACACTAGAAGAACATGTCTTTCCCAAGACAACCAGTGACAAGCTCTGTACCCACAATTAAACCTCGCTTCCCTCCGGACTGCTGGCTCTGGGTAAAAGGAGAGGATGAAGTGGGCTTACCTGATGGTAAGTCTGAAAGATCATACAGACAGCGCAGTGAGGGGCCTGCTGGGCCATGGTCTCATTGAATTCCTTTTCAGCCTCAAAGTTCGGGGGTCGGTTCTGCCATAGTTGGCTCAGGGGCTTGGCCCAGGCCTCTGTCTCCTCAGCCTCCTCCTCAGGGGTCAGCTGTTCAGACGACTCTGGAGCACAGAGCAGAGCACAAGTCAGCACCAGTCCCGTACATGTGTAACTCTGCCTAGAGAGCAGATGAGCTCAGCCTGGTTCCAGGCTGGCCTAAACTTAAGACCCTACAGGTGATAAAGGCAAAGGGCAGAAGCAATTTTCAACAGGCTCCTTCAATACTTGTATGATACTGCAGATGGTCCTGCCTGTAGCCCCTTCTCTTCTTACCCACAGAGTCCAGCCTGCTCCTCTCCCCTAACAGCTGCCAGCGTTCAAAGCCTGTGCCCAAGTAAGACAATCTTGCCAGAAACCACGTTACTTGTTGTCTCTGGTACGTTAGCATGTTGAGTCCCTACCTTTTAAGAGTTTTCTCTACAGTTGCACTGAAGGGAAACAAGGAAAAAAAAACAAAACAAGGAAAAAAAAAAAACAAAACAAGGAAATGGCAAGGTTTTTATGTCATGTGCGTTAGTCAGAACTTTCTAGTTCCCTCTGCAAAGGTTGGTGGGACAGCTGCCTTTTCTGGACAGGGATCCCCAACTGTCCTGGCTCTGCTCAGAGGAAGGTAGAGCGTGACCAAGATGAACCCTCTTTCCCACACCTTAAGTCTAGGCCAAGGCCTAACACACAATGATGGCCCACAAGACAAATGCAATCCACTTGGGGGGGCTAAGAACTGTTTTTACATTTTTAAAGGATTAAAGGGAAGAAAGAAAGAAGAATATGTGAAGCCTATGAAGTCTGAAATATTTACTACCTGGTCCTTCACAGACCTCTGGTCTAGATGACAAATTTGTGTCTCTTCATTACTCTAGGACAGCAGAGCGTAGGATTCATTGGGCCCCAGCACTGCCTGAGGAAGGAAAATCCCCTCCAGGTGCCATCTTCCCAAAAGAAAGGGACACACTGCTGAATGGAAAACAAAAAAACTGGGCTCAAAAAACAAGATGGATGTGACACAGGTATACCCCTTCCAGTTCCCGGTAAATCAGTGAGATGGACTTAGCCCACTGGATTCCAACATAAACCATGAAGGAGGGAGGAAAACACCACAACTCTAGTATTATGGGTCAACGGAAGCAATCTTTGGTAAAAGGAGCAACAAACATCAAAATAAATAAAATAGTGTTTCTCCAGATGCTCCCCCAAGTGAGAGAAATATGAGAGGTCACATTTGGGATGTCCTTCTTTGGCGAGTGAGTCCAAAAAAAGGTCCAAGTATGACACATATTACAGGAGATTGGCTCCATGCCAGTGACACCACGTGAAGCCCTCATTGGAGTCACCATATCTAGCTATGTAGAGGCATCAGGAATCCCAGCTAGGATCTCACTTCCCAGACAAAACCACTATGAAGAGGCCCTACAGATCTAAGCAGAGCAGCCCAAGGAAAGCGCTGGTATGTACTTGCACTAGGTGCCTATTTATTTGTTCATTTCTAGCAACTCCAGCTCAGTGCGAATAGTTACCTACTCTGCCTTCAGTCATGTTAAATGACCCCTGGCAGCTGCCATGTGTGTGACCTCAGTCAAGTGTACCATTAACGCAGTGAGGTAATTGCAGACAATTATTTTTTTTAAAGATTTATTTATTTATTTATTAATTCATTCATTCATTCATGATAGACATAGAGAGAGAGGCAGAGACACAGGCAGAGGGAGAAGCAGGCTCCATGCCAGGAGCCTGACTCGGGACTCGATCCCGGGACTCCAGGATCGCGCCCTGGGCCAAAGGCAGGCACCAAACCGCTGAGCCACCCAGGGATCCCCACTGCAGACAATTAAAATCAACCTATACAAGCCCTATCAACCAGGCCGACCAGGAACCATGGTGCCAAAACCAAAGCAAGTATTTTCCTTATCCTGGGAAAAACAAGAGTGACCAAGATTGAATACAAGAAACAGAAACATACAGCCTCTCAAATCACAAGAGAAAAATTAACACAGGGATATCTGCTCTGTTTACCAAACCATAGGTGGTAAAACAAAACAAAACAAAACAAAACAAAAAAACAGGCAGCCCTGGTGGCCCAGCTGTTTAGCGCCTGCCTTCTGCCCAGGGTGTGATCCTGGCGACCCAGGATCGAGTCCCATGTCGGGCTCCCCACTTGGAGCCTGCTTCTCCCTCTGCCTGTGTCTCTGCCTCCCTCTCTGTGTCACTCATGAATAAATAAAATCTTAAAAAAAAAAAAAGTCACTCCACTTATAACCACTGTAATGAGAAGGAAAAATGTTCACTATGTTAAGTGAAAATTGCAGGAAATTTACAATTTACATGTACAAACCATCACTGAGATGCACAAGAAAGATGTATTTCATTGGGTATTTTATTCCTCAATTTAAAAAAATTTGGTAAGGGGGGGCGCATGCTAGACTAGGAGACTAAAGAAACAAGACTTCGAAATGAGTGACCCCGGTTTGGTTTATACTGGTTTAAAGGGAAAAAGCTATGAAACACACTTTTGGGATAAGCAGGGAAAAATAACATGGACTGAAGATGGGAGAACATCATGAAACACTGCCTATTTTCCTAGGTGTGGCAACAGCATTTATATGAGTCTTGAGGAAGTGCCTCTCGGTGCACTTCAAGTGACCTGATGAGGACAACCCACTCTCATGTGGTAGCAAGTATATGCAGCATGTACCCCAATAACACAAGCAGAGCGAGCGCCCACGGCAACACGGCAGCGGCTGCTGACAACAGGAGGCATGCACAGGGCTTCTATCCCTTCAACATTTCCACATTTGAAATTGATCATGAATAGCTGTGAGGTCATATATTATTATCTCAACGGCATCATTATAAAAAGACATACGTGGATATAATCTAGTATCTGGCTAGGAAAATCAGGAAGATTAACACATTAAGACATGCAAGTGGTCACCTTTGCAGGGTAATTCTGTTGTCCTCCCTATAAATGTTTCCTGTTCCAATTTCCTACAACCTCTATTTGGAGCCTTTAGAGCACCAGGGGGTTGGGGGTCAGGGGATCCTGAAGCTAGGCTGCTGCTACCCAGAGAATCCAAGCTCCATCTGGGCCAGGGGAAGAGCAGAGAGACTTCTTAAGACTGACACAGGCTCTGGCCTACTTTTGACTAGAGGATCTCAAGACTTTCCCCACTCGCTTATCACAATCCTACTACCAAGGAAAACAGCAGAGATAGGGATCAGAAGAGAAAGGGAACATGGGGCTTGCTTCAGGAGCAGAGAGGCTGGTGAGAGTCTGGGCCTTCTCACCCAGTCACTGGTGCCAGGAAGGGCAGGGCAGGAAAGGACCTGGCATCAGTCAAGAGTAACAAAGGACCTGCTCACTGCCAGAGACTTGGCCACACTCATGTTCCTGGAACTCGAGCTCCAGGCAGCACAGGAGACCACACTGCGCGGAGGCCAACAACTCTGAGCTCCAGCGATAGACACAGTTCCCATTTCTGCTCCAATCTCTGCCTATTTCCCTTCTGTCTCCTTCACCGGCTCCTTTTCCTGTCTTTCCACCCCCAGCCTCTGCCCTCTCCCAAGTGGCCTCGTGTACTCTAAGTAAAGGTTATCAAACCGATGGTAGCTACACTCGTGGTGAGCACAGAATACCAGAGCTGTCCAATCACTATGCTGTATACCTGGAAGTGACGTAATAGTGTGTCAACTACACTTCCGCTTAAAAAAAAAAAGTTTAAGAAAATTTTTAAAGTTATTTATTTATTTGAGAGAGCACGTGGGGGTGGGGGGGAGCAGAGGGAGAGACTCTCAAGCAGACTCCCCGCTGAGCCCAAAGCCCACGATCCGGAGGACCACGACCTGGACCCTGAGGATCATGACCTGAGCTGAAATCAATAGTCTGACACTTAACTGAGCCACCCAGGTGCCCCATTTTGGTTAAATTTTTTCAAAAGGTATCAAACACTACCTCTGCTGAGCCCCAAATCTACATTCTCCAGACGCTGAACTTAGGTTTCTAATCCCAACCAAAGCTACAACGCAGGGAGGCACTGAACTCAGGCTTCTACATGCCCCACACTCAAGCTCTACACCCAACCTCCAAATCCAGCTGACTTTAGGCTCCCAACACCCATCACTGTATCCCTCCCCCATCCTTACCACCATCATCCTGCTTCAGACCCTCCGCTCGCAGAGGGTCTCGCAGAGACCAAGGCAAAAGCCCATCTGTTGCCCTCAAACCCATTCTCTAGATGCAGTCGCTAGGAGCAATCCTTCTTTTCTTTTTCTTTTTTTTTTTTTTTTTTTTTTTTTTTAAGATTTTATCTATTTACTCATGAGAGACACACAGAGAGAGGCAGAGACACAGGCAGAGGGAGAAACAGGCCCCATGCAGGGAGCCCAACGCGGGACTTGATCCCAGGGTCCCCAGGATCACGCCCTGGGCTGAAGGCGGCACTAAACCACTAAGCCACCCGAGCTGCCTAGGAGCATTCCTTCTTATGTACATCTGGCCACTTAAAACCCGTCAAAGGAAAAAAACAAAAACCCATCGAAGGCTCCTGAAGGCCCACTATAGTAAGGCCTCCCTCTCAGCCTCCCCCCACCTCACTCTGGCCCGCCCATCACACCCTGGCCTGGCCCTTTAACTGAGCAGCATCCTCTGAATCGATCTTCATGCTCTCCCTTCTGCTGTAGATTAACATCTCCTCTCTTTAGATCTGTTTACCTGTCAGTTTGCCCCACTACCTTGTGAGCTTTTTGAGGGCACGGACATATCTTAGTTATCTCTGTAGCTACACATTCAGCATTGGGCTTGGCATCATTGACAGAATTGCTATCCAGAAAAATCAGCCTGTACCTCCTAGTAAAGAAAGAGAAGAACCTGCATGCGATCATCCTGTATTAGGTACATTCCAAGATACATAGACATACAAAGAAATATGATTATAAATTAAGTATCAAATGAGATCCTGTTCTCTTTGTGGAGTATCTGGGAGAACAGTGAAGCATGGGCCCACCCCTGGCACTTAGCTGGGCCTCCCAATGTCCTGTCAGAGCAAGTCCTAATGGTGTGAAACACTTTCCTCTTCCTGGTCAAGAGGGAAAGCAAAACTTACCATCATCACTGACGCAATCCTGCAACACGAGTGGGTGATGGCGGGGGAGCTTGCTTAAGGGCTGACGACGGCCCTTGGACTTCTTATTCTCCTCCAGGGAAAACATGTATTCATCTGCCACCTAGGCAAACCACAAGAAGAAATCAAATTGGTCTTGCCTCCACTTAGGGACACAGCAGAGGTTGGTTTTACAGTGAAAACCAACAGAAAGGGCAGGCCTACAGAGAAATATAAAACCAAACACAGAATACAACTGCCTTTGGATAAACCAAAATGACAGTACCACACAAATTAATCTAAACTAGGATTATGTAAACATTTTAGGGCAAAATTTGTGCCTAACAAGTATAGCTCCTGTTCTCAAAAGCAACCTGAAACAAATCTACCAAAAATAAATGTACTCTACAGGAGAGCCATGCCCCCTCCCTTAAGGTCTGGGTCATGAGATTGCATCTCAGAAAGCCCCAGAGAAACCAGGTACCCCTTTTCGTGGACCAGAAGGGCAGGAACACCTGTTACAAAGAGCCAGGCAGCTGGGCCATCAGACTTGAAATGCTAGAGGACATCCGAAGGGGTGAGGAACAGCTGACCCACTAAAGTCAAATAGGCCAGCTTCTCCTCACGCGCTGCCAAGCCCTCAGCTCTAGTTGATACTATTTATTTGTCAGCTAGTTTCCTCATCAGACAGGACAGAGTATTTAAAACTGTGACCTAATGGAACGCCTGAGTGGCTCAGCGGTTGAGCATCTGTCTTTGGCTCAAGGAGTGATCCTGGGGTCCCGGGATCGAGTCCCACATCGGGCTACCTGCAGAGAGCCTGCTTCTTTCTCCCTCTGCCTGTGTTTCTGCCTCTGTGTTTCTCATGGATAAACAAATAAAATCTTTTCAAAAATAAATAAATAAAAATTTTAAAAACTCTGACCTAGCTACAAAAGCCAAAGTTGATTTGACTAATGCTCCATTTAGATAATGTCAGAGCAAGCACAATTAGGTTTAAGATGCACAAGACTGACTCAGTAATACCACAAGAGTTTCTTTCCAGTCACTGTATTTAAAATTTGGGTCATTCCTCTCAGAGAAAGCATCTGACAAAGTACAACATCCATTCATGATAAAAACTCTCAACAGGGCAGCCTGGGTGGCTCAGCGGTTTAGCACCGCCTTCAGCCCAGGGCATGATCCTGGAGACCCAGAATAGAGTCCCATGTTGGGCTCCCTGCATGGAGCCTGCTTCTCCCTCTGCCTGTGTCTCTTTGTCTCTCATGAATAAATAAATAAAATCTTTAAAAAAAAAAAAAAACTCAACAAACTAGGTTTAAAGGGAACATACCTCGACACAATAAAGGCCATTTATGAAAAACCCACAGCTAACATCCTCAATGGAGAAAAATTGAGAGCTTTTCTTCTACGGTCAGGAACAAGACAAGGATAAGGATGTCCAGTCTCACTACTTTATTTAATAGTACTGGAAGTCCTAGCCACAGCAATCAGACAAGAAATAAAATGTACCTAGATCGGTAATGAAGAAGTAAAACTGTATTTACAGATGACATGACACCATATATAAAACCTGAAAAGACTCCATCAAAAAACTGCTAGAACTGATAAAGGAATTCAGTGAAGTCTCAGGATACAAAAATCAATCTCCAGAACTCTGCTCCATTTCTATACACCAATAATGAAGCAACAAAAAGAATCCCCTTTACAATTATACCAAAAATACTAAGATACCTAAGAATAAACCTAAACAAAGAGGGAAAGACCTACATTGTGAAAACTATGAAACACTGATGAAAAAAACTGAAGACAATACAAAAAAATGGAAAGACATTCCACACTTATGAATTGGAAGAATAAATACTTTAAAAATGTCTATAGTACTCAAAGCAATGTACACAGTTAATGTAATTACTATCAAAACAGCAACAGCATTTTTCACAGAAATAGAACAAAGAATCCTAAAATTTGTATGGAACCACAAAAGATCCCCAAACACCCAAAGCAATACTGAAAAGAAAAGCAAAGCTGGAAGCATCACAATTCTAGACTTCAAGTTATGTTACAAAGCTGCAGTGATCAAAACAGTATGTTAACGGCACAAAGACACACAGATCAATGGAACGCAAAACCCAGAAATAAACCCACAAGTATATAGTCAATTACATTTAAAAAAGCAGGAAAGAATATGCTGTGGGGAAGAAACAGTCTCTTCAACAAGCCGTGTACAGAAAACTGGACAGCTACATGCAAAAGAATGAAGCTGGACCACTTTCTTACACCACACACAAAAATAACTTCAAAATGGATTAAAGACGTAAATGTGAGACCTGAAACCATAAAAATTCTAAAAAAAATTTGCACAGGCAGTAATTTCTGACATTGGCCATAGCAACTTTTTTCTAGATATGTCTCCCAAGGCAAAAGAAACAAAAGCAAAAATAAACTATTGTGACTACATCAAAATAAAGGAACCCGGGGATCCCTGGGTGGCGCAGCGGTTTGGCGCCTGCCTTTGGCCCAGGACGCAATCCTGGAGACCTGGGATCGAATCCCATGTCGGGCTTCCTGCATGGAGCCTGCTTCTCCCTCTGCCTATGTCTCTGCCTCTCTCTCTCTCTCTAAGTATCATGAATAAATAAATAAAATCTTAAAAAAATAAAAAATAAAATAAAGGAACCCTTTTGCACTCCTGATGGGAATGCAAACTGGTACAACCCCTGTGGAAAAGAGTATGGAGGTTCTTCAAAAAATTAAAAATAGAACTGCCATACAACCCAGTAATCACACTAACTACTGGGTATTTACCCAAAGAACACAAAAATACTACTTGAAAGGAATAATGCACCCCAATGTTTACAGCAGCATTATTTACAATAGCCAAATTATGGAAGCAGCCCAAGTGTCCATTTACTGTTAAAAAGATAAAGACGGGGATTCCTGGGTGGCTCAGTGGTTTAGTGCCGCCTTCAGCCCAGGACGTGATTCTGGAGACCCGGGATGGAGTCCCACATCGGGCTCCCTGCATGGAGCCTGCTTCTCCCTCTGCCTGTGTCTCTGCCTCTCTGTCTCTCTGTGTCTCTCATGAATAAATAAATAAAATCATTAAAAAAAATAAAAATAAATAAAAATAAAAAGATAAAGATGCAGTATGTGTGCGTATATATAGATATATAACAGAATATTCAGCCATAAAAAAGACTGAAATCTTGCCATTTGCAACAACATGGATGGAGCTCGAGGATGATGTTAAGGGACATAAGTCAGAGAAAGACAAATACCATAGGATTTCATTCATATGTGGAATTTTTTTTTTAAGATTTTATTTATTTATTCATGGGAGACACAGAGAGGCAGAGACACAAGCAGAGACAGAAGCAGGCTCCACACAGGGAGCCCGATGTGGGATTCGATCCCGGGTCTCCAGGATCAGGCCCTGGGCTGAAGGCGGTGCTAAACCACTGAGCCACCTGGGCTGCCCTCATATGTGGAATTTAACAACAAAAGGAGCAAAGGGAAATAGAAACAAACCAAGAAACAGACTCTTAACTATAGAGAACAAACTCCAGACAGGAGGTGGGTGGGGGAATGGGTGAAATGGATGGGGATTAAGGAGTGCAACTTAATAAGCACCAGGCAATTTAAATAAAACCCTAAAAAAACTGGTATGCCTGGGTGGCTCAACGGTTGAGCATCTGCCTTCAGCTCAGGGCATGATCCTTGAGTACCGAGTTTGAGTCCCACACTGGGCTCCCCTCAAAGAGCCTGCTTCTCCCTCTGCCTATGTCTCTGCCTCTCTCTCTGCAATCTCTCGTAAACAAATACATAGTATCATTAAAAAAAAAAATCTTGATCATCCTACATTTAGGAGAAATAGAGTTAGCTAAAACCATTAAGCAAGGAAACAAGGCCTGGAGGAGGGCTACTTTGCAACTATGAAAAAAACAATTCATCAGCAGTGCTAGAGAGTGGTGGTACTGCAGGGCCACTTCAGAAGTCACACTAGGGGGGGTATCCCTGGGTGGCTCAGCGGTTTGGCGCCTGCCTTTGGCCCAGGGCGCGATCCTGGAGTCCCGGGATCGAGTCCCGCGTCAGGATCCCGGCATGGAGCCTGCTCTTCCCTCCTCCTGATCTCTGCCTCTCTTTCTCTCTATGCCTATCATAAATAAATAAATAAATCTTTAAAAAAAAAAAAGTCACACTAGGCCTACAGGCTTCATGTGTTAACTACACAGACCAGAGAACTCGAGGCCTGCACTTGGAATGCCAAGAAAAACCAAATTCTGAGCAAGCTACATCCAGGGAGAATAGAGCCAGCCAGGCGCCCCAATGATCACAGACTTTTAATCAGATCTGAACTATACTGACAGGCTATAAACCAGCAATTTCCAAAGTGCACAAGAAGGCCCCTCAAGAGCCTCCAACCAAAACAGCCCTGCTTTTGATTTATACTTTTCAAATGAGAAAGATTTCACTTAAAGAAAGGGTTCTTTACCTAAAACAAACTGGAAAACAATACTCAAATGTATTTCACAGCGCAACCATGGAACTAAAAAACTTTAGGGACGTGCACCCCCATCATATATAATACTTACTAACAAATTACATACACCAATGTGTTTATGCATATTTTAAAAGAAGAATAGGCGCCTGAGTAGCACAATGGACTAAGTATTTGACTCTTGGTTTCAGCTCAGGCCATGATCTCAGGGTTATGAGATCAAGCCTGGAGCTGGGCTCTCTGCTCAGCGCAGAGTATGCCTAAGACAATCTCCCTCAGCCCCTAATCCTCTCCCCCCACTGCCATGCAGGTGGACATGTACGCTCTTCCTCAAATAGATAAATCTTGGGACACCTGGGTAGCACAGTGGTTGAGCGTGTCTGCCTTCGGCTCAGGGTGTGATCCTGGGGTCCCGGGATCGAGTCCCACATCGGGCTCCCTGCAGAGAGCCTACTTCTCTCTCTGCCTGTGTCTCTCATGAAAAATAAATAATCTTAAGGGGGGGGGGCAGCCCAGGTGGCTCACCAGTTTAGCACTGCCTTCAGCCCACGGCATGATCCTGGAGACACAGGATCGAGTCCTGTATCAGGCTCCCTGCATGGAGCCTACTTCTCTTTCTGCCTGTGTCTCTGCCCCTCTCTCTCTCTCTCCTCTCTGTGTATTCTCATGAATAAATAAAATCTTTAAAAAAAAAATCTTAATTTACAAAAATAAACTATAAAAAGATAAAGTTCCAGGCAGCCCAGGTGGCTCAGAGGTTTAGCGCCGCCTTCAGCCCAGCCCATGAAGCAGGCTCCATGCACCGGGAGCCCGACGTGGGATTCGATCCCGGGTCTCCAGGATCGCGCCCTGGGCCAAAGGCAGGCGCCAAACCGCTGCGCCACCCAGGGATCCCCTTTATTTATTTATTTATTTATTTATTTATAACACCCTGATTTTAGCATAATGAGGCCCATGTCAGACTCCAGAAGAACCGAAGACAATAAATCCATACTCATCTCAGACTCAGTTTTGGGAACTTGTAAAAGCAGCAACAGGAAATGGACATGGTGGTAGGAGATACAGACATCATTTACCAGGTCCAAGTAATAGAGGAAGTAGGGGGATCGAGACCAAGAACACCAGGGCTGCCTGGATGGTTCAGTTGGTTAAGTGTCTGCCTTTGGCTCAGGTCATGATCCCAGAGTCCAGGGATCAAGCCTGGCATCGGGCTCCCTGCTCAGCAAGGAGGCTGATTGTCCCACTGACTCTCACCCCACTCATGCTCACACACCCTCTTCTCTTTCAAATACATAAATAAAGACCAAGAAGCCCAGAATGCAGCTCTGGTAAAGAAGATGCCTGTATCCAGCCCTGTGTGTTCCGAGTGCCTCCTGGATGCCAGCCTATGTACCCAGCATACTGTGCTTGGGGCCCAGGCAATGCAGATACAGGCGACACAAGATCCTGAGCCTCAAGGAGCTCCTGGCCCAGCCAGGGGTGGGGGGACTTGGTGTGCGTCACTTAAGTCTCTGCCCTTTCCACTACTGTCTTATTGCCTCTGACCAAAGTAGTCAAGTAAGTATCTTTGCAGATTTTCTCATCTTCCGGCCTAAGTACTCCTGCTCCCTGGTCTCCACGCAGCCTTCATGTGCTCACTTCTAAATTCCCTCACAGCAGGTAGCAGAAATGGCTGAGTTCCAATCCTAGTTCTAGCAACTAGCTGTGTGAGCCTAGCCAAGTAGCATCCCACTCATCAGTGGGAGGACTGAATGCTGCCCCCTGCCCAGGGTGCCGTGAGGATGGGGTGTGATAGCAGGTAGGGTCTCCCAGGCCTCTGCCTGCAAGAGAGCTAGAGCTCAGGCTCCTGAGTTCTCTGTTCCCCAACTAACATCAGGCCCCCAAGTCAAGGTCAGTGTTACTAATGGACTGTACAGAGAAGAGCCAACTGTTCCCTCCTTGTTTTGGGAACTTACTTTTTCAAAGCAGCTTAAACTAACACGAAATGTTATAACAGACACATCACTGGAGCTCTGTCTGCAGTTAAGTGAACATCCTAAAGCTTGGGTGCTTCTACAGTCCGTCAACCTGGGTGCTTTTACTAAGGCCCTTGACATAGAGGAGCACATAAACTGAGCAGCAAGAGGCCTGAATTACAGCATGGGGAATGCAAAAGGGGAGCAGGAGCGACACCAGGGTGCTCTTCAAAACCCAGCTATTTCCAAATACAGCTACAATGCCATTAGACCTCCCCAGGGATCAGTAAGGTGCTTCAGCTTCTGCCCTAAGCCGTGACTATCACTCCCCCATCCTACCCAATTAATCCTGCTGTCAGCTTCCTGGTAAAACTAAACTTCCATTCCTTCCTTCCACGTTTACAGAAGGTTCATGGGCTGAGTCCTAGGACCATGTCGGTGCGTGAAGCAGCAACGCGGATATGGCACAGGGCCTGGCTCCCTCAGCTCCCTGGGACAACTGTGCAGAGTGACACGGACTGTGGTGAAAAGGGAGCGGAGTGTCACAGGTGTTCCAGGCAGGAAGGAAAAGTAGATTAGAAGCAGTGAACGGTTGCTGGGAATGGTGATTTTTGCAAAGGACTGGGCTCCAATAAGCAAGAAAGTCGTGTTCCAGGAAGAGAGGTGTGCTGAGGACTCCCTGGCTCCTCCTACCTCAAAACCTTCTGTAGCCTGGTGATGGCTGCACGAGTGAGAAGGCATAAAAGGTCAGAGAACCGTATGCTAAAAAATGTTTAAAATGACAGATTTTACATCATGTATACTTTACCACAACTAAAAACAAATCAACCCAAAATTTCAAAAATAAATATAATAAAAGGAGTTAATTAAAAGTGAAAAAGGAAGGGGGCAGCTGACTGGCTCAGTCCAAAAGGCATGTGACTCTTGATCTTCGGGTCGTGAGTTCAAGCCCTGCATAGGAGGTAGAGATTACTTAAAAAAAAAAAAAAAGAAGAAACTTAACGGACATCTGGGTGAGTCAGCGGTTGAGCATCTGTCTTCAGCCCCAGGCGTGATCCTGGAGTCTTGGGGTTGAGTCCCACATTGGGCTCCCTGCAGGGAGCCTGCTTCTCCCTCTGCCTGTGTCTCTGCCTCTCTGTGTGTCTCTCATGAATAAAGTCTTTTAAAAAATTAAAATTTAAAAACTCAAAATTGTCAACCCATATATAGCACTCTATTCCTCATCCAGCTGTGCTGGAGCCCCACACCCACCCCTGGGTGTTTGGACCTGCAGAATCCAGTCCTCCCCCCTTACCCTCATGACCTCCAATGACACAGCCACACTTGCCTGTTGCTCCCAGGTCTTCAGTCCTTCGCCCCTCGCCCTGGACACACTGCCCTTCTCTACTTCCCCATAACCTTGGGCTGCTCTACCCTGGCCTCTACTCCACCCCATTATGAAAAGTATTCTCCACACTTCGCATGCTCCACAGGTAAGCTCCTCCACGCCCGCCAATACCTCCAGTGACTGCCTCCTACCCAACCCTCCTGAACTTCAGGTCTGCGCACACACATCTCCATCCCCTACCTCACACAGGTCACTCAGCTCAGCACGTCCCAAACTTGAACTCCCCACCTGAGCCACACTCAAATACCCCTTGGCTTTTCCATTAATGCACCCCCATCCATCCAATAACTCAAGTCTGAATCCGAGTCAACTCCCACCCACCCCACCCCCACAGCCAGCCCCCCAGTCCTGTGCTCCCGCCCTCAGGTCCACCTCCTGCTCCTTATCCCTGTCACCACCACGCAGCCCAGGTCCTCACCACGTCACTTTCAGACTAAACAGGTTCCAAAATGATTTCCCTATTGCAAATCTTTCTTTCTTCCTGAAGTAGAAGTATTTGACTATGTGTGGTAATCATAAAAATATTCCAATTTATAAATGTAGAAAGTGAAAATCATCCATAATCCACCTTCAGGAGAACCTCTGCTATTTCTGCTTTTGCCTACTTCCCCACCCCCAGCCCCAAAATCCTTTATACTTTTTCCAAAATGATCTTTCAAAACATCAGTGCAGAGCTAAAAAAACCCTTCACCAGACAACCTGAAGAACTGGCATTGTTTCTTGAGTAAGCTAGGAGGTGGGGGGAGCAATGCCCTAAAATGAGACAACACAAACAGAAGGTGTGAGACTAGACTAAATCCTGATTCAAACAAACCTAATGTAAAATCAAATTTGTTTAGACAACTGGAGAAACTGGATTATAGGCTGGATATTAGATGACGCTAAGGAACTCTCCTAAATTTGCTAGGCAGAATGACGGCTAGCGATTAAGGAAATACCCACAGTTTTTGGAGGTCACAATAAATGGGGAAGAAACAACACACCTGTGATTTGCTTTAATGTGCTTCAAATGACAAAAGGCCAGGTGAAGCAAATGTGGCCAAGTACTGACAACCGTCAGACCTAGGTGAGGAGCATTTGTGGGTTCACGTTAGTATTCCACATGCAACTTTGTGCATTTAAAAATGTATTCTGGGGACGCCTAGGTGGCTCGGTGGTTGAGCTTCTGCCTTTGGCTCAGGACATGACTCCAGGATCTGGGATCGAGTCTCATATCGGGCTCTCTGCAAGGAGCCTGCTTCTCCCTCTGCCTGTGCCTCTGCCTCTGTGTGTCTCTTATGAATAAATAAATAATTTAAAATAAAAAATAAAAATGTATTCCGAAAATCTTCAATCTCCAAAAACACATGGCGGTGAACCTTCCAAAGTCAAACTGCTTCATGGAACACAGGCAGACTGTGATGACCTGACTCCTCACACCCTCCAGCAACAGCTCCCAAGGCTCTCTCCAGGCCCATAGACCTGAGACTAACACAACTCTGCAGGCCCCCATGTGCTTTGACCTTGGCATGTGCTACCATCACCAGGAGAGGAACAGGTTCCTCTCCTAGATTCCCTTTCCATTTTCCCTCAAGGCACTGAGCATACTTCTGCAAATCTTCAGCCTAGTTATAATGCCTGCTTCTCTGCAGTCTCCTCAAACTCTACACCCCAACCCTAGGCTGAACCACTAACTCTTCCACTTGGACTACAACACTTACTCCTGAGGAATAGACTAATTTGCTCCCATCTAGACCACGAGCTCCCTGAAGGCACAGTCCTGGCCCCAAGTAGGCACGCCGTATGTGATTACGGACTAAAGCAAAGAGGCAGAGCAGCCAAGATATTTTTTCAAAGATGCAGCACATCTAGGAGGTTGAGGGCAAGGGGCAGGAAGACAATGCCACCGAGAATGGTATTACCATCAGACTACTAGCTAAGACCATACAGAAATAAAAATGAACCAAGAAGGCACTCCTGGTTTTTTTTTTTTTTTTTTTTTTGAGGAGTAAAGATTCATGTCAGAGAGAAGCCTCCCTCTCCCAGCATATTCCACATGGCTTTTCTCCTCAACCTCTGGATGACAGTGAGCTTCACTTAGCTGGGGTCTGCCTTTTGTGGAGGGAGTACATTCAGATCTGTGTCCACCACCAAGAAAGGCAAGTGGACAACGTTCAGCCACCATGAGAGGCCTGTGTCCTCTACGACTGCCTGCTGACTAGGCAGGTAACTTGTCTCACTGAAGGTAAATGAGCAGCAAAGCCATTTGGCCATAGGTGTTAAAAGCCACTCTCTCCAATCAATTTAACTGGTAATGAAGCAACATTCTTAACTCCACATGCTGACTCCTGTATCCATTCCATAACTGGTTCTTAATTTGGGGAGGAAAAAAGATGGGTGTCATATGTTGACTCCTCCTACCAAACACACACAACTTGACTATAGTAAGATTAATTTAGCAGAAACATATAGTCTGAAGAATGCGGATAAAGTATTTAGCATGTAGTAACTCCTTGCTTGATTAGGTGCTTTTGTGGTTGTGACTATAACCAGAGGTAAGAAAGTCAGGAGGATGCTGCAAGAGGACAGTGGGCCCTGTAGCATGATAGCAGGGTCAGTGAAGACCCGAGGGCTCTGTGAAGAATGGCTCCAATGTGGCAACAGGGACCATAAAGGGATTCTGGTGTCTAAGATGGAAAGCCACCTCTTGTGGAAGCTGCCACAGGACAGCAGACAGCAGCCACCAGAAGTGATGGGAAGCTTCAGGCTCATCAGCCTGCACCCAACCGGATGGAAGGAAGAACATGCAGCGGAAAAGTACACCTACAGAAACTGGGCTCTGAGGGCAGCCCCAGTGGCACAGCAGTTTAGTGCCGCCTGCAGCCTGGGGCGTGATCCTGGAGACCCTGGATCGAGTCCCATGTCAGGCTCTCTGCATGGAGCCTGCTTCTCCCTCTGTGTCTGCTTCTCCCTGTGTCTCTGCCTCTCATTCTCTCTCTGTGTCTCTATGAATAAATAAATAAAATCTTAAAAAAAAAAAAAAAGAAAGAAACTGAGCCCTGAGACTGAGAGAGGGGAGAAAGGAAAGTGATGTGGGTATTCAAAACAAGGAACAGACCAACCACAAAAATGCACTACTTAGAAACCAGAACTGTAATATGGACTCAGGGTTAGTACTTTAGCCAAAAACACAGAAAGCCAAAAGGCTAAATGTTAACATACGGAGACAGTGAGCACACAGGAGGGGCTGGTGATGGTACTCGTATGTACTTTTAAAACATTTCATAATAAAAACTCCTTGGGCAGGGATCCCTGGGTGACACAGCGGTTTAGCGCCTGCCTTCTCTCTCTCTCTCTCTCTCTCTCTCTTCTCTGTGACTATCATAAATAAATAATAAAAAAAAAAATTAAAAAAAAAAACTCCTTGGGCAGCCCAGGTGGCTCAGCGGTTTAGCACCACCCTCAGCCCAGGGCCTGATCCTGGAGTCCGGGGATCGAGTCCCACGTCAGGCTTCCTGCATGGGCCTGCTTCTCCCTCTGCCGTGTCTCTGCCTCTCTCTCTCTCTCTCTCATGAATAAATAAATAAAATCTTTAAAAAATAGTAACAATAATAAAAACTCCTAAAAGAGCAATTTTTCAAAGGTAAAGATAAGGAAATGGGAAATAACTCAAAAGTCTCTGTGCTGACTTCTATCAGTGACCCCACCCTAGCCCCACTCAAGGCTGGAACTAGACCCACACAAGCTGTGAGGCTGAAAGTAAGACCAGGTCACTTGGGTAAGCACAAGTCTGGATCCATTCAACACAGCTCTGCTGGTGGCCCCTTGGGGTCCATCAGGAGCCTTTTTACACAAAGCAGAGAGAGAACAGCTTTTGGTGTCAGTAGGTTCTAGAAAGAAGCCTGGAAAAACGTTCACATTTATGGCTTTGGGAATTCATTCTGGGCTCCAAAAAGATGCTCTATCAACAATGTTGTACTGGAAGGTGGAAAATGTATGGGGAGGAGTAGAGAGAGAATTCCCATGGGTGTCTACAAGGCAGTCAAGATTTTTAAGGAAAAAAAAAAAAAACCTGAATTTTTAGGTAAGAAGAGCCATCTCATCCCCAACCCACATCTAGGCTAAAACCACTGCCACTCTAACCTTCATGCCTCTAGGGCAGGTTGGGTCAAGGGTACGTCCCACAGCTGGAGCTCTGCAACTGTCACTAAGGCTACAATGCAATTCTCTGGAACAGTCACACAGGGGCCAGAGAAAAGGAGCTCCCAACAAAGAACAAGCTGGAAGTGAACCAATGGCACTAGCTTTCTGCTCAACACTGCAGGTCCATTCTGCTGGTCTCCTGCCACCCTGCACACCTGCAGCAAGCACGCTCACCCTCCAGACGACCCCCTGCCCCCAGGATCCCAGCCAGGCAGCCACCCCTCCAGCACTGCCCAGGGCCCATACCTCTGCCAGCTCCCGCTCACTGATACTTCCGGTGGCGCCCCCTTTCTTCCTCGTGCAGGGCTCTCCCATGACGACCCTGCCGTCCCCTTTGGCATAGCTGTGTACAGTGAGAACTCCCGACTGCCCTTGGGCTCGGCAGGACAGAGGCTCACTGGTTTCTGAATCGGAAGAAATAGAATCCCGAGAAGAACTGGAGCCCAGGCTAGAAGAGGATTTCTTTTTCGAACCTGAGAGGACAAGGCGTCCCCCTATAGAAGCAGGATTCACAGAAAGATCCAAGGCGGCTGCTTCTTGTTCCTCCTCTTCCTCTTCATCCTCCTCTTCAAGTTTGACATTTTTAAGCTCTTCAAATTTGACTTCAGAGGAGTCAGAATAATCTGAAACACACACACACACATTGGCCAGAGTCAACTTCCTCAAGCACATCTGAAGCAAGTGAAAAGCAAAGTGGCAAAGCAAGAGAACAAGAGTGGCAAGTGAGGTATGGCTTCCAATTCCAATCTTATCCCTTACAGGTGCCTGTGGGACCTGGGGCTGACCCCTTAGCAGCTCCAGGCCTCCACGCTCATCCCATGGACTGCAAGCAGCCTACCCCCTATCTCCAGGGTTCTGTGTCTGCGATGGAGCACAGCCTGGCACACAGCAGACTCTCAGTAAGTGGCCACCATCATCTCCCCAGAAGTGTCTTGCAGGAATGAAGGCCTGAATGAAGCTCAGCAGACCTGGTGACCCCTAGCTAGACAAGCTGCTAGACAGAGGCAGCCAGGCCCCCGCGCCCCAGTCAACAGGGCCATCCAGCTGTCTGTCAGCAGATGTACCATGGCACTCTCAGTACAGATCCTCCATGCCTCACCCAAGACTGCCACCAGCCCCTCCCTAACAGATCTACTCTCAACAACCCCCTGAGCTGCGTGGAGTCAGTAGAGGAGGAGGGGGGAACACCTGCCCCACCACACTTCTGGACCACACCACTTACTTCCTAAAATCCAAGTGGCCCCTCAAGCCCTCTAGTGAGCAAACTCTAAGATGGCAGCCAGTCCCCCAACCATCTCATTCCTGCTTCTCTAGCCTCATTTCCTGCTAGCACAGCTGTCTTCTCCCCTTCCCACCCCACTATGTTCAAATTACAGGCAACTACTACAAACTCCCCAAATAGCTCCTGTGACTTCACATCTCCATGCCATCACCCCTGTACTCCCCTCTGGGGGCCCAACCCTCTGCCTGCCTGGGAAATTCCGACCTCTCTTGTAAGAGTTGGTTCAGCATCATTCCACCAACCCTCAGTGTTGCCCTGACCCCTCCCCAGGTGGTGGAGGGGCACTTCCACCCAGCATGTCCCCCTCCGAAGGACTCCTCACACCCACTCTCACACTCCACTTACACTCTCTGCTCAGGCCCACCTCCCCCCTTTTTCCTACCCATGACCCTGAATACAGCACGGCATCTAATGTAGAACAGAATACAGTTAGGCATGTGGGGAAAATACTGTAACCAACTAACCTGGGAAGGGAAGATTGTCCTCAACTTGCCGCACAGAGCTATGGGTGGGCCTCACGGGAGCAAGGGCGGCCTGGCACTCCGTCATGTCGTACTGTCCAGTACTCAGCTCCTCCTTGGGGAAGAGCTCACTCTGACTCACCTCCTGTGGTATCTCAAGACACACTCGGTGCCGTTTTGTCCCTATACGGTGCTTGGCGAGACTGCGAGGAGAGCAGACGTTTTAAGGGCCCAGGAGTACATTTATGGACACACATGTTCACACACATCCACACACATAACCCAAAATGAACGAGTGGCCAGAGCCTGCCCAGGCTCCACACATCGGCCCCACCTCCTATTTGTGGGAGAGACAAGGGACTCCACCTTTCTGAGCCTGTCTCACCCAAAGGAAAATAGGAATTATCACCATCCACATCAAAAGATTTGATGTGAAGCTTAAAAGGTATGCAAGGTACCTGGCATACAGTAGGCACCCCATAAATACTCTCCTTTCTTCTCCACATGGCCCAGGATCAACTCACCAGGACAGATCCTCCAGCTCAGACACCAATGATGCTGGCCAACGTCAATCACACACCCCCCCCGCCTCTGTGAGTTTCATTCCCACCCTCCATTCTCTTTTCTAAAGAACATCTCATATGATGGGGCGCCTGGCTGGCTCATTTAGTAGAGCATGTGACCCCTGATCTCAAGGTCGTGAGTTTCAGCCCCATGTTGGGCATGAAGCCCACTTACAATAAAAAATAAATAAAAAATGTCTTATGTGGCAATGAGAAAATGACTTCTCTGGCTGAGGGAGCCATGCTCTCTCGTGTGTGTGATCTTCGTTCCAGATATGGATGTGGTCATTCCTGGGCGACAGCCACAAGGAAGAGCCTGAATGCCCTTACTCTGGGCATTCCAGAGCCTTTACTTAGAAGAAAGTTCCCTCAGTTGTGGCTAGAACCCCTCACTTTGAAAGAGCCCCTTGACAGGTTATGGAAGCTGCCCAGACCCCCCAACACACACAGCTGGGCCCAGAGGGCCACTGCATTACCTTCTCTTGAAGTCACCCTCCTCTCCATCCTCAAGCCCTTCCATGTCATCCTCCTCTGGACACTCCTCGTTTCTGGATCTCGGGGCCAGTTCACTCTCCTTAAGAAACTCGGCTGCTTCTGGTGTGGGCAGGGTATGGTCAATAACTGTGCTGTCCTTCCCAGCTTTCCAAAGTTTGTACCTTTCTGGCTGGAACTTCCTCACAAACACGTCCATGGAGATCTTCACCATGTCCTTCCTACAGGAGCACTGTCCCAGGGAACCAAAAAAACTCCAGTCAGCCCTCATTAGTAGCTTCCACGCAACCCCCGTATCTCCTCTCCTCCCTCCAAGTGAAAAAGACACAAGACAGTTTAAAGCCAAACTGCTTGCGTTGATAGGCTGAGGGCATACTGTCATTGCAGAGCCTTCAGGCATTGAAGGAAGCAGGGAAAAGAGCAGGGAGGAATGTGTGGTGCTGGGGTGCACCCACCCAGGCACTAACTAGGCTGCACAGAGAATGATGCAATGAGGGCGTGCCTGTGTTGCTCAGTGTGTTAACCATCTGCCTTCGGCTCAGGTCATGATGCCAGGGTCCCGGGGTGAAGCCCCACCAGGCTCCCTGCTCAGTGGGGAGTCTGCTTCTCGCGCTGCCCCTCCCCCACTGCTCGTGCTCAAACTCTCTCCCCCCAAAAATAAATAAAATCTTAAAAAAAAAGGAAAGAAATGCTGCAATGAAGTTCTGCACTCAGAACCAGGATGGTCAATGCCCAACCTTCCCTCTGAGATCTAGCCAAGCCAGGACCACAGGAGCAAATGTCAATGTCCAGCCTTGCCTTGTTTCCCTAATCCTAAGAATTTCTCAAGAGAAATCCCAGAGTGGCCAAAGCAAGAAATATCAATGTGTGTGGTTTTCAAGCTCAAAGGACTTAAGCATGAAATCTTACTTTATGCACCCCAAACTTTTCACAATTCGGTATGAACACACTATGCTGGCCCATTTGCACATCCCTGCCACCCCGTTTCCGAATTCAAAGAATGTTCTAATCGCCAGCCAGTGTATCTAGCAAGAATTTGGTCAGCAGACATTTTTAGTCATGGCGTTATCCAAAGAAACCAAACGGACTTACCAGCACGGCTTGTTTGCCATACTCAATCCACCGCCGGGTAGCAAAATTGGTAGACTCCGCACAGTTGAAACCATGGTTAAAACCGGCATGGTAACCGTAAGGGAAAGTGATCATGAATTCTCCAGCTTCTTGAGTTACCTGAACGAGAGCAGACTTGACGCAGCTGCGGCAGATGGCTCAAGTCTACAGAACTGGGCCTCTGAGCTCCAAGTCTGCCATAGCTTAGCTAGGAGAAGTCCTAAAACTAATGGGGGCCTTTATAAAATGCCCAGCCCTGTCACATCAGAACCCCTCACTGTAAATGACCATTCAGGGATCCCTGGGTGACGCAGCGGTTTGGCGCCTGCCTTTGGCCCGGGGCGCGATCCTGGAGACCCGGGATCGAGTCCCACATCGGGCTCCCGGTGCTTGGAGCCTGCTTCTCCCTCTGCCTGTGTCTCTGCCTCTCTCTCTCTCTCTCTCTCTCTCTCTCTCTCTCTCTCTCTGTGACTATCATAAATAAATAAATTAAAAAAAAAAAAAGTAAATGACCATTCATCCAAATCAACACTGCCCAAGGGGATGTGACTCTGCTCTGGCACCCGGAAGCTACAGTAGGCTCCACCTTTAATATCCTCAGATCAATGTACTGCCATACAGGTTAGCCTTGGCCCATCCCTGGAACAGACCGATGAACGAGATTAAAGGTCCTTGTGACAAAGACCCAAAAGTGTGGCTTCCTTGTAAGCCGAAGGGCTTCTGCATGTGAAATCATCTCACCTTGTCAAAGGGAATTCCGTATTTCTTCAGCATCAAAGGGGAAATCAAGGTCATCTTGTGGCGGAGAAAAGCCTCGCAGCTTTGAGCACTTCCAGGGAAAAAACCTGTTTCATTGAACATGGGCACAAGTTAATGCACTGTTCCACACTAGCTCTGCAACCCTGGACTTGCTGCATGCTCATGCATCATCTGGATGATAAGGAGGATAAACCACCACAGACCCTTCTAGCTTCAGGCCAATCCTAAGATTCTATAATGAGCCTCTGGGCTCTCTCCCATGTAAGCTGTTATGTGAGTAAACAAATTGGGAAAGTGACATCACCCGAGCTGCCCTGTCCTTATAAAAAGCTTTGAAACTATTTAGGACCTTCCTCCATTAAACCTGTAAACCTCACTCTTTTGTTGGTAACACCTCTACAGCACAGATTACCCAAGCTCTCCTGAAATGGGCTCTCTAGAGGTACAAATCTATTAAAGTCCACTTAAAAAACAGAAGCACAAAAATTCCATTTTCACATTTGGATTTCTAGCAGAAGAACCAGACCCAATATGCCTGGTATACTATCTGTGGTCAAATAAACTCATACCTGATGGGCAGCCCAGGTGGCTCAGTGGTTTAGCGCCGCCTTCAGCCCAGGGCATGATCCTGGAGACCCGGGACTGAGTCCCACATCAGGCTCTCTGCATGGAGCCTGCTTCTCCCTCTGCCTGTGTCTCTGCCTTCCTCTCTCTCTCTCTCTCTCTCTCTCTCTTTGTGCCTCTCATGAATAAATAAATAAAATCTTAAAAAAAAAAAAAAAGAATAAACTCATACCTGATAAAACTGAGGCAAAGACTAAGCATTACTTAGTCCAAAAAAAAAAAAAAAAAAAGAATTACTTTGTCCCTTCCCAGGACAAACAGAGAAAGCTTCCAACTTTAACTGCTCCACTGGGGTGACCAATCTGGCCATTAGCTCATCCCCTACACAGAGGCCTGAGAAAGGACACCTAAGAGTCTGACCATAGGGAATGGACATTTCAGACCAATTAGCACAGCTCACAGAAAATCTGACCCAGTACAGGAAGAAGAAATAGTACCTTTGGCAAGGCGCTCCAACCGCTTTCCATGCTCAGGGGGAACAGAGTACCTGCAATCATAAAAGCATTGGATGCTGAGCAGGGGACACTACAGGAGCCAAGGGGCTCATTCCCATTCTCTAAACAGCTCAAAATACCAGATTTTTCATCTGCCCAACCACAAAAACTGGAAAGAAGTCTGGAGAAATGTGTTACACTATCTGGAGAGGGGAGGGAGGAACCCACGAAAAAGTATGAGTAAATTTACTTCTCTTTATGTTCATTCATTTACCAAGACATTTGCTGAATACTCACCACGAGCCACAATTTATGGTATGTATTCAGCATGTCTCTCCTTAATAATGTTCCAGCAATAAAATCTTTTTAAAAGGATAGGATTAGGGGACGTCTGGGAGGCTCGGTGGTTGAGCACCTGCCTTTGGTTCAGGGCGTGGTCCCGGAGTCCCAGGATAGAGTCCCACATCAGGCTCCTTACAGGGAGCCTGCTTCTCCCTCTGCCTGTGTCTCTGCTCTTCCCCCCAGTCTCTCACGAATACATAAAATCTTTTTTTAAAATAATAAATAAATAAAAGGATAGCATTAAAGTGCTCCTGAGAGCCTGAAAGGCCTAACTAGGATAGGATAGAGGAGGAATAGAAAACAAGGTGAAAATGGGATTTGATACTAGAAACCAGGCCCTATATATGCTGTTGACCCCATTTTTCTCTTCATCTCCATTAACAACTACAGTGATTATCCATTAATTAATTACTCCACCCCACAGAGTAGTCAGAGAAACTGCTCTTCATCAAAAAAAGAAGCCATGTAACTACTTAAAATTTTTGCAAAACTGTTAAAACTCAATATTCTGAAGCTCCCAGTAAGTCGATTTTAACCTTTATAATTGATTCTAAAAACTATTCCACAACAACAGAAATCTCTCATTCCAAATAATTTCATTATGAAACAAAACACATGGGGAATAAAGGAAGATGTTGGTCACCCAAAGGACCTTGGTATCCATCAGGCAACCTTGCCCAGAAGTCTCTGGAGATCCCACTTCCACTTCCAAAGACCTAACGAGCATGTGTAATAACCAGAAAATCTTCTCTCTCTACAGAAAAATTAAAATCCAATCTCAAGGAACTTAGGAGTAAACGGGAGGAAGGCACAAAAGCTACATTTATAGATTCTAGAAGTCTATCCATCTAAAAAAGGAAATGCGGGACGCCTGGGTGGCTCAGGGGCTGAACATCTGCCTTTAGCTGGGGTTGTGATCCCAAGGTCCCGGGATTGAGTCCCATATCCGGCTCCCCACAGGGAGCCTGCTTTCTCCTTCTGCCTGTGTCTCTGCCTCTCTCTCTGTTGTCTCTCACGAATAAATATATAATCTTAAAGAAAAAAAAAAAAAAGACTAGAAACTGGAAAGCATCTGAAAAAAGAAAGGAACACCTCTGGGAAAGGAGGTGGCTGAAGACCCTGGCAAAGGAAATGAAGATGCTTGGTTCCACGACTCCTGGACCTGGCCCAAGGTGTCCCCACCAGCCTCTTCCTCACTCCTCCGTCCTTCTAAGAGGCACCCAAACCACAGGGGACTTCCTCTAGTTCCCGGAGATCTCGTGCTCTCTCTCAACCGAGGCTCTCTGCACATGCTGTTCCAATCACCTGGGCACTTTCCTCAGTCTTCTCTGCCCAAAACCGGCCACCTGCCCAGCAGCTAGGCCTCACGTTAGGTCTCAGCTTCATTGTCACCTCTTCCAGGGAAGCCTTCTCCAATCCTCACACCACCTTCACATGCCTTTCCTATGCGGCCCTAGGGCACCCATCAGAACTTCTCTCACTATGGATTATTATTTCCTCACACATTCTATCTCCTGACCGGTCTCCTGTGAGGAAACCTCATTTGTCTTAGTCACAGTCGTCCAACACAGTACCTTCACTAAAATGTGGAGACTGAGATGGATCAGCCCAGGGAGAGAGAATAGATCTTTGTCTCCCCAACTAGAAGGAGAACATCCTGGAGAGCAGGAAGCAGATGCTGAATAGCCTCCATCCTCTCTTGGGTCAAGTACACGCTGCTGCTCACCAAATATTTTTTCCATGAGGAAAAGATAGCTTTCTATCACCTGAAAGAGTGACTCCAGTCTTGGAAGTCTGCCTCTAAGAAATGCCTCAGGCCTGTTCAGAAGAAGAAATCAAAAAGCAGTAGGAGAGCCCGGAACAGCCTTGGTGGCTCTCAGTAACTTAGCCAACTTAGCTTTTCATACAATAGTGCTAAATGCCCTGCCCTCTAAAGCCTTGCTATTCAAAGAGGAGTTTGAGCACCAGAGCTCCAACAGCATCTTCCTGCTTAAACACCTGGTGAAAATGTCAAATGCCAGCTTTGGCCCAGGCCTACCAAAGCAGAATCTGCATTTTAACCAGATCCCAAGGTGCCGTGTAGGCACCTGAGAGCTAAGAGGCCTGCAGTGGCCCAAGAAGCCCAAGGGCCAAGGGCAGCCCGGCTTTACCAAGACTTTGGCTCTCCAAAGTGCAGGTAGTTAATGCTGTACAGGTCCATGTCTTCGGTGTGCCAGGCAAAGGAGGTCTTCCACATGCCAAAGTACAGGTACGGGGTGTTCACACCCTCAATGGTGATCCCACTCTCCTTTTCCACCAAGTCCAGGATTGTTTTCAGCCGGCCAATATTCCACTCATCAACATGCTGCAAAGGAAATCAGAGTTGAGAGCAATTACAGTAAATATCAACTAAGGCTCTGCACCTACAAATCAGAAGAGGTCACAGGTGACTTGTCACCTCTAACAAAGATGTGGAATAATGTCAAAACAGCTTGGACCTGAAGACTGCAGCCCGCCTCACTCACTCTTCACATGGCCACCACTGGAATGGGCGCCATTAGACCTCTGAAGGGCAAATACCACTTGGTAAAGAAAACCAATATATGACAGGTGAATGAGGAGGAACAGCCAGCCTCCTGTTCTCAACCCCTGGAGGCAGAGCTTGATCTAAAGCTAAAGAAACTTAGGTCAAAATAGGAAAGGACTCCTAAACTACTGAATATATAACATGGGAGTTAACTATCCCAATTTGTGACTATTTGATCTCAATTTCTACTGGGCAGTGTCTTCAGTAAAAAGCCTACCATGTCACCCAACTCCTTTTCCTGAATTGTAACAGTCAGCTGCTTTTGTGCCTCCCCAGTCCAGATCCTTACAGTATCTCCCTGCCATTTACATCTCTTAAGTTTCACTTTCTGTCTTACTCTAAGTCTCACTTTCTGTTCTTTTCTGACTTAAAGAACTTGTCATCAACAAACTTGGAATCTATTTAAATCAATTCCTTCCTCCCAATAATTTATAAAAACATTAAATCAATCAGAGTGATAAGACCTGAAATACTCTACAGGGTTTTTAATCATCCAAAAACCATCCCAAATATTCCTTCCTTAGACCGTATCTAAGGCTGTTCTTTATGCTGAAAACGCTACACCCCAATCCAATGCAAATTGTGATAATAGCTTCTGCTAAAGAATCTTTTTAAAGGTGCTGAAAATCTAAATATGTTTCTCTTCTTAAATGTATATACCCCTTTCAGTAGATTAGTCAGTGATCTTTTTTCTGCAGGAACCACATTGCCTCTCCCCCAACATTTCATTAATGGTGATCCCACCCTTTCAAGAACTCATCACTACCACCCACAGACTATTCTAACAGCCCTTGCAAAGAAGGCCACATCCCCCAATTCACATGTAGAGTGGGAGAAATAAAATTCAGTCACATGCAAAAATCCCTACAATTAAGTGAGCACAAGGTCATCAGCTGGTGGTGGATCATTCCTTTGTTCAACCACTCATTCAGCAAGCAGCTTTTAGATGCCTACTATGTGCTGGGCAGATAAAAAACGGTATTAAATTACAAAACTCGGGATCCCTGGGTGGCTCAGCGGTTTAGCGCCTGCCTTTGGCCCAGGGCGTGATCCTGGAGACCCGGGATCGAATCCCACGTCGGGCTCCCGGTGCATGGAGCCTGCTTCTCCCTTTGCCTGTGTCTCTGCCTCTCTCTCTCTCTGTGTGACTATCATTAAATAAATAAATAAATAAATAAATAAATAAATAAATAAATAAATAAATAACAAAACTCGGTGATGTTTCCAGCAAGTCTCACCTTTTCATAGAGAGTGCCATTCACATCTGCACCATAGATTGGGGGATTAAACGTAAGATTTTTCCAGTATTTCCGTTCAAGCTCTTCAAACTCACTGTACCGTGGGGTACAGTACCTTTCAAAAGTAAACAAAGTGTTAACCCACTTACCAGGACTAAATTCATTAGGCATTATCAACAGCACAAGACACAATCCCTTGTTCTAGGGAAACCAAGCTATTTCAAGGCCTTCAAAGCTCCAATCCAGAGTAACTTTCTCAACATCCCTTCCATGAGCTCTGGGCCTGAGGAAGGTCATGTACATGAAGATGTGAAGCCCATCTTCTGTATGAGGCATAATACCCTCAACGCTTTCAAGAGCCCACTAAAATTTCATCTTGCCGGGATCAGGGGATCAGGGGATCAGGAGTGGCCTGGCCACCCAGAGCGAAAATAGGCTTACAAACTAGTGAGAACCAAGAATACAAATCCCTATATATCCACAGACAACCAAACCCCGCCAGCATGTGAAGAGCTGGGACCCTAAAACAGCATTTACTTCCCCGCATTCTGTATCGGAAATGGCTCCAAGAGGGCTCACCTGTATAGTCATTGCTACATTCGCAGCACCCTATGTAAATGGATAACTCAATAAATAATCACATCTAAAAACTAAGTATTTTAATAAAAATATAAAATATTCTCAGGCGCCTGGGTGGCTCAGCCAGTTAAGCATCTTGCCTTTAGCTCAGGTCATCATCTCAGGGTCCTGGGACTGAACCTGTATCAGACTCCCTGCTCTGCCGGGATTCTGCTACTCCCTCTGCCCCTCCCCCTGCTTGTGCTCATATGGACACTCTAATAAATCATATGTAAAATATATTCCTAAAAATATTAGATTTTTACATATCAAATGTTTTAGTTAGGAAAAAATCTAATTTTATATATGCATTCATACACATATAGCTGTCTGTATGTCTCTATATAAAAACATTAAAAATGGGGCACCTGGGTGGCTCAGTTGGTTAAGCATCTGCCTTCGACTCAGGTTATGATTTCAGGGTGTTAGAATCGAGCTCTCTGCCAGGCTCCCTACTAGGCAGGGAGTCTGCTTCTCCCTCTCCCCCTACTAGTGCTCTTTCCCTCTTTCACAAATAAATAAAATCTTTAAAAAATATATTAAAGGGCAGCCCGGGTGGCTCAGCAGTCTAACGCCGCCTTCAGCCCAGGGTGTGATCCTGGAGACCCAGGATCAAGTCCCATGTCGGGCTCCCTGCTTGGAGGCTGCTTCTCCCCCTACCTCTCTCTCTGTCTCTCTGTCTCTGTCTCTGTCTCTCTCTCTCTCTCTCTCTCTGTCTCTCATGAATAAATAAATAAAATCTTTTAAAAATAAATAAATAAAAATTAAAAATCTATAAAAATACCTATACTCTTTAGCTTAATTATCACAAACTAAGAATTTACTACAAAAAAATCTTTTAAAAAATTCAACCACTCAAAAAAAAAAAAAAAAAGTCAACCACTCAAAAAGTATTAACACAGCAATTTAAAAGTTATGTGTAGGGCAGCACTGGTGGCTCCGCCTTCAGCCCAGGGTGTGATCCTGGAGACCCGGGATGGAGTCCCACGTCCTGTTCCCAGCATGGAGCCTGCTTCTCCCTCTGCCTGTGTCTCTGCCTCTCCCTCTCTGTCTAATAAATAAATAAAATCTTTTAAAAAAAAGTGATATGTAAATTGAATAAATATTTGAAAATGCACATTATAATTCAAAAGGTAAAAAAAACATTATGAATGGATAGAAAAGAAGCGAAGACCCAAAACAAACTGTGTGGAGACAATGGGCTGAAGGGGGAAAAAAAAATCTTACTTTAAATACGGCCATACAAAAAAAAGGGAGGGGGGTAAATAAATAAATAAATAAATAGGGCCATACATTTTAATGTCAACCTATTGAATAATAAAGTCTAGGACTCTTAAGTTCCCTTTGAAATATAAGTACCTCTTCCACCTCCAACTGCTCTGCTTCATAAATTGCGATTTTTACCTGCTGGGTTTTCTTAAAGCTGGCTGACAATGCACATAGAAATTAAGGGGAAGAATTTATTGAATTTCAGACAAAGGGGAAAGACACAGGACTGCCTAATTGAAAAGAAGAGGTATCTTTAAAGAAAAGGCCTACCATATGTTGAGAAGAGAAACCAGACACAGGAGAGCGAGGCCTCTGGCTGAGCCCCATGTGAGCTCGAAGGCAGGCAAGCCTCCCACCGCATAGCTAGAAACCAGACATAAAGGATGGCACAGCCTTTCATCTGCAGAGCATGTCACACTTCTTGGACACGCTCTTACATAAATTTGCTCTTTAGACAGCAGGTTGGTCAGCAATGCAGATATTTTAAGAGTTAAGCTATCAATAAAACTGGAAAACAACATTCTGAACTGTGATAAGTCAAAGGAGAAGATGGCAAAACACAGAAATAGAACAAGATCTGATGTGAGAGAGCAATGATAAAGCACATGAAGTGGTGGTGCTCCCAGAAGCGTGAAAACTGGTGAGCTAAACATCCAGCTCTGGGATCATTCACAGCAAACACACAATCTAACACATCTGACTGGCTGAAATCAAGACGTATGTAGATCAAAAGGGCGCAGGGAAAAAAGCAAGAGAAAATAAAGGAATCCCTCGTGGACATTAAAAAAATCAAGGAGTAACACGGGAAGGGAGAAAGTCCAAGAAAGGATTAAGTAGGAGCAGTCAGAGCTCAATGAAAGAAACCACAAAATCACACTCTGTAAATCTGAGGTCAAATGAAAGCTAAGTATGAAAAACAACAGACAAGAAACCATGGAAAACAGCAGACCTATAGACCTACACAAAGACGTGTCTAACAGAGATAAGGATGTATGGATGAAGAGGAACGGAAGCAAAGGAAACAGCAACCAGGGGATCCCTGGATCCTGGTGGCTCAGCAGTTTAGTGCCTGCCTTTGGCCCAGGTGGTGATCCTGGGTTCCCGGGATCGAGTCCCACATCAGGTTCCCTGCATGGAGCCTGCTTCTCCCCTCTGCCTGTGTCTCTGCCTCTCCCTCTGTGTGTCTCTCAGGAATAAATAAAACCTTAAAAAAAAAAAGAAAGAAAAAGAAAGAAAAAGAAAACAGCAACCAGCTTGGCAGTTTGATCACACTTTTTTTTTTTCTTTTTTAAGATTTTATTTATTTATTTGAGAGACAGAGCAGTGAGAGAGAGAGAGTACATGAGTGTGGTGAGGGGCAGAGGGAGAAGCAAACTCACCACTGAGCAAGGAGCCCAATGTGGGGCTTGATCCCAGGACTCTGGGATCATGATCCAAGTCTAAGGCAGACGCTTCACTGACTAAGCCACCCAGGTGCCCAGTCATATTTTAAGTCAAAATAGAAGGGGACAGTGGCTAGTAGTGAGTAGTTTGAGCATGAAAAGACAGGAGGACCCAGAAGGAAGAGAAAAACCACTAAGGCAACCTTTCGATAAGCTGGTGTTATCAACACAGCTGGCCAAAACTCTTTTTGAACCAACTCCTAACTTTCTCCTTTACAACCCTACAATTTACCGGGGTCAGAGAATGATTCTGCCTCTGATGGAAGAACAATGGGATTACTTTAGGGAAGACTTATGGATGCGTTTAGACTGTGACACAGTACTGGGAGTAGTAAGGATGCTTCCATAAAAAGAGCAGAAAGGGAGACAGAGCTAGGGCTGAGGAAAGCATCCTTCAGCGGCTCGGCAGCGACCTTAGGAGACAACTATAAAGATCAGACGTTAGCTCCTAGGTGCTACTGCAGGCGGGAAGGGACGGGTTTTCACTCACTTATCACTATTGGCTATCTTGCGGAACTCTCGAACAGTCATGGCTTTCTTCTGGATGTTGTACTGAGTGAAGAGGCCAGACTGCCCTGTCACTAGCTGCTGGATGGGGGCAGGAATGACCAGATCATCAATATCATCATAGGACGATCGAGGTTTCCACTCCTTTGGAGGAACGACCTGTAGGGAACACAAGAAACAAAGAGATCAGAAATCTAGCAGGCCAGGTCCCAGCCCAGGTTGGGGATAGGCCGCTATTCAACCGAAAGGTCAATTTTACTATAAAGTGACTCTGATTTAACCAAGTATACCCAAACATAGCAAGTCAGGCTGTTGTGCTAACCCTGATCCAATTCAGTCACCAATTGGCTGCCTCATTGCAATGACCAAAATAAGTAATACTCATTCTAAGCTCAGTATCTTATCTGGACATCAAGACAAGAGCTGGGGGTTGATTCTCATAATCTAACAGAAAGTGCACATAAAGAACCAACTTGCTAACAGAGTGCTAGATGAGACTGAAATGGGAACAAGGTAGATGGTATAAGCCTCAGTGACAGGTACAAACACTAAAGCACACATCTCTGCCATGAGAATGGAAGCAGCACAGCAGCTGGCCCTGGGACACTGGCTCTTTACTTTGCTTAGGCTCTTTATTTCTCTTTAAAGACTCCAAGCAGCTCCCGCCCTCCCTAAAAGATGCTTGCTTCAGATGTTAACAAAAGGAATTAACTTACAAATAGGACAGTATACACTCAACACCCAGCCTGGCTTTTCGTGAAACTCAGTTCTTTCATCCACCTTTTAGGAAAAATTCCTGCTGCCCTAAGGAACAACCCCACCCACCCTCACCTTGGCCAGCCCAGCCCGATGAGCTCCTTGGGATTCAATGTAGGCCATGTATCGACTGAAGTTCCGGAACTCCTCCATGGTTGGGTAAAACGTCATTATCCGAGCACTGGGATTCAGAGTTTCAGATTCAGAAGCCATCTTCCTTCCTTTTTGAGGTCACTCTGGTCAGACAGGAATCTGAAGAAATACATGAAGAGCATAAACTGTAGGGACGCTGGGTGGCTCAGTGGTTGAGTGTCTGCTTTCAGCTCAGAGTGTGATCCTGGATTCCCAGGGCTGAGTCCTGTATTGGGCTCCTTGCATGGAGCCTGCTTCTCCCTCTGCCTCTCTTTCGGTGTCTCTCGTGAATAAATAAATAAATTCTTTTTTTTTTTTAAGAGCATAAACTGTAATTTGAATTAAATGTTGGGTATATCAGGGCAGATGGGTAATTGAGTGATGGATATTAAGGAGGCAGGGCACTTGTAATGAGCACGGGGTGTTATAAACAAGTGATGAAATCACTAAATTCACACCTGAAACTAATATTTCACTGTATATAAAATTAACTGAATGGAATTTTTAAAAACTTGATAAAAAAAAAAACGCTTGGAATGTCAATGCTGAAACAACAAAGGATGTAGAAATCCTGAAGTTTTAAGACCTCACACCTTGAATCTGCCTCTAGATAGGTTACTTAAGTAAACAAAAACAGAGTGAGAATCCAATGTATCAAAATTGTAAGTATTCAAATCTCATTTAAATGGAGACACTGTTTCAGCTAAAATCTGTTACTAGATTGTTGTACTTAACAATACTAAAGCTGCCCTGCCCTCTTTTATCTTTTCCAATTGCTCCCTTATCCACCTTTGATAACTGCTTCAGGATGTATTAAACAATGTATTAGATTAAAAAAAACAAACTATGGGCTCCCTTTCAGGGCACAACCTAAAACAAGATTCTAGATTCCTTTTTTTTTTTTAATTTTTTTTTTATTTATATATGATAGTCACACACAGAGAGAGAGAAAGGCAGAGACACAGGCAGAGGGAGAAGCAGGCTCCATGCACCGGGAGCCCGACGTGGGATTCGATCCCGGGTCTCCAGGATCGCGCCCTGGGCCAAAGGCAGGCGCCAAACTGCTGCGCCACCCAGGGATCCCAAGATTCTAGATTCCTAAGGCAAGTTACTTGGCCATAAGATTATAGAGTTTTAAGAGTTAAAAAAGCACTCTGATATTTGTATTTAAAACCCCTAAAATGAGGGATCCCTGGGTGGCGCAGCGGTTTGGCGCCTGCCTTTGGCCCAGAGCGCGATCCTGGAGACCCGGGATCGAATCCCACATCGGGCTCCCGGTGCATGGAGCCTGCTTCTCCCTCTGCCTGTGTCCCTGTGTCTCTGCCTCTCTTTCTCTCTCTCTCTGTGACTATCATAAATAAATTTTAAAAAATTAAAAAAATAAAAAATAAAACCCCTAAAATGAGATTGTTCTCTAAACCAAAACATCATTTCAGCAATACATAAGGTCAAGCTGGAGACTAGTTCAACTACACAGTACCCAGAATTCAAAGGACAAAATTTAAATGGGCGATAAAGGGGATCCCTGGGTGGCGTAGCGGTTTGGCGCCTGCCTTTGGCCCAGGGCGCGATCCTGGAGACCCGGGATCGAATCCCACGTCGGGCTCTGGGTGCATGGAGCCTGCTTCTCCCTCTGCCTGTGTCTCTGCCTCTCTCTCTCTCTCTCACTGTGTGCCTATCATAAATAAATAAATAAAAATTTAAAAAAAAAAATAAATAAATAAATGGGCGATAAACTGGCAATACAGGGCACACTTCAAACTGACCGGAAAAGGTGAAACACTATGCTCCTAGATGAGGCCTTCGACTAAGTGGGTGCATCCCCATTGCCTGATTAACACGACTGATGACTTCAAATGAGTAAGAACCAGGCACAAGATCTAAAAGAAGCCACTTTAGGAGCAAACATTTCCCTGACTCCTCCAGTCTGGGCCCCAAGGCCATGGCAGTTCAGCTCCCAGGGTTCCCTTGAGAGCTGGAGAGCTCAGAAGGAAACTACAGCACCTCCAACCTGCCAGCAACCTACTAACACACTGGGAAGCCAGGATGACACAAAACTGTCTAAGCCCCATTACCCACATCTCTCAAGCTTCCATTTCACCAAAAAATAGTGTTCTTGGCCAGGAGCTTTTCAGGCGCCTCCCCAAAACTTTACAGAACAGCTAGACTGTTAACCCCATTTTACATAGCAGGACTTTCCCCCCCCAGTCCTGCAACTCATCCGCACTGCTTCTTCCATTACTCTGTGCTGCCTACTGTATAATTTCCACCTAGAAGCAGCCCTTTGCAAGGGCAGATCCAAGTGTGGAGGAACCTCAAGTTCGATCAATTTTAAAGACTGTCTTTTTCAGAATTACAAAACCTTGCTTCAGCCTAATTTGATGAAAACATCCTAATCGTGTGAACACAGTGCTAGGCCTGGAACGGGGCTTCATCTGCCTCTGGACTTAGTCATCTTTGTACGCCTGGAACCTAGAACAATGCACGGCTCGGCGCAGACACTCCGTAACTGTTGAATAACTGATTCCCTCGCCCCCACTTCGCTCGCTCATTGCCTTTCTCCGACCCGAGGATTCCCTTCCCCCCACCTCTCCCCTGGGGGAAGCTCCGGTGCCCCGACTCTTTCATGTCCCCCATTCAGCAACAAAGCCTGGTGTGGTTCAAGAGTACCGGCTCCGGAACCCAAACAACTCTGGATTCAGATCCGGTCTCTGCCATTCGTTGGCTGTGTGACCTTGGCTGTGTGAGCTGCCCGAGTCTCAGTTTCCCCACCTGTAAAATGGGGATCCCGACCTCCTCGCCCAGCAGGGCTGCTCCGATGAACTCAGATGATGCAAGCGAAACGCTGAGCACTAGGCCCGGCACTTAAGAACTCAATAAAGGTCGCCGCTGCTAACACCCGCCTCTAACTGCCGCCCCGCCCCTCGAAGCTGCCCCCCACGGTACCCCCCCAGGGCAGCCCCCCGCTCCCGGGGCCCCCCCACCTCACCGCGTCCAGGGCCAGCCCCTCCCGGCCCCGCCGCCTGGGCGAGTGAGGCCCGGCCGCAGGAAGAAGAAAATAAGGCCCAGGACACCCGCCTCCCTTCCCGACGTGCATTGGCCACAGGAGATTAGAAAGGACCAATCTCGGGATGCATTTCGGGGCCGCGGTCCGCATTGGGCAAGGAGCACGCCTATCACTCGGCGCTGACGGCAAGCCCCCCGCCCCTCCCCCACCGGAGCTCACGGTCACAGGGACGGCTGCAACGCACCCAGAGCACTCGGAAGCCGTACGGTCCTTACCCGCCAGCCCTCCGCCCCTGCAGGGCCCGGGCCCGGCTCCCGCGGTCGCCGGCGGCCGCGCGCTCCACTCCTCCAGCCGGCGGAGGACGGAGCTCCGCCTCCCCCAGAAAGTCGGCCCCTGCGCAGCCGCGCGGCCCTGACCAATGGGAGCCCGCTGGCGCTCGGCAAGCAGCCAATGGGAGTGCGTCTATGATCTGCTCCGCCAATGAGCGCCGGGTCGGGCTGTTGCCAGGAGGAAAAGCCGCGCCGCCCGGCTCTGCGGCCACTGAGCATCTTGGCTGAGCCGCGGGGCGGGCCAATCACAGGCGGCCATCCCCCCCTCCCCACCCCCGCACCCCCCCGGTCCCCGGGGTGGAAAGAGGCGAGTGCCTGCAAGTGGGACGCTCGGCGAGGGTCGGGGCCGCGGGGTACTCGTGGGGTGCTCGCGGGATGCTCGTGGGATGTGACTAGCGAAGAGTCTAGGGGCCTCCCCAAGGTGGGGACTCCCCAGGTGGCAGAGCGCTGGGAGCCCTTGGGGGCCGCTTCCGAGATCTGATAGGGTGACCAGCTTGGCCCTTTTTGCCCGAGACTGCCTTGGCTTTTCTTTCTTTTTCTTTTTCTTCTTTCTTTCTTTTTTTTTTTAAGATTTCATTTATTTATTCATGAGAGACACAGAGAGAGAGGCAGAGGCACATGCAGAGGGAGAAGCAGGCTCCATGCAGGGAGCCCGACGTGGGACTCGATCCCGGGACCCCAGGATCACGCGCCCTGGGCCGGAGGCAGGTGCTCAACCGCTGAGCCACCCGGGGATCCCTGCCTTGGCTTTCAAAACTGGAAGGCCCGTGTCATGGGAAACCTCCCACTCGCCGGCAGAACCAGACATTTCCTGAAGGGGAGACAGCTCTGAAGGGGGAATGTCCTTAGGGTCATTAAGAGAAGAGTTGTTCAATGAGCGGGGATTTGGGGGTCATTAGGAGCAGCTCTTGGGGCGTGGGAGAAGGTCCTGGGAGTCATTACACATACTTCTGGAAAGTTGAGGGGGTGCCTAGAAGTCATTAGGAACTTCCTAAGGGGCACTGAGGCGCCCTAAGGAGCCCCCAGATTATCGCGGATGGTGGGCCAGGAAGCCTACTGAACGCTCTGATAGGCCCAATAGAAAAGTAGAATAATCACAACCAGAATTATAAAAAAGTGGCCACAATTACCCATAGGTGAGCTATGATGCAGTGCCCTGTAAAGAGCTATGGAGTCAGATCTGTGTTCAAAATCCACCCCTCCTCTGAGCTTGGGTTTTCCCATCAGTAAAATGGAAAAGATAATACCTGCCTTGCGGGATTGTTGCAAAAAGGAAGGGTAATAAATGTTGGCCAAAAGGATGGTATTACCTAGAGTGGCGGAGGTAGAACAATCATGAGGCTGGGCACATGCACCCAAAAAAACCCAAACCAAACCAAAAAAACAACAAAGCAGAGTTATATTGGGGGAAAATTTTTTAAAAAGGAATGATCATTGATAGTTGTGTGGGCAATCAATAGTCTTTCACAACAATTAAAGTTGTTCTCTCCAGACCTAGTAAGGTATTAGCTACTAGATTATACTGGGTAGCTCACAAAATTGTTAAGAGCTTGAAGAATCCAACCTGGAAGGTTCTTAATGAGGAAAAGAACCCCAAATCATGCCAAAGAATTCATCGGCGGGTCTCCTTGCTGCTGCCACGAAATAAGATGCTGCAGCGGGCCTTCCCAGCTCCCCTGACCTGGGCATGGATACAGTTGCTAGTCGGGCTGTCACTGCCAACTACTTTGTGAATGTGATCTTGCTACATTTCCCAATGTTGCCAAAGAGGAGTTTCCAAGAGTCACTGCTACTTTGTATCACCAGCTTCCAGTTGGTGTGTGCATATGGTAGTTGAAGCCTGGCTATCTGGAAGTCCTCCCATTTCCCTGACCAGTTTATCTCAGTCACCTTTTTAAGCTCATCTTTACTGTCCCACCTCTTAATGTTGATATTTACAGCAAAACTAATATGGTAAAAGAAGCCAAAAGTGGGGTTACCTTTGAGTGGGGGACAGGGAATGATGGGGGAGTAGCATAAAGAATGCTTCCAAAAGGAAAGAAAGTTTCTGGGGTGTTAAGGTGTTAGTAATGTCAGGGGAATTTTTTGGGTTTGGGGTGGGGGTTTTTAAATTTGGGGGGGGGAGGGGGCAGCCCAGGTGGCTCAGCTGTTTAGCGCCACCTTCAGCCCAGGGCCTGATCCGAGAGACTCAGGATGGAGTCCCATGTCAGGCTCCCTGCAGGGAGACTGCTTCTCCCTCTGCCTGTGTCTCTGCCTCTCTCTCTCTCTCTCTGTGTCTCTCATGAATAAATAAATAAAATATTTTTTAAGTAAAATAAAAATAAAAAATATTTTTTTTGTTTTGGTTTTGTTTGTTTTAGTAGTATTCTAACGTAGTTTCTTGATCTGGATGGTGGTTATTACACTGGTATGTTCATATTTTAAATTTTCTTTGAGCTGTACACTTATAAGTTGTCCATAACATTTAATGTACATGATACCTTAATTTTTTTTGATACCTTAATTTTTTAAAAGATTTATTTATTTCCATGAATGGGTGACAGGCACTGAGGGGGGCACTTGACAGGATGAACACTGGGTGTTATTCTGTATGTTGGCAAATTGAACACCAATAAAAAATAAATGTATTATTAAATAAATAAATAAATAAATAAATAAATAAATAAATATTTCCTTCCAAGAAGGAAAAAACATGTTTATTTATTTCCTGTAAGGGAGAGAGGTAGTGGGAGAGGGAGTGAGAGTCCCAAGCAAACTCCTCACTGAGAGCAGAGCCCCAACTCCAGCTTGATTCCACGACCCCAAGATCACGACCTGTGCTGAAACCAAGATTCAGACACATAACCAACTGAGCCACCCAGATGCCCCATGATACCTTAATTTTTTTTTTTTTTAATTCATGATAGACACAGAGAGAGAGAGAGGTAGAGAGACAGGCAGAGAGAGAAGCAGGCTCCATGCTGGGAGCCCGACGCGGGACTCAATCCCAGGACTCCAGGATCATGCCCTGGGCCAAAGGCAGGCGCTAAACCGCTGAGCCACCCAGGGATCCCCTACCTTAATGTTTTTAATTACAAAATTAATCTTTAATTAAAAAAAAAACTAAAGAACTGAAAATATGTTTCTGTGCTTGTGGCTCTCTGTCTCTTGCCCTCTTCTCTCATTCTACAAGCTCTCCTTAGATGTTTCTGATTTCACAAGTCACTAGCAGTATGACCTGGGGCCAGTTACTTAATTTCTCTAATCCTCAATTATAACTAAAATTGGAACAGTACTTCTCTTTCTTGGTTGTGAGAGCTGAACAAGATAATGCAGGTAAAGTACTTAGAAGTCAAACTGGCACATATTGAGTGCTCCGTAAATGTTAGCTGTGGAATGGATGGTGGTGGTGGTGGTAATAATACAAAGCACTTAACCTAAAGCCTGAAACAAGAGTTCAAAACACTTAAACTCTCAGGCTTCACTCACGTGCACACTGATGAAACCCATTCCGTACTCCAGCACGATCTTCTCCCCTGTGCTCTGATCCTACCTCTGTGCTCCCCTGTGCTCAGATCCTACCTCATCCTCCTACCTCTGGATCCCTTCTGCTGGATTCCTACAGGTACCTAAAACCCACATGCTCAATTAAGAATTAATGTATTTGCCCCACAAATGAGCTCCACCTCTTAGGTTTCCTATCTCAGTTAGTGGAGCAGTCATCCACCCAATCGCCTGAGCCAGGAACTGGTGTGTAAGCAGTGACTCCTTGATGCAGTCTATTGCCTCACCCTGCACAGAGTTCCACAAACAAGTGTTCTGCAAGTGCCTGGATTTGTTACGTGTCCATCTTCCTCCACTAGGCAAAATCTCTCAAGAGCATCACTTCAGTCTTATTGATATTATCATTTAGGAATGTGTTCCATCACCAAAAATAGAAAACCCTAGCAACAGTGGCTTAGATAAATACAGAGGGTTTTTTTCCCCCCTCACGTGTAATAAGAAGGCTGAAGGGAAGTTTGGTTTGGTTTTGTTTTGTTTGTAAATGAAGGGAGGTATCTATTGGCATTCGCTCAATGCTCAACAAAGTCACCAAAGAGTCAGGCTGCTTCCACCTTTCTCTATACTTCACAACCTGGCTTTGGCCCTCAGAGGTGTGCACCTCATGGTTGGAAGGCGACTGCTGAAGCTCCAGATATCCCATCTCCTTCATGGGGATAAGGAGGAAACAGTACCAGCAGCCGGGTGTCCGGAAGCACCTGACTCCTAATCGAGGGTCATGAGTTTGAGCCCCACGATGGGTGTAAATATTACTTTAAAAATTTTGGGGGGAGGGCAGATAGGGTGGCTCAGCAGTTTAGCACCTGCCTTCAGGCCCAGGGCGTGATCCTGGAGTCCCAGGATGGAGTCCCATGTCGGGCTCCCTGCATGGAGCCTGCTTCTCCCTCTGCCTGTGTGTCTGCTTGTCTGTCTCTCTCATGAATAAATAAAATCTTTAAAATATATATATATTTTAAAGATTTTTAAAAATTTATTTATTCATGAGAGACACAGGCAGAGGAAGAAGCAGGCTCCATGCAGGAAGCCTGATGTGGGACTTGATCCTGGAATTCCGGGATCACACTCTGAGCCGAAGGCAGATGCCCAACTGCTGAGCCACCCAGGCATCGGCAGTAAATTAAAAAAATCTTGAAAACAAAAAACAAAAAACAGAACCATATAAATAGAACCATATAATATATGCTCTTTGTATCTGGCTTTTTTTCCCTAAAATTTTATTTAAATTTAATTAGTTAACATATAATAATGTATTATTAGTTTCAGAGGTAGAGGTCAGTGATTCATCAGTCTTTAACAAATTCTTTTTTTTTTTTTTTAATTTATGATAGTCACAGAGAGAGAGAGAGAGAGAGGCAGAGACATAGGCAGAGGGAGAAGCAGGCTCCATGCACTGGGAGATTCGATCCCGGGTCTCCAGGACCACGCCCTGGGCCAAAGGCAGGCGCTAAACCCCTGCGCCACCCAGGGATCCCCTGATTCATCAGTCTTATACAACACCCAGTACTCATTACCTCACATGCCCTCCTTAATGCCCATCATCACCCAGTTGCCCCATCTCCCCACCCCCTTCCTTCCAGTGACCCTCAGTTTATGATTGAGTCTCATGGTTTGTCTCCCTCTTTGATTTCATCTTATTTTATTTTTTCCTCTCTTCCCCTATGATCCTCTGTTTTGTTTCTTAAATTCCACAAACGAGTGAGGTCATATGATAATCATCTTTCTCTGATTGATTTATTTCACTTCACCTAATACCTTCTAGTTTCATCTATGTTATTGTAAATGGCAAGATTTCATTCTTTTTTTTTTAATAAAGATTTTATTTATTTATTCATGAGAGACAGAGAGAGAGGCAGAGACACAGGCAGAGGGAAAAGCAGGCTCCATGCAGGGAGCCCGATGTGGGATTTGATCCCAGGTCTCCGGGATTGCGCCCTGGGCCAAAGGCAGGCGCCAAACCGCTCAGCCCCCCAGGGATCCCCTTAAGATTTTATTTTTAAGTAATCTCTACACCCAACCTGTGACTTGAACTCACAACCCCGAGATCAAGAGACCTGCGTTCTACCTACTAAGCCAGCCCAATGCCCTCTTGTTGTACTATTTTTTTTTTAATTTTTTTTTTTTTTTTTTAGTTTATTTATGATAGTCACAGAGAGAGAGGCAGAGACACAGGCAGAGGGAGAAGCAGGCTCCATGCACCGGGAGCCCGACGTGGGATTCAATCCCTGGTCTCCAGGATCGCGCCCTGGGCCAAAGGCAGGCGCCAAACCACTGCGCCACCCAGGGATCCCTCTCTTGTTGTACTATTATTAGCTAGGATGCCATGGGAAGTTACTCAGCCGAAACAGGAGGGGAAGGGACAGAAGCAGGGAAGGAATGTGTTTTGTTTTGCAGAACCAACAGTTCCAGCCAAGGAGACACCCAATTAGTTTTTTCGCTTGATAACCTCTTGCTAGGTACATCTCTCCCAATAGCCCCTTACATGAGCCAGTTCTGAGATGGGTTGGAGCTTCAGACACACACAGAAGCCCCACCCCCACCCCTGACCCCCACAGTTGTCCTGAGGTTCCCTTTAGCTCATTATAATACTACGATCTTCTCCCTTGTGTGTTTTATTTGTTTTCCTCCATTTTTTGGACATAAAATGTATGCACCAGTGTATTGACATATTAGGAATGCACAATTGAACGGAAAATGCTTACGCAAGCTCCCTGACCCTGTCCCCTATTAAACTGAATAAAAATGTCCTCTGCTAATCCCATGGGGAGACAGTGCTTTAAGCACCATCTCTCCGTCTCCTTACTTGTAACAAGAAAAAGTTATTTGCCTTCCACATTTTCTTGGGTTGTGTTTAATTTGATGCACTCCAAGGAGCAAACTCTCTGAGTTAGGTTACAGTATTGATTAACCGTAATTTGGGCTGTTTCCACTTTTTGGCTATTATAAATAGAACTTCTATAAACATTTATGTGCAAATCTTTGTATTGAACATGTGTTTTCCTTTCTCTTGGGTAGATAATTAAGGGTGGGATTTCTGTGTTGCAAAGTAAATTTATATTTATCTTTTAAAAAACTACCAAACTGTTTTCCAAAATGGTTGTACCATTTTACATTTCCATTAACAATAGGCGAGGATCCCCATTTCTCCATATCCTTGTCAACATTTGTTATTATCTGTCTTTCTGATTATAGCCATTCTAAGGAGTGTAAAATGGTGTCCTCATTAGGGATTTGATTTCCATTTCTCTAATGATTAACGACTTTGAACATCTTTTCATATGCTTATTAGCCACTCATAGCTTCTCTGGTGAAATATCCATTTAAATCCTTGGTCCAGGGCAGCCTAGGTGGCTCAGCGGTTTAGTGCTGCCTTTGGTCCAGGGTGTGATCCTGGAGACCCAGGATTGAGTCCCACATCAGACTCCCTGCATGGAGCCTATTTCTCCCTCAGCCTTTGTCTCTGCCCCCAGCACCCTCTGTGCCTCTTGTGAATAAATAAATAAAATCTTTAAAAAAATAAAAAAAAAATCTTTGGTCCATTTTTCCCCCTTCTGCCCATTTTTTAATTGAATTTTCTTAACATTGAGTTGTAAGAGTTCTTTATATATTCTGGATACGGGATCCCTGGGTGGCGCAGCGGTTTGGCGCCTGCCTTTGGCCCAGGGCGCGATCCTGGAGACCCGGGATCAAATCCCACGTCGGGCTCCCAGTGCATGGAGCCTGCTTCTCCCTCTGCCTGTGTCTCTCTCTGTCTCTCTCTGTGTGTGTGTGTGTGTGACTATCATAAACAAATAAAAATTTATTTAAAAAAATATATATATATTCTGGATACAAGTCCTTTATCAGATATAGGCTTTGTAAATATTTTCCCTTATTCTGTGACTTGTCTTTTCATTTTAATAGTGTCTTTTGAAGCACAAATGTGGTTTATTTTTATTTTTTTAAAGATTTTATTTATTTATTCATGAGAGACACACACAAAGAGAGAGAGAGGCAGAGATACGGGCAGAGGGAGAAGCAGGCTCCATGCAGGGAACCTGATGTGGGACTCGATCCTGAGTCTCCAGGATCACGCTCTGAACCAAAGGCAGGCACTTGACTGCTGAGCCACCCAGGCATCCCAGCACAAATGTTTTTAATTTTGACAAAGTCTAATTTACTGAAAAAAGAATATATGAATTGTGCTTTTAGTGCATTGACATGAACATTCATATAGTTCTACTCTGCCTGTAAAATATATCCCAAATCCAGCTCATTCCTCCAGTTCCACATTCCTCCAGGTGTTAATGCTTGCTCCTTCTTCTGTTTCAGAGCCTTGCCGACATGTCACCTCCCCAGTGAAGCCTTCCTTGACCACCACTATATGCTTTATTTATTTTTCTATCACCTCTCCCCATTAGAATGTCTGCTACAGGAATCCCTGGGTGGCTCAGCAGTTTTGTGCCTGCCTTTGGCCCAGGGCGTGATCCTGGAGTCCTGGGATTGAGTCCCGCGTTGGGCTCCTGGCGTGGAGCCTGCTTCTCCCTCTGCCTGTGTCTCTGCCTCTCTCTCTATCATAAGTAAAAATAAATCTTAAAAAAAAAAAAAAAAGTCTGCTCCACGAGGGTGGGGATCTGTGTTTTGTTCACCACTATCTTGAGCGCTTAGGTCAGCCCCAGCCCTTCGTGCTAAATATTTGTTGATAGTCCTTAATTTCATCATCATAATAAACTTCTGAAGAAGACTTTGGGACTGTCCCCATTTTATAGCTGATGGATTTAGGATGCTGGGAGTTTCGCTCACTGGAACACTGGACCTGAGGGTATTTGCTGAATAGAGGACTGAGAGGGCTGCAGGAGTAAGCTGACGGGAAGGACTGTTTGTATGCTAATGATGCTTTTGGTCTTCACCTCTGGGTCAAGTCTTCTTCCATCCTTTGCCTGTGGGCACTGGTTACTAGACTTAAAAAACCTTTCTCTCCGGAGCTTTGGAGGCTCTGGGCAAAGCGCCTGACACTAGCTGCTCGGAAAAGAAGCCTTGATCGGTGAGCAACAGGAACGCGGTGACTCAGCCTTGACCTGCTCAGCCCGGTTGGCTGGGGGCGGGCCTTGAGGGTCTGCAGCCAGGTCAGTCCAGGTAAGTAAAGAGAATTCAGCTTTGCAGACAAGGTCAGCTGGAAAGACCAGGGCCTTCTAGCCTATGAAAAATAAAAACAATGGGGCACCTGGGTGGTTCAGCGGTTGAGCATCTGCCTTAAGCTCAGGGGGTGATCCCAGGACCCTGGGATCGAGTCCCACATTGGGCTCCCTGCATGGAGCCTGCTTCTCCCTCTGCCTGTGTCTCTGCCTCTCTCTCTCTCATGAATAAATAAATAAAATCTTAAAAAGAAACATAAGAACACAAATATAAAAATGTTTCGAGGCAGACACATAGATACCCAGAAATACACCCTGGATTCTTCCATTTAATAAAAGCGTGATTTTTCTTCCTAGCCCTGACCTCTTTTCCTGCTCTGCAGAGGATGCCTCAGTGTCAGAGGCAAAGGCACAGAGAGCCTTGGTGAGCACCCAGGACAACAGGCACCCCAGGAGCCACTTCCACCTCCCTTCGGCCCTTTATTCTTTGCTTCCGCCAACTGTTCTATTTTGTTTTTGTTTTGTTTTGATCTCAGGCACCAAAATGTCTTCATCTCAAGGCCAGATCCCATCCATTCTTCAAGGCGTGACTCCAATTCTACTTCCATTTGTGCATTTTATTTGTTGTTGTTGTTGTTCACAGCTTTTAAAATAAGCTCCAATTGGGATCCCTGGGTGGCGCAGTGGTTTGGTGCCTGCCTTTGGCCCAGGGCGCAATCCTGGAGACCCGGGATCGAATCCCACGTCGGGCTCCCGGTGCATGGAGCCTGCTTCTCCCTCTGCCTGTGTCTCTGCCTCTCTCTCTCTGTGTGACTATCATAAATAAATAAAAATTAAAAAAAAATAAAAATAAATAAATAAAATAAGCACCAATTTTGTGCTGATTCTAGGGGCCCAAAGATGGAGACAACTCTCATGGTCCACTGGGAAGGCATCTCAAACTCAACAAAAGCAAACTCTTGGTTCTCCCCTCAGCCTGCTCCTCCCTCAGTGGTCTCGTCTCAGAAAAGGCACCGTACTCCTCTAGGTGTCCAGCCCCTCTAGTCTTCTCTTGCGGCCCACCCTCAATCCGACTTGCCTTACTTTCAAAACTCCATCCCACATCCCCCCTCCCCTCCCCACGCCCGTCACTGCTGTCCCATGTCAAGCCATAGGACAGTAACCGTTGCCCCTTCCAATCTGTTCACATGGCAGCAGAGTGATCTTTCCAGAAAGCAAGTCTGACCTCACCATTCTATTGAAAACCTTTTGAATCTTCCTAAGTCCCTTGCCTTGGCCGACCAGGCCCTGAGTGCACAGGCCCCGACCCACTCTCCCCTCCACCCTGTACACTGTGGTGCTCTCTGGGCTGCAGGCCTGCTGGCCTTTGCCCCGCTTTTCTAAAGCACTCCTTCAGGGAGCTGTGTTCTCTCCCACCTCGGGGCCTTTACTAAAGACGACTTCCTCACAGAAGCCTCCCCACGCCAGTCCTGTACTGCTTTCATTGCATTTGGTGCTTTGCTCACAGAGCACGGCATCCGGGAGAGTTTGTAATCATAGGATTTCTGGGACTGGTGTCTGCTTCCCACAAGACCAAGCATCTAAGGGGAGGGACTTTGTTTTCCACCATTGAATCCCATCACTTTGTGCAGAGCCTGGCTCAGGTAACATCCTGGAATATTATTTCTGGGAAGGGATGCATGAATGAAGCCACATGGACTGCAATTTGCATAGCATGTAAGCATTCCGGCTCTGGAGTCACACAGATACAGGTTTATTTTATTTTACTCATTTATTTTTAAGATTTTTTATTTTTATTTATTCATGAGAGACACAGAGAGAGGCAGAGACACAGGTAGAGGGAGAAGCAGGCTCCATGCAGGGAGCCGGAGCCCAATGTGGAACTCGATCCTGGGACCCCAGGATCACGCCCTGGGCCAAAGGCAGGCGCTAAACCACTGAGCCACCCAGGCGTCCCTACTCATTTATTTTTAAATATTTTATCTATTTATTTGAGAGAGAGAGTGAGAGAGCACAAGAGGTGGAGAGGGAGAAGCAGGCTGCCCATCGAGCAGGGAGCCCGACGTGGGGCTCAACCCCAGGACCCTGGGTCATGACCTGAGCTGAAGGCAGCCGTTCAACTGACAGCCATCTGGGCACCCCAGCTCCAGGTTTATATCTAGGTTCTTCTATTCCCTTCCTGTGTGACTTAGGGTGAATCCCTCCATCTCTCTGAATCTTAGCCTTCAGCTGCAAAAGGAGATAATATACAACCAGCTATATAGGGCTGTTGCAGGAATTGAATTTTAGCAACATATGGGGTGGCTGGCTCAGTCAGGGAAGCACGCTACAACGCTTCATCCTGGAGCTGTGAGTTCAAGCCCCATGTTGGGCATGGAGCCTACTTCAAAAAATAAAAACATAAATTTTAACAACACAGAGTGCTTGTCAATTTAAGGGGTTAGTAAGGTATCAGGTGTCATTACAGCAGGTGGTAAGTATGTGGCATGTTTGTTGGATTTAAGTGTTCAGGACCACACAGAAGCTCAGATAGGAGCTGCTGCAGAGGCTGCCCTGGGGTGAGGGTGGAAGAAGCCTTCCCTGCAGAGGGGGTTTGGGCCACAGGGAAACTGAGGGGTACCCCCAGTTCTGGGGTCAAAAACCTCCCTGTGGGTCAAAGTCTAGTCCAGATCCTAAAGAGTCTTATTTATTTATTTATTTTTTTATTTATTTTATTTTTTTAGTCTTATTGATTTATAAAATAAAATACTAGGGGGCAGCCTGGGTGGCTCAGCAGTTTGGCACTGCCTTCAGACCAAGGAGTGATCCTGGAGACCCAGGATCGAGTCCCATGTTGGGCTCCATGCATGGAGCCTGCTTCTCCCTCTGCCTATGTGTCTGCCTCTCTCTGTGTATGTCTCTCATAAATAAATAAAATATTTTAAAAATAATAAAGAATAAAATAAAATAAAATACTGGGGACAGCGGGGTGGCTCAGTCGGTGAAACATCTGCCTTTGGTTCAGGTCTGACCTCTAGGTCCTGGGATGGAGCCCTGTGTTCGCTCACGGCTCAGCAGGGGAGTCTGCTCCTCCCTCTGCTCCTCCCCACTCTCCTGCACTCTCTCTATTTATTTATTTATTTATTTATTTATTTATTTATTTATTTATTTTTTAATGCACTCTCTTTTTTTTAAAAAAAAAGATTTTATTTATTTAATCATGAGAGATACACAGAGAGAGAGGCAGAGGAACAGGCAGAGAGAGAAGCAGGGTCCATGCAGGGAGCCCGATGTGGGACTCGATCCCGGGTCCCCAGGATCACACCCTGGGCTGCAGGCGGTGCTAAACCGCTGAGCCACCCAGGCTGCCCTGCACTCTCTCTCTAATAAATAAAATCTTTAAATAGTAATTTTTAAAAATCCTGTTGGGGCCCCAGGGTGGCTCAGTTGGTTAAGCGTCCGACTCTTGATTTTGGTTTAGGTCATGATCTCAGGGTCTCGAGACAGAGCCCTGGCATTGGGCTCCATGCTCAGCGGAGAGTCAGCTTGAGGTTCTCTCCCTCTGCCCCTCTCCCTGTACTCTCTGTCTCTAAGAAATAAAGAAATCTTGAAAAATATATACTGTTGCTTGGTAAATCTCCATTTGAGCCATTGGTGCAGTTGGCGTGGGGGAAGGGAAGCAAGCAGCTCATCAGGGAGAGGGCAGTCTGGTGTGATGGCTACAGGCCCTTTCTTAGGTGAGGTGGTTGGGGGATGAGAAGTCCTGCTAGGAGCTGACGAGGGTGTGTGCTCAGGGTGGGAGCTGAAGGAAGGCCTTGGAGGAGGGGAGAGAGGAGATTCTGAGGGCAGCCCCAGCCAGAATTCCTCCTGACAAATTAGATTTACTTTTTGCCTCAGGCCAGGGCAAACACCTTCTCTTTCATCCACTTAGCAGACATATATTGAGTCCCTACTCTGGGCCAGAGAAGCTGGGAGGCAAGTGAGACGTGGTCCTTGGAAGTTCACAGTCCACTGGAGGAGACAGATGAATCAAACCATAATTATAATGTCAATTTGCATTTCCTTTCTGCACTGCAGCCTGGATAATTTCTTTGGTATTTTTTCCTATTTTAGTTTAGTGAACAGCTGAAGAAGCAAGAATAATAATTTCAGCATAGTGCTATGGTTACTGGACCAACAACACAGCTGGATGGGAGGCTGTCTGGTTGGGGGTGGAGGAGGAAGGGGCTAAGATTGGGATTTCTTTCTTTCTTTCTTTCTTTCTTTCTTTCTTTCTTTCTTTCTTTCTTCTTTCTTTCTTTCTTTTTTTTTAAGATTTTATTTTATTTGAGAGAGTGAGAGCACAGGAGGGGGAGTGACAGAGGGAGAGGGAGAAGCAGGTTCCACGTTGAGCGGGGAGCCCGACATGGGACTCGATCCTAAGACCTCGTGATCATGGCCTGAGCCAAAGGCAGATGCTCAACTAACTGAGCCACCCAGGTGCCCCTAAGTTGGGATTTCTTAGAGATTTCCTTAGGTCTCGGATGAGGTGCCAGGAAAGTTGTCCAGGCATATTCAGCCATGGAGTGATGTGTTCTACAACTGACACATTCTTATGAAAACAGGCATGTCAGAGGTAGAAAAACTAGCAAATGCATTTAAAACAGGGAGCAGGGATCCCTGGGTGGCGCAGCGGTTTGGCGCCTGCCTTTGGCCCAGGGCGCGATCCTGGAGACCCGGGATCAAATCCCACGTCGGGCTCCCGGTGCATGGAGCCTGCTTCTCTCTCTGCCTGTGTCTCTGCCTCTCTCTTTCTCTGTGTGACTATCATAAATAAATAAAAATTAAAAAAAAAACTATTTAAAAAAATAAATAAATAAATAAATAAATAAATAAACAAATAAATAAATAAAAAAAAAAAAACAGGGAGCATCGGGATGCCTAGATGGCTCAGTGGTTGAGCATCTGCCTCCGGCTCAGGGTGTGATCCTGGAGTCCTGGGATCGAGTCCCACGTCAGGCTCCCTGCATGGAGACTGATTCTCCCTCTGCCTGTGTCTCTGCCTCTCTCTCTCTCTCTCTGTCTTCCATGAATAAACAAATAAAATTTAAAAAAAATAAAACAGGGAGCATCACTCCCTGAAAAATCACCACTAACATTTTGGGGTATATTCTTGCCATGCTTCTCTAATTTAAATGCTCATACAAATACCCCAAGGGATTGTCAGAATAAAAACTGTTTCAGTAGGTCTGGGGTCCTGGGACCTGTTGAGACTGTTTCTAAAACGTCCTCAGGTGATATGGATACTAACGGTCTCCAAATTCACTTGAGCAAGATTGAAGACTACATATGTATTGGGGTGGGTACGGGTGTGTCTTTTGGTTGTTTCCAACTTCTTATTTTTTTTTAATTTTTAAAAAAGATTTATTTATTTATTTATTCATGAGAGACACACAGAGAGAGAGAGAGAGAGAGAGAGAGAGAGAGAGAGAGAGAGACAGGCAGAGGGAGAAGCACACCCCATGCTGGAAGCCTGACGCCAGACTCCATCCCAGGTCTCCGGGATCACACCCTGGGCTGCAGGCGGCGCTAAACTGCTGAGCCACCTGGGCTGCCCAGTTTCCAACGTTTTAGTATTATAAATGATGCAGTAGTGAATCTTTGCCCATGGGTTTTAAAAATATTTGTCCGATTGTTTCTTTTATATAAATTCCTAAATGTATATCAGCGGGGCAAGGGTAAAGCATGTTTTAAGGCTTTTGATACAGTAAATATTCCTCCAGAGAGGTAGAACCAGCTTATATCCCCACTAATAATATGAGTGTCCAGTTCCCCCCACCATGTTAACATATAACTTTTGCCAATCTGATGATAGTCAAACAATAGTACCTCTTTGTTGTTTTTATTTGCATTTCTTTTCTTTTTCATTTTTTTAAAGATTTTATTTATTCATGAGAGAGAGAGAGAGAGAGAGAGAGAGAGGCAGAGACACAGGCAGAGGGAGAAGCAGGCTCCATGCAGGGAGCCCGATGGGTCTCCAGGATCACACCCTGGCCCAAAGGCAGGTGCTAACCCGCTGAGCCACCCAGGGATCCCTCTTTTTTTTTTTTTTCCAATTTGCATTTCTTTGATAGTGAGGCTGAGTATCTTCCACATTTTTATTGGAATTCCTGCGTCTCACTTTGTAAATGGCCTATTTGTGTCCATGCCCATCTTTCTATTAGGGTGCTTTTGTTTTCATTGATTTGAAAGAAGCATTGGATATAACACTTTCCTTGGTACAAATATTAAAGTATAAATGATGTACTTAGGGGGATCCCTGGGTGGCTCAGTAGTTTAGTGCCTGCCTTTGGCCCAGGGCGTGATCCTGGAGTCCCGGGATCGAGTCCCACATTGGGCTCCCTGCATGGAGCCTGTTTCTCCCTCTGCCTGTGTCTCTGCCTATCTCATGAATAAATAAATAAAATCTTTAAAAAAAATAAATGATGTACTTAGGAAATGACAAGTATTTCGGGCACCTGGGTGGCTCACTGGTTGAGTGTCTGCCTTTGGCCCAAGTCATGATCCCCAGGTCCTGGGATCAAGTCCTGCATTGGGCTCCCCACAGGGAGCCTGCTTCTCCTCTGCCTGTGTCTCTGCCTCTCTCTGTGCATCTCTCATGAATAAATAAAATCTTAAAAAAAGAAAAAAAGAAACAAGTATTTAGATAAGCCTGGGGTAAAGGGCTTAGGGAGAGATGAGCCACATGTTGAAGAAGAGCATGACGGTCTAAAGTGCCAGGGTGTTGACAGTGGGGATGTTGAGAGGTTGCAGGCACATTACAGCACTTGCTCTAGAAACTGGGATGACTCCCTTTCAGCAGTATTATAAATGCTGTAGTCAGTAAGCAGTGCTGGATGAGCACAGCTTACTTTTGATCCCAAATTCTAGGTTGCATCGAGGCTTCAGCCTTTCTTTGTTTTATATTTACACATGTTCTTCAGATACATTGCTGTTCTTTTATTGATTGAGATACAATCAAATCTGCAACCTACATGGAGGGAGGGGAATTTTCCAAAAACAAGCTAGAATCCAGTTGGAAGCAAAACAGGGGCATAGCACTACTTTTGAAAAAAAAAAAAAAAAAAGATAATAATGGGGGGTATTGGCTGTGTCAGGTAATAAAACAAAGCCACAACAGTCAAATGAGTAGTTTTGGCTTTGACTAGACGGATGAATGAAATAGACTTGAGACCCAGAAATAGACACTGTACTGATAATGATTTCACAGGAGATAAAAAGGAGGCATTACAAATCAGTGCAGGGAAAAAGGTGATCTAACAAATAATTCTTTGGAGGGGAAAAAAGCAAATTTTGGGGAGGTGGTTAACTCAATTCACATTAACCAAACACCAAAGCTTATTTATTTATTTATTTATTTATTTATTTATTTATTTATTACCTATTTATTCATGAGAGACAAAAAGGCAGAGGGAGAAACAGGCTCCCTGCAGGAAGCCCGATGCAGGACTTGATCCCAGGACCCCGGGATCATGACCTGAGCCAAAGGCAGAGGCTCAACCACTGAGCCACCCAGGCATCCCTTTTTTTCTTTTTATTTATTTAATTTTTTATTATTTAAAAAAATTTTATTATTATTTTCTTTTTCTTTCAAATAGACTCTACCTTGGGGCACCTGGCTTCCCATCAAAATCCGACATTCTTCTTAAAGCCAAAATACTTGAGTCAAAGGTTGTTCTTCCCAAGAGAAGCTTGGACAGGTTTCAAGTTCAGAGTCTACAAATAAAAAATCAAAGTGGTCCACAGGGCAAATATTGGGGTAATTTGATAAGGAAACCCATTAGCGAAGCCTCCACGGTTGCCATACATCCCCTCCTCTTTCAACAACTGGTTAATACAGAACCAGGAAAAATATCTTCAGGTTTCTGGGGAAAACAATTTTTTTATAAAGAAGCCCACACCAGGCAAAGTTAAAACTGCAAGTGTAAAAGAAAGATATTTTCAGGGACGCCTGGGTGGCTCAGTGGTTGAACCATCTGCCTTTGGTTCAGGGCATGATTCTAGATTCCCGGGATCGAGTCCCACATGGGGACCCCTGCATGGAGCCTGCTTCTCTTCCCTCTGCCTGTGTCTCTGCCTCTCTCTCTGTGTGTCTCTCCTGAATAAATAAAATCTTAAAAAAAAAAAAAAAAGATATTTTCAGACATACAAGAATCAGAAAGTTTCTAACCCTGGGCGCCAAAATCTCACAAAGGGAGTACTCACCAAAGAAAAAGATTAACAATGCTGTCCGAGCAACAGTGGCAGCTGAGTGTGATCCACAAGTGAAGGGAATAAAGAAAAAAATCAGAAGACATATTTGAAATTGATGCTTGAATGATTTTTCATAAACATACAATTAAAATACTGTTTATCGGTTTTCACTTTCTAGAATGGACGGCTTAACTGCACTAATAGAACAGGAAATATTGTAAACCTTGACAAGGCGAAGTAACAAAAAATGGTGGTGGGAGGGGGAGGGGGGTCCAGGGAAGTGAGCTAATGTCCTCATTCTTCATAGAGGGCAATCAATAGGTACTGCTGAAGGCGATAAATCAAGACACAGATGTGTAAATATATTGTTTAAAGTCATAAGGGAGTTCCAGAAGAATGAAAGGTAATAATATAGCTAACCAAATCAGGAGATACAGGTGGGAGGTCACATAAATGGATCAAACCCCCACAACCTGGAGTCCCCAGGCGCTGTCTGCTAAAGCAGACATCCTAAGCTGTGATGCTTCCCGCCCCAGAAACCTCAGCCAGAAGCTTCAGGGAATGAAACTGGAGCTGGGGAGAGGATGGAGGAAAGCTGACCTTTTGTTTTGTGTCCTCCAAGAATTAATTATTTTTATCTATAACTTGCTCCCATATTTTTTCTTCAGTAAAAAAACTGTATTGGTAACCGTTTTAAGAACTTATGGTAGGTCTTTCACAGTAGAGAGTGCAGAAGTTTAAAGGATGAGGTACTGACATGGAAAGAGGTCCACAGCATTTAAATGTTTTATTTATTTTTAAAGATTTTATTTATTCATTCAGAGAGACACACAGAGAGAGAGGCAGAGACACAGGCAGAGGGAGAAGCAGGCTCCACGCAGGGAGCCCGATGTGGGACTCGATCCTGGGTCTCCAGGATCACACTCTGGGCCAAAGGCAGGCGCTAAACCGCTGAGCCACCCACGGATCCTGGTCTACAGTATATGTAAGTGAAAAAGGGTGATTTGCAAAAAGGTGGGACTACGGCGGGGGGTGGGGGTGGGGGCGTGGGTGGCTCAAGTGGTTAAGCGGCTGCCTTCGGCTCAGGTCATGAATGATCCCAGGGTCCTGGGATGGAGCCTCAGGTCAGTATCCCTGCCCAGTGGGGAGCCTGCTTTTCCCTTTGTCCCCTGCTTGTGCTCCCTCTCCCTCTCTTGCTGTCTCTTTCTCAAATCAATAAATCTTTTTAAAAAAAGGTAGGGCTGTGATTCCAGTTGTATAAAACATAGTTTGTATGCATGTTTATATATTCACAGAAAATGCCCAGAAGGCTATAGACTAAATCTTTGTGACTACCTCTCGGGATTTTGGGGGCAGGAAAAAGAACAGGGACTTGAACATTTTCCACTTCTATCCTATTTGAAAGACATTAAAAAATTAAAAGTAGAGGCAACTGGGTGGCTCTGTGGCTGAGTGTCTGCCTTTGGCTCAGGTCCTAGGATCGAGTCCCGCATGGGGCTCCCCAAAGGGAGTCTGCTTCTCCTCTGCCTGTGTCTCTGTGTCTCTGATGAATAAATAAATAACATCTTTAAAAAAAATTAAAGCAATATTAATTCTTTCCAGAAATTTTAAAAAATTATGAAGACAATCACCTAACCTCACAACTCGTGGTGTATTTCCTTCCACACATTTTCCCGCATCTGTGTCCTTGGCTCTGGGCAGGTGGCAGTGTGGGAAGAGCCCTGAAGTCAGGCTGGCCAGGGAGCACTGGCAACTCCACTGCATTCCAGCTGGGGACCCTCAAGCAGGTTATTCAACACTTAGGCTCAGCCTTCCCCATTCCAATAAATGACAACTCCTTCCTTCCAGTTGCTCCAGCCAAGGCTGTGGGGTCAACCTTAACTCTGACTCTTTCATCTGGCCTCTTAGTCCCACGTCCAAGATGAACGAGTATCTGGTCACTTCTTGCCACACCTGGGTTTCTGCAAGGTCTGGCTCCCATTTCTGACCTCCCCCTCCACTACTCTCTCGCCCCTGGTTCCTGGTCTCACAGCCACACCAGCCTCAACAATCAGGCACATTCCTGCCCAGGACCTTGGCTCCTGGCCACTCTTTCTGCCTGGATGCGCATGCATTGTCAGGCAAAATCCCTCACCAGCTTCCTCTTTCTTCCCATCCGATCTTTTCAGTGAGGTTTCCTCTGACCACACTTTCCTATAGGCCTGATCCTCCCATTCTAACCCCTTCTCCATGGCTTTTATCAGCAAGAAACTACATATACATTTATGATTTGTCATGTGCAGCACCAGGTTTCCTCCTAGGGATGTAAATACCCCAAGAGCATTAGTCTGTCTTTAGGTCACCGGTGTGACTAGCACACAGCCCATGCTCATTAAGATGTGCTGAGGGCGCCTGGGTGGCTCAGTTGGTTAAGTGTCTGCCTTCAGCTCAGGTCCTGATCTCAGGGTGCTGGGATGGAGCCCTGCATCCGGCTCTGTGGGGGGCCTGCTAGTCTGCTAGTCCCCCACTCCCCCACCCACTGCCACTTCCCCTCCTTGTGCTCTAATAAGTAAAACCTTTTTATTTCTTAAGTATGTGTTGAATGAGTGGACAAGACCTAATTTTCTCATCTACAAAATACTGTACAGTATTGAGGATGACATGAAAAAACATCCAAATTGTTTGCACAGGAGAGTCAGTCAACCTCATTTAGGATAGTTAAGGATAGTTTCTGAAGAAAACATTTCAGTGGAGACCTAATGAGCAGGATTTAGCCAGCTAGGGCAGCCTCGGTGGCTCAGTGGTTTAGTGCCGCCTTCAGTCCAGGGAGTGATCCTGGAGACCGGGATCAAGTCCCACATCAGGCTCCCTGCATGGAGCCTGCCTCTCCCTCTGCCTGTGTCTCTGCCTCTCTCTGTGTGTCTCTCATGAGTAAACGAAATCTTAAAAAAAAAAAAAAAAAAAAAGGATTTAGCCAGCTACAGAGGTCGGGGGGGCGAGGGGGGGGATGTTCCAGAATAGTTTATGGGACGGTACGGAGCTGAGAGGTGGAGTGGTGAGGTAGGCACAAGCTGACAGAGTAGACTGTGTCATGGCTGGAGGGCAGGGGGCGAGGGGCAGGGAGGCTGCAGAGGCCGGGTCCTGCCGCCTGGGAAACCTGTGCAGTTTGGGCTGACTGTGGGGGCTTGGCTGGGTCTGGTCAAGACGTGACAAGGTCACGTCTGCCCAAGGGAAGAATCCATCTTTTGGCTGCTGTGCTGAGAATGCGTTGGTTGGGGCGGGGCTGAGGGCAGGCCCAGCAGGTGGGAATCCAGGCGGGAGGGTGGTGGGGGACACCAGCAGGGGATGCAGAGAGGCCAAAGGGGGAGAAGGAAGGCCGGATGGGCGGGGCTCAGTGATGAGCTGGGCGTGGGGGGGACTGAGTGGATGGGGTGCTGCACACTGTGACGGGGGGGGGGGGGGGGGGGGGGGGGGGGCAGAGAGGGGGGCGGAGCAGGGACTCTGGAGCTGACGTAGTCAGGTGTCGGTCCCAGCTCTGGCGCTCACCTGCCCTGTGGTCTTTGGCAAGTGAATCCACTGTAAACTTCAGTCTGGTCTGTGGCACGGAGCGCAGAGGGTCTGCCCAGCCTTGGCGATCAGGACCTCAGGACGTCTGTGCAGAGCCTGCCCCGCGGTCCTCAGGCTCCTGTCCAAGTGACGATCTGACACTTACTCCTCACTTGGAGATGTCTGGAGGTTCATTCTTTTATTTAGTAAACAATCACTCAAATTTAATACCATCAAGAGTAACGCAATGACGAGGTCATTTTTCTAAGCAAGTAGAAACACGCAAGGCACTGAGCGAGGTGCTGGGGAGCCCGGATCCCAGGCCTCTGGGACTCGGGGTCCCCCAGGGGGCAGCTGCCAACACTGGAGGCGGCAGGACGTGACTGAGGGACCTCGCCTGCCGGGGACTCGTCTGGTCCACATCAACCGAAACCCCTGCGCTGCGCCATCTGGCTACTTCCAGCGGCCTTTCTCAGGGTGTCTCAGCCCCCGACCCCCCCACCTAGTCACACCCCACTCCTTGCAGTTCCTCCTGTCGGTCTGCTTCCCACTTCCAAGCCTCTGTGAGTTGCTCTCTCCATTGGAAATGCTTTCCCCACTTCGTAAAAGTCATCACCGCTGGCCCCATGAAACACTCCGAATCCAGCTGAGGTCACCTCCTCTGGGAAGCCTGCGCCCACCCGCAGCGTTGTCAGGTGGCAGGTGCTGCCCAGGCGTGCCCGCGGCTCCTCTGCGCTGGGCTCGTCACGGCCAGAGCTCTCCGACAGCCCGGTCCCTGCTGACTTAGCTCCATCCCCGCTCGGTCTGGGTCTGGCCTCTGTGCCTGGGAAGTTCCGTGGCCTCACAAGCTGGCAGGGCTGGGCCGATCACTGCTGGAGAGGCTGCAGGGCTCCAGGAGCCGAGCCAGGCCCATGATACTGCTGCTTGTCGGGGGGCCAGACAGCCACCCTGGGTCCAGTAGCAGCATCGCGTGGATTCCAAGAGTCCTCACTAACCAATCTCCGTCGGGTCCCAGCCTCTGGGGGCACCCAGGCCATCTCTCTCCTCGGCAGGGGAGGTGGAGAAGAAAGGGGAGGAGAGGCAAAGTGTCTGCTGGCTGCCTGGGGAGCTGGGTCCCCCGTGGGGTGCTCTTGATACACACCGGTGGCTGGTTTCCAGGCTTCGTAACGCTCCTTTCAGAAAGTGAGCCGCAGCGCCGGGAGCCCGAGCTGCCACAAATACTCAGGCCAGCCTCGCTGCCTCCTTAGGCAGCAGGGCATCTCCAGAATCTACCCCTCGCTACTGACCTTACAGAGCCCACTCTTTGGTTCCGGAAAGAGCTGAGACAGAGGCCCGGTTTGTAAGAAATTGGATTATTCAAATTTATTACCATCAAGAATTATGCAATGATGCTGTAGTTCTCTTAACAAATAGAAAACAGACTGTGTACAACAGTGGACTCTACAGCACTAGCATCCACAAGGTAAAAATGAATGTTTCATCCAACATTACCAACCCTGGATTGTTGATCTTGACTGAGCCTAGCTAGAGGACGAGCTCCACGTCCCTCGGCTAAAACAGCTATGCACCCTTCCCCGCCCCCGCTTACCTACCTAGTGTTGCCCAGAGGCCCTCTCCCCGCCCCTCAGCAAGCCGAGATAATAAGGATTGATTATAGTACCATTGAGAGAAGTCCAGTAGTCTTGCCACATTGGTTTATGAGGGCATCTTGAGAGAGTGGAATAGAACGATTCTCAGGGGTTCTGACGACAGCTGCAAACCAGGGAGGGGAATCATCTGGCCCCTGCTCTGAGGACACACGTGTGCTCCCAGGCCCACTGGCCTGGACCTGAAGGGCCAGCTGTGCCCCTGCTCGGCCCTGAGGTGTGCGGGGCGTGGCACACACCCTGACCTGTGTCGATCCCTGTGGCTGCACGGCCAGATCCACAGCTGACCACCACCACGCCATACCGCAAGGCTGGGGACGAAAAGCACGGCTCTGAGGGCCCCCGAGGTCAGCCCGGCAGCTCCCCTGGGGAGCCCAGGCACAAGGGGCCACCTCCCCCTCTTGGGGGCTGGAAGCAGACGCCAGGGGGATGACTCTTGTTTTTTTTTCTTGGTGGGTTTTGTTTGTTTTTTTTGGGATTTTTTTTTTTGTCTTTGTGTTTTTTTTTAAACCTTTGCAAACACGATGGTGATGAGGAATGCCTTGCCAGGCTCCCCGAGACACGTCTGTGGTTCTGGGCTGTGAATGTTACACACACACACACACACACACACACACACACACACGCACGCACAGGAATAGACAACTGGAGATGAGTGTTTCCTATCTCCTCCCCGCCCACCACTGTCTGTGGGGCCTAAAATAAGGCTCTGGAGGAAAAACAAAACAAAACTTAAAAAAAGAATTGTGTTTCCCCACATTTGGCTGAAACAGGATCTTGTCTGAAGGGCTGGAGGAGCAGCTGGGTCAGCGGTGGCTCCCAGGCCCGCGGCTGGGCCTCCACTCAGGCTGGTGGCCCCAGCTCCGCACAGAGGAAGGCATGTTCTGTCCTTCAGCAGCAAAAGTCATACACAAAAAGGATCCAAAGTGAACTCAAGAAAGAAAACAACTGAACCCTAACCCCCACAGCGGCCCATTCTGCAGTTAAGGATTTGCAAAAGGAAAATCAAGAGGGAAGAGGCTAGAATCAAATCCCTCAGTCTACCCCCACTTAATGTATAAAAAAGGAGACTTTGCCCCCATCCCCACCCCATGAGAAGAAGCATGAGAAACGCGACACAGAACAGAGAGCTCGACGCAGGCTCTGGGTGGGCCTGGTGGACAGAGACGGGCCATGGCATCCGGCTGTCGGCCCACCCACTCGCCCAGTGGTGTTCTGGGCTCTCCATTTGGCGTGGCAATGTTCCTGAAACGCTGTGACCCCAGTGGGCTGTGCTCTGCCAGCAACAGCATCCGTGCAGGAGGGCTAGACGATGGTCAGTATGGCTCAGAGGAGCTGGGTCCCCTCCGGAGCCCCAGGCAGGGGCGGCGGAGGAGAGGGGAGCGGTAGTTACGTTGCATAGTGGTCAAAGCTGCCAAGGTACTCCAGGGCCGCACGATAGCACAGCTGGTACTGGTCCTGCCGGGACAGGGGCGGGTCAGCCAAGGCAGCGTGAGTGGATATTCCCGACGCACTGCCAAGGGCACTCACGCTGCAGCTGGGGACCACAGGCAGGTGCTAGACCAGATGTCTGCCCCAGGCGGTGTCCAGGGAGCCTGGAGGAGCCTCGGAAGGCTTGGTTCTCCCCGTTTGCCACTGCCCCACCCCTACCATGTTTATCTGCTCCTAGACTGCGCAGCCCATAAGGACTGCTGTCCCACCCTCGCCGGAACAAGGCACACTGCTGGTGCTCAGGGCACAGCTGCGGAAGGAGGAGCACACTCCACTCATCCTACCGCAGCTCCTCAGGCAGAGCAGGGAATGGTAAACGTCGGCGGCACGCACGTGGGAGGAGCCAGGCCCCGTGCCAGCCAGTGGGGGGCCTGCGTACCTCCGTCTGCACCATGGCTGGGCGCTGTGTGCGCAGGGTCTTCACGGTCTGGAACATGTCGACCACGCCTTCGTAGCGCATCCGCTCCAGGACGATGCTCAGAGTGATGAACACCCCGGTGCGGCCCACGCCAGCACTGCTCAAGGACAGCATTGGATTGGGGTCCTGCCCACCAGGCCCACGGGCGCCCCCGTTCCCCAGCCCCCCACAGGGTTGGCCCTACCTGCAGTGCACCGTGATGGGCCCGTCCTGCCCGAACTGCTCCTTGGTCTTGTGCACCTGCCCGATGAAGTCGATGAAGCCCTCACCCGTCTTAGGCACGCCCTGCTCGGGCCAGTCTGTGAACTGGAATTGCCGGATTGTCCTCGACTGCCCATCCTGGAAGAGGGGGGCAGGGAACAGGGTTAGCCTCTGTGCCCCCGCGGCCCCACCAGGCCATACAGGCAGCACGACACAGGTGCACGCCCATGAAACTATCATGCCTGAGGCCCCGAGAGAGGTGCTCCTGGCCCCACACCCTCACCCTCACCTCAGGTTCCTGCAGCTTGAGCCAGGGCTCCGTGAAGACTGCCACCACCCCATATATACTTGGGCAACATCACAGACATGCTATCGTGCAGACATACACACCCCTGCTCTGTACACTCACCCGGGCATCCGTGACCTTGAACTCACGCAGGATGTACTGTGGCATGTTGTACTCAGCCATCGGGTCAACAACAAAGTACTGGTAGCGAGCGGAGCGCTCTGCTGGCCAGTACTGGTGGCATTTCTCCTGTGGACAAACGGCCCAGTCCCCGTGGTCAAGTGGAGAGGGACTGGGGGGACAGCTGCAGGTTTCAGAGGGTTCTGGGGCAGGATGCTGCAGGTGGTGAGGAGGGGGCCCGAGGCTCTGCCGGGATGGGTGGGGGGAGGCCGGCTGTGAAAGGGGAGAGGTGTGGAGAGGTGGTCGGCGCGCCCCGGGGTGTGGGGGGTGGGCTCACCCTGCCCATCTCCCGAAGCCTGGTCAGCATGACGACGATGGTGGAGCCGTGCTCCCAGAGCATGCGCCAGAAGTCCTCGGTGCTCTCTGCCAGGGGCCCCTGCGTGGCGATGTAGGCCTTCTGCTGCCTGTGGCGGGCATGGGACCGGACACGCTGGAGCTGCTGCTGCCCCCGAGTCTCCCCAAGACTGCCTCATCAGTCCCTTGGACTCCCCCTCCTCCAGGAAGCCTGCTCTGATCTCCCGGGCTGGCCCTACTCTGCTGTGCTCCCCAGCTGGCCTGCTGCAGGCCCAGGCACCTGCAGAGTATGGGGGGCGGTCATGGGCATGCTGACCTATAGCCGTCCAAGAAGCTGGCATTGATGTAGTCAGAGCCCTCCACACCACGGATGGGCTGCAGACACACACGGGTCAACTCATAGGGCATGATGTTCACCAGGCGGTTCTTGAACTTGTTGCAGGGCAGGTTGGCGCTAATGAAGCGGGATGTGTGGGCCTTGGAGCTGGCCAGCAGCTAGACAGAGGAATAGGCCAGTGAGGCCTGGCTTCTCGGTGGGGGTGGGGGTCTCCCCCTCGGCCCAGTCCAGGCCCCTGAGCCCACCTTGAACTCGAGCTCCATGGCGGTCACACTCTCCCCGGGAGGCACTTGGCCCAGCTTCTGGATATGGGCATACAGGCTGCGGGCAGGCACCTCCGTGTGTCCGCACGTGGCGGCCTCTAGCAGCGCCTCGTGGATGAACACGTACTGGTCCTCTGTCTGCACCATGTAGTTCCGCTGCGATCGCATGCATGTCACGTGGCCGTAGATGTCCACTGTCTTCTCATGCTTCATCCGCTCCAGCATGGCGTCGATGACGATGAAGCAGCCCGTGCGGCCCACGCCCGCACTGCAGGACACGGGCTTGCTTGGGCAGAGGTCCAGGCTGCCTCCCACGCCCGCCCCCAGGGTGGCCCCGAACCCTCTCACCTGCAGTGCACCACCATGGGCCCTGCGTCTAGCGGGTTACAGGCCTTGACCCGCCGCAGGAAGGCCAGGATGGGGGTGGGGTACTCGGGAACCCCGTGGTCCGGCCAGGCCATGAACTGGAACTGACGCAGCTCCCGCTTCTCGCTGGAGCCACTCTGGGGAGAAAAGCGGGGAGACCCGATGTGTCAGGGCAAGCATGCCCACTCTAGACTCAGGGCAGGACAACCTGGCACTGAGGCCAGGCCAGGACTCCAGCCACAGGAGGGGGACTGGAGGAGCCTGAGGCGCTGTTCCCACCCCCCACCCCCGCCCCATGGCACGGGCTGCCACAGGGCAATTACACACCTCTGGGCCCTGACTCTCAGCACACCGTGATCAGAACGCTTCCTGACAGGGCTGGGGCGGGGGGGCGAGCATGGGGGCAGGCTGTACCTTGTGGAGTGCAAAGGTGCGCACAGTGTATGTGGCCAGCTCCACCGTGTCCAGCAGGGTCACCTGAATGAGGCCGTGGGTCTCGGTACCCCGGGCTGGCCAGTACTGATCACACTTCACCTATATAGGGACAAGTGGGGCAGGTCTGAGGGTGCTTAGGTGTCCCCAAAGGCCCGGACAGGCAGGGACCCTGGGGCAAAAGGGGGGGTGGGAGGTCTGGCCCACATGGCTGCCAGGCCCCCGGCCCTGAACTCTCACATCTATCATGCCACCCCCCTGCCAAACCAAATCAGGTTCTCACGCTACACTGCCATCCCTGCCCTAGCTAGGAGAATGAGGGCCATAATTGAAAATTATTTATTCATGACCAGATCGCACCAGGCACATTTTCTGCCAAATTTGCCCATAACGTTTATGCGCCGTTTTCAAGCTCTGTAAATTTTACGTTCCGGTTGATGCTTTGCAGTGCAGAAGCAGATAACGGCAGCTCTTTCCACTAATTAACTTAGGAGATGGGCTAATGTCCCGGGAACACTCCAGCATCTGGGGAACATGTGAACATCCTGGGAACATGCTAGCAACTGGGGAATGCATTAACGTTCCTGGAAAAAGACAGCATCTGATACAACATATTAATATCCGAGCAACGTGCTGGCGTCTAGGGAACGTGCCACAGCCCAGGAATACCCAGTAGCTGGGGGGTGTGAGAACACCCCAAGAAGACAAGAGGACTTGGTGAACCCCTTGGGGAGCTTCTGACAGAGGCAGGAAGAGGTGCCTGAAAGTCACTGGAGACTGAGTCTTCCCCAGCCCACCTCCCCAGCAGGAAGGCTGCTGCACAGTCCTACCCGAGACTTCTCCTCCAGCCGTGTCATCATGACCACGGTGGCCGTGCGCTGTTCCCACACCATCCGCCAGAAATCGCCCATGGTCTCGGGCAGTGGGCCCTGCGTGGCAATGTAGGCATTCTGCTTGCGGTAGCCATCGATGTAGTTGGCGTTGATATAGTCACTCCCTGGGACACCTGTGAACAGGAAGGGACCCAGGAGAGCATTTTTCCAGGGGCCCCTTCCAGCCGTCTCTACCTTGGTGCTCCTGAGGCCCACGGGCCTCTCCTGCAGGAGGAAACATCACCCCAGCCAGCAAGGAGGAGAGCAAGGGGATGGAGGGGGCGCTGCCCTTGGCTCACCATCGATGGAGGTAAGGATGACTCGGGAGTGGTCGTAGGCGATGACGTTTGCGTAGCGGTTCTTGGGCTTGTTCACCTCCAGGTTTGAATTCTCCCAGGTGAACTGCTGTCCAGGGTCAATGGACTGTAGGAAATGGAGACAGGTAGGGCAGGGTAAGGGCTGAGGTCTCCCTGCTGCTCGCAAGACCCAGCCTGCCAGGTGGTGCTCACATGCTGCCTTCGCTTCCGGGCCGCGACCAGCCCCACGCTCCCCTAGCCGTAGGGCTGAGGCTGCCCTACCACCTGTCGGGTAGGTGATGGACCAGAGACCCTTCTGCATGGGGCACCAAATCCCCTTGCCCAGTAGAATGGCCAGGGGAAAGTCCCTCAGACCCTGCGCCCAACTAGCGAAATGCGTACAGACCAAGAAGGAGCAATGGTAGCCAGTGGTGCCGCACCCGATGCCGCTGAGGGCGCCAGGCACCTACTGCATCACCCTGTCCAGCTCTCCTCCTACCTCCCCGGCCCTTCCTTGTCTGTCTCCACTCCGCCCACCTGTCCTTGCCACAGGCAGGGCCCAGCACTCCTCCAGGGGCCGTTCCTGGGCTGCCTTCGCACTCTATCACTTGCTGGGGCCCTCATTTGCTCGTAGGGTCTTGCACTCACATGCTGGGGCTGCATGCACCCCCAGCCGCAGCCCAGTCTCCCTGAGCTCCCGAGCTGAATGGCCGGCAGCCTCCTGGGCAACCCCACCTGGGGGCCCACAGGCCCTGCGATCTCAACCCTTGCTAAGTAGCTTGGCCACCAGAACACCGTCTCGGTCAAAGGCACTTTCATGCATTTACCCTCACGTCATCTTCAAAAACCCCTCCATGCCCCTGTCCCCTCAGGCCCCACCATGTCCTAGGGCTTCCACACCCTCCTCAGCCTCTCTTCAACCTGCTGTCACAGGCCTCGGCCAGGCCACCCCAACTCGGACTTGGGCATCTCCCTTTCTGCTTTCACCCCATTATGTCCTGTGGCTGGAACAACCCTCAGAAAATGCTGATTTATCATTTTCCTGCTTCAGTGCCTTCTGCGCTCACCACCACAGATCATGACGGTAGTAGCAGAGTCTCAGAAGCCATGGTGTGCGTGGCGCTATTCTGAGCACTTTGCACGTAGTCCCTCACCTAATGCCCCTCTGAAGCAGGCTCCAGGACTATCCCCCTTCTACAGAAGGACATTACCCGAAGTCCTCAGCAGAGCACGCGCTGCGCTCGTGTTTTGGCGCCAGGCTACTACTCTCCACAGGACAGCAGGCACAGCTGAGGCCCTCTAGCACACCCCGCCCCTCGGCCTGCCTTGGTGCTGCCAGCCTGCTTTCTCCGCACGATTTGGCATATGTAATCCGAAGGTATGATGTCGTATTCAGGGCCGATCACCTGCCTGAGCTGGCTTCCCCACCGGCTGAGCCACCTGACGAATTTGTCTCCGTACGCCCAGCATTCAGCACAGGTAGGCGCTAGGCAGTGTGATCACTGACTGGCTGTCAGAGGTGACAGAGTTATGGAATCCTGGCTGAGGGAAAGCCCACAGCAGGCCCAGGAGAGCAGAGAAGGCTTCTGGGAGGAGAAGGAGGAAAAGCTCAGGCTGGAGGAGAGAAGTGGGCAGAAGGTAAGAGGGGGGATGCCGTGAACCTTGACAGTGAGGAAGGAAGGGCAGCTGTGGGACATGGGATGGGACAGGGGTGGGCAGAGATCACGGAAGGCCCTCCAGGCCAGTGGAAGAACTGAAAACAGGCCCCAGAGGCTGCTCTACAGGTCGAGGCGGCATGCCTTCCTCATGGCAGACATGTTTATCAATCTGCCTGCCAGGCCCAAATGCTTCTGCAGAAATCTGGCCCACGGCCGTGAGAACCCAGCTGACCCAAAGCCCCCAGAAGGGGAATCCTGGGACCCCAGGGTACCACGCACCACCGGGGTGAGGGTGGGGGACATCTGATGAGAGGGAGCAGACTCACAGGCTGGGCTGTGCCAGCCCATCAATCACCTATCTGCCCATTATTGATTGAGGGTGAGTCCTGGCCAAGCCTGTGCCGGGAGCAGGGGCAACAGCAGGAGAGGAGCCGAAGCAGGATACCACCTGTGTGTGCTCCCTGGAGCACAGGTGAGGAGGTGGGGGCCTCCTTCATCACCTCCTTCTCCAGCAGAGCCCTCCCCGCTGGGCTGCCTGGAAGCCCTCAGACTCCAGGAGCTCCGAGGTTGGAGCCCTCAGCAGGTAGGAGTCAAGACCAGAGTGAAGGGATCCCTGGGTGGCGCAGCGGTTTGGCGCCTGCCTTTGGCTCAGGGCGTGATCTTGGAGACCCGGCATCGAATCCCACGTCGGGCTCCCTGCATGGAGCCTGCTTCTCCCTCTGCCTGTGTCTCTGCCCCCCCCCCCCCCGTGACTATCATAAATAAATAAAATCTTTAAAAAAAAAAAAAGACCAGAGTGAAGAGGGCACGTACGTGGGGGGCCGTAAGCTGGAAGGTTTGTGCAGCCTGAGCAGCGGGCCTGGAGTCCCCCGACTCCCTGCTCTGTGACCCGTGTTGCTCTGAGAACACACATGAGGGTGTCAGGCAGGCCTGGGTCTGACTCCTGGCTCTACTATGCACCAGCTCTCTGCCCTTGGGCAAGTCACTTCCCCTCTCTGAGCCTCAGTTTCCTCATCTGTAAGGTGGGTTAACAACAGAACCATTTCACACTGTGAGGAGAGCAGAACGAGAAGACGCACATAAACTGCCTAGGCTAGTCTGGCTTGTGGAAGCTCCTGATGTGTGAGCTGTTACTACCGGTCCACGCGTGAGCGGGTCCAGCCGTGGGCTGCTTACAAGGGCTCAGCCAGGCCTAGCACCCGAGGAGCTGGGTTCTCCAGTAGCCACTGCTGACTCCTCCAAATCTGTGCTCTAGGGAAGCCCGGAGGCTCCCCCACCACGGCTGGGACCCGACGCAGGGCAGGAGCTGGCATGGGGGTGGGCCTAGCCCTGGCACATGCAGAGGTAGGGACGTCTCACCTCGTACTCCTGGGAGAACTTGAGGCCGTCGTTGGCTTTGAGGCGCTCGATGTTGTCGGCCAGGTCAGTGATGGGGATGGGCGGGTGGTCTCGCATACCTGGGGGGGGGGGCACACACAGGTGGCGTCAGCGTGAGGCCCACGCTGGCAGTTGAGATAGCCCGATGCATGTTATGTGCACACGTGTGACCATGGAGCACTCGGCACTGGTGGCATGAGGACAGCAGCACATGCGGCGACAGGGATGGCAGAGCACACAGCGGCCGGGGGCAGGGGTGGAGTGAGGCAATGTGTGTGCTGTGAGCACGCGTGGGCGTGGGCTGCAGCGCTCAGTGAGGGCACTAGGGCCCCACCTGGCGGGTCCTCTAGGGGGACACTAGGCTTCCTTCCTCCCAGGCGGGGGCTGGAAGCCCAGGTAGCAGCTGCACACCCTGCCCCACGGGCCCTGCCTGCGGACAGCCCTCCTGCCCCTCACTGGCGCCAGTCACGGTGGGAGACTCGGTGACATCGGCGCTACACCGAGCGTGTGGATGGAGTGGACGCAAAGTACGGCGACATAGAATGGCGCAGAAGATTCCCGAGAGAGGCGCAGAGATGGGGAGGGAGATGTGGACACGGGAGACGGGAGGCCCCCAAAAGGTGTCGGATGGGGACTGGAGATCACAGAGGCAGAGACCAGGGCTGGGCCAGTGGGAAGGAAGACAGGACTGGAGGAAGGTGGGGGACACAAGGAGAGGAGGGGAAGAAGATTCAAGAAGGGACAGAGGCGATGGCGTGAGAAAAAGTTGGAGGAAACAGACACAGAAGCCAGAGTAGCCCCCGAACTCAGAAAACTAACTTGAGATATTCGGGCAACTGGGGACACTGGAACCTGCAGAGAAAGAAAACAGAAAAACTAGCGGGGCAAAGGAAGGAAGCCCAGAACTTTCTCGGGTTACGGGAGCTGCGTGGAGGGACTGGAGGAATGGGCCCGACCACAGGCCCCCTCCGCACCCTTCCCCCCAGGAACGCTTGCCCATCTCCCACCAGAAGCGGAGCGCTCCCAACCTCCGGGGGCCTGGGCAGCCGTGGGGGACTCTTTTTAAGACTAAATTCTAGATCCCAACCAACCCTTAGCCCCTCTGGTATCAACATTTGACCTTGGCTATTTTCAGATGATTAGGTGAAAGGGGAGCGTGCTTTCCCCTAGAGAGAGGAGGCACGCATGGCCAGAAACGACAGGGTCAGGCTACACAAGGATATGCATATAGGACTATATTTTCCATGATTTTGAAACATTTTCAGAATAGATTAAATTATAGAAGGAAAAAAAAACCTCTATGAACTAAAAAAAATTTTGAAGAATACTTGCCATGCCCCTGATCCCTTCCCTTGTCCCTTCTGGTCCCTGGTTCTCTCAACAGTCCAGGGACTGCTGTGTCCGCGGGGATGCCTCTCCCCACTAGCAGGGCCGGTTCCTTGAGCTCTGCACGCGTGGTGACTCATGGCTGGCCCCAGCCCCCAGCCCCTCCTGGACACCCCATCCCTCTGCACTCGGCCCTTCCCACGTCTGCACCCTCTTTTCACTCTCTCTCCATCCCTCCTTTCCTCTCAGATCCCTGCAGTTTCCCTCCAGCCCCTGCAGCCACAGGCATTCGGGATCTGAACCCTGGGCCCTTGGCAGCTCAGCAGTCCTCCCGGGGCGTGCCTGCTTAGCGCCCACACCCAGGCCACACCTTCCCTGATGCTCTAACCACTCTTACCTCATCGTGGAGAAAACCACAGCCACCAGCCCAGAGCTCCAGCAGGACCCGGCCACCATGCTCTCTCCACAGTCCCAACTGCCAAAGCCAACGGTCCTCCCAGTGCACAGCCAGCCCCGGCCTTGGCTCAGGGATGCTCCGCTCCTCCCATACTCGTCCTTTCTGGCTGCTCCTTCTTAATCTCCCTGGCTACTCTTCATTCAGCCTTCCTCAACTTCCCCTCCTTCTTGGCTGCCCTGCCTTCTGTCCTCCGGCTTTGACCATCACAGGCTGTTCGTCACCTCCCACATCCGTAGTTTCAGGTGGGTGGCAGTGGTGGAGGCGTGGACCCACAGACCGGTGGGGGGGGCTCCTGGAACCCCACACTCATTGTTCAGCCTTAAGCCCAAGCCCTGCTGTCTCCTCATGCTGGCGACGCCTGCCCCCCACTCCCATGGCCACCCTCTTTGTCCATGTCCTCAGCACCTCTCACTTACTCCGTGGCTTTCAAGTCTCCCAATCTCTCCCCTCCAGTCTGACTTCCACACAGTGGCCAGAGTGAGATGTCCAAATCACAATTTGACCCTATTGCTCCCCTGGTGAAGACTTTCAATGCCTCCCTGGTACCGTCATGATGAAGTCCAAACCTTAGCCTGACACTCAGGTTTTCCCCTGTGGTGGCCCCTGTCTACCCCCCAATCTCATCTGTGGGCTCTCAGTACCCCAACTCCAAGAATGCAGGACACCCAGTGCCCGTGGGGTGCTTCCGCAGTGCTATTTCCACAGAATGGAGCTTCCTCCTACCTCCCCCCATTTGCTTGACTCATGCTCACACGCCTGGCATCCCCTCTCAGAGGCGGCTTCTCCACCCTCCAGGCCCCTAAGCAGCCTAGAGAGTGGATTCTGCGTAGGTAGATATGATCATGCTGGGTTGGAACAGCCTGCGAGGTGGCCCGGCTTGCTTGCTCTCAGGACGCATGCCTTTGGGACTCAGTCACTGTGCTGTGACGGAGCCAGGGCCACGTGAAGAGCCTCGTGCGGTTGTTCCCACTGACAACCCCAGGTGGGCTCACGGCTGACTGACTCTAGCATCAACACCTGACATGTAAATGAATAAATGAATGAGCCTTCAGAATTCAGGGGACAAGAAACCGTTCCACAAAGGCCAAATAGTAAACATCCTTGGTTTTGTGCCCATACAGTAGATGCTACTTCACCTTGCCTTTGTAGCGTGAAAGTAGCCGTGCGTGGTATATGAATGAGTAGCTGTGGCTGGGTTCTAATAAAACTTTACTTGCAGAACCAGGTGGTGGGTCATGTTTGGCTATAAGCCGAAGTTTGCTAACGTTTAAGTGATTCTAGCTCTCAGACTCTAAGTTCTCCAGGTGAGGGCCCCAGACATCCTGGAATAGAGACAAGCTGTTCCTGCTATATACTCTTGTCTGAATTTCTAATCCACACAAACTGAAAAGGGTAACGCATAATTATTGTTGTCTTAAGCCGTCACATTTTGCAGCAATTTGATATGTGCTAATTTAACTACCTCACGTAAGCCCCGTGTGTGTGTTAGTTCACTCACTCACTCGTGTGTCCGTTTCACAGGTATCCAATCAGAGCCCACTGTGTGCACAGTACAAGGGATGGCGATGAACAAGACACAGTTCTTGGCTCCACAGAACTTGGATTGCCATGGAGGTGATTCTAGCCCAGAGCGAGAGGTGTCATTGGGGAAGGAGCAGGGAGGTTCTGGAAACCAGGGGAGACCCCTAGGCCTGTGTGGGGGCTGAGGTGGGTTGGAAGGTGTCATCTAGGGGAGGCGTCTCAGGTGTGTCTACTGGGGCATGGGGAGGCAGTGACACTTTAGGAAGAAGGGACAGCCAGAGAGCCGTGTGAGAGTGGCTGCGGAAGGAAGGGCAGGTGTAATGCTCTGAGTGGGGTCCTTGTGCTCACACAGTTAAGTCTGGGCACCCTATCTCACCAGAAGTGTCTGATGGGGCATTTCCCACCTCTTGTACAGAAGGGACAAAGGGCAGGTGTAGACTCTGGCCACCCTGTGGCTGGGACGTGGGCCCTGTAAGGGTCCTTAGCCCAGATTCGGAGACCTTGACCTAACAGGAGGCAGGGCCTATGCAGCTGGGCCTCCCGAGAGGCTGTAGGGCTCCAGGGCTCCTGGGCATTTGCTGCCTATAAAAGCTTCTGTCACTTCAACAAAGTGGATGGGTTCAGGAAGCAGGCAGCAAGAAACAAGAGTAGGAAGTGGGGGCACAAGGCCAGGAGCTCTTGGGAGAGACTCCAGGACCTGCAGGCCTGGGCGGGGGGCAGGTAGGCTGGGGAGCTGCCTACCTGGCGTCTGGTAGTTGAGCCTCCGCATCTCCACAGGGTCAGAGGAATGGGCCAGCAAGGAGTCCTTCAGCCCAATTGACTGCTCATCCTTGGATGATGGGGAGTGAGTCCTCTTCCTGAGGAGGCAGCAGGGTGGCTGGTGAGGACTTGAGGTCCACGCAGAGGACAGAGACAGGCGGTATGGCTGGCTGTGCCAGAGACCCTGTGTCTACGGCTCGGTCCCTCCCACCGCCCCAGCCCCTCCTGGGGTCTCGGAGCACAGGGGAGCCAGTGGCAGAGCAGCTTTAACAGAGAACACAGGGTAGGGCGGGTAGGGAGACAGCGGGACTGGGGTGGACGGAGGGCCAGTGCAGCGAGGGGGCAAGGGCTTGCAAAGGCTGGTGGCGCCTCCCAACAGAGGGCTGGCTGCTGCTGGGCAGGAGCTGCTGTCCCCGAGGCTGCCACAGCGAGGGCAGCAGGAGCCACCAGGAATAAACATGCAAATGACACATAAGATACGCAAACATCACAGAGAGCCGGGCCCCAGCTGTCTGTCTCTCGGTATCAGGGTCAATGTCCAGAGCAGCGGGGGAGGGACGGGGAAGGCGTCACCCTAGCTGGGCAGAGTCCTCCCTCGTTGGCCTCAGCTCCCCTGTCTATAAGGACAGGGTCAGAGACAGACCATGGGGTCCAGCTGCTGAAAGCATCCGGGAGCCACTCCTGCTATGTGGACACAGGTGTTTGCATAAATGTGCACGAGTGTGTAGAAATACACACCTCCCCCTGCCTCGCACCCAGTGTTCTTTGCACGTATGTCTCCAGCAGCACTTAGATAATCTTAGAGAACCAGGAGCCTGGTAGAAGGTTCCAGTGAACTCGGAGCCCATCTGTGCACTCAGGGGAGGCACTGAAGCTTGCACTGTGCTCACGCCATGGGGACGGGGCTTCCCCTGTGCAGGGTACAAGGCGGGAGAGCAACAGAGCCCACCCCGGAGCCTGCTGAGCTGACCAGACAAGCACAGGCCAGGAGGCTTCTGGTCGGAGCCCCGTCCCTCCCTGCTGGGCCCGAAATGTGCAGAGGGATAAGAAGTGAAGGGGCAGGCATGTGAAGAGAGAAGGAATGAGTCCTACCTTTCTTGTTTACTAGGTCCCGAAAGACAGGCAAGGACAGAAGAAAGGAATGGTCACTGTTTCTGCGAAGCACTCAGGCCCTCTTGAGACATGGGGGACACGGAGGGACCTATCTACAGCACCTACGTGGCACTCCCAGGCAGGGTGCTGGTTCTCCTGAAAGGCCCCAGGACCCGGATGAGATAGGGAGGAGGATGAGGGGATGTGCGGGGCACTCCTCGGGCCGCCGCCTCTAGTCTCCATGCCCTGGACCAGGAAAGCCTGTCCCTATTCACCCCGGGAGGAAGGAATGAACTCTTCAAGAGGGAGGCCCTCAGTCCAGGTCAGGGGTCAGGGGTAGGTGGGGCACAGAGCACAGGACCTCCTCTGTGCAGACTCGTTCAGACATACAAACCAATACGGCCTCACTGACAAGTGTTCACGGACATGCCCTAAGGGCTCAGAGCGGTGTGCTGGGTGCTAGAAACACAGTCCTAGTGATGTGCCCACTGGGGCAGATAGGGGAGATGTAGGGAAGAAGCAGAGACCAGGAGGGTCTGGTGGGCGCCAGAGCCTGGAAGGGAGGAAAGGGAGTCTTTTTTTTCCTTCCCTAAAGTAAGTTCTAGGGATGCCTGGGTGGCTCAGTGGTTAAGGCATGTGCCTTTGGCTCAGGTTATGATCCTGGAGACCCGGGACTGGGTCCCACATCAGGCTCCCTGCGTGGAGCCTGCTTCTCCCTCTGCCTGGGTCTCTGTCTCTCTGTGTGAGTGTGTGTCTCCCATGAATAAATAAATAAATAAAATCTTTAAAAAAATAAAAATAGGGATCCCTGGGTGGCGCAGCGGTTTGGCGCCTGCCTTTGGCCCAGGGCGTGATCCTGGAGACCCGGGATCGAATCCCGCGTCGGGCTCCCGGTGCATGGAGCCTGCTTCTCCCTCTGCCTGTGTCTCTGCCTCTCTCTCTCTCTCTCACTGTGTGCCTATCATAAATAAATAAAAAATTAAAAAAAAAAGATTTAAAAAAATAAAAATAAAAATAAAAATACAGTAAGTTCTACTTTATTCAATGTGGGGCTTTAACTGACCACCTCAAGATGATGCATGTTCTCCCGACTGAGCCAGCCAGAGGTCCCTGGAAGGGAGTCTCGAAGGATGGCAGCAGCTGGGTGGGCCTGAGCAGGAAAGCTGCAGAGTGGAGGGGGCACAGCCCTGGTCGGCCAGGGAACGGAGTTAGCTCAGTGACGAGGTATGGAATGGCAGGAGGGGCCAGACCAGTCAGGCACCTGATTGTCAGGTGATAGAGGTCACTGTATTTTGGGAGCCACTGATAAGTTTTAAACTGTGGGTCACAGGGATGCCTGGGTGGCTCAATGGTTTAGGGCCACCTTCAGCCCAGAGCCTGATCCTGGAGTCCCAGGATCGAGTCCCACGTCTGGCTCCCTGCATGGAGCCTGCTTCTCCCTCTGCCTGTGTCTCTGCATCTCTCTCTCTCTCTGGGTCTCTCATGAATAGATAAATAAAATCTTAAACAAACAACTGTGGGTGACAAATCTTTGGAAGTACCTTTCAGGCTGGTAGGTAGATGGATAGAAGGGGTGGCTCCAGGGGTAGGTGGCTACCAGCACCCGAGAGGACTGAGGAGCCCTGTGTGCCAGGTCCCCAGCTATGTCTGCACGTGTACCGTCTTACGGGGAGCCCACCAGGAGAGGAGGAGGAGCAGGTGCAGCCATCTTCGGGACAGAACTCTCAGGGACCGGGCCGAGTGAAAGGGAAGAGGAGGGAGGAGGCTGACATCCAGCTTTCTGGTTGCTAACCAGGTGGAGGGACCAGTCCCTTGTTGCAGGGACTGCATGGAGGAAGGTTAAGGGGAAGGTTCAAGACACGTTGAGTTTGCGACAGCTGGGGATGCTGTGGTTACACCAGGAGCGCAATACACGGGCGCCAAGTGAATGTCCGTGGGTGTGTGGGCCTGCAGGTGGGTCTGCACCTCTCTAGGCCTAAGTGGGAGAGCCGGGCTAGGGAGTCATCTAGGGATGGTGGCAGAGGAAGTGCTGGAGGTAGGAGACTAGGAGAGGGCAGTGTCCTGAAGCTTAAAGACAGACATGCTCACATCCACCGAAACAGAGACACAGATGGATAGACGTGCCCAGGGATGCAAGTGAACCAGCCCTCTGTGAAGCTGTGGCTCCTCGGCGCACCTAGATTAACACACACGCATGTGTACACACGCTGCTTCTGCTGTTCTGGGCTCCCCAGTGAGCCCAGGAGTGAGGGTGTAGGCTGCGGTGGCTGCCCTGTACCTGTGTGAACCGTGCCGGGGAGGACCTCAGAGTCCAGGGGCAGGTGGCTGTCCCCTAGAGCCCTGAGTGCAGCACTCACCTCTTGAACAGGAGGATGGCGATGACAATGAGGATGATGAGGATGACTGCCAGGACGGGGCCTGTCACCCACAGCATCTCAGGCTCCTCCTGCTGCTGGGCTGGTGTCACCTGGACCACGATCTCATCAGAGTAGGGACTGGAGGCATAGCGCTTCTGTGACCCAGTGGAGGAACGGCATGGGTGGTGAGCTGAGTGTGAGACCCCCCCACCGTCTGTCCACCAAACCTGGAGAAAGGGCTCTGGGGCTGGGCTCTGCTGGGCTGACTGGGCCTGGATCCTAAGGGGCAGACCTGAGCCTGGGCAGCTGACTGAGTCCCTAGGGCCGGATCAGCTCTGGTCTTCTGGGTCCTAGGGGCCGATGTCTTTTGAGATCCCTAGTGCAGGTCTGGGGTCTCTGGGGCAGCCCTAGGTCTGGGATCCCATGGTGCTTGACATGGCCTACTCTCAGGGTGCTGGGAGCCCAGGCGGCTAAGGCAGACCTGGTCCACGGGTTCCTTCAGGGAGGCGAGCACAAAGCACTGATAGCTCAGGTCCGGAGACAGAGGCCGGTTGTAGAAGCCCCGGTAGCTCTTCTTGTCTCCCAGGGTGAAGCTCTCGGGGAGCACGTCCACCTGTGCAGCCACATATGGCTTCAGCCGCTCCGCCTGCCGCCGTCGTCGCCGCTCCCCACCGCCCTGCTCGATGGCCTCCAGAAGCTGACGGAGCAGAGCACAGGGATCACACCGAGCCTCAGACCAGGTGCCCCGGGGCCTGTGGCTTGACATCTCCCTGGCCTGAGACCAAGGCTCACTTTCCATGGAAGGGGCCTGAGTCTGGCCCTGCCCCTCGTCCTCACAGAATAAAGCCACATACCAGCATAGAGACATGCCAGCCCTGTGAGCAGAGGGCCTCTGGGTAACCTGCCCCTCACCCTAACCAGATGGGGCTGGCTCTGCACCTCTAGGAGGAGGGGATGGGGGTTCCCAATCTGCTGGGACTGCCCAGTCGGTAGGGCTCAGGAGCCTCTAGACCTGCAGAGGTGGTCCTGGGGGATCCTCAGCAAAACCCTCCAGGGTGTCTCTAGTCTCTGTAAGCCTTCCAAGAGTTTTCTGAAAACTCCCAACGGACCGCTTCAGAGCCCCCAGAGAGGCCCAGGCTACTGGCCAGGGCAGCCAGACAGTGATTCCAACTTGGGGGTGTCACTGGGGCCACCGCCAACCAATGCAATGGGGCTGTCATTGATGGCGCCCTGTCCCATCCGCAGGCACCTCGTCCAGCTCCAGCTCCTCAGGCGTGCTCCATCTCGGGGCCAGCATGCTCCCACCCACGCGGTCGATGGGTACCACCACGATGTAGAACCACCTGGGTGGGCAGAGCAGGAATGAGGGCTGTCATCGCCCACGCTGGCGTCACCAGCCCTGTCCCTCTCCCGCACGGCCTCATCCGCACACCTGATGAGTGAGGCATCCTGCACGTGGGGCATGGAGAGGGTGAAGCGACCATCCTCTATGAAGGCGGAGGCAGGCATCGGCTTGTGTGGCAGGAGGTCTGGGGCCGTGCGGATGGACACAAGGTGTTGCAGGCCCCCTGCGCTGCTGCCACGGTTCATCAGCACGAACGAGTACTCCGTGTTCGGCTGCAGGTCTGCGATCAGTTTCCGCATGGAGTGCCCGTCCACCTCCACACTCTGCCCGTTGTACAGGATCTGTGGGGGGAGGGAGGGACAGGCGGTGTGTTTAGGGGGGGCCTCCCCGTCATGGGCCTATGGGCCAGAGCATGTGTGGCCACCTAACCAGGAAACTGCGTCACAAACGCCCCCACGCAGGACGGCCCATGGCAGGCCTGCGAGCATGCTAGGCTTGGCTGGCCATGGCCCTCACCCACCTTGAAGGGTACAGCCGACTTGTAGGAGTCTGGGACCTCCCAGCTGAGCAGCACAGATGTCTTCATAGCGGCCGCCACACGGAAGTTCTTGGCAAACACTGTGGAATACAATGGGGGGGCGGTGATCAGCTCAGGCTGTGTAATGAGGCTGGGGTGACGGGTTCCCTGCCAGGAAGAGACGCCGGTCAGGGCTGGCGGTCAGGAATGGCTGCAGAGGCCAGGTACCCCGCTCCTAGCCAGCTTCAAATCACACAGCTCAGCTCTCAGCCCAAACTCCTCTTCACAGTGAGTACCGAGCCGGGCAGATGCCACAGGACCCGTGGTCAGGATCTCCAGAGGTGCTGGTCAGTGACCAGTTGTCAGTGGGATTTGGTCATGAGAGGCATGTGACCCTAGACCAGAGCACGGTGGAGCATGTTCACTGGAAGTCAGTGGGTCGTGGCCCCAAAAGATTAGCGTCCCACACCCAAGAATGGTGATGCGGTCAGAAGAGATCAGTGGGTCAAGGTCACAAGAGATTGGAGTCACACAGCAGAGGTCAGTAGGTCAAGGAGAGCAGAGGTCAAGGGTTGCACACTGAGAATGTGGCACCTGTTTGCTAGAGGTTAGTGGTCATGGTCATGAGATTGGAGGGTCACACAGCAGAGGCTGGTGGATCACAGTCGCCAGAGGTCAGTGGGTGAAGGAGAGCAGAGATCCCCAGGCGCGGCCACGTGCCGGCAGCACACACCTTGCTCCATGGGCATGGTCCGGGACTGGATGCTGGGGCTGAGTGGGCCGGCGCCCTTGCTGGTACGTGCGCGGACCTTGATGTCATAAGTGGTGTCCGGCTTGAGGCCAGAGAGCATGAGGTGGGTGTCGGCGGTGACGTTCTGTAGCTCCTGCTGGCTGTTGATGTCACGGTACACCACGGAGTAGTTGGTGATGCGCCCGTTCCTCTCCGCCAGCACCGGGGGGTCCCAGGTCAGCTCCGTGGTAGAGGTGGTCAGCCCTATCACGCGCAGGTTTTGGGGGAAGCCGCTGGGCGCATCCTCGGGAGTCGTGATCTCCTTCTCGAACTCCTCTCCCGGGCCAGCCCGGTTCTTGGCGGCAAGCCGGAAAATGTAGGTGGCTCCCTTGTGTAGGCCGGTGACTGTAAAGTGCTGGTCGTCCTTGCCAAAATCTAGGATGTTGGGCTTTGCCTCATCGGCACGGTGGTACTGCAGCCGGTAGCCCAGCAGCTCCCCTGGCAGCTCCTTGGGGGGGTGCCACTGCAGCAGTGCGGTGTTCATGGCCGTGGTGCTGACCATCATGGTGGGCCGGCCTGGGACTGAACAACCACGCACTGGCTCTGGTGCTGCCCGCCTCGCTGCCCCCACCCTCGGTTGTCCCGGACCGCCCCCACTCACCTGCCCCGGTCGTCGTGACAACTTTGGGCTTGCTGCGGGCACCATCCCCTTTGGTGGTGTAGGCGGCAACGGTAATGGAATAGGTGGTCTCTGGGGTCAGGCCGCTGATGATGGTTTCCTAAGGAGGAGGAGGGGCCCATTCCCATCACAGAGGAGCAAGGAGGCCAGACTGTGCCAGCCCCTCAGGACCTTAGCCGGCAGGGAGTGGCTGGGGCACACAGGGCCAGAGGTCCTGGGGGGCAGGGTGGTGGTGCTGTGCAATGCTGGATTCTGCTGGACGCAGAGGGCAGGCAGGTGGGATGTGTGCCCAGGAGGTCCCCGCCCATCCTGGGAGCTGCACACCTGCACCAGACAGCTCACGCTTCCTCTCAGGTAAAAACAAAGGGCTACACTGTTCCTCTACTCCATTGCACTGTGCATACATGACACACAGGGCATAGAGCTTCGCACACACGTAGCACCTTGTGTGGTTCCTGGCACGCACATGCAGGCAGCCTACAGCTCCTCCTGTGTAAGCAGGCAGAGGGCCACTGCAGTGCACAGGTGTGCGCACACACACACACACACACACACACACACACTCATCTACACCCACAGCCACAAGCAAGGTGGAGTGGGCCCAGGTCCCACCCTGCAGGACCAAGTCAGGACCCCATGCGACCTCACGTAGGAAAGGGCTCTGTGAACACCATGTGCTCACAATACCTCGTGAGACAAGAAGAAAGCAGAGGAAGACAGAAAACCCCCACCGTGGGGAACACACTTCCCCACTGTCCCGGGTGATGCCCAAGGAGTCGGCCAGGGCAATGTCTCCTGGCCTTGGCAGGCCCTGCCTATGCCCATCTCCAGCCGAGGCATTATTTCCAGAACATGCGGACAAACATCACAGAAGGCCAAACCACGCCACATGGAGGGCAGAGTGGGAAGGGAGGGAACCACAGAGCAGTGGGAACAGAGCTGTCACCGCCAACCCTGGTGTCCCTCCAGCTCTGAGTCTCAGGTGGGGCCACTGCAGCCACCACCCACCCCTCGCAGACACCCTCCTGCCCCAGCTGGAGGGTGTCCCAGGGCTGGGGATCCAGAATGCACCAATGCCGGAACCGGCTCCCCTGATTTCCCTCCCAGCCTGGGCCCGGGAGCAGGTGATTTTTCACTCCAGGGATCAATAAGGCCTAATGATCAGGATCGGATTTAACTCCATCCCCGTCTGGCCAGAGCAGGGGCCAGGCCCTGGTCGATCACAAACACTGGCCTGAAATTGCCGCTCGACAGGCGAGAAGTAAGGATTAGAGGAAATGCCAATCGCTGCTCAGCTCGCCGCCTGAGTCTAAACGCCAATTTTCTCCGGATGTGGCTGGTGCCCTGCGGATCTTGGCGGCTCAGGCTGGGGGAGAAGGCGGGGGAGGGGAGGGTCCCACGAGCCCAGCCTGACCCAGGTCTCGCCCACGCTCGCACACCTGTTACTTACATAGTCCTCGGACTCCTCTGGCCGCCACTGACCGCGGGAGGGAGAGAAAGGGAGACAGGATGTGAAGGACTCTGGCTGGAGCGGGCCTGGCCCGGGGAGGGCAGACAGAGGCTGTGGGCCTCTGAAGGGCCTGCCCTTGGCGGGTAGCACCCCAGGACCACTCCCCATCCGCAGATGTGCCAGGGTTGAGGAGAGGAGGGAGCCGGGGAGGGCACACAGGCTGAAGGGGGAGGGCGCCAGGACACAGAGGGACCAGGGAGTGCTGCCTACAGGTGCTTTGAGGGAGAGGCCGCCAGACTTAGGGGAAGACCCCCAACTCCTCTGGGAGAGTCTGGCCTAAATGCCTGTAGTCACGGTGACTATTCAATCTCCTTTCACTTTCCCAAGTCTCCCACTTGGGAGACAGATAGTACAGCTAGCCCGGGCAGGAGGGTATCCCCAGAACGGTGACAAGCTGCACGGGGCCAGGAGGTCGGGGGCAGGCTGGCCAGCATGATGATGAAAGGGGTGAGTGCCAAGCTGGAGTCTGGGCCCTTCCCCACAGGCACAAGGGAAGCAGTCAGACCCGTGTTCCTCCTGGGGGTGCCCGAGATCTCATTTTGGTAGGAAGGCATACTTGAGGGCTGGCAAAGTTGCTATTTCTCCGTACGTTCTTCTTTAGGCAACAGTGCACGCAGATGTGCTAGTTAGACAGGCAGAGGGAGTGAGGTGTCCCTTTCTGGGGTCCTGCGACACCAGAGAGCCGAAGCTGGCCAAAATCCAGCACAGCAAAGGGAGGTGGCTCAGGACACCTCCGGGCTAGAGGTACCATGGGGTCCTCTGGCCCAACCACCCTCGTCAAAATGCTGGTGTGGCCTCTGTCCATGGACCCCGGTTTCTCCTGCTCTGGGAAGCCGTTGGAAAGGCCTTGAAAGGGGCATGGGACAGGATATGGCAGGAGGCCATCGATGGGTCCCTGCGGGCCATGTCCACTTTCCAGGGTGTGGCTGGGCCCACCTCTGGTCTAGGTTCCCCGTCGGGGGATGGGGGGAACCTCTCGCTGTCCAAGCCAGGCCTGGGCATGAATGAAGGTCCTCACAGAGCACCTCTCCTGTGTCGGAGGCAAAGGGAGTGAGAAGGAGGAAAGACAAAGCGGGTGAAGCAAAATGGAAGGACAGAGGATGGAAGGGAGTGGCGGAAGGGAGAAGACGAGGTGGACACAGCCAAAGAGAGGAGACACAGAGGGAGGGAAGGAGGGAGGGAGGGAAGGAAAACATGCTGTGAGAACAGACCTGAGATGGAGTGTACAACTCCAATACATAAAAGGTGACAGGTCTGGCCACACACTTGAGGAGAGTGTGACCCCCATGGTACTTCCAGAACTGAGGGGAGCCCTGGCCTAAGCAGGTGGGGCAGCTGCTGGGTAAAGGAGGACAGGCTGTGGTGTCCTTGACAAGATGGTCAGGGGACAGCTGGGCCCTGTGGCCAGGCTGGGGACTAGGCCCCATCTGCTCTCCTCCAGGCTTGGAGCAGAATGACCCAATCTCAGGGAGTCACAGGGCAGGCCCTCCATCTTCAGCTGGATTTCCTGGAGCCTGGAGCTCATGTCTGCCCCCCTGTTGTGGGATGTCTGAGGTCACAAGGACGGTGTCCCTCCTCCCATGGCCCAGCTCCCTTCTGACCACTTAGAACCAGAAGGGGCACCTGAAAGGGTAATCCCACTGGCACAGCTGTGTCGCTAGCCCCCTAGGATGGGAGGGGCTGGAGGGAGCCCATTCCTGGGATGTTTCTGGGCGGGCGTGTCGTGGAGGCTCCAGGAGGAGTTCTCGACCTGCCCCAGGAATGCAGGCGGGTGCGCATGTCCACCTCCTCCACCCCCGTACCCCCTTCAGCACTGGGCAGGCTGAGGAGAGGAAGACAGGACCCTCTGGCCAGAGAGGAATGTTGCCTCAGAGGGCTAAGCCCAGCCGGAGGCATGAAGGGGGTCTTTTTATGTGGGTGAGCTCACCCTGAGCACAGCATGTAGAATAGGGGGTCTGTCCCCATCACCTCTAGGCCCAGCCCACGTAGGGCTGGAAAGCTGGATGGGGAAGGCGTGTGGTCTCTGAAGGGAATCTGGGCTCCTTCTCCCCCGCCGCCAGGGCCGGCTCAGTGCTGCCCTGCGGGTCCCCTCCCAGGGCCCTGGTTCTGGCTGGGGACACCTTGAAGGCAGACCACACCAGGTGTTAGGACTCTTCAGCAGAGTATTTGGGGAGAAAATTCGCCACAGCACTCACAGCCCTTTCCAGGAGTTCAGAGTCGGTTCTTGTCCAAGCTCAGCCACCTACTTCCTGGGAGATTCTGGGCCATTCACGTAATCTCCCAGTATCCCAGATTCTTGCCCTGAATCACGAACCAGTGCTCAGAACACCCTAGGGACCTCACCCCAAGCTCACAGGCAAAAATCATTATCTCCTGGAGAACAGACACACACAGAGGAACACATGAGGCTGGCGGCCAGGCCTAGATCTTGAGCGTAAACACCAGGGGCTGAGCCATCCTCCTGCGGGGCCAGGCACAGAGCAACACCCTGGCTCAGCCGTTCACAAAAGTGCCATGGCCAAAGGCCAAGTGGGGACCGGCAACTGCGGGAGCACTCTCCCTGCCCTGGCTGGGACAGGATGGGAACAGCTGCCCAGCCCGGCACCGCTGAGGAGGAAGGCGGATCACAGATCCCAGCCTAATCGACAGTGAACGTGCTCTCTGCAAAACACAAAGGAGGGTCCGGGGGGAGCTGAAGCCCAGGCTGGGGGCGGGGGGTGTACACTGGGAGCCGGGGTCTGGGCTCCTTGCTGCCTGTGTTGGTATCTGCTAGTCACAGAGGGGACTGCCAGACTGGGACAGTCACCAGGGGCCTGGCGGGGCCTGGGCTGGCATGCCTCAGGTAGACCCAAGACAGAAGAGGGGGTGTCCCTGGCACCTAGCCCTGACCTCCTGGTCTGATACCTCCCCAGCCTGACGCAGCAGGGTATCTGGGTGTCTCCGTCCTCTGAGGACGTGGGCTCCAAAGAGGTAGACCAGCAGGCTGGTCTTGTCCACCCTTCCACCCGCCACCTCCCAGTGGCACACCTGGGCCTCAGCCAGCATGACGTCCTGGATGATGGGTGGGCCACGGGGCTCGCCATTCTCTAGCCGCACATAGGTGACCTGGTAGCCGCGGATCTGGCCGTGCTGCTTGCTGGGAACGGGCAGCTTCCAAGAGACACGCACAGCAGTGGAATTCAGTGGTTCCACCTCCACCTTCCGTGGCGGTCCACTGGGCACTGGGGACCAGGGGGAGGGGAGAGTCAGGCCTGGCGGTATGGACCTTGATTTGCAGGGGGGCACAGACACTCCAGGGCCTTGCCTTTGCACTCCCTGCCCCCGGAAAGGCCCTGATACGGCTTCTACAGACCGTCTGTCCCGGGTGCCTAGCACAGGGAAACCCAGCCGACCCCGGCCCTGAGCTACCTCACTTGGTGGGGAGAGTGGTGGTGAGGCACCAGGCCTTCGGCCACCCCGGAGTCAAGCACGACCTGTTCCATCTCCTCCTGGGCCCCCACATCGTGCCGATGTCTGGCTAAGACCGAGTCTAGTTGATTGTGCTCTGAGCGTCTCCTGCATCAGTCTCCCCAGTCTCAACCTCCAGGACCTTTGGGAGGGGCCGCTGCTTCTGCCTTGGAGCTAGCTAGCCCCAAAGCCTGGGATTCGGGCACAGGCTATCCCCCTCTGCTACATTCCCCCAGCGTGGGCTATCAAGCCTGCACCAGGCGAAGGCCCTGGGGTGCTGTGGGGGTATCTGGGAGGGGTGCCTCCCTCCCCCGCCCCTCCCCTTGGCGCCACGGCCTACCGTCCTCATCTGTGCGCACGAGCACCGGGCTGCTCTCCGGGCCGGGGCCCACATCAGTGTGCGCCCGCACCCACACCCGGTACTCCGTCCACTTCTCCAGGCCCACCAGGTCCCAGCTGGAGTGCTCGCGACTGATGCTCTCCACCACATGCCGCCCTCGGTCCTCGCCGTCCACTGCCTCGTAGGCCACCGAGTACTGGGTGATGACGCCGTTGCGGCTGGCGGCTGGCGGCGGGACCCAACTTACCCGAACCGTGGTGGAGCCCGTGCTCACACAGGTCACCTTCTGGGGAGGGGCTGAGGGGGCTGGGGAAGACAAATGGGGGGAAGCAGGCAGATGGAGGGTGGGGGTCACGGGCACAGTGACTAGTCACAGAGGATGGGAAACTCACCCAGGCAGGCTACTCCCTGAGTGCAGAGTGGCTATCCCAGGGCCCCTCCTAGGCAGGCTGCCACTGCCGCCAGACAGCCCGGCTCCCTCTGGACCACAGGCTACACACACACACACACACACACACACACACACACACACACACAAGGTCTCTCCCGCACGTATGCCATCTCGCATTAAACCTTGCATCAAACCCTGCAAAGTACACACAAGCATGGGTCATGACTCCCTGGCCCCTGGGCCTCTGGGCCCCTGGTCACACACACAGCCACGCAAGGAGAACCTCTAGCTGCTGTGCCCACAGCTCCTGTCAGGACGAGCAGCCTTAGTGGCTCTTCAGGCACAAGGGAGCCGTGGCCTGTGCCTACGTGGACAGGGTGCCTGTGCCAGAGCCACTAGGAACCTGAGACTGGAGGCTGGATGGGAAGGAGGCCCATGGCCTTGGGTAATCTGGAGAAAATGTACTCTATGGAGATGCTCTCCCTCAGTGAGTCCCCTGGGGTCAGGAAGCAGATCTGGGCCCCCTTCCCTCGCCCCCACGGGCATATCCAGGCCTCAGTCCCACCAAGGAACCTGGTGCTGTTACGTGGCTTCCTCACCATCTGGAGTTGCAGCCCCACACTGTGCCAGGGTGACTTGGGCACCTCCCTCCCCGGCCTCTGAGGCCCTCATCTCCACGGCTTTCTCCTTCCCTGCACCACAGTGGGCACACCCTGGGTATCGCCACGCTCAGGATGGTCCTACTCCCTGCACATGGCCTCCCACACCCCCTCGCAGACCCTCACCTTGTGCCAGCTCAGCTGCTCAAGGTGCCCAGCAGCACCCTGGCTCCTCGCCCCCCTGCGACCTCTGCCCGTTCGCCTACCATCCTTACCGCCCTCAATATTGGGCTTTGACCTTGAGGTCTGCACCTCACCATCTACCCCCAACTCCCTCACTTACTTCTCTTTCCACGCCCCTGCCCGGCCGGTGCCAAGCCCTGGATGGGTCCAACCCTCTGCCCTCTCCAAGGCGGTCGGTCCTGAGGCAGGTGGAAAAGCGTTGCCTGCCCTGGAAGGCTGGCATCCTGTGTGCAAAGTCCCCAGTAGCCTTACCTGGGCCCTGTGTGCTGTCTGCGGCCTCTCTTCTCTGCCCAGCTCACTCTGCTGCTGTACACAGAACGTTTTCAACCTCCTCCACGCTCCGCTAACCTCCAGCTCTCAGCACATAACTGTCTCCCACTTTGCAGAAAAAACTGAAGCCTCCCACCAGCAGCTTCCTCCATCTCTTGCTACCAAACCCACCGAACAACTGCAATCTCGCTGAGCCGCCCTTGCTTCCCACGAGGAGGGAGCTGTGCTCTCCTGTCCAAGGTGGATCTCTCCCATCCATGCTGTCCCCTCCCCCTACCTCCTGAGCCTCCAAAATCCTTGTCTTTCCTGAATTTTCGACTTCTCCGAATTGACTCATTCCTCACCACGTTTAAACATGCTCAAGGGCAGCCCCGGTGGCCCAGCGGTTTAGCGCCGCCTTCAGCCCAGGGCCTGATCCTGCAGATTCGGGATGGAGTCCAAAGTCAGGCTCCCTGCAGGGAGCCTGCTTCTCCCTCTGCCTGTGTCTCTGCTTCTCTCTCTGTGTGTGTCTCTCATGAATAAATAAATAAAATCTTAAAAAAAAAAAAGCTCAAAAATTTCCTATCTTTAAAGACAAAAGCCCATCCTTGGGCCCACAGCACTCAGCCTCCACCTACAGCAGTCCCCTCCCTCCGGCTAGGCCTCACAACCCTCGCCCCAGGTCCTCCATCCAGCAGACGCTCCTGCCTCCTGCGTTCCTCTGGCCCTGACTGCTCAGCAGCAGCATCGGTTCTGTTCCTTCTGCTCTCTTCTTCCAGGCTCCGAGACACTCCCCTCTCTGGGATTTCCCACTACCTCTGGTCCTTGTCCTCAGGGTCCCTCACCCCTAGCCCAGCATCACCACCTGCACGGCTGGCACAAGGCCCCGGGCTGAGGTGCCTGCTTCGGCCCTACTTCCTGCCCTCTTCCCAGGTCTGTACACCAGAAGCACAGACTTCGCCTGATGCTCTCCTTTCGCTCAGCATCCGAAAGCCAAGCCGTCACCGAGTCCCAGGCAGCTGGCACCCCAGACGGCTATCTGATCCACCACCATCACTACATCTGAGCTCCCGTCTTTTGCTTAGACTCTTGCACAGCCTCCCAGCTGGTGTCCGGCATCCTGCTGGGCTGTCCCGTGCATGCTCGCCCAGCAGCTGGGTCGGCCCTCCTACCTGTCTTGTCTTCTCAACCCGTGGCCAGCTGCCATGGCCTGCTGCTCATCCCAAACCACAACTAAGTGCCTTCCCGCTTCAGGGTCTTTGCACCTGCTGCCCCTCTGCATGAGGCCTACATCACCCAAGGAAGCCCCCCTGGCCCCCTCAGACCAGATGAAGCTCCCATCCCAGCACCTCTCCACTGTTTGTCTCCTCCGCAGCACTTCAGACAAATGTAATTAAAAGCTCATTTGGATAATTGCAGGTTGAACATCTATCTGCCCCACTAGACTAGGATTCCCTGCAGGTACAGGCCACATCGGGGTCATGCTGCCAGCCCTGCTCCGTGCAGGGGCACAGTGGGAGCGCAGCAGGTGCCTGTAAGTCAGATCCGTGAACACGGGGTCACATCTACACAGTCTGGGGGCACATGGACCGCTTCACAGACACTGCCATGTTTAAGGCTGTCACATGTGCTGTAACTGCCTCAATGTCATGATCTCGTCCAGCCACACATCCACGGCCCCTGTTAGCACACAGAGCCTCACGGCCACCCAATCCCATGGCACACCAGACACTCATATGGGTGCGGCCCCACCAGGTGGCCACACGGGGTCACACGCAGGTCCACAGCACTAGTCTCACGTACACAGGAATACGATAACCACACAGCAGGCAGCCCCACACGCGGAAGGCCGCGTGGTCCTAAGGCAGGCACGTGGACAGTCTGCCACCCGGGCTCGTTCTCACAGACATGTCCCTACGTGCCGTGGGCTCAGTGTGATGACACAGCTCCCATGTTCCTCTCGTGGTGCGGGGCATGAGGCAGGGAATGCAGGTGACAGGGGAGATGAGATGTGGGGATATGGAGCAGGAGGACAGCTGCCAGAGCGAGGTCATGTCTGAGACATGGCAAGCGTGGCTGTCCCAGCGCTGAGCATGGCCCAGTCAGCTAGTGTGACCAGCGCAGACAGGTGGGGGCGGGGGAGGGGGATGAGTCACAGACACAGAACTTACCTGGTGGGGGGCTGGGGGAGGGAGGGACAGAAGTCGGGTGGGGAACGGCGTGGGCAGCAACTGCCTGGACACAGACTAGTGGGAACTTACCTGCCCCTGTGAGTCCAGACCCGGAGCCCAGACAAGAGCCCATCCGGGGCCCAGCAGACCTGACCCCCCACCCCCGGTCGAGGGGGAAGGGCGTGTGTGTCTCTGCCCCGGCCCAGCTACAGGAGGCGTAGCCTCAGGAGACACTTACTGGACTGTGCTGTGCGGGCCTCAACGGTGGGGGTGAACACGCCCACCCCCATCTCGGAACGGGCGGCCAGCTGGAAGTGGTACAGTGTGTCAGGCTTCAGGTCCTCCAGGGTGTAGGAGGAGGTGGGGTCGAAGGTCACCTTGTGCTGGAAGAGCAGGGAGCACTCACTGACCACTCTGACCTCACAGGCTGCTCCCCAACCTGGGCTGCGGCTGGCCCCTGTGGACCCACTGTGGCCTAGGGCCGCCTCCACATCACACGGCCACTGCACAGACTCTGTGGCCATGAGCATCTGAGACAACAGCTCTGTGAGTGCCAGGTAAGCCGCAGAGCCGGAGAGACCCAAGGGCAGACCGAGGGACTGTCGCCCAGTAGCGGGGACAAAGACTATAGAACCACGCTGGCCACGTGAGCCCCAGGGCCACCCCTGGGGGCCATGTCCGTACAACCACAGGATCCAGAAAGTCTGCCTGGGGGAGCCCCGCACAGAGCCTACGGGATCCAGGGGAGCCCTCCTCCCTGCTCTTGTCCCCGCTGAACACCCACCTGCTGGCCTTCATCCTCTGCTGCCCAGTACACCAGCTCGTACTTGATGATCCGCTCCTGCGGGGGCAGCAGCCACGAGAGCTGGATCCTGGTGTCCGACTCTGCCTCAGCCTGGAAGTCCGCCGGTTGGGCAGGCACTGCAACACCCCCACGCCAGGCACCGTGAGCCTCGCCGGTTCCCCGCGAGGGCCAGGGGCACCCGGAGAAAGGAGGCACGGGAAGACAGCCCCGGGACCCTGTCCCACATCCCAGGTGACCGCGCACGGCCGGGTAAAGGCCCTCAGCCTCCCCCAGCCCCCAAGGCCCCGCCGCAGTGGCCAGGCCGGCGTGCTGCCCGCACCCACCTCCCTGCTGCGTCTTGACCTGGATGGTGGGGCTGGGAGGGCCATCGCCCACGGCGGTGAAGGCCAGCACGCGCAGGCTGTAGGTGATTCCGGGCAGCAGGCTGCCCACAGTGGTGAGGAGGCCCGCGTCCGTGTTGTGCTTGTGCCAGGCGCTCAGGGGGCGGCGGGCGTCGGGAGTGTAGTAGACGCGGTACCCTCGCACCAGGCCGTTGGGCTCCTCGGGCGGCTCCCACTGCACCAGCATGGTGCTTGCGCTCAGCATGCGTGCCTGCACGCGGCGTGGGGGGCTGGAGGGCGCCTGCTCCCCCGTGCGCGCCCGCACTGCCTCGCTGGGTGGTCCCCGGCCGATGCTGTTCACCGCCAGCACGCGGAAGGCGTACTCGGAGAAGGGGCTGAGGCCGCCAATGCTGTAGCGGGTGGTGGCCACGCCGTCCACCTCCTGGAAGGGGCCCTCCGTCCCTGCTGCGCGGTACTGGATGCCGTAGTAGGACACAGGCTCTGAGTTCCCAGAGTCCCAGGTCAGGGTGACACTGGTGGCAGTTGTCTCAGTCACCAGGAGGTCGACTGGAGGTTTCGGCAGAGCTGGGCGACAAAGCGGGAGGCTCAGAACTGCCCGAGGTCAGGACCCCAGAGGCCAATCCTGCTCCGGGTGTTAACTACCCACGGTACAGCTGGCCCCCACGGGCCTCCCTGAAAAATGGCCTGGGGAGCTCGAGGTGACCTCAAAGGGCACCTAGCAGGGGATGGCGACACCTGTCAGAGCCCTCAGGGGCCTTCGGTCATCTAGGGTCTACCCACATCACTTCTAGAACTCACTGGCTCCTCACTTAACAACAGCCCCAGAGGTGGCGTGGCCTGGCCGGGTCCCTGCAGATGGAAAGCGCGCCGGCTGGGAGGCAGAGGTCTGCCTCTGGGGCTTGCCTGCGCTTCCTCATGTGTAACTGGGGCTGGTGTCGGGGAGAGATGTGCCTAAGAGGACAGCCTGGATGGGGCTGCTGGCCCTACACACCTGTGGCTTGGCTCAAATTGAAGGTGGAACAGTCCCAGATCCCAGGCCAAACATTACACAATTATCAAGTGCCCACTTGATAGGTAGGTGCTGGGCTGGGGACACGAGGTCACACGGTTGGTCACATCCCTGCTCTGGTGGACTTTACATTCTAGGGTGAGTGGAAAGCACCGAGTCCGTAACCATGACTCTGGTGCATGCGAGGACAGCAGAGAGCGGGATGCTGAGCTGGGGAAAATCCACGAAGGCCTCAGAGAGCTGAGGCCCAGACAGTGAGAGGACCAGCACGGCGAGGGCTGGGTGAGGGCCGGGAGGAACCCAGCAGAGCCAGGAGGGCCAGGCAAGGGGAGTGAGGATCCCGCTCTTTACCCTGAAAGCAATGGGAAGTCACTGGAAGGCAGTTTCTTAAAACAGTGGGGAGATCTTGCTTTGTATCTTCAAAAGATCATTCTAGTTGCAGAATGGAGGATGGGTCTGAGGAAGGAGGATGGAAGCACGAAGCCTGGAGGAGTGTGCGTGCCCATCCCGGGGCCGTGGTGGAGAGCCCACTCCCTGTGGCCACTCTTTCACTGCAGCCTTGACGTGAGGCTGATGAAGCTGAGGGTCTGGCGCCAGGTCGTGGCTCGGGGGCCTTTCTGCGGCATCAGACCCCCGCGGGTTCAAGTCCCCGCCCTGTCACTGACTCCCGCATGACCTTGCACCTCAGTTCTCTCATTTGTAAGAAGAGAATGAGAACGTCTACCTCCCAGCGTAACAGAGACTGAACAATCTGTGCTAACCAGTACAGCATCTGCCCCCAGGAGCTCAGTACCCGTTATTATTAACTATTATTACTAACACCACGAATGACAGAAACCCCTCTCTCCACCGAGGGCCGGCAGGACCCCAGGAGGCACCTGGGAGAGGGCAACCACCCCTCAACCTCACTCATCCCCACAACAGCCATGCTCACCTGCTACGGGTGCTGGGACCTCCCGTCACCCCCTCTGCACCAAGGCAGGTCTTAGGCCACAGCAGGCATGCACGTGGCACTCACCTTTCACTGTGACCTGGGCCGTGGCCTCGATCATGCCTAGAGAGGAGATGGCCACGCAGGTGTAGTTGGCAGAGCGCACAACATTGCTGAGCTCCAGCACGTTGCGGCCAACTGGCATCTCATCCTCCTTGGTGAGCTCCTCGGCCCCCATCATCCACTTCACGTAGGGCATGGGTGCCCCCACCGCAACACAAGTCAGGTTCACGCTGCCACCCGGCATCACCTCCTGGCTACTGGGAGGGATGGAGAAACGAGGAGCCACACGGCGCACTGCAGGAGGAGGGAGAGAGGCACTCACAGGCCGGGCAAGATACTCGGGAGGATTGAAGGGCAGGGGCCCCTCATCCAGGAAGCCCCTCTTGTCAGAGCCAAACCCACCTGAGAGACAGGTGGGGCGGAGTCCCGGGGCCCCGGCTTACCACTTCCCACCCCACTTTTGGCTACAAGTAGCCCCCAACACTCAAGAGAATGGAACACAAGAGATTCCACAACCAAGCTCCCCCGTTTTACAGCCTAGGAAACTGAGGCCTAGAAATGTGCTGTCTACCCAGGGTCACACAGGGATTCAGCGCAAGGTCCAGGCCCCAGGTCTATACCGCGGGCCTCCTCAGGGCCACATTCTGGGTCGCCATCCGGTGCCTGCCCCTACTTGCTCCTGACCCCCACTACGGGCCTCCAGAGGGGCTCACTGGGGCACGAGTGAAGTCCAGGCACTGTAGGGTGGAGGACCTCAGAGCATCTGGGGCAGGGCACAGGGCTGGTCCAGGAGTGACGTGGCCACCTTCTCTAGAGTCACGGCCTCCACCTCTGGGCCGTGACCTGAGGGAAGAGATGAGGGCAGGGGCATAATCGCCTGTCAGGATCTCAGCCATGCTTAAGGCACAGCCTGGGAACTCCAGGGGAAGGGCTGCCCCTCAGAAGAGGGTGGGCAGGGGCAAGGGACCAGGGCAGGCCAGGGACGTGGTCCGCGGGCAGGATGGGCATGATGATGGCAGTAACATGATGAGGGCGCCGAACAGACGGCTTTCTGAGCCAATGAACAAGGGTCTCAAGGGAGAGGGTGGCTGTGCCTGGCCACGACCTCCAGCCTTGGGCTTCCCAGGCCAGAAACTGTTCTGAGCCTCCCAGGCCAAGGTGCAGCCTGGAACCCCCCCAAAGTTGCAAGCTTGGCACAAACATTTGGAACATGCAGAGGGAGGGAAGTCAGGCAAGACCTAGCCATGGGCAGGCATGCTTGGCGTGCTGACGGGTCATGCAGCTGGTGGGCAGGGGCTGAAGTGTGTCCTTCGTGGGAACCCCTACCAACAGGGCTGGAGGAGGCAGGCAGTGAGGCAGAGTGACCAAACGGCCTCACTGAGAGTGTGTGTGGGTCTCCCAGGACCCTTGCTGGGGCGCCCGGCATGCAAAGGACCCATGCTGTCCCATCAGGAGCACCTCCGCTATGGGTTCCAGACTCTGCTGCTCGTGTAGCCCCAAACCACAAAATCAGAGCTGGAAGTAGTAACTACAGACACCATCTTGTCCAACCCCTGACCTCACTGCCACAGGGGTCAAGCTGTGGCCCAGAGCCTAGACACCCAAGGAATCACCTGTTAACGGATGGCCCGAAGGCATCTTTCCAACCCAGTAATTTCTCTCCAAACCCAGAGGTTCCCCAGGTTGGGGGTAGAGTTACTTAAAGAAAAAGAAATGCCTTGGAGTGAACCAACCCCAGAGGCTACTGCCCCACCAGAGCCTCAGCCCCTCCATCTCTCCCTGTGCTGACGCACTGGGCGGCTCTCTCCCAGAACCGGCCCCCCACAAACAAGCAAGTCTGCTCGCATTTCTCTGTTAAAAACCCCTGCTCGGTTCCCTGAGGGATTCCTCACTCAGCCTCACTCCGAGGCCTCCACACAGCACCCCCAAGCAAGCCACGTGCGACTGGCACCGTGGGCTGAGTTCCCTCTGTGCCACAGGCTCACTGGGGGCTTCGGTGCATCTCATGGACATCTCGTGTTCTACCTTCTAGAACTGGCCTTGTTTTCTTTTTTTTTTTTATTTTTTAAAATTTATTTATTTATGATAGTCACAGAGAGAGAGAGAGAAAGAGGCAGAGACACAGGCAGAGGGAGAAGCAGGCTCCATGCACCGGGAACCGGACGTGGGATTCGATCCTGAGTCTCCAGGATCGCGCCTTGGGCCAAAGGCAGGCACCAAACCGCTGCGCCACCCAGGGATCCCCTGGCCTTGTTTTCTTTAGAGGAACCACCTCTCCCCACCCTAGTCTTGCTAAGTGGAACACGTGACCCAGATCTGGCTAACGAGATGTAGCCTGTGGACTTTTGCAAAGACCATTAGAAAAACGACTTTCCCTCTGTACTGCAGGAGCCGACCTGAGAGGAACTGAGGCCCACCTTTCCTAACACATGGGAGCACATGCTAGAGAATAAAGGAGTCTATTGTGGAGGGCAGAGTTAAGAGACAAACAGAAAAGCCTGATCAAACTGCTTAAATATCTGGATCTAGCCCTGCCTGACACCAAATCTACTTCTACATATTTTAGTTGGGTAAGACAAGAATCTCCTTGTTTTGCTTAAGCTGATTGTTTCTGTCACTTGTCCCAAAGCTGGGAGTCCCCCATGGAATGATGACAACATGTCATGGGTAGACACTTCCGCATGGCAGGCAGTAGGTGGGTCCTGGGCACGGCTGGCAGGAGGGCCCCATGCCAGAGCACCGTTCAGCACTCCCTCAAATGGCACCAGAGTGAGACCAGGAGGCATGGACAGACATGTCACCCAGCCTGGTGCTGCGTGCCCTCCCCGAGCTCTGGAGCTGGGCCTGGGGGACAGGCGGGTCTATCTGCTGGCCAGGGGTCCAGCTCAGCCCTGGCTGGAGCAGAAAGGCAGAGGGGCGCAGCCTTAAGTCATCAGGTCTTTATTTTTAGCCAGGGGCGGCCCATCTCTTGGTTCACAGGCATCAGAACAGCCTCAGGGAAGGGAAACCGCTCTTGAGCTCCTGCTACATGAGGCAGGCTTCCTTGCTGTAGATCCCATCACCTCTCGATGGCAGACAAGGGAATGGATGTAAGACTGATACTTTTTAAGTGACGTGCCTGGGTTTATGTATTATCAGGAGGTCATCAGTGGGATCAAAAGCTCACGGCCTTTTAAGGCCTGACTGATAGGGTGGAAAAAAGATGCTGAGGAGGCTCCAGGGAGAAGCTTCTGGAGCTTCTGGATAGTCAAGGCTGGTGGAAGGTATTCTCCAGTTGGCAGGACGGGGCTTGGAGGAGCCTGCGTCAGGAGAGGTCATGGCGGCAGGTGTGACCCTGGCCAGTGGCAGAAATCTTGGGGCCGGGCAGCCCTGGTGGTTCAGCGGTTTAGCGCCGCCTTCAGCCTGGGGTGTGATCCTGGAGACCCGGGATCGAGTCCCATGTCAGGCTCCCTGCATGGAGCCTGCTTCTCCCTCTGCCTGTGTCTCTGCCTCTCTCTCTCTCCTCTCTATGTTTCTCATGAATAAATAAACAAAATCTTAAAAGAAATCTTGGGGCCTGATTAGTCCCTGGGGAGAAAAACAAAGCGCCCCACAGAAAGGAAGTAGGTCCTTGGCCAATACACCTCGGGTCCCAACCTAAGCAGTCCAGAAGGCGGATAGGACCGTACTCCAAGTGGTCCAGGGGCGGGCAAAGCCTTCTGTTCCACCACCAAGTAATGGAGGTCTTTCAGAACAAACATTGGGAATAGTTTTGCTTTTAGTTTTATTTTTCCCCTCCTCCATGCAGGTAGAAGGGAGAAGTCCAGGGGCTAAGGATGAGTTTGAGAGGTCAGATGTGACCCTTTGAATCATCCCTAGGACCAGGCAAGGGCTTCCAGCCCAGAGACTGCTGGGGGCACCCCCGCTGATGCTCTCACCAGAACACTGGGCTCCAGGCACATATAAAAGGAGTTCTGGGGTGCGATTCCCCACAGCTCAGGCTCATCCTCCCTGCAGTGTGACGGAGGTTAGGGTATGTCCACAGAGGGAGGGTGGGGGCAAGAGAGGGAAGACACACCCTCCTGGGATCCTGAGCGCCAGTGGGGCCCTGTGTCCTGCACCTGCCTGGACAGCCACCCCCATCCTAAGAGCCAGGAGCGGCTGGAGCCTCCCTGCAGCAGCCCCACCAGCACTCCTCCCGCTGGCCCAGACACGAGGCCACCAAGAGGGAGCAGGACTCGCCCTGGACTCAGTCTATTGACAGAAGCAACAGCAGGGAAGAAAAAAACCAGAGCCGGGGAAAAAAACGCACTTAGGGTCTAATCTTGGGCTCCTCCAACAATGCCGGTCTATTACTGTTCCCCGTGCATCCTTACTGCTGACATTTTATAGACAATTTCCAAAACAGGGCTCTGCCATTTCTGGATTATATTTCAGCTGTAACTTTTAAGTCTAATTATTTGCGCTGACAACCCCATATAATAGGGCGGTGTGGCGCCCGGAGGCATCAGCATTCAGCAGAGTGACAGCATAATCGCAGGGGGAGGCAGCCCCGCAATCTGCATTCGCTCGCAGAAATTTCTCTGATGAAAATAACACAACATTAAGGAGGGGATAAGGGGCAGGATCCACTGTATCAAGATAAAATAACTCTTTAATAAATAACCTTGTGGCTGCCGCAGAGCAGTAATTAAATGCCGGCGCACTCGGCACACAGTTTTAAGTAAAGCTGGAAAAATGTAAGATGTAATTATCAGCGCCAAACAAATTACCAGCCCGGCAAATCCCCCTGGAATATTTAGAAACTCATTTCTGCCTTCCCGTTAAATATTTGTATACGCGCTTTATTTTTGGTGGGACCAGGGAGGGGGAGGGGGAGAAGGGACCAGGGACCGGGAAGGTGGCGGGGAGGGGTGTAGGGGGAGGTGGCTGAGGGCTGGGCTGTCTCTGCTGATGACTGCTTTCTGAACGCCCCAGCAGATCCGCCAGGTCAGCGAAATGGTGAAACCGAAATGCCCCAGAGCTCAAGAGTGCATATGGATGGATGCTCAGGGCTGATATCTGAGCTCAGGCCACAGCCCTCCTCCCCATTGGCTCCCTTCTCCCTCATGGAGGAAACCCAAGCCAAGGAGATATGATGCCAGAGGGGGAGCCGGTGGCCCAGGCCTGCTCCCTGGGACTCAGCCCAAAGCCCAGTGGACAAGTGAGTCTCGTCTGACCGCTTGGACCATGTGCCCCAAGAATGACCGCTAGCCCCTGCTGCCAGCCCCAAGGCTGGGGCAGAAGTCTGACCTGGGTGGGGCTGAGAACTGAGCCCCATGTGAGAATGCTCTGGGGTGAGCTAGAGCAGGGGCTCCTGGGAGCCCTCCCCAATCTGTGGCCGGGCTGGGGCCTCTCCGGGGGCCCCACGTGGACCTCACTAAGTCTCCGTCAACCGTTCCTCAGCTGTGAGCTCCGTGAACCTGAGTGCTCAGCACCCAGCACAGGCCTGAGGAAACGGAGCGGGCTGGGAGGGCCTGGGCGGAGGAGCCTAGGGCAGGTGGCAAGATCTTCATTTGGCTCAGGTCGGGGAGGAAAAAGACAATAGTGTGGATTTCCTCCGTGCCTAACATGATGCCACCAACCCGTGCCATGGACACCAAGCCTCATGAGGCAGACCAGGGCTGGCTGCCCCACTGAGCTCTGCGGGGACCTCAAGGTCACGGCAGACCTGAGGGACTTTTGTCCTGTGCTGCAGGACCTTGAGGCGTGAGCTCATTCTAGATTATTAGTCTATCCCCTTCGTCTTCACAAGTGGCTGCAGCTGAGCTCGGGCTAAGGCAGAGTTTAGGCAATGAGGTTGTGGAAGGTCCCAGAGGCACACGTAATGCACTACAGCTCTCACGGCTCCCCCAACCACTCCTGGGCCCCACCCGGAACAGACAGCTGGCCCGACCCAGGCATAACGGGGGGCACAGTTTCATGTCATGCACCATGCCTGCCTGACCACCCCTGCAGGGGAGCCCAGCTAAGGGGACATGCAGACACTGGCACATCAGGGACTCAAGCAGCAGAAACATGCAGGGCAGGGGGCCTGCCCACCCACCCCTAGTCCTGCCGGCCTGCCAGCCCAAACAACGGAGAGCAGAGCCCGACTGGCGGGCAGGCCTGGCTGGAGCGAGCCCGAGGGAGCTGACCGAGCCCGCTGGTCCCTACTGACGGGAGCATCCCATCGACGGGCGAACTGTAGATGGATAAGAAGTGAAAAGGACCAACCTTCTCGCTGATCTGAGAGATGAGAGTTTGGGTTGATGGCAGAGTGCGATGAGGATGAGGAGGGAATAAAAAAAAGACAAGGAGAAACACAGAGAGAGTAAAAACAGGCCAACCTTCATCTGCCCACACAGCACGGACACGAGACAAGACTCTTGTGCCCCACGCACACGCACGTGCACGCAGTTGCGCACGGACCACGCCGCTCACGAAAGACTCAGGACTCATGGAGGACACGGTGGACAGGGCTGGGTCCCGCTGGCAGGTGCCAGGATGCCAAGGGCGGGACAGGGAGGGGTGGAAGGGGAGCACAGGCGGGCCCCCATGCGTCACGCACACCCCATGGCTCGGCAGACCCAGTGAGCTGGGCTCAAGTTGGGGCCCCCCCAGCCCACAAACCCACCAAGGCACAGGGGCCACTAGATTCCCACCACCTTGAGGAAGCCCCACACTGCAGGGCAGCAGGGTGAGGAGCTGGTCTGGGCACCTATGGGGAGAAAGGCTGTGGGGACGCTGCCCTGTTTAGAGACAGCTGCGGCCAGCAGCCAGCTCCCTGCAGAGAAGGGGAAGGTCGGGGGCAGGCAGGGCACGGCACGCCCTGGTCCCTGGCAGCTCTGCGTCCTGAGAGCTGGAGAAAAGAGACGCTGTGGATACAAGGAGAGGGTGAGTCACTCGGAGGGAGATGGATAGTGACACAGAGAGGCTGGTCCACCCAGCCTGCCTGGGCCTGCTGGACCGCGGGTGGAGCTGCGGGCAACCGTGAGCAAAGGCAGATGTAACCGGATGACGCATCCCCCGACAGCTATCCTGACGGCAGCAGTGGTCAGTGGCCGCCAAGCGCTTCTTGTGTGCCTGCCACTGTGCCGGGAGCATCAGCGGCAGCCGCAGGGGCTCAGAGAGACAGCGGAGCCCTGAGAGTCTGGGTGACATAGGATGTGAGGCACTGAAGACAAATCCAAGGAGGAGACGTAGCCTTGAGCCCAGTGGACACAGTGGACACAGCGGGAGAAGAGGGAGGTGAAGGGAGCTGAATATTGGCAGGAGGCTGTCCATCTAGATCAGCGGTTCCCAACGTCCAGGGCGGGGAGGGGTCCCCCCAGGTGACACTGGGCAAGGTCTGGAGATATTGTGTGTTCTCGGGACGAGGGGTGCTGCTGGCATTTAGGGGGCCACACGGGCTGCTACATATCATACGACGCCCAGGAGAGCCCCATGTCACAAAGAGTCATCTGACCCCCAGTATCAACAGTGCCGAGGCTGAGAATCCTGGGCTGGAAGCCACCTGGACCTGGATGTTGAGGCTCCTGACAGCTGGGGCCCACTGGTCTGGAGGGGAACAGGTGCCTGCTCTGGAAGGAGGTCTCAGAGCCGCTCTGCTGGCAGCAGGCGGGCAGGCACCGGGGGACTGCTCTACGGGTGGCCCACTCACAAGCAGGGTTCAGGACAGAGCTGGTGGCCAGCACGGGAGAGGCGGTCTCAGGGGCACCGGGGCTGATGGGCCCTCAGCACTGCTGGGAGCAGAACGCAAGGGCTTTTTGCCAGGACTGAGATGAGAAGCGGTGGGGACACCAGAGGCAAAAAGTCCTAGGAAGAGGCTTCCAGGTGTCTCCAGGTCTCCTCAGCAGGGCCTGTCCTGGGGCTACAGGGCAAATTGCTCTTGACAAAACAGGGCAGGTACAGATGCAGGTGAGGCCAGGCTGTAAGGCAGGTCCTGGGCACAGAGACTTAGGACTGGCCCGCAGACATCGGGTCCGCAGGAACGTGTGTGAGAGGGAAAGATCAGCAAAGCCAAGCTGGGACAGCCTGCCTTAGAGTCCCTGGCAAGTGGGTCAAGAACCAAAGAAACCCCCACACTCACTGCCCAGAAGACCTGTGCGTATGCGTGGTGTCGGGACCCCGCCTGATCCCACCACATGGGGCTGGAGGTAGGAGCTCCCTGGTTAGTACCCGAGCTGCCACCTGTGGCGGCTGGGCTCAGCTCACCTCCAGAGAGACCCACCGCCTCACCTCAGGGCCAAGGCCAGCGTGACGGGGACTTCAGAGAATGCTACCCAGCCAAGATAATAACGCAGGCTCCGTCACCTACATCTGGGCCTCCTCCTGCCTCAGTATGGCCCCCTGCAGCTCTGCCCCAGGAAATGTGTCCATTAGACCATGCCCAGGCAGTTTGCTTGGGTTTCTCAGTGGCCTTGCTGGGCCACTCCTCTCCCTGGTGCAGCCACATACAGCGAAAGGCTTTCGAGGCATCTCCACTCTTTTGACCCTATGATCTTTTGGGAAAAGTGTTCAGTCAGGACCGCGTAGCATTTGGAATGGTCCAGGTGGCAGGAGGCAGGTCTCTGAGCAGGGCTGTTCTAGCGTTCCTCCCTAGGAGGGGACTCGTCCAAGCTCTGTGTGTCTGTCGGACGCTCTGTCTGAAGCCGTGTGGGGGGAGGCCGCGCGCTTCACCACTGTACGCATCTCACCATCTGGGTGGCTCTCAGGCCCCTGGCCTCTCTGCCCTGATGTTGTTCCTTAAGACAGGCCCTGGGGCCACTTAGGCAAGCCTTGAGGGGCAGGACACCTGACCGAGGGGCCAGTGGGGACCTCTTACTCCACACCCCCAACTCCAGTGAAGTGTCGTCTGTCGTCTCTGAGACACAACGTGCCTGTCACCCTATGGGCCGGTAGCCTTGGCCTCTTGGGAACCTGACACGGAGCAGCTCCTCGATAACTATATGGTTGACCATGTGGCTCCAAAGAGTAGGACAGGCCACTAACACCGCCTGGGTGGAGGGGCAGAGGATCCCCTCGAGAAGCTACACTAAGCACTTAGCGTGATGAAGTCATCGCTGCAAGGAAGCCATGGCCACTTTCCTTTCCAAATCCCCCGAGTGGAGAGTTTCACTTGTAATGATGCCCATCTGTGCAGAAGGGCTAAGTGACGGGGTATGGGGGCAGGAGGGGCTCCGAGGGTGCACTGTGCACACCAGACCCAGCACGTTCTCTGGAAGTAGCAGGTGACCAGCTTTGGTCACCCTGGGGCTGGGAGCAGAGCAGACACTGGACACTCCCCAACAGTCTCCAGGTTTCTCTCTGCTGGGAACCTGGGCTGATGAAGATGCAGGATCCACTAAGTCTCAGCAAGGAACACCTGAAACACAGCAGGTGCTCACCTGCAGGGGCTCACAGCTGCCTCACACTGACCTTCTATACAAGGGTCCTGGCTGGTGACAGGGTGCGGCTGGCTCTTCCTCCAGGAAGACCCTGGGCAGCCCTGGCCAGAGGGCAGGTTCATTTGGCCTGGAGCCCCCCTTGCTGGGCTGGGCAGGAAGGACTCGAGGAATGCCAGGGAAGTATGCTCGATGTTTACACGCAAATGTGTGCCTGCTGGTGCACGTGCACGTGCACACACACACACATACACACACACACCACAGTGAAAAGTCTGCTTGGAAGGCTCTAGACTCCCGTGGGGCTCTGGGCCCTTGAGGCAGAACCTACAAGAGATACAAATACTCCCAAGAGTGGCTGCGTCCCAAAGGGCCTGCAGAGAAGGAAGGAAAAGTAGCAGCGGCCATCAGGAGTATGCCCAGTGGGAGCTGCTGTGGCTGTTCCTGCTGCTGCAGAAAGAGGCGGGAAAAGGAGAAACGGGGCTCATGGCAGCCCCCACTGTCCCCAGCAAGGGATCCAGACAGCATGGCCAGCAGGGCCAGTTCAGCTCCGTGGAGACAGGGCTGGGCACTGCCCGCATCCTTACCTCGTACATATAGGTTGGCGGGGGCCGAGTAGCGTGTGCCTGCAGAGTTGGTCGCCACACACTCGTACTTGCCTTGGTCCGACTCCTCACTGCTCTCAATCTGCAAGGCACCTGCGGGGACACGGTGACAGAGGTCAGGTCTGGATCATGGGGAGGGGGCTCGACGGCATTTGGGCTTGTGTTGACCAGACGCTGTAGATAATCAGGGCCGCGCCAGTGTTGCTTCCAGGAAGCTCTCCCTGATGAGCCCACCGGCCTCCTGGCAGGGAGCAAGCCTTGGGCTCTGGAGCACAGTCCCGCTTGCCCTGCCCTGCACTCTAGTGGAGCCTGTCGGCTGGGCCAGGGGCTCCATCCCATCCCCCAGCTCCATGGAGTGCCAGTGAGCATCCCTGTTAGTGCTCCTAGACCTCCTGGCCCTGCCAGGCGACGTGGAGCCAGGCGTGGGTGGGAGCCGCCTGAATACCTGCTGGCCCGGGAGTTGCAAGCATGCAACGGCCCTCATCGCCCACCAGAACTCCACAGGAAGGAAGGGGCTTGCTCTGGGGGCCTGGTGCCCAGCAGCCTTGGCTCAGAGCACCCATCCTCTCCCTCCACCCCACCCCCACCCCGCCGGCCCCACCCATTCCGGCTCCTCTCCTCAGCCTGGTCCTGCTAAAGTGCTTCGACCCACCACGGCTGCTGCATAATTCAGGAGGCTAATGGAGGCTGTAGCTCCCACTCGGGCCAGTGCCCTGAGGAGCTGCTCTGGCCGCAGACGGACAGACAGGAGCCAGGAGTGGGGGGGCAGGGCAGCTGAAAAGGCCCCTCCACAGGGCCAGTCCTGGCAGGTCCGGGTAGGGGAGCCCACGGCTCCGGAGGTGGGCCGTGAAACCACTCGGCTTGGCCACCCCCTGGCCCCGGCAGTCAACACTTGGAAACACTGTTCTCGAGAGCACACCAGGCAAGTCGTCCGTGACAGTGACACCCCAAGGCACAGGCAATACCCCCTCCCAGGAACAAGCCGACAGACAGTCAAATCCACACAGGACAGTCCAACGGACACTTAATAACCCCACAGCACAAGCCTGACAGAGAACCGCCGCCTGCACAGAACAGCCAGAGCGACCCTAAAGGCCCCTTCCCGGGGCTCAGGCCAGCTGATGGCACCACACCCACAAAGGACAGAGACAGAACTGCTGAACCCCACCTGTGTGGACTGCATAAGGAGCGGAGGAAGAGTTCCAAGCCACACACTCATGGCCCAGGCCCCAGGGGAGGACTGCCCTGGGTGCAGGGCTGCAGCCCCCCACTGCCCGCCCTCCCTCTTCTGCCGCCCAGACCCAGGGCAGCAGGAGGGGCCCTGAACACTCAGGGGGCTGGGGCCCGGGGGCTGGAGGTGGGGGAAGGGGCTGCCAAGGCTTAATGTCGAGGCCGGCCTGGTCTGCAGTTCTGGCCTCAGCCCTCCCCACTGGACATCAGGGAGCACGAGGGCCCAGGGCACGTGCCAAATACCCATCTCCTGCAAGAACAGTTCTGACGGGCACCCAACAGGTCATGTGTATGGGATGGATGGACACTTACAGAAAATGTTCCCTCAGGCAGGCAGGGTCAGGCCCCTGGCTGGTTGGGGGTGGGGGGTGCTGTGCTAGGTCAGCTCAGCTGGGGAGTGAGGGGAGACCTGGGGGCCTGGCGCCACAGGCAGGGACAAGAACTAGTGCCTGGGTGAGACCCCTGCTCGGGGAGGAGGCTCCCCTGTGTGGAGACCTAGGACTGGCTGGGGACCCAACACAGAGCCCGGGCCTGGATACACACAGAAACCCCCAAATCTGGAACCAACACCAAGACCCGGTGGCAGGGGCATGAAGAACTAGAAGTGGTCCTGGCCTGGGAGGGTCACGGACAAGATGCCCCACAGGAAGGCAGCTGCTCCTCTCAGCCCTATCTTCTGTCCTGAGACCACCCTGGCCCTGGACTGAGGGTCCAGATGTGCCCAAGGAAGCCAAGAGACTTGTGAAGAAATGATATGAATCAAATCAGTCCAGAAGCGACCATTTTACAGTGGGCCTGCTCCGAGCCAGACACTGCCCAGCCCCTTATCCCCTCCTCTAAACCTCAGGAGTCTGTGAGGTGGGCCCTGGCCCCGATTTAAAGAGGAGGACGCAGACTTCTGAGAGATCAGACCGATTTTCTGAAAGTCAACACAGGTGATTCAAACTTGCACCCAGATCTTTGGGTCCAGAGTGTGGTTCTGGAGCTCCAGGCTGCAGGGCTCTGGGGCATGAGAGCAGCCAGGGCTGGCAGGCGATCTGAGCTAGTCACGGTGGACCCTGATTGTTCCCTGTGTCCCAGCAGCATCTGTGCTGGGTTATGGGGATTTACAGGATGGTCCTCACTCTGCTCTAGGGCCAGGATGTTAAAGGGAAGTCAAGCCATCATGGAGGACCCCAAGAAAAAGGAGCTTCCTGGGAAGAAAGGGGGGCCTGGTCATGCTGCCCCACCTCCCAGGAAGGCTCTCCACCTGTGGTCGGGCTTGGGGCTCAGCACTTGGCTTCAGTGTGGGGCGGACAGGGTCCCTTCTGTGGGGTTGGCCTGGAAGGCCCAGGAAGCAGGGCTTGCCATCCCCCAGGCAGGGCTCAGCTGAGTATATCTACAGTCCAGACTTGCAATGGATGAGTCCACAGGAGGGAATGACCGAGAGTGGAGGTGTGTGGTGGCCGGTGGTGCTTGGGGGACCAGAGCTGGAGATGAGGAGGCTGGAGAGGTCAGGATGGGGATGGGGGAGGTGACGGACTGGACGGGATGGAGTGGTGGTGACGGCAGTGGCGTGGCGTGGCGTGGCGTGGCGAGATGCACGGACAGCATTCTTACCTCTGATTGGTGAACCACCTGGCGAGGTAATTTGAATGCAAATAAGATCAGAGAAAAGCATTAGTACAAAAGGAAGGAAAAGCCACAAAAAGCCAAACCAAATAAAATAAAACACGGAGAAATCAAGGCCTGAGTTAGGCCAACGCAGGTGGTAAGTGCGCAGGCGCCAGGCTGAGCCAGGCTGAGTGTGGGTGAAGCTGTGTCCCCCAGGTCACTGGCACTGCTCCGAGGGGGCGGAGAGGGGAGTGGGGCTGGGGTCTTCGGGGCTGGAGGGGACGGGAATCAGGAAAGTGGGGTCAGGGCTCCTGCAGACCAAGCTGGCTGAAGCCAATAAGGGGAAAGTGAATAAAAGAGGTAGCAACCCCACTCCTAGGGGCACCCAAATGTCACAGGTGGGCAAGATTTCAAAATAAAGCACTTACCAAAACAAACCAAGGAGGTTAAGCACACAGAACGGGCTAATGGGAGGGCTTGCTGTAGGCCACCACCAGGCCAGGTCTCCCTCAAGCAGACACACCAGCCCGGCCCGGCCCCATTGTGGGACCTGGGGTGAACTTACAACCCAGTGGCAGATGCCCTGTAGAGCCCACTCATCCCACTCATAAAGAAGTTTGTGACTACTGAGCTTCCCCTGAACCCAACTGGTGAGAGCCAGAGGCCAGGGCCTCCTCCTTGCCCTTTTAGTGCTTCAAGCCCAGAGGGCCAGACATGCACCCTCCAAATGCCCAATGCTGGGCTGTTACGAGGTCTGCACAGGCTGCCTTCCCACACGTGCCTCCTCTGAGGCTGCGCTCAGGGCCCTGCTTCTGCTACTGCCTCATCCAGGAGGTGAGGAGCCTATGAGCGGGCCTGGCCCCAATGCCGTCTACCCTGCCTCCCCTGCCCCCGCCCTCTCTGCCCATTGCAGTGGGGAGGGAAGTGTGCCAAGAGACAAACACCGATCACTCTCTCATCGAACTTGATGACACCTGCCTAGGAGGAATTATCCGTGTCTACGTCGGAATGATGAAACAAGCTAAGGGCCAAGTGGCTTCCCCAGAGCCCAAGGTCACGTGGCCTGTGAGGCGGCAGGAACTAACCAGGTCTGGTGCACAGCCTTCCCACTGGATTAGACTGCCTCCTGCAGACACAGGGGCTGGACGGGAGGCAGAGGCAGCTGCTGGGACCTGGGCTGGGCATGTGAGGGGCTGCAGAGAACCTGGGAAGAACCATCATCACAGCGATCCCCCAGGCATGGTCCAGGCACCCTGAGTGTCTCTGAGACTCTTTCAGAGGGTCCACAAGGTCAAAGCTATTTTCCTGATACTAAGAAGTTATTTGCCCTTTTCACTCTGGCTCTCTTATGAATAAACGGTGGAGTCGTCCGGAAGCTCCACGAAGTGTGATACTGCAACAGACCAAACGTAGAAGCAGCCCTGAGAATCCGGCAGTCTTCTATCCAGCCCCCAATTAAAGAGATTTGTGAAAATGTAAAACAATGCCACTCTCTTCACAAAATGTTTTTGTTTTACAAAACATAATTATTTTTCATTAGAAATGTTATTTAACGTGTAATGGGTTTTAAAATTATTTTAAGATTTAAATATTTAAAACCTTTTCAGTCTCAACATCTAATACGGTAAATACTGATGAATGAAACCTACACAAACAAAAGCTCTCTGAGGTCCTTTAATATTTACAATCAGAGGTCCCAAGACCAAAAAGTCAACAACCGCTGATCTGCTTCTGCAGGGCAGGCCCAGCCTGGGAGAGGGCGGCAGTGGAATGGGCCAAGGCTGGCACTTTTAGCTCCCGGTCTCTGCTCCCCCAAAACCTAACCTGCTGGTAATGAGTCTCTGGACCTCTCAGAAGAGTCATTCCTCCACCAAACAAAAAATTTGCCTTACCATTTCACAAGGTGGGTGTGGGAGACTGGAGTGACCCAGGAGTCAGCGGCTCTCCTGAGAGGTGCCAGTGTGCTCAGGCCAAAGGGAAATCATGACCACGCACTGCCAGCATGCCCTCCTGGCAGCCCCAGCTGGTGGGAGGGGTGAGTCGGGGGACAGGCTCTTTCAGTCAGAGCCGGGCCAGCCAGCAGAGTAGGGGACTGCAGGCCTCAGGCCCACCCTGGAGTCTGCTCTGCACCCGGCTCTGGGTCCCATCTGCCAGGGCCGGTGGGCCTCCACCCACAGTCAGCTGCTGGCATCTCTGCTTAGGACCTGTAGTCTCAGCCCGGGGGTCAGAGGGTGTGGAAGGAGACCGTGCTCTGGGTGAGCACGTGCATGTGGTGGATCAGGTTGTCCTCGATGGTGATGCATTCAGGGCCCTGGGATGGAGCAGAGCCTGGGAGGGCTCCTCGGCAGCCTGTCCGGGCTGGGCAGCCTGTGGGCCACTAGCTTCTTTCAGGACCCAGAAGGGGCTCTGAGCCCCACCTGGGGGTCAGCCTCCACCTGCTGCTCCAGTGACACCGTCTGCTCCTGACTTGACTTCCACTCTCCCTGAGTCTGTCTCCATTCCTCGCGGGCCCACCCTGGGCCTCAACTGCAAATTCCCAAGAGGCTCTTGTGGCACTTCAATGAGGAAAACACCTGCAGAACAGAGCTCAGGCCTGGATAGCGCTCACACCAGCTGCCCTCCTCTCCAGCTGCTGTTCCAGGGGCCACACCCTGTGACCCGTGCTGGAGCTTAGCCTGCAGGTGCCTGATAAGTTCTGGGGACCTGTCAGGGAGGGCCTGAGATCTGGAGAGGATGGGACCGTTGCAGCTCTGCAGTGCTCGCAGGGTCCAAGCGTACCCCAGGCCCCAGGTTTGGCGTTTGTGACACTAGAAGGCCTCTGGGTGACTGCCCAGGGGAGTTCCCGGCCCTGGATCTCCATGTGGGACCACGGGTGAGTCCCTTTAACTCAGCTGTAAAGTGAGCATGATAATCACAACCTGTCCTACTTCTCAGGGTTGCAGAAAAAACAAGTGCAACAAAAGGCAGGGAAATACCTTGTGATCCGTCGGTGATGCATAAACTGTGAAAGTCCCTGTAAACAGCTGAGTGCTTGGGGGCCTGATTCCACTCCATGAAGGGATGTCCCTGTCAAATGTGTGGGGATCGGCCCCAGCACCCTTTTACATGGTAACAGGATAGGGCCAGCAGCTCCTGGAGTCAGGGCCTGGTGCCAGGGCCAGGCAGAAGGGGGAGTCCTGCTACTATACAGGTGGGATGATTAAGTCCCCTCAGGTGCCATCCCAGGAACTGGACCTGAGGTCCATAACCCCCAGGTTATAGCTTCCAGGTGGCAGCAAAGGTTAAACAAGGTCTTCCTTGGACCTAAGAGGCAGGGGGAGTGGACCTTTGTCTGCAGGGACAGGGCCCAAAGGTCTCGTTCATGAAATAATTTATCAGCAAGGGCTCAGAGATACCTGTCCTGTAGCTGGACTTGGGTTGGGAGCTGGGGGGGAAGGGGACCTCGCAGTGGGGAGCCAGACCCAAGCCCTCCCTGCAAGGTGCGCCCTCGCTTAAGTGAGCCGAGCTGGAGCCAGGCAGTAACAACACGGTGTGGGGTATGTCCTGAAGGAGGAGGCCTTAGTTGGGCAGAGAAAGGAGAGGCTTCCTGATTTGGTGGCTTAGAGCAGACGGCAAGGATGGGTCAGCGTGGCTCTGTGCAAGTGGCAAGTGGCCAGAGATAACAAGAGCCCCATTCCTGAAGCCCTCCCCATACGCCAGGCGGGGAACTAAAGCTTCCATTGCTGTTCTCTTGCTTAATCCTTCCTGTCACTCCTTTTTAAAGGTGGGGAAACAGAAGCTCAAAGAAGTTAAAGAACTTCACTGAGGCCACAGAGCTTGCAGGTGCGGAGCTAAGACCCAAGGGGGTTAAGCCGGAGGTGTGAGCTGGGAAGGTCAGGAGCGGTTCTGTGCGGCTTGCTCAGGAGCAGGTGCCTGGCCATGTGGGCAATGAGATGCTACTGAGGTTGTTGGAGCACAGAGGGACACGGGCAGAAAACTGGCAGCTGCTGGGGGCTGGATTCCCGGGGAGGGCCCGGAGGCAGGGAGCACAGCGCTTGGTGACTGGGACATGGCCAGGAGGCAGCGGGAGGACAAAGCGGGTCAACAAAGCGGGTCCAGCATGACAGCCGTGTGGGCGACCAGTGGACGTGACGCGTCCTGATGGGAGAAGGAGTCGGCGTGCATCCTCTGCCACTAACAGGGAGATGGTCGGTGGGAGAAGGCCACAGTTGTCTGGGAAGAAGTCACCACTCACGGCCAGTCAGGGTGACACCTGAAGGCAGCTAGGTTTTTTTTTTTGTCTTTTTGTTTTTTTAATCTAAAGCTCAGGCAAGCTGTGTGGTGCTGGAGACAGAACGAGGGGTGTGGGAGCAGAGGGGGCCTGAAGCTACAGGAGCAGGTGAGCTGGCCCACGGGAAGGCCCTGTCCCTGCGGACAGTGCAGGGGCCAAGGGCTCCCGGCCGGAGGGAGGAGCCGAGGAAGAGGAGGCCTCAGGGAAGCCAGGAGGGAGAGGGAAGCCCGGGAGAAGGGGGAGGGGGAGCAGCCAGTGGAGTAACTGGCAGGAGCCGACTCATCGGGCAGTGAATGGGTGGCACAGGGCCTGGCACACAGTAAGCACCACATAAATACTTGATGAACAAGCGCGAGAGACAGCGAGCCTTCCCAGAATCGCTGCCACGGACAGTCAGTGCCATTCTGGGGCGGAGGCCAGGCCTGTGGGGAGGACCATCTGGCTGTTTGGGGAGCCTGCTTGGGGGGCTGTGGGGAAATGCAGAGGAGCCGAAGCATGCCGGCCGCTGGGCAGTGCTGGGCAGTGGCTGCAAATGCTGCCGGACCATTTCCTGCCTTGATTATGGCTGTTTTAATTAACTGCATTACAGCTGCCTCCATCTTGTTGAGTTTTAATTAAATTAAATGAGCTAACACTTTGTAGGCTGTCTCAGGCGGCCATGGCTAGGGCCTGAATCCTGCCCCTGCTGGGCAGCTCACCACTCCCTCCTCCCCTGGTGGGAGAGAGCGGGAGCGGCTGGCACCCCAGGGAGCGGCCCGGGCACCTCTAAAGCCTGCAGGACCCCAAAAGGGCAGAGTCATGTACTCCTTTGTAGTGTGGACCTCACAGCTGCCGGGCAGCAGGGGCTCTGGTGGCGCTGGCCATCTTGCCTGAGCCCACCGTCCCGCAGCTAGCAGAAAGTTTCTGGACCAAGGTCTATCGGTCCAGGGTTGGCTGGCGGGCAAATGCAGAATGCAGCTAAGCCGATTCTGAGCCTCCTTTCCCGCCTGCACCGTTCCCACAAAAACTGAATCAATTATCCTGGCGGGAGTCTCAGAGGCAGATCGATCAATGGGGCGACACCTCCTGCCTGGTCATGACGGCATCCTTGCTGCCAGGGCTCTGAGCTGGCTCGACTCAGATATCTGGAGGAGACAGGTGGCCTTGGTGGCCAAGTCATAGTAGCAAGTCCTCCTGGCTCTAAGCTCCTGAGGTCCAGCCTTTTGAAGCCTGATGAATCAGGCATCTCTGGCCTCTATTCCTGGCTAAGCCCTGCTGTCTGGAGAAGTAAAGAGAAGCATCATGTAGGCCTCCTCTCGGGCCAGGCTGTAGGCAAGATGGAGGATAGACACCCACAGAGCACCTCTGCAGAGCCCAACACCACACTGGGCACATCACTCATGCTGCAAGGAGCCGTGCTGGACCAAAGCTTAGGCTCTGACCGTTCCAGGAAGGTAAAAGAATCACCGGCAACGAACCCACGCTGTCAAGCTCTCTTCCCTGGGCCAGGGGGGCCTGTACCAAGATCTGACCCGCCCACCAGACGTCCTCTGCTCAGCCCCAAGACGGAAGGCAGTGCTGGGTGTCAGGTGGACACCTTTCCTGGAGTCTGTGTGGCCCCTTGACCCTTACCCTCTGCTCACCTGAACGCAGCTGCTTGATGCGGCCATTGCTTGTGGCAGGGTCCACAGGGAGGAAGTCCTTGAACCAAGAGATCTCAGGGTCTGGATTCCCGCCTGCTGCGCACAGCATGGTGGCTGTGCGCGCCTTCTCCACCACCTTCAGCTGAGGCCCCATGTCGATGGAGGGGAACCCAGGGGGCAGCTGTTCTTCTGCAGACAAAAAACAGAAGTGCAAGTTAGGGCCGGCACTGCCTGCCTGGGGCACCTTCCAGCATGGGCAGCTTCTCCTGACTCCTGGGTTGGCTGGGACCCTTAAGACCCTCGTCTCCCAGTTCCTGACTTCTAAGGATGCTCCATGTGAGGAACCAGAGTCCCAAGTCCTGCTTCTCAGGCCTGCTCCCCAGTCCTACACAGTGGGGCCCACCCTGCCCCGTCAGGGAGTTTCCAGGTCTGAGAAACAATGCCTCAGACTGGAGACGTCAGCACTTATCTCTCTGGGCTCTGGGAAAAACAAGGATTGATGCTTTGCTGGCCACAGCAGAAAGTGCTACACGGATGCTGGGCTGCGAGGGGCCCACAGCTCATACGGCAGCCCCTAGAGCCACAGCTCAGCCCAAAGGCTCCCGGGGCTGTCTGGTACCCACTCCTTTTTCTGAACATGCGGTGTCCCCTCCACCATTTGCATCTAGCCTTTAGCTCCACAGCATAGGAGAACCCCACATCACAGCCCGGATTCAGGACCCGACTGGGCACCCCCTGCCCTACCAGTGAGCCCCCGCAACCCCTGGTCCTGACCCATTCTCTACTAGAGTCTTTTTTTTTTTTTTAAAGATTTTATTTGTTTATTCATGAGAGACCACAGAAAGAGAGAGAGAGAGATGCAGAGACACAGGCAGAGGGAGAAGCAGGCTCCACGCAGGGAGCCTGACGCGGGACTCGATCCCAGGTCTCCAGGATCACACCTTGGGCTGCAGGTGGCGCTAAACCGCTGCACCACCAGGGCTGCCCCTCTACTAGAGTCTTGACCCTGACCTTCTCCTAGTCCCTGTGGGGGCCACAGTCAGGCCTAGGGACCATGTTGGAGCACGTGGAGGCCAAGGAGATTAAAAAAAGCTCTATGAGGACACAAACATTTGATGAAGGGATGCACAACTCTTCCCTGGCTGCCTTTTCCCACCTTGCTGGGGGTTGGAGGCTCATGCAGGAGTTGGTCCCAAGGGAGCAACAGCCGCGGACGTCAGCACACCCTCACTCCTGCTGCAGAGACTCGGACACACAGCCCTGGAAGCTGGCGGAGCAAGGCCGGCCTCTCCCCACCCTTGGAAGCACCAGGGGCTGGGAGCACAGGCTCTGGACTGGTGCGAGCCAAGTGGGGCTCCCACCTCTACCATTAACTAGCTCTGTGACCTGGGTGCCTTACTAGTCTTCTCTGTGCCTCCACTATCTGTAGACAGGGTTCAAGTGCCCAGCTTGTAAAGCCATCACGAGGACCACATCTAAGGATGCACAAGGTGCTGGGGAGTGTCTGACAGAGAACCTGCACCAAGGAGTACTGGCTGACATCATCATCATCAGTGGCTAAGCCACCAGGGTGGACGGGTACCGAGATTAGGGCCCGGGGCTGGTGGGGTTTGCAAACCCCAGAGCAAAGCCCAGAGTGCGTCTGAGCACTCGGCAGAGAGCCTCTCCCACGGTGTGGATGCCTGACACGCCCTATGGAGGACAGAGAACAGTGTCTGTCTTCCAATGGGGGAGCGAGGCTCCGTGGTGGCAGAAACCAGGACATAGCCCCTCCTCGGGCCCAGCACAACACGGGTGTGTGGGGACACTCGCTGAGGTTGGACTCCTGTGCCAGGGAAAAGGCACATGGCATCCTCAGAAGTGATTCTAGAAAATAAAGGCTGGCAGTGCTGATCCTCCCTATAGACTCTCAGAGACCCAGGGGGACTGACTGGGGAGGCAGGTGGGAGAGGAAGCTGGAGGAGCCCCAGTAGGCAGGGGTAAAACATCCCTCTATCGGCTGCCAGACCTGGGGTGGGGGTCGGGGGGTGGGTTCCTGCCAAGGCTCCGGCTGCCAGGGACATCCCAAAGGTACTGTGGTGGCCCCATGAGGACAGGGGGTCTTGGGCTGGGGAGCAGCAGGACTTGAAGCACGGCCTTGCTTCCCCCGCCTCTCCCAGTGGCTGGCACTATGCTTACTTCCCCACCTGCAGCCCTATAAATTCCAGATGTGAACCCAGCATCTCCTTGACTGTAAATATGATCCCACAGTGTCCTGACTCCCAGCTCTGATTTTCCAAGGAAAATGTTAAACAGTGGCAGGGAAGCAGGACTTGGGATGTACCACACAGGAAGCAGCTTCCTTTGGGCCTGAGGCCCAGTGCTCCCCCCCCACCCCCGCCGCCCTCCTCAGCAGCTGGGGGACACTCAGGACAGTTAGAGCCACCCTAGCTCACCGAGGTGACAGTCCTCAATCCTCCCTGCTCAGCCGTCCTAAGCATGTGGGGGATGCAGGGACGACAGAGTCGGCCCGAGTCCAGGCCCGGGGGCCAGCCGGCCCCACCTCCCTGGCAAGGTAGAGCAAGGAGAAAGGAAGAAGTATGAACACCTGCGGCCCCGTGTCCCGGCATCCACTCTGAATTCCTAACACGGGGAAGGTCTGGGGGATTTACGCGAAATTAAGGACAATTAATTTTCCTCCCTCAATTATCGCGCCCTCAATGGCTCCATCCTTGGCTCAGATCATGCCTCAAGCGCTGCCGCCAGAGCCTAAAACCGGCATGTGTGAAGAGCTGTCCATAAAACAGCGGGACCCAAACGCCGGTCCCTTGTGCCAACTAGGCTTCTAGGCAGAACTCAGGCGGCCGCAGTCCCACACCTCCAGCAGTGGGGAGCGTGTCTCGCAGGAGGACTCCGGCCCCTCAGGGCAAGCAACCCCCTGCTGTCTCTTCCCTCTCTGCTCCCCAGGAGGCTTCCAGCACATTCAAACGGAGCCAAGGTCAGCAGCTGCGTACTGATGCCCCCTGTGTGTCTGGCCAAGCTGGGCACAGGGCACACTGGACCCATTCGCTCATCCGGCACTGCCCCCCTGCCCTGCACCCACACCACCGCCTGAACCACTGAGGCTCAGGGTAAATCCCTCACTCTGACCTCACATGATCACTGCAAACCCATCAACAATCAGGAAAACTGAGGCCCAGATAGGAAGCATAGAAGGCTACGGTTTTGGAGTATTTACCGTGCTCCACGTAGAGAGGTAATAACATGCTTTAAAAAAATGATTTATTCTTAGCAAAACCCTACGGCGGGTGGAGGAGGAGCGATGGGGTGCTTGCAGACCTGGCCAAGGTCACGCAAGCTGAATGAGGCGGGGCTAGGGTGACCCGGGGGCGGGTCCCATCCTGGCAGGGCCGGGCCTAGGACTCCCGGTGGGGGCGCCCCTGGGGGACAGTGCCACCATCCCGCCCCCTACCACGCCCTCCACCGGCTTCGGGGCTCGCCGCTCCTGGAAGCCCCCCAGCACCGAGCGGCCACACGACCCCGGCTGTCCCCCACACGGGGCCGCCCGCGGGCGCACACCCACATCCCCGCACCCCGGGGCGTGCTCAGCGGGGCCCCTCAGAACCTGTCCTGCGGGCTGCGGGGAGGAAGGGCCCCTCCCCCTCCCGGCCACCGGTAACCACGGCAACGGCAGAGAGGCGGGCTCCGGAGGAAGGCTGCGCGCGCCCGTGTCCCATCCCGTGTCCCAGCGGGCGCGCGCCGGGGTCGGTCGGGCAGCTGCCGCCCCTCCGCCTCCACCCCCACCTGCCGGGACCCTGCTCCCCCATCCCAACTCCCAGGCCTCCTTCCCGCTCAAGCGCTCAGCCGCGGGCCCGCCCTGCACACCTGCTTCTCAGCCCCGCATTGGCAGTGTGTGCCCGCAGGGCGGAGGCCCCTCCATTCTCTGATACGGGGGTCCCTGGGAGGGAAAGAGAAGCCCACGGGGCCTTTAAGGGACTGCAGAGCCCCGGTCTCTACAGCTGCCTGTGGCTCCTGCCAGCACGCACAGGTAGGGCGCACGCACATTCCCAAGGGGCGGCCCCCACGGATCCCTGCGAACCCGTGGTGGGTGCGCACCTGGATGTTAAGGGTTCCTGCAGCAAACCGCAATGGTCTTTGGATGCTGCAACAGATCTAAACTCCTCCCCTGTTGTCCCCGCTGAGCAGAGGCAGATGACAGGGTGTCTGTGTAGGGGTGGAGGGTGTTGGGAGACTAAGGCTCAGAGAGGGCCAGAAACTTGGCTGAGGCCCCACAGCAGTGGTGGAGCTGCTTCTGCTCCATGACTCACTTGCTATCTTGGTGACTTCCTGGAGGAGGAGACAGATGCAGGAGTACTAAACCCTTGAGCATGGGAGGCAGGGAGAACTTTGGTGACAGGGGTGGGGTGGGGTCGCAGGGAGACATCTGAGTGAAGGCTATAGGAGGGTAGGGGGCCAGTAGGAAGGTAAGTCTGGTTGCAGCTAAGGCAAATGTTGGGGTCTTGATAGATAAGGCTGGGGTAGGGGTGGACAAGGGGATGAGCTTAAGCTGGCTGCAACGGCTGGGGGGAGGGAGGCTGGTGAGGCCCCTACAAAGCACACACAGGTTTCTTTGTCCAGCTCAGCCTGGGATGCCTGAGGCTGAGTCTGGGCCAGAGGGAGGGGGCTGCACCAGGGAAGCCGACAGATGGAGACGCCTTGCAGGGTCCTGGGGCGGGCAGCACCGTCTGTCAGCATGACCTTCTCACCCGTGTTTACCCAGCTTCATGGCGTCTCTGTGCATATGCAGGCACACACGGGCACACACGTACACAGGCTCCCTGGGGTGGCACCATCTGTAAGCCTGACCTCCTCCCCTGTGCCTGAGTGTTGGGCCTGGCCTCACCCTGTCTCAGAACACAGACACCTAGAAACATGCACAGCCAGGAACCTGCGGAGATATACATGGAGGAGACAGGTGCAAAAATAGAAGCCTACATGCATGTGTGGAGGGGCACCTGTGGTGCCAAGCACCTGTGGAAGCAGACTCACACAAGCAGCTCCAGAGGCGGTGTACACGGGTACTCCACACACATGTGGAGACGTGCAGCCAGAGATACACGTATGCCGAGGCACGTGCGCCCAGAGACATGGCAAATGTGCCGACAGGTAGACACACATGAAGGAAGCTCACAGGTAGCCCGGCTGCTGGTTCCCGCAGGCCCTGTGCACCCTAAAGAAGCCGAGGCACCTCAAGCCTTGGCCCTGAGGCGGCTCCATCCTGAGCAGGGCTGGGGCCAAGACACCAGCTACCCATTTGGAGGTCCCCCCAGCCCTGTAGGCTCCTGCTCTCCCAGAGAGCACCTCCACCCTGCTTCCAGGCAGTAAGGGGGGGCTGAGGGAGCCTGGGGCCCGTCTTCCTTCACAGCTTTCAGTCTCGATTTTCAGCTTTTTCTAAGAGAAAACTCCCACCTCTTCCAGCACTCAGATTTCATCAAACTTGGCATCTTAAAAGCCTGTTTTGTTTTTGAATCTGAGCTGTTTGGGGCCTGTCGGCAGCGAGAGCCCAAAAGTGGCAGTGAGAGCTGAGAGCAGTGGTGGCCTCCCCTCCCCCAGGGCTTCCCTGGCATTTCACACTGCCCTACTCCACCTGGTTGGTGAGGCCTCCTCGCCATACCCCCCCAAGTGAATCCCGGGGCTATCCCCAGACAGACACCGTACTCGCACTCTGGCTTTCGGACCCTGCCCCAGGCTGGACTCTCCTCCTGGGGTTCCCCCACCTTGGCCCTACTCCAGGAAGATTCTTTTTATCCATTTACGCCCCCCCCCCCCCGAGGTTCAGGCCCAGTCACTCCAGACCACTGACAGTCTCCCACTCGCTCCTCAGACCTGTCACCCCAGCTGGCCAGTTCACCAAGGCCAACCATGACTCCATGGGGCTAAGTCCAAAGGACACTTGCCAGTGCGCATCTGGCCTGACCTCTTGACAAGCGCCCCGCCCCATGGACCACTCCCTCCTCCTTCACATACCTCTCTTCTCTCCACTGGTTTCCCTCTTCCCTTTCAGGCCCCTCCTCACCAGATTCCTATGGAACACCGCCACCCCCCTCCCCGACGCCCTCCAACATGAAATACTAGCCAGCTGGGGCTCCATCCGGGCCCTCTTCCTCCCTTCTTGGCTCTAGCTCTCTGAGATGTGCCATTTCTCAGCCTTCAAAACTCCATTTCCAGATGTCCCTTGAAGTGCCAGGCAAATCTGAACAAGGCCTCCTGGATACCTCTCCCTGGATGCCCGCACATGCCTGATACAACAGATTTCTAGCTGAACTTGTCAATCTGCCCCTTCAGACTAGGTCCTAAACCTCAGAAAATGGCACCACCATCTACCTGGCCCAAGAGCCATAACGTAGAGTCTCTCACTTCCCCAGTTCAAGTAGCCAGGCAGCTTGCCACTCTTTCTCCAATGCTCATAACCCATTCCCCCTTCCTCGTAACCCATTCCCCCTTCCTCCCCTGCCAGCTGCCTGGGTTTGGGCCATTGCCACCACTTGCCTGGGCTGCGGGGCTGCCCCAACCTCTCACTGGTCTCCTGCCACCCTATTCTGCACCCTCAGGGACCGTTCTGAAGCGTACATTTGATCGTGTCATTCCTCTGATTAAAATCCTCTCTCTCCTGGCAACCAGAGGGAGGCATCTTACCAAGGATGAAGAATGTGCACACACGGGGGCATTTAAAACCTCCAACTTGGTTAGCTGTTCCCAGAGCCGCTGGCTCCACTCCGTGGTCATGAGGTTGGGGGAGAGAGGAGTCAGCGAGGGGGCCAAGCCCACAGCAGGGCCAGGCACAGTGGAGGTACCTACTGTCTGGCTAACAGAAGACACAAGCGTACTGCCTACGGCCCAGGAGGACCATTCAAAAGGGAATCCACTTGGGCCCTTGGAAAAGGATTAAAACTAGAGAAAATGAGAGAGTCTAGGTACCAAGAAACCCAGGGTCTGGAGTTGAAGACCCTCCTGGCAATGCCCATCTGTAATACCTCTCTCAGCCCCAGGCCTCATGGCCAGAACTCTCCAGGAAAAGGTTGAAGAGCCTCATGATTGTATGGTCCCAAATGCTGCAGTGGCTGTGAAGGGGGGTGAAGGACAGGTCGCAGAGACCACAGGCTCTGGACCGGAAGCATGCAGGTCCATGGCTCAGCTATGAGGGGAGGGGCAGGAGCTGGCCTGGGTTGTAGCCCTTCTGCAGCTGGAACTCAGGGAGGGGACAGGCCCAGCTTCTGCAAAACCAACCTGTTAACCAGACACATACGTAGGCAACAGGGAGAGGGCACGACCTGCCACGTGGGAAGTCATCCTCTGCCTGTGGTAGCCCTTTATCCAAAGGCCCCCAACATCAGTCAGGTCTGGGGCAGTGGCAGAAAGGAGGGTAGAGTAAGGAGTGCCAACTCCCGGGGAAAACACCTCCCCATCCTGAAAGCAAGTTCCCTTACTGACTCTGCTCCAGGCCTAGCCCAGCCTAGGGCCTCAGCACAGGGTCATATGTGGCTCATCAGCCCTCCGGTCCCTGAGGCTGTTTCTAAAGGGACGGAGAATGGGGGTGAGGAGGTAGGGGGTATCTCAAGAGGTCCTTCATCACCCTCCAAGTCTCTAAGCCAGCCAGGGTCAGAGCCACTGCGAAAAGTCGGGGGTCCAGGCCCAGTACTGACTGCCCCGCTACCCCAGTGAGTATCCTGTATGCTTAACAGTTGGCACCCCAAGAGCCTCCCACCAAGTAGGCAAGACTGGACGCACTCCATGTGGGCACCTGGATTCCTGGCCCACGTGGCATCCAAGGATAGTACGCTCCATGTCAGTTGGCAGACACTGAGGCCAAGTGCAAACAGGTAAGAGGAGGGACATGGGGGGGTCCCGAGGTCTCGTGTATCCTCCCTCTGGCTGGCTGCAGAGGAACCACACTGGGGGTGCCACTGTACTTGAGAACAGGTCAGCCTGACCACTCTGCCCCACATTCATCTGCCCAGCTGTCGTGCTGACCAACGGCTCCGAGCAGGGAACCCATGGGTCCCCGAGACAATGAGCCCAGACACAGCCTCTCTGACCATCCCCCCCAGTGTCAGACTGACCCCCACACATTCAGCTCAGGCCGCTTGCCACACAAGCACCACACACTGATGTGCGTGCACAAGCAGACACAGCACGATGCACTACCACCTGCTGTATATACTACACCTCCCCAGTGCTTGATGGGTACACACACACGTGTGCACACACAATCTGCTGCACACCCCCTGCTGAGCACAAAGGCACACACCCGCCACATATACCATGCCACGCACACACTGCCCTACCCAAGGCACACAGGGCAGCCACAGCACACACGGGCGCCTCTCGGCCCTGTCCATGATACCACCTGCACCCTGAGCCCTGAGAACCAGGCCCCCCTAGGGCAGGGTGGGAAACAGCTCATTGGTGCTCCTGGGCTCCCCCCAGCCTCCCCCTCCCACCTCGCCCACCTTAGCCCTCCCAGAACCCACCCAGGTCACCTGGGCCCTGCCCACACCTCTGCTGCTGGCCTCCCTGGGGCTCTCCTGACCACTGTCCTGCCCGGCCTGGAACCCGGTTGCTCAGGCAAGTCCTGTGCCTGGAATGAGCCCCAAGACCCTTGCTCCCCCACCCCGGGGAGGGAAAGGCCAGGAAGCAAAGCCTGCCTCCCCTCCCCCTCCCTCGAGAGAGAGAAAATGTCAGCTTCTCTGTCTCAGTGGCGGCAGCGGGCGGGTTGGAGGGGGAGTGATTCAGCCTCTGCCTCAAGAGTGCGGAGTGAGAAGAGCTTTTCCTGCCATTACCGGGGAGGGAGAGGCTGGCGCGCTAATGGCTTCAATTACCTCTCAGACAGGAACACCGGGCGGCAGGCCCTGCTCGGCCAGGCCCGGCTCACCCAGCCCCTGGAGCCGGGCACCGCTCCCTGTCCCCAGCCCCCCGGCCCGGCCCAGGGCGGGAGGGGGGTGCAGGGGGCTGCAGTGGAGCCCCCGGGGCCGCCAGGGCACGCGAGGCCACACCGGGCCACACCCGGACACGCAAGGAGCGGCTGCAGCGTCAGGGGAGCCGGTGCAAAGGCCGGGGCGAGGGCGTGGCGGGCCTCGAGGCTGCGGGGTGCTCCCCAGCCTGTGTCAGGGCCCATCTGGGGAGGCGGGGCCTGCCGGGGACAACACAGGCAGGGGGCATGGGACCAGACTTGTAGGCCTGGGCTCCCCTCTGGCGGCGACACCGACTCCTCCCTGAGCCCTGTCGCCGTAGGCGGCCCTCAGCCGCTCCCGAGGAGCCCAGTGCACAGGAAGCATGTGCACGGACAGGTGCTTTGGGGTGTACGTGCAGTGTGTGACACCTGTAAGGCTCACTTATTCCCAACCCCCAAACCAGATTCAAGCGCTCCCCGGGCCTCCTTAGAGCCTGTGGAGGCCTCCCAGGAATGGCCTGGCCCTCCTCTGGCTCCAGCCCACAGCCCCAGACAGACTACCCTCTCCCTTGCTCCCCCTCAACACCTTTTCGGGGTGGGGGGGAAGGGGCACAGTCTGGGCTGCTTCCTCCTGGCCTCGCCTCCCAGCACCTTTGAGGCCTCCCACTCCACTCCTCTCTACCAAGCCAGGAGCCTGGTCAAGGTTACACAGAGCAACATGGTTAAGTCAGCATTTCATCTTCCGGCTGCTGCGTTTCAGGAGGAGGAGGCGGGGGGGTTCACCGAGGCCCACGGGGGCCGGAGCAAGAGCAGGGCAGGGACCTGCCCCACACTCACCCCAACCTTACTGGACACCTCCCACAGCCCAGAAGTGCAAACACACCCAGAATGCCCCTCAGGATGGAGGGACCCCATCCAAGTCTGAATCCCACCCCACCCCTCTCACCTCAGGACCTGGAAGACCATCCTCATCTTCCTGAATCCTTTAGAAGATAAAGCTGCCCAGGGCGGCGGGAAAGGAGCGTGCCCACAATGGAACTGGGGTGCAGGGACGGGGGGGGGGGGTTGGTTTTCCTTCAAAACTAACATGGAGGTCCTCTTCCCTCAAGAGAAGAGGATGATCCAATGTCCTCTGGGAGACACCAACAGCGGGGGGGACAGGCAGAGCTAAATTATTTGTCCCTAGTTATGGCTACAGAAACTCACGCAGGGCCTGTCATCTGGGTCCCTGCTCCACAGGTAAGTCCCCCCGTGGGAACAGACCATGAGGCTGCACCACCTCCACGATACCATGGGAGCGAGCTACGGCCAGCTTCCAGCCCAGCAGCAGCCACCGTTCCCCCCTGGAATCCCGTGAAGTCCTCTACATCATATTTAGTTCTCCAACCCAGCTCAGGTCGTAGGTTTATGGATGGAGCAAATGAACCCTGATCAGAGGCACAGTTACTTGTCCAGGTCCCAGGGGAAGACAGGAAGGGGTCGCAGAGCCCCTGCTCTTCACCACTGTCCTCCACTGTCCCTCTAAACTGGACACCCCCCGCCACACACACACAGGAGATGCTTGGGCACAAGGGAGTTACCGAATAGATGTGTTCGAACACATAAAGCCATAGCGTAAAAATGGCCAATGTGAAAAGATGTTCAACTGCTCTTGTAATCAAAGAAATGCAAATTAAATTGAGATGCCATTTTTTGCCTATTAACTTGGCAAAGATTTTTTTTTTAATGATATTTCCCACTGCTGGTGAGGATGTGCAGAAAAGAGGCCCTCTCATGCCCTACTTGGTGGGAGTGTAAACTGACACAATCTTCTGGAAATACTGAAAGGCTTAAAAATTCATGTGTCCTTTGATCCAGCAATTCTACTTCCATGAATCTAGAATAAGGAAATAATCAGGAAGGTGAATACATATTCTCCGCAAGGAAGTGCAGAGCACTTTATTTATAAAAGCAAGAAAATGGGAACAATATACGTGTCCAACAATAAAGGAACGGCTAAATAAGTTAAGGTGCTTCATGTGAACCTACAGCCATTAGAGATAATGATATAGAATATTTAATGGTGAGGAAGATGTTCATGATACGCTATTTTAAAAAGCACTCTACAAATGAGGGGCACCCAGCTGGCTTAGTCGATGGAGCATACATGCAACTCTTGATCTCAGGGTTTTGAGTTTGAGCCCCACATTGGGTGTAGAGATTACTCAAAAATAAAATCTTGAAAAAAGAAAAGCAGTCTATAAACCATTGGGGAGGACGTGATCCCATTTTTCTTATATAACTGACCCTTGAACAACATGGGTTTGAACTGCACAGTTCCACTTAATGTGGACTTATTTTTTTTAAGATTTTATTTATTTACTCATAAGAGACACACAGAGAAAGGCAGAGGGAGAAGCAGGATCCCTGTAGGGAGCCCGATGCCGGACTCGATCCCAGGACCTAGGGATCATGCCCTGAGCCAAAGGCAGACACTCAACTGCTGAGCCACCCAGGCATCCCCTGTGGGGATGAAAGAATCCCCTGGCTTCTTTCGATAAATACAATACTATACAAATGTATTTTCTCTCATGATTTTATTTTTCTAAAGTTTATTATTTTTTTTTAGTAATTTCTGTAGTCAACGTGGAGCTTGAACTCACGACCACAAGGTCAAGAGTCACAAGCTCTCCTGACTGAGCCAGCCAGGTGCCCCCCTCTCATGATGATTTTAGTAAGATATTTTTTTTTCTCTAGCATACTTTATCATAAGAATATAGTATATCGTACATGCACAAGATATGTGTTAATCAACTTTTTTTTTTTAAGTTTTATTTACGAGAGAGAACGCATGTGTGCATGCTAGAGCACAAGCTGGTGGGGAGGCAGAGAGAGAAGCAGGCTCCCCTACTGAGCAGGGAGCCCAAAGAGGGTCCCTCAATCTCAGGATCCTGAGTTTATGACCTGAGCCGAAAGCAGACCCTTAGCCAGCCGAGCCACCCAGGCGCCTCTGATTGACTTTATGGTATAGGTAAGGCTTCCAGTAAACAGTAGACTATTAGTAGTTAGGTTTTCAGAGAGTCAAAAAGTTATATGCAGATTGTGGACTGCTTGGCAGTGAGGGGTGGTGGAGTCAGCATACCTAACCCCTGCGCTGTTCCAGGGTCAATTGCATACATAATGCCTGTCCAGAAAATGCACCTTAAGGAAAGAACCAAGTGTCATTGGTAGAGGCAAGACAACAGGTGATTTTTACTTTTTCCTATGTGCTTTTATACTTCTCAAATTTTCAACAGTGAATAGGTATTGTTACTGTAAATTTTTTCTAAAAGGCAACGATCAAGACTATATTTTGAAAATACACAGACACATTCAGGCTGAGGAATCCGTTGTGGCTGGGGGCCAATTGTGTCACTCCCTACCCTGTGGTTTCCTACTTCCCCAGGAAAAGGTTCATTTCTCAGCCTCCTCCTGTGACATCTGTCCCCCAGCCTCTCCAAATCTCCCCCGGCGTCTCTCCGTGCCCTCAAACTCCACCCGCCCCCCCAAACCCAACTGAGTAACTTCGAGTTCCCTGAGAGCATCCTTCTCTCCTGCTTGTGGACCTTGGCATGTGGCTGCTGCTGTTCTTTATGCCTAGGTCCCCACCCCAACTCTTACTTACCCTTCTGGCTCAGCTCAGACAATAGTTTCCTCTCCTCTGTGCTCCTCTAGCCCCCTGGCTGCCCCTGTAAAACTTCCTGGAGACTGTCTCAAGGGCTGGGCCTAGGTCAATGGCCCTCTGGACTTGAGAGAAGCATTAGGGAGTGTTTGTGCATGAATACAGGAGCCAGGAGGTGAGCGGACACTGAAATCCACACAGAGCCCTAGCCCCCAGCATAGGGCTCCTGTTCATAAGGGCTACAGGGAACACACCTCTCCGAAGCTCCCCACCAGGCTCCACAGGAAAATCAGATCCGCTGCCATGAGCCACGTAATCCAAACGATAGATAACTGCAGCCCCACACCTGAAGTCAGACCTCAGACCCTACCCGAGCAATGCCACGGCTCAGCAGGAGGATACAGACGCCAGGCACACAGCTAAACAATCCAGGCTGGATCCAATGACCATCCCCGTCCACACCTGACCTTTGCCGACGCCAAGATGGCCAGTTCTCCTTTCTGCCAAAAATACAGCAGCCCGCGGCAGGGACAAGGGCTGGCTGACTGGCTCTTCCCACAAGTCAGTCTACCCACCCGCCCCACCACGTTCCTCCCCAGTGCATACCTTCGAGAACTGAGAGCTTGGCACTCGTGTTAATCTCTCCCAGACTGTTGGTGGCTGTGCACTCGTAGATGGCTTCATCTCGTTGCACCCGCAATGGCTGGATCCGCAGCACAGACCCTGCCCCATCATCAAACTCAATGACCTGCCAGAGGACAGACACAGGGTCACAGCCTGCCTGGGGTCAGACATCCTCCCACCCCCAAAAGGGCCCTGAGGAGGGAGACCAAGGAGAGAGGATGTAGGGCCAGACCCTGGAACAGGACAGGCAGACCGTGAGCCCTGCCTGCCCTTCCTACCCAAGGTTATACCTCAAAGCGCTGGGAGCTGACTTTCTTCCCCTTCTTCATCCATGTGATGCGTGGCTTGGGCTCCCCTGTGGCTTGGCACACGAAGGAGGCCACTCCTCCCGACAGCCCAGTCTGGTCCTCGGGGACCTTAATGAAGGCAGGTTTGCCTGGAAAAATGGAGACACCCAGTCACCATGGCACAGTCACTACAGACATAGCCAATGCTCCATAGGTGGCAGTCATGGCCGGGGCGGGGGGTGGCAAGAAGATCTATAAAGAAAATATTAGGGACCCCTGCATGGCTCAGTTGGCCAAGCGTCTCTTGGTTTCCGCTCCGGTCATGATCTCGGGGGTGTGAAATCAAGCCCCGCTGTGTCGGGCTCTGTGTTCAGCGTGGAGTCTGTTTGAGATTCTCTCCCTCTGCCCCTTCCCCCTCTCACTCTCTAAAATAAATAAGTAAATCTTTCAAAAAAAGAAATAAAGAATATTAATAGTGCCACCTAACCCTCCTAAAGTGTTTACTATGTGCCAGACACTATTCAAAGAACTGCAGCATATGAAGTGGGTACTACAATACATCTGCTTATAAAGAGGCACAGAGAAGTGAAGGGGTTTATCCATCATGATACAGCTGGTTAGTGGCAGAGCGGAGATTTGAACCTAGAGTTCTGAGTCTGGAGTCTGCGCTTTAACCGCTATGCTCTGTCTCCCATCCCCCCATCAATTCCAAGCTGGAGGACAAAGGCTGGAAGAGCCCCAGCATCTCTCCCAGACTTGTCCCTCCCCCACAGCTCTCCATCTGGGTGATGGTCCCTCCATCTACCCCAAAGCTCAAGCCAGAAAGCGTGACTCCTCCTCTCTCTCAGCCCCCACACACCAGCAGTCCCGAAAGGCCTAGACATTCCACCTCTTAAGTGTCTCTGGACGGCTTCCCAGGTGAATGCTTTCCTGTAAATCTGCACCCCCACTCGCCCCCACTGACTTGGTTATTGCCTTCTGATACAGCTAGCCTGTACATCTCCCCAAGGTGTCCGCTGGGAGGCACGGAGGGGAAGGAGGAAGGGGCCTCAGAAACCATACTTCTATGCCCACATCACCTGGGTACGTACACCAGGGCTGACCAGGAGCACCTGTCCCTATGAATCCCGCCTCCCGGGGTCACAAGACCAGAGAAACCTGCTTCCATTAAGACGCAGCAATGCCTTGTTAATCCTGACAGAGGATCCATTTCCTATTAATCAGGCCAATGAACAGCTCTAGGGAGGCTAATACCGTGAGAAATGACCTTTCGGACCACCTGGTCAGGGCCGATAAGCCCAGGCCCAACCCAATCCTCATGGCAGAAACATGAACATGCCATGATGACAATCTCTCCCTATGCACCCACTCTGCACCAGGACCTTTGTCTCATTTAGTCTTTCATCATCGTTATTCCCAGTTTACAGGCTCAGAGAGGTCAAGTCACTTGCCCAAAGTCACACAGCCATTGAATGGCACATCCGAGACTTGAATTCAAGCCTGACTCCAAGACACTTGGTACAGAACGGAGGGGCCTTGTATAGAGTAGGGTCAGGGGCGTGTGGGGTGAGGAAGTGGAGGGAAGAGTGCGGTGACCGTTAACAGACATTGGCTGTGACAAGAAGGCACAGAACAGATGGCACCTGGAGAGGTCCGGGGAGGTTTACATCTTTGGTTCTTTTTTGGTTTCCTAAGACGTGAAAGACAATGTTTACATGCTGATGGGAAGGAGGCAGCGGAGAGGGAGAGGGTGCCAATCCAGGATCCAGTGGGCAGAGATGGGCACAGTCCCCGAGGAGGGGAGGGTCCGGGGGACCACCGACGTCAGCAGTTACAGTGAGTAGGAGGGCTCAGCTTTGCAGGGAGAGGGAAGGGTACCACCTTACTGAGCACCCTGGGGCCCCGTGGGGGTTTTATGTAATTTCTGAGCAAGCCACCCATCATCTCTGAGCCCCTGCTTTCTCATCTGCAAAATGGTGCTAGTGACTCAAGGGTCTGTGCAGACAAAATGTGATGCTATTAACTGTGGGCACAGGCTTGGCACCTGGTGGGCCTTGCCGGAGGGCAGTCATCACTCTCCTTCATATAATTAGTCTTCAAACCATGCCGTGGGTAGGATTAGCATCTTCATCTGAGAGATGGGGAAATGGCGGCTCAGAAGGCTAAGTAACGGACAAGTCACAGCGATATAGGGGTGGAGCTCGGCTCTGGCTGGAGTTCCAAATCCTAAGGCTCGTTGTCCAGCACCAGCACCCAAGGCTCCAGCGAGGAGGGAAATGTGGGCCCCACCTGACTGCCCTTGTAGTGCTCAGAGTGGGTGAGGGCCTGGGGATAGATAACAAGCTTCTAGAAGCTTCAGTTTGCTTCACATTTCCTCCACCTGAGCTCTGAAGGAGGCTCCAGACTCTCCCAGCCCGTGGTTGTCAGCAGGGCCTGCCCCTGTTGGCTGGTCCTTTCAGATGGGTCTCCCAGACAGGACTCTGCACACTGGGGCTCTACTGGGTGCACCCCTCCTCCACACCTGAGGACCCGCACACAACAGCTCCATGATCTCCTCCTTAGTCCAGATACCGCCTTCCCTTGACTAGACACTACCTGTGTCCCTGCCTCCAGTCTGGCTCCCTCCAGTCTAGTTTCTATTCAGCAGCCAGAGTGAACTGCCTCTCTCCTCTGATCAAAATCCTGCGAGGGCCTCCCATTGCTATGAAAACAAAATTTCAACTCCTTTCCTGGTGGACAGAGCCCTGGCAGCTCTGACCCCAGCCACCCCCTACCCCCAGGCCTCGCTTCCTTTCCCTGGGATAAGCAATGTTCCCTGTGGCCTCAGGGCCTTTGCAGAAGCTGTTCCTGCTGCCACAAACCTCTTGGACATCCTCTTTACTCATTAACTATTTACCTTCCTGATCCCAACTTAAACATCATTTCCTTAGGAAACCTTCCTTGGTCTCCCTGTCATAGTGCCCTGCTCCATTAGCTCAGCTTTCTGGTAAACACCCTCTGCCTCCCTCCTACCTGTGTGGGGTTATTGCTTTTTCTAGTTTGGGGGGAATATTTGGCTCACAGCAGCTTCCCCACCTAGAACAATACCCCGGGGCAGAACAGACACCATGCCTGCCTTGCTTCCTGCCCTGTCCCAGGTGCCCGACCCAGTTCCTGGCACACAGGGGTGTAGAACAGATGAGAGGGTGACCTGACAAGGGAATGCCTGGGGGGGGATGGAGAATGCAGCCCCTTACACACCGGGGGTGGGGTGGGGGGATGCCCGGTGCCCCAGGGAAAGCAGCCCAGGGTAGAAACCCTCTTTGGCTCTTGCCTCAACGTGTCCACAGCAGAAACCAGAGGCTGGAAACCTGCTGAACCGGAATGGCCGGGGCGGGGGGGGGGGGGGGGGGGGGGGAGCGCGCCTGGGGGCGGGGCCTCCTGCCAAACAAAGAACCAGAAGCCGGGAAGGAGAGCCAGGTCTGGGTCACGAGAGAGCAGGCGAGAAGGGAAAGGCCTGAGTACTGTGTGGAGGCTGGCCTGCGCCCAAGGCCTGGGGCCACCGAGGAGCCGGAACCCGTGGAGGCTGGCCCGCAGCCAGCGCCCCGCCCAGCCCACCCACCCACCACCCACAGGCAGAGGCCTCCCAGCCCCCCAGCTCCGTGCACCACCAGGGGGCCGCCCCTGCGCTCACTCAGGCCTCACCCACCCCCACTCCCACCCAGGGTCCCTTCGCCCAGCGCTGGAGCCAAACCCCGCTGGGCCTCGTCCCAAAGCCCTGCCCAGCCCTTGCCCCTTTTGTTCCCCAGGCCAACTTCTGGGGAGCACAAATCTGACCAGGTCGCTCCCCAGCTACAAACTGTGAGGGCTCCCATGTCCCTCAGACGCCCTCCGCACACTTGCTCAGGCCCAGAGCACCCCTGCGGGCCAAGCACTATGCTAGAACACCGCTGGGCCCTGGTGGACTTGCCACCCCCTCCCCAGACCTGTCCTGACAGGCCAGGCCAGAGGGCCCCTCCTGCCTTTGCGTGTGCCCTGCCCCTTCCCGCCCCCGCCCCCCCCAAAGCCTGTGGGAACCTGCCCTGCCTCCAGCAGCCCTTGGGTGTCCCACCCCAGCGCCGATCCCAGCTATGCTGACCGACGACGCACCATCAGAACCAGGCAGCCCGACCACTCTGCCTGGTGCAGACCTAGAGCTGGTGTTGAGGGAGGGACTGACTTTCAGCACCCCTGCTGGCCCCCCTTCCTTGCAGCAGGGCAGGGCGATTGTGGGCCTCACAGCTCTTTGGACAGCAGCTCCCAGTTGTGCCCTGGGGCACTCTGCACCCAAGCAGGCCACTGAACCTAGGCACAGTGGGAGTGAGCCGGCTTGGGGAGAAGGTGGGCACATGGGGGGAGTGTACGTGTACACACACACGTACACAGAAGCGGAGAGCAGACACGCAGCCATGAGGGAGTGAGGGACAGCAAGGCAGGGAAGGGAGCTCCTGGAGAGGTGGATTTTCCAGGCCCTCAACCACCTACTGTGCTGGGGACTTATCAACTCTGGCTCTGGTGACCACTCTTGGTGCCCTCCAGGGGGGAGCCTGCTCAGAGACAACCCTGGGTTTTCAGGGAATACACGGGGTGCCCCAGGTCATGGCCTCGGATACAGGGACCACATACTAGTTGCCAGGTGCCTTGAACACGTGACCTCAGTTAACCTTTCCAGGTAGGAGTGATTACCCTTTTAGGCAAGAGGAAAACAGGCCTAGAGAGGGAAAGCAATCTGCCGGAAGTGCCCCAGAGGGCAGAGTCTAGGCAGGCCACCAGGTCCTACCCCCCCGGGGCTGGCAGGGCAGGGGTATAACATGACACACACATCATCCACTACACAGGCCCTTGCCCCCACCCCTGCAGCTATTGCGCATCCTGCTCTGGCCTCCGATGAGTCCAAGTAACGGCCAAAACCAGGGCCCCAGCTCAAAACTGATCACCTGTGCCGCATCCCTGCCTCTGTTGCAGGCTGTCTGGGGACAAAAGGTCTTCACTGAGCTCTGTCATGAGCTCCACGGAGAAGCCCAGGGCTGTTCCTCCCCCCACCCTGAATCTCACCCCACCAAGCAACACTCCCCATCAGCAAATACTCAGTCACCCTTCAGGGTTCCCTTCTTCCGGGAAGCCTCCCAATGGCTCTACCAGGGACTTAGGTCACTACTTCTGCGCTGGTGCCACCCCCAACAGAAGCCCCGCTGCGGGTTCCGGGGGCAGGCCTGTGCGGCCATGTAGCACCTGACTCGCACGTTAAAGCAGGAGAAACCTCTTCCTGCTTGGAACCACCTCTAGCCTGCTCAAAGCACAAAGGCTGGGCTCAGGGAGCTGCCCAAGCCCCGCGTGCCTGGGTCTCCACTGGAGCTGACTCGGCATTAACGCGGGGGCCTCTGGGCTAACTCTTGGCAGCTGCTTCTCCACTCCCCTTCCCTCCGCTCCCCTCAGAGGCCAGGGCTCCCATTCATTTGTCTCGTTAAGAGGCCTATAGAAACACATTTGTCCGCTCCGCGCTTCACTGCCCCGGTCGTCAATTCTCCGGGGCGCCTTCCCTACCTTTTGCAGCAGCTCTGTTCACGTTTGCCCACTCACCCTGGCTAGAAGTCTCCCAAGCCCAGCCTAAGCCTGGTCACAGTGGGAGGGGTACAGATCCAAAAGGGTGTGTAGTGTAAGGCAGGCCTGCGAGACAGACCCTGCCTCCTGGGGCCAGGTCCCCACAGCTCCCAGCCCAGGCCCCTTTCCCACAGCTGTCTGCCTGGGAGCAGAGCCCCACTCACCCTATTTCAGCATCTCCAGCTGGTTCCTACCTTCCGGACCCTGGTCTCTGGGTTCTGGGTCTTGAGGGACCAGCATGGAGGTTCTGGGACTCTGCTCCAAAAATCGTTCCACTCTGCCCCCCAAGTAGCACATGACCCAGACTCCTGGAGGAAGTGTATGGGAACTGGCCAGGTGAGGGGATGAGAAGAGTGTTCCAAGCAGAGGGATCCGAAGGAACAGGGGCCTGGGGAGCACAGGAGGGGCAGAGAAGTCAGCATGGCCGGAGTACGGGGTGGGGGAGGGGGGCAGAGTGAAGGAAGAGGTTGGCAGAGCCTGGAAAATGCAGGGCCTTGAGAAGCACTGAGACCCCTAGGCTTGATCCTGAAGGCAACAGGGGAGGAGAGTGAGGGATCTCAAACTGAGGGGTGACACAGTCAGGCTCTCACGCTGGAAGGAGGACTGGATCGCGAGGGCACGGAGGCAGGAAGCCATCAGAAGGCAGTTGCGTGTGAAAGCCCAAGCTTTCTGGCTTGGCTGAGGGTGGCTTGGGGGGAGGCAGCAGAGGGGAAGGTGGATGCATTCCAAAGATATTTAAAAGGGAGAAGCAACAGAAGTTGGTGATGGATTAGATGTGGGGTATGAGACAGGGAGGAGGCCCCAGGTTCTGACTTGGGTGGCGGGGTGGGTGGTAATGCCAATTCGCCAAGAGAGAGAAGGCAGGAAGGAGAGCAGGTCTGGGGGGATGAGGGTACACGTTAGGGCATGTCTCAGTCTGCGCAGGAGGGGGAGGCGGTCTCCCAGGATGCGCTGTCTGAAAGCCCAGCTGGGCGCTCCTCCCTCTGCCCTCAAGCTCCTGTCCAAAGGCCGTAAGAGTGTCCAGGGTGAGGTCGGGGAGCAAGGACAGTACTTCAGCGTCCAAGGGCTACTGACCACACCTGACTGTTGACAAGCCTTTGCCTCCCTGCCAACGTCAGAGTCACACCCAGTGACTTCTACCCCAACCTGCCCCTGCAGGCTCAAGCTCTCTCCAGCAGCCCCGGCCAGGCCTGGGGATCAACCCCCCCACCCCCACCCTGGCCCTGTTCCTGCTTGCCCAGCCCTCCGTTGGCCTGCACCTCAAAGCTCCCACCACCCCTCACTGCACCGCCCCCCCCAGGAGGAACGCCCTCCCCTTCCTGGGCCCTACTAGCCCCACCAGGGCCCAGCCTCAGAGGACAAAGGGCGGGGTGCATCAGTCCCACCTCTCTCCAGGATCTGGTCCTGAATAATTAATGATCCATTAGGAGAAAGGGCCTGGGTGGGGCAAGGAGACAGATGAGTGCCCAGATACTTGGAGTGGGGGGTGAGGGAAGCCCTATGGCCCACTGTCACCCAGGCTGACCTCCAGGTTGGGCCTTGGCCACCTCTGGGCTCCGGACAGGCTGGGAACAGCCCCTGCCCCCAGGGACCTTGGCTCCGACCTCACCCCTCCCAGTCAGTGTGCAGATTGGCTAAATCTGCCCTGTGCTCCGCCTCCCACCAGTAACCAAGCAGTGGTAACCATGGTGACGGGGCGGGCTGCGGCCAGTCTCGTAGTGCCAGGCAGGGGGAAGGGCGGCAGGAAAGGGATGAAAGTTCGGAGTTGGATTTGGGCAGGGGACAATCCCACTTCTCCCAATACACACATCCACACACGCACACACACACACACACACAGAGCCCCCCCACTCCCCCCACTCCCCAGGCTGAAGGGCTGGGGGAAGGGGGATGACCCTTTGCCTTAAAGGTGGTGGAGAAGGGGAAGGAGGGGCTCAGTGTCCCCACATCTGAATCCCAAGGGTCTGGCCTAGGGAAAGGGCTGTGGTGGCTCTGGCTTCCTCTCACTCCCTGGACCTGCGGACACATCTGGCACTCCATTCACACACCCGTACACGTTCCCTATGTGCCGACCCCTATTTCCACTCAACCCTGACATGGCTCACCCTGGGTCCTCAGCACAGATCTGCAGTGGCAGACAGGCTACACGCCTGAGCGTGTCACCCGATGACCATGTGAATCCTGGTCAGGTCTCACCCCAGTTCCATACAACGGGTTGCAATTAGACACACTCCACCCTGCAGCGCCTTAAGGGCCATGCAGGCATTCCCCAGGATGCTCCTAGGAAGCATGGGGCTGGACCACTTCTTGGAGGGCGGGTTCTCTAACTGAAGCAGGGGTGTCTCTCTAGGGCAGTGGATCTGGGTAGGTATCGGACTATCCCGCCCCTATTGGTAGCTGGTTGCATCCCCCAGCCTAGAATCCTACGACCGCCACCTTTGGACCCGGGAGGTCCTGCACCCTGAGGGGCCAGACTTACTGTCACCATGGGCACCTGCCACCAAGCCAAGCATCACGAGCGCAGGCACAAGGGGCACCATCGTCTTCCCTAGAGCTGGCGCAGGGGCCATCCGGGGCTCTAGCACCACGGCCAGCCACCACCACAGCCACAGCCAACCTGTGATGGAGAGAAGGGCAGAGCCAGTCAGTTGGTGTCCAACAGTGTCCCTATCACCGCCCCCCCATGCCGCCTCCTGGCCCCTGCTCACCCCCCAGAGCCCGCTCATCCTTACCGACCATCCAGAGCCTAGTTCAACAGACAATTGAACAGTGTCCCTATCGCACCCCCACCCACCGCCTCCTCGACTTCAGACTGGGTCATGGCCACCCAGACCCAGAGCCCTGTGACGACCCAGGCTCCTCACCAACGCCAAGGATAACCTGACAGACACTGTCGGGCGAGAGACAGCACAAGAGGCCTTCAGGTCATTCTGTAAACCTGAGTAGGAGGGCAGGGAGTCACTGGGACCAGAGGATCTGTACAGGGCTGTTCTGTCCCAGACTGTGGGTTCCCAACTTGCCTCCGTAAGGGGACAGGAATAGGAAACAGGGCTGGACACAGACTAAACAAGCCAGAGACAGGGAGCCTGAGAAGGTAGCAGACCCATGCAGGCCTGGGACTCTGGTGTCCCCAGGGCATCCCACGGTCTCTCGTCTCCTCAGTGGGGAGGCCGGAGGCAGTGGGCCAGACCCCGCATGCTGAGTACAGGCCCCAGAGCACAGACTTGTTAGCAGCAGACAGAATCCAGGTATCCGAGGCTTGGAGCCAAAGCCACAACCCGTCTGGGCTCGCCAGGACGTGCTCTTAACAAGTCGTAGCTGCCCTGCCCGGCCACCCTCGTCCTACCCAATTCCCATGGCACCTTCCCACTCCAAAAGGAAACCACAGGGAGTCCCTAGTGGCCAGGAATGGGGGTGCCAGACCCGCAGATTCCACCCACGCCTCCTCTGCCCTTGCCCTGGTGGCCCATGGCAGATCAAGCTTCAGGGAGCAGCTTTCTCAGAACAGCCTTCCAGACTGAGGCGGGCACCTGTACGCAGGGAAGGCTGTGCTGAGATTGCTCACAGGGCTCCTCCGCCAGGTGCGTCCTCCCCAGTCTGCCTGGCACCTGCGAGAAGCCTTTGGCACGGCCACAACATGCACCGCAGATGCAATGCTCACGCTCTACAGCCCCGATGCTGAGCTTCCAAGGGGCCCTCTCCTATGGCCCCCCACCCAGGGGGCGTCAGGGGATCCACAACGGTGCCCACTAGCTCTGCTCACGCCTTACTCTGAGCAGGTGGCTGGTACATGAGAAGCCCCTCAATGATGCTCTGAGAGCACAACAGGGGATGCAGCGGGGAGGGAGTGATGATGAACATGCCCCGGGCCCAGGTGGTGGTACCCACGGGCTCTGGTGGGAGAGCCCTGATAAGACCCAGGTACCCGCTGACCCACGACAGTAAGAGAATGTGCAAGGAAGTGACGGGGCTCAGAGATGGCTCTGCTCCTTTCTGGAACTTGAACAAAGGTCCTAAAATCGGAGGGTGCTAGGTAAGCAAAGGCGCTAAGGCAAAACAGGCAGGGCCGTGAAGTGCGGCAGGGGCTACACACAAAGGGAGATGCCCTCTGGCCTGAGATCTTGCTTAAAGTCCTAGATGGGAGCTGAGAAACAAAAGCAAGAGAGCTGAAGGGGCGTGGAGGGCATCGGGGCCCATTCACACCAAGCCTGCGGTTCCACTTGGCAGTCACAAAGTTCAGGTGGCTGCGACCAGGACAGAGGGCATCCCCACCGTGATGCCTGGTATCGCCAGCCTGCGATGGAGGCCTCCGTATCACGAAGGCCCTGTCTGAGCGTGGCCATCGCTGGGGTGGAGCCAGGGAATCAACAATAGAATCCTCTTAGCAGACATCAGGCGGCGAACTGCCTGGCCAGCAGGGGCACAGCCCCCTGACACAACCATCCTGTCGCCCCCCAGTACAGAGACCACGGGTTTACAGCACAGGGGCCTGCTGCACTGACAGGCAGGGGCACAGGGGCTGAGGCCAGGCATCGTGGGGTACGACAACACCATATTCGCAGAGCTTTCGCTCCCAGGTACAAGCATTCTGGGTGTGCACCCCGTCCCCAGTGTAGACACCGCAGGGGTGTAACCTTCTGCAACACACATCATGGCAGGTCTCCCTGGCACGAAATAAAGGGGATAAAGCTACAAAGAAGAGATGTCACAGAGGTACAAGCACACGGCACAATAGCATGGGACGTGACTCCCCAGGATGATGATCACGGAGGCATAGCCCCGCGTCGGCCTACGTACAGGAATCACAGAACCGTAACTCCCAGGTGGAGACATCGTGGCGGGGCGCAGCTGTCCGGGCCAGACATGGCGTGAGTGGGGACAGAGGGTCCAGTTGCCCAACAGACATTACAGGGGCCTAACTTCCCATTACGTCATTGTAGAGGTGTACCCCACCCCGGACACAGACGTCATGGGGTGTCCGTCCCTGGTACTGATATCAAAGGGGTGTGAGTCCCCAGGACAGCCACCATGGATGGGGCCTAACTCCAGAACAGATGTCACATGGTACAGTCTAGGATGAGATTCTGGGCCGTGGGTGTCAGAGGAGAATTTGGGCCCCCAGGGTGAGAAGATGAGTGACACTTACTCGGGGACTCCGAGGGCCCCCTACGTATCTGACTCTGGGATACCAGCAAGCTGTGCAGACATGGCAAGGTGGAGAAGGTGAAAACAAAGACGTTCCCTCTCTCTGCAAAGAGCTTCTCCCAGAGGCCCATGGACTCAGGGACGAGGCTACCCAGAGGCAGAGACACAGTGGACACACAGACATGGACACGTTCTCAGGGAACTCCTCTGGCAACCACACTGCTGTCCAAGCCAGGGCTTCTCCGTCACCAGCTCCTGGCGAGAGCGAGCTGCCCCCAGCTCCGGGACCCCCTCCTCCGAGTCCTGGGTCCCTGGGCCTCACCGTGTCCCCACCCCAGAGTGCCTGGAGTCACCTGTGGGGAGAAGGTGGGAGAGGAGCAGGGAGCGGGGGACTGATGCTGACCTTACTGGGGTCGCTGAGAACCTTCTGAATCCAGCGCGACCGTGTTAAGGGCTGAGCGTCCACTTGCCCCAGCATGGCTGGGTGAGCCTGGGGTCCCGACAGCTGAGATGAGAGCAAGGCCTGAGCTCCAGGCGTTAACAAAGGCTTGTCTCTGAAATGCACTGGGCCACTGGTTCTACCTCCCTGACGTACTTGGGCAGGAAAACAATGCTGTGCGTCCATACTGGGCGACGTTACAGGGACATAAGTGGGCATGGTTTTCCTACACTCAGAATGGTTTTGATATATCCTTTTTCTTTGCTACGTCAGTGTGAAGCCGCCAAATGCCCTTTCTTGGGAAGAACTGTCCTTTCTTCTCAAATTGTGTTTTGGTGTTAAAATGTCCTTTCTTGTATGCAATACGGTGACAGCAGAGAGCAGTATTTTCTATAATGTCCTTACTTGGTAAAATAAAAAATTGCCATTCCTGTGTCTGAACCCCAAGTACTTTTGCAAAGTGTACTGGTTTGCGAAATCGAAGTCTGGGAATCACTGCTTTGAGGAAAAAGGAAGGAAGCACACGAAGCCACAAGATGCAAATAAGAATGTCATGGAAGTGCAGGTAACAGGGAGGCCACGTCACCTCCGTGCAGCCCGACCTAAGCACCCCGGCCAGCCTCAGTAGGTCCCTCCCACCCCGAGACACTGTGCTATGCCAGAGATGGGGGGGATCCCTGGCTGGAGAACAGCTGGGATCATTCTGAGTCCTCTTCATGAATATGCAAAACACAGATTGATTTGTTTCCCTTGGGCACGTGTTATTATTCACAAATATTAATTAGTCTCCAAATACCACCTGTTCCTACAGCTCCCCCACCCCCAGACCGGGACCCTGGCTCCCTGGAGGCTGGGGCCCCAAAATGGACATCAATAAGAGGAGGGTACACGGGCCCCCCCCACCCAGGGGCCGGCCTAGAGGAGTGACCAGCGCCTGGGCGACAGGGGCCTGGGAGCGGGGCGGGCCGGAGCGCCGGAGCCGTTCACGCTCTCACCCACGGGCAGCTAACCGAGCCCTTTTGTCATGTCCTGGACAGTTCACTGCGTGGCACTGCAGCAGCAGCCGCGGAGGCGGAAACGGGCCTTGTTACACTTGGGAAGGAAAACCAACGTGTTTCCAACTCTCACCAAACCGACCGCCGGATTATGACAGGAATAAATCAGTCTCAGCCTCGACCCCGGCCCTGGGGAAGGAGGCAGCCCGCAGCAGGCAGCTTCCCTCTTACAGGCGGTGGCCGGAGTCTGTGGGCACAGCCTGCAGCAGCCCACCCACCCTCCTACAGCTGGGCCCCCTACCCTCACAGCCCTCAGCTCCTTGGGCCCCCCTGGGAATGGAGGGGATCTAAGGAAGAGCATCCCAGTGTCTCCCCAGGTGGCACAAGGGCCAGCAGGGGTGAAGATGGCAAAGACCAAGGGGACCAGCGGAGGCACCTGCTTACAGCTAGGGACCCTGAGCCCCCAGTGTTCTGGGTTCCTTCCTCCGGTGGCGGAGCCTCCCTGGTGTTAGCGCTCAGCAGCAGCTTCAAGCCTCTGTACTTGCTGTTCTCTCTACTGGGGGGAATGCCCTTCTCTGCCCTCAGCCACCTACTCACCCCTCAGAACTCAGCTCAGGTGACCCATCCCTGTAAATCCCCTGGGGGACCCTCCCCAGTTTAGTGAAGGCAGTAAGAGGTGGTGTTGGCCAGTGGTTCTCAATCCGGGGTGATCCTGCATCTGCCCCCCAACCCCATGGGAGTCAGGCAATGTCTGCAGACACTTTTCATTGTCAAGAGTGGAGGAGGTGGGGTGGGGGGGGCAGGTGCTGCTGGCATCCAGTGGGAAGAAACAAGGGATGCTGCTGGATATCTTACAGGAATAGGCCAGCCCCCCACAACAAAGGATTGTCTGGTCCAAAAAGTCAACAGTACTGAGGTTGAGAAACCCTGACATAGACAGCAAGATGCTTTGCTGATCCAGGCTAGGGCCGACCCCAGAGCCCAGTCCCCCAGGAGCACCTTGGACTCTCTACCCGAAGGCACCCCAGCCTGGCTCTTGTATCAGCTGTACGTGGGCCTCAGGACCTCAGGGCATCTTCCCCTCCCCATCAAAGTCAGCCTCTCCTCCAGGAGCCAGGCCCTACACACATGTCCCACGGCCCTTCGCACATGCCTCAGCAAGCGGCCTCCCTAGAAGATACAGCTCCATTTTCAGGTATGTTTTTTGCTGAGAATGGGCTCCCAGGTGATGGGACCCAACATCTGAGGATGGACAGGTGAAGGGACACATGGTAGCTCCACATCCACCCTCCCCAGCTGACCCTTCCCACTGGTGACACAGCCTTCCTGCCACACCCTCTATGCTACCCCAATGTCCACCTCGCCACACACAGGACCTGGCCCCTAGCAGACACCCAATGCACGCTCATCCCCTTGCCTGCCTAGGCTGGGCCCATCATGACCCTCCTCATCAGTTGACCGGACAGGAGTATTCAGTGGGCCCGACTGGGCCCTGAACCACAGGGCAGGGAGAGGAACCAGAGAGCCATGGGCTGGGCCTGCCAGGACCTACGGAAGATGACCCAATCAGAACTTACCCTTCCCTGTCCCGCCCCTCGTCCAGGTCCCCATCTTAGTGACGAGCGCTACCGCTGACCTGGGCTCCCAAGCCAGCCAAATTGTCTCTTTTCTGTACCCCACACACCCAACAGGTCCGTAAGTCCGAATCTGTGTGCCTCTGCGCCAACCACCGATGTTGGTGAGGCCTCGGGTCTGTATACCTCTTCGGGGGGCCTCCTGCCTCAGGCTTCTCCCCGTCCACCCTGCACACAAACCAATGCCCCCGCGGCCTTACAGAAACGCAAAGGCGATCATGGCCCTCAAACAAATCTGACTGCCTGATTCCATAGTAGACACAGTTTCAGGACTGAGCGGATGGGCAAGATGGATCCACAGATGATGCTTCTCTGCCTAAGAACCTTCAGTGACTCCATATCACCCTCAGGAAAAAGTCTAGAGTCTTTTTTTTTTTTTAATTTATTTATGATAGTCACAGAGAGAGAGAGAGAGAGAGAGAGAGAGAGAGACATAGGCAGAGGGAGAAGCAGGCTCCATGCACTGAGAGCCCGATATGGGATTCAATCCCAGGTCTCCAGGATCGCGCCCTGGGCCAAAGGCAGGTGCCAAACCGCTGCGCCACCCAGGGATCCCAAGTCTAGAGTCGTTAGCGTTGAGTCCAAGGCTCATCAGCTCTATCTTCAACTTCACCCTTTCCAGCCCCACCCCACCTGCTCTGTGCTTCTGGTAGAAAGACAGGAGGAGAAGCGGACGTGAAAGAGACACAGTAGGAGGTACCTGGATCTCGGGAGTCCCCTGCTCTTCCTACCTACGGTTGATGGGAACAGACTTTTCCTCAGAAACGTGGAGAATGGAGAAGCAGACAGATCCCAGTGTGAAGTCCCAGAAGCCTATTTCACACCTACAGCAGCTGACGACCTGTATCTCGCTCCCCACCCACCTCCATCAAGCATTCTGGCCAGACACCCGGCACCATCCTTGACACCTCCCCTCCTCCCTCATGTCCTACATTCAGCCCTTCACCCTGTCCTGTCTCCTCTGCACCCCAAAACAGCATTCACATCTCTTCTCTCCACCTCCATCCCCACCTCCCTGCTCCTTCGCCGTCGCTCAGCCATATGCACACTGGACCATGTCATGCGTCCAGTGGTGACCCTTCCGTGGCTCACCACCAGCCTGCATCTCTTTTTTTTTTTAATATTTTTTTAATTTTATTTATTTATGATAGTCACACACACACACAGAGAGAGAGGCAGAGACACAGGGAGAGGGAGAAGCAGGCTCCATGCACCGGGAGCCCGACGTGGGATTCGATCCCGGGTTTCCAGGATCGCGCCCTGGGCCAAAGGCAGGCGCCAAACCGCTGCGCCACCCAGGGATCCCCAGCCTGCATCTCAATCCGAGTGCTCAGCCTGGCTCACGGGATCCCTCTGTGCCCCTGACCCCTGCCACCTCCTGGGGCACACTCACCAGGTCGCTGCTGGCTCATGTCAGTCACTCTTGGACAACCAGCTCTGAGGGCAGGGCATGGGGGTCTCCGCTCCTTCCTGGAGAGAGAGTAAAGGATGAGAAAACACCAAGAATTTCATCACAGCAGAGTATACCCGACACAGAAAGACATTCAAAACCTGCTCTTTGGGGATCCCTGGGTGGCTCAGCGTTAAGCACCTGCCTTTGGCCCATGGCGTGATCCTGGAGACCCAGGATTGAGTCCCGTGTCAGGCTCCCTGCATGGAGCCTGATTCTCCCTCTGCCTGTGTCTCTGCCTCTCTCATGAATAAATAAAATCTTAAAACAACAACAACAACAAAAAAAAAAACCCTGCTCTTTAAGGGGGGGGGAAACTATTCGTACAGGACAATCCCCATTCAGTAAATATGCCCATCTCTTTACTCGCTCGCTCACTCACTCTTCTCAGGACTCCTGAGTATCTATGTGCGGGGCTTTCATCCAGGTACCAGCCGTGAGCAACATGTATGGACTGAGCCCCCTACTTCAGTCGGCAAACTGTTGTCTGCGCTCCTCCACCACCCCTCCAGCCACCAGCCCTCCAGCCACCCCTCTAGCCACCACGCCTCTAGTCACACCTCCAGTCACTCCTCCAGCCACCATCCCTCCAGTCACCCCTCCAGCCACCACCCCTCCAGCAGAGCTGAGGCCCCGCCCACCTCTGCAGCCCCACCTGCCCAAGCTCTGGCCTGCCAGCCAACCACAAGAACTTCCTTTTCTGCTCCTCAAATGTGCCACATTTTGTGCAGTCTCCAGCCTTGTCAGTGCCAGAAATGTGCTGCCCATGCTCTTGTGCCATGTACCCTTAGATCTCAGAGCCAATGGCACTTTCTCAGGGAGGCTTTCCATGACATCCCAGACTACACGGATTATTTTATTTTTAAGATAGATTAGATAGATAGATAGATAGATAGATAGATAGATAGATAGATTTAGTTAGTTAGTTCATGAGACACACAGAGACACAGGCAGAGGGAGAAGCAGGCTCTATGTGGGGAGCCCAATGGCCCAGGATCACGACCTGAGTCAAAAGCAGACGCTCAACCGCTGAGCCACCCAGGCGTCCCCTTTAAAAAAATTTTTTTTAAAGATTTATTTATTGGGCAGCCCTGGTGGCGCAGCGGTTTGGCGCCGCCTGCAGCCTGGGGTGTGATCCTGGGGACCCGGGATCGAGTCCCACATCGGGCTCCCCCGCATGGAGCCTGCTTCTCCCTCTGCCTGTGTCTCTGCCTCTTTCTGTCTGTGTCTATGAATAAATAAATAAAATATTAAAAAAGATTCATTTATTTATGAATAAATAAATCTTTTTCATGAGAGAGAGAGAGGGAGAGACACAGGCAGGAGAAGCAGGCTCCACACAGGGAGCCCGACGTGGGACTCGATCCTGGGACCCCAGGATCACACCCTGGGCTGAAGGCAGGTGCTAAACAGCTGAGCCACCCAGGCTGCCTGTTTTGTTTTTTTTTTTTTTTAATTTTTAAAAAAGATTTTGTTTATTTGACAGAGAGAAACGCAGAGAGTACAGAACAAGGGCAGTGGCAGAGGGAGAGGGAGAAGCAAGCTCCCTGCTGTGCAGGGAGCCTGACATGGGGCTTGATCCCAGGACCTGAACCAAAGGCAGATGTTTCACCCCGACTGAGCCACCCAGGCGCCCCACTAATTATTTTTTCGTACAACTGCTGAGTGGTCCCTGAGTCATGACCATGCGCCTGGTGTGTGCCCAGCTCAGGTGCGTGTCCCCAGCACCCAGCGGAGAGCAGGTGCATAGTAGGTGCTCCATCAGGATGTGCCGAATGGGTGGATGAACACATGAATGAGTTCAGAGAAGACACCCCAGCTCGGAAGAACCACACCGGCATACGTGCAGCCTTCAAAGAAGCTTCAGCAACAATATTTATTTTTGACTTTCTGCTTCTCTATAATTTTTAAAATGAAGGTGTGCCCCTGGATGCCTCCTCTGCCGGCACACACACAGCCACTCAGCCCCACTCTTCCCTCCAGAATCATCACGGAGCCCCCCACCAGCGTGGGGGGGGGGGACAGGCCCACACAGTCTTGTCACCAGCTCAGCGACGCGGGCCCTGGGGCCCCCTCAGCGCAGGCCGCATGTCGCGGGGGGCTCCTCCCCAAACGGACCCCCGGGTCGGGGGTCAGGAGCGCCAACCCGCAGCCAGCCTCCCGCACCCGGGATCGTGCCCCCTCGAGACTGACGGCCTGTGCCAACACGGGGCGTCCTCACTGACGGAAGGCCCCCAGGGGCCCAAGGCGGGCCTCGCCAACCCACCGCCATCCCGGGCAGACCCGCAGCTCACCCTCTCTGTGGCCCCACAGGCCCCTGCCCAACCCAAGCCCTGGCCCTCAGGACGGCCGCGCGCCTCCCCGCCCAGGTCCAGGAGATTCCACAACGTTCCCTGTGGCCACTGCTCCCCGCACGCGGACTGCTGGGCGGGTCCGGCCAGACAAACCAGCTTCCATGTCCCAGCCTCAAAGGCGGTTTGTCGGGGACGCCCGCTGGGGCCTCCTGGTGCCGCCTGTGAGGCTGTTGGCTCTCCCGTTGCTCAGGGACCCTGGGGCAGGGGACAGAGTCTGAGGCAGGAATGGGAGGGGTCCCCTAAGCCAGCTGGCACTAATGCCACTCCCAAGGCCACGCCAGGAGCAGTGCTCTAAAATGACCAGGAGTCACACCTGGAAAGAGGTATTTGTCCAAAATGGCCTGGCGGTGGGTCAGAGAACGGACGAGACGGGCACAGACAAAACTTGCCACTTGGAAAGACGTTGAAGTACACAGAACAGCACCAGGGCAGCATTCTGGAACGGCCAGGACAGTACCCAGGACCACAGCAGCCCAGAACCAAACTGGCCCCGAAACAACCTAGACAGGCAGTCACCCCTTACATTCACCAGCAGCAGCTCCCAGAAACACTCTAGACTCATCCTGGGAAAACCCAGGACACCAGATGCACCCAGAAAGCCAACTAGAAAACTACTCGGAAAGGACCCGACTGGTTCTGAACCCAAGTTTGGAATCGCTGGCTGGCACCCAGGAAGGCCTCAGAAGTGAGGTTGGGCAGCAATGACCGGGATCAGGTAAGAGGCCCTGGCACCAGCCCGGGGCTGGCCCCCAGCAGGGCTCTCGGTCACACGCCGCACCTGGAACCCCGCCTGGCAGCAGGACCAGGAGTGAGCCCGAAATCTAGAGGAGCAGAGAGAGACCCGGCAAGCCTCCCATGCGGGTCCTCTGGCTACACCGGGTACAATCCCCAGAGGCAGCAGCTGAACCACCACTGAGGAGCAAAAGCCACTGTTCTCAGATCTGGAAGTTAGGGACACACAGAGACCAATGCATCTGGACCTCAGACCAGTGCAGGGCCTCATTAGACGCCCAGGACCCCGGTGGGGTGGGGCAAGGGGGTCCTGAGCACGCTGAGGCCTCTAGTCTCACACCAGCCCCCCGGAAGGTCAAATACACCTGAGCAACACTCCCAGGCCCACAGATGAAGACGAGGGTGGGCAGCTGGGGGCCACGCAGGCTCCTTGCTGAGCTTCCCCAACCTGCTCACCTCAGTTCGGAATTGCAATTAGCTTAGACGGGTGGGTGCCCTAACCTTAAGTTTCAAAGGCACCTCGTCGCCCCCCCCAGGATTCTGATGGGGGTGGGTGTGCACCAGCCCCGTGGATGAGGATTACGACGCTATCTCTAATGCTATTGAGATGTCATGCTGACTAGAGGCCAGGCCCTGTTCTAAGCACGTTCTGCATGTTCCACCTTAATCCCCGTCACAACCCCACGAGGCATGGATTGTCTTATTCCCGTCCATCCCACAAAGGAGCAAATGGAGTCAGAGACCTTAAGCAACTTGCTCAAGGTCACACTGCTGCAAGTGGAATGGCACCTCAGCAGCGAGGAACCAGAGCCTGCACTAACCACTGCAGGGCACAGCCCCACACTCTCTCGACCTCTCTCTGCCCTTCCTCTGGCCTGGGTTTCTCTCCCAAACTCCAGACCCTCACTCCAGCCCTTCCTGGAACTCAGGTGTCCCAAGCACCTCAATGACAAGTCCAACCAGAAGCTCGAGCTCCTTATCTGCCCCCTAAATCTATCTCTCCTCCCGGTTCCCAGCTCGGTGAGGCCTACAGTTGAGGCCCCACGCAGTCACCCCCAGGAGCCTGGACCCCTTTCTCTTCCTCTCTTCCACCCCCGCCTCCCATAAATCACCCTGTCCTGATAAATTAAATGTGCCTTCTAAGTGGCTCCGCGCTACTGCCCTATCCAAGACACCGCCACCTCTCGCCTGATTCATCCGCACTCCCCTCACTGGGCATCCTGGGTCCATCCGCTTCCCAGAGCCACAGATCCTCTTCCGGATATGTAAATCTGATCATAGCTCATTCCATTCCCGCCCAAGCTTTAAATCTTTGGTGTCTCCCTTCTATATTCTCAGAGTAAAATCACAGCTACTTACAGAGCATTAAGGATCCTCTGTGATCTGCGCTACCTTACAACACCTCAACCTCAGAGTCTTCACTCACAGTCTTTTTTTTTTTTTTTCCCCTGCCTGGAGAGCCCTTTGTACAACCGGAAAACTCCTGTTCATTCCTCAAAACCCACTTCAGAGAGCCCCCTTTCGGTCCCTTCCGGAACTCATCTCACTGTGACCCTCGAACTCTCCCTTGCCTCATGTGGAGGCAACTTCCCCAGCCTTGTGACTTCAGCTCTGGACCGCGGCTGCTTTAGATGAGCTGATGCTGAGCTCAACCTCAGTGGTTCCTGAGGGGAGGGCTGCCTCTTCCACGCAGCTGCTAGTCCCCGAGGAAGCAGGGCAGCCTGGCTGAAAGTGCCTAGCCCAGTGTCTGGCACACAGTCGGGAATCAATAAGAGGTTAGTGAATTGCTCCGCATTCCCATGATGCAGTCTGTTCCCCCAGGGACCAAGAGCTTCTCAAGGGCAGGGCCCTGGCTGCAAGCTTGGTCCAAGCACACAACAGTGTCAAGTCACACGAGAAGGGCCTGCCACTGCTGATGATGCACTGCCACACGGCTCCCTGAGATTCTCACAGCAGCCTTGGGGCCCAATCGGGGTTGGACTGGCAGTCCCATTTCACAGGGGGTAAAGGTGAGGTGCAGGAAGGGACAGGCTGGAGAGTGGAGAAGCTGTGACACATGTCACAGTTGCTATCAAACAGGCCTGGGTCCCACTTCCCCCTGACGGAGGGCCCTGAACTCCTGAGGGAAGAGTGGAGAGACCGCAAATTGCCAGGGCCAGCATTTTGCTGCATATCAACCCAATTCCCAAGAAAAGCTTTTCAGCCACCCCCCACCAACTGCTTCACTGTCCCCCAACTCAACGCCCTGGACACCACCCCCATGCTGATGGGATGAACAAGGCTGAACAGAGAGGAGGTCAGAAGTCGCAGGGTGCATGGGATCGGGGAGGGGGAGAATAATATTCAAACAATTTCCTTGTTAAAGGAAAGAAAGAGGGAAGAGGAAGAGCAGCTGGAAAAGAAAACAAAACTACAGACACATTTCCAATAATAAGGGGGAAACTGAGCCAGCCAAGATGTGCAAGAAGGCGGGTGCCGGAGAGCACGCTAGACTGTGAGTGTACACACCCCCTCCCCAGGATGTGCAAAGGGGTGCTGTGAGGGCACAAGCAAGCACACAGCGTGGTGCATGGGCGTGCAAGCAGATTCCTGAGCTCTGGCTGCTGTGCAGGCCCCAGTCTGCAAGTGTGAGGGCAAGAAGGCAAGTGGGTGTGCAGTGTGTGTAGGGTGAGCTGAGTGTGGGAATGGAGGGGTGTGTGCGTGTATGCGAGTGTGTGGCCTATGCCCAGGGCTGCGGATGTTGGGGGCTGTGCTTGGGAAGTTACACCTGCTCCTTCTGGAAGCCCTAGGCTCATTCATACAATCAGTGAAAAACAGGGATTTTCTTGCTCCCTGAAGCAAGAGTTAATAAGGCGCCAAGCATAGAATTTTCTGAGATTTCCTCTCAGGACCCTCCTCTGGATCCCATCAGATCTCTGATGCCTCCCAAAGGATCCCTTGGCAGAGCCCCTTCCCTTCCCAGGGGATCCCTCACCACCGAGGATCCCCCAGAAGGATTCCCCTGGATCTTTCTCTAGGCCTTCCACCCCAATGCACTTCCCTGGATTTTCTGGCCAGATTCCGCACCAGGTCACTCTGGATCCCTGCCCTTGTCTCTTCAGGAACCAAACTGGAGCCTTCATGGACACTCAGCAGTCCAGTCTCCCAGGCTCTGCCGGGTGGCCCTCAAGGGAATCTAGAGAATCCCCTCCCTTCCAGCTCACAGCTCAGGTACAGTGCTCCCACCCCCAACCTGTTTCAAGGTGGGGGCCCTGCACCGTGCCAGGTGGGGGGTGGAGGTGTTGAAATGGGGAGAAAGGCTAGCCCCTCCCCCACCCTGGGGTGGAAGAACCAGAGAGGCGGCATTCCAGAGAAATGAGGAGGGGGCCTGAGGAGGGCTGGCAGAGATTCTGGTCAGTGGGAGGCAGAGACACCGAAAAACCAATAGGACACACGTGAGAGAGACCCGGGGAGACAGACTCAGAGATGGGGGAGGGGGAGCAGAGAGAGAGAACATAGAGACCCACGGAGGGGGAACACAGAGACCTGGGAGGGGGAACACAGAGACCTGGGAGGGGGAACACAGAGACCTGGGAGGGGGAACATGGAGACCTGAGAGAGGGAACATAGAGACCCAGGGAGGGGGAACACAGAGACCCGGGAGGGGGAACACAGAGACCCAGGGAGGGGGAACACAGAGACCCGGGAGGGGGAACATAGAGACTTGGGGAGGGGGAACATAGAGACCCGGGAGGGGGAACATTGAGACCCAGGGAGGGAGAGCTCAGAGACCCGGGGAGGGAGAGCTCAGAGACCCGGGGAGGCGGAACATAGAGACCCGGGAGGGGGAACATTGAGACCCAGGGAGGGAGAGCTCAGAGACCCGGGGAGGGAGAGCTCAGAGACCCGGGGAGAGGGAACACAGAGACCCGGGGAGGGGGAACATAGAGATCGGGGAGGGGGAACACAGAGACCCGGGGAGGGAGAGCTCAGAGACCCGGGGAGGGGGAACATAGAGATCGGGGAGGGGGAACACAGAGACCCGGGGAGGGGGAACATAGAGATCGGGGAGGGGGGAACACAGAGACCCGGGGAGGGAGAGCTCAGAGACCCGGGGAGGGGGAACATAGAGATCGGGGAGGGGGAACACAGAGACCCGGGAGGGGGGAACACAGAGACCCGGGAGGGGGAACACAGAGACCCGGGAGGGGGAACATAGAGACCGGGGAGGGGGAACATAGAGACCCGGGAGGGGGAACACAGAGACCCGGGAGGGGGAACACAGAGACCGGGGAGGGGGGAACACAGAGACCCGGGAGGGGGAACACAGAGACCCGGGGGGGGGAACACAGAGACCCGGGAGGGGGAACACAGAGACCCGGGAGGGGGAACACAGAGACCCGGGAGGGGGGAACACAGAGACCCGGGAGGGGGGAACACAGAGACCCGGGAGGGGGAACACAGAGACCCGGGAGGGGGGAACACAGAGACCCGGGAGGGGGGAACACAGAGACCCGGGAGGGGGAACACAGAGACCCGGGAGGGGGAACACAGAGACCCGGGAGGGGGAACATAGAGACCGGGGAGGGGGGAACACAGAGACCCGGGAGGGGGAACACAGAGACCCGGGAGGGGGAACACAGAGACCCGGGAGGGGGGAACACAGAGACCCGGGAGGGGGAACATAGAGACCGGGGAGGGGGAACATAGAGACCGGGGAGGGGGAACACAGAGACCCGGGAGGGGGGAACACAGAGACCCGGGAGGGGGAACACAGAGACCCGGGAGGGGGAACACAGAGACCCGGGAGGGGGGAACACAGAGACCCGGGAGGGGGAACACAGAGACCCGGGAGGGGGAACACAGAGACCGGGGAGGGGGAACATAGAGACCCGGGAGGGGGGAACACAGAGACCCGGGAGGGGGGAACACAGAGACCCGGGAGGGGGAACACAGAGACCCGGGAGGGGGAACATAGAGACCCGGGAGGGGGAACATAGAGACCCGGGAGGGGGAACACAGAGACCCGGGAGGGGGAACACAGAGACCCGGGGAGGGAGCCACAGACAGCGGGAGAAACCCCGGGGCTGCAGGGGGCGAGACCAGGAAGCAGTGACACAGGGAGACAGAGACACAGAGACACTGAGGGGCACTGAGACTGAGACGCGGAGGAAAACAAAAAAGCTGAGCCTGAGACGGGGGCAGGGCGACGAGGCCGGGGCGACGGGACGGGACGGGGCGCGGGGCGGCGACTGAGTGAACTTTCCGGAGCGGGTCCGAGCGGACACGTCCTCACGGGACAGGTCGCTCCGGGGCCCTCGGGTCTCGCAAGCCCGCCGGGGCCCCTCCCTCCCTCCCTCCCTCCCTCCCCCCCCGGCCGAGGCGGGCGGGGGCCCCCGAACTCGCGGCCGGCGCACCCCGGGCCCGCACGTGCTGCCGGGGCGGCGAGCGAGACGGGGGCGCGTCGGCTGCGGCTCCCCGGCCGGCGGGGAGGGGGAGGGGGAGGGGGAGGGGGCGCCGTGCGGCGGGAGGGGGCGGGGGCGGGGGCGGGGGCGGGGGCGCGGCCTGGCCCCGCCCGGGGCCGGGGCGGGGGGCGGCGGGGGCGGCGGGGGGCGGCGGGGGGCCGTGGGGGGCCGTGGAGGGCCGTGGAGGGCCGCCCCCGGAGCGCGGCCACCCCGCGGGGGGAGGCGAGGCGGGCCCGCGCACGGGAGCACGGACGCGAAGGGAAACTTTGCACCGGGGGGCGCGGGCTGCGGCTCAGGTGCGGCGGGGGGCGGGGGGCGGGGGGCGCGTCTGCCGCGGGGGCGGCGCGGGGAGGAGCCGCCAGGCGGGGGGGGCCGCCGGGGCTGCGGGCGCGGCAGGTGGGGGCGCGGCCCGGCCTAAGCGGCGCCGCCGACCGCGCTCGGAGGACGCGGGGAGGGGGCGGCGGGAGCCGGGGTGCGGAGGGGCCGGGGCCGGGGGTCACTCACCGCCCATCCAGGGGCCGTCGGTCCACATGTCCCCCCCAAGCCGCCGGGGCCGCTGCTCCCGCCGCCGCCGCCGCCGCCGCCGGGTCGCTCTCCCGCCACCGCCGCCGGAGCCCGAGCCCGAGCCCGAGCCGGAGCCGGAGCCGGAGCCGCCGCCTCTGCCGCCGCCGCTGCTGCCGCCGCCGCTCCCGCCGCTCCCGCGCCAGCTCCAGCCGCGCGCCCCGCTCGCGCCCGCGCCCGCGCCCGCGCCCGCGCCCCTGCCCCCGCCGTGCGCGCGCCCGCCGCCGCCCCTCCCCTCGTGCGCTCGGGCCCGCGGAGCCGCGAGCCGCCAGGCCGGCGAGGCCCCAGCCCCGGCCCCAGCGCGGGCCGACCCGCGCTCCCCGCCGCCGCCCGCGTGCCAGCGGGCGCTCCCGCCCCGACCGTGCGCCGGGGCCTCCTCTGGGACCCGCTTCCTCCTCCCGCACCTGCGCCAGACGGGGAGCCCAGGCCCACTCCCAAACAATATTGCCTCCGAACCCCCAAGTCTGCCCCCTCTTGGCACCCCCATATCGACCCCAAGTACCAGCTCTGACTCCAAACCCCTTTGTCATCTCTACCTGCCTAAGCTTAGTAGTGACACCAGCACCAGCTCTGGTCAGCAAATGGACCCCAGCACTAATGCCCAGCCCCAGATCCCTCCGTGAACCCTAAAGCCCAACAGCCAGCTACCTTGCTATGAGCCCCAGTGCTCTCTTCTGAACCCCAAGACTTACATAAAACTCCAATACTGCACTCCCAGTCCCAGGCCAACACCAGTACTTTCTGACTTGGGATTCCCAATTCCAGAATTGGATTGGGTCATCAGATACTGACCTGAAACCCCACAAATCCTTGGGGGCAATATAAGACCCTAACTTGCCCCAGCTCTGATAACAATCTCAGAACGCAAGGCTAATGGGACTAGCTTTGCGGAAACACCACATAAATTTTCATCCCGGGGCTCGCCCTCCTCTTATCTGACCTGATGTCAACACGAACGAGAGGCTAGCCAACACCCTAATACTTATACCAATTCCAAATGTGAGCCTGAATCAAGCCTTTCACTGGTTGCCGAGCTCAAGACTCGATAAATGTCTCCCAAACCTGATTTTTAAGATTAAATAAATAAATAATAACAAAAACAAAATCCCACAGTACTGAGTTTCTGACTTCTCATACCAAACTCAAATGCTGACCTTACAAATTTCTGGGCTAAACCTATACTTACCTGAAGATTCATTCCAAGTCCTCACTCAGAGGGGAGACTCGGTGAGCTCCAAAGCAAGCGCCACACGCAGGGACACGAAAGCACTCCCCTCCCCATCTGCTCCAGACCCACCCTCCCAGTCCATGTCACCGCTGTTTAAAGAATCAGCCACACAGCCCTCTCCTTCCTGGGACAGATGAGAACCCGCCCCTACTACCCTCGGGCAGTTGACCCCTGTGGGGTCTCTGATCTAGGGTCTCCCTGATACCCTCGTGAGTCTGGAAGTCAGGTGAGAAATAGAAGATTGTTGAGGCACCTGGACGCAGGGATCACAGCGTTCCTGGGCCGGGCAGCGGGGGAGGGGGGCTCTAGGGATCTGGGCCGAGGGTCAAGGTCTGGTTATCACCTAATTCACTGCCTGCTTCTGCGCAGGACGCGGATTCAGAAGCAGTGCGTGTGCGCCGCCTGGTGTGCGAGGACGGGATGGACCGCGAATGTGGGCAACAATTAGGTCTCGATGACAAACGGCTCAAAAATGAGTATTCCCAGTCGGTGGTTTTTTACCCATTGGTCATTTTGGTGTACTGTGGGGGAGGTGTTGTAAGTTTTATGTATCTTTAGACCTGTTGCCTGGTTTTCTGAGTTCGGAGCCGGTTTAGTTTCTTGTTTCTGTTTTCCGATTTTAAAAACATATACTTTTTAGCCAATTATGCCTGTTCTTGGCCGACTTCCCCTTGGCTTCAGTGGCCTGTACCGTCCTCACTGGCTACCCCTTCTCAAGCTCTTTTGCCATCCCCTGCTCCTCCCAGGGTCTACTCTAGGCCTCCCGTTCCCCCCTCTGCTCCTTGCCCCAGGGCCATCCAGCCCACTGTGTGCCCATGACCTCCGCCCCGTCTCCAGTCTGGGCTCCCTTCTGAGCTCTGTTCCAGCTAACCAGGAACCTTCTCTGTACCACTCCCTGGAGGTTCCTTGGGCAAACCGAATTCCCGCTCTCTCCCGCCCCACATCTGCTGGCCATCAGGAGTCCTCTCCCCGGGTCATGGCATCCTCATTCTTTCTGCCACAGGGCCACAAACATGGACACCACAAAAACCCTGCACCCCATTCAATCAGTCACCAGTCCTGCAAACCTTGAAAGAGCGAGAGAGACTGGAGACCATGGGCTCCTTCAGAGACATAAAGGGTAGGAGGTAGGGGCAGCTGGATAGCTCAGTGGTTGAACCTTTGCCTTTGGGTCCTGATCCTGGGGTCCTGGGATCGAGTCCCACATCAGGCTCCTCGCAGGCAGCCTGCTTCTCCCTCTGCCTGTGTCTCTGCCTCTCTCTCTCTATGTCTATCATGAATAAATAAATAAATCTTAAAAAAAAAAAGGAGTTAGGGGTGCAGAAAAATGAGGAGAGGGGAGGAGGTGAGGGGGAGAGACAGAGTTTCTGATTTTGGGGGTTTTGGTCCATATAAAACCAATTTGGTCCTAAAATCTCTTGCATGTAGTCATTAAATAACACCGCTTAAGATTTGCTCTTCCTGAAATGGTACCTGGGAACCTGTTTACAGCCATTGCTTCCAATGGAAAGCCATTCTTTTTCTTTCTTTCTTTCTTTCTTTCTTTCTTTCTTTCTTTCTTTCTTTCTTTCTTTCTTTCTTAAGGTTTTATTTATTAATTCATGAGAGACACACACACACACACACAAAGGCAGAGACACAGAGGCAGAAGCAGGCTCTTTCCAGGGAGCCCGATGTGGGACTCGATCCCAGGACCCCGGGATCGCACCCTGAGCCAAAGGCAGATGCTCAACCGCTGAGCCACCCAGGGATGCCCAGGAAGCCATTCTTAATCCCTGGCTGGGTCAAGGGCTGGCCTGCTGAAGTGCTAAGCACTAGGTCTCACCACCCCGCAGACTGTGGGTTCCCCGAGGGCAGGAGGGATGACACTGTGTTGTCCACTGCCATAGCCCCATAGCCAACACGGGGCCCAGTACCCCAGAGGTGCTCCTTATGTATTTGTAAGGGAGTGAAAAGGTAAATGTTCCTCTTTTGTGCCCGGGGACCCATCAGATGTAAATGATGAGGGAGGGCAAAGCTCCCTGACCGAGCCTCAGAGCTCTTCCACTCCTGGGGCCTCCACAGGCACAGCCGATGCCGAGGAGGGGCTGGTGATGTCTGCTGCCCCCCATGCCTGCTAGCCTGCACCTCACTAGAGCTAAAGCCCTGGCGGGCCAGCTCCCTCTGTGCAGCACAGCCTGGTCTGCGACCACAATGTAGGAGGTTGGGTAGGCAAGGCCCTTATACTCCTGCGGTTGGAGCCAGCAGCCCCCACTCACTGCTGTGCTAACCAGGCTCTTGTTCGGGCCCCCACCCCCCAACCCCAAGGACTCAGTGGTCTTGGAAACTCAGCCCATTGGGCCCCAGTCCCCTGCGCATCCAGCTTCCGGTACCACATATGGTCAAGTGTTGGCTGAGGCAGCACGAGGGTTCCTATATGCAGCCTGCCCGGGCCTCACATGAAACTGGACACAAGGCCAAGGCAGAGAAGCCAGAGGCCCAGGCCCCAGCGCCACTCAGACCAGAGCCTCAGGTGGCTGGGCCTGCGAGTGCATGACAGCTGTGGAAGGAGAAGAGCCAAGGCTCTGTGAGCACGGGGTCCATGTGGGACTGACCTGCCTCCCTGCCCCTGGGCCTGGAGGGGAGGGACGCCCTTGTGCTCATCTGTGAAGGCCGAGTGGTACCACGTGGTCGATCTGTGTCTGCTGTGTTCCAGCCCCAGGGTGCCGGGTGAGGGGAGAGCCAGATGTCAGCTCCCACTCACCGTTCGCCCTTTGTCCAGGCCCTGGGCCCACCGGACACTCGCCTCAAACTCAGGTCGTAAATAATCTCTTCGTGGGTCTAAATCAAATTAACTTCAGCTTGAGTCCCTGCCCAGCAGACCAGCGAGGATTCCATATCCCACAACCCTCCTTTACCCCCCTCCAATTGCCGAGCCCTCCGGGCCTGCACAGCCCCCCCAAAACAATCTGGGCTCCGCAGCTTTGCAGGGGAAGGCTGAGGTCTGTTCCAGGCCGTGGCTGTTGTGGCGGACACAGCCGTCGCTGCCCTGGGGCTTCCTCCACTTGGCCTCATCTGCGGGGCCTCACTTGTCCAGCCTGGGCTTTGGTAAGGGGACCCCCCCCACACCAAACTCCTTCCATCCAGGCTCTTTTTTTTTTTTTTTAATTTTTATTTATTTACCATAGTCACACACACACAGAGAGAGGCAGAACACAGGCAGAGGGAGAAGCAGGCTCCATGCACCGGGAGCCCGATGTGGGATTCGATCCCGGGTCTCCAGGATCGCGTCCTGGGCCAAAGGCAGGCGCCAAACCGCTGCGCCACCCAGGGATCCCTCCATCCAGGCTCTTGAAGGGGGCCTCTCCCCTAGATGCACCAAGTTGCAGCCTTGAGTTCTTGGCATTTTTGGTGATACACAGCTATTTTTCTGGAGGTTGTCAGCATGGGAGGGGGCATGCCTGACCCCTGGCCCCGTCTTCCGTGTTGGCCAATCAGCTCCCCGAGATAGTTCTCCTTTTTAGCCCCCTCTAAGGAGTTGAGACTGCAAAGCAGTGTGTTTACCTTCTCAGGTGTGGGGCGGGAGAAGAAAGGCCCAGGCCTCAAACACAAAAGCCGGGTTGATGCCCTTCATTCCTTCCTGATGAGTCACTCTAAGGGGGGAAAATGAGCCAGGGGTCAGTTTCTCAACAGAGCGCTCTGCTGGGGACTTGGCCTAAAGCTTCTCTGAGGAAACAGAAGCCCCAAAGGAGGACTCCATCATCCCCCCACTACCAAATCCACCGACCCACCCCGTCTCCTCCTGTCGGTCTCCATCCTGGTTCCCAGGAGGATGCGCCCCACACAGCAGGTGCTGATCCCCACCCCTGTGCAGGATGTTTCTGCTTCTCTGTGACTTGGTTGCTCCCCCCACTCCACCACCCCCCCCTTTTTTTTACTGTGTCATTCCCACCTGCTTGCAGTCATGTTAGGTAATTCCCATCCTAAGAAAAATCCCTTGCCTTGCCCCCACACCCCCCTCAGAGTGGGAGAGATTGAGCGTTTCTCTGCTCTCCTTCACAGCAAACCCAAGAGCCTGTCTGTACATGAAGCTTCCACTCTTCCATCCTGTGCTCGCACTCAACCCCCTACGACCTCGCTCTCCGACCAACACTCCACAGCAATGGCTCTTGACATAATGACTATTCACCTCCGTTTTGCCAAACCCAGTGGCCCTGCCTCTGTTTGCAGCTGAGGGGACTTCCCAGTGGCTTTTGCTGCTTCCCGCCATCTGCCTGGGTCACTTGGGTACAAGTGCAGATAGGCCAGCTCCTTGACGTCATCACAATGCCCATCTTCCACAGGCCACTTAGGCCATCCATTTCTTTCTTTCTTTCTTTCTTTCTTTCTTTCTTTCTTTCTTTCTTTCTTTCTTTCTTTCTTTCTTTCTTTCTACTTTATTTTCAAATAAATACCCAACGTGGGGCTCAAACTCACAACCCTGAGATGAAGAGTCTCATGCTCCACCAACTGAGCCAGGCAGGCTCCCCAGGCCACCCATTCCTACTGGGCTTTGTCCCCAACCCTGACCGCACCTCCAACTGCTCCCACCTTGCTCATGGGACTTTGAGACGGCTTTTTGGTCTCATCAGACCCCCACCCTGTTGACCCCTTGGTGTTTTCCTCACACACCAGCTCTCTCCTTGTGTCACTTCTCTTCTTGGCCAACTTAGAAGCCAGGGCCCCACACTTCAATGACACTTGCCAATACCTCAAACTCTTTGCCTCTCTGCCTTTATATCACATGTGTCAGGCACACGCGCAGCTCCAAGGAGCCCTCCTATCTGCCCTTTTTTTTTTTAAGTAATCTCTACTCGAACTCATAACCCCAAGATCAAGAGTCACATGTTCTATCAACTGAGCCAGGCAGGCACTCCTCTATCTGCCTTCTTGTGCTGTGCTCAAGCAGCCAAGTGACTGGACAGGTCAGCTTGATGTTCTCATAAATCATAGCCCCTGACGGCATATGGACCCTCAACACATTTCTCCACCTGCTCCCAGCAATGGCTGTTTTCAGCCTTCCCTGTCCTCTTAAAGTCTCCCACCAGCCCATTTCCTCCTCGATGGCAGAGGTGACCTTGCTGCTCCTTTACAGAGAGGATTAAAGCCACCAGACTGGAGCTCCCCCAGTCTCCCCCTGGCACAGCCCATGTCTCCCTACATCTGCCCTCTCCCCTACTGCCTTGGAGAAACCACCCCTCCTCCTGTCTCAGGCCAGTGCTCTTGCCTGTCTTTGATTCCCTAGGCCACTCACTCAGTGTCATCTCCTCTTCCTCTGAGCACCCTCCCAGCTGGAGCCTTCCTATCAACCTGTCCCCTGCAACCTCCACCTAGCTCGCTTCCTCACTGCTGGCCATTATGGGTTCCTAGTTGCTCCAACATTCAGTCACATGTAGCTTTCACCTCCCACAGCTCCCCCAGAACATGATGCTTGCGATATGACCTCCATGTCTCAAACTGGATGGCCTTTTTTCCCCTCTTTCAGTATCCATCTTATTAGATCTCTTGATTACTACATTCTTTTTTAAAAAATTTATTTATGATAGCCACACAGTGAGAGAGAGAGAGAGAGAGAGAGAGAGAGAGAGGCAGAGACATAGGCAGAGGGAGAAGCAGGCTCCATGCACCGGGAGCCTGACGTGGGATTCGATCCCGGGTCTCCAGGATCGCACCCTGGGCCAAAGGCAGGCACTAAACCGCTGCGCCACCCAGGGATCCCTGATTACTACATTCTTAAAACACTGGCTTCTAAAAAAAACAAAAACAAAAACAAAAACAAAACAAAACAAAACAAAAAAAAAACTGGCTTCTTTGACTCCCTGGACATTGTACTCTCTTGGTTTCTCTTAACTCCTTGGTCTCCTCCTCAGGCTTCTTTGCAGGGTCCCCCTCCTCCACCAAATGTTCATCTTCCTCAAGGTTGATTCCCAGGCCTCCCCACCCCCTTGCTGTGGACTCTCCCCAGTGATCTCACCCATGCCCATAGCTTTGATTATCGTGCATCTGCTGATGATTCACACCTGTGTGTCTCCAGCCTGGGGGAGCCTCCCATCTAAGCAGCCAGCAGGTGCCTGGCTAACTGCCTAGTCAACATCTCCAACTTGATGTCTCAAAGGCACCCAACCGCAGCACGTCCAAGACCTAACTCGCTCTCTCACCTCCCCAGTGTTCTCTGTCTCAGTGAATGGCACCATTGTCCACCTAATAGGCAAGCTGGAGTCCTAGGAGCCATCACCAAATCCTGCCAGTTTTACCTCCAAAGCATCTCTCTAACCTACTCTCTTCTCTTCATCTCTACTGGTATCTCACTGATCCCAGCTACCATTGTGTCTTATCTGGATTCCTACAGTGGCTCCTAAACGATCTCACTGCACCTGCTCAGCCCTTCTTCAGTCTTCTCACGTCACTCTCCTTTTATGACTTTCTGATAGCCTCCTATTGCTCCTGGGATTAAAAAGCCCACTCCTTACCCTCCCCTTGCCTCCTGCCCAGCCTCATCCAGCATCACTCTCCCCCTTGCTTGGCTCCCCTCCCTTGCTGTGCTGGCTTCCTTTCACTTCCTCAAACACACATGAACACCCCACTCCCAACCACCTGAACATTTTTTCTAGGTGATTTCCCCACACCCCACCTGTTTTTATCTTTAGCTCATCTTCACTTTTGGCTCAAGCATCACTGGCTTGGGGCAGCCGTCTCGGACCCTTGGTCTAGGTCAGGGTTGTTTGTTAGACATTCTTACACAGCTCTGTTTCTTCCACCAAGAATGATGCATCCATACCTCTCTGGGAGGGACCACAGCTGTGTGCAGAAGGTGGGTGGAGTCTATGGGCATCTCTGGCATTACGGGCAGTGGGATTCAGAGGTGTGGTGAGAGTTTCTGGCTAGGGGCCTGGAGCTGCATGGGTGAAGATCAGGAACACCTCCAGGTGTTCCCCACATGCCACCAATACAACCAACGCCACAGGCTGGACTGGCCCCAGTCAGGACAGACCAGATACTGGGGGCAGCCTAGCATCCAGGGGTTTCCACACCTGGTCTGAATGACAGCCACGGCACTTACTAGCTGCATGGCCTTGGATAAATTACTTCTCTAAGCCTCAGTTTCTTCTTCTGTAAGAAGGGGATGCTACTTACTTTGCAGCATTGTAAAAATGACATGAGATTGTGTTTATAAAGCGCTTCACCAGAGCTTCACATCACAGGTCCTTGAAAATAGAAGCTATTTGATGATTATTGGAATTAGCATAATCAAGCCTCTAATAGAACCAGTTTGGAGGACTATTTAAAAGCTAATCCCACTGGGCCCCATATCCTGGTAATCCTCAGCCACTGTCTGAAATGAGAGCTGGCTTCATCCTCCATCAACCTTCTGCATTTCCTCTCCCCTGATCCAACCTCCCACTGCTCCCTCCTCAACCTTCCCTGTAGCCCTCCAGAAGCCCTCAGCCCCTTCAGAGGTCCTTTCTCTAATTCCTGCCTGAGGACCCACCACTGGTCTCCAGGGGAGCTGCCATTCTCCACAACCACACAGTGAGGAGGCAGGGGCAGAGCCTTCCTCGCTCTCAAAAGCCACTCCCAGATCATTATTTCTTCAGCCTCATGGAAAAACCCCTGCTCATTTAAGGCTCATGCCATCTGGCTCTTGCAATTCATTCATTCAACCAAGATTTACTGAGTGCTTTTTCCTCTTTCTCTCCCTTATCTTCTTTCACCAAGGATTTCGGTGACTTAGAAAAAACAAAACATGTAATATAAGGTGCCTGGTACCTAGTAGGACTTCTATATTTGTGAATAGATGAATGCCCTTAAAAATATTACATAGATGTTTACCTCTCCCCAATACCCACCTTCAGAGGTGGGTTTCATCTAACATAAGCAGAGAAGTGGAAGGCTTAGCTTAGATCTCCCTTGAGTTGTTTCGACTGGGAGCTGGCCTGCGTATTTAAATGTTCTTCTAAGTTCTCGTGGGGATCACATCTCATAATGCTAGTCATCACCTGGAGCTTGGGATGTAGATACCTTAAGAAAACTTTGCACCCTCCTCATGAACCTCAGCAATGAGATGAGGGTAGAGCAGGACCCCATCCCCTTCACCACCACACCTTTTCATTCTCCCCAAGACCATCTTATGAGGCTGGACTGCCCAGTGTGACTTGCTTTAATGAAGGGCAGGACAGCTTAAAAGAGTAATTACAATGCAGAAAGAGAAAACTAGGGACGCCTGGGTGGCTCAAGTGGTTGAGCGGCTGCCTTTGGCTCAGAGCGTGATCCTGGGTTCCTGGGATCCAGTCCTGCATCAGGCTCCTCCCAGGGAGCCAGCTTCTCCCTCTGCCTGTGTCTCTGCCTCTCTCGGTGTGTCTCATGAACAAATATATAAAATCTTTTAAAAAAGAAAGAGAAAATTATAGCTGGACAACAAGTAAGACTTTCCTAGAGACCAAAGTAAAAAGTATCTCAGGATTCAAATGTTAACTTTGCTCTCCTGTCCTCCATTGTACATCTTCTCTCTGGACTTCATCCTTCCTCAGCTTCCCCTTGTAACTCATTTGCAGAAAATCCCTTCTGTCTTCACCAGTAGTGGGGGATGGGGGGCATCTATCTCCCTGGCTCCCTTCCCTTCCCCTGTTCACTTCCCCAAGCCAGGATAACTGGGGAGTCACATCTGCAGCTTTGTTAAGTTGGTCAGTAACGTGCACATTGGCACCTCCTTCCGAAGACCATGTTTGTAGGGAAGGGCATTGGCATTCTACATCCCATCTTTCAAGGTGGGTTCCTTTTCTTCGAGGGCTTTCTTTTTGATATTCTATATCCATATTGGTTTCCTTAAATGTTGAACTTGCTAAACAAATTCGTTCATATCCATAGCTCAAAGACAGACGTTACTTCTTAGGTCTAGCACATTCTAAAGCCATATTGAGAATGGAAATAATTCCTTAACTGCCTCATAATTAGCAGTGTGTCTTCCCTTCTCCCTGGGAAAGAGTAAATCCGATTATTGTGGCAAGGGTAGAATGTCTGCTCCTTTCTTGATCCCCTTTGGGATTTGTATGAATAAGAATATGGCCATAGTCCCTTTAATGACTTCTCAATGATTTTCACAAGAGAGGCTTTGATGGCTTGATTTTAGGAAGCCTCAATTACATTCTCTCCAAGAGCTAATATCAATTTGGGGAAAGAGAAAGAGGATGACCTATTCTTCCAGTTAAATAAAATTAAGAGTAACTGTATGAAGAAACTGAGAAAAAAAAAAACCAAAATACTCATCAAGGCATTGCGATATTGGCATAAAGATAGATACACAAATAGATGGAACAGAAATGAGAGTTCCGAAATAAATCCCTACAGTTATGGTCAGTTGATTTTTGACAGAGGTGCCAAGGCAATTTGATGGGGAAAGGATAGTCTTTGCAACAAATAGTTCTGGGACAATTGGATATCCACATGCAAAAATATTAATTTACACTCCTACCTCATGCCACATTCAAAAATTAATTCAAAATGGGCCATAGAGCTAAATCCAGTCTTAGAAGAAACATGGGAGTGAATCTTCACGTGCCCTTGGGTTAGGAAGAGTTCTTAGGTATGACACCGAAAGTACAAGCAGGGCAGCCTGGGTGGCTCAGCAGTTTAGCGCCTCCTTCAGTTCAGGGCGTGATCCTGGGGACCCGGGAACGAGTCCCACACCGGGCTCCCTGCATGGAGCCTGCTTCTCCCTCTGCCTGTGTCTCTGCCTCTCTTTCTCTCTCTGTGTCTCTCATGAATAAATAAATAAAATCTTTAAAAAAATAAAAAAATTTTATTTCTTTAAAAAAACAAAAACACAAAAGCACAAGCAATAGAAGAAAAAAATGATACATCGGACTTCACAAAAATTAAAAACTTTTCAATTCAAAAAATACCATTACGAAAGTGAAAGCCAGGTTCGACTAGGAGAAAATATTTGTAAGCCTTATGTCTGATAAAAAGCATTTGTATCCAGAATATGCTGCTCAATGATAAGAAGACAAATAACTATATTTAAAAATGGGGCAAAAGAAAGCGAATAGACATTTTGCCAAAGAAGGCATGTGAATGGCCAACAAGCATGTGAAAAGATGCTCACTGTTAGTTGTTAGGGAAATGCAGATTAAGACCACAATGAGAACCCACGACACACCCACTAGAATGGCTATAATAAAAAAGACAGGCTATAGCAGGTGTTGATGAGGATGTGGAGAAATGGGAGCCTTCGTATGTTGCTTGTGGGAATGAGAAAGCAGTGTGGCACTTGGCACCAGTTTGGCAGATTCTTAACATAAATTTACCATGTGACCCAGCAATTCCACTGGTAGCCATGTACCCAGGAGAAATGCAAACATGCGTCTGCAGAAGGACTTCTACCGGAAAGCCCATAGTAGCGGCATTCCCAACAGCCACAAAAAGTAGAAATAACTTAAATGTTTATCAAGTGGTGGATGGATAAACAAAATGAAGTGTATCTGTACAGTAGAATACTATTTGCCAATAAAAAGGAATGAAGTACTGATAGATTTTACAGATGAACTTCAGAAACATTATGCTCAGTGAAAGAAGCCAAACACAAAAAAATCACATATGATATGATTCCATTTATATAAAATGCCCAGAAAAAGCACATCTACAGAAACGGAAAGTAGATTAGTGGTTGCCTGTGGGAATATGGAGTGACTAGAAATGAGCACAAGGATTCTTTTTGGGGTGATGGAAATGTGTGTGGGATAGTTGCACAACTCTGTAAATGTACTAAAAATCATTGAAGGATACGCTAAAAAATCAAGCAGACAAGTGAAAAAGGCAACAGGGTAGGGAAGGGACAAGTGGAAGTGAGGGCCACGTCAGTATCCCTGGCGGGTTCCAAATTTGGCCCAACTTCTTGACAGCCCAGGGAGAAAGGAAACTCGACGGAGTATGCAATTCATAGCATCTTTAGGATTAAAAACAAAACAAAACTACCTAGTTGTTTAAGAGCGACTTTGCCTCTTCTTTACCTGAGAAAAATATTTCCTAGCGAGAGGACAGCAGATGAGCCAGTGAGCACCCCGAGTGCCAACCTACAGTCGATTTAATTTTCAGTTTTCTTTGGTGGCTTCCTATGATGTCTCTCATTGTCACTGGTGGAATTAGGCTAGAGTCGTGTTGCCGAGTAAGGTAGCGACCGGTTGCCTGTGGCTATTTTAATTAAATTATTATTTTTTAATTTATTTTTTAAGGTTTTATTTATTTATTCCTGAGAGACACACAGAGAGAGGCAGAGACACAGGCAGAGGGAGAAGCAGACTCCACGCAGGGAGCCCGATGTGGGACTCGATCCCAGGACCCCGGGATCATGCCCTGAGCCAAAGGTAGATGCTCAATCACTGAGCCACCCAGGTGTCCCTGTTTTAATTAAAATTAAATAAAATTAGAAATTAATTTCTCTGTTACCCTAGTCACATTCCAAGTGCTCAGGGGGCCCCTGGGCTCGTGGCTACCACATTGGATGGTGCCTCTCTAACGTTTCCATCATTGCCTAAAGTTCTATTGGGTAGCGCTAGGCTAGAGGGTCGTTTAGTAAAAGTAAAGTAAGCTTAGAACTTGGGATGTTGGGGAAAGAGTAATTCTGTCCCAACCTTGGCAAGGGCAGAACTTTTTTTCTTACATTTTAATAAAACTTTATTAAAGGTGTGAGCTTAAAATTTAATGTAAACATTCAAGAAACTATGTTTCTTATGTAGAGAAGATGAAACTGTGAGGCAGCAAAAGTATTTCATTTGGTTTCAAATTATTTTTTTTAAAGATTTTATCTATTTATTTGAGAAAGAGAGAGTGAGTGAGCGGGAGCAGGAGTGGTGGGGGGGCAGAGGGAAAAGCAGACTCCCTGCTGAGCAGGGAGGATGGCTGAGATAATGGGGCAGGGTGTGGGGAGGTGTGGGGTGGGGTGGGGGTGTTTGGATCCCAGGATCCTGGGATCATGACCTGAGCTGAAGGCTGACCCTTAACCAACAGGAGCCACTCAGGCACCCCATGTGGTTTTGATTTAATGGCAACAAGTGGAACCCGTTTTTTTTTTTTTTTTTTTAAGATTTTATTTATTTATTCATGAGAATACACAGAGAGGAGAGAGAGGCAGAGACACAGGCAGAGGGAGAAGCAGGCTCCAGCAGGGAGCCCGACATGGGATTCGATCCCCGGTCTCCAGGATCACACCTTGGGCTGAAGGAGGCACTAAACCGCTGAGCCACCCAGGCTGCCCTGGAACCCATTTTTTAAAAAGCTTTATTTATTTTGGGGGGAGGGAAAGGCAGAGGGAGAGAGACTCCTGAAGCAGACTCCCTGCCTAGTGCGGAGCTCAGGTGGGGCTCCAATTCCAGGTTCTGATCTGAAGTCAAGAGTTAGCAACTTGGGGGATCCCTGGGTGGCTCAGTGATTTAGCGCCCCCTTCAGCCCAGGGTGTGATCCTGGAGTCCCGAGATCGAGTCCCACGTCTGGCTCTTGCATTGAGCCTGCTTCTCCCTCTGCCTATGTCTCTCATGAATAAATAAATAAAATCTTTAAAAAAAAAAAAAAAGAAAGAAAAGTCAGCAGTTTAACCAACTGGGTCACCCCGGCTCCCCCGAGCAGAACCCTGGGCCCGGGGGTGCTGCAGGCCCCTTCCTCTGTATATCCACCTCTTTCTCGCCCTGCAACCTAACCAGGCAAGAATCAGTTCTCTGATGTCATTCTACCCAGTTTATTCACACAATGAACCATCTTATTACAAGTGCCAGATAATTACCGTTCACCCCATTAGTATTTACAGGCAACACACAGGTTGAACAAAGGATGGAACGTTTCGATCTACTTTCATAACTTCACACATCGAGAAGGGGGTGGGCGCAAAGATGGGTTGGGGATAGGAGTGGAAGCATTGTTTGAAACAATAGGACAAAGTTGGACGCAGCTGTGTTTCATGGAGTGGTGGGGTACACAGAGGCCCACCAGGTGCACACTGGGGTAAACATTTGGTTAGTTTAGCCGCTTAGCTAATGACTGGGCTTTTGTTTTTGCAAAGCACCCTTTGGCTGGCTTCTCTTCCACTGAGTGGAATATTCAGGCTGGCAGGATTGTGATACACAGAGCCGGGAGGGCCAGGGCCAGCCTGGCTGGCAGGGGCTGGAGCACCAAGGGCTGGGGAAGAGAGGGAGAGTGGGCTCGGCCTGGGGAGGGGTGCTCCAGGAGCATGCCTCTGACCGGGCTCTCTGTGCAGAGGGCCATGCAGCCTGCTCTCCCAGAAGCTTCTGGTCACACCGGACTTAGGTTTGTATCTGGGGGGTATTTTGTGGAGTGTGAGTTCAAGCAGTGGTGCAGGGAGATTCCCTGGTGGGGGTCTCATCTGAGATTTTTTTTTCTTTTTTTTTTACCTACCGGGTGATGGTCATAGGCTACATCTTGGATGAAACCTTCCTGCTCCGGAGTACAACCTCATGCTGACTGCCAAGCTTGCAGATTTACAGCACAAAGAAATGAGGATTGATCAGGCTTGAGCTGTAATGAGATTTGGAATCCCATCTCAAAGTCGGGGGGAAATTGTGGAAACCACTCTAAGACAGAAACGACAACGGTGGTGGTACAAGGTTCCCTGTAGGCCTGTGTCGCCCGCCTTCCTGAAGCATGGGACATGCAAAGACCAGAGCGACAAAAGGGACATGGGGCCACGTGACTCCTGACTGAAGAGTCAACAGCTCTTTCTGCAAAATGGCACACAGGCCAGATGCCAAGAGGGGATGGGTGCTGGTAGCATGAAAGTCGATCTTTCTTTCTTGTAGATCCTCTAACCAGTGGCCCCAGCCCCAACCTTGCCCCTCCTCCCCTGGTGTGCAACCAGACGGGACCAAACAACCGATAGCTTGTACCAGAGTCCAAGGAGGCGGGCTCCTGCCGGAGGGAAGGAAAGGGATTATAGGACACAAATAGGTGGAGCTGAAGAAGAGAGCAGGAGAGTTCGAGAATTTTTTCCTTCCAGTGTAGATTGGGGTAGGCATTGTAGGTGCAGAGAAAGCCTCCCCCAAAAACCCCTTGCTTACTGAGGTGCTGTTAGGGGTCAGCCATTCCTGAGAAACAGTTCTCTGGATGCTCTTGTGCAGTATGGAAGAAAAACTCAAGACAGAAGTAAACAATGATTTTGTACATTTTTTTTCTGTGCTTTGGAGACGTGGGTTTCTGGCTAGCGGTACAGTTACTTACAGTAAATGGTGCTTCCCCCGGCCTTCCACGTGCAGAGAGTAGTGTTGGAGGGAACTTCTGGGAATACCACCCAGAAGTATTGACCAAAGCAGGTGTCAGCTGGGACCAGACCCAACCATCCCACTGAGATGAGGGAGCCATGTGGCCCGTTGTGGCATCTGAGGAGCGGTACGAACGTACTGAGGAACAGGGGACATTCGGCGTGAGAGGGACAGAGAGGAGAGTCCAGGTGGAGGCCATGGTCACGCCTGGCTCCGGAGCTGCTGGAGGGTGTCACTGCTGAGAACAGGTGGTCCGACCACACAGCCACGGACGACGTGGAGGGGAGGCCGCCGCTGCAGGGAGCCGAGCGATCACATTCTATCCGAACAAACCTCAAGCGACAGCTGCAAACAGTCATCGCTAAAGAGACACATGACGACCTACTGCCATTCTCCAAGGCCTATCCTTCTTTGGCTATGCCAAAAACAAACAAACAAAATAAAAAACAAAAACAAAAAACCCCAAACAATTGGAGAATGAGTGCTTCTGTGATGGGAATCACTGACTCTGTATTTTTCAAGTTGCTAGTGCTTTCACGAACATCTGTCACTGTCCCAGGGATGTAGTATGCCTTTTATTTTGTTTAATAGAGAAGGAGAACCTAGGAACTCACATTAGGCCCTTCCTTTTTTTTTTTTTTTTTAAAGATTTTATTTATCCATTCAAGAGAGACACAGAGAGAGGCAGAGACACAGGCAGAAGGAGAAGCAGAATCCCTGCGGGGAGCCTGATGAGGGACTCGATCCCAGGACCCCAGGATCACGCCCTGAGCCGAAGGCAGATGCTCAACTGCTGAGCCACCCAGGGATCCCAACATTAGATCCTTCTTAAATTTTTTTTTAATTTTTATTTATTTATGATAGTCAGAGAGAGAGAGAGAGAGAGAAAGAGAGGCAGAGACACAGGCAGAGGGAGAAGCAGGCTCCATGCACCAGGAGCCTGATGTGGGATTCGATCCCGGGACTCCAGGATCGGGCCCTGGGCCAAAGGCAGGCGCCAAACCGCTGCGCCACCCAGGGATCCCCCATTAGATCCTTCTTACAAGGAAAGCTCTTAATCCATACAGGTCAGGGATGTGGGTGGGGAGTTGGGGCTGCTAGTGCGGTTGTTCTAGCTGCACTCTTGGGAGCTAGGGGACCGGTGGCAGGATAAGGCTGGGGCCTTCTGGGGCCTCCTGTAAGATGGACTCGGGTTCAGATCTCCACTTGCCCCAAACCCATCCACTCCCACCCTAACCAGTGGGCCTGAGGGGCATCCTAGAGCCCCAGGAGTCAATGTTAGGTTAGTATCAGTGCCCAAGAATCTCCACCCTATCCCATGTAGGCCCAGGTCCCAAAAGAGGGTAGTGTATTCAGGACCCCAGGGATCAGCTAGTCTGTGCTCCTCTGCCTCTGCTGACCTATCCAGCCTAGGCCTCCCTCACCACTCCCTCCTGGAAGGTGTATTAGTTAGGATTCTTTCCACTGCAGGTGGCAAAGAAAAGACAATTGGTGTAGCTGGGGGAATGGTGAGTCAATATATCCGTGCCTCTGGGCTCCCGGCTGGTTGAGTCAGTAAAGCATGCAACTCTTGATCTCGGGGTCATAAGTTCGAGCCCTGCGTTGGGTGGAGAGATGATTACTTAAAATAAATAAATACACTTAAAAAGGAAAAGAAAAAAGACAATTGGTTTGTGGAAGTGAAAAGCCTGCTGAGGAATAACTGACGTACACCACTGTGTAACTTTAAGGCGTGCATCACGATGGGTTGGTTTACGTACATTGTGAAACGACTAACCCGATAGGTTCAGCTGACTTCCATCTCCTTGTACGGAGAAAGTTTTTTTTTTTTTTTTTTATTTTTTAAGAAAGTTTTTTAAAAAGAAAGAAAGAAAAAAGACCAAAAGGAAGAAAATGTGCTCCTCGTGGTAAGAACTCACAGCTTTCCTACGGACATCTGTGTTAGCCATCATAGTGTGCTTTTAGTGGGACTTTGCCCTAATCAGTACTTAGGTTTCTTGCACAACTTGTGTGAGGGGGAAAGACCTCACAACTGCTTTTCCTAAATGCCTAGAAACCCTACCAATCCTGTACTGCTGGTCAGCTTGAGGAAAACAAGACCGCTGAAGTCAGACTTGACAGGTTAAATATTACAAGGCTGATGGAAAGTTCAATATCCTCTAACAAACTGACGATGAGTAAATACAATTTTCTACAATAAACCAGCATCACAGTCTCAAGGTGAAGGGTTATAAAACAATAAACCATTGTAGTTAGAGTAGAATATTATCGGAGAGCTTCTTGCATACAAACCACTCAATATCATCCCGACGAGATACAAAATAAGAATAAATGTAATTTGAAGTAAGATCTCGACTCCATATGGCTAATACTCTCCCCTCTCTCTTTCTGTTCCTTGTACCTTTCAACTTACTCTTGATCTTTGCCACACAAAAAATTATATCCAGCCAATGCTTTGCATCCTTAGAAGCCTTCATGCCAGTAACTTCTCATTCTCTTGAGATTCCTTATTTACTATTACCGAAACCTCTGGTTTCTTTTCTTTTCTTTTTAAAGATTTTATTTATTTATTCAATATAAATAATATTTGTTTGTTTGTTTATTTATTTATTCTGAGAGAGAGGCAGAGGGAGAAGCAGGCTCCCTGCAGGGAGCCCAGTGTGGGACTCGATCCTGCAACCCCAGGATCACGACCTAAGCCAAAGGCAGATGCTCAACCACTGAGCCACCCAGGTGCCCCAAAAATCTCTGGCTTCAACGGCAATTCTAGACAAAGGTGAAATAAGAGATTGCAGGCTTGTAATATTTTATTTCCTTAAAGGATAGATGCTCCCAAATGGCTGGGGCCAGGGGCTCAAATCATGGTCATCAGAGTTATTTCTTTGTTTGCCTCTATCTGTTTGGCTCTCAGCTCTATTTAATCTCTGGTTGGATTGGCCTGTTGGCCTCATTCTCTTCTGTGGTACAATTTCTCTTCCATGTGCACAGTGAAATGACAACAGGCAACTCCAGCTGGTGCTCTCTGGGAATGAGAGAGCGTTTTCTTCGTAGGCCTGATAGAAAACTCCCAGGCAAGAATCAGGTTGGCCCAGCTTTGGGGGCTCCCATCCCTGAACTAGTAATCACTGAGGCTAGAGGAATGGAGTGGCCTGCAGGCCCATGCTGGATATCCCCCCTTTGGGCTCTGGAGGTGGGGACCGAGTGGGGGTCAGTGCCATCTCAACCACATGAAATGAAGGAGGGATGGTTCTCCAAAGGGAAGGAAAGATGCTCCACAAACAACCGTGGTCTAGGGCAAGAGGATGAAAGGTAGTTATGTTAGGTCAGTGGGGGTGATAAAATGATGCCATTTGCTCATCCAAGCCCATCTGGCAGGGAGGCCTAGACCGTAGAGTTAACAGGCTATAGGATTTTCAAAGCTGAAGCAGGTTATTGAGACTATATTTAAGGACCAGGAATAGGGAGCCCCCTTCCAGCGCGGGTTGCTACTCAACTCCCTCACTAGGGCTGAATCGGATTATTAGAAGGAAGGTCGGATGGAGGCTCCAGGAGCCTGTAGGTCCAGCGTTGTTATCATATACTCTGCAAGTGCAGCCGCTGTGCTACAGAGGTCACATCCTCGGGTCGCTGAGACCATCTTTAATGAGGGAGTGTAGGCCAGCTGGAATGGCAGAGGGGTCTGGAGAAGAGGCTGGGCCGACAGCCTGGGGCAACCCTCGGAAGCTGTACTTGCAACCTTGAATTACGTGACCCAAATCCACCTCCCAGCCCCAGGAGGAGGTGCGGAGCAAGCAAGGAGCTTTCCCGGGAAGTGAGTAATTGTTGCCAGTGGAGGGGAAGAAGTGGGTCCTTTTGGCAGGAAGCACTCAGAACCCCTCTTACGGCCTGAATGTCCTCCTCCAGGGATGACACGGGCCGCTCTGATTAGTGGGTTTTGCACAGGATTCTGCGTGCCTCATAAATGAGCTTGGAAGCAGTTGGTACTGGTTCAAAAAGTGTGCCCCGCAGCACCGAGGTCCACGCATGATGATTTCGGGCCTTGGGGAGAGAACAGATGCGGGGGCTAATTAGGACACGGTTCCTCTGGCCCAGGATGGCAGAGGACGTCCAGATAAAATGGGACACCTGCGTCCAGAGCATTACGGGGACAACACTGCTCACCATGCAGCCTATCTGGAGATGACTCAGAGCGCCAGGCTTGGAGGAATGGTGTGCCTCGATTGCTGTCTCCTGGAACCAGACAGTCCGCATCAGGGTGGCGCGGCTTCTCCTGGGCCTGCATATCCCACCGGGGATCAAGAAGCTTCTGTGGCAGGGGTGTGTCGGGAGAGGCTCTCGGCTGGTGTTTTCCCATTTTTAAGCATCCTTGCCAAGAAGTTGGGAGATTCTGAGAATGGTTTTGCGCGCCGACTTGTCACGGCAAGGCTAGGACTGCCCCCCCAAAGGTGGACCCCGAGCCAAGGGATTTCAAAGAACTTTACTAAACGTGCGAGGAACGCTCCGTTCAGATCCAAGGCGGCCGTGGCGCCGGTTGTCCAGCCACCCTGATCCCTACGGGGCCCTGGGGCTCTGCTCTATGGCGAGAGTTGTCCTGGAGCCACAGCCACTATCGGTCTTACCCTGAGCCTGACGACAAGGGGACGCACAGAGACAGCCTCCTGCCGTATGCCGCCGAGCTCCAGGTGGCTGGTGGTTCGCCACCGTGGCAGTTTGATAGAACACTGCACGGAAAACTCGATCAGAGCCTGTAGAGCAGACATCTGTTGTTTTGGCCTGCTCAGAGGCCATCTAGCCTCCTGGTGACCACGCTCCGACGGTCACTTGGGGAACCACGACTTGGCCCCTCTGTCTCTGTAGCTCAGGGGCCAGGGGTGAGGGGAGCTGATGACACCTTCAAGCAAGAAGAGAGGTCGATTCCCAACGATATTATTTAAGCTAGGGCTTGGCAAAGTTTTCTACCAAGGGTCAGTAGCAAATATGTTCAGCTTTGCAAGCTCTCTGGGCACTGTTGCAACTACCTAGCTCTGCGGCTATACACTGGAAGCAGCCGAGACGGTGTGTAGACCAATAAACCTGGCTGTGTCCCAGCAAAAGCTTACTTGTGGGGCTCCTGGGTGGCTCAGTCGATGAGGGATCCTCCTTTGACTCAGGTCGTGGTCCTGGGGTCGGGTCCTGGGATGGAGCCCTACATTGGGCTCCCTGCTTCTCCCTCTCCCTCTGCTGCTCCCCCTGCTTGTGCTCTCTCACTCTAAGTCAGGTAAATAAATAAAATTAAAAAAAAATTATTTATGGGCAGCCCAGGAGGCTCAGTGGTTTAGCACCGCCTTCAGCCCAGGGCCTGATCCTGGAGACCCGGGATCAAGTCCCACGTCGGGCTCCCTGCATGGAGCCTGCTGCTCCCTCTGCCTGTGTCTCTGCCTCTCCCTCTCTGTGTGTCTCTCATGAATGAATGAATGAATGAATGAATGAATGAATAAATAAATAAATAAATAAAATTTTAAAAAATTATTCATGAGGCAGGCGACAGGCTAGACACAGCCTAGGGTGTGTATGTAGTTACCAACCTTTGGTTTGAGTACCTGGAACCTGCTGATCCTGATGTTAACTGCCCTTATGACTTTCCAGGTAGTGAACCAGTACGTTCCTCCTCCACGCAGAGCAATTTGAGCTGGTGTTCTCGTCAACACAACGGAGAAGTTTCTTACCAAGTCACCCTGGACAGAGCCGCGGTTGCAGACTGGAGATTGGATTCCGTGATGCAGCTGGTGGCCCCAGGTAGGCAAGAGATAGTTTAGCACTAAAGGAAACCCCTCCTGTGAGGGGGGACTGCTCCAGGTCCCTGCCAGGTTATAACAATGCAGCCAGAGGCCGTGCTCTTAAGATTGTGCATCTAACTGAGCTTTTAGCCAAGAGAGACCTGGAGGGATGACAGACACATGTGAGGACACTGACCATAACCCCCATGCACAGCTGAAGAGGAAATGCCCCAGAGAAGCCAAGGACGAGCCAGTCCTCCCTTTGAGAGGACTAGGTGGGGAGACAGATGGTGAGGCGGGGGATGGTGGGAGGGGGTGCTGGTGACCCACCCTTGGGAATGGGAGTCCAGTGATGCCCCGATCCCAGGCCAGGGCGAGACCCTCGTGACTGTCCATGGGCACATGGCAAGCCCTCTCTACAACACTCAGCCTGGACACCAGAGGATGAGGAGGAAGAAAAGAGCACCGTGGAGGGAAGGTGGTGGGAGGCAAGTTTCAGCCCCCATGGCATGCAGGGGAAGCCACCGGCCACTCGGCTGATGCATTAGAGGATGGTTTGGTCCAAGACAGACCCCACTTGTCTCTCTGTGGGGCGTGGGGTATGCCCCAGGCTGCCCTGGCTGCCCTTCATGTAGAAGGGATCTGTGTCCCCCTCTTTAGGAGGAAATAAGAAACTCCAGCCTCGAGGGACTGACAATTCCTTAAGGGGTTGCAGCTTTTCCTGGGAGTGGGACAAGCTACACCTGGACTAGTTTGGGGTCCGGTCCTGCTTCACCTGCTGGCTGAGCAGATGCCAGAGGACAGGTACTGTGCCCCCAGGATGGGAGATGAGTTAGTGAGTGGCTAGAACATGCCAGAGAAGTGTGGCAGCTGGACAGAGGCCGCAGCGGCACGGTCAGTGCTCTGCCCATATTCCTCGGGATGGTGTTGTGCACACCAGCTCCATGAGGGCTTTCACACCCAGCAGCCTGCACTCCATCTCAGCCGGAGACCGGGCTCAGACAAGGGCCTGAGAATTGGCCCGGGGCAGGGGCAGCCTTTACCAGTGACTGCGGGGATCCCCTGTTCCCCGTCAGGACAATCCTGGGGGTGCCCACACCACCCTCGACGCCCACGGTGGGGTCAAGCCACAGTTGCCCTCTGTGGGACTTGGCTCAACATTCCACCTCGTCCTTGTCCCTGACTCCTTTCTTGCCCCACCGGCTTTCCCCGGGGACACTTAGATCACCAGCATACCCATCCTCCTTTTAGGGTTTGCTTCTGAGGAACCAGGCCAAGTGTCCGCGGTCCCGTTAGCTGACAGCTGTGACTGCGCCTCACAAAGGTGCCTTCCCAGTGCTGACTTAGTAGCCCCACATCACCCAGGGGGATGATCCCTCACATGTGCATGGTCTCTGGGGACATTTGGGGTGAACTGCTTGACAAGGCGCACAGAACCTGGGCTTTGAGAATCTGGAATGGCTGAAACCAGTCAGTGTGGGGACGTTTCAGTCAGGCTTCCCTGAACAATTGAAGATCCTCCAGAATCTGGAGGGGCCACCCACATTCTAGCTCTTACTGAGGAGCAAGAGAGGGAGTTAGGATCGGGGCTGGCCTCAGAGGGGTCGGCTTTGGGGGAGCTGGTGGTGATGTAGGTCAAGGTCTCGGTAAGTGAAACCTGGGGAAGGGGGAGGTAAGCCCCTTATCTGAGGGCCCCTCAGGCCTGGATGTGGCTAGCTACCACTCCCGACTTTGTCTTTGGGGTGGTCCTTTGGGATTTTGGGGTCTCTCGGACCCCCTAGGCCTCAGCAGAAGTGTGGCAGTCTCAGGGACAACTCTCCACAGTCCGGGGCTCTGTGGTATAAAAGCCTCCACTCTCTCCTGCCCTGGGAATGTGTAGGGAGTGAGGCGATGAAGGCGTGGTAAGCAGAACGTGTCCGGGGGAGGACAGGGTGGCAAACACTGCCTTTCTCCCTGAAGGGGCCTGAAGCAGGCACAGCAACCACCCTGGTTGCTCCTTGGGAGTGAGGGGGTGAGAGACATGGAGGCCTGGAGGACGGGGCCCTGGGGGCCCCAGCAGCAGGTGCAGCATGCTGGCCCCGTGCCTGGGGAGTCCCAGGACTTGTGGGTTTGCCTCCAAGCAGGTCTCCTGGTCCTTAGCTCCCAGGTCACCCCTGAGGGTGACCCCAGCTGGGGTCCAAGGAGAGGCCCTGGAGAGGAGCTGACAAGCTAGGCCGGGCACTGGAGAGCGCATCACCAAGCAAAGCTTCAGGGATGAAGACCAGGTTGGGGAGCAGAGGGAGGAGGGGGCAGCGGGCTGGGCTCGAGCCCCAAGAGACTCTAGGACACAAGCAAATAGTGCACTGACCGCACTTTGCTAAAGACCACAAGCATCTGCCGAGCAGGAGAGGCTGCCAAGCTGGACCAGGGGATGCTGGGTGAGTGACCGTGGTGGCCTCTGTGGCTAATGGTGCTGGAGTTTTGCACGCTGATTTTGAGACAGAATGGGTAAGGAGGCTGGAGCCACCAGGGAGAGAGAGCAAGGAAGAGAGGCTGCAGAGATGGGAGGGATGTGCTGCAGGCCGACCTCGGCTGAAGGAGCAGGTGGGGAGCATTAGGACTCCTCTGGCACCTCACAAACCCTCAGGAAAATCCAAATTATCCACTGCTGCATTTGGAGTTGGAATTCTGTTTATCTGGGATGCATAGAGACACACAGGAACTGGCCTCCAGGCTGTCAGAGGAAGGGCTTCTGTTTGGTCCGCTCACATGCAGGCGACATGATAAGCCAGTGAAATCCAGAGAAGGTTCAAGTGGAGGCGTGAGAGAGGCCCCTGTGCTCAGAATCCCAATGAAGACCTCCTGTTTCTGCTCCTCTATTTTCAGGACAAATATGACCCTGTGCAGCTCAGGAGAGGTGGTTACCACGGGAGAATGGCTTTAGGACTCAGAGAAGGCTCCCAGCTCTCCCCCAGCAGGATGGAGACGGTGGGCTTTGCTGCTTTGGAGACCAGCCCTGGCTGGCCAGGCCCTGCCACCAGACCGGCTCTGGTGGGTCAGGCAACATTTCAGAGGACAAAGACCTGGGGAAAGGGAGCCCGCGTGCTTGCCCTGAATTTGATCCTAGGCCCATGAAGTATGAGACTTTCAGAGCCATAGGGGCTGCAGAGAAAAACCAGGGACTTGATGAGACCTCAGGAGACACAGGTGATACAGACCCCTGAGGGGTGGAGGTGGGGCCCTCTCTCCAGGGCTGTGAGCCCGTCCATGCCAGGACTCTCCTCTCCAGGGCCGGCCCTTTGGGGAGCAGGGGAGTCTAGGTATGACGCTTGTGAGAGGGAGAAGGTGCAAAATCTGAATTTCAGCCGCTGTTGGGTCCCCGGCAGCAGCGAAGACTGGTAAGCCTGGCCCAAGGCAGGTTACGTCCTGCCATGGGGCTGTGAGTACGCAAAGGAAGATAGCTCCGAGCAGAAAGAGATTCCTTCTTGTTGCTGACATCTGCCAAGCTTCTGGACCTGTCGTTCTCGATGCTATCACACCCAGCATGCATTTCTCACAAATGTTTCCTAACATCTCCTTTACTATCCTGAAATAAATGCATAGGTGACATTACCTACGATACTATAGTTTCAATGTCCAAACTGTCCAAATGTCAAAAATGCCTAAAGAAGGCCCCACGAGTGATAAAAAGGAGAGACATAGGGAGAATGATGCAGGATGATAAGGTTGTGGGTCAGTACGTGAGGGCTCAGGCCTGACTGCCCTGAAGACACGATGAAGGAGTCAGGTGCTCATGCGTGAACATGGAATCACCGTGAACACCGTGGCTATGGATGTAGCGTGTGGCTTGAACACGTCTCTAGGGGCTTTGTTCTCAGTGGTTTTCCAAGGCTGCAAGCAGGTGTTGGAAAAGTTCTAAGCGGACCAAAGGCCAACCCTCTCTCCATCTATGCTGTGTTTGTTCCATCCCTGGAGGGGTTGTCCATGAGGACAGCGACATCACTTGGGATCCCGGCAGAACTTCGGGGTATGGGGAGAGGGAGCCCCCATCCGGTCTTCAAAAGATGAGGAAGAGCGTGTAGACAACTCCTCAAGAGATGCATAGAAAACGCCTGGTGGTGGCTTTGCTTGTGTTCGTGCTGGAGGGGAATCCTCAGATTCGGTTGGGGGTCAGGTGCACTGGAAGCTGGTGCTCTGCAAACTCAGGACAGTCCCACGCAGTGAAGAATCCCGCTACCCCCGGCCCGACCTGGGAGCCCCTGGACTTCCGTGTAAGTGGATGGCCTGTTTATACTGCTCTGAGCCTAGATCCTCACTCTGTGTCCCCTGAACACAGAGCATGCGGCCCCGCATGGAGCCTCCACGCTGATGGCAGCGAATGCCGAGGGCTCTGCACACACATGCAGGGGGCTTCGGCCTGGGCCTGGCTTTTGTTTTTTTGTTTTTGTTTTTTTAAGATTTTATTTATTTATTCATGAGAGAGACACACACACACAGAGGCAGAGACACATGCAGAGGAAGAAGCAGGCTCCATGCTGGGAGCCCGACGTGGGACTCCTTCCCGGGTCACGCCCTGGACCGAAAGCAGATGCTCAATCCCTGAGCCACCCGGGTGTCCCTGGTCCTGACTCTTGCACACAGCCAGGGAGCTGGCCATGCAGGCAGCCCCACTCTAGGTACAGACCCAGCGCCTCACGCAAGAAATGGGATGGGGAGTTCTACTAAGCGGCCTTCAGGTCTGATCACGAGGCTGAGCGCCTCTACAGGGGAGCAACCCTATGCGACCAAGCTCCTCAAAGTATGAAAGAGCCATCTGAAGCCACTGTCCTCGAGACGCAGCCTCGTGTAGAGCAGGCTCAGGGTTCCCTGGACTCGTCCGTGGCCTACACTACGCGTGTGGACAGCCTCCCCAGGAGACAGCTGCTAAAGAGAAAACAGAAGCAAGTGGCCGGGAGGGAGAGGTGTGTGCAAAGGCGCTGTCCGCAGAAAGTGAAGAGTACAAGAAAGCCCACCGCGGGAGAATGGGCCATTGGTGCTTGTGGCCGAGGAGCACATTTCTTTCTTCCTGTTGGTAACACCTGTTATTCCTCTGAGGACTCCCTTCTGAGCCCCAAGACACCTTCGTGGGAAGGTCAAGGCGTCCTGCCCGCCTGACTTCCTCCCAGGCTTGGCCAATCAGAATGCCCCCCCTCTGTCCGATGGGGCCAGGAAAGGCATGTGACCTAAGTTGGGCCTTGGTCATACAGTGGTCTGGGCCTTGCAGCCATGCAGATGGTGAGAGAAGCAAAAATGGTTTTTTCCCTAGTGTTGCTAAGCAGAGAATATGTGGATGCGGAGCTGGCCACACCCATCTCCCCTGGCAACACGGAGGAGATCCATCAGGGCGATAGACGATGAGACGGACACACAGAGGGAAGCAGAAGGAGGCTCGCTGGCACTGAGTGAGGCTCTGGATACAGCTGTGCAGGGTGCTGAGCTGCCGGAGCGAGCTGGGGAATCCACACCCCTTCCCCTCTTGTTGCTGCAGCTAGAGATGGATTGTAACAGAGAGTCCCACCCTCTACAAGTAGCATTGCTTGCTACTCAAGCACGAGCTGAGTGTCTATCACGCACAAGGCACTGTCCCATACCCTAGAGCTACAAGAGTAAGCAAGTGGATTTAATCCCTGCCCTCAGAGAGCTTACTGTTTTGTGGGAGAGGCAGAATGAAAACAATTCCACAATCAATTATTTTACATAGATATCCTAAGAAAAGCTATGGAGAATACCTGTAGAATTTTTTTCTTAAAGATTTTACTTATTTATTCATGAAAGACATACAGAGACACAGGCAGAGGGAGAAGCAGGCTCCATGCAGGGAGCCCGACGTGGGACTCAATCCCGGGACCCCGGGATCACACCCTGAGCCGAAGGCAGACGCTCAACCACTGGGCCACCCAGGTGCCCTGAATACCTGTAGAATTAAGCTCCATAAAGGCGGGAACTTTGTCTTTTTTATTCACTGACACACCATCAGGGTTGAGGAGAGAGCCTGGCACGCAGTGGACACTCCGTACGTAAATGTTTACTGAAAAAAAAAAAACTGAACAAAGGACAAAGTTCTGGACTTAGCAGAGAGGAGGCATGAGAGTTGGGGAGAATTTCCTCTGGAAGCAACACTTAAGCTGACGGCTGTCCAGAGAACACAGGGGAGTTGGCCAGGTGGCAGGGGCAGAGGGACAGGATCTGTGAAGGTGGGGCTGGAGGCAATAGGCCGGCAGGACCAGGAGGAGCCGAGGAAGCAGAGGGAGGTCAGTGGGCCCTGACATGAGCGCGGGGACACTCACCCCAGGCTGCAAGGGGCCACACTTGGGATTTGGATCCCATTCTGAGAGCACTGGGGAGCTAGTGTTCAGAGGGGTGAACAGAGCAGTCAGGGGCCACCACCTCAAGGGTCATAAATGAAGGCAGAGGATGAGAAAGGCATGAGGGATGGAGAGAAAGTGGAGAGACGAGTTCGAAGGATGCGGCCTTTGCCCTGGAGAGGGCTGCTGGAGAGCAGGGCTCAGCCAACAGATACTTACAATCATTTGGAGCAAATGAATGGAAGTAATAGTCACAGATCCAATGGAAATGACTTCCTGTGCTGAGACTTGATGAGGTAAATAAGTCCATGAATTCCAAGGAAAATTAACAATGAATGAGAAGATATGGGCATATCCTGGCAATGAAAAAATGATTCTAAGACGAGAGAAAGGTATACGGATCCATACGTTAAGTCAGGTGATGGAAGAGAGGCTTCGCCTCAGCATTTCTGAACACTGGAAGGCAGGGAGCAATGGTTAGAGCTTTGAGAAGGAAAGATCGTGACCCAAGAGTTCTGTGCCAAACGAACTGTCATTCACGTCATGCCCATGCCCAAACAACAGAAACATATTCCAGATTTACAGAAAAGGGTGTAGAAAAGAACGGACCACTCCTGTGTTCTCTGTAAGTCAACAAGTTGAAAATGCACTTCGGTTGCTCAGGAGATAAATTAAAATAAAAAAAACCTGAAAGTGGGAACATTATAATACTATAGAAGATGTGGTCGTGAGAGTTAAAACCGACTAAATATGTCATAAGAATTGAACAACAACAGTAAAGATATAGATGGTTGAAATGTAAGTTGGATTTATAAACCCCAGGACATTTTTAAGGACTGAGAAGCCCCGAGTGGGGAGAGGGCGAGGCAGACAGAGGCACGCGGAGGTCGTCATCGGAGGTCGAGGAAGGGAGTTAGGAGACACTGACTGTTCTCAACTTGTCTAATCAGGGAAATAGAGGTTTAAGAATATATCTGGGGGTACCCGGGGGGCTCAGTCAGGTAAGCAACTGACTCTTGATTTCGGCTCAGGTCATGATCTCACGGTCCTGGGATGGAGCCCAGCCTTGGGCTCTGTGCTCTGTGCTCAGTGGGGAGTCTGCTTAAGATTCTCCCTCCCTCTCCCTCTGCCCTCCCCACCCTTCATTCATGTTCTCTGTCTAAGAAAGAAAGAAAGAAAGAAAGAAAGAAAGAAAGAAAGAAAGAAAAAAGAAAAGAACAGAAAAAAAGAAAGAAAAGAAAAGAAAAGAAAAGAAAAGAATTAAGAATATATCTGGCGGGCAGCCCCGGTGGCACAGTGGTTTAGCGCTGCCTACAGCCCGGGGTGTGATCCTGGAGACCCGGGATCGAGTCCCACATCGGGCTCCCTGCATGGAGCCTGCTTCTCCCTCTGCCTGTGACTCTCTCTCTCTCTCTCTCTGAATAAATTTAAAAAAAAATCTTAAAAAAAAATATATCTGGTAATACAAAAGTTAATCACTAATAAAATTAAAAACAGGATTACAACCTTTTAAACCATAGGAAGTGACAAAAGAAAACAGAACATTCTAAGGCTTTTTTTTTTTTTTTAAAAAAGTAACTTCCACACCCAACCTGGGGCTCAAACTCACAACCCCAAGATCAACAGTTGCTTGTTCTACCGGCTGAGCTAGCCAGTTGCCCCCAGAACTTTCTATATAGCAAAAAAGCAGGAAGTAAAGGATTCCTCCGTAATAGAGATGGAATGTGAAGAAAAGATTTTAAAAAATAATCTGGTGCTAAGATTTCAAATGATTTCAATAAAATAGGGGATATGAGGGGTCAGGAGTGGAGTTCAGGTGTATTATGGTCTTCCCTTGCTTGGAGGAAAGTCATTAACTGGTTTGATTCTTGACACCGATGGAGAAATTTGTTTCAGTATTTAACAAAATAGGAAGGACAACAGTCAGAAAAAAACAGAATGCAAAACATCCAGACCACAAAATAATCAAAGATGTGCTATCAAGCCTCAAAAGGCAGGGAGGGGGAAAAAGGAAATCAGAAAGCATGATCAATAGAAAATAGAAAATAAAACAGTGGGCATAAATCCAAATACATTAGTAATTACAGTAAACTAATTTGCAAATGATACGCTGCTCTCCCTAGGAAAGGCGTGATAATCAACCGTAAAACCATTAAAATCAAGAAAAATGTTCAGAAGGGATGCCAACACACCAAAATCAATAGCTTTTCTATTTGTCTGTAGTAATCTATTAACAATGATAACTTCAAAATACCTAGGAATACACTTAAAACGAAGTGTACAAGATAAGCAAATGACAAACTATCCAATAGAAAAATAAGCAAAGGTCTTGAACAGACAGTTCACCAAAAAGGGAAAACGGTCAATAAACATAAAACCATGTTCAAGCTCACTAGTAATCAGAGATATGGAAATTGAAACAATATTAATATCAAAAGTGAAAAATTATTCTTAGTATTTAGTGATGGGGATGGGGGGGGTCATGCTTGTGCAGGATTAAGAATCCAGAAAGCCGTTTTGGAGGGCAATTTGGGAATGTTTTACATTTAAATGCATGTGTCTTTTGACCCAGCAATCCTGCTTTCAAGCATCTACTCTACAGAAATATCTGCACTCATGCCAAGATACTCTTGCAGAATTATTTATAATAATAGAAAAGGAGGGAAACAAATACCCCAAAGTAGAGGAAGAGTCAATTAAATTACAATATATCCATATGTAAGAGAGTGCCAACAGCTGTCCCTCTTCTCTGCTTAGGTGGATTTGATATTTCACCTTGAAACAGGTCTCCTCCATTCAGAGAGGGATAGCCTTGGTGGTATCCATTATTTATGGGAGTGCGGGTTAGATAGGCACCCCTCGCCCTGAGGGAATGGAGGGATGAAGCCTTCTGCGGCTTCATAAAAGCAGGATTCTTACAGACGCCCTTGGTGCAGAGACTTGGTCTGGGAGGGGAAGGTAGACTGATTTGCATTGGGAGCCCAAGGCCTGTGAGAAGGGAGTAATGGCAGTGACAGCCCCTCTTCTCTGATGTTTGACACTAATGAGACTTGACCTGGTCAGATGGAACACTTGGGTGGTGACGTAGGGTCTGCTGGTAGGAAGAACACTGTGGTTTCCAAGGGAGGGATGACCATGAAGGAAGGTGGGATCCGGGCTCCAAATGGGTATCCCAGAGATGACAGGGAAAGCTGTCCTTTAGACCAGAGTACCCCGGCATGGCATTGTTTTGGAGAAACTATAGCTGGGTTACAGCTCTACTAAGATAGACCCAGGCCAACTAGTCCATCAACGGAGTAGAAAGGCATTCACTGGATTGTAGGGGCTGGGTTCAACAAGAACACTGGGTGGTTATCAACCGAAGAGAAAACATACTAGTGGTTCAAGGGGTCAAAATGCCCCCTTCCATGGAGTGTCATGGAGAGATAGACAAGTGCGGTGGCCTCCAAGGCCAGTGTCACTTGGTCCTCTGTAGCCGTCAGACTCAGTGTTCGATTAACGGCCACCTCTCTCACTCTGCTTCAGACACAGCAGCCTTTTTTTTTTCTTTTTTTTCACAGCAGCCTCTTTACTGTTCCCCAAACATGCTAGCACGTTCCTGCGTAGTCTTTGCTCTTGCTCCATCTCTGCCTGGAAAGTCCTTTTCTCCTCCAGCTTCGCTTCTTACACGTCTGCTTGAATATCACATTGTGAGTGAGGCCTTCCTTGTTCACACTTTGAAAAACTGCAAACCCCTTACCCTCCCAGTGGGCTAGGTCTTTATTGCCTGGATCTTAGCCAAAAGTCTGAGAAGTGATTTTATGGCCTTTCGCATTTAATTTTTCTCTGCAGCACTTAGCACCTGATATATTTTATGTATCGCCAATTTCCAAGCCACCTCCTCCCACCCTTGATGGAATGTAAGCTTCGTGAAGCCAAGTGTTGTGTATATTTGGTTCACTGATTTGCTTCCTAGGACCTGGAACAGTGCCTGACACAACAGTAGATGCTCTATGAATATGTGATGAGAGAATAAATAGGTAACCGTAGAAAAACCCTAAAATGGGTGGTAAGTGAACAAAAAGCAGATTGTCAAGTAACGTGCATAGTATTACACCATTCATGTAAAAATAACGTGTGTGTGCTGATAGAGGAGAAATGCCAAACTATTATTGGAGAGGGGGATGGGAGGTGAATAAATAAATAGCTAAAGTGATGCATTTTTTAATTACTTAAAAATTAACTTTTCCTTTGTATACTTCTGTATCATTTGGCAATTGTGTGACATATGAGTATTTATCACTTGTAAATCAAAATAGATAAAAATACTTCTTTTAAAGATTTTATTAATTAATTAATTAATTTTAAAATATTTTATTTATTTATTCATGAGAGACAGAGAGAGAGAAAGAGAGAGAGAGGCAGAGACACAGGCAGAGGGAGAAGCAGGCTCCATGCCGGGAGCCTGATGTGGGACTTGATCCTGGGACTCCAGGATCATGCCCTGGGCTGAAAGCAGGCGTTAAACTGCTAAGCCATCCAGGGATCCCAAGATTTTATTTTTTTAAAGTAATCCCTATGCCCAACATGGGGTTCAAAGTCACAACCCTAAGATTCAGAGTCACATGTTTTACCACCTGAGCCAACCAAGTGTCCTGATAATAACTTTTTATAACTAATAATAAGAGGCTAACAGTGCAGGAACAAGGGTCCTAACTTTTGGTACTGGCAGTGTGGTTTAGAGAAGATTAGTCCTCTTGCAGATAAAAATGGTCAAAATATTTTTTGGAAATGACTGGAAGGCAATGATTGGGAGAATGACTAAAAGCAGGCAAAAACTTGAGGCGATTCAGTTCTTGCGAGAAATGCAACTGTGTGGGTGAGAGCCACATTTATATGGTTTCTCCTCTGAGGGTACATCCCAGTTGTTGCAAAACATAAGGATAGAGAAAAAAACAGAAAGCTGTGGCCTCAATAGTCACAGGACAGGGTCTGGGACTGTCAGAGCAGCAGGGCATCGAGGAGGGAAAACCAGAAAGAAAGGAGTTACAGAAGGGGCAGCACTAAATCTATATATAAATTTTTCTAAGACCCTTGGCTGATCCCTAAGCTACAAGAGTGGAGGGACTCCAAAGAAATTAAGGAAGAAAAAAAGCTGGAAGCCTAAAAGAGCTGAGCAGAGACTTCAGTAGTTGCCCACTTCAGGGGAAGCAGTTCTTAAAAACAAGACAATAGGCCCCAAATGGAGTCACTTATGCAAAGCCCTCCATCGCCAAACTGAGACTTAATGACAGTTTCAGTCTCTCCTGAAAATGAAATATTAAACCAGTCAACCAGGATTCACCTATTAGTGAGGTAATCTGCCTGAGAGACCCCTGCCGTCCCCTAAAGGAAGGTGACTTGGCCACAGTCCACCTGCTACTTGCTATTATGATTTTCTCGTCCCACTCCCTTTTGCTGGTAGAGGTGAAAAGCCAATAGAATCCAAAGAAGATATACAAGTGGCCAATAAGCACATGAAAAGATCTCAGCATCATTCACCACCAGGGAAATGCAAATCAAACGCACAATGAGATACCATTTCACAGTCACTGGGAAGGCTATAATAAAAAAGACATGTAACAACAAGTATTTGTGAGGATGTTGGAAATTGGAACACTTGTATGTTGCCAGCGAAATTTAAAATGGGTCACTTTGGAAAACAATCTAGCAGTTGGTTCATCAAATGTTTAAACACAGAGTTACCATATGACCCCCAACACTTAAACTGCTAGGTGGACGCTCAAGAAAAATGAAAACACATGTTTACACAAAAACTTATACACAGATGTTCATAGTGACATCATTCATTATAGCCAAAGACTAGAAACAACTCAGTGTCCATCCACTGATGAATGGATAAGTAAAATTGATACATCCCTACAATGGAATATTACTCAACAATAAAAAGAAATGAAGTACTGATACATGCTGCATGACATGAATGAATCTTGAAAACATTATGGAGCTGGACCTGAAAGACCACAGATAAAATATTTCATTTATACAAAATGTCCGGAATAAACAATTCTATGGAGACAAAGTAGATTAGTGGTTGACAGACTAGAATTTTTTTAAAGGTTGTATTTATTTATTCATGAGAGACACACAGAGACAGGCAGAGACACAGGCAGAGGGAGAAGCAGGCTCCCTGCAGGGAGCCCGATGCGGGACTCGATCCCAGGACTCCGGGATCATGCCCTGAGCCTAAGGCACATGTTAAACTGTTGAGCCGCCCCGGTGTCCCTAGAATTTTTTTTTCAGAGCAGGATTTGATTCCCATTTCTCTTAATCTTTCTTGAGCTTTGCTCTGGATGCAACTAAATTACTTTCAAACAGTTTGATCCTTTCAGGTGTTAGGTGAGTCTGTAGCAGTGCTCCGTCTAAGACTAATTATTTTCCACTCCTGGGGGCCATTCTACAAAATGCCTGAGTACTGTGCCTAATATCTGGTGAATTTAGAGTTTTCTAGTGTGGACTTGTGTGGGTGCCAGGCACTATTCCCTCTAATCCTTTTGGATGATTCTTTCTCTAGCTTCAGGATGTGTCCTCACATACATGCACTGACTAGGACTCTTGAATACTGGAGTGGGATCCTCTGTAAATCTTCAGGGTTTCTCTCCGTGCAGCTCTTCCCACTCTCATATTCTATTCTGTGAACTCTAGCTACCTCGTCTCCAGATTCTCAGTTCCATCTTCTCAAATCATGGCATCTCTAGATTCTGCCCAAGTTCCCCCTATTTATGCCTTGACCTAGAAACTCTCCCAAGGCATCAGGTTTGGACAGTCATAGGATTTATTTTTATTTTTTTAAAAATATTTTATTATTTATTAATTTGAAAGAGAGTGAGAGAGAGTGCAAATGGGATGAGGGACAGTGTGGGAAGGAGAGGGAGAGAAGAGTCCCAAAGCAGACTCCATGCCAAGCACAGACCCTGATGCTGGGCTTGATCCCAAGACCCTGAGATTGAAACCAAGAGTCAGATACTCAACCAACTAAACCACCCAGACGTCCTGACAATCGTAGAATTTAAATGATCTGTTTCCCATCTCTTAGGGATCACGTCTTTTTTCCTTGATGTTCACTGTCTTGAAAATTTCTGTCCCATATATTTTGTCTGTTTTTGTTTGTTTCCAGTGAGAGGATAATCTGGTCTCTGCTACTCTATCTTGGCTGGAAGTGTAAGAAATCATTTATTAAAAAAAAAAAAGAAATCATTTATCACTGTTTAATATTAGAAAAGGTAGACTTTTTTTGGCACATAAGTAATGAACCAGTGAATTCTACTCCAGAAACTAATATTGCATTGTATGTTAACTAAGTAAAATTTAAATAATAAAAAAAATAAAGTCTAGACGAGGGGAAAAAACGGAAAAAGCAGACTTTAAGACAAGGAATATTATTGGAGATAAAGCTATCATTTCTTTTTTTTTTTTTAAAGATTTTATTTATTTATTCATGATAGACAGAGAGACAGAGAGAGGCAGAGACACAGGCAGAGGGAGAAGCAGGCTTCATGCAGGGAGCCCGACGCGGGACTCAATCCTGGGACTCCAGGATCGCACCCTGGGCCAAAGGCAGGCGCCAAACCGCTGAGCCACCCAGGGACCCCCAAAGCTATCATTTCTTAGTGATAAAAGGGTCAACCTTTCAAGAAAGAGGGTGAAATCGTCAATGACCATGGATTTGACTAGTTGTCTTGATAGTTGTCAATTTTGCTTTATGTATTTTAGGCTATTATTAGCTGCTGTTATGGGTTGAATGTTTGTGTTCCTCCACCTGTGAATTTATATGGGGAAGCCTTAATCCACAAAGTGATGGTTTTGGGAGGAAAGGCCTTTGGTAGGTAACTAGGTTTAGATGAGGTCATGAGAGTGGGACCCTCATGATGAAATTAGTGTCCTTATAAGAAGAGGAAGAGATCAGAGCTCTTCCTCTGTCTGGGATGTGACAATACAGTGACAAGCTTGGTTGTCTGCAAGCTTGGAGGAGGGCTTGCACTCTGAACTGAGTCTGCTAGCACTTTGATGCTGGACTTCCCAGCTTCCAGAACTATGTGAAATAAATGTCTGTTGTTTAAGCTACCCAGTTGTGGTATTTTGTTATGGCAGCCCAAGCCGACTGATACAGGTATGTATACATTTTTCAAATTGTTATCTCTTCTTGGCAATTGGGAAAGAAGGTGCACTAAAGATCATAAGGATACAGAATATTTGAACTAACATTTTCAACCAATTTGACCTAATTGACATTTATAAGTTTTTATAAATAGAACACTGATTTCAAAACTTCAGGATAGATCTCTTCAAGTGCAGGAGGAACATTTACCAAAAAAAAAAAAAAAATGAGGAGGAGCATTTACCAAAGTAGACTATTTTCTTTCTTTCTTTTTTTTTTTAAAGATTTTATTTATTTATTTGAGAGAGAGAGAGAGATGGAGAGAGAGAACAAGCAGGCGGAGGGACAGAGAGATAGAGAGACAGAAGCAGATGCCTCACTGAGCAAGGAGCCTGATGTGGGGCTTGATCCCCGGACCCCTGGGTTGTGACCCGAGCCAAGGCCAGGTGCTTAACCAACTGAGCCACCCAGTGCCCCCAAAGTAGACTATTTTCTAGGCAATAAGACAAGTCTCAGTGAATTTCAAAGGACTTAACCATACAGAGTATGTTCCCTGATCACCGTGGAAGGAAGTTAAAAACAAACAAAAATAAATTTAAAAACCAGAAAATACCCATTTAGATATTAGAGGACACACTTTTAACCTCTATGTTAATAAGAAATCACAGGGATATTAATATATAATCTGGAAGTGGGTGATGATTAAATTATACCATATCAAAATTTGGGGAATGCAGCTAAAGCAGCACTTAGAAGTAAATTTATCTTTAAATACTAATGTTATAAAACAAGATCATCTAAAAATCAATTATCTAAGTCTCTGCTTTAAAATGCTGGAAAAAGAAGAGCAAATTAAACTCAAATAATAAAGGAGAAAGGAAATAATAGTCACAACAAATGAAAGAGAAGCAGACAAAACAGAAAAAAATCAACAAACTTCAAATCTGTAAAAAAGACAAATGACTGATACACGTAATACATGTTTGGATCTAAAAAGTATGTTAAGTGAAAGAAGCCAGACCAAAAGAGTACATACAGGTTTTTATTTAATTATTTTATTTATTTGTTTGTTTGTTTGTTTAGGGTTCTAGATAGCCACCCCCTTTTAAAAAAGATTTTATTTTTTTATTCATGAGACACACAGAGAGAGGCAGAGACACAGGCAGAGGGAGAAGCAGGCTCCATGCAGGGAGCCCGACGTGGGACTCGATCCCAGGACCCCGGGATCACACCCTGAACCAAAGGCAGATGCTCAACCACTGAGCCACCCAGATGTCTCTAGACAGCCCATTGATCAAATTGGGCCTCATACCAGTTTCTCTGTGTGACCTTGAGCTAAGAGTGGTTTTTACATGTTTAGAAGATTGCAAAGGAGGAGGAGGAAGAAAAGTAGTAATGACCAGTAGGCTGCAGAGCCTGAAATGTCTCCTATCGGTCTCTTTTTAAAGATCTTTCATTTTTAAGTAATCTCTGCACCCAACGTGGGGCTCAAACTCACAACCCCAAGATCAAGAGTCACATGTTCCACCAATTGAGGCCAGCCAGGCACGCTACTATTTGTCTCCTTACAGAAGAGTTCTTGGATATATGATCCCCACAAATGGCTATGACAACAGATGTGAGAGTAGTGGCTTCACCTGGGTGGGGGTATGTGGGAGGGGTGACTGGATCAGGGCCGGGGGAACTTTCCTGTGTAATGGACATGTTTACTATTTTGATTGTAATGATACTTGAATGTATATTCTTGTCAAAATCCATTAAAATTTGAGCATTTTACTGTACATATATTTTACCTTAATAGAAGAACCAAGAGGGGGTCCCCCCACTTCAGTCATGAATTGTAGTCACTGAGTAAAATAAAAACAGATTTTTTTTTTTAGGATTTTATTTATGAGAGACCTAGAGAGAGAGAGGCAGAGACACAGGCAGAGTGAGAAGCAGGCTCCCTGTCGGGAGCCCGATGTGGTACTCGATCCCAGGACCTGGGATCACAACCTGAACCAAAGGCTCAACCACTGAGCCATCCAGGAGTCTCAAATATAGATCCTTAGAAAGCATGTTTAACCCCCCCCCAATATCTTTTCTTCTAAGTGGGGATTCATATCTGGAACATAGAGCTTTGTATCTGAGGTCTTCTTTGATGTTTTAGCTTGACTGAGGGCAATGAAATAAAAAACAGTGTTTACAGGGCTTCAGAAATTTTTTCCTTAAGATTGTGCTTCCCAAGTAACAATTTAACATGATTGAAAATATAAATGTATGCTGTGAACTGATGTTCTCTAATGTCTGTCTGCCTATATGTGAATGGGGCTGAGCAGTGTACTCACTCCTCCACTATGTTAAAATTTATGAAAAACACACTGTAAATTATTTTGCGACATACTCTGTTTTCTATCCATTAGAATGAATTTGCCTGATAGAAAATTGACTTGGTCTTTATTTTTTTTAAATTTTTATTTATTTATGACAGTCACACACAGAGAGAGAGAGGCAGAGACACAGGCAGAGGGAGAAGCAGGCTCCATGCACCGGGAGCCCGACATGGGATTCGATCCTGGGTCTCCAGGATCGCGCCCTGGGCCAAAGGCAGGCGCTAAACTGCTGCGCCACCCAGGGATCCCGACTTGGTCTTTAAACTGATATTAAATTCTGTTCTAGTATGACTTTTGGTTTTGAGAATCCAATGTTACGAATCCTTCCTTCTTTCATATTTATAATTTTCTTTAGGACGAAATGATGTTGACCTGTGTTTGCTTTGTCTGTATATCAGAAGACCTAGCTCCCTCTTCCCTGATCAAGAAATAAAATTGGGTTATTAGAAAAAACTTCAGGGGATCTCTGGGTGGCTCAGTGGTTCAGTACCTGCCTTTGGCCCAGGGTGTGATCCTGGAGACTGGGGATCGAGTCCCATGTCAGGCTCCCGGCATGGAGCCTGCTTCTCCCTCTGCCTATGTCTCTCACCCCCACCCCTTTCTATGTCTATCATGAATAAATAAATAAAATCTTAAAAAAAAGAAAAAACTTCAGTAATACAGATTTTTTGAAATATATTTGATTTATTCATAAAGCAATACACAGGAGTAAAAATCCCAGAGCCATTAAAGGAGTGAATATTAGTACATTTTTTTTTAATTTGGGGGATATTCCACTTAAAAATAGGTTTCCAAGACCCCTTCTATATATATTTTTTTATCCATGACTACTAAATGTCCTGCCCCAATGAGCAAGAGGAGATAGAGTGGAAATGTCTTAAAAGTTGATTTAGGGATGCCTGGGTGGCTCAGTGGTTGAGCATCTATCTGCCTTGGGCTCAGGGCGTGACCCTGGAGTCCCGGGATAGTGTCCCCGCATCGGGCTCCCTGCATGGAGCCTGCTTCTCCCTCTGCCTGTGTCTCTGCCTCTCTCTCTCTCTCTCTGTCTCTCATGAACGAATGAATGTAATCTTATAAAATAAAATAAAATAAAGTTGATTTAAAGGATACCACTTCTGGGGTGCCTGGTAAGGAGTTTGGACCAGAATCCTCCACCTGAGGCTGGGATTCTCCACAGGCCAACAGGGATATGATTGAACTGAAAAATGTTACCAACAGGAAAAGACCATGAGGATGCCCTGTCTACAAACCAGGGGCTGTCCTCACTTGGAAGTGATGCCTCATAACGGTGTGTCAAAAAAACTCTCAAGTCTAAAACTTAGAAGTGAGTCTAGGTTTGTGGTACCTCCAACTAGTTGGCAGAAGCAAACATGGAAGATTTCTCCATGGAGGAACACGTTCTCACTGAGGCCTCACTTCCCACAGATACATTTCCAAAGAACTAGAGTTCATACACATTTCTTTATTTCTTTATTTCTTTCAGATTTTATATTTACTTAATCTCAACACCCAACATGGGGCTCAAATGCACGACCCCAACATCAAGAGACATGTGCTCCGTTGGGTCAGCCAGGAGCCAGCCCTTTTTTATTTTTATTGATTGAGAGGAGACAAGTGAGCTTGAGCGAGTGTGGGGTGGGGAGGGACAGAGAGAGAAGGACAAGCAGACTCTGTGCTGAGTGTGGAACTTAACTCGGGGCTGGATCCCACCACCCTGAGATCATGACCTGAGCAGAAATCAAGAGTGGGACACTCAACCAACTGAGCCACCCAGGGGCTTCGAGAAACACAAAAGACATCAGAAGTTTGACAAAGGCCCAACAGATCATCAGGAAGGATTAGGCAGGTTTGAAAAGAAACAAAATAGAAATTCTATAGAATAGAATAAATTAGAAAGTGGAAGTAAAGTGGGAGAGAATAGAGACCAGAAATGGACCACATATACGTGGTCAATTTGTTTTTCTATAAAGATACAAACGCAAATATGGAGAAAGGATGGTATTTTCAATAAACAGCTGCTGGAACAATTGAATATCCATATGCAGAACTTTGACACACACCTCACACTTTATACAAAAATTAACTCGAGGGGATCCCTGGGTGGCTCAGCGGTTTAGCGCCTGCCTTTGGCCCAGGGCATGATCCTGGAGTCCTGGGATTGAGTCCCACGTCGGGCTCCCTGCACGGAGCCTGCTTCTCCCTCTGCCTGTGTCTCTGCCTCTCTCTCTCTCTGTCTCTCATGAATGAATAAATAAAAATCTTTTTTAAAAAAATTAACTCGAAATGGTTCAGAGGCTAAATGTAAAACCTACAGCTGTAAAACCTCTTGGAGAAAACATAAAAGAAAATTACTGTGTCCTTTTTAGCATGTGATGCCAAAAGCATGATTCATTTAAAGAAGGTAAAGAAGAGCTTTAATTAAGAAAATAAATCAAAAAAAAAAAAGAAAATAAATTAGACTTCGTCAAAAGTAAACATTTCTGCTCTGTGGAGGGAAGGCCCCACTGAAGAACAGAAAGACAAGTTGCAGACTGGGAAGAAATATTTGCCAAAAATGTATCTGACAAAGGATATGTATCTAAAATACATTTAAAAAAAAAACCACACCACTCTCTCAAAACTCGGTAATAAAAAAATAGCTCAGTTTAAAAATAGGCCAACTTTTGTAACAGACACTTCACTCAAAAAGATATTTGGGTAGGAAATAAGCCAATGAAAAGATGCTCTACAGCAGTAGATCTTAGGGAAGGGCTGTGTGGCACCCCCACACGGTTATTGGCCATTGGGTCGGTGCCAGGGGGTGAGAGCTGACCAGGCCACGCAGGGCCTGTTACACGGTGCAGCAGCCACTCCGGGAGGCGGCGTGGCGGGGTGAAGCATACACTTAAGATGTCATTCAGCAATCACACGCCTAGGCATTTTTCCGAGAAAAATGAGACCTTATGTTTGCACTGAAATCTATACACAAATGTTTATAGCTGCTTTATTCATAATTATGGAAAACTGGAAACGCAAATATCCATCAACTGGCAAACAAATAAACTGCGATAATGTCCACGCGATGTGAGACCGCTGCATGCAACAGGACCTAGCAGCAAGAATGAACTGGACACACGGTAGCCAGAATGAGCCGCAAACAGTAGTGTCGGGGTTGGGAAGCCAATCGCAAAAGAGAACACACAATACACTTTTACCTGTCGCAGGGTAACAACACAGGCCGAACCAAACAGCATATAGTATATTATATATATAATAGTACATATGAATATATAAATGTAATAAAACTATGAAGAAATGCAATGAAATGATCAACACCAATTTGGGATAGTGGTCCCCTCTGGGTTCAGGGAGGAGGACACATTTGCCTTTGAAGAGGGGCACATAGGGGATCCCTGGGTGGCTCAGCGGTTGAGCATCTGCCTTCGGCCTGGGGTGTGATCCTGGAGACCCGGGATCAAATCCCATGTCGGGCTCCCTGTGTGGGGCCTGCTTCTCCCTCTGCCTCTGACTCTCTCTCTCTCTCTCATAAATAAATAAATAAAAATTTAAAAAAGGAGAGGGGCACATAAAAAAAAAACCCTCAGAGTTTCTCTTCTTTTTTTAAAAAAGATTATTTATTTATTTACGAGAACCACAGAAAGAGAAGCAGAGACACATGTTGCCCCGGTTCACTCCACTGATGGCAGCTCGGCTAAGTGATGTGGCTAGTGGGCTGTGCCGAGCACTCTCCATGCAAGATATATGTATGCCTTTGGCAGGGGGCCCTGCCACGTAGGTGCAATTTCCGAGGCCTCAGTGGTCTGGGGCCTCCTAGAGTGAGAGGCAAATTGCCACCTCTTGAATTTCACACGCTGGGGTCGGAGGGAGGTCACCTGGCACAGCTCCATCCTAGAGGGAGCAGAGCTTTGCTCTTATGGGTTAAAGATTATCCTGAGTGAAATAAGTCAGTCAGAGAAGGACAAACATTATATGGCCTCATTCATTTGGGGAATATAAAAAATAGTGAAAGGGAATAAAGGGGAAATGAGAAAAAATGAGTGGGAAATATCAGAAAGGGAGACAGAACATGAGAGACTCCTAACTCTGGGAAACGAACTAGGGGAGGTGGGCAGGGGTGGGGGTGACTGGGTGACGGGCACTGAGGGGGGCACTTGACGGGATGATCACTGGGTGTTATTCTATATGTTGGCAAATTGAACACCAATAAAAATAAATTTATATATAAAAAATAATAATAAAAAGCAAAAAAAAAAATTAAGACGGAGCCTGGTTTCTTTTGTCTTCTCCGCCTGAAATGCCTCTGCCAGCATCATGTGCAGACTTACAGAACGCCGTATCCCTGACTGGGGTATCAGACACGTCATCTCCAATGAGGGACACGTCTCACAGCACAAGGAGTGTGGCAATTGGTGCGTGCCCATGAGAATCATTGGTATCACCATGCGGCTTGCTGCCTGGGGTCGAGGTGCTGGAGACAATGACGAAGTGGGTTACTAAAGCCTCAGTTATGCGCCAGCAGGAACCAAACAGCTTCCAAGGAGCACAGGCTTGAGGGCGCCTGACTGGCTCAGTTGGAAGAGCATGCGACTCTTGATCTCAGGGCCATGAGTTTGAGCTCCACGGTGGGTATAGAGATTACTAAAGAATAAATAAGCAAATACACTTAAAAAAAAAAAGAGCCTATGCTATAAACCAGACGTCAGTATACGAGCCATCTCCCCCAGAGCCAGGATGTATGCTTCAGAGAAGACCTTTCTGCTTTCCATCCCCAGAACCGTAGGCCCAGTGCACCCGAAGGTTCTAGTGTGCTCAGTAGCAATACTCCCACCAGGAAGCACAGTCACGGTGCTAATGATCTCGAGGCTGAAATTTATCGTGATAGTTTTAGGCTCCCCATGTCCCTCCGTAGCCAGGACAGGGGTTCTCTGGCTGGGGTAACTGTTTCTGGTCACCAGGGAGAAACTGTGTGGCCCCCGTGGGGGCGAGGAGGACTTTGTGTAGGGTACATCTCTTCTTCTCCTGCTACAAAGTTTTGGTCAGTGGAAGATGGACAACCCAAGATGGTCAATGACTCAGCTCCTCCAGAGGGAGGGTATGAATCATTCCACCAGGTCGGGAAACTCATCCGGCTGCGGTGCTAGAAGAGGGCAGAGGGAACTTGGATCAAGTGTTGGAAGCACACTGCTGGGGTATGACCTAGGCGCTGTCACCAGCTATGGTGATGAGGACTGTAACCGCTCCACTTAGGTGACTTTACTGCTCATCCCCTGTTTGGTTTCCATTGCTTCTTTTTTTTTTTTAAGATTTTATTTATTTATTCATAGAGATGCAGAGAGAGAGGCAGAGACACAGGCAGAGGGAGAAGCAGGCATCATACAGAGAGCCTGACGTGGGACTCGATCCAGGGTCTCCAGGATCACGCCCTGGGCTGCAGGCGGTGCTAAACTGCTGAGCCACCGGCCTGCCCAGTTTCCATTGCTTCTTGACATGTTATCACGAATATAACAGCTGAAAACAACACCCATTCGTTAGCTTACAGGCTGGAGGTCAGAAGTCCGGGCATGGTGGACATGGCTGCGGCCTCAGTTCAGAAAGCTCCTGTGGGTGTTGAGCTGCGTTCTCATCTGGAGCTCAGGGGCCTCTTTCAGGAGCACGTGATTGTGGCCGAATTCAGTTCCCTGCGACTGTAGCCTTGAGACCTCCCGTAGATCCCTTCTCCGGGAAGAGCCCTCACCCTTTCAAGAGCTCACCTGATTAGGCCAGGATCACCCAGGGCAATCTCCCTTTCCTAACGGTTTGGGACCATAATTACATCTGCAAACTCTCTTTAGAGTGGTATCAATGAGTGTCTGATTGAATTTGGGAGGGAACGCGTGCAGACGCCCGGGAGCAGGAATTTGAGAGGCTGCTTCAGGATCCTGCTGGCTCGCTTCCCCCAGCTTTCCTCTGATTCCTTATCCAAAGAATATCAGTGGTGCTAATGCTTTGAGCCTTCAGGGGGGATTATGCTGGATTAGGATCACCATGTGGTGAAACAGTAGCCAGTGAGACTTGGTGCGTCCTGTGGATTGGGACACGAGTTCTTCACTCAGATGAAGGATAACAGTGTATCCCAAGGGAGGAAAGACGTGAGCTGTGCCGGATGCACCATATTTGTCCCTCCAGAGCTTGATTCCTTCCCAATCTCTGCCCAAGTAGGCGGACCTAGCCTGGTCTCATCATCCGGGTCCCTTTGTCCTCTGTGTCTCTTTGCTTTGGTTTATCTGGTTTAGCCAGAGATGGGAAGGAGGGAGGAGAGTGAGGTCCGGGCGTCTGGTGCTTGGACGTGCTCCCTGCAGGCCACTTCAGGCTCTGGGGTCCTTCAGCTGTGGGTGGAGGGCGGCTGTCTTCACATAAGCCTCCCCCGCAAGGCCCCATCCCCTTGATCTTTCTGGGCCCGGGCAGGGTGGCGGGCTTGCTGCGACGGCCTGGGCTGCTGTGCCAGCCCCGTATCCCCCCACGCCCTGCCCACACCTTCATAAAGACTGCCTTTTTAAAAATCTCCCAAATTATCCTAATTTGAATGTGCCATCTGTTTTCTGTTTGGACTCTGACTGATACAAGAACCTATCAAGAGATAGACACAGGAGTGTGACAGATGGAGATACAAATATTACTTTTATGACAGCCACCAGTGATACTGGGCAATATGGCTTGGGTCTGCGGGGCAGGCAGGTTTGCTGGTAGCCCACCCGGGGGTCAGCCTGGGAGTCCCGGTCCTATGACCCTGGTGACCCCTACAGAGCACCAAGTAGTGCTTGCTTACCTTTTTTTTTTTTAGATTTATTTATTTATTCATGAGAGACACACAGAGAGGCAGAGACACAGGCAGAGAGAGAAGCAGGCTCCATGCAGGGAGCCCGATGTGGGACTCGATCCCGGGTCTCCAGGATCATGCAATGGGCTGAAGGCAGGCGCTCAATGGCTGAGCCACCCAGGCATCCCTTAGCAGTGGTTTCTCACCAAGATCAGGGAGGAGGGCCTGAGCTGAGCACTTTAGTACCCCCTTTCCACCGACCTGGGGGTTTCCCCTGGACGATTGAGGGCAGCCCTCCTTTCCACATAGCAACAGGAAGCTCCACGGAAAGGCACTCAGAACAGCAAATGTTGCTTTAAAGAAAGGGAAAGATAAGCAAAACAGCCAAAGACGTAATGCCTGCGATTTCTATAAAGAGTACCTATACACTGACTCTTTAGAACACTAAGAATCCCAAGGAGAAGCGGACAAAGGCTACTGCTCAGCAAGTCACAGAAGCGGGAAGAGTAATGGCACATAAACCTCTGGAATGATGTCCAATCTCAGTAATAATCAAGGACTTGATATTTATTTATTTATCAGATTTTATTCATTTATTTATTTGAGAGAGCATGCATAGTGGGGTGAGGGGGGGTGGGGAGAAGCAGGCTCCCTGATGAGCAGGGATCGCCCAGACCAAGGGCTCTATCCCAGGACCATGGGGATCATGGATCACGACCCAAGCCTAAGGTAGCTGCTCAACTAACCAATCGAGCCACCCAGGTGTACCTCAAGGACTTGATTTTTAACCCCTTCAGGTTGGCAAGAATCTTAAAAATGTTAGGATTCAGTGTTGATGAAGATGTAGGGAAACAGGTACTCCGACAGACTGATAGAAAGAATGCAAATTGATAAAGTCCTTTAAAGAGCAATTTGGCTGTGGATTAGAGCTTTCAGGGTGCATGCCCTACAACCTAGCAAGTCCACTTATGGGATAGATGCTGGAGAAATACTCGTATTTGTACACACACAAAACATACACAAAGATGCTTATTGTTTGTAATAGTGATGATTTGGAGGCAATCCTTATCCATTAATAGGGGGACGATAAAAATCTTCGTATTTTGGGTCACCTCACTAGTTCAGTCTGAAAATACGACTAGATCTAGGGGTTGTGCGTTTGAGCCCCATGGTGGGGGTAGAGATTATTTAATAATAAAATTTTGGGGGGATGCCTGGGTGGCTCAGTGGTGGAGCGTCTGCCTTTGGCTCAGGGCATGATCCTGGAGTTCGGGATTGAGTCCCACATCGGGTTCCCTGCGTGGAGCCTGCTTCTCCCTCTGTCTGTGTCTCTGCCTCTCTCTCTCTTTCTGTGTCTCTCATGAATAAATAAATAAAATCTTAAAAAACTACATATTTTGGAATAAAATGCAGTTAAAAGAATGGCCTAAGAAAGGGGAAGAGAACAGTAAGGGAGACTGATATATTTTCCTAAAAATATATTTCCTACATATGTCTGATAGATATTATAAAATAAACAAGCTGCTAAAAGTATATACATAACACCACGAGTGGAATTCAGATGCGTAAAAATTAAACAAGGGAAGGATAGGATTTTGTAGTCAGGGTTACCGAGATTTTTCAAAATTGCAAACATAAAAAACAGTATTTTGAATATTCACACCTGTACCCTTTGAGTCACACATACACTGGCTGTATTTAACCAAGTTTAAAGTTTGCATATGGATGGGTGTGTAGTTCATTAACACTCCATTAGGTAAGACTGCCAAGGGCTTTGTGTGTTACTAATAGCACGCATCTGTAAGGGAAGGAAGGGCACAAGAAGAGTGTCTGGATGTGATCCAACCACCAGTAACAGAATAAAAATGGAAGGGCCAGTTATAGGAATCTCCTTTGCAAGACAAGGGCGTATAACATGAAACAGCAAATATGATAATACTCTTCCAAGAATATTATATGATCATTCATGCAAACAAATTTCATAAAATGATTCCATGCTGTTTGGTATAATGATGTTATTCAATATACTGTGTGTGCAAGATGATTGTGTGTTTTTTTTTTAAGATGATTCTGTTTAAATTTCTGCTGAAATTTTAGTGGGAGAGTCGTAATGTAGATGCACCATGGATATTTCTCTAGGACGTGCTTGGACACAAGAGAAGACTATGAAAGAAAACTTTACCGAAGACTTAGCTTCCTTTCTGATAACAGTTCAAAATGAATCCATGTGATATGGACTATTGCTGGCATACTGAGTAAAGCAGGGAAGATCACTTCTGAAGTCTTAGCAATGCAGCTTCAATGGCTCAAAAAAAAAAAAATAGAGTAACACTTGAATGTTGATATTCTTACATCCAGGCACCTGTAACTGAACACATGGCTGGGTGTCAAAATATAAAACATGATATATCGAATCCGATTTGAGCACTGCTGTAGAGAAGTGGTATAAAGACCAGTGGCTGAAAAAAGAAAGTTAGGTAGAAAAGATGATACTCTTCTATTAGAACAAGGGTAGGAAAGAGTTTAATGAAGTTTGGGTGAAATGGAAAACATCAGTATAAACTCATGACTTTGAAAGATAAAGACTCTGCTACAGGCTATATGAAATTATATAAATTCAGAAAATGACATCAATACATAGCCCCAGTGCCCAGGATTCAGGTCTTTAAATGGAAGCATTTACATTTTACCAAGAAAACCAAGTGTTTCCCGAAAGGCGCACCATGCTGGATCTCAGGATGACAAAAGCAAGTTAGTTCTAGGACATCTGGTTTTTAGAAGGAGCAAAGATGAAGTAAGAGGGCCAGTGCTTTATTCTCTCTGGCTGACTGTCCCCATGAGCTATGGTTCTGTTAGGAAGGAAAAGAGAGGGAACAGACGTTGGGTAGGTGACCTACAATGTCTGTAACAGGTTATATGGTTGATCCAGCTTGGGTCAGGCGCCCACTCATTGACCAATTACTGGGACTTGGACGAGAGAATCTTATGAGAAAATGGCAGCACCCATTTACACCTTAAGGTGAAGGAGTGGTAGAAGTGACATTGCTTTCTCAAACCAGGGAGCTTATCCCAGAAGAAGAAAGAGATCCTTTATTAGTAACCTACTGCTGCCAAAAAATTACCTCAGAACTTTGTGGCTTAAAACAACAAACATTTACTATCAAAGAGTTTCTGTAGGTCAGGAATTCAGGGGTGGCTTAGCTGGTGTCTCTGATTCTAACCTGATAAGGCTGCAATTAAGATGTTCGAGGTACAGTCTTGAGGCTTAATGGCAGCAGATCTGCTTCTAAGTTCACTCACATGACTGTTGGCAGGCCTCAGGTCCTTGCTGGCTGTTAGCCAGAGACATCAGTCCCTTGACGTGTGTCTTTCCATAAGGCAGCTCACAATATGGCAGTTGGTTTTCCTCAGAGCAAGTGAGTAAAAGAGTGAGAGAGGGGCACCTAAGACAGAAGCCACAGCCTTTTTGTTACCTAATTTCTGAGGTTCTATTCTATTTGTTAGAAGGAAGTTGCCAGATCCAGCCTGCATTTGAGGGGAGAGGGTGTGAAGACCAGGAGGTGGACATCACTGGGGGACCAGTCGACAGGCTGCCTATCATAGCTTCTAGGCAGGTAATACAAGAAAAGACCCCTACACGGCACAGCGACACCCCAAATCCAAAACGTGGTGATTATGAGTCTGTTACAAATAGGCTGTCTGTAGAGAAATCCTTTTTTTTTTCTGTAGAGAAATCCTTGCAGTTATGATGACACTACTAGAAGGACGTTAATGCAAAGTGGGCTAACAGGTGCCGATAATGCTTACAAGGTTTTAAAGACTCATTTTTATTAAATACAAAAGATATAAAATGGTATTTCTAAAATATATGCGAGATATAAAGGGTAGTGATAAAATGGAGATGCACGCATACGTGAGCATCTCGGCCAGTGTAAGAGAAAGGGGATGGCCACTACTTTTGAAGCCTCCAACGCCCCTCTTTTCCCTCCCCATCTGGAGCTCACCACCATTCTGAATTTTGCCATCATTATTCACTTGCTCTTCACAGTCCTACTACAGATGCTCCCATCCTTACACAAGATATTGTCTGGTTTTCCCTGCTTTGGACTTTATATAAATGGGGCCACACTCTATGTGTTTCTCTGTGATTTGCTTCTTTCACTCAAGATTATGTTTCTGAGATTTATCCAGTTGATGTGTTCACACTAATGTTTCCAGTTTGACCCAAACTTCACTAAGCTCTTCATGTATCACTTGAATACAAGAGCAAACTCAATTCTATTATTTGAGGCACCAGCTTTCTCTTCACTTTTCTATACAACACTGGATGACTAGCCTGCCACTCATCTCCATACGTAGTAGTTGGGGTTAGATTCCCATTTTTGCTACATAAACAGTGCTGCTATGAACATCCCTGGACTCCTGGTACACCTGTGCAGACTTTCTGAAGGGATATACCTGGGAAAGGAACTGCAGGATCAAACGTATATGGGTGTTCAGCCTTAAGAGATACTGCAAGATTGTTTTCCAAAGTGATTGTAGGGATTCACACACTTCTCCTGGCAGTGAATAAATGTTCTAGCTGTTTCAAATCAAATCCACTATTAGATAATGTCTGACTTAAAATTTTTTGCCAGTCTGGAAGGTATAAAATGAATTTCACTGAGGTTTTGATTTGCATTTCACATGAGATGTATGTGTGTGCGTGTGTGTGTGTGTATATATATATAATATATATATATATATATATATATATATATATATATATATATATATATTTTTACCACACTGGTAAGTGCAATCCAGTGATCAAATAAGACTCTAAACTCTGCAGTCGGGCAGCCCCGGTGGCTCAGCGGTTTAGCGCCGCCTGCAGCCCAGGGCGTGATCCTGGAGACCCTGGATCAAGTCCCATGTCGGGCTCTCTGCATGGAGCCTGCTTCTCCCTCTGCCTGTGTCTCTCCCTCTCTCTCTCGCTCTGCATTTCTATGAATAAATAAATAAAATCTTTAAAAAAAAATAAACTCTGCAGTCAAGTCTTAGCCATCATCCATGTAACTATTTATAAATTATTGTTATCTTAACTCATTGTTATGTCAAATTCTTTGGTTAAAAGTTAAATGCAAAGAATCAAGATTTGCAATAATAATTTAGTATAAGGACTATGTTGCAAAGTAGTATATAGTAGGAAATCAAACAGTGAATAAAGAAAATTATTTTCGGGGCACCTGGCTGGCTCCGTTGGTGGAGCATGTGACTCTTGATCTTGGGGTGGTGAGTCTGAGCCCCACAGTGGGTATAGAGATCACTTAAAATCTTGAAAAAAAAAAGGAAATAATTTTCATGGGCATTGTACTCCTTTGGGATTTATTTTGATATATTATGTGAAGGTGTTGAAGAGAATTAGGGGGGAAAGTGAGTCATGCACCTCCTAATTTATGTGTACACATCATCTCTGCTGTCCTAAAGGGTATACACACAAAGGGGTGGACCCCAGCACGTAGTGGTGCTTTTAAAGTCTTACGTAGAATTTACACTCTCAGAGATTTACAGTGAAGTGATAAAGAGTTATTTTCCTTAGGTGTTATTCTGCATGGTCAACATTGGACTATTAACATGCTGAAGTTGGGATGGATTAGAATGTTAAACTTACTGAGGTCACGTCCTGACTGGACTATACCCAAGTAACACGTTTCAGGACAAGTCAAAGTTCCAAGTAGAACAGGAGCTACAAATGGGCGAGAAGTCAGGTGATCGGTAATAGCTGGTGGCAGTCTGTTCTTAGAGCTGAAGAAATGGAACGTGCTAACCACTGGATGAACAATGGTGCGGGGCGGGGACCCCAGAGGTCTGAGGGAGCCTGCCTTGGGGGAGAGGGCCAAGCAGTTACAGAACAGACAATAGAGGCTGGGTGCTCCTAACGTTGCACTTGGAACTTCCTTCTGTCAAAGCTAGTGCAGAAAACAGACCAACGTGACTTCCACTCATGTGTTGGTGGATTTTTGAAAAGCAATTTTGCAGAGCATCAAGACCTTAAATGTGTTCCTATTTGTTATGTGATTTCGGCCTTAGGAATCGGCCCAGTCATTCGGGTTACCGAGGATGAAATACACTCACTCCAATTCTCTCAAGAAACATCATTAAGAGGCTACAGACACAGAAATCCAGGAAGGTCTAGACATCCCAGCTTGGGAAGTGCAGACCCAGGCAGCTGTGGGTTTCACAGAGGTTTCTCCAACGTGCCACCCTTACCCCTGGTACCTGGTTACCCCCGGGTCTGCGCCAGCCTTCCTCTACCATTTGACTCTGGCTTACTTCGCTCCCACAGCCACAGCCATCTGGCAAGACCACCTCTTAGCTGACTTTCTCAGCACTTCCTTGGTTGAACTGTGAGAAAGAGAATCTGATTGGCCAGATCATCTTTCCAAACCAGGCAAAGTAATGGGTGGGCTGCCCTAGGATCAGATGTCCTCCTGCGGCCCAATCAGCTGAGGGAAGAGGGAACAGCCTGCTCCTAGCCGCTGGGCGCAGAGAGGGTGTGTGTGTGTGTGTGGGGGGGGCAGTTTTCCGCATAAAGGACTTCGGGCTGGCAAATACCCTAAAGGACATCTCCAAGGAACCTAGGGAAAAAATTCAGAGGTGAAGCCAAAGAGGTGCATTAAAGTGTTTTCACAGCGCGCACACACGAATTTTGAAAAGCCCTAGAGACCAACGGTGAGCAGTAGGATGAATCCTAGGCTGCCTGGGTATGGGACTTTGAAGGGTACTGAAGAACACAGGGAAATGCTCACAAGAGAGCATCACATGAAAGAGCAAACCATACAGCTACATGTACAGTGTGATAAGAATTCTAAGAAAACAGACCTGCTTATGTTTATTTTTTAATCTGTAAGGGAAAGCTAACGGTTAGTGGTGCGATGACTGTAGTGAGTTAAACGTTCTTGATTTCGTCTCTTAGCTTTCAAACGTCGCAAAATGAACAGATACTATTTTTACAGTGAGGGGAAAATACTAAGTGTTAAAGCTCACGTTCCTCAACTGGGTCTCTAGGGGCTGGTCAGCTGGCGCGGGCCCTTCCCTCCCGGCTCTCCGCCCAGGGGGCCCCGGGCCACGTCTGCCCTCCCGCGGTCGGAGCGGGCGGGGGCGGGGGCTCTCCTCTCGCTTGGCCCTGGCGCCTCTCCCCTCGTTTCCCCTGCTCCAGCCTCGAAGAATGTCACATTTCTGGACTAGCCGCAGTCTTTACCCCACACTTTTCTAACCAAAAAAGCCTGGCTCTTGGCGCCCTACCTCGGGTCGGGCTCCCCAGATGCACTTTTCCCCGGGATCCGCGCAACCCTGTCCAGCCTGCCTCCGCCCGGGATCCGCGCTCCCCGCCCCCGCCCGGTCCGCAGCGCCCTCTCGGGGATCCGCGCTCCCCGCCCGCCCCGCTGCACCCTCCCCTCCCGGGATCCGCGCTCCCCGCCCGCCCCGCTGCACCCTCCCCTCCCGGGATCCGCGCTACCCGCCCCCGCCCGGTCCGCAGCGCCCTCTCGGGGATCCGCGCTCCCCGCCCGCCCCGCTGCACCCTCCCCTCCCGGGATCCGCGCTCCCCGCCCGCCCCGCTGCACCCTCCCCTCCCGGGATCCGCGCTCCCCGCCCGCCCCGCTGCACCCTCCCCTCCCGGGATCCGCGCTCCCCGCCCGCCCCGCTGCACCCTCCCCTCCCGGGATCCGCGCTCCCGCCCGCCCGCTGCACCCCCCGGGTCCGCGCTCCCGCCGCCCCGCTGCACCCTCCCCTCCCGGGATCCGCGCTCCCCGCCCGCCCCGCCTACTTCCGCTCCCCGAGCTGCCCGGACTCTGCCCCGCTGCAGGGCCCCCGCCGGCCATGGCTCCGCTCCGTTTCTCGGCCAACGTGTCGTGGCTGTTCCCTGAGCTCCCCGGGCTCCCCGCGCGGCTGCGGGCGGCCGGCAGCTCGGGCTTCGAGGCGGCCGAGGTGGCCTGGCCGTACGCGGAGCCGCCCGAGGCAGTGGCTCGCGCCGCGCGGGAAGCGGGGCTGCGGCTGGTGCTCATCAACACGCCCCCCGGTGCGCCGCGGGGCTGGGGCTGGGGCGGGGGCGGGGGCGGTGGTGGTGGTGAGGCCGGGGCGGCGGGCCGGGGCTGAGGCCCGTTCTCTCTCCGCAGGGGACCGAGAGAAAGGGGAGATGGGGCTGGGGGCCGTCCCGGGGAGGCAGGCGGCCTTCCGCGAGGGGCTGGAGCAGGCAGTGCTGTACGCCCGGGCCCTGGGCTGCCCCAGGTACCCTCCCCTCCTCCCTCCTCCTCCCCCTCTCGCCCGGCCTCCTCCAACACCCTGCCCCGCGGTTGGTTGGGGTCTGGGAGACGAGCACCCAGGTTGCAGAGGGTCCGGAGTCAGTGCCCGGGCCCTTCACTCCTCCAGCCCCCAGCCCCCAGCCTTTGTAAATCACCTTTTGTGTCTTATTGGCCCGTGTCCTCAATTTGCTCCGCTTTCACGCTGGGACCCCATGCCCGGAGCTGCCCCGCTAGGGAGAGAGCAAAGCCAACCACCGAGTGGTCCACTTGAGTAAGGGTCAGTTTATGGTAGCTGTGGGAGCCAGCAGGCACCTGTCGGGGAGCAGTAGTGATGTTAAACTGGGTCTCAAAGGAATGAACAGGTGAGAGGCACTGGGGCAAGGATGCAGTGGCCGGCGTGCTCAGCAGAGTTCCCGAGGCTCAGACATTGCCTTTTGGACTTGGGTGTGACCAGGAGAGATGAGGTGATGGCAGCAGGAGGCGCGGGGCTGATCAAATAAATGTCAAATCCCGCTGAAATGGGCTGAGCTGGAACTGGCAACGGGGGGGGGGGGGGTGTCCTCACTGGTGAGTGGTGGGGGCAGAAAGCAGATGGGAAGGATGGAAGGAACAGATGCCGGAAGTAGAGACAGGCAGCACGGAATATTTAAGGGAACGGGTCAAAGTACTTGTTAGCAAGTGAGGTCAACACACGTTTATAGCCCAAGAAGAGGGCGACTGGGAAGGAGAGGTGGAGAGGACAGGGAGGGCTCAGTGAGGGGTCTCTGACGCAGGAGAATGGTGTGACCCTCAAAGGTGTCTGGAAAAGGGTTTGGCCTCAGGCTGACACAGGGGGGTCAGGCCACTGAGCATGGCGGCCAAGTGACCAGCTAGTGGGTTGCGGGTGGGTAGGGGTGGGAGGGCAGCTGGAAGGGGCGCACCCAGGGAGCCAAGGAGCAAGGGCCCTGTTTTCAGGATGGACTCCCCAGCCCCCTCCAGTGCCATCTTCCCCCAGGATTCACCTGATGGCTGGCCGAGTACCCCAGGGGGCTGACCGAGCAGCAGTCAGGAGTGAAATGGAGACCGTGTTTCAGGAGAACCTGAGGCATGCTGCTGGGGTTTTGGCTCAGGTGAGGCCAAGGCCATAGAGCCACACACATATGCACGTGAACGCCTGTGTGTGCAGAGGGAGGGGGGCGCTGGCCCAGCTCAGAGGGAATGGTGAGGAGCTTCAGTGGCTGGCTGACAGCGGAGCTCTGCTCACGGGTCCACCGTGGTGCTAGGAGAACCTCGTGGGACTGCTGGAGCCCATCAACACCCGCATCACGGACCCCCAGTACTTCCTGGACACGCCCCAGCAGGGTAGGACTTGCAGCCCCGTGCCCCCTCCAGGCCCCTTTGATTCTTGGGTTCCCCCTGGGGCTCACAGCCCCCTCCCCGGGCTCTCTCCCAGCGGCAGCCATCTTACAGAAGGTCGGAAGACCCAACCTCCAGCTGCAGATGGTAAGTGGAACAAAGGGAGTGCTGCTCAGGAGGCCTGTGTGCTCCGCGTCGGGCCGCAGGGTGTGATCCAGTATTCTCTACCCAGGACTTGTTCCACTGGCAGATCATGGATGGGAACCTGACAGGAAACATCCGGGAGTTCCTGCCCCTTGTGGGTGAGAGGGGTCTCTGATCTCCTTCTGGTCTGCTGTGCTACTCCTGTCCTCCCCCCCCCCCCCAAATGTCTGTCGGGCCTCAGCTGGAGCCTGGGCCCCACCCCTGCCACATCTGTCTGTCTCCAGGGCACGTGCAGGTGGCACAGGTCCCGGGCCGAGGGGAGCCTGACAGCCCTGGAGAGCTGAACTTCCCCTATCTATTCCAACTGCTGGAGGATGAAGGCTACAAGGGCTATGTGGGCTGCGAGTACCGGCCTCTAGGTGAGGGGGTGCTGGGGCTCCGGGCCTGGCCCTGGGGAGGGAGCTCTGGAGGGACAGCTGCTCTACTACTCTTCTCCTGGGGTGAATGCCACCGCCTCCCCCTCTCCTCAGGAGACACAGCAGAGGGCTTGAACTGGCTTCGTTCCTACTGGGAGAGGCGGGGCCGCCCACAGGCTGCCCAGTGAGGTCCTGTCCCAAGCGCACTTGTGGGACAGTGCACCCAGCATCCTCAATCTCTCGAATTAAAGAGCTGCTGCTGAACGTCTCTCCACAGGTGTGTTATTGGGTGGGCGGGGGGCGCGGTGTCTAACCCTGCAGGCTCTGGCTCAGGTACCCCAGTCTCTGGCACCAGTGCTGCAGTGCACGTGGGGGGGTTTGAGCCCACCTTCTCATTTACACACCAGAAACCAGAGGTCCGAGAGCAAAGGGACTTGCCTGTGGTCACAGGGCTTCAGAGGCAGCGCTGGGGTTGGAACCAAGGTGTCGTATCTCAACAGCAACGTCCCGCAATGATGTTCCAGTGGGAAATGAAGACCAGGGGGCTCACAATGGGGGCAGGGGGGCTGACAGCAATCCAAGACTTGGAGGCAGCATTCAGGCAGAGGGGCTCTCAGGGGTGAGTGCTCGCCACCTGGTGTGAAATCCTGGGACTTCACCAGGTGAGCAGGAAGGTGGAGTCCCTTTCTGGAAGGGTCCAGGGGCCTGAGAGGAGATGGGCACCTCAGGGAGCTGACCTGACCCTCTGGAGCCCCAGGCCGGCCAGCAGTGGCAAGTGCTCAGGAGGGCAGCTCCCACTGAGGGGCTGGGGCTGCAGACCCCGGAGATCTAGTCACAAAGCTTTGGGTGTCTGTCCTTCAGTGTCCGGGCCTGGAAGGGCTGGTCAGTCCTGCTTCAAGTGGGCCATCTTACAGACTCCCATGGCTTGAGGAACAGACATTCACTGGTCTGGCCCTCAGAGGAGGCGGGTCCAGAGGGTGAAGCAAGCTGTGTTGATGACGGACTCCAGGTGGTGGTAGGTGGAGACCAGCTGGGCTGGAGGGCTCTCGCTGTCCTGGGGCTGTACGGGGAAGGGCTCTCGGAAAACCACTGTCAGAGACTGTGGGGAACATGGCAGGGGTGCGGTGGTGAGAGGAGGGAGGGTAGGCACAGGAAGCAGGGCTCCCAGCCTCAGCAGGTTCTGGAGGAACCTCCCATGAGGCAGACAGAAAGCCCCTCCCTGCTGTCCTCACCGTCTTTCCCAAGTGGGAATCCAGAAACACCAGCACGAAACAGTCCGTGAACTTCTGATTCAATACAACCTGCAGTGAAACACAAAGTGACATGGGGAGTGAGGTCACCTGAGGCAGCCTCCACCTTCCTTCCTTGAGGCCATGCTGGAAGCGCGACCGGTGTGAGGAAGGCCTGCTTCCATTGCCACACCTGAGCCCGTCTGCATGCCACTGGCCCGGGCCCCTGCCTCTAAACTGAACCTCAGTCCACATCCTGGCTGGCTCCCCGTCAGCCCGACCAACCTCAGCAGAGGGAGGGGGAGGCGCCTGACTGGAAGGCTTCACAGCTGGTCCGAGAGGCCCTGCACAAAGCTGGCACACCAAAGCCCATCAGTGACAGAGAGCTCTCTACCCTTGGCACAACCCCTTGCCTCCTGTTGGGGGTCTTGTCTCTGACCCCCTGCGACTGTCCCTTTGCTTGGCTCTGATCTCTTCCAGGTGATTCTGCTCCCAGGCTTCAGTGACCACCTGTTCTGGTAGATGCTACCCAGGTCTCTCTCTCCTGGGCCCAGGTCCCCAGCGTGCATATACCTTCTAGAATGTGGTCCCAGGAGGGCCCCATGGGCCTCCGATTCAACTTGTCACCCTTCTCTCAAAGCCGCCCCTGCTTCAGCATGCCCACCACCCACAGGAGCACCCCCATCTGCTCATACTGCCCTGCACAGCCGCAGCCTCACCAGCTCACCTCAGCATCCCAGGATGCCCCTTTGCACCCTGAAACTAGTCTACTCACGAGCAGGTGTCGCGGGACCCCACCCCACGGACCAGCTCCTACTTTTTTTGAAGTCGTCTTCCGAACATCTCCCCACAACCACTGTTCTCATCAGGTCCACCTCTTCGAGTCTCTTAATCCCCAGGCTCTGGCCACTGGAGCCCCTCCCTCTCCACCTGGCCCAGGCATTGATCTCAGCCTCTCATGTGCACCTGGGGAATGGGCTAGAAGGCACGTGCTGAGGCAGCAGATTGGGGCTGGGGCCTGAGAATCTGCATCTTGGCAAGCTCCCAAGTGCTCGCCGTTGCTGCTGGTATAAACACCACACTTGGGGTAACAAGGCTCTAAAGCCCCAAAGCCTAGGGGCTTCTGGGCCCTAAGACCAACCACTGATGAGCTTCCCAGAGCTTGGCCCTCAGGATCTCTAGCCAAAGGCTTGTGTCTGAGTTTTTAAGGTCAGAGATCTAGGTCGTTCTCACAGATCTGGTGTCGAGGGTCAGTGCTCAGTGCGTGAAGAGGAGTACCTGGATCCTGTTCTATCTAGGCCTCCCGCCAAAGCAGTCCTTGTTTAGAGGGGCTGGGGTTCCTTTTGGGGGACACCTGTTGTCTACCCTTTCAGAGGTGGCTCAGAGACTTACCAGGTATTGAGTTCCCAAGTCTGGGCTCTGGAAATGGCGACAGCTCTGAGGAAAGCGGCTTAGGAGAACCTTGATCAGGCTCTGGTACCAGGAGACCGTCATAGACAGGAAGCAGTCCTAGGGGAAGGTCAGGGGCTGGATCTGCTGTCCCAGAGCCACCTGAGACCTCCGCACCCTCTACCCTGGCTGCTGCTAGGATCCCTAGAATCCAAACCAGCCCCTTCTAGAACCCACAGCTGCTTACCAGCTGGGGGTCAATGTCCCCAATGGATTTGGCATGGACTGCCTCCAGGAGCTCCTCCAGCTCAGCCAGGGCCAGGCGCCCCCCTAGCCGTAGCCGGTCAGGCCCCGGAGGCTCCAGCAAGAAGAGGCGCTTCCAGAGGGTGTCCCGCCGGCAGTGCCCACCAGCCAGCCGGACCAGCTGGGCCAGCCGTGCCCGTGCCACGCCCACCTCTGCAGCCAGTGGGGGGAACAGCAGAGCCGGTCCAGAGGCCAGGCCAAGCCCGGAGGCCTCCCCAGGACTAGCAGCTGAGCTCCCAGGAGCTTCTGGCTCAGGGGGCAGTGTGGGTGGCTTCCGGAACCGTCGCACGTCAGCCGTGAGTCTGGGGAAGAGCTCCCGTTGGCTGGTGAGCACCACGAAGAACTGCAGCCTGGGGCAGGGAGAAGGTGGGAATGTGCTGACCAGGGCAGGGGACACACAGAACAAGGGCACAGGGGATGCTGGGCAACGAGCGCATGGGAGGTGGGGGATCTGCTGACCGCAGGATGTGCCGCTCGGCTTCTCCTTGCTCTTCAAAGGGCGCGGCACAATGACACACCAGCAGAGACACATCAAAGTCATCCTGGTGACGAAGTCCCTCGGAGTCCAGGTAGGAGCCAGAGCTGCACAATGGGGATGGGGAGATGCCAACCCTGAGGTTCTAGTGAGGGCAACCCCAGGCCTCTGGCTCCTGAAAATGCCAGTCTCCCTACTGCCTAGACAGCCTTGACCTGGGCTCCACCCGAGCAGGTGCTGATGCTCCCCTGCCGCTTCACCTGTGCCACGCTGATACCAGGGCATATTCGTTATGTTCTGGGCCTCCTGGCCGGGCCATCCTCAATGGCTTCATGTGGTAGGAGCTGGCATGGTCAGCTACATAGTTGTACAGCTGGTGGGCAGCAATGAGTGGTGTGGAAAGCTCCAGTGTTCCTGAGGGGCAAGTTGTCGGAAATGCTGAGGCTAGGACAGACAGACTAATAATCCTGGGATGGGGGACAGAAGCCCCTAAGGCTCCAACAGGTGGACTGGCTCTACTTTTCTGGGGGTTCCTAGGTCCTGGAGGACATCAGGATGGGCCCAAAGTGGCTCAGGACAGAGGACAGGGTACACATGGCAAATGATCTAAACTTTGATATGAAACAGTATGAAGAACCTAAACTGAAGACAACCCAGAGACAGGGGAACACGGTCCAAGTGACATAGGTGAGTAACAGTATGGGACAGGAGGGGCAGGGTCTGGCCTAGGAAGTGGTCCCATTGGCCCTGGTTTGGAGATCCCTTGGGGTCTGTCCCATTTCTGGTTCACCGGCTTGCCCTTGGGCACCAACCTTGATAAATGTGATTGCGGCCAAAGTGGGGCCCGTCAGGGTGGTGGGCCAGGAAGTGCCGCAGGAATGTGGTCAGGTGGTAGCCGTGCCGCAGCACCAGGTGGGCGCCCAGCACGTGCTGGTGCACGAGGCGCAGGTGGAAGTCGTAGCTGAACGAGTGCACGTGCATCAGGTCACGCACCTTGTCACATTCCTCAGTGAACAGCATGGACAGCTGGGGAGTGGGCAGCAGGGGACCGGGTCAGGATGTGGCAGGCTGCCCAGCACACTCCCCCCGCTCTCCCTCTTCCATGGGAAGCAAAATTCAAGATTGCCTCTGTTGCTGTGGGCCCAGGGGAGCCCCTCTGCCGGGATGACTTCTACAGGAAGCCCTCCTCGGTATATTCCCTTCTTCACCCAATACTATGATTCGGTTTACGTTGCAACGATGACTATTTTGATAGAAGGGCCTTTTCACTGGATCCCAGATTCCGCTGCAGTCTGGCCCAGATTCACTGATGCAAAAAATACTCATTTAGTGCCCACCAGGTACTGTTCGAGGCGCTGGGGATACACTGGGAAGTGAGCAAACCCTGCCCTTGAGAGCTTACATCCTAGCGGTGGGCAGTAGGACAACCAGTGCCAGGCCGCAGAGATGAGTACGTAGCATGTTAGAAGACGGTGGTATGGGAAACCTTGTGAGGCACTGTGGTTTTACAAAGGTGGCCAGGCAGGTGATGTACTAGTAGGAAGTCTTTCCTGGCTCCTCTCATCTCTCCAGCCTGACCTTCCCACCGAACTACCTGCTCTTCCCAGTACATGGTCTGTTCTCTTCACATTTTTGTACCTGCTTGTTCTCTCTGCCTCGAATGTTGCTCTCTGTTCCCAAATCTAGCTCCTACGTGGTTGTAAAGCGTCTTCTGGGACATCCTGCCAAGGCGAGGCCAGGGCAGGCCTCCTCTAACTGATCTGTGAATGAATGCATGAACCACAGACGGAGGAAGAAAGGAAGACAGAGATGGAGCTGGTGCTTCTCCTGGTGGACGTCACCGTCACTGAGAACGTGTTAGCAGCTGGATCTGTGCTGCCGGGCTAGCAGAATCTACACGCCTGTGCCCTCGGAAGCACGGTGCACAGGAGTTCCGAGGAAAGGACAGAGCTGGCTCTGGGAGATGGGACAGCCCAGGGGTCAGGGTAGCTGTGTGGTCCTGGCTGAGTCACATCTCGGCTTCACCTCCCTCAACCACACACAGATAAAGCAGAGGTCTTCATAAACTAGAGAACATGGGATAAGCTGAACCGCCCATGGATTATGATTATTAGAAGTGCTAGAGCGGCGCCTGGGTAAGGGGCTCGGGATGCTCACGGAGGAGGGGAAGAGGAAGAGAGGAAGATGGGGGCCAGTGGGGGGTGGGGGGGAGGGCTAATTCAGGCTCAGAGACATGGCTGACTTCGCTGTCAGGGAAGATGCATGAAGACGTGTCACCTGAGGGTTCCTGGCCCACAGCCCCAGTCCCGCCATCGATGGGCATGTGCCCAGAGCATGCACTTTACCTCTGTACACGGTCTCCTTATGTGTACAGCAGGAGGAAAACTTTCCTCTCCGCTGAGTATACACACTCCGCGCTTAAATAACAATAGCAATGGTACTGAATTTAGAAATCCAAGTAGGGTCAGAGAGAGCCAAGCTGGATGGAAATCAGGGGCAGGAAACCACAAGGACTTCAAGAGGCTCGAGAGTCTCGCAGTAGGTCCTTCCCGCCAGCACAAGAGTAAAGTGTGAAAGCATACCTGCCCGTCCAGAGCTCCCTTTGGAGCACTCTGGCCCAGGTAGGTTTCTGCACGTAGAGTCACCATGCCTTTCTGGGTCACCTTATCCCGTGAGGACTGGACTAGGTATCCACACTCAAGTCAAAGGCAACCATCCACGGGCTGGATGTGAGCTCTCCAGATATGAGGAGGCCCAGGCAGACCAGGCCCAGTCAGACCCTCATTTCGAGAGCTAAGTGAGAGGCAAAAAGAAGGCACAGGCCCCCATGTGACCTGCCTGGTGACTGAAGGAGCTGAAGGAACTCAAGTACCAAGGGCTTTATGTTCCTGACCTCACTCGGTCCTGACTCATTCTGAGCACTCCTGGGTGCTGGGCTCTTGTGAGTACAGAGGCCCTGCCCCGAGGCCGACAGACAGGGACGTAAATAACCACTAAGTGTCAGGGGTGTGCTGGGTGGCTGGCGACTCTGGTCCTCATTCTAAGTGTTTGTGGCGATGCTGACAAAGCCTGGCTGTCTTCAGCTCTAAGGCCAGGACTTCCTGCAGCACAGATTACCCACCATGTTCAAAAGTCCTCACTGACCTGCTATGGGTATGGATCGAACACGCTGCCGGGCTCCTGTCAGTGCCATAATGACCAAAGGACCAGACCAGCCTCCAGTGCTGAGGTTGAATACAGCTCTGGCCCACTGAGAGAGTGAGGCTGATGGGTAGATGACTAGTCATGGCACCAGAATGACCACTGACCTATCCAGCCCATAGCAACAGATCACCCCAGCCCAGACCACCCGTGCTTTCCTCTTACTGGCCACAGCACACTGGGGAAGCCCTATGCCTGAGATCCCCTCATTTTCTCTGTCCCCACCACATACCTGAGAGTTGACAGCTTGCCCCATGGGGATTCGGGAACATTCTAGGGCAAACTGTTTGACACAGAAGTAACAGCCCTGGAGAGAGAGTGAAGATGAGGTCAGGAGGGCAACAGACCGGTGGATCTACCTCTCCCCACTCACTGTTCCTCATGCTCACCTGAAAAGCCAGCTCCATGAGGATGATGCCCCCGGGTAGTGCCCGCTGCAGGTGGTAGGTGGTGACCGGAGAGCCAGTGCTCTAAAGAAAGGATAAATATTAGGGTTCAGGGGCAAAGTTTGGGGGTTCACCAGCCTCGAACCAGTAGGGCAGTCCTTGGGTTGATGATTCTGGCTCAGAGACACTTGGGTCTGAGGCATCACTGATTGCACTATCAGGGAAGGTACGCAATGATACACTACCTTGGGGCTCCCATCACTCTTGGTTTTAGGACAGGAAAAGGAGCCACGACCCTCCGTTCCAAGGATAGCCATGGCCCTCAGCCGGCTGGTGCTGCAGAAAAAGAAGAGGGAAGAGGATGAAGCAGGCCAGCGGGTGAGGCGGTACAGCCAGCAGACCCACAATTGATTTCATGGGCAAGGCGTCTTGCAGAAGTGGAAATGGGGCCAGAGAAGGGAAGGACCTACTCGGGGTACTGTGTTAGGTAAGTGGCTGGGACTAGAGTCTAGGTATAGACCGTGGGGGCAGCGGGGCTCTCTCCTGAGTGCTTCGTGGAGAGGTGGAGAGCAGGCCCTTCTCCCTGCAGGTTAGGGGATAAGAGGCTGCTGAGACTACGGGGAGACACGGTGATGGGATGGAGATGTCCCCATACTGGGGGCTGTGTGATGGGAGGAAGAAGAGGCTGATGCATGTCTAAGATTTCAGAAGAAAAAATTCAAGGACATGCTCAATGCCCTTGTTACCTACTTTTCTCTGAGCAGGAAAAGAGGTTCTCTTTTGACTGAGGAATGGCAGTGTCAGGGTCCCATGGGCCTACTCACCTCAGGCAGATGGAGAAGAGAAGCAGGGAAGGAAACATGAGCAAGGAAAACAGCAAGGGCCAATAGGAGGTGCTCATTACCCCAGAGCTCTAAACCGCCAGAGCTCTCGCTGGCAGGCTGGGGTGGGGTGTGTCAAAGCCTCAGGGGAAAAGAAATGTTAAGTCCTCAAAGAAATTGGAATAAGACTTCAGCAATGACTGGTGATGCTTCACGAATGGTGAGAAAGGAAGGCTTGACTAAAAATTTGGTTCTAGAAATATGTTTTTCATCCCAGTGTTTTTTTTGTAAAATTGTTTTATTTTACTTTTTAAAGTAGGATCCGCATCCAGCATGGAGCCCAACGTGGGGCTTGAATTCATGACCCTGAGATCAAGACCTGAGCTGAGATCAAGAGTTGGACACTGAACAAACTGAGCTACCCAGGTGCCCCCAGAATCTTTGGTTTTAAAAAGGAACCCAGAGTTTTGGGAAGAGCTTCAAACTGAATGGAAAGTATGGAAACTAAAGTCTCTCAGAGATGCTGCTTTAGGGAGACCTGTCAAGGCAGCAAGCAGAGCTCCTGCTCAGGTCCTGTTGCCCAGAATGAGAGGAGTGGGGTCCCAGAGGAGCAGGCCTGTCCTCTCTTCCTAATGCCTGGGGGAAGGAGGGAGGCCTGGGAGCTGGAGAGCTGGTTCACTAAGGAGTTGGAATTGACTTTCTGGGCCAAGTGGTGTCCTGAGTAAGGAAGTACAACTTACACACAAAGGTTAACTGTGTGCAACATGAACAGGTACGTTCCCACAGCCACTGGGAAGGGGCTGGGAACAGAATCTGGAGGCCCAGAGGTTGTAAGGAGCACAAAGCAGGGGCCACAGAAACAGGTGAGATTTGACAAAGGCAGGAAAGGTGGTTGTGGATGTGTCACTGTGCTCCAGGAACCTGAAAGGTGGTGACAGAGAAGCTACTTACTTCCCTAGACTCAGACCTGTCACTACTGCCCAAGAATGGGCAGGAGGATGGTGATACAGGTAGGCCTGGCACAGGGGTCGCTGGTGAGAGAGACAACTCATGAGGACAGGGCCTCCTGGGCCACGAGCCATGTGAAATACCCAAGAGAGGCCCGTGTAGCGACTGGGCCAGGCATCACTAAGCCCCAGATCCAGAGGCCTGGGAGCTTCTAGTGCATGAATGCACGCCAGCACGTCGGCATACAAGACATCTGTGGGCATGAGCCTGTGAGGATGTAACGGCTATGCGTACAAATGTGTAGGTCATCCTCTGAGATTCAGAGGGTGTGCCTGAACCCACAAGAAGGCTCTCCAGACCCTCGTGTATGCATTTGGCCTGGTGAGATGGACAGGCATGAGGCCCACGTTGTTTAAATGTGGCCCAAGGCAAAGGAGAGAGGGTGTGTGGGGCCTCGTCTACAGTGAAGGACTGGGGGTTGGGAGGGGACAGAGGGGGCTCACCTGCGGGCAGGTGAGGGAGGCCGCAGCGGCACCAGCACAAAGCCCATGCTCTGCAGATACTGCACGTACTGCTGCAGGAAAGCCAGGCTCAGTTCCTTCAGCCAAGGCTCCTCACGGGCACCTGGTGGAGGCGCATCTGAGGATTCACAGCTTGCAGGGGCCTCCCGGCTCCCAGCCCCTGCCTCGGGGCGATGGCGCCGCTGTGGGGGTGGAGATCAGGAAGGCTCCAGCCGCTGGCACCCACATCACAGGGTGGAGGAATGGAAGGCACATGGTAAAGGGAGGTCCCACGGGAGAAACCCGGGAGTCTAGAGCCTCACCTGGCCCTCCAGGGGTCCGGAGGTCTCTGGGGGCCCATGCAGCCAGGCAGCTGGGTCGAAGAGCAGGGCCGTTGCGCAGTAATGCACCAGGCGGGATGACTGCTTTAGGGTCTCCAGCTCTGCGGCCTGGGGAGATGAGGCGGTGAGGACTGGGAGGGTAGCCAGGAAAGGGTCACGGGTGCTCACACAGGACACGGGCTTGGGACACTCACACTGATAGGCATGCTGGCTGGGGCGGAACGCTGCTGCCAGGTCACAAACAGGTTCTCCATCTTCATCTGGCGCTCCAGCTCTGGGGGTTGCAGGCATTAGTCATGGCCCCCAGGAGCTGGCACACCCCACCCCAGCCTCTCTCTCACACTCCATAGATGCCCCTGCCCAGCCCAGGACCTCACCCCTGCGCTCTGCCATCTTGATCTCCAGGAACTGCTGGCCGTGGTAGGTGACAGGATCAGGGGGTCTGGGCACAGGACCGAGTGAGGAGCTGGGGCGGGCAGCTGTGATATCCCTCAAGGCCTCATCGAAGGGGAACGTGTCCAGGGGAAGGGGGCCCCCACCCCGAGAGGATGCACTCAGCCGGCCCTGCTCGCGGCTCAGCGGTGGGCTTGCACTCCGGATGAGGGTCTCCGCTTCCATGGTTGGCAGGAGGAATGGGTTTGGCTCCTGAGTGGACGGAGTGCCACGATGGGTTCATGGCCGTTGCCTCCAGAGCCTTTCTCACATCCCCCCACTCCTCTGCCCACAGCCCGTCCCCTCTCCCCTGCTGCCACACTGGCACTTCCCAGAACTGATCCCTGCAGAACCAGAACTAGAGGGGGCGCCCAAGGCACGGGCACCTTTTCATCCCGCACCGGGAAGTCCAACTGGCCGTAATGATGGAAGAGCCCGAGCTTCTGGCTGAGGAGGCAGAAGGTGAGGTGGGCGCGCGAGTTCTGCCACTGTACGAGGCGGACGAGCGCTCGGCCTAGGGCTGCTCCCAGGTCCGGAGCCCAGTTGTAGGTCAGCAGCTGCAGCTGGGAGTCGGGGTCGGGGTCAGCGAGGTCACTGAACCGCCTCGCCCACCCAGCCCCTGGCCCCATGTATACCTTCTTGTCCACGACCTCCAGCAGCAAGAACCTCTGCCGGGGAGCGCTTCGCCCGGAGCTCCCGTCACCCCCTGGCTCAAAGCGCTGCACGGCTTTGGCAGCTACAGGGGAGAGCAGCTCGATAGGGGTCTGGAGGCAGAGTCCCTCGAGCCCACCCTGCCCCCGTGGGACTCGGAACTCACCCCCTCTAGGCCATGCCCTCACCCTGCTGGGTCGGTCTCCTCCACTGCAAGAAGTTCCTGCCCAGAAGCAGCAGATGCCGCTCGGCTGCCGGGCGTGGAGTCGGGCCCAGTTGTCCAAGGGAGCAAGGACTGAAAATCTCTGGTTCTGAACTCCTAGAAAGCAGACCATCTATGTGTGGCCCCATTCCCTGGCCACCACTGCCCAGGCCTAGCCCCTGCCCGTCCTAGCTCAGGCTCCATGAGACCCCCAAACTCACAAATGCTGCTCAAAGATGCGGACGTTGGTGTCTCCGGCCATTGAGGTGACCAGAGTAGTAAATTCAGAGAGGACAGATGGGAGGAGGAATCGGGACACCATGTGGGTGGAGCTCCTGGACACTGAGGCACAACCTGGAGCCAGGGCAGAGAAGTCAGGCTGGGGCCATAGGACGGGGACCAGGCCACGGGGGTGAGTGCGCGGGAGGGGGGCCTCACCGATCTGAACCATAAACTCCATCCAGCGCTGAGTCACACGAGCAAACACCGGCTGCAATGTCCCCACCTCACCCTCTTCTAGCTGTGTGGTCCGGCGTCTGAAGACACAGCAGGTGTAAGACCCTCGCCTCCACGTGTGACACGTGTGTGTTCACAGAAACCCCAAACCCACCTGTGACTTCACATCCTCCTCCACCCTGACGCACCACCACACAACACACCTTTGTCTCTGGGCTCCAGAATCTGGGCCTGGTGCCCGCTCAGTTCCACCTGGAGTCCGAACACTTTCTGTTTTGTGACGCCTCCGGCCCCGTGTGTCTTCTGGCCGGTCCAGGACAATGTCATCAGTTGTTTTGGGAGAACCCAAGTCCCCACATTCTGTTTTACTCTAGGGGCAAGGCAGTGAATGAGGAAGTGCTGTTGGGAAGGGTGATGGCGTGGAAGATGGGGGCATTGTGGAATGGTAAGGAGAGCCTAGGGGCTCAGAGGTGCCGGCCGCAGCCTTGGGCAGGCCACTTGGCTTTTCCGAGCCCCAGCACCTGCACTGGTAAGAGCCCTACTTCTGTGGGTGGCTGTGAGGGCCCCACGAGAGAAAGGGAAGTGAAGGCTTTTGCTAAGCTGGGCTCTCTTCATCCGAGAGAACCTGCCACACTCGGCAACCCCCCAAGGGACAGGCCATCTGGGGCAAGGTCTGCAGGGGAATGGAGGGGAGCCAGGAGGCAGGCAAGAAGGTAGACGCCAAGTCCACCACCTCTTCCCATCCCCTTGTTACCAGCATATCCCAGAAGCTACGTCGGCCAGCTTTGCTGGGGGGAGTCACAGGCTCGCCAGAGCCAGGGCCAGGGCCAGGCCCAGGAGGAAAGGTGCTAGCTCGGCCCGCAGGGCTCTTGGTTTCCAACGACCCGCTCCTGAGACTTCCTGTGGACGTCAGACATTACAGACTCCCGTCACTAACCATCAGTCCATGTGTCAGACAGCCTAGCCCCGAGACAGGTGAGAGTGACTTGCCACTTTGCTCCTTATCCCGCCTATCAGTGAATGGCAGCGTACACAACTGACAGCTACGTGTATGTATGAAGGAGCTTCCTGAGGAGGAACCTCTCTCTTGAAGTGGGTGACCAGCTGCATGTATGTACTTCTGCTGGCGTGTGGCTTTGCTGACGCAGAGAATAAAAGGATAACTGTGAGTGTGTACTTTGGAGAGAGCCTTTGCAATGCCTTCCCGAACCCCCATCCTTGGCAACCTCACCAGAGACGCTGTCTTGCCTGGGCCTGGGATGTTCTCCGGAGACCATGTACCTGGAGATGTGTCCTCTGTGCACAGTGAGGCTGGCAGCAGCCGCAGCTCCATGATGGCATCAGCCAGGGCTTGGCGGGCTGCTCCTCGGAGCTTCTCCTCCAGCTGCACGATACTGATGTTGCCCTTCTCCCACACATCCAGTCGGAGCCATGGGGCCCCATTCTGAGCTGGAACAAAGAATGGGTGTAACATGAGGGTGTCTCTGGCTCCCACCCAGAGTGTTAACTGAATACCCCCTCCACTGACCAGGCTGCCCCACCTGAAGAACTGTCCGACACGAATGGGCAGCGAGTGACCTGGGTCAGTTGCTCAAATTCCTCCTCCTGCAGTGGGTCAAGGGGCCCCGGAGAGGAAGGGGGCCATGATGCCAGTGAGATGGGGCTGCCCCCTTCATCCACGAAGGCTAGAGTGATGCAGGCGACCCCTGGGTAGAAATCCACAGGAAGACCCAGGTCTGAGACTTCTAGATGGCCCTGAGCTGCAAGGCTGGGAAAGGCCCTGTTGGCCATAAGGCAGGAAAAGGCTCTCCCACAGTCGGCAGGGGCCCAGGCTGGCGCCCTGCAGCATACCTTTGCCACCGGTGCCCTGCCCACCAGGCTTGTTATACAAGTAGATGTCCAAGTCAGGGAGGCCACCTTGCGGTGGGAGCGGGTGCTGGGGAGAGAAGCACCACAGAGCACTAAGCCCCAGTGGGGTAGACAGAAACCATCAGGGGTTGGTGTCCACTGTGGGGAGTGGCAGACAGGTATTCCTAGGAGCACAAGAAGACGCAAGCAGGCAATAAAGGTGTAGGAGGTGGAGGGAGGCATGGGTGTGTGTATACAGGTCCTTAGGCAGGGGGACACCACCTGTGGCACCCGCAGAGAACGGTCACACAAGTGAGGGGGGTGTGGGGGCATCGGGGCACGCAGTGTGAGAGGGATTGAAACCTCACCTGGAAGTGGTTCCGGCTGTTGCTGTCCGTGTACTTGGGAGAGTGCAGGAAGATGAGCAGGTTCTGGCGCAGGTACCAGGCCAGGGCAGGAAGCCAGGGCCTGCAGGAGACAGGGAGGGCCAGGTGCAGCACTTCTGAGGGGAGGCTTCCGGGGGGCTGGATGAACTGTAAGGAGTGTGAAGGAAGGGGGGGTCAGAGCTATATGGAGAGGGTGAAGCAGACACTGTCCCCGCACCCGAGCCTTGGAGGGAGGCTGAGGTTGGGAGAGAGCTGACCTCCACATCAGCGGGTGTCAGCTTGCAGTTCCGAACAAGCATGACAGTGATGACGTCCAGTGTGGCCTCGTCCAGGCGCCGACGCAGGACCCGTACTAGCTCATCTGTAATCTCAGGACCTTGACGCAGCCACAGAGTCACTGGCAGAGGATCCAGCAACCCCCAGACCAGCCCTTGACCCCCACACCTGAACAGTCCCCCACACACTGGAGGCAGCTGGCACCATGTTCTAGCTCTGCCAAGTTCTAGTTCACTATGTAACTGTGGACAGGGGAGTGTCACCTGTCAAAGCCTCAGTGTCCTCATCCATATGATGGGAATAATACCAACATCTACCTCATACGTAATGGTCTGAGCCCAAGGCCAAGTACACATTAAATCAGCCATAAGTATGAGTTGCAACATCCAGTTGCCTACTGGGTCCCTCGCGCTCACCATCTCCCAATCTGAACCCAGCACCTTCACCCCAAACCTGCCCTCGGTTTCCACCCACTGGAGCCACCATCCTCCCAGTCAGCCAGGCTAGACAGCTAGTGTCGGCTTTAATGGGTCCTCTCTCCAAGCTGCATTTCAATGAGCTGCAGCGCCTACCCTCTAAACATCACGGGGGTCTGTTCTGCCTGGTTCCTGCTTGAGGGGAAACAAGGAGCACAGCATGAGCTAGAGCGGGCAGGTGCCAGAAGTCTCAGGAGGATTCTGGAACCTCCTCTGGTTACTCCCCTGCCCCTTCCTCGTGGTGCTTACCTGCCTGTCCTACGCCGTGCACCAGCAGCTGGATATGCCTGTCCACTTGGCCCACAGGACGAGCAGCATCTGAACTGCGGCTAGAAGCCATGTCCAGGGGAGAACGAGGACCCTGCAGAGAAACGTGGGTCAGGGCCCGGCTCCAGGGGGCAAAGTATGAGGGGAGCACAGAGGCCTTGGGGGGTGGGGAGGGGGTGATACGTGCCGATGTTTCCTCAGAGTAGATGGGCTCCTGGCTTCGTGACAGAGCCAGGGAGGGGGGCAGCGTGTCACCCTCCCATGATCGCTCGCTGCACGACGTCTCCAGGAGCCTGGGAGAGAGTGGCACAGTCTTTGGACATACGTCCTCTGCCCCTATCCTTGACCCCTGCTTTACCCCCTCTTCCCAGGGCCCACCCACATACCGCAGGTAGTACACAGCCTTCGTAGCTCGTTCCTGATAGACAAACATGTTCTTCCGGTTCACCACAGAGAAGGCATTGAGCACGGAGCGCAGGGCCTGGATGGCTGTGGAGGGACAGGGGCTCAGGACGCCCCCTTCTCCAGATTCCCTCCCACTCTACCTGCCTTCTCTTGCCTGTCACACACCCCGAGAGACTCCCATGCTGGGACCCATTTTCAGGCGTGAATGGACGCGAATCACGGTTCCCCACACAACGTCACAGGAGAAATGGCCAGGGACAAACTGCATTGTGGCTGCTAGGTACCCTCGGGGTGCACAGCTCTCATCAGCAGCGTAATCTGGGGAGAAGGGAGACAGGGGGTTAGAAGCGGGACACAGCCTTCTGCCCTCGCTACTTCTCACTTATGAAACTGGTCTACTTGTCCTCACTCCTCAGGACTCCTTGGCCCGGTCTGTTACTCTGCAGGGGAAGGATGGCCATTCTGGGTAAGGCGGCAGAACCGTGCTCTTAGGAAGCCAGGTCACAGCACGAAGGCTCTCAGGGAGATGTGGAGAAGGAGCTAAGAAGAGGTGGCAGGTAAGGTAGACATGAGAAAATCCTTAAGATAATGTCGAGACGTTGCCTGTGTCATAATACATAACACACACCCCCAGCTATGTACTCACAGGGAGTGGCAATAGGACAGGAGAATAGGAGTTAGAACTGAGGATAGGAGTGCTGATACACACCTGCAGAGTCATGGAAAACACTGTGCGCCGGAGGACAGCTACCCCAAAGAACCCACAGGGTAGTAGGGCAGAAAGCAAGAGCCCAGGGACACAGTCCAGCACCCTGTCTGACCCTTTCCAGGTTGCCAGGTTGATGAGCCTCCTGATGGCAGAGGGGGCCACCTGGTTTCCCAGAGAAGCCACTGCTGGATGTGAGCAGCGTTTAGAGCGCACAGGGGGCTGCAGTTTGGAACAGAATGCTGGTTGTCCAGCAAAAACACGTGGACAGACTCTAATGAGGAAGGGCCATCTCAGGGCTCCGACCAGTCTCCCATCGCACGCTGCCAGAAGGCATTTGAAGCAAAGGTGTGTGGTTGTCCTAGCACATGCTCCATGTGCGGAAGACACCATCAAAACCCTGGGAAGCCTGCTAATTAGGGGAATGGTGCTTTGATATAGAGCACGTCTCAGGATGTGCTGAGAGACGCAGTGTCCGGAACTGTTAGGAACATTCACCTACAGACTTGGTGAGAATATTAAATACAGAAGTAGTCTGATTTTACTTTTAAACCGGATGGGAGAATTGCAAAGGAATGACATCATCATTTGGCTTTCCCCCCTGAGCTGGGGTGAGGGGTCATCAGGCGTAACAGAAGAGAGCAGGAGTGTCAAGACTTCATTAGCATCTTGAGTAGATTGTCAGGCTTCCTAACCATGACCAGAAGTCTCAGGAAGCCCAAAGGGATCCTGTGCCTGCCCGTCAGGAGGGACAGCCGATTGGAAGGCAAATCCTCCTACTGGAAGGGCAGCAGCAGCCCATGAGGGAGGCTTCTGGGTGGGGTCTCACCATCGGTAGGCAGCGGTGCCCGCTGACGGGAGTGGAAGGGGGTCTCGCTGCGCCACAGATCTTCTTCGCTCTCGGCCACCAGAAGAGAGTTACATACGTGACTGTCATGGAGGTCCTGCAGAAGCAGCCGCTGGGAGGAGGAGCCAAGTATCAGGGAACTGAAACATTCCTCAATTCCTCATACATTGGTGGCAGTGGTCAGGGGTGATCAGAGGCCAGAGAGGATGCCCATTATCTTGGGGAGGGGGCGGGGTCAGCGATCAAGAGAGTATCAGTAATCACTGGGGAATCAGAGATGTGTCCCACAGTCACTGGGCTCAGGGCTCTGAACCCCAGGTTATGAACACTCGTCCCTCCTCTTTGCCAGAATCTGTTACCCAGCCTTCAGGCCTCAGTTTAAAAATTCAACTTTCCCCCTGACACTGCAGATCAGACCCCGTCATTTGCTCTTGCAGCAAGCAGTCTCTACTTTTCCTTTGTATGATTCTTCACAATTGTAATGGAAATAATTTGTGTAATTTAGTTGTTCAATGTCTATCTCCCCCATGCGACATAACCTCCCAGAGAGTCAGGGTTTCCCTGTCTTGTTCACCATTATATCCCTAATGCTAGCACGGCGCCACAAGATGGAACAGCTAGCTCTAGTCAGGGTCTGGGAGAGTAACCTGCCTTACTGGGCGAGGGGAGGGAGCATTCCCCAGCTTGTAGAGCCCAGGGAGTAACAGTATCTCAGTAGGAAATGTCCAAGGCAGATTAAGAGCCTCTGAAGGTCAAGTCCTGGAAACTCCTGCCTCATCTGAGCAGTGTCCCATGCCAGAAAGCCCTGTCCCCAGGGACACCTGGGTGGCTCAGTGGTTGAGCATCTGCCTTTGGCTCTTGTCGTGATCCTGGGGTCCTGGGATCAAGTCCCACTGCAAGAAGCCTGCTTTTCCCTCTGCCTGTGTCTCTGCCTTTTTCTCTATGTCTCTCATGAATAAATAAAATCTTTAAAAAAGAAAGCTCTGTCCCTAGCTATCCCTTACCTGGTTGACCTCCCTGCAGATCTCCCCAACTTGTCTCACCAGGAGCTGCTGCAGGTGACGGCACTCAGTGCCTGGACCCCCATCCTCCCGAATCAGGCTCCTATAGGGGAGGGATGGATCAGACACAGTTGTTGTTGTTGGTGGGGTCTTGAGAGCCAGGGCCAAGAGAAACCATGAAAAGGGAGTAGGATTGGCCAAAGGGAAGCAAACATGGTGGGAAATGGGAAAAGCAGAACTCTCCGTAGCAATTATAGAAACACAGATCCCATGCTTGCTTTATCAGCTTCCTCATGGGCAGCATGCTGAAGCTTCCTTCACGTAGCTCATCTGCTGTCCATTCTCAGATCTTGAGCAGAACGGTGGTCTTCCCTTCTCAAACCCACCCCATCCCAAGATGGGAGTCATATTTAAAGAGGCTCTGCTGGGCAGCCTGGGTGGCTCAGTGGTTTAGTGCTGACTTTGACCCAGGCTATGATCCTGGAGACCCAGGATCGAGGCCCACGTGGGGCTCCCTGCATGGAGCCTGCTTCTCCCTCTGCCTGTGTCTCTGCCTCTCTGTGTCTCTTATGAATAAATAAATAAAACATTTAAAAATAAAATAAAATAAAGAGGCTCTGCTGGGAATCCTGGCTCTGCCCTTTCCTGTGACCTTGGGCAAGTACTGAACTTACCTGTGCTTGAGTATCCTCCCCCTGCCATAAGGAGAGTAATACTGTCTAGCACTGCTGCATAGATGAAAGGAGCTGATCCAGGTGGAGCACTCAGCACAGTGTCTGCCACACAGTAAGCACTTGTTAAGTATCACCTGTTATTCCCATGCCAACCTCTGAAGCTGCTCTGAACTGCAGCAGCTCTTAATGCCTGGCCAGGATCCAAAATCCTACCAGCTTTTAATTCCACTAGGAAAGCAGAGAGTGACCTGCTTTGCTGCAGGCTGCGGGAAGTAGTCAGGACCACCCAGCCCCAGAATGCAGTCAGACCCCTGCCCAAAGCCTAGTCCCAAGTCTTACTTTTGAACAACCCTGGAGAGGAGTGTTGTGGGACCAGGGAAAAGCAGCAGACATCAGAGTCAGGTGCAGGGCGCTACTTACCGTGCATGAGCATATACTTCTACGCGGTCCTGCAGTACCCGAACGATGAGCCAGAAGTCAGGCAGGCAGGGCCCAGGGAGGCCTGAGAGTGAAGGCTGGGGAGGTGCTGGCCCAGGCGAGGTCCGCAACGTGAAGGGAGCCTTCTCCCCCAGGGTCTCATTGGGACCCTCACTGTCTGAGCCACTGCTGCCACCATCGTAACCTGTGTCAAACGTGCTTAAGTTCAGTCCCATCCTTTGGCTCATCTGATCCTGTGAGCATCATCAGGTTTGCTGGACCTGGCCCCTTCACGTCAGTCCATTCTGAGGCCCCCTGCCTGGTCCTGCCGCACAGCCCTGAGTCTGCCTCCCATCAGCCTAGAGGCCTCCCCCATTGTCCCAGCTTACCTAGGTGGTCAGAGTCCACACTGCCCTGACTGGACATAAGGCTCAGCCCCCGGCTGGGCCCAGGCTGGCTCCCTGGGAAGAGAAGGGAAAGGCCTGGAACCTCTATTGATCTGGCTTAGGACCGCCCTCTGAAGATGGAAGCAGGGCCAGGGACCTACAAGTCCCTGGTCCTAGCCCCCAGACTTTTTACCTGAGTCCTCTCTTACCTCCCTGTGGCAGGCTGAGGAGGGGGGTGCCCTCAGAACCCTCTGGGGAGCCAGGGGCTTGGGGGCTGGCTGTCAGGGCCTGAGGGGCAGAAAGTTAGAAGTGAATATGGGCTCCACACACCTACCTCCACCCCCTCCATTCCCAAGGCATCCCGGGAAAGGCTCACCTCCCCTTCGATGCCTTCAGCCCTGTCCTCATGGCTGTGCCAAGCCCAGGCAGTCGAAGGGGGCTCCCTTTGGGACCCACCTGGCTGTTGGCCAACTGCTACAAAGAAGAAGCCACTTTCGGGATCCTCAAGAAGAACATGGCCAGGGAGGTGAAGGCGGCGGAACTCCTGGGGAGCAGGAGCCAAGGTCACAGTTTAGGCAAGAGCAGCCCTCCCTGTATGTGGCACCCCACACTTCCTCATCAGACCCTCAAAACTACCTGGTGAAGCAGACTCTGGCACCCCCATTACTGAGGTGTGCAAAGGTTCAGTGGCTTGCCTAAAATTTAACAGACATAGTGGCAAGGAGGGGAGCAGGGTCTCTTCCCACTGAGTTGGGCTACCAGGCACGGGGTGAGGGACAATGTGGTGAGGCGGCCGTCCAGAGCGTAATGCTATGGAATCAAACCAGGACTTCTATGTTATCTGAAGTCCAGGGAAGAACGGGCTCCAGGATGACCAGGGGGGTTTCTGAGGGCAGCATACCTCCTTGAATTGTGTAAGGGAACGTTCTGGTCCAAACACAAAACTCAGTGGTAGGGTTTGGCGAAGGCAGGTAGAGCGTCCAGGAGAGCTATGGATGTGGGCAGCTGCACGGTGCAGAGTAGGGCCCTGGGGGATGCCCCCTCTTCGGAGGGCTCCCACCATCTCATCCTCCAGCAACCAGCGGATCTACAGTCAGAGAATAATCCGGCAAGTGGTGAAGGGCACCTTCCTTGCCAGTTGGGGCATCCCCTCACTTGCAGACCAAAAGACACTTTGCCTCACAGATTGAGGGCGGCCTTACTTTGATCTCAGAATAAAGGAGCCCCTTAACCTTACTCACATGATGGAAAGGGTATCAGTTACAGTGTTGAGGGGTCGCCACTTAGGTTGGAGGAGGGAAGGCCCTCACCTCACTCATGGTGGTCTCAATAGCCAGTCTGTGGGGTGTGGCCAAATTGGACAGTCCAGGGTGCCTAAGTGGAAGAAAAGTTTAGATGTTGGTTTCCAAAAAACAAAACTGACAGGGAGCAAGGAACCCTGAGAGACAGAAAGGAAAGTACCTATCTTCTTCTGGGGGTGGCAGTGGAGGTCCTAGGCCATCATCCGACCTTAAAGATGATGGCTGCCCTGGAGATCGTGGGAATGAAGCACTGCTTTCAGAGGTGGATCTGAATAGGGTGGGAGCAAAGGTCAAAGAGCAGCAGCTACTCTCTTCCTAGGGCCTCTTCAGAACTCCTTTCTTGGAATCCTCAAGGGGTCCTGAGTCCCCAAGTGTCTCTAGATTCTTTAATGGGCCCCTACCCCCATCAAGGCCCTAGATCCCCCCACCAAACTTGCTGCCACACCTGTGGTGCTGAGGGTCCGAGGTCGGGGGAAGCTCCACTTCCAGAGGCAAGGTCAACACGAAGACGTCCAGGGTAACACTGAGGTCCCTCAGGGGCACTCGGCCTCCAAGGGGGGGGCCCTCCAGACTGGAAAGCACCTGGCCTGGGAGAGGGGAAAAGTCAAGAGGGCTGCCGGAGCCCAGGGACAGGCACAGACTTCAAGTCCTCAGCGCTCATGAGTTACAGCCATGGGCTCTCCCCCTCCCCCCACCCCCACCCCTGGCAGGCAGGCAGGCTGTCCTGGCACCTGGGGCCCTCCCTTGGGTACCCTGGACTCACCCAGGCAGGTGGGCAGGCTGCACACGGGTACTGAGCTGTGCTGCCCATGCAGCCGCACAGAGCACGTGAGGTGTAGGAAGAGAGGCGGCAGGTCACGCACCAGGCTCTCAGGCCCCGTCGGTGAGTCGCCCCCCAGTATACTGAAGGAGTCTTCATCAGGGTTCACAGTGTCTGCATCTGACAGTGAGGCGGAGTCGAGCCCCGCGGGCCCCAGGTCTGCCTCACGGCTCTCTCGGTACTCTACTTCCAGCTCTGGGTCACTCTCAGTGACCACGCAGCAGGCTGACGTGTCTCCTAGACAAGGAGCATGTCATGTGGTGGCTGGGAGAGGCTGGCGGTGGAGGGCCCCGAAGCAGCTTCTCTGGCCTGAAGCAGCCTTCCCACCTCTACCCACTTGCCCACACACCTTCTTCTCCTAAGAGTTCAGGCTCTGAAAACTCCAGATCACTGACTTTTCTGTCTACTATGTCCCGGGGGCCCTCATCCTGAGCAAAAGAAAGAGAGAGCTTTATCTGAGGCAGGACAAGAGTCACATCCAGGCCTCAGGGAGCCAAGAGTCAAGAGGATCTAGACTCAGGGGGCTCAGTGAGGCTATGGCTCAGGGGGTACAAGGGAGGAAGGGAGGAAGGGAGGAAGGGAAGAAGCCACTCGCCTCTCGCCGGCTGGATGGAGGGCAATAGAAGAAGTAGTGCGGATTGGAGGGCACCGTGCGGAAGTGGAGACCACTGATCTCCAGGAACTTCTCCTGTTTGGGAGTTATTATGTCAGCCGGCCCTTGGCAGGACACTGCCCCCTACCCTAGAGTAGACGCCTACACAGCCCCCCCACCCCCACCCCTCCTCTGCCCTCAGCAAGAGGCACCCTGCACAGGCAGGCTTCTACCCTCCTCTGCCCTCAGCAAGCGTCCCACCTGGATGAGGCTATGAAGGGCATCATGGGCCTCTCCTCTGAGCTGGCAAACGTCTGTCAGGGAGATCTCCAGGCTAGGGTCTGGGTTGCCAGGGACACGGCTGCTCTGAGACTCAGGCTCGCTGAGGTCCTCGGTCTCTATGCTGAGAAGGCAGGATGGGGGTGAGGGGTGTCGTCGAGGCATTAAGGACCGCCAAGTCCTGGAGGAGCCTGCTTCCCTACTGGGAGTGGCACACACCCATCTTTGGCTCTAGCAAGGGTGCCTGGCACAACGGCACGGGTGGTGCGAGGGGCAAGGGGAACCGACCCACCCATTTTGGCTCGAACCCCCACGTTTCTTAACGACCAGACATTTCTGTGACATGAAGCAATGAGTAAGGAGGACTCCCAGTTTTCTGACTTGGGCTGCTGGGTGGAGGGTGATCTCATTCACCCATGGGAGAACACAGATAGAGAAGTTAGTTTTGGTGAGAAGAAAATGCATGGATTTTAGGGCATGAAAGGTGGGGGGTGCGTCTAGAGCTCTAGATGGGGAAAAGGGCTGGAGTTCGGGGCCTGGGCATCGTCAGCACACTCCTCCCTCCGCTTCTTCTGCTTCCTCGAGGCTAATACACTGCGGGGCCAGACACACAGATGTCTGCTCACTTGCCTTTCTCCCTCCCTCCATCAGGGTCCTGCTGGACCTCTTAGGTGAGCCAGGGACTCAGCAGTGAGGGACATGCTCTCGGGAAATGCACAAGTGGTTCTAGGGGTTACTACTATTGCACAAATGTCCTCAGAACAAGCTTCCTACTTTCACTGATGGCAGCTGGCAACTCTACATACCTCTCACCCAGCTCAACACTCCAGGCCAGAACAGAAGACAGAGACTATAGGTGGGAGAAAGAAGTCTGGGAAGCAGCAAGAAGCTGGCGACAAAGCAACTGCCTCCGTGGTGTGTGGGCACCACCTTGCACAGCCCTCACCCTGGCTCAGAAGCTCTCTTTCCAGGGACTTTGTGCAGCCTCACACACCACTCAAGGCCAATCCTAACCTGGACTCGGAAGCCAGGATGGCTCGTTCTCGAGGCTCAGGGGCCTCCTCGATGCTGCTGCTGAAGGGCCCAGGGCTGAGAGGCCCAGGGCTTGGGGGTGCCTGGGGCAGACTCCGAGTGTGGCCACACAGTGCAAGCAGGAAAGGGGTGATGTCTACTTCTTGCAGCAGCTCTTCACAGGCATCGACTGCTATCAGCAAGTCCTGTGAGCTGACGCTCTGTGCTTGCTGCAAACTCCGGAAGAGCCCTGAGAAAGTGGAAGGGGCCATGACAGTTGAGCTCTGGCATGGCCTCTCCAGTGCCCATGCCCATAATCCCGAGAAGCCTCGCTCCTCCCTGATGCTCTCTCGCATGGCCTCCTGCTCACCACGGACATAGCATCGCTGTGCGTGCTCCTGCAGCAAGGCACAATGGTTGGCTGCCTCCTTGTACCTGGGCTCCATCCAGACTGAGGATGGGGAGGGCTGGTCGAGGAACGGAGTCCTAGCAATAGGAGGGAGGCGCAAGCTTGGCCAACTCTCCTAAAGGACATCTCAGACTCCCCATCCACCCACGCTCCCATGGACTGTCCATATATCTCTACTCAATATATTCATGGCCCAGCAAGTTCAACTGATTTGCTGAAGGAAGCTAAGCCAGGAGTAGGCAGGACATGGACTGAGTCCTTGCCTTGATCATCAGCCTGTCCATACCCATGAGTCTGTTCATGAGCCTTGGCTGGGGGCCGTGGCTGGGGGAGGACCGAGGTCAACACCGAGGTTACTCACCGAAAGATGAGGTCTCGGGGTGCCTGAGGGGGCTGCAGGCCAACCATTTGCTCCCTCAGCGCTTCTAGGGCACAGCTATAGATGTAAACAGGACACCGGGTCCGGGGGCCATCGGCACCCTCTGTCTGTGGAGCCTGACGCCCAGCATAAGCCTGTAAGTCCCGACGGAAAGGTGGGCTTAGGTCCCCTGGGTCCTGGGCGGTGTCTGTGGGAAGAGATGTCACATGGTCTCCAAGCTTTCTCTTTGCTCCCATTCCTGCTCCTGATTAACTGACCAAAGAGGGAGCAGCCTTACCGCCGGCTGGCGTAACACTGAGCATGGGGACCTGGGCCTTTGGAGCCCTCATCCCAGGTCCTCCCAGATCTTTCGGGCTGGCGGCCCCACTCCAATCCCCGAACTTCAGCTTTGTCTCCTCTTGAGAGGGTCCCTCCAGGCCATAGGCAGCCAGATGTTGGACGTCTGAAGAAGAGAAGAGAGATAGAAGTCAGAGCTGCCTGGTGGGCCAGTGAGGGTGCCCAGGGGTTTGTATCTGGGGCTGGTGATGAAGGTAAGCAGGTGGTACCTGGGAAAGTAGCTGGAAGGAAAGTCAGAAACACATGCTGGGGAGTCACAAGCCTTGCATAGCAGCGCCACTGTGGGGGCTGGGCAGAGATGAGAGGACTGAGAGTCTCAGGAGGGCCTCCAGCCTGTAAGAGAGAAACAGAGTGATCTGCAAGGGACCACCCAACCCCTGCTCCCTTCCTCTACCCTGGAGTGCTGCCCTCGGTACAGCTTGTGAGATCCAGGACAAAGGGGAGTGATAGTATCCTGTCGCTGGCAGGAGGCGCTTAGTATCCTCGGCGATACAAAATTGGGGCATGAATACGTGCTAACAGAAGGAGGTCAGTGGGAAAACCGGCTCAAGGAGACAAGTCAGTGCTGACCAGGGGAGGAAGTGCTGAGTCTCCAGTGGCTTGGGTGCTGCTGACTGCTTGATCATTTAGGATCCCGTGGCCCCCTGCCGGTGGCTCCTCTGGACCTACAATAGGGGTAGAGGTGGGTGGATGAGGGCAAGGCTAGCAGAGGCAGGGCACTGAGGTGAAGAGACAGGGAGGCCCAAACCCAAAGACAGAACTCCCCCACCCCTCATGGGGTGGGGCAAAGGGGGCTGGGCCAGAGTGTGCTCTTTAGGAAAGAGGTGAGAGCTCACCTGGACCGTGGCAGGTCCGTCGTAGCACCTCACTCAAGAAGGTGGCTTGCTCAGCCGTGGTCAGCGAGATCTCCCGGTCACTCAGCTCCTGCCCCAGGCAGCTGTGCAGCAGGCACAGCACCATGTCGTTGGCGGGACAGGGCCCCTCGGCGAGAGGGACGCCCTCTGGCTCTGCCCGACACACACTCCACTCAGCACCAAGAGCCTCCTGTGGCCTAGCACCCTGGCTCAGCCCTGACCACGGCAGCCCTCAGGTGGCCTCCAAGCCTCCTCCTGCCCCAGCACTCATCTGCTTGTTTGCAGACTCATCTGCTCTCTATCATTCCCATGCCCGCTGGCCCTCTAGGTGTGGGTCAGTAAGTACGAAGTTCACCCACCTCTGGAAAGCAGAAGGAAGAACATCTGGAGCTGTTGACACTGAGGCAACAGTCCCATTAAGTCAAAATGGAAAGGGATCTCGTGGACACAGGTATCTCCTCCCTGTTCCAATCCTGAGGAAGATAAGACCCATGATGAGACCCAGATGCCCCAACTAGGGCTGCCGCCCACCCCCTATGCCATGGTCCACCCCAGGGGTCCCTTCCCCACTGACCATCAGAGACCCTTGGCTCTGGGGGCAGAGGACTCCATTCCTTGCTCTGGCACAGCTGTATCAGGTATTCGAAGCTCAGCATGGAGCCTATGCAGGCTGCATCCCGAGGGTGGAGCTGGGGCACAAACAGCAGAGGTCAGGGGTCAGCCTGTCCTAGGCCACAGTATTCTGGGGTCCAGCTCTCAAGGAAGCCCACACGGTCACAGACAGGCAGACCACAGAGACTCAGAGGGGTCAGGAAGGCCGCGGGTTGTGGTACTCTAGAGGGGACGGCACCTCACCCGCTAAGGCGTGGGGGTACTTCGAGGCCACTCACAGCTCGAGGGATCTCAGAGTAGGTCAGGTCCTGGAGGTGCTTCCAGCTCTCGGGGCCGGGTCCCACCCGCCCATACTGAGGCTCCACCCACACCTCGGTGACCAGGTTGAGCTCTGAGTCTCCTTCCAGGGCCTCCACCTCCACATCATTGTCATCATCTGTTGAGAAGCTACAGGAGGAGGAGGCCTGAGCCTGGCAGGGAGGAGAGTCTGATCCACAACCAATGGCAGGGGGTCAGCCCATGGAGGGGGCACAGGACAAACATAATTCCCATGTGACTTTCCGGACAGGCATCTGCCTGACGAAGCACCCCTACCCCGACTCTCTAACAGCCCAGAGACAGAACTCCAGGGGCAGTAGGAGAAGTGGGAATATGGAGATAGGCAGCTCCCAGAGAGAGTCTGGGTCTCACCTGTCCTTGGTGGACGTAGAGTGTGGGGGGAAGAGGATGTACTGCACAACGCATGTGTGCCTCTCTTCACCTGCAGCCTGCCCCAGGGGCTCACTCTGAGGGCAAAACGGGAGATGGTGGGCAAACCTCGGCCAAGTCAGAGATCTAGCCTGGCCCAGCTCTAGCCCCCAGAACCCTAGCCCCTGTCACATTGTCCTGGGATGGGCCTCAGTCTTCAGGTCCTCTGGTCACAGGGTCCCCATGAGGCCAAGTTTATAGCAGTCCTGACACAGCTCGGAGGCAAGTGTCCCTCTGATGATGGACCCTAGTGGGGAAGTGTCATGAGGGATGGCACATACCTGAATTGGAAGCTCCAGGACCATGTTGATGATTCCTTCCCCACTGCAGGCGAAGTGGAAGCCTTCAGAGAGTCGGACTCTAAAGCCCCATAAAGGTGGGGGTGGGGAGAGGATAAGACCGGGGAAAGACACTCAGAGTCTATCCTACTGCCCCCCATCCCCGTATGTGGCCACTTCTGGCAGCCACCCAGGCAGACCTGTCTGCTGGTAGCCCTCCTCAGATCATGGGTGCCTTGAGAACAACAAATTCTAGTTGCACAGGCCGACTGTGGGGTGTGGGAGTGAAGGCAGGGCAGGGCAGGGGCTCTGAGCTAAATATTGTGTGTAACGGCGATAGCATAGGGGCTGAGAGAGGGCAGGGTCTCACTTCACTTTCTGTCTGTGGTTCAACCCAGAATCTACACTTGCTCTCTCCTCATCCCGAGCTGCCCGGTCATGCTGAGGTGACGTACTCAGTGAGGATGGACAGAAGCTGTGCAATGGCACTGAGTGGCAGTGCGGGGGCCAGGCCTGATGGGACGCTCCAGAGCCAGCGCTGATGGTAGAGGTAGCGGGACAGAGATGCTAGGCTGGAAGAGGCTGAGCGGCCGGACACCAACGGCAGTGGCCCCGGTGGCTCCAGTGTCAGTAAGAAGGGCGCCCGGTAGTCCAAGGGTAGCTTCTCATACCTGGGCAACAGAGGCCACACCTCGACCTCCACTCAAGACCCAGCTGAGTCCCAGCCCTCCTATACGGTCCAGCCTCTACACCAACCTGATGAGTAGCTTGTCGAGGGGCTTATGCAGGACCACAAGGCAGGGCCGGTCAGATAGGGCCTGCTGCGGGCCCAGCATGGGGGGGGACTTGGAGGGAGAGCTGCCCCCACCAATGCCCCCCAGCCCTTTTCGTTTGACCTTGGGTGTTGGCTCCTTGCTTTGTACCCGGTGAGGGAAACGCAGCCGAAGGATCTCTTCCCGTAAGCCAGACACAATCTGGAGGAGAAAAGTGATCAGATCCTCTTAACCCTGTCTCCTATAGGTCTGGGAGAAGGGGCCCCCAGACAAAGTGGGAGAGCCCTCTACTCTAAGCCTTTCTTGGTCTGGGGTCTCCCATCTCTACTGGCCCTGGCCCTGTATGAGTTGAGGAGAAAGACTGAGTCTACCCTCCAGGGCTCCTGGGTCTGGGAGGCAGTCAGGGCTCAGCTCACCTTGTGTCGGGCCTGGGCTGGTGTGCCGATGGGAAAACCCAGGCGAAGGACCATGCACGGGGCCTTGGAAATGATGCGGACCATGTAGAAGGAAGAGGGTGGCTGGTCTGGGGCACTAGGGAGAAATGGGGGTCAGTGAGCAGACTCTAGACTGCGAGTCAGCGGGTTGAGGAGAGGGAGTGGTGAGGTCTGGGGCTAGAGGAAGAGGCATGGGGTGTGGTGACGGGGGTGGGGGGGGAGCGAGGGGACATGACTTTGCCCACCTGGAGAGCAGCTTCACATATGAGTAGCCCTCAACCAGCACGAAGCTGCTCCAGTCCCGAAGCAGAGAGGTCAGCGAGGAGTGTGAGATCCTGCATTGCACGGTGCTGTAGCGCCCATTACTGCCGGGGGTGTGCAAGTGCTTGGGGATCGGTCTGCAAGACGGGTGCATGCCTAGGTCAGATCTTGTAGGCTTGGGGGCAAAGAACAGACTGCTCCCTGTCTCTTCCAGGTCCTGTCTGAGGAGGTGGGGGTGGGTAACCCAGAAGGCTAGGGAAGGGTTATAGTTTATCCTTGGCTGAAGGTGGGTAAGAGTTCATCAGTTGCTCCCCTTCCCCATCACTCCTTGTCCACTCGGCCTGCAGAGGGTACCCACGTGTCGTGCTCCAGGATTAGCACCAGGCGATGCATGTGCAGCCAGCGCTGCCATGAGTTGGCATCCATGGACAGCACTGGCTTCCAGTAGGCTGCAAACTGGGCGTGGGATGAGTCGGACCCACTGTGCTGAAGGGAGAGCACCTGGGGACAGGAAGGACCGCCCTATAGGAGCATTCACAGAAAAACATGGCACAAGAGCCACACAGCAAACAGGACTATGGGGTCCAGGGCTCAGAGAGGGCAATGGTTTATGGCTAAAGGAACTCAGAGCCCAGCCTGGGAGAGAAGCAAAACACAGAGGCCTCTAGGATGAAGGTCAGATTGGGATGAGCCCAGAGACAGATTGTGTAGCCCTTTAGAGCTAAATTCAGACCAAGGATGCGGCTTGCCACATCTCCATCACTGACTGAAGAGGAAAGCGGTTGAGTGATGGCAGGAATTCAGGGTGAGGCGGCTTCATGCCAGCATAAGCCCCCACCTGGCAGCATGAGGCCGACGTCTGTGGCCGAGTGTGAAATTACTAGCACAAAGGAAGCTACGGTCTTTGCAAAATACACAGTCCACGGTAGTTGGTGCTGGTGAGAAATGGGTGAAGATGCCAGGGGAGGCCAGAATACACCATGTGGAGAAGGGGCTCACGGGCATCTAGATGTTCTCCAAGTCTTTACCTCGGACCCCCGCGGTCTGCTGAGGACAGCCTCTCTCTATAGATCTTTCTCTGCCAGGAACTTGGAAGGAGGGAGGAGAATGCTCTCAAGGCTAAAGCTTAGGATTCTGGTTTAAGTGCCTCAGACTTGAGAGGGAAAGAAAAAGAAGGTGGCTCTGGGCTCTAGAAGCTGTGCCAATCCAAGTCTGGGTGGGCATGGCATTAATGGGGATAATGAGCATCAGAGCCACTTACCGGGGTGGTGGAGCCAGGAGGGATATAGAAGAGTGGCACTCCACTCTTGGTGCTATCAGGAAGCGTGAAATGTTCTGGGACTGAAGAGAAGGACTGAAGGTGGGCTAGCATCTGGTCCGTCTGGTTAATGCTGCAGAATAAGGGCCAACCCTGAGCCACACCTGACTCCGGTGGGCATAGAGGAAGGGAGCTTCAGGAGGACGGGTGACCCTGGACACAAGCCTGGTGCTCAGGGGGACTCTCACCAGCTCCCAGTTCCACACCTCTGTCCCTCCACACAACAAACGGGGCATCACTCACTGAGTGGTGACCTCATTCACCTCTGCAGTGTGTTCCAGAACCGTCGGATAACGTGGGTACGATACAGTGAGCGAATGGGTTGCCTTAGTGCGCAGGACACATCATGCAGAATGTCATAGCCACCTTCCATTGTCACTTCCACCCTTGTTCCTCGAGGGCCCTCAGGCTCCAGGGGCCAGGGTGCCACAGCCACATATTCAATGCGCATGTTGTGTTTCCATAACAGCACGAGCTTTACCTCCAGCTGAGACCCTCCTATGGGGGAAGTGGGAGGCCAGTTAGGGGAAGAAGATGCAGGACTCCAGCCGGGGACCAAGTTCTACCCGAAACCCCCACCCACCTCCTGGAACTCTAGCTTAACTAAAGGTTCCAAGCATGGTTCCAGAGATTTCAGGCCTAGAGCCTGCCAACTGCCAAACTACAAATGGGAGTTTGCAGGAGTGATGCAAGAACAGAGCCAAATTCAGGACACCACACCACCCTCATTTGACTCACCTCTGGCAAAGGAGAGGGAACCGGGAAGCTAAATCCTAAGAGAACTAAGTCCTGAAGGCAGATCATAACCCACTTGTCTCCAATGACAAGCATAATCTCCTGTGTGATCCCTAGGTGCCTGCCGCTCCGTCTGGCAGGTCTGAGACTTGCGTGACAAGGCAGGGCCTAGAGACCCTTTTACCTTTGGCCAGCGTGACCTCTCGGACACTGTATCCCTCTCGAAGCCGTACGGACACAGTGCTGACCAAGTCAGCGGGCACCTCCTTCTCAGTGTGCTTTTTCCGGCGCAGAGCCAGGGCAGGGTTGCTGCTTGCGGACACCAGGTGCTCATTAAACAGGCGGTGCTGGGAGCCTAGAAGACCAGCAGGGTGGGAGAGGGGTGGGTGGCTATCAGAGAGCCACAGGGAGGGACTATGCGGCCATCCCTGGGGGGAGAGAGCCGAGCCAGAACAGTTGGCCCCAGGCCCATGCTCAGGGCCCCCAGGGCATTACCTCCGGGTCTGTGCTATGCACCCTGCCCCCCGCCCCTTGCCCCAGTCTGCCCCTCACCGCAGTAATACTCGGGGTTCAGGGCTTCCCCACTGCGCAGAAAGGAGTAGAGGAGAAATGCCCGGTGATAGACAGTCAGACCCGGGCTGCCTGGTTCCGGCTCAGGACACGTGGACAGGTAAGAGCCAAATGTGGCCATTGCAATGAACTTCATCAATTCCACGTTGGGCACGTGGCCAAAACTGCAGTCATAAGAGTAAACTCCTCCCACCTAGAGAAAATGAACAATTAGAGGCCTAGCTCCAAAAGAGGCAGCCAAGAAGGAAGTACAAAAAGAGTGGAAGAGACTAGGCTGGTGGCTGCTCCCACCCCCGGAGACCACAGAGCTGCAAGTGGGTCAATGTTCTCCCGGGACAGACTGCTGCTCTGCAGCTGTCCTTCCCTGGGCCCCTCTCTGAAGCCCATGCCATGTCGCTACACCCTTCTTTAGAACATCAAACACTAGACTGCATCACTCACTAAAGATTTTGAGAACTGCTTTTTGTTACTATTGGAGAGACTTCAATGTCTCTAACAAAGTGCTTCTCAAACTTTAGGATATATATAAAACGCCTGGAGATTTTGTTAAGATGCATTATGTGTGAGGTGGGCCCAAGATTTTCCATTTCTAACAAGCTCCCTGGTGATGCCAATGCTGCTGGTCCATGGACCATAATTTGAATACTAAGCCCGTAGATCAGTTTGCCAAAAGTTATGTGGCAAACTACACACAACCTTTGGGCCAAATCTAGCACATCATTTGTTTTTGTAAATAAAATTTTATTGGAACACAGCCATGCCCATTCATCTTGTCTGTGAGTGCTCTGATGCCACAAGAGCAGAGCTGAATAGTTGTGCCAACTGTATATAGGCCAACAAAGCTTAAAATATTTACTAGCTGGTCCTTCACAGAAAAACTTGAGTTGTTTCAATTCCTTGATCTCTCAGTTCCTGAATCCTCATCTCCAGGAACTCTCTGTATTCCACTGCCACCTGTTGCCTACATGCTGGCCCTTGGCTTTGTTTGGAACCACTTCATTTTTGCAATTTCAATTGCCACATCCTACTGATTACACACCATTGTATCCCTCTGGATTCTTTCCATTCTCCTTCTCCTGCTGCTCTTTGACCTCATTAAGACTGCAAGCTCTTGAACCTCTGCTCTCTAAGTCTATTCCTGGCCCTCTTGACCTCACTCTGCTTCGATCTCCAAACCCCAACGAGGATCACCACTTCTCTACTGGATCCCAAATGGGGAGAGGTACACATGTGACACCCAACCCAGCAAGTCCTTTGGGGCTGTCCTCAACACTTCTCCCCCACTCTGGCTGCCCCTCCTCACAGTACTCACCCTCACCTTTTCCTTCAGAGAGGGACCCGAGGCCCCTAAACGAATTTATCCCTATCATCGCTTTATCCTCCTTTCAAAGGAAGAAGTGCTACTCTCTAGCAAAGAGTAGCAGAGTTCCTTGATCTACTTCTTTGAGCCAGTGTTCTCTCGTCCACGGAAACACTTTACTCCATCAGGCTTCCTTTTTCTTTCCCTATTTTCAAACTCCGCTTCCTCCTGGATCCTTAGCAACATGCTTAAAGTCTCTAGCTTGGAAAACAAACCAGCAGAACAAAGCACCTGCCTCTTCCACCCTGCACTTCCGTCTGGCTTCCCTTCTCTCCTGCTCCCCACTCAATTGAAACAAGCCCAGTCCTCATGTCCACTTGTCTCTGCTTCCTTCTCTTCCATCCACTCTTCCACCCACTGCAATCCCTTCCCTTGCCATCTCTTTGCTGAAATGGCCTGGAAAAAATCCTCATGACCCCTTAATCATCAAATTCAAAGGGTATGTCTCATTCTTCATTTTACCTGATCTCTCTGCTGCATCTCACAGTTAACCGCTCCTTTCTTCCCCAAACTTGGACGAATCCCTGCTATCAGAATCCTCTGGTTCTTGTCTGATTACTTCCCTTCATTCTTTGCTGGGCCCCCTTCTTATGAAAGACCTTTAAACACTGGTATTCCCCAAGGCTCTTCAGGGGCCCTCCTCTCTGCCCAATTACCATCTGTAGGCTGACAAATCCTAACTCTCTCAACTCGTGCTGTCTCCTGAGTATCAGATCTGCATATCCAACTGCTAGCTGCTATGAATAGCAGCTGTCTATGACATAATTATGCACTCTGCTGAGCACTTTAAATGCAATTGTCTCACCCAACGAGGTAGGCACTGTTATAATCTTCATTTACAAATGAATCTGACCAAGAATCAAACGATGTGCCCAGTGTCCCACAGCTCATAAGTGGAGCCAGGATTCGGGCCAAGCATGCCTAACTCCAAAGGTGATGCTTTCAACTGCTATCCTGTTGACCCGCAGACACCTCAAATGCAACATGCACAAACCAGGGCTCATCATCTTGTCCTCACTCCACCTTAGTTGCTTCTTTTCCTATTTGCTCTGCCAGTCAGCTATCCAGTTACCACTGAGGTCACAAACTTGGAGACACCCTTGACCTCTCTTGCTCACCCCTCATACTCTGCTAATCATAAGTCATGTTGACCCTACCTCTCCATTTTCTCAATTCTATCCCCTGGTCTCTTAACCATTATTCCCCAGCCCTATTCCTCTCTCACCTTGAGCACTCCATTTAATAATCCCCCTGCCTCTGCTTCTGCCTTCATGCAGCAGCAAGAGTGACCTTTATAAAACATAAACGCAACTAGTGACTTTCCTTGTGCTTACCTGCATCACCCACAGAATTATCCTGAAGTTCTTAACATATCAGAACCAGCTTTTCATGTTCTGGTCAATGCCTACCCTCCAGCCTTGTTTCCCAGAGTGCTTTGCTTCCTACCCTTCCTATTCCATCAATCCAAATTGGCTGCATTATCCTATTCCTTCCTTTGCTCAAGCTAGTTTGAGTTGGGTTTTCCAATATTTGCAATCAAAACAGTGATAACTAACCTAATGGGGGAGATGAGGCTGGAAATGACCATGAGATTTCAAATTCAGCACTCTTATTATTACAACATGCTGTCTCCCCATACCCTAAGGATGAAGATGAGAGTCCTCTCCCACCACTGCCGCCTACCCTGTTCTAGACAACTATTCCCCCCATTAACACATATGTAACTATGTTATTGGCTTTCTGTAGGAAATCATCACCTGTAAGAAAGTAACCAGTCCCCGCCGCCCCCCCCAAAAAGAAAGTAACCAGCCATGTCCAACTTTGTGATATACCATACTTCCCTCTCCTCCTTCCTAGAAAGTCCTCACCTGCACAAAGGAACAAGCCACGGTGCCACTGCGAAGCTGGTTCAGCAACGTCTCACAGACGGCAACATCAGGGACACTGGTCACCCCATCTGTGATCACAATGATACCTGGAGCAGGAAACATTGGACAGACCTGGGGACACTGACCAGATCAAAGTCACAGGGGGGCATTCAACTGATGGGGCCCATAAGGTAAGGCCTTAGTGCCCACCAACCAGTATGTTTTATGATCCGCAAACACCCTTTCTTCTTCCTGTCCATCCTGCTTCTCCCTCCTGAGTGCTGGATCCTGGTGTCCTAAGTGATGTCCTTAGAGCTCTACTCCTTCCCACTAGGGTCCCAGATGGCTGTTAGAGCTGAGGGTACTTGAGAGACACACTTGTGCACATTGACCTTCCTCAAACAAGGAGACAGATCCTCTTCCCTGGGACCCACTGGTACCCGGGAACCTCAATCTGTACTGATAATGCCCCCTTCCTATACCCTCCTATTTCCCCAACCTCACCATCATTCCTTATACTGACCTGCGCTAGAGTTTGAAGGGAGCAACTGCAGTGCCAAGATGCCCTGACGAATCATACTGACCAGCCCCAAGTCAGCTGTCACCATGGAGACTCCCACCTTCCGGCCCGGGGGCTCCCCTGAGTCAGGGGACTGGTCCTCTGCCTGGCCCAAATCACAGAGGAGACCGAATTCAACAGATGGCACGACTGTCCCTTCCACAGCAACTCTGGAATCTACAGCCCCGCACTGCCTGGGCCAGACAGGCCTACCCTGTGAAGACCCCAACGCCCTGCTGTGCAGCTGAGTCCTGACTATGCTTGCTCGCCCAGGTGTGCTCAGATGCTGACCCGTAGATGGACAGGCAGCCTGACAATGCATGGTGCACCGGATTACAGGGGAGCAGGCTTCCCCACCTTTTGTCAATAAGACCCCTTTCCTGTAGTTTCCCATTGCTATTAGAAAATATTTTATACATCAGTCAAATTAAGTCTTCAGACATGTAGGACTTCAGATATGTGGGCTACTTCCAGGATACCCAAAGGAAAGAGCAAGTGCATTCAATTGAGTCCAAGCAGCTTTATCCCTGACTGTACAAAGTCCTAGAGAACAAAGCCACCCACAATCACCTTCTCAGATCCAGTGAAGGACATCTAGGCACAGGCAAACAGCTTTCACATTTTCCCCTGGCAAGAGTGCATGTCTTGGGGAACGTAGCTGACCCTTTCCCTCCTCTAGCAGGGAAGGAACCTGTTGTGTGCACTCACCAGCAATTCTATCCTTGGCTCACTCTGGCTCTTAGCCCCTTTTTCTGCCCTCTCTTCCCTCCATATTGGGGCTTATCCCTCTTCTCTCCCTTCTGTCTCTTAATAGTTTCTTTAAATGGCCTCCACCTGCTTTCTCTCCCACATACCTGACTCTGGGGGTCATACTGCTGCTGCAGCATGGTGGCCACCTTATCCTCAAACAGACAGAGCTGTTCGTATACCTGCTGCAGGAATGCCTCTCGCTGAGAAGGGTCCAAAAGGCAGCCCTGCACCAGCACCTGAAAAGCACAACGGAAAGACCAAGATTATGAAGGTTGGGGGGACACTGGCAAGCCCCCATCTGGCCTATTTATTCTCCACAGCTCCCTCTATGCGATCCTGACTTCTCACCCAGGATCTAAAGTTGGCTAAATCCACAGCCAGTTCTTCTCTTATCAGATCATCTCCTCCATCAGGGTATCAGGCTATTAATGACCTTAAACTGGGTTCACAACCTCCCTCTGCTTACAGTCCTGCACACTGGGTTTCCCCAAGCTCCCACATGGGGGTGCCATAAGATTTTCCATCTCAGGTCACCAGACTGCCCCACCTCAGCCTGGCAAAGCCTTTCTCATTCTGACTCATACTCTTATTCTTGTTGATTTCTAAATACTGCACAGGTAGGTTTTCTCTTAGGTTCAAAATCATCTTCTCAGTTGAGCGTTCTAACCTCAGCAGGTAACTCCTACTTGTCTCTCTTTTTTTAAAAAGATTTTATTTATTTATTCATGAGAGAGAGAGAGAGAGAGAGAGGCAGAGACACAGGCAGAGGGAGAAGCAGGCTCCATGCAGGCTCCATGCAGGCTCCTCAATGTGGGACTCGATCTTGGGTCTCCAGGATCACACTCTGGGCTGAAGATGGTGTTAAACCACTGAGCCACCAGGGCTGCCCCTCACTTGTCTCTTCACAGAGAAAGGAAACCAGTCAATAGGAACTCCTGGCTTACTTTCACCCCAACAGTGTACTACTCTCCAACCCATAGAAAATACCCACAATGTTTGCTCCGTGTTTACATTATCTGGGTTTTTGGTTTTCTTTCAAGGCTCTGAAGAAAAGATTCCTTGCTTTTTCTTCCCCCCAAAGCTAATCTCTCCAACTCATCTTGGATCTCTTGTCTAATACCTTCATTCTCTCTCCATGGGATTCCTTTCCTCCTCCTTTCAACATAAATAAGTGTGCCCATCCCTAGAAGTTTCACACGGGCCTGGTGGCCCCTGTGATCTCTTCTCTCTCTCAGACTCCTACTACCTTCTCATATGCCTGCTGTTCTCCTGCCCCTGCCCTCCCGGGCAATAACTACATCTTCACTCCCTACTTGGGACTGGGAAGGGGGTGGTCCCAGCCAGAAGAGGGGAGAGGGGGACTCTAAGAAGAAAACCAGAATCAGAGCAATAGTAGGAACTGGGGCTCTAAAGTGGGAAAGCTGTTCACAGCTGTACCATTTATAGGAGTGAAAAGTGGATCAACCCAAGAGCCCAACAGTGGAGTCTGGCTAAATATGTAATGATAAAATGCGATAAAATATTAAGCTGGGCAGCAATTAAAAATCATATTTTCAAAGAAAACTTACTGACAAGGAAAAATGCCCAGATTATACACTGAAAAAGGTCGTCAAACTACACGTCTGGAATTCGCCTGATGTTTCTCCTCTCTTTGGACGGTGGGGTGGTAGTGAAGGAGGATAAACAAGTACTCAAAGACAAGAAGGAAATTCCATAAAATGTTCATAGTGGTTCATTCTGGGTGAGTTTTGTTTTTCTTTGTATTTTATGTATTTTTCAAATTTCTTTGAATGGACATACGCTATACACGTGATCTTTTTTTTTTTTTTAACTTTTGTTTTGTTTTAAGGAAAAGCAGGATACATCTTGGGGAGCTTTAGAGATAGGGAAGAAGCTAGCCCAGGGCTGAGGCCCCTGGGGGTGAGGTAATCTGAGTAAGCCTGCTCCTTCTCCACAGGGGCTGCCCTGGTTCAGGGCCCACCTCTTCTCTGGGGCTGCATTCATCTTCTTGCCTGCTCTCCCCAACAGGATCCGTCCTCCAATCTATCTTTCCAAAGCACAAATCTGATCCTGTTACCATCCATTGAAAAACCTCCCATTTTTAATAGTTTTAATAATAGTGAACAGTTCTAATAGCTAACGTTTGCATGTTTTCTACATGGCAGGCACTGTTCTAAGTGATATATATGAACTCGATCACCATATGATATTGGTACTGTTAATACCCTTATTTTGGGGAAAAGACAAAGATGTACAGAGTGGTTAAGTAACTTTTACAAGGGGATGCAGCCAGCAAGCAAATACAGGGGTGTGTGAATCCACGTCTAGCACTTGTCATCACTACACTAAACTCCTCTATAGAACAAAGGGTAAGTTCTTAGCCATGACATTTAAGGCCTCTCTTATTCTACCTCCACTTATCTCTCTCTATTTTTTTATTTTTATTTTTTTAAAGATTTTTATTTATTTATTCATGAGAGACACACACACACAGAGAGAGAGAGAGAGAGAGAGAGAGAGAGAGAGAGAGAGAGAGGCAGAGAGGGAGCCCGATGTGGGACTTGATCCCGGGTCTCCAGGATCAGGCTCTGGGCTGAAGGCAGGCGCTAAACCGCTGCCCTCTCTTTTTTTATTAAAAAAATTTTTTTCTTTTAGATTATTTAATCAGAAAACATTCCCAGAAAGTTCCAATCACAGTGATCATTATTGTTATCCTTACTACATACTAGCAAATTACTTTCCAAAAGGCTATACTGTTCGAATAATATAGAAGCATACCATATAAGTGTAATCTTGCTTGGTTCTCTCTGCCTAATTTTTAAAAATCTTATTTTTAGGGCGCCTGGGTGGCTCAGTGGTTGAGTGTCTTGGCTCAGGTTGTGATCCCTGAGTCCTGGGATCGAGTCCCACGTCAGGCTTCCTCTGCCTGTGTCTCTGCCTCTCTCTGTCTCTCATGAATAAACAAAGTCTTAAAAAAAAAAAGATCTTATTTCTAAGTAATCTTTACACCCAATGTGGAGCTCAAACTCACAGCCCCAAGATCGAGTCACATGTTCTGCCAACTAAGCCAGTCAGTTGCCCCTCCATTTATCTGTCTCCTCTTTACTACCAGTCCCCATCCCCATATTCAAACGTTACTTTGTCAAACAGAATTACATGTAGTTCACTAGGACACCTGTGATTAGGAAGCACAGTTCCAGAGCTCTGTGGCTTTGCTTCTGGGCCTCTCTGTCTGGAAAGTCCATTTCCCATCTGTCTGGAAAGTCCATCTTCTTTGAAGGGTTAACCTCAATCCTTCCTTCAAGACTCACTTCAAATGCCTCTTTGTGCAAAAGTCTTTCCTGTTGCAGCCCCAGGCTTGGCTGGGTGCTCCCTCTTGGTGCTTCACGGCACCCGAGTCATTACTTATCAGTGTCCTTATCACATTCAACTGAAACTACCTCCTTCAATATCTGTCTCCCCCACTAAACTCTCAACTCCTCCCATCAGGACAGGGACAGTGTCTGATTCATCTGTGACTCTGGGACATAGCCCAGGCCTTGCACAGATCAGGTTTCAGAAAGCATCTGCCAAGATGAACCAAGTGTTGAGTGATTACCTATCACCCATGTCTTCCCTATCTTGGCTGTTAGTGCCTGCGAAGCCAGGCTTCTCTCTGGGGATGTAGCCTACAACCAACAGTCCTAACAGCTGTGCTAGGAGAGCACTTAAAACACAACAGAGGGCTGGGATCCAGACCTGCACCAATTGCCTTGTAGATTACAGACCTTCAGGTGTTGTTCCTCACATCCCTTTCTCACAGCCTGTTTGACAGCTAAGGTGACAACATGGCCATTAAAGATTGTTTCCGGGTAAGCCCCTACCAATGAGTTGAGGGTGGTTAAAAGGTTAAAAGCAGATGAGGGGAAATTGGGCCACTGCTTATCTAAGCCCAAAACAGATATCCCAGTAACAGACTTGGCCATTGTCCAAAAGGAGTGTCTCGTGATAGCCTGCTTGGGTGGTGGATAAGCCCTGTAATTATCTGTATGGTCAGCATAACACTCAGCAGTTCACAAGGCCCTCAGAGAAAATGACCCTCCTCTGTCCTTGGAAGAAATTATATTTCTGAGTATTTGTTATATTTCAAAATCATAAAATTCTTCTAAAAGATCATCTCCCAGAGGTAGGGCCATGAGTCAGAATACAAGCAAACCTTCTAATCAAATTAGGAGAGTGGTGGTGGCATAAAACAGACATTCAGGGGCCGGAACCACAGACTTACAGGAATGAGAGAGGCATTTGTCCAATCAAGGCCAAATGACCTAAAGTTCATGAGAAGGCTCTTGAAGAACAGAGGAACAGATTCTTCTTGAGAGAAGAGAGACTCAGAGATGACTAGTAAATAGGTTCAAGAAGCCAGCAGAGCTAGGGACTCTGGGCATAGACCGCAGAGATGAGACAAGGGCTTGATCAGTGGACTCTCAGAAATGAGGTCTGAGGGTATAGACTTCAGGAAAGGAAGCAATACCTGGTGGGCCTGCAGGCCAATGATTGAGGAGTAGGCCTGGATAGTTATGTAGATCTCGGGCTGGAAGTCGATGCACGATCCGGGCACGCGGAAGGGTCGAAGCAGCCCGCCCAGGCAGCGGGAGAGGGCATGGAAAACTTCATCGAACAATATCTCTCCTGTGGAATCATCCTGAGGGCAATGCAGAGAAAGATCTCTCAAGTGTGACCAAAGCAGCCCTGAGCAGAGGGCAGGAGCAAGCAGCTTTCATAGTTCAGTGGAACTCTTATCTGAAAGTTGGTCACACACCCCCACAACACACAATACAGTGCCACAGATGGAAGGGTATCTCTTTAAACACTCACCATGTACAAGCCTGTTTCCTTCCTCCAATGGTAGGCTGGGATCACTTTCCACTTCTCTCATGCCTCTCCCTCTCTCCCTCACCCTCTTCTCCCTCCTTCCCTCCCACTGTCTCCCCTCAATCCCTTACCACAATGCCAGTGGACGGGCTAAGGTCGAGTTCAATGACAAATCGATACTGCCAAGCCAGGAAGGTGACCCGGGTGGAAGGTACAAGGAGAAATGGCCTTGGGACCACTGGTTCATCTGGCTGCCACCCAGGGGGCAGGACACTGAGGACTTCCAACTCCTGCTCAGACTGGAGCTGACAATTAGGATAGAGACCAGAAAAGTGTCAGGGAAGAGTCACCCCTTTATTTCCAGGACCTGAACTTCTATATCCAATGGCAAACCACTGGCTCCAGCTCCCACAGCCCAACCATATATTCTTCCTGTATGGAAAATTAAACATTTCCCCTGTGAAACCATCTTGCGGGCAAAGTCACTTGCCCATTCTAGAATCAGACCCCTCCAGGATAAATCTCCCCTCCCGTTTCTAGGACCCTCTTAAAAAAATCAGATCCTTCTGGGCCAGCCTAGCGTATCCTGTATGTTTCTGGGCCTCACCAGCATCTCCTGGGGTGTGGCCTGCACAGTTTGATGCAGGTGATTGAGGAACCAGGCCAGGCGGACATTTCGGGAGATTCGATAATCCTTTTTCATCAACAGGAACACCTGCCCAGCTTCTTCTACCTGGACACAAAGAGACATTAAAAAAAAAAATGTAAAAATTCACTAAGTTCCTAGCATTCGTAGATCAACACGGAAATAACTTGTCTAAGGAGTTCATAATACCTAAGTGAGAGACAAGGCAGCAGAGGCAAAAAGTTAACTCCCACCTCAGTGCAAAGTGCTCCCAAGGACTTGATTCTCTGCTTCCATTCCCCTTATGCGGACTTCTATGTTGATGAAGTGACCTTTTCACATTAGGTATTTCTCCTATAAGCTACGAACTTGTTGAGGGCAGGAACTGTGTCTTGTTCTAGTCTTGTGTCCCTATGCACGGCAAATTGCTTACAACAGCAGACAATCAATAATGCCAATGCTTCCTCCAAAGAAGCCTTGACAACAATGGCCACTAAAGGACTCTTCGCTGGGTGACTAGCAAGCCTGCTGAATGCCTCCAGATTCAACTTCTGTGGATCACAACCCACTTTTCCCACCCTCCACACTTCATTGCGGTCAGCACTCTAGATCCTTCCCACCACTGCCTCACAGGCAGTTGACTCAACAGTGTCCTGACAAGCATCAGTTCCCTTATCCGCATCCTTGTCCTTCCACTCACAAGCCTTGCCAAGTCTTGACTCAGGATGGATTTGACATTCTCTTTTATCCACACATATACCATGCCAGCTGCACTTTGACACAAAGAAACTTGTCATCTTGCCAGGAGTGCCACCTCCAGCAGGCCTTTAGCAATCCTTTTACTTCTCCCCGGTGAGCAACCTCTCCTATTCCCCTAGAACGTTTCCTGATCTCTCAACTCCTGGGATCCCAACAGATAAACTCACCTAGTGTTTCATGCAGAAAACCTGGGTCCATTGGTCTGAACTCCCTCAATGTTTCTTCCTGAACAAGGTTATCTGAAATTCCTTTATTCCCTTACTCTAGCCTCCAATGAAAAGATTATTCTCCTCCCATTTTAGGCAAATTGCAAACTGCTCCTCCAGGGTCCCTGAAGGGTGATGGGGAAATGCCAGGCTGCAAGCACTGGAGAGGGGTAGAAGAGAAATGAACAGAGGCCAATGACCACCTATTAAGAAATGTAGTATTGAAAGGAAAGTTTTCTCCCCTAAATGGGGGAAATGTGGAAGAGAAACTGAAAAAGCCCTGGAAAAGCACTAAGGAAGGGTGCCTGGGAGCAAAGAGGAGCATGGAGAACAGAGATGTGAAGAAAGTCTTTCTTCTCCAGGACAGGAGGCATGTGGCAAAAGATGCAGAAACAGACCCTGGGATGTGAGAGCAGAAGGCAAGAAGGTTAACATTCTTTGAACACCTGTAATATATCCAACAGTGCCCTGGACAGACTAAATACAAGAACTTCAGACTCAGATAGCCTGGCATGAATCCCAACTCAGCCTCTTAGTAACCTGTGAGGTCAGGGAAAGCATTCTTAACTTTCCTAAGCCTCAGTGCTCTCATCTGTAAAATGGATATAATTCTTAAAAAAAAAAAAACTTTTTTTTTAAAAGATTTTATTTAGGGACACCTGGGAGGCTCAGCAGTTGAGTGTCTGCCTTTGGCTCAGGGCATGATCCCAGGATCTGGGATCAAGTTCCACACTGGGCTCCCTGCATGGAGCCTGCTTCTCCCTCTGCCTATGTCTCTGCTGCTCTCTCTCTCTCTCATGAATAAATAAATAAATCTTTTTTTAAAAAATAAAGATTTTATTTATTGGAGAATGAGTGAGCACAAGGGGTGTGTGTGTGTCCTATAAATGGATATAGTCCTAATCTTTTTTTTTTATATATAATCCTAATCTTGATCTAGTGTTGTTAAGTAGGTAAAGTGAAATCAGGCATATGAAGTGTTCTGCACAATGCCTGACACTTATAAAGAATATTATAAAAATCAACTATTAGAGGTTATTACCAGGCACAATACAAGGCTCTTCACACAAGTACATTCATTCAGTCTGCACATAAAACACTGAACAGAAAAATTCCGAGGTCCAAAATATTGAAAAAATTTAACATAATTAGTAGGTAGAGGATCAGAAGTCAAACCCAAGCCTCATAAGCCACAGAGCCCAATGACTGAGAGTGACAAATGGATAGAACTGGGGACTTAATTAAGAGCAGAAAAGAGGCACCTGGGTGGCCCAGTGGTTGAGCATCTGCCTTCTGGCTCAGGTCGTGACCCCCAGGGTCCTGGGATTGAGTTCCACATTGGGCTCCCTGCAGGGAGCCTGCTTCTCCCTCTGCCTATGTCTGTCTCTCTCTGTGTGTCTCTCATGAATAAATAAATAAATATAATCTTTAAAAAAAAAAAAGATGAGCAGAAAAGATTTGGGGCACCTGGGTGGCTCAGTTGGTTGAACCTCTGCCTTGGGCTCAGGTCATGATCTTGGGATCCTGGGATTGAGACCTACATTGGGCTCTGGACTCAGTGGGGAGTCTGCTTCTTCCTCTCCCTCTGCTCTCTCCCCCACCCACTCATTCTCTCTCAAACAAATAAAATCAAGAAAGAAAGAAAGAAAGAAAGAAAGAAAGAAAGAAAGAAAGAAAGAAAGAAAGAAAGAAAATGACAGATCTCTAGGAGGCAGAAAGGATGCTCTGGCATCATCAGAAAGATAAGATACTTGAAACATTGATATGATATGACTCAGTATTATTTTGTGTTAGGTCTCTAAGATAACCTAAAATCACTCTACTCTCTATTATTACACTTCTTTCCCTACACTGGGCTCAGGTAGGTACTGGGCAGGATTTTGGATTTTATCCCAAGTGTTAGGACAAGCTACTGAACTTTTTTTCAGCAGAGCAGTAACATTTTATCTGTGTAAAAAAAAAAAAAAATTCCCTTTGGCTACCATGTGATTCAGAAAGATCCCCTAACAACCAGGGGAAATGACAGTGGCCTAGACCAGAGCTACTCAAAGCAGCCATTCCGGGAACTTTTTGAGACTGGTCCCCCATGAGACACCAGTTGTGCCAGAATGTAAAGCCAGCACTGACTTTCATTGAGAAAGTCTGGTTTTATACACACACATACACACACACAGGTAAAGACAGTTGAACTGGCCTTCAAGACAAGTGAGCTTAGCTACCATTTTAAGGAATTTTTAGAATAAGACAAAAACTGGTGATTAATTAGAAAGTAACAGAAAGGTGTCGGGATGGCTAAGATAGCACTGGAAACCAGTTAGTTGTGGAATGATTTCCGAGTTAGCTAGAAAAATCAGATATAGGTATTTACCATCACTTCTAACCACCATTCCCTCAAAAGGTCCCATCAGATTGCATATCCTTATCGCCAAGATGCTAAAAACAGAACAGGGATCTACTTTGCAAAGAAGGAAACTGCAGCAGTTACTTGCCCTCTGCCTGGCCCTTGGTCTCAGGGTGGGATGCTCTCATGAGCCAGTCAAGCTCTCCCTCAGGACAAGTGGTGTGGGTGTGAGATGGATGCCCACTCTTATCTAATTGCTGATGCTGGGCCCCTGCCAAGGTTTTTTTGTTTGTTTGAGAATTTATTTATGAGAGAGAGAGAGAGAGAGAGAGAGAGAGAGAGAGAGAGAGAGAAAGAGCAGGAGGGAGGAGCAAAGGGAGGAGAAGCAGTCTTCCCACTGAGCAGGGAGCCAGACATGGGGCTAGAACCCAGGACCCTGGGATTATGACCTGAGTCGAAGGCAGACATTTAATGGTCTGGGCCACTCATGCACCCCTGGGGCTTGGAATATTATGAGAATAAGAAGGATACTCGTATTCAGCATCCTGTTCATCATTTTATTCTTCGAGCCTAAGCAGTACCCAGGACATCAGATGCTCTATATGATTTTGCCGAATAAGTGAATTCACCATATTGTTCTAAGCAAAGCAAAGTGATGTTTACAACTAATAATCAGGGGGTGCCTGGGTGGCCCAGTTGGTTAAGCATTCAACCGGGTTGATCTCAACTCAGGTCTTGATCTCAGGGTCATGAGTTCTAGTTCCATACTGGGCTCCACACTGGGTGTGGAGCCTACTTAAAAAAAAAATTAAAACTAATAATCAGTACAACTCAAGGTGAGATAACCTTTTTTTTTTTTTTATGATAGTCACACAGAGAGAGAGAGAGGCAGAGACATAGGCAGAGGGAGAAGGAGGCTCCATGCACTGGGAGCCCAACGTGGGATTTGAACCCGGGTCTCCAGGATCGCGCCCTGGGCCAAAGGCAGGCGCCAAACTGCTGCGCCACCCAGGGATCCCAGGTGAGATTATTTTAACACTAATCTTGGTTACTATTTTCCTCTTTGGCACTTAGTAAAGACTTTGTTTTCCAAATGCCAGCCTGTTTCAGCTATGCAAGGAAACAACAAAGGGAGTTTGGGCCCAAACTGAGCCGGGTTAAATCAGCACTGTGGGAACAACTGGGAACACTTGGGTCACTCCATCTTCTAGGACTAAAATCTTGGCAATTCTGGGTTTAATGAATGAATCTTTCTATGACCCCCTAAATTAAATCAGGTACCTCATGTCAAGCATTCACAAAACAATCTACAATTCTTCTTCATAGCCCCTACTACAGTTTATAATGAAGAATTTCTGTATTTTGTAATGTTTGTTTCACCTACAAGTCTAGAAGCTCCAGGGAGGTAGAAGCTGTGTCTATATATTGTTCTTTGCTGTATCCTTAGCAACTAGCACAGTGCCAATACACACTAGGTATTCAAATATTTGTTGAATGAAATATATAAATAAGGGAAATTGCTCTCATAAGCTTATTCTCTTCTCTGTTTCAAGCTCTGTTCTGAATTTCTTACCAGTGATTCCAAATTTTTCATTTTTGTCAACATCTGCTCTTTGTTATTCAAGTGTTCCTTCCTCATGTACTTTACAGAAAAAAACTAGCCTATTTTATTGTGTGGATTTTTCCTTTGCTTCCGTATAAGTTTTTACCAGATTTTCACTAAAATGTGCTTTTCTAATATTCTCTCTTTTTCTACTATTCTTGGAATCTGGGGAGGGAGTGCTGGTGTGGGTTCAACAGATTTGTTTTGAAAGACAGTGTGTTTCTATAGTGGAGCCACTGGGCTTGAGCTTTAGTTTCCTCCTCTATAAATATGATCACCTTCTCCAACAGCATATTAGTGTAACAAGTAATAACAAGTAATTCAACCATCAGGTTCTCTTTTAAGTCTGGAAGGAGTCCGGACAGCCATTCACCAGTTTTGCTCTTCCCCAGTTATCTGCGCCAAAATATGTTCTTGATATAATCTTCACCCAACCTTGAGATCTGTTCTCTTTAAAACATCTAACCCACTTTTGGTTTTACTTCCTCAGGCCCCACAGGGAAAGTCTGACCCCTCTGCCAAAGGAGAATCTAGCAAACATCTGAGGGGAGTCTGGAGTCTACTTCTCCACTGTAAACATCTCCCAAGCTCTTTTTTTAAAAAAAATATTTTATTTATTTATTCATGAGAGACAGAGAGAGAGGCAGAGACACAGGCAGAGGAAGAAGCAGGCTCCATGCAGGGAGCCCGATGTGGGACTTGATCTTGGGACTCCAGGATTATATCCTGGGCCAAAGGCAGGCGCTCAACAGCTGAGCCACCCAGGCGTCCAATCCCAAGTTCTTTAGGTGTATCTCAAATGGCATGGTTTTTAGTTTCCTCATTATTTTATATCTTAGATCATATGCCTATGAGATTTGGTTGGTCTCTTTTTCAACTTAAAATGTGGGGGCCAGAATGGAATACAATATCCAGGTGCAGTCACAGATTCAGTCTCCTAAGTTCTATTTGGAAGATTGACTGTACTGTCGGTGCAGGGAAACTTCATGACTTTTTCACTTATGTTGCTGTTAGGACACATCCTCCATTCTGTCCTCATGCAGCTGGCTTTTTGGGACACATACAATTATTCAATTAGTCTTGTTACATTGGATAAATTCAGTCTGTTTTTCTATTGTGAAGCTCGGAGTGCTGTTTTGCCTTCTAGCAAATCTCTTTCCAGCTTAATTTCCCTGCTAATTCGATCAGGATGCCATCAATTCCTCATCGCAGTCCAAAGAGGACAGAGACAAGGAGAGTATGTACTCATTCATTGGTCAACAAATTTATGGAGAGCCAGCTACATGATAGCACTGGGCTGGATCCTAAGGATACCTTGGAAAGCAAAAACTGGCATTCTCTGCTCTCAAAAAATTTACCCCATAATGGAGAAAAAAATTTAATCAAATAATTTCTCTAATTACTATATTATTACAAACTGAGTAAGTGCACCAAAGGAGAATGCAGTTCTGTGGCAGCATATAATAAAGTAACCTAACCTAGACTAGGGTCTTGGGAGAAAGTGGCCCTGAACGTTGAGCAGGGTTTGCTAGGTAAGGAGGAAAAGGGGGGACAAACCAGGTGGGACACAGATGGGTGCTGTGCTATTAGACATTTAGATTAGTGGTTATTAGGCCGCCTATTTCCACTACAGTACTCTTCCATTTCTCCACCTTGTCTTGAAAGTTGTTTTGAATGATGGACTGACTGTCCAAGGCCAAGCTGAAACCCACCTAGTTCATCAACCAGTTCTTACAGAATCCACCCTCTTAAAACCAGGGACATCTCCTCAATTTGAGCTTTCTTGCAACATTCTGCCTCATCTATGACCCCTTCAAAGTCAACAGCTAGGTGTTCAAATCACCATCTCGAAGATGCAAGATGTAATTGATCAGATCCAGAAAACTTAATAATTTAAGCAGATAGAAGAGTAGTTTTTGAGGTGTGATCCAAGGACCAGGTGCATCAGAATGGCCTCAGGTGCTTATTAAAATGCAGATTCCTGGGCACCACCCAAACCAACTGAATTTGAATTGATAGGACTCCAGAACCGAAATTTAACAAGCTCCTGGAGGGATTCCTCTACTTTAACATCTGACAATCCCTGAATTAGCTGTGTTCTCCCTGCATCCAGACTCCCATGGAGCTTTGATTCCCTGATATTTTTTTTTTATAAATTAATTTTTATTGGTGTTCAATTTACCAACATACAGAATAACACCCAGTGCTCATCCCGTCAAGTGTCCCCCTCCGTGCCCGTCACCCATTCACCCTGATTCCCTGATATTTAATACCCGAGTCCGAAGCACATTCCTCTTGGAGTAGTCTGGCAGAGAAAGCGTGGTTCTGGAGTCATAGACTTCAATTCAAATCTGGTTCTACTACTTGCTATCTGTGTGAGCTCGGACAAGTTACTTAATTTTTCTAGGCCTCAGTTTCTTCATTGATAACATGTAGGTAAGAATATCTACTTCATAAAGATGTTGTTGCAATTCAATAAGAATCTGAATAATGGTAGAAGCCTATCATTCTTTGGAACATTTATTGAGACCTACATACCATGTATGTATAACAAGATGAATAATAATTAGGCACTGTGCTGCATACCATGTTTATCAGCATGAAAGAAACATCACCCTTCTCAATTTATTGGGTTTTGTTTGCTCTTTGCACCTGTCCCTTTGTGGTTAAAGTATCATCTTTGAAACCTTTTCTAACCCTTGTGCTGTTTTCTGTTCATAGAATCCCATGAAACAATTTAGACATTTTTCCCCCTTGAATTGTCTGAAGACTCCGTACTGTGCTTATGCCAAAGTCCTGAACCTCTAGCATGGGCTCAACCTGAATCTGCTCATCTCTCCCCAATCTCCCACTGCATCAGCACACCTGGGATCTTTTAAACACTGGTTCTGCTGCCACTTGCTAGTACAAGGCCTTGCTGAAGTTACTTAAACTCTCTGTGCCTTAGTTTCCTCATCTGTGACATTGGGAAAAGAACAGTGCCTATTTCATGGAGGTTTTACAAGGATTAGGCAATACTTGGTAAACACTCCAGAAATGTTAGCTATTCCCACTGCCACACTGCACTCACACCAGCCACTGCTTCCTCTGTTCTCTGAAGGCTCTAAGCTCCTTCTCTCTCAGGATTTTCACAATTGCCTCTGCCTCTGCTCATGGCCAACCTCTACTCAGTTTTCAGGCTGAAATGTCATTTCTCTGAGAAGGCATACTCAACCCAGCCCTCCCTTCTCACACTTCCTAACAGAGTCAGTTAAGAATCCCTTTCAAACATTAATTCACTCTGTAGTTTTCCTTTGCAGTCCTCATTATAATCCAGTGTTTGTTTACTCCATTAAAATAGGGGACATGTCTGTCTTACACTGCTCCGCACCCACCCTGACACTTAGCATGATTCTGAGTCCATAGTAGCACTCATAAAATATTTTAGGTATTTGATGAATGAATGATTTCTGACTATGCCCAATTTTTTTCTCTTGGGATTTTAACAACCTCTAAAAGTCAGTCACTTTTCTGACCAGGGGCAGAACTCTTCACTCCCCTTACCTTCTGAGTTAAAATTTTCAGAAATTCAGATCAAGAACTTAACACATGCTTAATTTTTGGCTGAATGAGACTCCAACTTTGTCTTGACTCCAAGTTACTACAGATCTGCACCGATCAATATGGAAGCCATTACCAAACGGGGCTACTGAGAACCTGGAATGTTGCTAGTTCAATAGTCCAAAATGAGAAGTGCTATTAAGTATAAAAGACATGCTGGATTTTTAAAATCTAGTACAAAAAAGAATGATAAATATCTCATAATTTTAAATATCGCATGTTGAAACGGTAATATTTTGTAAATGTAGAGTTAAACAAAATACATTACTAAAACTGGTTTCATTTGTTTCTTTTTACCATTTTAAATGGGGTTACTAGAAAATTTACGTATGTGATTTGCATTAGATTTCTACTGGACAGTGCTGTTTTATTTATTTATTTATTTATTTATTTATTTATTTATTTATTTATTTATTTATATGAGGTGGGGGAGCAAGAATGGGGGGGGGAGGACAGTGCTGTTTTAGACTACCTGCCTAAAAGGTATACTGTATTTTCCTAGAACATCCCCCCATTTCCTTTCATCTTAATCCTTAAAGAGATGTATTCCAAATTCTTTCAGGCTTTCTCTATATTGATATTTACGATGCATAGGCTATTCCGCTATCCCTGAATATGTCTGATTCTTTTGTTTTTTTCTAAAGATCTATTTTTTTTATTTGAGGAAGGAAGGGGAAGAAGGAGACTCTCAAGCAGATTTCCCCACTGAGCCCAGAGCCCAACATGTGACTCGGGTCTCTCCATGATCTTAGGAGATCATGACCTAAGCTGAAACCAAGAGCTCAATTGACTGAGCCACCCAGGTGTCCCTATCTGATTCTTTAAAATAGGGCAACATTTCTTACTTAATCTCGGGTCTCATCACACCAAATCCCAACAAACTGGAGATTTACCATCCTGTGGTTATGTTATTATACTATAATCATGAAGTTTAAGAACATAAGACCTGGAGCCAGGCCCCGTTTGGGATTCCTAGCTCTACTACTTACTAGCTGTGTTACTATGTTGCTTTGGTGAGCTCTGTGCTTCAACTTCCCCCAAATGAAAGATGGAGATGATAAAAAGCATCTAGGGATGAGAGCACTAATTGATATTTGCAAAGTGTCGAGAATGGTGCCTGGCATGCAGTAAGCATTCACTAAGTAATAACTACTATTTATGTCACTATACACATCCTTCACCCTTCCCACCTACTCACATATTCTCTTAGAATACTGGGCACTTCTTTTAATGATGTTCTTTCCAAATCTGATTTTATGCTCAGATCTTCTAATTTCAAAACTCTGCTACTCCCCAGCTCAGCAGCACTTGGGTAAGGTACTTAACCTTCACTTTTGGGTTTCCTTATCTGCAAATGAGAAACGGATATTGCCACCTCCCTGGCACAAGTTTGAGTAACATCATGTACGTACAGGTTCCTTTCATTAGCACCTAATGGGTGTTCATATGCATTTTCTGCTTTAATGCAGAAGGTCCTCACAACACACCGTAAGACAGGTATCTTAATGAAGAAGGAAACAGGATCGGGATAGTCAAGACTTGCCCAAAGTTGCACAGACAGCTAAATGGCGACGCCAATACTGGGGCGAAACTTCACTCTGAGCCAAATGTTTTTACTTTTCTTCCCCCACCCCCCCACGAAACCAAAGCTGCTCCCCAAGTGCATAAGCGCTACAGCTAAGTTAACTCACGCTGTTCACGGTATTCCAATGCCTGCAGAAATGCAAAAACCATCAACGCACTAGTGCCATGTTGCCCACGGAAACTGCGGCAGAAAAATCAAACCTCAGGTTTTGTTAACATCAATATTAAAGACCGAAGAATCCGAGAGCCCTGGAGCCGGGGACGTGTCTGAAATTTCAATAAACAAAACAAAGCGACGGGTTTCTGCTCTAGCCGCCCCCACGACGACACTGCGGGGAGGAGGCTCAGTAGTCGGGCCTTTGGGGCCGGGCGGGTCCCTGCGCAGGCTACGCGGCCCGGCCGCCCCCAAACCGGGAGGAGGCCTCCCCCTCGGGGCCCGGGGTCCAGCGCCCTGCGTTGCGCCCTCCCGCCCCTCACCTCCGGCTCCGGGCGCTCCGAGGCCATCACACAGCCCTCCCGCGCCGGCCCGGGCCAGAGAAGATGCTCCACTCTTGACCCCTGACCCGGCTCCCGGAGCCCCGCCGGAACCGGAAGTGAGTGGGCGGGCCGCGCTCTCCCTGAGTTTTCTGATTGGGGGACGAGGCCTCTCAGAGTGGATCGCCGACTAGGAAACCGGAAGGGGAAGTCGCCGCCGTGGCCGCCGCCGCCATGCAGGTGAGAGCGGGCTTGGGGCTGTTAACCGCCAGCTAGCTTCAGGTGACAGGACTGAGAATGGGCTGGCCGAGGAGAGAGTGAGGAGTCGGGGCCGACGGGAGGGGGCAGAGCGCGTAGCTGACGGGTAAGGGCCCGCGGGGGCGCGGACGACTGGAGCGGTGGGGGTGGGGCCCACCTGGCAAGAGATGGGAGGTTGGGGCCTTGTCGTGGGGAAGGAGGCTGCGTGGACTAGCTGGCGTGCACGGAGGGATCAGGCTACGGTAACTGGGACGGTTGACATGCAATGCAAGGAAGGCAGCTCAAGAAAATGCAAGTTGGCTCCGGCCCCTGCCCAAGCTGTTGGATGTAGACATGAGGGATCTGGATGGAATTGCAGAGGAGCCCGAGGGACCGAGGGATTAGGGAAGGGGAGGGAGGCCCAGAGCGGAGCTACTTAAAATCTGAGGCTCTGTGAGTGGAGCCCCGGATCCAGGCCCTCGTCATGCCCCTTGGTGAGTTTGCAAGACAGCTCTGCATCATTTCTCCCAGCCTGAGCCTGTTAGTTGTTGAGGATGAAGAAATGGAGTAAAACCGGAGACCACAGACGGGAGGAAACTGCAGACACCCCAGCATTTTAAAATTGTGTCTCTGGCGCCTAGGAGCATGTGCGTTTTGTCTTTGTTTTTCACTTGCCGCTTACTTTCTTGCACCTGGTTGGCTGTCAGTAAATGTCTTCAGGCTGAGTGAGCTTGTGGAAGGGACGCAGGAATACGGGCACAGAGATAAAGCGAATGCCGACTAATCCAGCAAGAAGAAGCTTGAAAACTTCAAATGCTGACGGCAGATGAGGAGTGGGGGAGGGGCCGTGGGGGTACAAGTTTCAGGGAAACCTTAGTTTCCTTCGTTTCCACAAGCATGGGTATGTTTTCCGGAGATTATGTGACTGGCAAGAACTTCCAGGCTCACAAGGCAAGTTCTAGGACAAGAGAAAGACAAAATACTGCAGAGGCACACAAAAGTTAATAAAGCCCAGGGATTATTTCTGAAAAAAAAATGCCTCAGTGACAGAGTGTTTCTATTTTTTTTAAATTTTATTTATTTATTCATGAGAGACACAGAGAGAGAGGGAGAGACACAGGTAGAGGGAGAAGCAGGCTCCATGCAGGGAGCCCGACGTGGGACTCAATCCTGAGGCCCCAGGATCACGGCCCCTGGGCCAAAGGCAGCACTAAACCGCTGAGCCATGCGGGCTTCCCTGAGAGAGTGTCTAATACAGAGGAAAGCCAGACATGAATTAGCAGACAATGAGGGAAAGGAGGAATTGAGGTCAGGCAAATGGACTGAAAGGTCTAGGAATTGATGCTGTCTGTAACCCAAATACCAAAGATAGAGAACAGCCTGGCTTTCCTGCACCAGTGAGATCCTGGGTTACTTGACTAGTTTTGCATACTGTCATCCCGGCTTTTCAGCCTTCCCTGTATGCGACGTAGCCACACCTATCTGGGTAACCAACCTGTTCCTATTGGTGCAGAGGGAGGAGAAGCAGCTGGAGGCATCATTAGATGCACTGCTGAGTCAAGTGGCTGATCTGAAGAACTCACTGGGGAGTTTCATATACAAGTTGGAGAACGAGTATGACCGGCTGACCTGGTAAGGGTTGCCAGGGCAAGCTGAGGAGGGCTCCATGGGGTGGGGGTTGAGGGGGCAGGCCTCCTGATTGATAGGACATCTCCGGGACGTCACAATTTATCACTTTGCAAACATTTTTTTTTCTTTTAAATTTCCAAGTTTGTTTTTTTTGTTTTTTTGTTTTTAGATTTCATTTATTTATTCATGAGAGGCACAGAAGAGAGAGAGAGGCAGAGACACAGGCAGAGGGAGAAGCAGGCTCCCTGCAGGGAGCCAGACTTGGGACTCGATCTCGGGTCTCCAGGATTACGCCCTGGGCTGAAGGTGGTGCTAAACCACCAAGCTACCCGTGCTGTCCTGCAAACATCTTTTAATTTGAAAAGAGCTATGTTTCCCAACATTTAACAAGTGAAGTTTGTCTTAGGGCCACTGTGGCATGGAAATAGAGAAATGCCCAGTTTTCCAACCCAAGTTTTTTCTAGCTTTTGATTGTCACCCTTTGACTTCTCTGGGAGGAGGTACTCCGTCAGTGGGTCCTCCCACTACAGTAAGAGTACAGCGTTCATCTCGGATGTCTTACGATAGATATTGCTGAGTCTTTTAGCTCCAACCTACTCTGGAAGTGTGGATCCTGTTTTCAGGCCTGAAAGAGCTCTTTTTGCCCAGTTTATAAATTTTTAATGATAAGCATAGCCATGGTTCTTACTTTGCCACTGGTCTTTTACCCCATTCAAATAATGAGCTGCCTTATTTCTCCATCTGTGTTAGAAACTAAAAGCGTGTCCCTTTTTCATAACCCCACAATCCCTGGGATCCAGTCTGGTTCCTGCCCAGTCCAGCTGTAGTGCTCTGAGTCTTTTTCGAGTGAGCCTGGGTATTCCTAGTCTGAAAGACCCCTTTGAGGCTACTTTACTGAGAACATTGTGACACCTTCTTACCACTACCAGGCCGTCTGTCCTGGACAGCTTCGCCTTGCTCTCTGGACAGTTGAACACTTTGAACAAGGTCTTGAAGCATGAAAAGACACCACTGTTCCGCAACCAGGTCATCATCCCCCTGGTGCTGTCCCCAGACCGTGATGAAGATCTCATGGTAAGAAGAGGAGAAGGGCATAACATGGGAAATTAAATTCTTAGATGAGGGCTTAGGGCACAATTGTTGCTTGGTTATTTTAGAAGTTTTGAATGTGTAGTGTGGTAATAGAAAGCAAGGGCTGCTTTATTGAGGCCTTTTTTTCCTTCTGGAATTGGGGAGCTACTTCCAAGTAGTGCCAAGTAAACCTGAGGCCTCTATGCCCAAGGCAAAGACCTTTCTCCTCCAATACCTATCTTGAGGAAAAAGTGTGTTCTTTTGTGATTTTTGTCTGTTTTGATATTTTATTAAAATGTAGCAAAGAGAAACTTGCCTCTAGGTCTGGTAGAAATAGAGGTATGAGCAGATGGAAATGAAGCAGGGAGTAAGAGCAACAGTGTCCTAGGAAGCCAGATACTCTAAGTGTCAGGCTGTGTTTTCCCCAAAAATGTACCATTTGCCAGTGGAAGGAGCTGTGTAGCAAGCCAGATTGAATTGTCTTGGATTGCATGGGAGGATCAGTAACATCTGTGTGTTACAGCGGCAGACCGAAGGACGAGTGCCTGTTTTCAGCCACGAGGTGGTCCCTGACCACCTGAGAACCAAGCCTGACCCTGAGGTCGAAGAGCAAGAGAAGCAGCTCACAACAGATGCCGCTCGCATCGGTGCCGACGCAGCTCAGGTTGGACCAAGTCACTGCCCTGCTGCTCCCCCCTCCCCTGGGGTCCTTCATGAGAAGCTGGGCAGTACTGTTGGTGTCTGGTAGGGGTGCACAGTTGGTTATATAAAAGTTGCCCCTGGAAGAGCACAAGGAACAGCCCTCATCACAAGCATTTCCTGTCTGCTCTGATCTCTGCACAAATGTATGTGTGTTACAGAAGCAGATCCAGAGCTTGAATAAAATGTGCTCGAACCTTCTGGAGAAAATCAGCAAAGAGGAACGGGAATCTGAGAGTGGAGGTATGGAAGGATTGGTAGCAAAAATGGAGGAGGGAAAGGAGGAGAAGATGACTGGACTAGGACTGGTGGTTCGGGTGGTGGTGAAGTGAGGATAGAAGACAACTGCTTAGGAGAGGGATGTGTCCATTCTGTTTGCCGTTTATACTGAGGGCCAGCCCTGAAGCAGGCAGAGGAAAGGGGCAAAATGAGAAGGGATAATTCTGAGATAGTTGTGGGGGTCTCTTGGGGTCTCTTTCTCTGAGCTGCTGGTGAGTGTGGATGTTGCTGAAGCCCGGGGCTCCTGGGGCTGGTCTTCCTGCTGCCAGGTTTAGTCCAGGGTCAGAGGCGTGTCACAAGCTCCTCACTTCCCCTTTTTCTTCAGGTCTCCGGCCAAACAAGCAGACCTTTAACCCCGCAGACACCAATGCCTTAGTAGCAGCTGTGGCCTTTGGGAAGGGGCTGTCTAATTGGAGGCCTTCTGGTAGTAGTGGTCCTGGCCAGCCCGGCCAGCCAGGAGCTGGGCCGATCCTTGCTGGAGCCTCAGGATTACAGCAAGTACAGATGGCAGGAGCTCCGAGCCAACAGCAGCCACTGCTCAGTGGGGTGCAGATGGCCCAGGCAGGTCAAACAGGTAAGGTGGCGGAGGATGACATGGTAGCAGACTCGAAGCATGGAAATAGGGATAAGCTGGATTGTCTGGGCCCCCAGTATCCCAGAGTTGGAGATTTTCTCCTATCCTCCTTGGATTCTGACCCAGAAATCAATTTTTAAGAGTAAAAAAACTCTTTTGAGACTCTGTAGCAGGTACCAGCGAAAGGAAGAACTTTGAGCAGCAGGAACTGCACCTCCCAGCCCCATCTTAGAGCTCTGTGTCAACTACCTTCTTTTCCCGTTTACTCTGGACACTGTGCTGTCAGGGTCTTAGACCAGTGGGTGGGCCTCAGTTAAGACCATTCAGTAGGGATGCTGGGATTGAAAGACAAGCAAGCTACACGTACTCTTTTCTTTGTATTCAATCTCTCTGATCTACTGTTAATAGTTATGAGAACAGTCTGGAGGAGTTCAGATGTGCGTGGCTAGAAGAGGTGTTTTGTGTTTTTTTTTTTGTTTTGTTTTGTTTTGTTTTTTTGTTTTTTTCCAAAGCCCTCCAGGAAACGGAGCAGTTACAGTAAGAGAGAACAGTCTTTCGCCTGTGACAGTAAATGGGGTCTAGCTGTCTTTTCCAGAAGTAGCTGAGCACGAGACTGCTGGGGTGTGTTCTGACCCCTCCTACTATCAGTCCTTTTTTTCCAGATACCTTCCAGGAGAGGGCTGGTCAGGACCCACACCTCTAATCTTTGCTACCCGGGGTCAGAGGCCACAGAGAGGTTCTGAGCTGATAGAGCGAAAGGGTGGCAGAAGGGAGCCTGGGAGACCACCTCTCTGATTTATCATGAAAGTCTTACCGTGCTTCAGGTGTCTTTCTTCATGTTCCTTTTAGGGAAAATGCCAAGTGGAATAAAAACCAACATCAAGTCCGCTTCAATGCATCCCTACCAGCGGTGAGTGTGGCCGGCAACTTTGCCCAAAGCTGGACTAGACGGGTACAATAAAGAGAACATGGGCTTTCAGCGCCAGACAGGTTCCAGCTGCACCACAGACTAGCTGAGTGACCTTGGGCAAGTGACCTGATTTTTCTGAGCCTGTTTTTGTAAATGGTGATGATACCTACCTCATAGGGTTGTTGTGAGGACTGAAATGAGAAAATGAATGTAAAACAGTACAGCCTATGAAATAATGGGCATTCAATAAATGATAGTTTCTACAGCCACTTCTCCCACTGCCCTCCTCAGTCCTGGATCCAGAACCCAGTGGGATCTGACACTCCTTCGTGTCAGCAGTGAGCTGACGGACACAAGATCATGGACCACTCTGTTCTGTTTGAAAGCCTATCCGTATTTTATGGTGCCAGCAACTGTCACAGCCTGTGTATGTCCTTAGAGGCATGCCGGCTCCACAGGCCCCCCTACCCAGGTTCCATCAGGGCCATCTCTCCAAGCTGCCGGCAACGGGGCTTCTGGGCTGGGTCAGAGGATCCACCCACAGCTCTGGTGAAGCGTGGGCCTGCCCTCCCCTCTCCTTCACCCTATCTTATACACATGCAAGAAGATGCTGAAGGTCCAGTAGAGTAGGTGTGGGCTTCCCAGGAAGTGGCTCTACCAGGTAGGACTGTGTGAGAAAGGGGCTTTGTTAGCACGTGAAGCCCCTTCTCCCCTGGACTCATTTTTCTTATTTTAGAGGGAGAGGGGAATCACGCTTCACACCGTCTTCTGGGTTTCATTGCTCTCATAATAGCTCATGGTTCCTGGACTCGGGCCAGGATGGCTTTCCTCCAGTCCACTAAAACTGTGGCTCAAAGGAGAGCCAGATTGCTGGTGGGTGGGGACAGCCCTCAGGACCTCCGCATGCTTTACATAAAGCTGAAGAGCAGAGTGAGTTGGGTCTGCAACCTAAGCCCCCTTTCTTGGTGCTCCTTTGCAGGCAGGGGCAGGGTTTGAGTCCAGAGAAGACCAAAGGGTCTCTCTGAATGAAGTTCTTTAAATTGATGGCCACGGGGTCCATGTTAGCCGACAGTGATTTACGAGGGAGCTCTCTAGGGGTCAGAGGCCTTGTGTCAGAGACTTTCAGAGTTGCTGCAAGGCGGTTCCAATTTGTTCCCCATAAAATGTCTTCTTAGCTTTGATTAGCTTTGATCTAAAAATCCCAAGAGGTATGCAGAGAGCCTGCCCATACCTTCCAGCTGCCTTTTTCTGTTCTCTTCCGTCACACACCAATCCTTTGGCTTTTGTTTGGTGCCGGTCAGAATTGTGCCAGGCTGTGGCAGCAAAGCACTGGAAAAGTGGTCCGCGATATGTCAGATCCACTCCTGCTCCATCAAGACAAGAAACGGTATCCATAGAGTTCACTGGTCCTAGCACACCGCCACGCGAGGAGTCCTGTTATCAGCTCTGAGGCCATGCCAGACCTTTCCTCCACTTCAGTACTGCTCTATTGCTCTGTCAGCCCACTCAGGTGTTCCTTCTGTTCTTATCTTTTCCGTCTCTGCTGGAAGTGTCAGAGCTAAACGTCATACTGGGTAGGGTTCAAGCTGTGCTGCTCTAAAACCCCTGAAGCATCTTTGTGCTAGGTCCTTAATTCCCCCAGAAGATTCTCTCCTCTTGAGAGGCACCAACCCCAAGTTTCTTTGTTGTCCCAGGCTCATACCACCTTCATTGCCACCATAATATTTGAAACGGGTTCCTTGTCCTTCCAGAGTGGAAAAGCCGTCCTGCCCCAACAGGAGCATGTGCAGGACCTCACCCACCTCTTGGGCCCCATTCTTTACTCTGGAGGCGCTCACATCTATATTCTTTATTCTGGAAACACATGTTCTCATTTCCAACCCCCCACCTGCACTGGAGTGGGTGCACCCACTCTGGAGTGCATACACCTATGTAGCATTGCCAGTTTTGGGACTCAGACAACCCAGTAAATGCCTCAACGGAAAGCATCTCCCTCCCCTCACACACTCATTTTCCCGGGAGCGAGTATATATGGAGCTCCCTTTGAAGAAGAGGACGTGGTGGTCTTACTTGTTCAGATTTAAAATTTGTAAACGTTGTCGCTCCCTTTTGATGGTATTCCTCTGTTTCCGACTCCTCTGTTTTGCTTGGGGACTGTGCTTTCTCCTACTCTTGGGGCCCCTGGAGAATGAGATGAGGCCATTGTCTCCTGGGATTATGTCTAGGGTGGAGAAAGAAGCGCTGCGAAACCATGAGCTCTTACTTAGTATGGTCTTCATCCCGCTGACGGCAGAGGCTTACTTAATCCATATCAGCATGACAGCCATTGCCTAGGACGGCATCTCCAGCTCTGGCCTGTGGCTGGAATTCCGTCATTGAAGCTCCCTTTTACTCACTGCCCCAGTCACCCCATTCTCTATCCCTTCTGAGGTCTACTGCTGCCCCACCTACCTAGCTAGCCTTACATAACCTTGTACTTTTGTGAAATGGCCAAAATAGATGGGCTGTAGCTGAGTGCTCCTTCCAGCTCCACGATGGGCTCTGGCCTGAGAACTGAGCTGGAGGGGTGGATTGCCCACGTCCTGTCCTGCTGTCAGGGAGGAAGCTGCACTCTGCAGGAATGCCCTAGTGCAAGGCTGGTCCTATTTCCCACCCATTGCTCACCTCCCCCAGGCAGCTGGGAACAACCTCTCCCTTTGTCTGAGCTTCTTGTACAGAATAATCCTCCTTACGGACAATGTATTCTCTGTGCCCCATGGACACAGGAGCCGTGTGAGCTGATCCCAGCACCAGGCGGGACGGAGGCTGAATCCTTCCAAACGCCCACCCTGGGTCAACTCCTGATTACTGTCCAGAGAAATTACTAAGAGCTGTACGTTTTCTTCCATCTTCCAGATGTGGGGGGATAGCTTATTGAAGTTTAGTGGTGGGCCAGGAATAGGGCCAGGGGCTGTGGTCTGTTTTTGGTTTAGTCCTGAGAGTTATTCATGCCAACCTGTGGAGGCTCTGATGTGGCTCTGGCCTGACGGCCTCAAACACACAGGAATAACACTTGGAAAGCATTTGCTGCTCTGCGGACGGGGCTTTCTAGTTGAAGCAGAAGGCAAACTCTCCAGCCCATCTGACAAGGCCGTGGCACCCCATCACTTCAACGTGTGTGTCCCACAGAACAATCTCCCTCTTTTCTTCTCTTCTTCCCTTTAACTTCTCCCTTGTTCTTGTGCCTCTTAGGGTCACAGGCAGATCTGGATCTCTGTTATGGTCTCTGGATGAGTTTACGTGGCCACTTCCCCAAGTGCATTGTGGACAAGGCACCTGACTTCCCTGGGTCTCCGTCTTGTCAACTGGCTAATCCCAGGGATCCTTCCTAGTTTTAAAGTCTCTGGCAGTGATTCACAAGCCTATTTATTCCCATGCATTTTGCTTGTTTCCCTCATTGTGTGACTATGTTATATAAAATAGGCCAGAATTTTCTTAGATCAGCCCTCAAACCTGTACAAACTATTACTGAAGTTCCCTCTCCGTCACCTGCAAGTTAACCTACCTATATCCCGCCAGAGTACTTCACTACAGTTGTTTTCTAGCTTGCACTAGTTCTGTAGTGAAAACTCATCAAAGATGTGGTAAGTTACCCCAGAGATGCATGTAGTATGTATGTCAGAAGTTACCTTCCAGCTCTCTGGCATCCCTCTATCCCGTGGGCAAGATCTGTGACCAGAGAGACTTGCAATGAAAGCAGGAAATGACATTTTCCATGGGATGATAACCTGTCCTACTGAACGATCAGAGGCCTGGGCTGCTCTGCTCCCTGCTTGCCCTCTGCCACTCCACTGCCTTCTCTGGTTCTCACCCAGATTTCCCGTCTGTGGTCTTCTCTTGCCCACACCCCTGCTTGTATACCACCTCTGTTCTTTCTACTACTTTCTCTGGGCTGCTTCCATTTTCATGGCCCTGCTTAGTGTCCTTTTAGTGTCTCTTCCATGGTACTCCTTGACCCCACATCCCTGCTCACTGACAGCCACACTCCTGAAATACAGGGGCCACACAACATTGCCTCTTCTTTCACACCTGCCATTCCTTTTACCATTCTCTGGAACTACTCTGTCAAACATCACTAGTTTGTTTAAGAACTTTTGTATTTATTGGAGATAGCACAAGCAGGGGGAGTGGGGAGGGGCAGAGGGAGAGGAAGAAGCAGACTCCCGCCGGGCAAGGAGCCCAGGACCCCAGCGTCATGACCTGAGCCGAAGGCAGACGTTTAACTCACTGAACCACCCAGGCACCCCCTCAAACATCACTGTTGACCTACTGGCTAAATCCAGAATTTTTTAAGTGCTCATCTGACTTGATCTCCATGGCATTTGATAGTGCTCACCGCTTCCTCCTCATCTCTTTCTCCCCACTTGGCCTCTACATCTCTGACCATTCCTGTTCTGTAGCTCTTGGCCTCTCCCTCTGCCTGCTGTCTCTGTGACCGCCACTTTTATTTTCAGCTCAGAGCTCTCTGCCCCTAGGATCCATAGGTACCTCAGATTCTGAACGTTCAAGTCCAGTCATCCTTCCCTCTAAGCCTGTCTTTTTTTTTTTTTTTTCCCCAGTTTCTTGGGTGTGCCCTGAGCTAGGTCTATGGAAGCCACCCTAAATCCTTCCCTCTCTGGGTCCCAGCCCCTGTTACCTAGTCAGGTACCAAATCTTGTCTATGTGACTTTCTAATATCTCTCCATCCTGCCCTGCAGTTTAAGCCCTAGGCCTCTTTCCCTAAGAGTGGTGTTCAGACTCCCTCTCTCCCACTCCAACGCATCTTTGATATGGCTGCCAGGTCTTTCTAAACTGATCGGATCACATTGCTCCCTTGATTAAAATCCTCTGGTAGTTAGTTCCCTCCCCATGTTTCTCAAACGGGAGTCCAAGTACCTGGCAGGGTGGTGGGGCAGTGTGCCACACATACTGAAAGTCCTAGGATCAAATCACCCTAGAACACTCATTTTCTTGAGGGTAATTTAGAGAACATAAAATGATCACATATGCATTCTTAAGAGAAAATAGAGTTCAAGGAATTCCTACTAGTCCAAAGGGGTTCAGAGTAAGCCACCAGATTCCCTGGGGAATACTTCTTTCTGTCTTTTTTGCCATTACATGTACTTTATTGAAAAAGTGAAAAACAGCTCAAATTTCCTGGGAAGGCAAGTAAAAGATTCTATGTGATCTGGCCCCCTGACTTCTCCTGACTTAGTTTCTCTGTTGTCCTGCCACCCACTTTATTCCCAAGCCATAGAAGCTGCTTAAAGTTTCCTGAAAGTCACAAACTGTTTCTGGTCTCTGTTCCTTTAGTCCCATGGTTCCCTCTGCAAGGAACATTTCGCCCCATCATTCTGTCTGCCGATACCCAGTCATCTTTAAAAGTTGAGCCCATGAGCCACTCTGTGAAGCTTGCTGACACCCCAGTGTGGGCACAACTTGGTGCCACTCAAAATAAGGCCACTTACTTCCTCTTTTATGCTCTTTATTGTCCTCCAAGTTCAAGCACTCTGAGCTGTCAGGGCTTGAATCACAGTCCATCTACATGAGAGCAGTGTGATCTTTGGCATGAAATGTGTGTGTCTGGCACACTGTATAGCACTCAGCGAGGCATAAACACTCTAAGTGCTAGCTGCTGCTATTACCAGTAGTGGTGTGGTTTAGTTGATGTTGGAGAGATAGTACCGTGTAGCGTTTAGGTTAAAAGAGCAGGTTCAGACTGCCTAGGTTCAAATCCTAGCTGCGCCACTTACTAGCTGTGTGGCTTGGGCTAATTAGTTTACCTCTGTTCCTCAGTTTCCTTATTCCTGCGGATGATGATATTAGTGGCTGTATTGTAGGGTTGCTGTGATGTTTAGGTTAATATGTAGGAAGTGCTCAGAATAGTGCTTAACGATAGATGTTCAATAAACGTTCATGTCCTCAGGTAGTGTCTAGAACTGCCGTCAGCAATTGTTGCTAAAACCAATGATCGATCAGTCCCTTTATGAGGACAGAACTTCTTCCTCCCTCTGCACCTCGTCTACGGGGATGTCATGCTCAGCAGCCTCCTGAGATCCTTTGCGTGCATCTCAGCCCCCATGGTATCACCTCAGCACCGAGTGCAGAGCATTTTTACACTGGTTTATCTGGCGTGAGAAGTCATTTTTGCATCTAGTTTTGTACATTTTCTTTCTCCCATTTAGTTGACACCCACCCTCTTCCATTAAAGCCCAGTTTGGTCTCTTGTGTCATTTTGCTTTGAGACCAAACGACAGGCTCCCTCACCCAAAATATTCTTTATCCTCCCTCCTAAACCGAATCTCCTGTCCCAACCAGGTAAAGACTCAGTTCCATAGTCGGCCTCCATCCTGTCCCTAAAGGGGGCCCTACACCATGCAGAGGTCTCTTTCTGTGTACACTTGTGATGAGTTCCCTTCTCATTTGTCCACGCTTTCTAGGCCTGCGCTCAGGTGTCTGTGGGCTGCTGTTGTAATTCCCCAGGTGTGGCAGACCAGAGCTCGTGCTTACTTCTTCACACTCCCCACCTGCCCCGTAGGCCTCGTTGTGTCACGGCAGCTCCCCTATTCTTGCCCTTAAGCTGTGAGCCCTCTCACCTGGAGCCAGGACCTGGGAGTCCGGTGCCATCTCACACCTCCACTGATTGCACAGGCTCTGCCCTCTTTATCCTGCTCCGAGCCCCCCGCCTCGTTGATCTAGTGAATAACTCATCCTTCCAGGGTTACCTACCTTTGCCATCTCCTTCCCTGTACGTTCCACCATTCTTAAATTATATCTGATCTGGACACATTCATTGTGTGACCTTAGAAGAGTTGTCTCACTTCCAAGAACCTCAGTTTCCACCTCTGTGAAATGGGGCGATAGCCCAGTCCTCAACTGAACATGTTCAGTCCTCCACTGAACATACTTAAAATGAAAGTTAAGCCTTTAAGTGGCTCGTAATTTTCTACAGGGTAAAGTCCAAGCTTCTTGGAATGACATGAAAGGTCCTTGAGGTCAAGAGTCAGCCCTCAAATACTAACTACTGTTCTCTTCCCTTACTCTCTCCTGAGCAATTTCATGGTTATTGCATGATGGTGTGTTGGACTGCTTTGGTTACAGCACAGTACAGTTAAACTAGCCCTAGCCAAACACAAAGAAAGGGGGACCCCGGTGTGTTTGGGTTATGGGGATGGGTTGAAGGGTAACTGGCTGCAGGTGGGCTCCAGGGCTTCAATGGCCAAGGCCCCCGACTCTGTATTTCTCCACTCTGCGGCAGCAGGGCTCATCTCGTGTACGAACTCCTATTGTTCTTGCTTGGATTCTGTGTCACTAGGAGCCTGGACTGAGGGAAATGGGGAGACCACCGTGGTTATCAGGCTAGCGGGGTGAGGACAGGAGTTCCTAAAGGAAATGAAGGCAAGGGGTGGGAAAGTGTCTGAGCCCCCACAGCCCACTTTGTGGGATTTCAGGGAATCCTCGGACTTTTTTTTTTTCTTCCTCAAGCCCTCAAGTCCTCTTTTTCCTCAAGTCCATTCTTTAAGCCTACAGAACCGTGTTTAAGATTGCCTGTGGAATGTGCCATCTTACTTCAAACTCCAGATGTCCCCAAAGGCATTAGTTTCCTCCACTCCGCTCCCACCTGAGTTATCCAGCATGACCAGCTTCCTGTCAATCCTGTATCCTCTCTGCTCCGTCCTGCCTTCCTGCTCACTCCCATTGCTCTAGGGCAGGCCTTCCGTGGGTCACACCTCCCAGCTGGATCCCCTTCCTCTCCTTTGCTGCTGGTTATACATCATACTGTCCCCAGGTTTGTCTTTGTAAGAGATAATGGGGGTCATACCAACCTCTTTCTTAAAAATTCTTAGGGACACCCCAATACAAACAAAACTCCTCATTCTTTCATTCAGACTACTTCAGGATTTGGGGCCAGCCTACGTTTTCACCTTCTTGCACATGAAGGCCTCTTATTCCGCGTACCCTTTGGCCAAGCAGAATCAGATGTACCAGTTCCCTACACCTGTGCTGTGCTTGTCTCCTTCCATCCCTTTGTCCACACTCTTTCCTCAGCCTGGAACACTGTTCCTGCTGCCTTACTTGCCACGTGACCTTGAGAGAATTCCATCACCTTTTTTTAAAAAAGACTTTATTTATTCATGACAGACAGAGACAGAGACACAGGCAGAGGGAGAAGCAGGCTCCCTGCCGGCAGCCCGATGTAGAATTCAATCCCAGGACCCCAGGATCACAACCTGAGCTGAAGGCAGACACTCAACCACTGAGCCACCCAGGTGTCCCTCCATCACCGTTTCTGATTCCACTCTTTACGTCCACGAAGCAGTGCTAATAGTAGTTAACCGTATAGAACCGAACCTGAGGAGTGTGTGGAAAGCAGCTGGCCCCTTTCTTGCCAGAGAAAGTATTGAACAATAAGCTACACTTTCTCTTTTTCCCCTTTGGCCCTTCTCAACACACCCTCCAGATCCGGCTCTCTTTCCCTCATCTTGATGACCTCTCCTGGTTTGTCCCGAACCTAAAATCTTCCCTTTTCTCTCTCCACAGCTTTTTCTGCAGGGCCTCTCAGAGCCCTCTCCCCGTACTGGAGTTTCTTTAGTTCTGTTCAGTGAACACTGACTGCTGCCCACAGCGTGTAGGCATTAGCTGCCCAGGGACAGACATGATGGGTGTTTGCACACAGTCTCTCCCTCCTGCCCTCTGGTATCTTTCCAGCTCGGGTTCCTTCAGCAAAGGTCTCAGCCTCAGGCGGAGGACACCCTCTAGCTGGCAAAGGCCCAGGGATATGCAGAGTGATTAACTGACCCTTCATCCTCTCTTCACTCCCCTGTCCTCACAGACTCAGCCCTCCCCCCAACTCCTGTGTGATGACTGGGTAGAAAGTGCCCTTTGTCCTTTACAGGATGGGGAAGGGAGAAGCCTGACACAGCCCCTGGAGACTGCTTCCATCTCTACCTGCCACTCTGGTGTCCGCTAGCCTAGACCCTCAGTTCCTGTCATTTGTAGCCAATTCCCCACGTCTCCCATGCCGCAGCCCCTCCACTGCTCCCCATTTGCCCACCTGCTCATGCACACACAGGCCTGCCTTTTTCCACTTGTTCCTCATTGCCATGCCCGCTTCTTTGATCCCATTTCCTTTAAATGTTTCTGCTGAAACATGTCAAGCCTCCGATCATCATGGGAATGGAGTTGTTGGCCTTCACGTGGATGGTGGTTTTCAGACCAAACCCTTGCAGAAAGTACATCAGTGATTTATCTTCCGGGGAATGAGGATAGAGCAGGGCCCCTGAGAGAGTAGTGAACGAGTTGGGCGTCAGACAGGGTAGGACCCTAAAGGAGAGTCACCTCCCTTCCAGCCGGTCAGGAAGGTTCCATGAAGGAGGGGGGAATTTTAGCTGTTGGACTGGGCATTCTTCCCTTAACCCCCACTCTCCAGCTTATCAGGACTGAGTTCCTGGACCCCTTCAGTCTCTCTAGTTGATCAACCTGTCCCTTCCACCCAGCTTCTCTGCAGGCCCCAAATGAGCTCCTCTCCCAGTCACCTGACTGATTTACCCTTTCCCATACAAGTCAGTCTGTGAGGTCTCCTTAGCCAGAGGCCAATCCCTCCCTCTGTAAGCTGGATCCCATTGTCTCCTTCCGCACAGCCCATAAACATGTTCAAGCCTCTTCCCGTTAAAAACAGCCATTAGAGTCAATCTGAAGGTGAGAGCCAGACATCGATATTTTAAAAGCTCCCCAGGTGATTGCATGCAGCCATGGCTGAAAACATAAACAGAACAGAATCCAAACTTTTTACCGTGGCATGTAAGGCTCTGTATAAACTGATTCCTGCCTGTGTCTCCTGCCCTGACCTCTCTGCCCTCTGAGCTGGAGCTGCACTGAACTACCTAGAGCTCCCCAAACCCACCACATCTCTTGCTTCTGTGCCTTCACACATGTGCCTGCCTCTGCCCCTGTGTTTCCCTGCTTTCTAGAAAGTGCCCTTCAATGTTCACCTTAGGTGTCCTTTCTACAAAGCCATCAAGAACTCACCCCCACCCTGGGGTAAGGTGCTCCTCCTCAGCGCTTTCATAACCCTCTGTTTATCTCTGTGGGAACACTCGCCACCTGCTACTATGATTGGTCATCTAGACGTCTGTCTTCTCCTCTAGACTGCAAGTGTTTTGCAGGAAACCGAGGGCTCTGGAGATGCCATTTGTAGGACTTGGGGCCATGTGACATCTATCAGATGTTGGAAGACAGTGTCTCCCGGGACTAGGCTTGGAACTGAGCGAAGGGAGTCTTGGCGCCTGTTCATTCATGTAGTCAACATTGACCACCATGTCCCAGGTGAATAAATGGGTAGTTGAAGTCTGCCTCTACTGTACTTGACCTGTGGGACTGCACACACATCATCTCCAGTAGTCTGCTTCGTTCGTGTCTGACTTGTCTCTAGATGGATGCTGAATCCAGAACCTCTTGGCAGTACTCTTGGGGCACTGTGCGTACACAGTAAGCACTTAGGAAATATTTGTTAAACCGATGCTCATGAATCCACACACAAGACTGGTACATTGGTTATCAGGAGTGGTAGGTTCTTGACGTACGGGCTGCTTCCCACCGTGTCTGTGAAGTGTCGAGCACAGAAGCAGTGCTAAGGCGCTGTATGCGGGCTAGCTCCTCCACTCTTGACAATGAGGGAGGCACTGTTCCTGTTTTATAGAGATTCAGCGACTTGCAGAAGGTCATGCAGGTCCTCAGTAGAAAACTTAAAACTCAGGCCTCTGGAGGCAGGGGTGACCCCAAAGCCACCAAAGTATACTTGGACCCCATTAGGCTTTCAACAAATATTGACTCAAGGGAGACTGCCACTCCCGGGGGGAGTAAAAAGCCTTCCGAATTCTGTCTTCCCCACCTGACTCTGGGTCCCACGACCTCTCTTGGCTTTCTCACAGTCTCACTTATTCTAATATTCACTCCACAAATATTACAAAGGATCAAATGAACCAGACAGTGGGCCCGGTGCAAGAGATACGGAGACCACTAACAGGACTGAGTGGAACTTAGAGTGGAGGAGGTTGCAGATTATTTCTTTGCTGTAGGATTGCGGGAGCGGAGGGAGGTGATTTACTACCTGGGAGAGCTGTACCTTGTATTGAGCCAGGGGACAAGGCTTAGAGGGGTGGGGGTGTGTGAAAGATGCAGACATCCTTGGGCAACAGGATGTGGCCCAGGAGAATAACGCAGGCTCAAGGCGAGATCAGGGAAGCCTTAGTGTTATAAAACGCCATGAAATTTGAGCCTTTGAATTCTTCCGCCCTTTCAAGGGTAGCTACTGATGGGCTGGATCATAGTTCTACCTTGGCTCTGGCCTCTTACCTCTAAGATTGAACTCCCACATGGCTCCAGCCCACCATTTATGAACATGTTTTTCCCAAACCACTGTCTCTTCTGAATTCCCTTCCTGTCCACATTTACACCATCCAGTCTGACAAGCAGTTATTGGGTCACTTATATGCACAGCACCACCCCAGGAGCTCCTGGAGATAGAGATTTCATTCCGCTAAAACGGGGTCCTCACCCCAGTTCAGTCTCGTGGGTGAGTGTGTGGAGCTGAGAGGGGAGAGCGCAGGAAGCCGGGTAGACAGCTAAGTATATGTAGAGAGAACGAGTCCACCTGTGTTGGGGACGTCTCTGGTTCCGCTACTCTCATCCCATCAGTCTCCAAACCTCCGTAGGTCAGGCTGTTAGCTCTCACCTGGCCTGCCTCAATAACCTCATCACCCTGGCTGCCAGAGTGAAGTGACTCAGCTGGGTGGTAAACCCCATGCCGGGACAGCATCTGCCTCGCTCACCGATGTGTCACTAGCACTTACCACACTCTTGCACACGGTAGGTGGTCAATAAATATTTGATGACACACGCCTGACTGTGTAGCCTCCTCGGAAACCTTCGCTGTTTCTCCTATGCTTCCAGAATAAAACCGAACTGCCCGGCTTGGCCTTCAAGCCCTCCCTCCCGCATTCAGCCACAGTTGGCTCCACTTGCCTTTTTTTCCTTTCACTGCCTTCAAGGCCAGTTTAGCCAGTGACTCACTGTTCCTGCCTCGGGCCACTCGGACTCTCCCACTGCGGAGCCCTCCTAGCAGTTCCTAATGCTAGGGCTCAGCAGGGAAGGCTTCCCGGCCAGCAGCTGCTCCCCCAGCCCTGCCCCGGCACACACGTGCTGCCTCCGCCCCCACCCCCTGGAGGGGGCGCCCCGGAGGGCAGGGCCCATCAGGGCGCGTGGGGCGCGTTGGTGGACTGTCCCCGGAGCGCCCGGCGCGAGCAAGGTGCACCTCGGGCGGGCGGGGGGCGGGCCGCGGGATGCCGAGGGAAGGGGTGGGGAGCCCGCGCTGGGCGTGCTTCCTGCCCCGGAATCTGGCGGCCCGCCCCTGCGCCCGCCCCTCGGGCCGAGCCGAGTCGGGGCCAATCAGCAGGCGCCCCCCGCCCGGCCCGCCCCGTCCCCCTCTGGTGACAGAAAGTCGGCCCAGCAGATGAGGAAGTGGCAGGCAGGCCGGCCCTGGGGACTTCTGTGTGGCCCTGCTCCCTCCGAGCCCGCCGCTGCTGCCCGCCCGGCCCCCCGCTGGTGAGTGCGGCCCTTCCACGCGCGGGCCGTCCACGTGCCCGGGCGCCCTGCCCGCCCTGCCCTGCCCTGCCCGTGGGCGAGGCGGTTCCTGGGACCGTGGGTGGGAGGTCCCAGCTCTCCGGGGCGGGCCTGGCCGGCCGCCTCCCTCTGCTCCCGGCCCCTATTTGCTCAAACCTAGGCCTTCTCTCACCACCTCCCCACCCTCCCTCTGCGCCTCCTACCCTCCCTCTCCCCCTCCCTCTCCTCGCTCGGGCTCTTCTCCTCCTCTTTCCCCTCCCCCGGCCCCTGCCTGTCTCCTTTTCCCCTTCCATCCGTCTTCAAGGGAGCACCCGCCTGGTTCCCCTCCTGGGACACACCCGGCGCTCCTCAAGCTTGGGGACAGGTCATTTCCAGAGCCTCGAGCCGCTCCTGACCTCCAGGGTGCATGAGTGTCTGTGGAGGGCGAACTGGAGGAGGTGGTTTAGAGAGCGGGAGAGATAACCAGCTGGCAGGCTCGCGGGTCAGGGAGGAACTGTGTGTGCGTGTGCGAGCACAGGCCTGTGCCAGGTAGGCCCCGCCACGGAAGAGGCGACCCGCGAGATCGGACGGTGAATGAATGAATGGGGATTGTCATCCGTGGGAGAGATCTGCGTGCATGACCAAAGGCAGGTGTGTCTCAATGTGGTGTGGGTGATTTTATGTTCCCTCACCTCTAAGTGCGGTGTTTGAGCTTATGTCTGTGACCACACCGATCTGTGACTGACGTACGTGTGAGTAAATCTGCGTGTAGGCCCGAGGGTGTGAGCATGAACACTTGCACATGGTAACGCAGGACCAGCGAAGGAGGCCGTGTGAGTGTTTGGGGCGTGTTGCCTGCGTGAGTGGAGTCAGGAGTGGGTCTGAGCATCAGAAACTGTGCGTGTCAGAGTCCACGGAGGCTTGTTTGGGTGGTGTGTCAGAGGACAGTGTGTGGGCTCCGCGTGTCCGTGAACCCCTGTGTGCTCCTGCTCACCACGGGTCAGCCTGTCGGTGGTGGTGGGGAGAGCTGTGTGGGAGGGAGGGCTCGGGGACCGACCGTGGCGGGGTGTGGTTGGGAGTCCACCCGGAGGCGGGGGGAACACCTGTGAGATGTGTGCCCAGCTGAGTGTGCGAGGGGCACGCCGATGGCCTGGGTGGATGTGTCAGGAGGTGAAGCGGACATTCTTCACTAAGCGCCTGCACGGCTTGTTCTCTTGATAGAGGGAACCGGGCACACCTGGGTGCAGGCAGCTCGCAGAGCATCTCCTGCCCTGGCCGTGAGGGGAGGGCCTTGTCCCTCTGGGACAGCCTCGGCATCCCTGGCCCCCCTGGGTCTGGGCCCAGGCTTTTGTGTCCCAGTGTGCCCTCCCCCGACATTCCTTCGGGTTCTGAGGGGGAGAGGGCCTAGTTCATTAGGACCCTCCCTAAGGGAGGGGAAGATTCCTGAGACCTCCTCCACTCACCCACCTCCTCACATGCCACTGGCTTCCCTGCCCCTCCCAGGGAGAGAAGGGTGACCGTACCCATTCCGAAGCAGGGCAAACCGAGAATTTATGGCTAGATCAGGAGAGGATGCTGGGTATGGGTTTTCAACAGCTCTCTTTGGGCCAAGGCTAGGGCTGGGCTGGAGGTTTCTGGCTCAAAACTAAGCTAGAGCCTTAGCTCATCTGGCCATCCGGGGTGGGTGGGTGGGTGGTGAGTCCCATGCTTTCCTCTTGGCTTTCCCAATCCTGGTGGGTCCTGCTCCTCCAGGCCCTGACCTGTGGCCTGGACCCACCCTCCACCCCATGCGCAGTGCAGCGGGGGCGGGTGGAGGGCGGGGCGCTCCCAGATCTAGTCAGACAGGTGGAGCCGCCGGGGCAGGAGTCTCAAAGGGCCAGGCTCCGGAGAGGAAGGGCTGGAGGGGAGTGCCGGAGAGGAGGGGAACAGGGAGCGGAGAGCGGAGACAGAGTCACGGGAGGTGAGGGCCCAGGAGGGCCGAGGAGAGGAGGGAGTATGGGGGGGGATGGTCCCGGGAGCTGAGCATCCCGAAAGTGGATTGGGAGGATCCCCCGGGGAGAAAAAAGACCCAGAGCTGGAGAAGTGGGAGACTGGCGGGCAAGGCAGAGGCAGTCACTCTGGAGAGGAAAGGTGAGCTTCTCCGGAGAGCGCGGCAACGGAGAGCTCCTGTGGAGGGAGAGGGGGAGTGAGGTCGGTGGGAAGAATCTCGGTGGCAGAGGGGCGGTGGCAGAGGGGCGGGAAGCTGCCTCCTACCCCTGTCCCCCAGCAATTCCTTCCCTCACTCTTCTGGCCTTTCTGCACGGAGGTATCAGGAGTTGTCTGGTCTGGTCTGTGTCCTGTCGGGGGGTCAGGGGTGGGATGGAGGCACCCAGCCCTGACACCCACCGCCCTCACCTCCCCAGAGTCCGTAGCCAGGATGGAGGTGATCGTGAACTTGTACCAGGAGATGATGAAGCATGCAGGTAAGCTGCTGTCCTCCCTCCTGCCCCAGGATCCCTGGATATGGGGCTGTCTCTTAGTGGAGAGTCCCTAGGGACTCCCTGACCCTCCGTGACCCGACCCCACCCCTGTCCACCTGGTGGGGCCCCTTCGGATCCCGTGACTCCTCCTGACTCCTGGACCCTTATTCACAGATCCTCGGCTCCAGGGCTACCCTCTGATGGGGTCCCCCCTGCTAATGACCTCCATCCTCCTGACCTACGTGTACTTCGTTCTCTCACTTGGGCCGCGCATCATGGCCAATCGGAAGCCCTTCCAGCTCCGGGGCTTCATGATTGTCTACAACTTCTCACTGGTGGCGCTCTCCCTCTACATTGTCTATGAGGTGGGCCCCTGGGATGCCCAGGTTTTAATTTCTGCTGGCAGGATGAGGGGCAGGCTTTGAGGTCAGGTCAGAGCATGACATCTCCTTTCCAGAGAGGCTCAGATCCATTGCTTTAGCTGGATAGCCAGAGGGACTGGGCGGGGTGGAACTCTGGTGGTCTAATCCACACCCCTTCCTAGTTCTTGATGTCTGGCTGGTTGAGTACCTACACCTGGCGCTGCGATCCTGTAGACTATTCCAACAGCCCGGAGGCACTAAGGGTAAGCGCGCGGGGTGGGGGTGGGGGGGTACTGGTGCTAGGTTATAAGCACCCTGGGGATAGCAGTTTGGGTGTGACCTGGGCTCATGGGCCAGTTCTGAGACGTTTCTGGAGTAGTGTGGGGGTCCTAAGGCTGTCTGACCTCTTGCAGATGGTTCGAGTGGCCTGGCTCTTCCTCTTCTCCAAGTTCATCGAGCTGATGGACACAGTGAGTGGTTATAGGAGATACGAGGACCTGGTGGGGAGAAAGCGGCGGCCCTGGCTCTGAAACCCATTTCCCCACTCTTCTTAGGTGATCTTTATTCTCCGGAAAAAAGATGGACAGGTGACCTTCCTCCATGTCTTCCACCACTCCGTGCTTCCCTGGAGCTGGTGGTGGGGAGTAAAGATTGCTCCGGGTGAGTGGTGAAGGCCACGGTGCGGGGGCGGGGAGAGGGGCAGGCACTGAGGACCAGCCGCTCACCTCTCCTGACCCCGCTCCTTGTCCCGACAGGAGGAATGGGCTCTTTCCATGCCATGATCAACTCCTCGGTGCATGTCGTCATGTACCTGTACTACGGGTTGTCCGCCCTGGGCCCTGTGGCTCAGCCCTACCTGTGGTGGAAAAAGCACATGACAGCCATCCAGCTGGTGAGGGGCCCAGCCGGAGCCACCCGCCCCCCTTTATTCATCCTGCCTCCCCTTTGACCCCAGGCCTCCGCATTCAGCCTTTCCCTACTCCGCGGCTGTTCATCTGACCCTGGCCTTCTCCCTTCTAGATCCAGTTCGTGCTGGTGTCGCTGCACATCTCCCAGTACTACTTCATGCCTAGCTGTGACTACCAGTACCCAGTCATCATCCACCTCATCTGGATGTACGGCACCATCTTCTTTGTCCTCTTCTCCAACTTCTGGTATCACTCCTATACCAAAGGCAAGCGGCTGCCCCGTGTACTTCAGCAAAACGGAGCTCCAGGTACCGCCAAAGTCAAGGCCAACTGAGAAACGTGGCCTAGCTAGGTGCCCACCTAAGTGCCTCAGGACTGCACCTTGGGCAGCATCTGACGTCCTCCCCGCCTACACCGGTGACCTGTGACCAGGGCCCTGTGTGGTCAGGACTGAGCAGGGGACAGGCCCTCCCCTCCCCACAGCTGGCACACAGGGACCATGGCTTCCGTCGCTCACCCGCTTCTCCCGGCCAGCTCCGAGGACACGGCCGCACCGCCCTCTGCCACTCCAGAGCCGGGGGCTCAAGGGCTGGACACTCATCTTCCCCTCCAGGCCTTAAACTTGGGAGGGGAACACTCAGGACTGGCCCCCACCAGGGTCTTATGGCCTTTTTCCTCACACTGAAGAGGTCAGCAATAATCTGTCACTCTGGACCCATGACCCCTCCTTCTCTAGCCCACACTGAAGCAGAAGCTTCTTGACCAAAGGTCAGAGTGGGTGGGGGGCCTGGGACTACAGCCTGTGGAGGCTGCTCACTCACTTAGGTCTTCATTAAAAGTGACAGAGGAAACCACCCAGGCTGCGTGTGTACATGTGTGAATGAAGAGGTGCCAGCCCTGTCTGCAAACAGGAGGGATGGTTCTGGCTCTCTGAGGACAGTGGACATGAGCTCTGGGGAAGGCTGCTTGGACAGAGCTCATGCGAGGAGAAGAGAGGGAGACATGACTTTATTAGAAAAATAAAAAAGAAACAAAAACAAAAAACTGGGGTAATGAGTTGGTCCTCAACGGATGCCTTGGTGGATGAGGCTGCTCTTGGCCGCGCTGGCCTTCTCCCGCTCCCGCCGCCGTGCAGGATCCAACTCAAAGCAGCGCCATAGCCGCAGGGTCTCATCTGCGGCTGCTGAGGCCACAGTGGCCCCGTCTGGGCTCATGGTCAGGCTGAGGACCCGGGCAGTGTGACCTGAGGCACGAGGAGGGAACAAATGAGAGCAGTGCATGGGAGTATAGACACACCTCCAGCCGCCAGTGTGGAGGGCCACATTCCTTTTGTTTTTTAGAACACCTCTGAGACCATTCACATACCACAGAATTCTTCCCTTTAGAGTACACAATTGGTTGGTTTTTAGTATATTCACAAAGTTGTGCAACCCCATCACGACACTAATTGCACAATGTTTTCATCACTCCCTAAAGAAAGTCTCTCCTCACCTTCTCACCTTCTCGCCGCACCCCACCCCCACCCCCCAGCCCCAGCAACCATCAATCTGTTTTCTTTCTTTGCATTCTTTGGACATTTCATGTGATCAGCCACATGCAACATGTAGCCTTCTGTGTCTGGCTTGTCGCTTAGCACCTACCTTTAAGCTCAGCCACCTTGGCCATGGTTGGGTATTTCCAAATAACCAACTGGTTCTGGGCGAAGCCATGGCCAGAGATGAGCTCCTTGTAGTGGGGAGACCAGAGGATGGAGCACACCTGTGGAGAGGGGTTGAGGTGAGGGCACAACATAGAGCAACACTATCCAAATGAGACCTAAGTCCACTGGAATATCAGGGGCCCCGCCAGGTGCCAGACTCGGACCCGAACCACCACAGTTCTTGAAATGGGCCTCCACTGGGAAGAAGAGTGACCTCGAGTGGAGGGGAAACATGTGAATGATCCTGAGGTAAAAATGCTATGTTTCGGCGACTAGATGAAGAGACGATGAAAGATTCTAGGAAGTCTTGCAGATTCCTGAGTAGGTTCTATCCCTCTCAAACAATATAAGAGGAACACATTTCAGAGAGACAAGAAGTGACAAACTTAATTTAGGACATATTAGGGCATTGCCACCTATAGGACTGAGGTTGGAGTTAAGCCGCACACATCAGTACGGTCCTGACCTCTTGAGCGAGAGTGAAGTTACAATTCTGGAAATCATCAGGGTATAGAATCGGCGAAGCCACTAGCGGGGACAGTTGCCCAAGGAAGACTAAACAGAGTAAGACTGCTTCTGGAAGGGAGAGGCTAGGTAAAGACTACCTGGGATTGAGCATCCACGGCACTCAGGCAGGCCCCAGAGCAGACATTCCAGATGCGAATGTGTCGGTCACTGGTGCCCCCTCCAGTTGCCAGGACATTGGACTGCCACGGACACCAAGCTACAGCCTAGGTAGGATAAAGGTGGAATCAGCAGGTACAGGGGCTAGACAAGGAGCTACTGGGGTCACAGGGTAATTCTGTCCAAAACTACCATCCCGTCTCCCAGGTTCCGGGTGAGGGTCTGCAGAGGACCCAACCCAGCCCCACTCTCACCTTGACTGCCCCTTGGTGCTGGGTGAATGTCTGCAGGGGGACCCAGCCACCCTCTCCAGGAGCACTAGGCCACACATTGACCAAGTTATCGTTGCCACCGCTGGCCAAATGTCGTCCATCTGGGGCCCAGCGCAGTCCACACACCTCCTGGCTGTGGCCACTCAGTGTGGCCACATGGTGTTCTGCGACCCGAACATCATGGTGATGGATGTGGCCAGAACGTGAGCCACTGAGGGAAGGGAACGGAACGAGGGTCAGCGGCAGTGCCACACACTGCCAGCAGGACTGAGTTGCTTCAGTTCACAGGTGCATCTCTGGGGAGAGCTGGCAAAAATCAGACAGGTTTTGCAACAGACCAGCTAAAACCACACACCTGGACAAGATATAGCTGTTCCAGCACAGGGAGCTCACTCGGGCAGAATGACCAGTCATGTTTCGAAGCCGCTTCTGCTGCTGCACGTCCCACAGCTGGAGAGAGAAGGCTGCTAGGATCACACACTGTGACTTGCCACTGGTGCCCCACCCCGCTCCTGCCGGACAAGCCCCCTGGGTCTGTGCACCACAGGCCTGCGGCACAGGGACGGGTCTCACCTGCACCTCAGCACTGCTGGTGCCCACAGCCAGGTAGTTGCCCTCCTTAATCCAGGCCACAGAAGATATGTACTCCCCAGGCTGCTCCATCTGCAGCAGCTGCAAGATGTCACCGGAGCTAGCACTCCACAAGTACACACTGTTGTCCAATGCCACAGCCAGCACATTCCCAGAGCTCCAGTCCACAAGGTTCAGGTCTGCCAGAGCAGGGAAGGGGGATGGGGAGCATGAGCTTCCCCACGTGCCTGGTGCCCGGTGCCCAGGCTCTCTCCCTCCATCCAATGAATGGGCAAGGGGAAGGCTGCACTCACAGTAGTCATTCCGGATTTCAGGGGCATCCAGGATTCGGTCTGGCAGGGAGGGAATGTAACGGCAGGTCTTCCGGGTGGAGCCAGGCGTGGCCTTCTGGCTGTACAGCACTTTCAGTCTGTTCTGGTAACCTGTGGCAACCCAGCGGGCCCACACAGTGGGAAAACGGGCTCCTCCCACGGCCCCTAGCCTGGAAGGTCAGATCAACACCTGCCCTCGCCACAGTCTTAGGTGGGAGGAGCAGACTAAGGGTCGTGCTGACACCTCCCTCCCGGAACCAAAAACTTCAGGTCTTACCCTCTGGGGCGTTCTGTGGTTTCCCACTGAGCCGCAGGATCTTGGCTTCCTCCACGTCAAAACCGTTCAGGTTCAGAGCCCAGGCTTTCTGATGTTCCTGGCACACAGGGTGGGCATGAGGCAGGATGCATGGTCCAGGGTGCATGGGCTGGTGTTGGGCTCCAAGCCCCTCTGGATCACGTACCTTCTTGGTGGGCGTGTGGCTCTCTTCAGGCTGGTTTTCCTTGCTCAGGAGGAAACTGGCCACCTCCATCTGGGAAGCACTGCGATGGGGGATGTAGCGGTCCCCGCCGGGTTTGCTGGGAGTGGTCTGAGCCTTGGAGCTGGACTTGCCTGGCGCGGGGAGAGGGAGGCCGAGAGTGGGAGCAGGCTCCTGGGGCGCTGTCGGCCGGCCCGCCTCCCTCCCCCGCGGCCCGCAGCACCCCACTGACCCGGAGTCCGGCCGGGGGTCCTGCCGGCGCTGTGGGACCGGTTGGCCGCCCGCATGGGCGAGGGCGCCGGGCCCGCGGCCTCCCTGGCCTTGCGCTGCCAGCGCGCGGGGGGCGCATTGGGGATGGGCGCGTCCAGCTGCAGCAGCGAGTGCAGGTCGCTCTCGAACACGAACTGCGCCATGGACGCGGTGCCCGCCGAGTCCTGGGGGAAGACGCGACAGCGCTCAGCCCGGGCCACCCCGGCCGCGCCCCGCCGCGCCCCCCGACGGCCTCCCACCTGCAGCTCCCAGCGGGCTCCAATCGCCGACCGGCCTCCACCGCGCCGGCCTGCGCTTCTTAAACTCTCCGCTCCGAGCACTCATTGGCTCCTTCAAAACCCAACCGTCGCAACCGTCGCCTTCGCCCATTGGCCTTTGACGGCACGGGGGGCGGGGCTTCCGGTGCGAGCCGCAGATCTCACGAGAATCCAGCCGCGGAGCGTGATTCGAAGGGCGAGAGGGTTAAGGCTGGTCCCCGGCGGCCCCGAGTCTGAAGGCGAGAGGGGCGGGGCCTGGGGGCCTGGGGGCGGGGCGGGGGCGGGCCTGCGCCCTCCCGAGCCGCTTCCATTCATTCCTTCCCCGCGTCCGCCCTTCGCACTAGAGGCCGGCCCGTGGGTGGTATTGATGCTACGGAAGTGCGGGAACTCGGTGGAGGGCCCTACAGCCCCGAGCCGTTCAGAGGAGGGAGAGGCGGCAGGTGGGCAGGGGCGGGGAAGTGGTTGGGCAGCTTAGGAGCGGAAAGAAGCCAGAGCTATTAGCTTGTTAGCTTGGTGCCTGCGGGAGCGCTGCTAGGAAGGAGCAGCACGCGTGAAACGTGGTTTTGTGGGGCGCCCGGGTGGCTCAGTCGGTGGGGTTGAGCGGCTGCCTTGGGCTCAGGTCATGACCCCAGGGTCCTGGGATGGAGCCCCCCCCCCATCGGGCTCCCTGCTCAGTGGGGAATCTGCCTCTCCCTCCCCTTCTACCTCTCCCCTGCTTGTCCTCTCTCTGTGGCCAATAAATAAATAAAATTTTTTTAAAAAATTGTTTTGTTGTTTTGCAAATGGGGGGAAATGAGGGTGGGAAAGGCATGAATTCCTTAAGGTTAAGAAGAAAGATCAGGACCCAGACCTGCCTTTCTGGAGATAATAAGATTGGGACTGCCTTCTGAGAGCCATTGTGGCTCACCTCCATGGGGCTTTAGAGGTGGCAAGAATTTTGAAGATGCACTAGTCTAATCTGAGCACGGTGCATCCTCCCCATCCTGGCAACATACCCATATTTTACAGATGAGAAAGCCAAGGCCCAGGGGAAGGGATTGCCTGAGCCACACAGTTGGTGGGAAGCCAGGTCTGACTCCCATTCAATCCAGTGCTCTCATAAGGACCTGAATGAATTGTGTGAATATGCTTAGAGGTGAAGCAGCAGTAATAAAGATAATAATGGGTACCATTTATTGGCCATCCACTAACTACCGTGTTTTAAAAGTTTACATACATTATTGACTTTAATCCTTGATCCCATAAGGCAGATACTCTATTCCCTTTTTATGGAAAAAGAAACTGGGTCAAAAAAAGGTTAGAAACATGCCCAAAGGCACACAGCCAAAAATAAATAGCGGAGCCAAACTATCTGGCTAACACCTTCACTCCTAATCATATGCTGTTTACTGTCCCAGAGAGAGGCTGGAAAAATCATGTTTCTAATAATTACCTTAGATCACTCATGATGACAGAGAAAAATATGGGGCTCTTAACCCAAACTTAATATTGTTATTAATTTTGATTTTGAAGTATTCATGTTTTTTTTTTTTAAATTTCCAATTACATGGATGACTTGCGGCTGGAGACAGGGAGACCCTGAACCTCAGAGAATGTAGAAGAAGTTGCCTAGAGTCAAGCTGGTGAAGCTTGGAATTCAATGTGAAGCTAAGGAATTGGGATTTTATCTGCTAGACATTGTGGAATCAGTAAGTTTCTGCATAGAGAGGAGCCAAACAAAACATATCTAAATGCAAGACGTGGCCAGCAAACCTCTGGAGTAAGGGTAACTATAGAGAAAAAGAAGGATAGGGGGAAAACCTCAGGGATTTCATACATTTTAAAATAAAGGAATGAAAGAAGTCAGTGGAAATTATACTGACATGGACCGTAAAGAGGGAGGCATTCTAAGATATGCAAAATGGTTAAGAAGAATGATGACAGAAAAGGTCAGGTCTGGCCATTGATAATAAATCATCAGCAACCTTGGAGAGAGCTGGATCAGAAGAGTGTGTGCTCAAGGAAAGGGCTGGAGAAAGAAGGCTGGGGATGGGGAACCTGTAGAGGCAGCAAGCATGGGATACTTGCGTGAGAAATTTGGGATTGAGACAGGGACAGTGCATGAGAGCTTGAGGGAACCAGTACCAAGAGCCTATACATGTCTGAAGGTGGAGGCAAAAGAGCCAAGGGAAATGGAAGAAGCCAGGCAAGGGCCGGCTGAGAGAGCAAGGTGCTTGGGTTACCTTACTCAGGAAGAAATGGGATAGAAAACACAGGGAGCTTTCCAGTTAGGAAAGAAAGATCACTGCTTCTCATGTGGAGGGGATGGAGAACAAGGCTTTAGAGAAGGATAATTAGGGCCAAAGAGCTGGTTAGATGGGAGGACTCCCACTAGAACTCAAGTCTAGGAAAGCAAAGGGCATGAAAGGAATAAAATACAGGTGACATCCAAGTGGTGGAACAGCCCGGTTGGGATGATAATAAAAATAGCTCAATAAACATCGAGTGTTTACCATGTGCTTGGTGTTATGTTAACATTTTTAATCGTAAGGTAGGAAAACACTAGACGAGGAAGAGATCAGGTTCTGAAGAGTGAAGCTAAAGATTTAGGGGTATGGAGTGGGATGGATAGGAAGATCAATCAGCAGACAGGTTGGGTTTAAGGAGAGATACTAGAGGCAGAGATATTAGTTAGCAGGCTGTAGCAATAGCTCAGTGGAGATGGAGGAGATGGACTTAGGAAGTAAAAGTGGTCAGAATATGATGGCTAAGTGTGAGTGTAAAGGTGAGAAGTTCAGTGCTGTGGATCTCAATCCTAGTCTTGAGTCCCTAGGACCAGAGTTGGAGCCTTGACCATGGCTAGGGGAAGGAAAATGAGTATACTGGATGTCATCCATTTGTCCCATTCAGACATATTCTTATATCCGTCTCTACCATGCCCTGTGCCTTGTGAGGGTGATTTATATGGCCTATATCAATGGATTCCCTTGGGCTTTGGTTCCCGTTTGGGTTCTACTAATTGGAGGATACTATGGATTAAGCTTTGTCCACCCCACTCCCTCTGAGTTCATATGTTGAATTACTAAGCCCCAATACCCCAGAGTGGAACCTTATTTGGAAATAAGATCATTGCAGATATAATTAGTGAAGATGAGGTCATTTGGGTGAGGTCATTTTGGTCATTCAATCCAGGGAGACTGGTGTCCTTATGAAATGGGGAAGCATGGACACAGATACACACAAGGAGAATGTCACCATGTGAAGATAAAGGCAGAGATGGGGGTGATGCTTCTACAAGCCAAGGAATACCACGTTTGCCAGGGAACCCCTAGAAGCTAGGGGAGAGTCATGAACAGACTCTTCCTCACAGCTCTCAGAAAGAGCCAACCCTAATGATGCCTTGAACTTCTAACCTCCAGAACTGTGAGACAATACATTTCTGTTCTTGAAGCCACCAACTTTGTGGTAGTCTGTTACGGCAGTTTTAGCAAACTAATACAGGGGAGAACAATGGGTGGAGGGAGAGTGAGCCGGAGCTGTTTATTCCCCTGGCTCTCTCTCTGCCATGGCGTCACAGGTTGGCTCTCTACCAAAGGTCACACTCCAGTCAGGCAGCCCTCTCTTAGAGTGGCTCTCTCCAGATCTAGTAACCACACTCCCCCCTTGCCCCTTGCCCCCTACAGGTGGTACAGTTCCCAGCTGTTGTTAGCCCTGGGGTACGGCACTATTCCTTGACGGTTTTCCTAAGTCCTGCCTCATTTTTATAAATACACCCTTTATTAGACTCTCATCAAGATGCTCAGTTTGAGTGTGCCATCTATTTCTGCCAAGACCCTGATTAATATAGTGGGTATGTTTAGTAGCCTGTAAAAAAAAATACCATTTATTTTCAAGTTTGAATGAATCAGGAGAATCCATAACCAGAATGGACTAAGCACATTTTTAATAAAGATTTTATTTATTTATCTGAGAGAGAGAACAAGGGGGGGGGATGGATGGGGGAGTGAGGAGCAGAGGGAGAAGGAGAAGCAGACTGCCCGCTGAGCAGGGAGCCTGATCCCAGGACCCTGAGATCATGACCTGAGCCAGAGGCAGACATTTAACTGACTGAGCCACCCAGGTGCCCCTGGCCTAAGCACATTTACTGCTGCGAATGAATGGCTTAGAGAATGAGGGAGCTTAGCATGGGGTCAAGGTGGCACTGTCCAGAAAGATTTCCTTCATTTAAGAAACATTTATGGCAAAAAAAAAAAAAAGAAAGAAAGAAACATTTATGGAAGGCCTGCTCTCCTGCACCAAGCACTGCTCTAGGTGTTGGGGGGAAAGAGACAAATAAATCACGGTGCTGTGGCCCTCAAGGAGCTCACATCTAGTAGTAGGAGGCAGACACATAAACAATTCCTTGCAGAAAGCATCACAGGTATGGTAGTAGAAGTCAAGGCTGGAGATAAGAACTTTGGAATGTCCAGCTTACAGGAAAGGCAATGGACTCTTGAGGAGCTATGATAATTAAGGGGTGGGAGAGATGCCAGGATAAGAGAACAGGAAGGAATAATTACAATAGTTCAGATATAAACATACTATGTCCTAGGCACTGTGCTCTACTTAGATCAGCTCATTGTCCTCTTCACAACTCTGCGGGGCTCTGTCATTATCTCTGTGTTATAGATGAGAAAATCAAGGCTCAAAGGTTTTAAATTACATGCCCAAGGTTACACAGCTAGCAAGTAGGTAAGAGAGGAATTGAACACAGCTCTGACTCAAGAGTTTGTGCTTTTAACTACTCATATACTCAGAGCCAGGAGAGATGGTGATATTATGGAAGCCAAGGTAGGAGAGAATTTAAAGGAGAAATGAGCTGTCACCATGACATGCCCAGAGAGACCAAATAAATTGAGGATTGACAAGACCCTACCAGACATGGCAATTACAGGGTTTACAGTGAACTGGGCCTGAGTAGTTTCCTTAGCAAAGCAGGAGAACTAACCGAAATGGTCTGAAGAGCAAATGGGAAGTGGGGATGTGGAGATGTCTTCTCAAGGAGTCGAGCATTAGGGAGGAGAGAGAAAACAGGCGAGTTAGAGGAGCTTAGTCAAATACATGAACCCGGCTTTATGTCAGCAGCAGTACCAAACGTTGTCAGTGTCGGGGAGCCCAACTATGAGGACAGACAGAGGGGGATGGACGTGAGGTCTGAGATGTTTGTGTTGTGGGGTTGGGGTGGGTAGGGAGGTTGAAAAAAGAAGTCTGGTGGGTTTGGATCTGTCCAGGGTATGGGGAGAGAGGGGCCTGCCAGCAGCTTAGAGGTAAGTAGGAATGGTTGGCGATGTGAGTGGTGCAGTAGGACCCCGACTCCGCCATGCGTGGGCACACACACAGAGGCATGGTCCCCAGGCAAGAAGGGGGCAAGCCTCGGTAGTCCATCTGGGCCTGGGAGGAACACAGGGCCACTGGAGTCTTCTCTGAGGACTTGGGTAGAATTTCAAGGGGGCTGGGTTCTACTTCCTCAAAGGCATCTGAGACTGCAGCCTTGGGCTGGGAGAGATGGGGGGGAAAGGAGTCTGGATTAGAGCAGGTGTGGTGGGAGCAAGACCTGGACTGTGCAGGAAGGAGCGTTAGCTGGGGGCAGGGCCCAGGGATGGTATGCTGGTGGGGCAAGGGCCTTGGAAAAGTGGGCAGTGGGGCAAGGATCCAACTCTAGGCAGGGCTGGGAGTGGGGAGTAGCAAAGGGAACACACTCACCGGACTCAGCGCTGCAGCATCCCTAAGGTACTGGCCTAGGACCCGGTGCAGGTCTGGAAGTGAGGGCCACAGGGCGTGCTTCAGGCTCCTTGGGGAGAAGGAAGAGGAGACTGAGTCACAGGGGTGAATGGAGAGGGAAGGGGAGACCACTGAGCTGGGGGTGAGTGAGGCCAAAGTCAGGGAGTAAGGCTTGGGAAGCAAGAGTCAAGGCAGTAAGTGAGATAAGATAGAGGGGCGCTGGTGAAAGGGAGGGGAAGGGGGGGTCAGTGGTGGGAACGTGCAAAAAATAGCCCTGCTTCAGGGCCTTTGCACTTGCAAAGGAGCACTCTGCTCCTCTTGATTTGTCATCCCATGTCATTTAGGTCTTTGCTCAACTGCCATCCTGAGGGAGAAGCCTTCCCTGACTGCCATGTCTAAAACAGTACCACCTCCCTTCCCTGTCACTATTTCCTGCTCTGCTTTATTTTTCTTTTTCAGCACTTATTGACTCGTATGCTTATTGTATACACATTAGATTATCATACATGTTTGTGTTTGTCTGTCTCACTCCACGAGCACGTAAACTCCATGAGAACACAGAGTTTGTTTGCTGAGTCCTATATCTCTAGGGGATAGATAGCACACTTGTCTGGCTTATAGTAGGTGCTCAAGAAATTAGTTGAATGGGTGAATGAAGAGAACCAGGGCGGGTGCTTATTACTAAGTTACTGGGGTAGGTGGTCTCTCTGGGAAGAGGATAAATTAAGGTAAATTGGGGAACCTGCATTTCTTTAGGCTCATATTTCCACATTGGAAAGACTTTCGCTGAATAACATTTCAGGCTTCTTTTGCGACCTCACTCACACTTTCCAGGGGAGGGGTGATTTATCTGGCAAGTTGGGGACAGGAAGCTGAGTTTGCCTGATTCAGCAGCACCTCCCAACTGTTTTGTTGGATCTGACTACCTGCACAGAGGCGACAATCCGGTCTGCTCATACAGATGAGTGAATTAAAAATTCAAAGAAAGACACATTCAAGGAGAGATGAGAGCATAGAGGAGGGACATCTGACCTAGTCTAGGGTCACCGAGAGAGGCTGCCTGAAGGAGCTGCCTTCTGAGATGAGTCTTCAAGAACCAAGAGATGTTACCAGCAGAAGGACTGAGGTGGTGTGGATTCCATCATCATCATATTTGTTTGTTATATTTTGCTTTTCTATCCTTCTGTTTATAACTTCCCATGACATTTCTCTTCAGCTTTTGTCTTCCCACATAAGCAAGTCATTAGCAACATTTATTTAAGGGTGTGCTATTTGGCAGGCACTGGGCTGAGGATCTAAAGATGACCAAGTAAGGTATAGAGAAGATATATAAAGAAATAAACACTGTAAAATGCTACTGGTACTGTGACAGATGTTTGTACTGGGACACAAAGAGATTAGCCAATAGGGGAAGGTTTAGGAAAGGTTTCTAGGAGCTGGTGGAGAAAGTTATTTAAAGATAAAGGGGTATTAGTCATCCAGGGAGGATGTCCCTGGCAGTGAGAAGCAAAACCACTTGACTTATGGAGGAAATCACCAACAGTTTGGCAAGGCTGATGCACAGGGTGGGAGGAGGTGGAAAGGCTGGCAAGGGCCAGATTTTACAGAGCCTTGCTTGTCATTCCAGAGCCTGGATTCTATCCTAGGGAGCAAGTAATGAGGCTTAAGGAGGGGAGTGACAAGTTCATGTGGATTTGAGATTATTTGGGTGGCTGTGGGAGGCTAGATTGGAGGGAGAAGAGGGTCTGTTTCAGTAGCCTGACAGTGTCTGTAGGGCTGGAAAAAGAGGACCACTGTTTGAGCGAGGTTTAGGAGGTGGGATGACCAGACCAGGCCAGACTGGATAAAGGGGAGGGAGGTGCCTAGTGTTCGGGTTTGCGTGATGGGTGGGCAGCAGCCCTGTTACTGAGATGGGGAGTCAGGAGGTGGGGTTGCTGGAGGTGTCCGGTATAGCGGCACGTTAGAGTGTAAGGAGGCGTGCGACTCCCAGGGGAGGCGTGCACGAAGTGGCTGAAGCCACAGGTGTGGACATGTGGTCCTCGGTCCTTGGTCCTTGGCAGAGTGTAACCCTGCGATGCTCGTTTAGAGGCCTCCCACCCCCGTCCCCTGAGTGACCGGGGCGGTACCTGTAGAGCGCAGGGAACTGCCACCTCAGCAGCAGCAGGCCCAGGAGGGCGCTGACGCCCAGCACCACGAGCAGAGCGGTCACCAAGGTGATCCAGGCTAAGGGACAAAACCAGTCAGATCTCTGCGGCCCTGGGCCGGAGCCCCGCCCCCGGCCCCTCAGGCCCCGCCCCCGGCCCATCAGACCCCGCCCCAGTCCCTCAGGCCCCGCCCCCGGCCCCTCAGACCCCGCCCCCGGCATCACAGGCCCCCGACCCCGGCCCCTCAGACCCCGCCCCAGCCCAGCCCAGGCCCGCAGGTCCCGCCCCCAGTCCCAGGCCCCGCCCCTCGCGCAGCCGCAGAGCGCCCGGCGCCCCGCGCGGCCCTCACCGGTCTCGGAGGTGGTGTCCACCCTCACCGGGTCTGACCAGGCGCTCCAGGGGCCTTGGTAGGTGGGGCCGTGGAGCCTGGCGCGCAGCTGTAAGCGGTAGCGGGAGCGCGGGCGCAGCTCCAGGGTATCTCCCTGGGCCCCGAGAGGCGGCTCCAGCACCTGCGCGGGGGTGGGGCGTGGGGGGTGGGAGGGGGGGAGCGAGGCGATGGGCAGGCTCGGGCGGCGGGGCCTCGGCAGCCTGGCATCTTTGGGCCAAAGTCCTACCGCCCTGAATCTCCGGGGATCCCCGCCCCCCCAAAGGGCCGCCCAGGCAAAATACATGCATCCCGGCGGAAACTTGCGAGACGGAGCCACCTCGCCCTCCCGAGCCCCGAGAGGAACGCGCCCGACACACCGACCTCACCTGCACCGAGAACTAACTACTCCTCCTGACACAAGTGCACCCAGCACTGACCAGGTCCCGCGGGCATCCCGCCAGAAGTGCTCCCCAGGATCCGGGTCAGGCGACGGGAAACCCCGGGCACATTTAGATGCTCAGGGCCACATAGACTGTTCACATGCATCACATACAAGTAACATGCATCCAGCGGCGGATGCCAGGTGCTCAGGATACAGGGACAGATTCCAAGCAGAGGGAACAAGCGTCGTGTGGACAAGCAGGGAGACGAGCAAACATAACTGCGGGGGATGTCAAGCCCTGTGCTAGGCATCGGGACAGAGGATAAATGAAACATGGTTTCTCACAAGCCTAATGAGGAAGACATGCAAACCCGTAAATAATTACGAGTAATTAGTGCAATAATGGTGATGTAAGTAAGGGAGAATGGGAGCATGAAGAGGCATGTCATGCTGCCTGAGTTGCTTGCTTGGGGTTACAGAGTAGTTCAGGAACCCGCTAAGCGGGTGGATGGGGAGGCTGGGTGCTCAAAGATGAGCTAGGACAGCGGTAGTAGGGATCTGAGGACTGTTAGTACAATAACCTCAACTTCCGTGTTAATAAATGGAGGGAAGGGACAACAGAAAAGAAGGAAGAGCCAAGGGTGATTCCAGGGTAAGTGGTAGTGCCACTGTCAGGGAACAAGTAAGTTTGAGGAAGACATCCTATATGGTTCCATTTTATTAAGTTCAACAACAGTCAAAACTTATCAATGATACAGTGAGACTAGTGGTGACGTTGGGGTATGTGTGTGGCAGAAAGGGGCAGGAGGAGCTTCTGGGGTGCTAGAAATAACCTATATCTTGATCTGGGCAATGGTTAAATGGGTGTATACACGTACCAATTGATCAATCGTATATTTAAGATCTATGTATTTTACGGAGTGTAACTTATACCCCTATAAAAAGGTAAAATAGAGCAGCCCAGGTGGCTCAGCGGTTTAGCACCGCCTTTGGCCTGGGGTGTGATCCTGGGGACCTGGGATCGAGTCCCACGTTGGGCTTCCTCCGTGGAGCCTGTTTCTCCCTGTGCCTGTGTGTCTCTCTGTGTCTCTCATGAATAAATAAATAAAATATTTTTTTAAAAAAAGGTAAAATAAACTTGGGGAGGAGCAGGAGTTTAGTTTTGGATATACTGGATTGCAATGCCCCAGGGGCCTTTTGTGCAGAGCTGTCTGGTAAGAAGTTGTAATACATGCGGTTAGTGAGAATAAAAGTAGAGAAAGTAATATTTTTAAAATTTTTATTTATTTATGATAGTCACAGAGAGAGAGAGGGAGAGAGGCAGAGACATAGGCAGAGGGAGAAGCTGGCTCCATGCACCGGGAGCCCGACGTGGGATTCGATCCCGGGTCTCCAGGATCACGCCCTGGGCCAAAGGCAGGCGCTAAACCGATGCGCCACCCAGGGATCCCGAGAAAGTAATATTTAACTAAGTTATATTGAGTACCTTCTATCTGCCAGGCAGTATGCTAGATATTTATACATTTAATTTTTACTAATAACTCTGGAAGATAGGTAGTTGTATCTCCATTTCACCAATGACAAAAATGAGACTTCCAAAGTTCAGGTGATTTACTTAGGGCATAGAAGTTCCTTTCCATACGGGCGTTGGAATGGTAAGTTTGTGATGGTTAATGCATAGTCATTAAAACTATAAGCAGTTACATAGGGTGAGCATATATATTTATCTAGAAAAGAGTCTAGAATGGGGCTATAGGAAGCATAACATATTCAGGAAGGGTGGAAAAGGAGGAGCCAGGAAAGAGTGAGGAGGTTCAGCCAGAGAAGTAGTTGAGAATCAGGAGACTGATATCCCAAAGGCAAAGGGAGCAGAAAACTTTAAATGGGAGTAGTCAGCAGTGTCAAATGCCAAGGACAGGTTAGGATACCAGCTGAATCAGATAAACATAGATATACAAACCCAGACACAGGTACATGGATGCCCTCACTCTTGATAACAGATTCAGTGAAACTCAGGAATACCCTGTATAGTGAGATCTGTGGGCATTTTTTCCTTGGTCATACCTTCCAATCTTGATGGCCTTCTCCTGTGTATCGGAGCTGATAGCAGGTCTCTTGGGCTCCCCAGGATGATGGGTGTTGCCATTCCAATTCCAGCTGCCCACTGGAGACCTCCCTCCATTGCAAGTTTGGAGTGGGGATGAGCACTACGGGGATGCCAGCAGGGACTGGCCTAAGCCCTTTTGTGCATGAGATATCATGCCACCAGGGCCATGGGTCAGAAGTGGTGATCCTGGGGCATGGGGTCAGGGACGGTAGGGGCAGAAAGTGTGTGGGAGGAGAAGGGAAGCAAGTTCTTACCAGCCTGGTGGATCCAGAAAGGGGAGCCCAGGTAGCTGTGAACAGCACCCTGGGCTGTGGTCACCTCCACAAGGATGTGAATAATGCTGTCGTTTCGTGACTTGAAGTGGCAGCGGGAGAACTGGGAGGGCTGTAATCCTGGATTTTTCTCCTCTTCACACTTCTCCCAAATGGGATCCCTAAGAATCATCCCCATGGAGTCATTGAACCAGACCTACCTCCATACTAATCCTGATAAATCCCATCCCACGGGATATGGCCTGTAGGGATTATAATCTAAATCTTCCCCTGGATGAGCTTCCAAAGCTTTCTGTCTTCCTGCCATGATGTTTTTGTTTTCGGAAGTTGACTTTGGTGTCCAGCCTCTTCCCCTTAAGGAAAGAGCTAAATGATTCATGAAAATAGCCTGGGCCCTAGAGTTCAGGTCTTGGCTTATTGGTGTACTACTCTGGTAAATGATTTATCTCTGCTCCCATTTCCTCATCTGTAAAATGGGTTAATAATCCTTACTTCACAGGATTGTTTCAAAGAGCCTTCATCTTTCTGGTGGAAAGATCATGTTTTTCATCTCGTACAGTAGGCCTGTTAGTCACCTCTCTATGTTCTGCTATTAGATGATTACAATAGCCTCCCAACTGGCTCTTCTGCCTTCGTTTTCACCACTCCCTTGTGGAGTTTGTTCTCCACAGAGCCACCTGAATTTGCTTCCAAAACGTTGATTTGAGGATGTCCAGAAGATATCACCAACCTGTCCATTTGTTTGAACCCTTCCCACTACCACATTCAATGAACCACCTCGATCTCTGGCCTGGATTAAGGCAAACGTCTAACTGGAGGCTCTCCTTCTACCTTTACTTCTTCATCATTTCACAGAGAAACATACCTTTTTAAAAGGAAAGTCATATTACATCACTCTTCTGCTTGAAATCCTTCGGTGGCTCCCTGTTCCCCCTTGAATGAAAGCCAAACTCCATGCCAGGGCCCAGAGGACTCCATATGATTTAGTTCCTTCCTGCCTGGCCATTCATATCTCCTATAATGCTTCTTTTTAAAAAAAATTTAATTCAAATGGCAAACATATAGTATAACATCTAGTTCATCTCCTATAATTTTTTTTTAAGATTTTATTTATTCATGAGAGACAGAGAGAGAGAGGCAGAGACACAGGCAGAGGGAGAAGCAGGCTCCATGCAGGAAGCCCGATGTGGGACTCGATTCCGGGACCTGGGATCACCCACTGAGCCGAAGGCAGACACTCAAGTGCTGAGCCACCCAGGCGTCCCCATCTCCTATGATTCTTAACGCCAGTGTGCCACCCTTCATCTACATGGGCTGCCTTGCTGTTCTACAGATGTGCCCCGTACACCGCGTTTGCACTTCACCTTGCCCTGGATTGCTCTGACTCCAGATCTCCATGTGACTCATTCTTTTTTTGCCATTTAGGCCTCCACTCCCTGTCTGCTCCTTGGTGAGGCTTTCTCTGACCACACAATCTAAATTAGTACCCATCCCCCATACTCTCACTTAGTCTCTGTCATATAACCTGTTCCGTGGTCTCTTCTTTTTCAGCCCTCCCTTCCTCTCCCGCCAACTACAATGGAAGCCCCAACAATATGGAAACTTTTCTGTTTTATTTGGCACTCTACAGTGTGGCACATAGCCACCCTCAATAATTATTTATTGAACAAATGAATCATGTCTCCTTCCTGATTATAATTCCTAAATGGCTAGCTATTACTAAAATTATTTACTAATGAATTTATGTATTTACTTATTTATTCAACAGATAGTTGATCCATGTGCCAGGCACTGTGCTAGGCCCTATGAATATATAGAGGAATAATCAAGGAGCTCTCATTCCAGTGGGAATGGTAGAAAAACAGACAGATGGTATTTTTCTATGGTGTGTACAGCCTGGTTTGAGGGGTATCAAGGAGGAAAAAAAACACTTTTTTAAAAAAAAAGACTTTATTCATTCATGAGAGACATAGAGAGAGGCAGAGACATAGGCAGAGGGAGAAGCAGATTCCTCAGAGGAAGCCTGATGCAGGACTCAGTCCCAGGATGCTGGGATCACGCCCTGAGCCAAAGGCAGATGCTCAACCACTGAGGCACCCAGGCGTCCCATCAAGGAGGACAATCTAACCCAGATGGGGAGGGTCGGAGGGTCAGAGAATACTTCTTGGACAAGGTAGTGCTTGGACTGAGTTTTAGACTATAAATAGGATAGGCAAAGGGGATAAACAGGCATCCCAGGCACATGCTTGTGCACAGATAAGAGATACGGTGCTTTGGGGGAAATTCTAAGTGGTACAGAATGGTCTTAGCTTAGAGGGCCTAGTGGTGAGTGGTAAGTGGCAGAGGGCAGACTAAGGTCATGGATGGCCTTATGACTTTTTTTTTTAAGATTTTATTTATTTATTTATTAGAGAGAGAGGGAGAGAGAGAGAGGCAGAGGGAGAAGCAGGCTTCATCATGCAGGGAACCTGACATGGGACTTGATCCCGGGCCTCCAGGATCACGCCCCGGGCTGAAGGTGTCACTAAACCACTAAGCCACCGGGGCTGACCCCTTATGACTTTTTTAAGGAGCTTGAACTTAGTCTTGGAGTAATTATGGATTGTAGTAATGTAGTAATATGTAGCAATTTAAGGATTAAACAGAAACTTGTCAAAATTAGCATTGTACTTTGGGAAGGTCACTGTCACCACACTTTATAGGAAAGAATGTGTGAGGACAGACTAGAAGCAGGGAAATCCAATAGGACACTTTTATGGTCTCCACGTATGAAGTGATGAGGACCAGAAACAGGGTGGTGGCAAGGAGGGTGGAGGAAAAGAGATGGATTCAAGGGATACTGAAGAGGTAGAGATGACAAGACTGTTTCTGATTGGACCTGGAGGGTGGGGAAAAAGCAGAAGTCCAGGGTGACTTTCATGTTTCAGGCCCAGGAAACTGAGTTGATGGAGGACAAAAGGAAGAGGAGCAGGTTTGGGTAAAAAAAATGGTGATGTCAGTTTTGCTTCCCTTTAATCCATTCATGACACCTCTAGACTGTGGAAATCTGTGCAGTTATTAAAAAGAATCAGTTACATCTTTTTGCAATGGGCTCCAAGACACATTTTTAAGGAAAAAAAGTAAGTTGGCAAACCATATATATATAATGTGATCCAATTTATACTGAAAATTAAATGTTATGTATAGATATGTGTAAGTACATAGAAAAACTGCAAGAATACATTAAAACTGTTAATGGCGGTTTCTTCATGATTTATTAATTTAGCAATTTTTGCTGAGTAACTGCTAAGTTCCAGGCACTGTGGTAGGTGAGAATACATTAATGAGTAAAAGCAGACATTGACTCTGCCCTTAGGGATCATGTATAGTCAAGATCAGCTTTTCTCAGGGTGCCTGGGTGGCTCAGTCGGTTAAACGTCTGCCTTTGGCTCAGGTCATGATCCTGGAGTCCTGGGATCGAGCCCCACTTTGGGCTCCGTGCTCAGCGGGGAGCCTGCTGCTCCCTCTGCCCTTCACCCCACCTGTGCTCTCTCTCTCTCGCTCATTCTCTTTCTCTCTCAAATAAATGAGTGAAATCTTAAAAATAAAAAATAAAAAAAAGATCATCCTTTTTCAACTGGAGTCCTGAGACAGAATGATATTATCGGTTAAATAATCACATACAGTATAAATGTAAAATTGTAACTATGATAAGTACTTAGGAAGGAGAGGTATGTGGTACAATCAGGTGCTCTTGGACCTGATGAAGAAGACCAGGAGCCAGTTCCCTGAGGAGGTGACATTTGAGTTGAGATATGAAGGATAAGTAGAAGTTAAGACAGGAGGGCTGGGTAGACAGCATGTATAAAGACCTGGAGGTGGGAGACAATGTGGCAGGTAGAAGAAATAAAGAGTTGTAGAGAGGAAAAGGCAGCATGGTGTAAGAGGAAGCTGAAGGCATTCGTAGGGGCTGAGTGTTTTAAGTACTCTATGAGGCCACAATAGGGTTCTTCTTCTTCTTTTTTTAAATTCCAAGATCAGTGGGAAGTTGTTGAAGATTTTTAAGCAGAGACTGTTGTGTTCATTTTTACACTTTAAAAGATAACTCTGGCTCCTATGTGGAGAATGATTTGGAGGATTCAAGAGGTGATCAGTTAATAAGTCTTCTCAGTAGCCCAAGTGAGACATCACGATGGCTCCTACTAGGGGAATGGCAATGATGAACAAAAGTGGACAGATTCTGGAGATATTTAGTAGGTAAAGCCAACAAGATTTGGTTTTAACTTTCTTACACCACACACAAAAATAAATTCAAAATGGATGACAGACAGTACTCCATCAAAATCCTAGAGGAGGACACAGGCAGCAACCTCTTTGACCTTTTGGCTGTAGCAACTTCTTACTAGACATGTGGCTGTAGGCAGGGAAAGAAAAACAAAAATGAACTATTGGGACTTATCAAGATGAAAAGCTTCTGCGCAGTGATGGAAACAATCAACAAAACTAAAAGGGAGCCTAATTGGCGGGGTGCTGGGTGACTCAGTGGTTGAGCATCTGCCTTCACCTCAGAAGGAATCCTGGGATCCTGGGATGAGTTCCACATCCGGCCCCCCACAGGGAGCCTGCTTCTCCATCTGCCTATGTCTCTGCCTCTCTCTCTGTGTCTCATGAATAAATAAATAAAGTCTTAAAAAATAAATAAAAGGCAGCCTCCAAAATGGGAGAAGATATTTGCAAATGACATATCTGATAAAGGGTTAGAATCCAAAATCTATAAAGAACTTAACAAATTCAACACCCAAAGAGCAAATAGGCCAGTTAAGAAATGGACAGAAGACATAAACATTTTCCCAAAGAAGACATACAGATGGCTTACAGGCACATGAAAAGATGCTCAAAATCACTCATCATCAGGGAAATACAAATCAAAACCACAATGAGAAAAAAAAAAACACCACAATGAGCTACCATCTCACACCTGTCAGAATGACTAAAATTATCAACACAAGAAACAACAGGTGTTGGTGAGGATTCGGGGGAGAGGGGAACCCTCACGCTGTTGGCAGGAATGCAAACTGGTGCAGCCACTCTAGAAAACAGTATGGAGGTTCCTTGAAAAGCTAAAAATAGAACCACCCTATGACCCAGCAATTGCACTACTAGGTATTTACCCAAAGGATACAAAAATACAGATTCGAAGGGGTACATGTACCCGATGTTCATAGCCGCATTATCAATAGTAGCAAAACTATGGAAAGAACTCAAATGTCCATTGACTGATGAATGGATAAAGAAGATGTGGGATATATATATATATATATATATATATATATATATATATATATATATCAGCCATCAGAAAGAACAAAATCTTGCCATTGGCAATGACATAGATGGAGCTAGAGTGTATTATGCTAAGTGAAATAAGTAAGTCAGAGAAAGACAAATACCATATGATTTCACTCATGTGGAATTTAAGAAATAAAACAGATGAACATATGGGAAGAAAAAGAGAGGGAAACAAACCATATGAATCTCTTAATGAGAGAGTACAAACTAAGGGTTGATGGAGGGAGGTTGGCAGGGGATGAGCTAGATGGGTGATGAACATCAAGGAGGGTATTGTGATGAACACTGGGTGTTGTAAGTGACGAATCACTAAATTCTACTTCTGAACCCAATAGTACACTATAGGTTAACTATCTAGAATTTAAATAAAAATCTGAAAAACACAAACTTGGTTTTAGATTGGGTGTGGGGGGAGTGACAGATCAGTGAGGTGCTTGGTGGTAATTCTTGAAGGTGAAATCTTAATTGGATTTGCTGGTGGAGGGGTTCAGTATGCATTTGAGTATGGGAAGGCCATTCAAAGTTTAACAAAGGTCACTCTGTCAGCAGCATGAGGGATAAACTGCAGGTGAATGAGAATGTAGGTTGTTGCAGTGGTTCAGGTGCTATGATTAAATCTGGGCTAAACCCAGGCCAATGGGGATGGAGAGAGGCTGAGAAGGTAAAATACCTATTGGAGGATGAGAGCATGGAGGCCAGTTGGTCTGGGGACAAGGGAGGGGAGTGAAGAGGACCAAGAGCAATCTCTCCCCTTCTGCGTGATCGTGCCTCTCTCCCATGACATCCCAATCAGCAGTTCAGCTCTCACCTGTGTCCGGGGCAGCACCGTGCCCTGCTGTGATAGAAGAAGCCTCGGGAGCTAGCGTGGTCCCGTTGCTGCCACTGACAGGTAACATTCTTCAGGTTCAAGGTAAAGCACTGCAGTCCGATTTCCACTGAGTTAACAGAAGGAAGTCCCATTAGGGCCAACACATTCCCACTCTCCAGATCATCTTTAGCCACATAACTGGGAATATTTACCCCCCTTCTTTGTTCTTTCCCCGAATATAGTTCACTCTGTCCAGTGGCAACTTTGAAGTCATCAGGAAGCACCACAGTTCCTAGAGCTTCCATATCCAATCCACACCTCCTAGAGATCTTTTCTATCGCCTCCCCATCTTCCCACTCTTGTGTTGACTCACCTGCATCTCCAGGCAGGTCCACGGTTGCAGGGAGGGACCAGGATCCCCAGGAGCCATGGAGGGAGACCCCATCAGGTTGGCTGCGCAGCTGGAGCCAGTAGGATTTACCCGGCTGGAGCCCCGAGATGAGACAACTTCCGCTCCTCACTGTTAGAGATGAAGCCTTGGGAGAAGAATCCCAGCCTCAGAATCTAGGTCTGCCTCAACTGAGACAGCCTCCATCTCTTATATTTGAAGCCCCACAGCATACCTGTGGAGAGATGCCCATTTCCTCACTGGATAGATATGCACACAGACTAGGGGCCAGGTGAGTGGGTTTCAGGTGGTGTTCAGAGCTTTCTAGGGAAATCACCATTAACTCAAAGGCCTGAAACACTCAATTCTGTTGGTGTGAACAACCCAATGTGGGAGATTCCTAAATCGATATGGCTCCCAAGCCCATACTAACTCCCCAAGCACCAGCCCAGTCTGGAATCCCCAAAGTATGGCCTTCCCTTTCTTGGGGCAAAATCTGGGGAAGGATGTAGAAGGTGGGGTAGAAGAAGGCTAGGATACTTCTCTAGTTGGGAAGGTCTGCTCTGGTCCGTCCTGTTGGGGCATCATGGGCTGAGCACATGGAGGCTGGTGCAGAGCTGGGTCTGGGTTCAGTCTCTGCAGAACTAGACAGCAGGTTTCTTTGGGCAGCAGCTGCATGACTGTGGGACCAATGGAACTCCTGGGATCCTTGGGGCCATAGCGAAGTTCATGCCTCAGGAAATCACTGATTTCGGGAACTGGGGCCTCCCAGCTGATCTGAAGTTCCCCTGGCTGGCTCCCGCCCGAAGCCTTAATGATATCTGGGGGAGCTGGCAGGCCTGAGGGGCAAGACAGGGTACGTGAGAACTCTCTGAGTGCCACAGTTGATAGTTCAACCCATGGACTGTAGGGAGGGGAGCTGGAAGCTGGCTGGGACAGCCCGTGGATTCTAGATCACAGGCCATTGCTCTCTTGGAGGCCAGGGCAAGGAGGTTCCTTGGCCTGTTCTCCTTTCTTCATCAGAACAGTGACCCCACTGCAGGTTTGTTAGCCTCAGTGCCCTCATCTCTGTGTCCTTGTCACCTAGCACAGTAGGTGTTCTGTAACCGTTGAATGAGGAAACGAACGCGTTAATGATGGGGGATGGGGCACAGGTTGTCTCTGTTATGAAATGAAGTCCAGCTCAGATTGCCAAGAATGATACGGGGGTCCCGAAGGAGCTCTGGCGGTCTGCTAATGAAGGGCATCCGCATTGCCCTCAAAGGGCACAAACCAGGCTGATCCTAGGAGCTGGACTGAGGGCAGCAGAGAGAGGGGCCAGGGTGACAGGAGGGTGGCCCTTACCCACACTGTCCACATAGAGTACCCGCTGGGTCAAAGTCTGGTTCAGAAACACGTTCTTCACCCACAGGTGCAGGGGGAAGAAGAGGCGAACTTCCTCCTGGGCTGGAAACTGACACACGTATCGGGTTCCAAAGGGGAGCACGCTCTGGGAGCTCAGAGGGCAGGCGCGGGGCTTCTCCCTGTGGGCGTAGGAGGAGTCTGCTCTGCCTCCATGGCCGCCTTGACAGGCTCCAGCGACCCAGGTCTGGGCCCAAGCCCAACTTCTATTTCCATTACTGCCACTTTTCTACTCAGTGCCTGGGACAGGTGGGGTTGGGGGGCATGGGGGGCTGGGGCTGGGGCTAGCCAAAGCACATCTGTTCAGTGGCTACTGAGGGCATGTGGTCCTCTGATAGGGCCAGAGGCGGGGGAGCTACAGGAGCCGGGGTAAATGCAGGGTGGATCCAGGGGCCTGTGGCACAGCCCAGCACGTACTCTGGGTAAGCATACAGCAGCTGGTATGTTCCATTGGGCGCTGCCTCTTCCTCATCCCAGAAGCAAGTGAGGTCCTCAAATGTTCGAGAGAAACAGTTCAGAGGCTCTGAATCCGAGGCCAGCAAGGAGGCACCTGAGGAACAGCTGGGAGTTGGGCTCTGGTCCTCTCAGGCATGTTTATGGGCAAGAATAAGGGACTGGTGGGCACCTCCAACCTTGCACCCCTCCCAGGGCTCCCTCTTCCTGGGTATAGGTGATCTCCACCCTCCATACACCTCACCTTGGCTGGTGACTTGTGCCAGGTTTTGGGGGGCCAGGAGGAGGCAGGAGGTGACCACCAAGAGGGCCCAGGAGGGCATCTTCTCCGGCACTGTATGCCTGCCTCAGCCCATCCTCCCCTCAGGAAGCCGGGCCCCAATCCCCTCCCAGGCCAGCCCCTCAGGTTCCTGTCAGATACAGCCCCACGTCCTGTCCCTGTCCCTGCCCCTGTGGGGCCCGTCCAGACCACAATGGGGCCAGGGGCCAGGGGAGGGGGAGTGGGAGTGGGCAGGAGCGTAGGAGGAATTCGAAAGAGAAGATATAGGCCTTTGAGTGCCGGAGGGAGATGGGGGTTACATTTCTGACCATGTCCCAGAAGGAGACGGAGTCTCTGGGTGCGTCTCTGTCAACTATTCCAGAAGAGTGTAGTATCCACAAGAAGAGCAACATTTACTGAGCATTTACTATGCTGCTCTGTGTCCAGGACTTTATTGCCTCAGCTCATCCTCACACTAGTCGTATTTCCATTATGGAGACGAGGAAACTGAGATGCAGAGAAGTTGAAAGATTTGCCCAAGATCACAGACCTACTGACAGGTAAAGCGCAGGAGGTCTAGCTTCAGAACCCAAGTGCTCACCAGCGACGCCTTAGCCGCTGGAAGGTGTAGTCCTTCGAGAAACGAGGGCCTCACAACCATGACAAGATGGTGCTACTTCTAGTTTAATGCGTTTGATAACTTGGTGCACAAACACGTTCTCCCCGGAACCGGATGTGCACCATCCCGGTGGGTAGCCTCCGGAGCTGCCTCTGGTCCTTTGCTCACTCAAAGTGTGGACAGTGGATGGGCAGCAGCAGCCTTCCCCGGGCGTGTGTTAGGAATGCAGAATCGTGGGCCCCACCCCAGACCTACTAAAACAGAATCTGCCCTTGACCAAACGCCCAGATGATTCGAACACACGTGTAAGTCTGCGAAGACTGGTCTCAGGGGCTCAGCTGTGCTCATCTTCTTCACATTAGTAGCAATCGAGTGGGGGTGATCCCTTGTCTGAGGCCCAGGCCGCCTCCTGGGAGTGCTGGAACTACAGGTGGCTTTGTGCCCCGGGTCAGGAGCTTTGACTCCTGCAGGGATAGAGGGGAGCACATGCCACATGAACTCCCCCATTTAGCCCCTCTGGCCTCAGCTGGTGCTACCTTTGCTGGCTCTACAGGCTAAGCGGCCTCAACGGCAACCTTGCTCTCCTCCTCCTGAATGAATGCTGCTTACAGAGAGACTGGGGGCTCGGAGGAGGGAGTAAGTGGGAATCCTCCTGCCCTCCTGTGAGGTCTTAGTTTCTCCGAAACCATTTCTCTGCAGACATTCCCGAGGCCAGGCTTGTCCTGATTCCTGTCCAGCTCTCAGGTTACAAGGACCAGCTTCCTCTGGCCAATGGGGATCACTTCGGAGGCCTCCCCCAATTCCCAATCCAGGGCCTCCCAAACTCCGGGTCTAGTGCATCTTTAATGTTCACACACTCCCAATGCTTTGACGCTATGTATACGCTGATGACTTCAAAATTATTATCTCCAGCTGTGGCTTCCCCTGGGCTCCAGATTTAAATCCCCAACTGCCTACTTGGCATCTCCACTTGCATGTCTAATGGGCGTCTTATACTTAAGATGGCCAAAATGAGACTTGATTCTTGTTCCGACCCCGAAGCCTGTGATTTTGTTTCTTTTTCCTCTAGTCTTACCCACTCTGTAAATGGCACCACCGTCTACTCACTTGATCAAACCTGAAACCTCAGTACTCCTTGATTCCTATCTTTCTACATTCAATTCACTAGGAAGTCCTATTCGATATTCTTTCAAAATGTACCCCGAATCTAAACACTTTTTTCCACGTCCCACCATCTAGATCAAGTCTGGGCTAATGCAGTATCTTCCTACCTGCCTGCACTCTTGGGGTGGGGGTAGGGGATAAGGGGTGAGGGTGGGGAACGTGGGGGGGGGGCATCTCTCCTCCATGCCTCCACAGGACAGAATGAGCTGGGTTGTTGTTGTTGTTGTTTTTAGGATTTTATTTATTTATCCATGAGAGACCCAGAGAGAGGGGCAGAGACACAGGCAGAGGGAGAAGCAGGCTCCTCCAGGGGGAACCTGATGCGAGGCTCCATCACAGGACCCCCCCCTCCCCCAAATCACGCCCTGAGCCAAAGGTTGATGCTTAAGTACTGAGCCACCCAGGTGTCCCCAGAGCGAGCTGTTTTAAAATGCAAATCAGACTTCTTTCCTCCTCTGCTTAAAACCCGCTAATGATTTCCTACTGCACTTAGAATAACATCCAAATACTTCCCAGGGCACAGGAGGCCCTGCCTGGGGATACAAGGTCTTGCGTGGGGTGGCCCCTACTTCTTTAAATCTGACCTCCTACCACTGTCTTCACTCTCAACCAGCCACAGTAACCTCATTGTGTCTCTCATCTCAATCTTTATCAAGGTCAACCTTTCTGCAACATTTGATATTTCTCCTCCTTCCTTGGCTTCTACAATGTATCACATTCTCTTGGTTTCCTCCTGCCTCCTGGAACATTCCCTCCCAGTTTCTTTCTTTCTCGCTTCCCAGGTGTCCTTGCTTTGCCCTTCATATTCCCCAAGTGATCTCATGGCTTCAGTTCCATCCGTAGACCAGTAACTCCCAAGATGGTACCACTCTCTTGAACTTCCAATTTGCATTTCCTTGAGTGGAGGTCTCTGTTGTTCCAGAGGCACTTCGCCAAGTCCCCAGATCACTAACTCCCACACACCCTTGCGGATTTTTCTCTTCCTATGTTCTGCATCGCACCCTAGGTTCCTGGGCATCTAAGCCTGGAACCTGAAAGTTATCCATGAATCTTCATTCTCCGTCTGCTCTTGCATCCAAGCCTGGGAAGAGGTGCCTTCCCCAGGCCTTTGCTTCTTTAGAATATCAAGGGGAACTAGAAGAGACTTAGGGGAAAGGAGGCCTCTCAGGTATGCCCATTCTTTGGCTAAAGAGTCCAGTAGGCTCCTTGAGGTCCAGCCTAGGTCAGCAGGCCTAGGCTTTTCTCAGGATATAAGGCCAAAGCCCTGGCTTGGAAAAGCCTGTATTTGATCTCTCTGCAGCTATTGCTCGGGGAATGTAAGGGGATGCTGGATGAAACCTGGCTCAGGGAGTAAGGGTACTGTTAAACTATCTCTGGGGGCAAGAGGGAGCCCTGTTTTGTAGCATTTGCAGCTTTTGGGGTGCAAATACTCCACCACGGCCAATTTTAAGCTGCTAACATGATGTCACTGAACAGTGAGTCAGGAGGAGAAGTGGCTCTCGTGAGCCTGTGCCTGTCTCCCCATTTTCCCCAGATCTCCACCCAGTCGGACAGCCTGGAATAGGTAACTCTAGGCCCCGGATCCTCCATCTCCCTATCACTTACTTCCCCAGCCTTGCCAAATTCCTCTCCAAACGTCCCACTTGTTCAATTGCTCCAGCAGTGTGTCAGAGCACCGTATTTCCCCAAGCCTTTGTCAATGTTTTAAGTTTGCTGAGAGTTGACAAATGGTCCAATGTCCTCGCTCGGCGCTTTTTCTGAAGCTCACATTTGCTTTTATTCTTTCCCTGCTTAAAATCCTTTTGTGGCTCCATGTGATCCTTTGGACCAAGACTCCTCTCTGGATGCTGGAACAAAAGGCCTTTATGCCTATCATCTTCCCCTTCCTGGGATCTCTTCCCCCCAGGACACTCCCCTCGCTATTCCCAAACCCAATCCCCTTTCTGCCACAGGGCTTTGGTCCCTTGCTTCCCCAGGCACAGAACCCTCCAGCTTCTCAACCTGTTGGAACTTTCTTTGTGATTCAAGATCTGACCCCAACTTTTCTTATCCCCCAACTATATGTAACAGGGGAGAGAGGCTAATTTAAAAATAGAAAGTCAGTGTTACGTTCCTTCCAGAAACCTCTAGCTCTTTTGTGATTATGAACAACTTGGTGAGCCTTTGGGCATGGCCTCGGTAAGAAGGGGGCAGAGAGTTAAATTTGCAGAATAAGAAATTGGTGGGAATTTTGGGCTCTATTGTGCTAACTCTAGAGAAAAAGGAAGAGGGGTAGTAAAGTGAAAGACAGCAGCTGGAGGAGAAGAAAACCTCACCAGTGAGAACTTCCAGTAGGACTGTAGGAGGAAAGTCGCAACACAGTGATGTGCCCACCGAATACCCAGACTCAGGTTTACTCCCTGCTCTGTGCATGCTCAGCCCCAGAACACCCCCGATGCATTCACTGAAAGTGTCCTTTACACGCAGCCTTAATTCGTGGTGTTTTAGGAACAAAGGGAGAAAAGTGATGATACTTGGCGGAGTCAAGAGAGAACGGCAGCCAGAGAATTCAGGTTGAGAGGTGATCCTGAGGGTGTGCACCCTGGGAGAGTCAGGCAGCAACAGAGAAGGGTGTGGACTTCCCGAGGATGTGGAATAGGGGGGACTGGGCTGTTCTAACTGGATATAAATGGAAATGGTGGTCCCAAAGGGCTGCCCTGAGGGCATCTGGGTTGCAAACACCCAATCTTTCCTTCCTCTCAGTGCCCACCCCCAAATTTTGTGCCTCTTTGGGGTGCTTTTATATGTAAACAGCTATGCTAGCCTCGGCCTGAGCTTGAGGAGATGAGAACTCTGCCAGAGGGGAGCTGTCATCCTAAGTCACTCCTCCTTGGTACAAACTGGGTGGGAGCAGGCCTGCTGCCTCCTCCCGGAGCCCTGTCCTAGGAGCCCTGTCCTAGGCTGTCCTGTCCTGCTGTACCATCAAGGGACACTGGCTATTTGTCCATGATGATAACGCACGGTCTCATTTCTTCACACCAGTGACTCTCTCAAGGTGCCCTGTCCTCACTTGAGGGAAGCAAAAATGCAGGCTGAGATGGATAATTGAGTTGTCCAAAATCACCAGAAAGGGGCCCAGCTGAGACTTGAATTCAGGTGTGTTTGATCCCAAAGCCTGTTCTTTGAACCTCTACATAGACATCTGTCACCGTTTCATCTGTCCTTGCTCACTTATTTACAGGTATGTGCCTGGCACAGGGCCTGCTGTGAGTCTCTCCCACGGGAGGAGGCTGAGTTCAAAGCAGGCATCAAGAGAGGCGTAGGTCAAGTCAATGGGAAAAGGAGCCCCAGTCCTGGTCCAGCAGTGACCCCCAGCGAGGGAGCTGCATGGGACCCCATCCGGTGAGCCCTTCTGCTCTCCCTCCTCCGCGACACAGCCTGGCCCCTGAGCTGCTCTCTTAGCTGCTGGGTTCTCCTTGACTCCTGAATCCATATTTCCTGCAGAGGAAGCAGGAGGACCAGCCCAGACGGTCAGCAACTGGTTGGCCTGCCCTGCCTTGGAAGAGGGCCTGGGGTGAGATAAGAGGATGCATAGACCATGGGAGGAGCCTGGGCCGGCTGAGGGCCAGGCAGGAAATCACCGGTTCCTTGGGGGGCCAACAGGGAATGACTCAGGGCTGACGGGCCCGGAGTTCCGTTTTTGTGGCCTGGACAGGCTGCAGGGAGGCCCCTCTGGATAATGTGGTCGCCTTCCCCAGTCATCTCTTCCCCAGCTGGCTGCCTTCCTGGGGCTTGGAGAGCTGTGCCTTTGCCACCATTTCTCTGGCAAGGGTCTGGGCTGGTCTCTTGCTCTGTACCCCCTGCCCAATCCAGGCCGTCCTGGGGGCCTAGAGACCATAGCCCTAGAGAGAAGTGGCGAGAACTGTAGCTAGACAGGCTGAGACTGGGTGCTGCTTTGCTGCATCGTCTGTAGCGGGCTCTGACTGCTATGAGGCCACAATGCAAATGTGAGCATCTTCTGGAGGGTGCCCTGGGGGCCTGCCCTTAGCCCAAGACCTGGCCAGTACGTGACCAGTGCGTTTAAGCTGCATCTGGAAGTTGGGGCCCCTGGGAGGCTCGGTCACTTAAGTGTCTGCCTTCGGCTCAGGACATATCTCTTGGGGTCCTAGGATCAAGCCTTGAGTCGGGCTCCCTGCTCAGTGGGGAGTCTGCTTCTCCTTCTCCCTCTGCCCCCCTCCCCTGCTCGTGCTCACTTGTACTCTCTCTGTCAAATAAATAAAGAGAACCCTTTTTAAAAACCTGGGAGTTGTATTATACCCCAATCTGGCCCCTCTCCACTGTGCCTGAGAAGCAGCATAGCATTGGGGCTTCGAGAAGGACCCTGAAGTCAGCATAGCTAGGTTTGGATCCCAGCTCTGCCATTTACTAGCTGTCAGATTTCCTGGAAGTTTCTCACTCTCTCTAAGCTGGTTTTCCCTCTTGTCAGATGGGGATGACAATAATAATCCCTAATAAGCCCTAAGAGGGCTGTTGAAGATCAAAGGGATTCATACGTAGAAAGTGCCTGGAACAGGGCCTGGCAAGTAAGTTCCATGCAACAATCAGCTGCTGTACTTTCAGTGACTGCTAACGCCATCACCCCAGCCCCCTGCACAGAGCTGGTGGTGATCTAGACTCTTCCCTTGCCTTCCACTGCCATGGTCAGCCCTCACCCATTCCTCCACCCGCAGAGTTCCTCTGGCTCACCGCATCCCGCCTGCACCCCCAGAACAGTCATTGACCTCGCTGCGTTCAGGCATTCTTTCTCTGAACACTTTTATGTTCAATAAAGGTACAATTCCCATGCCAAACAAGCCACCCACTGAAGTTGTGAATTTAGTATTCACAGATAGGTGCAATCACAGTTGAGTTTAGATCTTTTTTTATTGCCCCATAAAGAAATCTGAAACTTGTAGCTCTTGCCCTCCTGTCCCCCCACCTTCCTCCCAGCCCTAAGCAACCACTGAGAACTAATAAATGAGCTCAGCAAGGCTGCAGGACACAAGATTGACACACAAAACACAGTTTCCTTCTACAGGCGCGCCATCTACTTTCTATCTCTATAGACTTGTCTCTTCTGGACATTTCATATAAATGAAATACAAGCAAAAGCAATAGGTGGTCTTTTGTTTTTTTGGGTTTTTTTGTTTGCTTTTTAAAAGACTTTATTTATTTATTTGAGGGAAAGAGAGAGAGAGAGAGAGAGAGAGAGGCAGAGACACAGGCAGAGGGAGAAGCAGGCTCCCTGCAGGGAGCCCGATGTGGGACTCGATCTCAGGATTCCAGGATCATGCCCTGGGCCAAAGGTAGGTGCTAAACCACTGAGCCACCTAGGAATCCCAAGAGGTGGTCTTTTGTGATTAGCTTCTTTGGCTTAGCATGGCATCAAGGTCCATGCATGTTGTATCACGGATCAATACTTTATTCTCTTTTATTCTCTTTTAATGGCTGAATAATACTCTGTTGTGTGGATGGACAGACCACATTTTATTTATCCTTTCATCAGTCTATGGACATTTGATTTTTTTTTTTCAGATGGACATTTGAGTTCTTTCCACATTTTGGCACTATGGATAGCATTTCTATAAACATCTGTGTACAAATTTTTGCGTGGACATATTTTTTTATTTCTCTTGGATAGATACCTAGGAGTGGAACTGTTGGGTCTTACGGGAACACTTATGGAAACTTACATTTCATTAAGGAACTGCCAGACTGTTTTCCAAACAGGTTACACAATTTCACATTCCTGCCTGCGGTGTATGAGGGTTCTGATTTCTCCTTGTCAACACTTGCTATTATCTGATTTGTTGATTATAGCCAATCCTGTAGGTGTGAATTTGTATCTCTTTGTGGTTTTCATTGGCATTTCCCTGATGACTGATCGTATCAAACATCTTTTCATGAGCTTATTGGCTATCTGTAGGTCTTCTCTAGAGAACGAGCTATTCGAATCTTTTGCTTGTTTAAAAATTGGATTGTGTTTATTTTTTATTTATTTTATTTATTTATTTGATTGTTTTTATTATTAAGTTTTCTTTTTTTTGAGTTGTAGTCTTAATATATTCTAGATAAAAGTCTCTGATCAGATACATGATTTGCAAACATTTTCCACATTCTGTAGGTTGTCTTTTCTCTCTCTTTTTTTAAAGATTTTATTTATTTATTCATGAGAGACACACAGAGAGAGGCAGAGACACAGGCAGAGGGAGAAGCAGGCTCCATGCAGGGAGCCTGATGTGGGGCTCCATCCTGGGACTCCAGGATCATGCCCTGGGCCGAAGGCAGGTGCTAAACCGCTGAGCCACCCAGGGATCCCGTCTTTTCTCTTTCTTGTTAGTGTCCTTGGATGTATAAATTTTCTCTTCTGATGATGTCTAATTTATCAGTTTTTTTATTTTGCCACTTGTACTTTTGTTGTCCCAAGAGTCCATTACCAAATCTGAGGTCATGAAGATTTACTATTATGTTTTCTCTTAAGAGTTATAGTGTCTTACATTTAGGCCTTTGATCCATATTGAGTTAATTCTGTGTATAGTGTTTGGCAAGAGGTCCAACTTCATTCTTTTGTGCGTGGCTACTCAGTTGACCCAGCACCATTTGCTGAAAACCATTCTTTCTCCATCAAATGGTCCTGATGTCTTTGTTAAAAATCAGTTGACCTTAGACACATGAGTTTATTTCTGGACTCTTGAATTCTATTCCATTCTATTCTATTCTATTCTTTTTTTTTATTCTATTCTATTCTATTCTATTCTATTCTATTCTATTCTATTCTATTCTATTCTATTCTAATTTGTTTGGTATTTGTTGCTTTGTAGTTAATTTTGAAATTTGAAAGTGTGAGTCTTGGAACTGCTATTCTTTTTCAAGATGATTTTGTTTATTTTGGGTCCCTTGCAATTCTATATGGATTTTATTTTATTTTATTTTAATTATTTTTATTGGAGTTCATTTGCCAACATTTAGCATAACACCCAGTGCTCATCCTGCCAAATGCCTCCCTCAGTGCCCATCACCCAGTCACCCCAAGCTCCCGCCCACCTCCCTTTCCACTCCCCCTTGTTCATTTCCCAGAGTTAGGTGTCTCTCATGTTTTGTCACCCTCACTGATATTTTCACTCACTCTCTCTCCTTTCTCTTTATTCCCTTTCACTAATTTTTATATTCCCCAAATGAATGAGACCACATAATGTTTGTCCTTTCCTGATTGACTATTTCACTCAGCATAATCCCCTCCAGTTCCATCCACGTTGAAGCAAAGGTAGGTATTTGTCCTTTCTAATGGCTGAGGAATATTCTCTATGTGGCTTTTAGAACTGTCTTGTCAATTTCTACTAAGAAGTTGGCCAAGATTCGGATTTAATTGAGTCTGTGGATCAATTTGGGAAGTATTATCATCTTAATAATATGAAGTTTTCCAAATCATGAACATGAGAAGCTTGTCAATTTATTTAATCCTGCTTTAATTTTTTTCAATGAAGTCTTATAGTCTTTGGAGTACGAGTTTTGCACTCTTTGTTAAATTTATTCCTAGGGTAGCCCGGGTGGCTCAGCAGTTTAGCGCTGCCTTCAGCCCAGGGTGTGATCCTGGAGAACCAGGATCAAGCCCCACGTCGGGCTCCCTGCATGGAGCCTGCCTCTCCCTCTGCCTGTGTCTCTGCCTCTCTCTCTATGTATGTCTCTCATGAATAAATAAATAAAATCTTTTTAAAAATGTATTCTTAAGCATTTTACCCACTGCTTTTTTAATAAATGGTATTTTTTTGTTTGTTTTTTAGACTTATTTATTTACTTGGGTGGGGGGAGGAGCAGAGCAAGAGGGACAAGCAGACTCCGAGCTGCTTAGGCGTCCCTGTATTTTACTTTTTAAAATGCTATTGTAAGTGGAATTGTTTTCTTCTTTTCATTTTTGGATTATCCATTGCAAGCGTGTAGAAGAAAACCGTGTTTTGTCTGCTGATCTTGTGTCTTACAACCTTGCTGAACTCATTTATTAGCTCCTATAGTTTTTTAGTGGATTCCTTAGGATTTCTGATATACACAATCATGTTATCTACAAGTAGAAATAGTTTTACTCCTTCCTTTCCAGCCTGCATGTTGTTTATTTCTTTTTCTTGCTCAGGTGCCCTGGCTTGAACTTCCAGGACAATATTGAATAGAAGTAGGGAGAGATATCCTTGTTGTTCAGATATCCTTGTTGTGTTGCTGATCTTAGAGGGAAAGCATTCAGGTTTATCCTATTAAATCGGATGTTAGCTGTGGGGTTTTGTAAATGCTCTATACCAGGTTGATGAAGTTTCCTTTGATACCTAGCTTCTTTGTTTTAAATCATGAAAGGGTGTTGGATTTTGTCAAGTGCTTTTTCTGCATTGAGATGATCATGTAGGTTGTATTTTTTTATTCTATTGATATATTACATTAATAGGTTTTTAAATGTTAAACCAACCTTGCATTCCTGGGCTAAATCCCACTTGGTGTTGGTATATAATCTTTTTACATGTTGCTGGATTCTGTTTGCTAGTACAGTTGACCCTTAAACAATGTAGGGGTTAGGGCACCAAATCTGCGTATATATTTTGGCTCACCAAAAACTTAACTATTAATCACTTATTTTTGACCAGAAGTTTTACTGATAGCAGTTGATTAACATGTGTATTATACACAGTATTATTACAGCGAAGTAGGCTAGAGAAAAGGAAATGTTAGTAAGGAAACCATAAGGAAGAAAAAATACATTTAGAGTACTGTTAATTATTTTTAAAAATCTGCATATGAGTGGACCCCATACAATTCAAACCCACACTGTTCAAGAGTCAACTGTATTTTCTTGAGAAATTTCATGTCCTCATTCATAAAATCTATCAAACTGAGGTTTTCTTATGATGTCTATGCTCTAAGTTTCAGGGTAATGATACTGGCTTCACAGATTGAATTGAGAACTATTTTCTCCCATTTTTTTAGGAGAGTTTGTGAAGAATTAATATATTTATTTTCCCTGGAATGTACAGTTGAATTCACCAGTGAAGCCATCTGGACATGAGTCTTTGTGAGTAGTTTTAAAATTACTAACTTAAATCTCTTCACTTGTTATCAGTCTCTTCAGATGGCCTATTTTGGGGTTTAGTCCATTTAAGTAGTTCTTTCCTTTCTAGGAATGTGTTCATTTCATCAAAGTGAGTCTACATTTATGGGCATACTCTTCCCCTTCACTCTTGCTCCTCTACGATCCATTCTTCACACAGTAGCCAGAGTGATCTGTTAAAAGATGCATTCAGCTCCCCCAAAGCTACTCTCTGCCCTTAGGATAAAGTCCCATCTCCATAATGCTGCCTTGACGGCCCAGCATGGACTGGACCGTTATCTCTCTGGACTCACTCCCTGCACAGAGCTGAGTTCTCCTTTTGCTCCAGGCACACAGAACTCTTTGCAGCTCCTGAACATACCGCATCACAGGTGCTATTTTCCTCTGCCAGGATCCTATCCTCTGGCAAGCTCCTTTTTCTTCGCAGCTAAATTAAAATGTCACTTTCTCTGGAAGTCTTCCTGACTCTACTTTCTGTCTGTTTCCCAGGTCCCCTCCCTCTCCCACAGTATGCTGTATTTATACAGCCATATTTCATTGTTTGTTACATACCTGTCACCGCACAGGGGCACTTTTGTTTATATATTCGTCTCCATCAAGGACTTTTTGAAAAATTTATTTTAAGTGCTTCATGCCCAACATTGGGCTCCCTGCATGGAGCCTGCTTCTCCCTCTGCCTGTGTCTCTGCCTCTCTCTGTGTGTGTCTCTAATGAATAAATAAATAAATCTTTTTTAAAAAAGAGAGAGAGAGAGAGAGAGAGCATAAGCAGGGGGAGGGGCAGAGGGAGATGATTCCCAAGCAGATTCCTCACTGAGCCTGGAGCCTGATGTAGGGCTTGATCTCACGATCCTGAGATCATGACCTGAACGGAAATCAAGAGTCGGATGCTTAACCAACTGAGCCACCCAAGTGTTCCCTGACCCCCCAGGACAACTTTGTATTCTGGACCTTGAAATATCCCTGCAGTAGATCTGAAATTTCATTCTAGCGAATCCTACCTCCCCGTCCTGCATAGCCTCCCAATTACTCCAGTGCACTTCTTCTTAAATTCAGCCCCCCACTCCAACCACTCAAGTCTTTTTGGAATACAGGTTCTGATAATGACCACCGCCTCTTCCAAACTCCTTACATTTGTATTGTATATTATATCAACTGACACTTACTAAGCATGTACTATGTACCAGGCCCAATGCGGTCCATGCTGGTGTGATCTCATTTAGTGCTACCAACAATGAGGTAGCTATTACTAAACCCATTTTGTAGAGGAGAAAACTGAAGCTCAGAGAGGTTAAGTGACTTGCTTAAGGTCACACAGACAGTAAGTGATATAGCAGGAACCTGCACATGGATCCATGTGATTCTAGAATCCATGTTATTACAATGCCATACTGTGTTATGCTTTCTTTGATTTCATCTGATTCACTGAAAACACATGTGAAGCAAGACAAATCTTGTTTCTTAAGGACTGGGGGAAGAGAAATCTGAGGACAGCAGTGGCAAATCCAAAGGATGGGCAAACCTGAAGGCCACACAACCTGAGATTGTGACATGGGCCTAGCTTTCAGGGCACAAGCACCTCCCAGCACACAATAAGACCCTGTGGAAGGTGAAGGAATCCTGCCGTGGCTGGCTCAAATTGGAAGTGACCTCTACCTTCCTCCTCTGGGGCCTATAGGTGGACCAGTAAGGTGGCTACCAAGCCAGGGAAGGCCACCAAGAGACATAAGCAGAGGTGGGAGCTCAAGAAAAGCCAGCATCTGTCTGGTACTGAGGTGTCAGTCTGAGCTGAGGTGGAGCTGATCCTGGCTCGGACTGTTTGGACGAGCAGTTACACAGAGACATCGGGAGGCCTGCTGCTGATGGGGGCTGGAGACAGGGAGGAGACCAGGAGACCAGGGGAAACTGGACTTCTCATAGGACAGAGATGTGGGTGGTGATGTCTGTGTAAAATGAGTCTTCCAGAACATTCCCCAGCACGGAGAGACAACCCCCAGTACAGGTTTTGGGCCTATGGTTGTCTAACTAGGGACCATGTTTCTTTTCTTGGAAAGTCCGAGTTTCTCTTTGGTTTAACTTTTCCTTGGGATTGGCCAGCAAGTAAAAGAAAGACATTGGATGGAGCTTCTCAGAGCATTTATTTTTTTCTGATTATAAAGCCAGATGTGGGGGAGTAGCCGAATGGAGAATGTTAGTGGTGTGGGTGCTGGCTTGGGTGTAGGAGCTGAAGGAAGGGCTGAGTGAGGGCAGTTGCAGAAGAGGAGATATATGTGGAGTGGCTGAACGAGAAGGAGAGATGGGAGGAGTCACTATAAGAGTAGCTGCAGAAGGCATGGGAGCAACTCTAAAGGATGAGGACCTGCGTCCCCTAAGCCCACCCCACCCCTGAATCCCCTCTTTTCTTAAGTTAAAAAAAATTCCTTGAGGCAGCTCAGATCAGAGGCTGCAAGGATCAGAAGTCACAGGTCGGAGAGCGGAGTTTGCTCTGGCCAGCAGAGCCCGGTTCTGGCTTGACAGCAGCTCAGGCCTCCTCAGCTGTGGCGTCAATGCCTGCGTAAGTGAAGTTCTCAAACAGCGACATGTTCACGTAGGCCTGGGAAGCAGAGAAAGCTTTAGTGTGGGCTGGGGATGCAGGCGACTCTAGCCTGGGGCCCCCTGGCTTCCATGCGGTAGGGCCACTTGAAGAGACCTTGATTTAGACTCAAGCAACATGGCCCCATGGGCGAGGGTGGCCCTCCAGAGCCAGAACGGACGGACAACAGTTGGGGGTTCAGCTGAGAGCCCCTTACACATTGTTCAACAAGACGGTTTTTTTTTAAATTGCTTTTAAAAATTTTTCATTAAAAGTGTAGTTGACATAAAATATTATATTAGTTTCAGGCGTGCAACACAGCGACTTGACACTCACCATCTGCCACTACACAAAGTTATTACAGTATCAGTGACCATATTCCTTAGGCTGTGCTTTCATTCCTGGGACTTATTCATTGTGTAACTGGAAGTTTCTACCTCTTGTACCTCTTAATCTTCACCGATTTTGTCCAAAATCGGTGGGTCTTAGCAACCACTAGTTTGTTCTCTGGTTTTATGAGTTTCTGTTTTTTGTTTGTTCATTTGTTTTTGTTGTTGTTGTTGTTTAATTCCACATATAATTGAGATCGTATGGTATTTGTCTTTCTCTGGCATATTTCACCTCCTTAGCACAGTACTCTCTCGATCCATCCATGTTGCTGTGAATGGCAAGATTTCATTCTTTTTGATGGCTGAGTAATATTCCATCATACATACAACTGACCCTGAACAATATGGATTTGAACTGAATGGGTCTGCTTACACCAGATTTTTTTTTTCAATAAATGCCATACAGTACGGTAAATGTATTTGCTCCTCCTTATAACTTTCTTACTAACATTTTCTTTTCTCTAGCTTATTTTAGTCTAAGAATACAGTATATAATACATATACGAAATATGTGTTAGTTCACTGTTTATGTTAGCTGTAAGACTTCCTGTCAATAGTAGGCTATTAGTAATTAAGTTTTGGGGCAGGCATGAGTTATATGCAGGTTTTCGACTACCTGGGGATTGGTGCCTCCAACCTATCCATTGTTCAGAAGTCAACTGTATATACCATATCTTCTTTATCCACTCATCTCTGTTTTTATGGACCCATCAAATGAATTGTTTACTCATGAATTCATTCATTTATTCATCTATTCATAAAGCTATTTTTTAATCATTTACCCATTTATGTGGCTATTTGATCATTTATTCATTCTTGTTTGTGTGTTTGTTTAAAGATTTTAAATAATCTGGGCAGCCCGGGTGGTTCAGTGGTTTAGAGCCACCTTCAGCCCAGGGCCTGATCCTGGAGACCCGGGATCAAGTCCCACATCGGGGTCCCGGCAGGGAGCCTGCTTCTCCCTCTGCCTGTGTCTCTGCCTCTCTCTGTGTGTCTCTCATGAATAAATAAATAAAATCATAAAAAAAAGATTTTAAATAATCTCTACACCCAATATGGGGCTCAAACTCACCACTCGGAGATAAAGAGTCATGTGCTCCACTGACTGGGCCAGCCAGGCCCCCCCACACCGATCATTCCTTCATTCCTTAAGACAGCTTGTTGATTCCTACAGCTACTTAGTCATTAATTCATATGAAGAACTCTTTTTGCATTTGCTCATTTTGATATATTTCTTCACTTATATTTACCTGATAATTCATTTATTCACATGATTATTAGATTTGGTTATTTGTGTGTTTACTTGTATGTTTATTATATCATCCAACCACTAATTCTATTCATTCATTCACGCATCCATCCATTCCGTTAGTTGACCATTCATGCATTGTTACTCTGGCTCTGTGCCCGGTGAGGAGAGGTGGCCCGGTGATGAGAGCCGGCTGATGGTGCCAGCAGAGGAAGACAGGAAAGCAGTCTAGGACTGGGACCTGGGGAAGGGAGTTGCTGCCGAGGCCTTGGAAGAGTTAGGAGGACCTAGTGTCCAACCCATGGAGAGCTGGAAAGGAGGGTGGCATCCTGAGGCCCAGCCATCCCGGCAGCTAGCAGTGGGGACAAGGACATGGAAACTGCTGTTCTCTGGTTCCTGTGAGAGGGGAATCCCTGAAGCCTGGTGAGCCCTAGTCTCCATTCACCCCCAGTCTCCTCACCTTCCTGGCTTCCAGCATCCGGCCCAGCTGCAGCGCAATCTGGGCAAAGGGGGGTCGCTCGTACGGACGGTCCCGCCAGCACTGACGCATCAGCTCGTACCTGCAGAGGGGACATTGCTGAGAGGAGGGGTAAGGGCCGACTGGGGTGACAGGGTTACGGGGCTCTAGGCTGAGGAGACTCACACTTCATCATCACAGTTTCGAGGCTGTTCCATGCGGTAGCCCTGAGGCAGCTTCTCATAGAGCTCAGCACAGGTCATGCCACAGTAAGGTGTGCCCCCTGCAGGAGGGGACAGAGCTTTCTGAGCCCAGGGAATGGGGTGGGGGGTAAGGAGAGGGCTGGGGTCTGAGGCTCTGGAACTCACCAAGGCTCACGATCTCCCAGAGGAGGACCCCAAAGGACCAACTGAAATGAGAAGGATGTACTTAGTTACCTTCTAGGCCGAGGGGCCAGCAGTCTAGCGTCTGTGAACCCCAGGGGGCAGCCCCGCCCTGCCCCTGCGTGGGGCTACTCTGCAAGTGTCCTCCTTGGCCAGCTGCTGTCTGCTCCACGGGAACTCCTTCACAGCCGCCCCCAGGCTCAACATCATCACAGCTAACATTTTAATCACACACCGTGGGCCACACACTGATCTAACATACACGTTCATGCATTTAACCCTCACACCAGCCTTGTGATACAGGTGCTATTGTTACGCCCATTCCACAGATGGAGACACGGAGGTCCTGACGGATTAGATAGCTTGCCCAAGGTCACCCTGCTAGTAAGTGGTAGACCTGAAATCCAACCCTGACAATTCGACTCCAGAGCCCTTGTTCTTCACTGCCTCTTATATTATAGCAACCTCCATGCAGGGGAGACCAGGGTGGGACTTCTAGTAGGGCAGGAAATCTAGAGGGTTTGGGGGCAGAAGCAGGAAGTAGCTGAGTGGTGGTCAGAGGGGCAGTCCCTGTGGTGGACAGTGAGCAAGGCAGGCCAGGCCAAAGGGGCAGGGGCTGATGGCCAGAGCCAGTTCCCTGGAAAGAGGAGCAGAAGGGCAGCCAAAATGGTCATCTGGGGGTGAGGAGCATAAAGAAAGGGTTTTGGGGCCATGCTCTGCTTAGGTTCTCAGGTGGGGATGACCCTGCCCTTCAGAGATGAAGGTGAGAACATTCCATGGGTGGTCATTCCCGAACCTCTCCAGTGTATCTCCCAGCATCAGATGAACACAGCCCTGAACTTCCCTACCCCAGTCCTACCACCGGAACACCTTCCAAGACAATGCCTCCTTCCAGCTAGCACCCAACCCCCTTCCCACTAAGATGCTGGGCATCGCCAAGGTATACCTGAGACCTGGGTATACCCAAATCGTGCTTATACTACCTGAGACGTGTCTAAGATGTGTCTAGGTTATGTCTATATGCATCTTGAGGGGACCCATCCCTCCTGCCCCTTCTGAGCCCCACACTCACACATCACTCTTGGTGGTATAGACGCTGTAATTCAGAGACTCAATGGCCATCCAGCGCACGGGGAGACGCCCCTGGGAGAGAGTGGGTTTGAGGGGACAGGTGAGGAGGAGGGGCCTGTGTCGGGGGCTCTGGAGTGGCACTGGAACCTGAGAGGGGGGACTGAGACTTACCATCGTCTTCTTCACATAAACCTCCTCCCCCCGAGAAAGGCCGAAGTCAGCAATCTTGGAGGCCAGGTTCTCTCCGACCAGCACATTCCGGGCAGCCAGGTCTCTGTGGATGAACTGCAGGCATGGTCAGAGTCAGGAAAGACTAGGGATGAGCAAGCCCGGGACTCCTGGGCCAGTGACGGGTCGGGCCTCACAGCTGGTCTCTGCGGGCACCCTCCGTCTCTAGGACAGCCCCTCAGCCTTCTTCCCAGTTAGCAGGGTGCGGTCGGCGCCTCCTGCCTCAGCAGAGTCACGCTGCTGGCTATCCCTTCCTTCCCATGATCTGGCCATGGCCAGGCTCAGGGTGCACCTCTCTTCCTGGGGCAAGAGTGAGCTTGTCTCTGGTGACCACACTGCACCCTCCCCTCTTCACCAGCTCCCTCCTCCCTTCCTTCTCCCCTCCTGGATGAAAGTGGAGAAGACCTTCCTCTTGCCCAAAGTGACCTTTCCCTGAGTCTCAAATCCTCCCCACAAGACCCTCCACCTTCCTCAGGGACCTCTCTCCATCAACCCCTCCCTCCGCACTGGCCTCTACTCCTCTGCCTCAAACACACTCAAAACTTCACTAACTTTAAAATGTCTTCCCTCGTGTCACGCTCCCCTCCTGCTACTGTCCTTTCCTTCCTTCCGTTCAGGCAGAGTGTCCTCAGACTTGGGTTCAGGCCTCCACTCCCCACCCCACCCTCCACCCTGTCCTGGTGGATCTCTCCCTCCCACCCCTCATGGGGTCCACTCCCTTGCCATGGGACTCCTCCACCCTTTGTGGGGTGATGACTCCCAGATTGTGGTCTCTGGACTAGGCCTTTCTCCTGAGTTCTAGGCTGGCATCTCTAACTGTCAATTCAACACCCCAACCAAGGTGTCCCTGGGGTGCTTACAACACAACACCTCCCCACAGATGCACTCGCCTGGGGCCAGCAGCTCAGGGTCTTGTCCTCTTCCTGTCTTCCTACTCCCCACGTCCAAGACCGCAGGCTGACTCTACCTCCCGCAGTCGTCCCCGTGGCACACCTGCCCGCGCACGCTCACACACACACCTGCTTCTCACTCAGGTACTGCATGCCGTTGGCGGCATCGCTGGCAAAACGCAGCAGCTGCCGGGAGCTGAGGGTGGAGGCAGTGCCATGCTCTCGGGCGAAAGCTGGGTCCGTCTCCAAGACCCGGCTCTTCCGCAGAAAGTCTAGCAGGTTCCCGTAGGGGGCGTATTCAATAGCGATATACAGGTAACCTGGGAGGGAAGGACCAGGTACGGGGTGGGGGCTCACACCAGCAGCCGCTGGAGGCAGGCCCCCAACTGTAGGAGACAGGGAGCCTCAAACCACTGCAGCGAGGAGGGGATGGGGCTTGGGAGGACAGGGCAGGTGAGGAGCTGGGGCCTCACCTCGGTTCTCACAAGCCCCCAAGAGGTTGATGATATTGGGGTGATGCCCCAATTTGCACAGAACTTCCAGTTCTCCCGCAAAGTCACGATGGTCATTTTCAGAGGCGTACTCTGTGGAAAGAATCCAGTATCACTTTCGCCAGAAGTAATTCTAGAGAAAAGGCATGCTAGTGAGGGCTGGGGGCCAATTGCTGGAGGGAGCCAGGGAAGGCCTGGCAGGTGTGGGACAAAGGAGAGGGGTGGGCCTGGGGTCAGGGGTCACTCCCAGGGGACCTTTCAGCATCTTGATGGCTGCATTCATCTTGAGCCCGTCCTTCTTGATCATGGCCCGGATAACCTGGCCAAAGTTCCCCTCCCCGATGAGGTCCTCAAAAGTGATGTCTTCCCACTCCAGCACAGGATAACTCAGGGGCTCGGGCTGTGGTTTCGGCCGCCGGGTTAGTGTCAAGGTGCCTGAGCTGAACTGCAGGATAGTTTCCTCACCCTGCGGAGGATGGGACAAGTGGGCAGACGGTCCATGCAGCGGACATGGGCCCAGCAAGAGGCACAGGGAAGAGACAGATGGACAGAGACCCCCAGAGAGGACACTCTGGTGGTCGGCCAGGATGAGACATGCAGACAGAGGACACATGCTGACACAGAATCATAGGAGATGAAGCCATCAAGGGGCTGCTAGGTGGACAAATGTCCAAGAAGAGAGTTGCAAGGCCACAGCCGGGGATCAGGTGCGTGGGGTTCTGGAAGATCAAGGAGTGGGTAAAGCTACTCAGAGCCACGAGTCGATGGAAAGATGATATCTCTAACATTTAAAATGGGAAAGAATTGGAATGAGCTGTGATGGGAAGTGGCAAGCTCCCATTCCTGTGCTGATCTCACAGCCGGGCTTTTCTGGCACCAGAAGTACTCAGGCTTCCAGCCCTGGGCGGTGGGCTAGGATACATGCATGGAGCACTAAGCCTGAGCTGCCGGGAGTCAGTTGGAGGGGTTTTCTCCACGGAAGCAGAGATGACTATAGTCTACCCACGGGGCATCCATCAATAGCTCTAAAACCACCTGGGAGCTGAAGATGGAAAGACCACCACAAACAGGCACGTCCACTTCCCCCAACCATGTCAGAGTGGGGCCTCCTGGGCAGGCCTAGGGCACGAAAAGGAAGCAGCTGGACAGGACCCAGGGCACTGCCGGCATGACAACTGGAAGAAGGTTAATGCAGACCTGGGTAGGTGGGGGGTCCCTAAGTGAGCTGAAGCTCAGCCCAACAGGTGAGGGCCAAGGGCACGGGCCACCTGGATTCACACAAGGCACGAACAGCTAGGGGCACCGTACGCAGGTGGGCACATGCACACATGCTCACAGAGGGGCACGAGCACACGGACACACTCAGACACACAGGGGGTGCCCACCAGTGGACGCACACGTGCACTCCCACGTGCACTCCTCCACGGGCACGCACACACCTTCAGGAGGGCACAGGAGGCAGGGTTCCTCCCGACGACGGATGTTAGGGTTGTCTCTGTGTGCAAGGCTGCTTTCCCCCCTCCTGCCCTCAACATTTGTATGCAACACCCCGCACCCACCTCAGCGCTGACCTCAGAGGGAGCAGCCTGGAACAAAGGGGCCAATTGAATCTCTGAAGGCAGTTTTTACCAAGGCAGAGACAATAGCCTCGGACACTAGGCTTTCTATCACAAGGATCAGCCCTTGAGAGAGAAGAGGGTTTTTTTTTTTTTTTGTTTTGGTTTTTGTTTGAAATGCCAAAGCTTGGCTGTAAATATCCAGAGCCCAGGTGTAGAGGACCAAGGGCAGAGTCTGGATCGTCAGGGACAGATCAGCAGGGAAGATCCCACAGGAGGCAGGATGGGCAGGGGGTGGCAGGAGAGGTGAGGCTGGTCCTGGAAGGGGAGCCTGCCCTGCTCCCACCCAAGTGGGGGCCTGGGGGCTGGAGGGTGCAGACTGCTACCTAAAGCTCAGACAAGTTTACGGTGAGGCCAGGGAGGGTGGAGGCGGTGCTCCCTCTCCCCCCCCCCCCCCCCGCAGCGATAGGTAACCAGGGCTGCAATGAAGAGTGTGGGGGCCACAGAACACGCCCTCCGCAGGGTACAGGAAGTACCTCGTAGCTCTTAATTCTCCCTGGGGAGGCCCTGGGCTTTGCAGAGATGAGGCTGGGACAAGGGACTCAACAGTAAGAGGGGCCTGTGGGCAGGAGGCTCCTAGGTCCCGGAGGGTCCGCCAGGACAGAGGCCAGCATGAAGCCCAGGTGTCCCCCTGCCCAATGAAGAGAGGGAGGGTCCTGGATTAACCACAGCGGAATAGGGACCTGACGGAGTTATCTTGAACTGGGAGTATTAAATATCTCACTGCCAACATCGATTGACTTAGGAATTGAATTCAGTTCTAGGAAAATAAAGAAAATTACATTTTGCACCCTTGAGCATTGTTGAGTGTAGTCCTACTCCTGTAACAGAGAGACGCACACACACGTGTGCACACACACACACGGGGTCAGACACAGGGTGTGCACGCGTGCTTCCCCAGCGCGTCCAGGGACTGACCGAGCCAGACTGGTAGGTGAAGGTGCGTCTGCGGTGCAGGCAGCTTCTGCGGATGCACACGAGGGTTAGCAGGGCAGCCAGGATGGTGAGGCAGGTGGCAGACACAGAGCCCACTACGGCCAGGATCAGCTGCCGGTCCAGGCCCTCCTCGGCCGCCTGGACTTCTTGGACCGGGCCCTCACTCTGCAGACCTGCAAGCAACAGAAATCATGGGGGCACCTGGGTCAGGGATGGAGGGGTCAGAGATCCTAGAACCAGTGGGACCAGGGCTGTCAGGCCGATGGTTCGCTGCAGTGACATGATACTCCCAGCACTAAGGCCACGGAAGCAGGGAAGGGTCAGGGTGCCCAGTACCAGGACTTGTGTCACTTGTTGGGAGGGGCCTTGGGTGTCCCAGCTCCAAAGCTGGAGACGGTGTGGAAGGAGAGGGCATGGGGGCCGACCCCAGGACCTGGAGCCCCCGGGGCCCCGCTCTCTCACCGTTGCCCAGGGTGGACTCCTCCACCACGGTGCTCCAGTCTCCGGGACCCTGGATACTGGCCCGCACACGGAAGAGGTAGCGTGTGCTGGCGTTAAGGCCACGGACAACTGTGCTGGTCTCCTCTGGCCTGTCCACGTCCATCCACAGCGGGTCTCCCGAGCCCCCCGCCACTTGCACCTCCACGATGTACTTGGATATAGGCCCAGCCGGAACCTCTGGGCGCAGCCACGTCAGCTGGATCTCTGAGTCTGAGAGGGCCTGGGCACGGAGGTGGCGGGGGGCTGGGGGCCCTGGGGAGACGGGGGCGGGAAGGCAGGGCTCACACAGGAGCAGGGCATGTAGCTCTGGGGTCAGACCTGCTTGAGCTGTGTCCCCTGCTCTGTGGACCCCGGAATGGGAGCCATCCCACCAACCTCCACCTTTCCCCCCTGGGCTGGAGTCCTCTCCCTAGATCCCTTCACGAACCCCAAGCTTCTGCTCCCCTTGCTTTCTGTCTGTGCCAGGGCGTTCCCAGGCCCCTGTGCCCTGTGTTCCCCCAAATCCCATGTCCTCCTGCGCACCACCCCCTCCCCTGACGCTGATCTCACATGAGGCCTGGCCTCCCCATCTCTCCCCATCCTGAGGCTCCTGGGGACCCACCTCCCACTGGCCTCCCGTATCAGCCTGTCCCACGTCCTCCCCGTGCTCACGCCTGTCTGCCCTCCTTCCCCCTCATTGCCCACGTGTCCTGCATTCTCTCCGTGTCCACCTGCCCTCCTGTAACCTCCCGTGTCCTGCGTGTCCTGCGTGTCCCGCGTCCTCCCGTCACCCCAAGCCTGGGAGCCCCCTCCCGAGCATACACACCACTGGGGGGCAGAAGCACGCGCGCAGGGGGCGAGGCGGGGCCCAGGAGGGTGCAGTGGTACAGCCGCACGTCCAGCTGGTACTGGGTGCCGGGCGTAAGTCCCGTCAGGAGGGCAGTGCGGGCCTGGGGGGACGACACGTTCTCCCGCCGCTCCTGTCCCCGTGCCCCATCCCATAGGCGCAGCAGGAAACCATCGCCCACCAGTGGCCCGGGCACCAAGGGCAAGGACCAGCTCACTCGCAGCCGGTCAGGGCCCTCCACGTGCCAGCCCTCCAGCCACGGCTGCAGCGAGGGCTCTGGGGTCGGAGGTTGGGAGGCAGACTGTTCAGTTGGCCCCTGGGGCTGGCCGGGACAGCGATCCCCAGGGGGTGGGGGGGGGGACAACCTCCAGTGGGGAAGGCAGGGGCCCCTGGGGTGGGCAAGGCAGGGCAACCCCTGCGTGCACAGGAGGGTATCCCCTGGGCGGACGCGAGGGATGACTCCCGCCTCTCACCGGGACAGTCCGTGGTCATGAGGGTGGGAGGCCCCCAGGCCCCCTCCCCTCCCTCCCCCGGCCGGCTCAGCTGCACTCGGACGCTGTATCCCGTCTTCGGCCTCAGGTTCATTAAAGTCACATTCTCACTGGGGTCCACTGGGGGCGGCACACACTACTCAGCCCCCACCTCTTCCAGAAGCTGCCACCCCCCCCTTCACTGTGCCCCTTCCTGGCATTGTCACCCACACCCCTGCAGGGCCCCAGGCCCTCCCCTCCCCCCGTCGCCCCGCTCACCCACAATCGCCGACCAGGCCATGGTGCTGTCCTGGGGCCGGTAGTGCAGGCGGACGGAGGCGATGGGTCCGTCCCCGGAGAAGGAGACCAGCGGCGAGACCACGAGCTGGCGGCTGTGCTTGGCCAGGAGCCGAGGAGGGGTCAGGGGCACCGGGGGCACTGCCGGGGGACCCGAGGTCAGGCAGAGCCCAAACGGCCCGCCCCGTCCTCAGAAAAGGCAGAGGACTCTGCTCTGGCCAGCAAAGGGGTCTCAGCGGCTTGGTTTGGACCTCGGGCCCCTCTGGGCTGGGGAGCGACCAAGTTCAACAGGTGACCGGCAGGGCCGGCGACCAGTCAGGCCGGTGTCCGGCCCTCTGGGCAGCTCGGAGCGCAGGGACCTGGCCACGAGGACACGAGCGTGTCCCCAAGGATGTGAGGTCCGGTCTGACACGGCTGGATGGACTCGGGGGAGGGCTGGCTGTCCATGCAGTGCGGGACATGCAGGGGGCAGAAACCCAAGGCAGGGACACAGCCTGCTGTCAGCCCGCCCGCCCCCCATCATCTGTCACTTTTTTTGTTGGGAAAAAAAAAAAAAGGTAGCCAGGGATGAAGCACCTGTTCTATCCCAGCTGCTTCACGCGTACAACCTCTCCAGGTCACAGCTACCTTTCCAACAGGGCTGTCACCTCTTGTGACGAGGCTCGGAGAGCTTTCCTGGCCTGTGGACACGCAGCCAGCCGGAGGTACAAGCGGGGTGCGCACCCGGTGTTTGGCCAGGCTACCTTGTCCTCCTGCCTGGCTTCCTCACTCTGTGCTCGTTGTCCCTCCAGCCTTAGCTTTTCTTCCCTGATTATTACATCAGGGCCATAACTGCCCCCCCAAACGTGTATTGGACTGATGGTTCTAAGGAGAGTGGATGGAAGGGTGAATGGGTGGTGGAGAGGGTGTGCAGGAGGCGGGGGTGTGGGCAGGAGCCATGGTGTCTGACAGAAAGGAGGGAGAGGAGGGTGGGGTTGGGGTCCCAGAGCTCATGCTGGGGGGGTCAGCTGTGCGGGCAGTGTTCAGATGTAAAGTGCGCCCACACTTCCACACTGACTTCAGAACCAGACCCCTACTTCTAGAGTTTCCACCAAATGGGTCTGGAGCTCAGGACAGTGGTCGAGGCTGCGGCTCGGATCTGAGAGTTGCTAGAGAACAGCCAAAACCGTGGAAGAGGGCACTTTAACAGGTGTCACAATCGGGGTGCCTCAGGAAGTTGGGTGCCTGGTTCCTGGTTTCGGCCCAGGTCATGACCTCCGGGGCCTGGATTGAGCCCCACTTGGGGCTCTGTGCTCGGGGCAGGGTCTGCTTGTCCCTCTCCCTCTGTTCCTCCCCCCCACTCTCTCTGGCTCTCTCTCAAATAAATAAAATTCTTTAGAAAATATACTAACAATAAATGTCAACGTATATGGAGCACGCGCCCTGCGTCAGTCACCACACTCGGTGCTTAAGTGCAACTTAAATGCATTAAATGCACCATCTGACTTGCTTCACAGCAACCCTCTCTGGTGGGTGCTTATGTCCTTGCTGCTGTGCGGGGAGAGAAAGAAGATGTGAGGTGCTAAGCGGCTTGAAGGCATGGAGGCAGGAACTCGTGGTGAGGATCTGAACCCAAATTGCCTGGGTGGAAGCCTGGAGAGAAAAGACAGGGTGGCTGGAGGCAGAGCCCAGGCCACACTACTAAGTCCTGCGGGTGGGGCAGCTGCGAAGCTGTGGGAGGGGTGAGAGCAAGTGGGGAGAAGAGCCAGAGGAAGAGGAGAGGGGTCTGGGCTTGTGTGGGGTACGCGGCCGTCAGGAGCAGAGGGCAAGGGAGCTAGGGCGCCTGGTGCTGTCGAAGGGAGAGGGACCATCCTGGGCTCAGGTGGCCTCCTCCCTATTCACCTGGAAACCCCCATGCGGCTCCTCTGGGTGGCAGGTCACCCTCTGAGCTCAGGTGCCCCAAGCGCTCCCCAGTCCTGGCACTGGGAGCCCTGGGGTGTGACTCGGAGCAGGAAGCAGCACCCCAGAGGCAGAATTAAAGGAACACAGTGTGCAGGGCTTGTGAGGAGGTGGAGAGAGCCAGCACGGCCAGGCAGGAGGCCGGGCAGGGCCAGAGGTGTCCTGTTTCTAGGGCACGGGATGTCCTTTGCAGATAGGCCCGAGCTACGCTCCTGCCCTGACCCCGGCCGGCGCTGAGCTCTGGTCCGTGACAAGCCCTGGTCCTGGGCAGTCACTTGAGGTGCTCCGGCCCTTCCTGCTTCAATGCCCAGTCTGAGCAGCATCAGCCAGGGCCCACCCTGCCCACCATCCTCCACGGGCACTGACCTTTGACGTTGACCCTGAAACGTCGGCTGTCTTGGCCACCAGACGTGGACACGCGGCACTCCCAGAGCCCGCTGTCCCCAAGGGTCAAGCGGGGCACCTCGAACTCGGCTGTGGTCCTGTCTGGCTCCACAATGGCCTTGGTGGACTGAGAGAGACACGGGAAGGGGACAGACAGCAGACAATGGGCACCCATGTGGCCGACATGGGGACTGGTGAGGGGACAGAGGGCCAGCGCCAGTTTCTTAACAGTCAGCCTGACCCCATCTGAGCCTGCGGAAAGCCCCGGGGCTCGGGGGTCTGGGGGAGCAGCTGCAGGGCAGGAGGGGTGGGGTGGGGGCTGACCAGGAGGACCGTGCCGTCGGGCTTCCGGAGCTCCATGCTGCCCCGCACCGGGAAGGGGTTCCCCGCGGCTGCACAGTTGATCCGGGGCATGGTCTCTAAGTTGAACTCCAGTTCAGAGGCCAAGTCCAGGATCTGCGGGATCCGGTCTAGGGGGAGAGAGGACACGTCCTGAAGCCCCCAGCTGCCCTTGTCCCGTGTCCTGAATCCCAGCGGAGGTCCTGCAGCTCCGCCTACCCCGCCTCTGCTGGGCCGCCGGGTCTGCCTCCTGTGCCCCCATCCCGAGGTCCTCTCTAGGCCAGCACGGGCCCCTCACCCGCCTCACAGCCTGAACACTGGGTCGGATCTCATTCATTTCTGGGCTCCGTTACACACGCTCTGGGGTCTCCTGCCTCCACTCTCCCACAATTCTCTCCTTCCCGTCACAGTGCACACCTGCTGGCCTGAGTTCAAAGTTGCCGAGGTTCGCCTCTCCCGGCCACTCCCCCCGGCCTCCCCATACTCCACCGTCCAGGTATCCGACCGAGTCCTCAGCCCCCGGGCCTTTGCACGTGCTCCTTCCCCAGTCATCTCACTGTCATCCTTCATACCCCATCTCAGACCTTGCCCCTTCCCCATAGCCCTCCCTGAACCTCTCAGACGGGCCGGGGCCTCCTCTGGGCTCCATCCCCCTCTCTGGGCTGCTGCCCCTCCCTGTATGGGCGGTGTGGTCTGGGCGGTGAGAAGTCTTCCTGGCCTGCAAGCTCCCCGAGTGCAGGACTTCGAGCCAGGAAGGTGTGTCTGGTGAAGGCTGACTTGTCTTGAGAGATCCCAGAGGCCCTTGTGCTCATACCTGACTTCTCACAGTGCATTCCGTGCCACCCGGAGGGACAGACACAGCCACTGAAGCGGTCGCAAGTACCACCATTCCGACAGTGGCACTGGAGGCGGCAATCCGCCCCGAAGTGGCCAGGGGCACAGGCTGGGAAGAGAGAGGGGCTGTGGTTAGAGGGACACAGGTCAGGGGCAATGCGGGCACAGCTGGGGCCCGGGTAATGACGGGCTGGGCAGAGAGGGCGTGGGCCAGGTGAGCAGGGGCCTGTGGAGGACCAGAGTGGAGGCTCCAGGTCCAGCTTGTGGCCGGCTGTCTGGGCAGGTCAGTCCATACCTTCCTGGCACTGGCTTCCTCTCCAGCCAGATCCACAAGAGCAGCCGTAGGGGTCTGGGAGGCAGAAGGTGAGACCCCGGCAGCCCGATGTGCCTGGGCACTGCTCCTGGCAGCTCTGCCCAAAACGGCCCTCCCTGCAGGCTGGAGACGGGTGTGTGGGTGTAGGGTCCACTGTTGGGCCTCAGGGTTCAGGACCCACTTGGCATTCTTGCCACCCACCAGGCTCCATCCTCTCGGTTCAAGAGGCTTCCCCCAGCCAGTCACCCTCTCCCGCCTCGGCCCTAGCTCCCCGTCCCCCTTACCCTGCTCGCAGCGGGTACCAGTGAATCCAGGGGGGCACACACATTCGCCATCCTGGTCATGGCAGACACCTCCGTGCAGGCAGCCGGGGCATTCCTTGGTACAATCTGGTCCCCAGCGCCCGGCCCCACAGCCTGGAAGAACGTGCTTTCAGCAGCTGACCCTCACCCACCTACCACGGCTGCTGACCACGGGGGCAGGCTGGGGGGCCCACCGCAAGTGCCCACAGGGCTCCCAGCCTCCCATACCACCCTCCATCTCCGCCCTCTGCTCCTAACCCCGCACGATGAGCCTGAAGAAGGCACTGCCTAGGGGGCTGGCTTCCAGGTAGGTGGCACTGTAGATGCCACTCGAAGGTGGCTGCACGTTGGGGAGCTGCAGGAGGAAGTGCCCGTCCTGGGCCTCATGCCAGTCCAGGGTATAGAAGTAGGATCCTGGGGGCAGAAATGGGTCAGGGGTCTCAGCACCAGGTGAGAGCTGGTGCCCAGGTCACATCAATCTGTACAGTACAGTCGCCAGAACTGGGGCAAGGCACCAGCCAGGGGCTGTCCCCAAGCCAGAATGCTGGGGTGCATCCTCTGTTCCACTCCCCACCAACACTCAGGAAGTCACCAGGTCCTGCTCTGCCCCGCCTCTCCTCATCTGCTAAAGCAGGACAGTTCTTTCCACGCCACTCCTGGCCACCCCCACCGTGGCCCCAGCCTCCCTCAGCCTTCCAGGCAGTCTCCTCTGCCTCTGTCCCCCCCTTTCCCTGTCCAGCCTCCACTCAGCAGCCAGTAGGACTTGCCCCAACAGAAGCCTCCGCAGCATCCCTGCTCAGATGCCTTAGCACATCGCGTTCACCAGTTTGGCCACCGCTGAGCCCTCTGGCCCTACACCTTTCCACACCCTGCCTGATTCCTAACATGCCTGAGTTCTGGAAATGCTGGTTTCTCTTCTAGAAACACCATGGTATTTCAGCACTTCCTGCCTTTGCTCTTAGCCAATCCTCCTCCAGGAATGTCCTTTCCTCCTCCTGTGTGCGGCTAATTCCCATTCCTCCTTCTCAGCATAGTTCAGGGGTTATCTACCTGGGGACTTCTCCCAGAAGCCTCTTCCTCCAAGACCTGCAGACCCAAATACTAGGGTCCCTGTCCTTGTCCTACCCCCTTTATGCCTCTTTGCCTGGGACTGGACTGTAGGGAGCTCCGGTCTACTAGACTCTCCACACCCCTCATCACTTCAGGGGGCCTGGTGCTCAGGAGGCAAACCCTGCGGCCCAAGGGAAGGGTCCTCCTCCTTCAAGAGCCCAGGGATGCAAGAGGCAGCCAGAAGGCTGTGGGTCTGAGGGTAGAGGCAAGAAATATTTGGGGCCACATAGAATAATGGCTCGCTTCTGTGGGGTGGCCAGAGGGTCCATCCAATAGGGCCAAAGTCGGTGCAGGCCTGGGCTGAGTTACCAGTTCTCTTCTTCCCCGACGGGGCTGCTGCTCCCTGCCAGGGGGGCTATGTGACAGCACCTGCTAACTCCCAGGGGGGAGACAAAGGTGAAGGTTCAACACGGGGCTGACTTGAGGGTAACAGGGAAGGAGGTAGCCAACCACAGGGCTGCTGATCCTCTGGGTGCAGTGGGAGGACAGCTGCAGCCGGAGAAGAGATGGGTGCAGGTGCTTCCCTACAGGTTGGCGTGGAGTGTGCAGGGAGGGTGGCAGGTGTATCAGAGTGGGGGCTGTGTAGGCGGCCAAAGCTGGGGCGCCCCTGCCGAGCGCGGGGGGGGGGGGGGGGGGGGGGCTGTGTGGTGAGGCTCCAGGCCCATGGGTCCTCTCACCATTGCTTTTCCAGATCACATCTGTCTGCTTCTCCTTGTGCACACGCGCCGCAAGCACGGCCGTGTCGCCCTTGTTCACCGTGTGCGTGACCTTGTCCGGGAGCAGGTGCGCTGCGGGTGGAAAGTGGGGGCGGGGTGAGATGGGTGGAGGCGATGGGGGGTCAGAGGTCCACGGCCGGATCCCTTCCAGCCCCCGCCCCAGCCGCGCCCCACACTCACCTCCGGGGCTGTTGTGCACGTAGAGGACGCGGGTGCGCCCCGGGCCCGCTCCGCCCACGCACGAGAAGACGCCCACGAGGTCGGAGGGCTGCGAGAAGCCCTGCAGCGTGACGCTGTGCGAGCCGTTGCGCAGCAGGTGCGGGGGCTGCCCGGGCGGCGTGCGCACGATGCGGTCGTCCTTCTCCAGCAGCAGCGGCGGCGCCCAGGCCTCGGCACCCCGGCCCGGCCCGGCCTCCCCGGACACGCAGGTCAGGAAGAAGCGCTGGGGCTCCACGAGCCGCAGGTCGGCCAGCAGCGTCAGGTCCACCGCGGCGCCTGGAGGGGACGCCACCTGCGTGCCACCGGGTCCCCAGGCCGCCGCGCCCTCCCAGGCCTCCTTTCCCTCCCCTCCCTTCCTGCCCCCCCACCCAGTCTCTCCGTCCTAAAAACAAAAACAAAGCCCCTCCCCTGGCCTCCTGCCCCCCCCCCCGCCCCCACCCCCTTCTCCTGCCAGATGGCTTCCCTTCAGGGCCTGGAAGGAATGATGGGCGCTCCCTGTCTCCGGTTGTCAACGCCCAAGGCCCTTCCACCGCTTGGAGTCCCCACCTGTCGCACACTGCGAAGGGGAGCAGGAGCGGCTGTCCAGGACAGCCCCTGAGAACAGGCCTGTCTTGGAGAAAGCCCTCCCTGCCCCTCCAGAAATGTAGACAAGGCTTGCCCTCCTGGGAGTGAAGGGAGAGAGGTGGCTGCTCAGCAGGGTGGTTGTGGGGCAGAAAGGCGGGGAGGCCCTGCTTTTCTTTTCCTGCCCATTAACTGGCCAGTAATTAGTTAGCTTAAATGCCACTTAGCTTATGGATGAGTATTCCAAAGCCTAGCAGGAGGAAATCAAGTTAGCATTTGCTGACCCCCCACTATATGCCGGAGCACCTGCTTTTGCGTTGGATCTTCCCGCCCCCCCCCCCAAGGAAGTTGATGTCTTCCCATTTACAGAGGAGGGCAAAAATAATTATTCTACAGGCTTCCTGGAGCAAGCTCATCAACTCCCCCACCCCTCTGCTTTAACTGTCACCTCTGAGTCAACAGCCCTGGGACGGCCTCTCCGCTTGGGCCTGCGTTTCTATCAGCTTTCCCCAGGCCCCCGCATCTCTGGTGCTCCCTGGCTCAACAGGTGGCACTAACCACCTGAGACACAAACTTTGCAGTCCTCTCATGCTCCTTCTTTCGTGATAATTAATGTTTATTGGAGGTCAGTTATACGGCAGGCACTTGATGCGTGTTCTCTCATTTTATCATCCCAACTCTCCTGGGTGGTGGGTGTTATTACTCCAATTTATAGCCAGCACACGAAGACTTGGAAAGTAACTTGCCCAAGGGCATACAATTAGTAACTGGCAGAGCCAGGTTGTCTGACTCTAAACTCCGTACCTCTAAGGATGTTGCTGGCTGGCCAATCAGTCACAAAATTCTGCAGATTTCTACTTCCTCAAAGCTTCTTCATTGCCCCTTCCATCTCCAAGCCCACCCTTTAGGCCTCACCCTTACTCACCTGGACCATCTCAGCATCCCATCCTTCCCCAACTCACCCTCCAGAGTGACCATCTAAGACCTTGTGGCTCTCTGGTCTGCAACCTCCCTCAGCTCCCCACTGCCCCTCAGGGTACAGAGCATGCTCTTGAGCCCCTGTTGCTCGAGCTCTGCCTCTCCTGCTGAGTTCCCTCCAAGAACCTTCTCTCCCATGCGCTTCCACACCTCTGAGACTTGCATCTACTGTTCTGGCTGCCTGGAATGAAGACCACTGCTCTTAGTGAAGTCTTTCTGGATTCCCTTGTCATCTACTACCCCCAAGCAGACTAGCTGACTACTCCTCAGTGCTCCTCTGGAGCACTTCACCCCATGTCCCGTGTCCCCACCTACCACTCAAAGATAGCCTTTGCATTCTAATCCTCTTTGGCCATGACTGAGGGAATCAGCTGCCCCTTACCCAAAAACTGGGCACTGGGTGCTCTGCATAAATTATTTCATTTAAACCCCATAACAGCCGTAGGAGGTCAGCATCACAGGATCTGTAACACAGATCTGGAGGCTGGGTGCCTTTCAACCAATAACCCTGTAGCACAGCTCCTAGAATACTCTTGGGCCTGCCTGGGTTTTGGAGGCCTTGAGCCTACTTTCTAGCTGATTGGGTGTGTACCTATAGGTGATGGCAGTGATCATAAGGCTTTCTAGGGGAGAATCAGGGCTTTGGGGCCGGGGGTGGGAGTGGCTTGGGGGAGACTTACCAACATGAGAAGCCAGAAAGAGGATGGGGAGCAGCAAAGGGAGCCCCAGCCAGACCATACTCTGGAGGCTGACCAGGCCAGCCAGGATGAGCTAGGCCTCCGGTCAGTCTGGGTCTGGCTGCTGGGCCTGCACTGATTAGTGAGTGTTGGTACTGGGGAGGAAGAGGAAATGAGGTAGCTTGGGTGGGAGGGGTAGCAGGGAAGGGGTGGGGAGGATTTACCCTGCTTGTGCCCCCACTTTCTACCAGTCAAGCCCCACAATGCTGATGGGTGTGGCCTGGATGGCCTTTGGAATGGGGTCACTTGAGGTGGGGGAGAGTTGTAAGGATAGACTAGGGACTATTTGACGGGTTTTCTCATCTCCTCTTCTCCCTTTGGTCCTCAGTTTTGCCAGCAGGCAGGAGGCAGGAAAGGGAGGAAGCCAGTGGCTTCCGCCTATTGAGGAGGAAGGGGGGAGGATATTGTTCTGGGGTCTCCCCTCCCCCAGCATATACACACAATGCAATTCCTTACGTATGTGTCCCAGGACACAGCTACTTGGGTGTCCTAGAGAGCAGTTCGCAAGTGGACAAAACACAAGAATTCACACTCGGCAAAAAAAAGAGAGAGACTTTGATTCTATGATTCTATCTTGCATATGTAGGGGTGGACAAGTTTTCCCTTCCAGGTTCTTTGGCCTAATAAATGATAATGAGACAATTAACAGGAGAAAAAAGCTTAATAACACATATGCCTCCTGTAGACATAGGAGTGAAGGGCTTCAGAGCAAGTCTTCCCACCATATGCCTCTTTGGCAGGAAGATTATTTTGAGCTAAAAATATTCAAAACCCAGCAGATTCAGGAAAAGCTCTTTACCTCCCTTTCAAATGCCTAAATTTATATTGGAAAGGGTGCCAGTACCAGGAAGAGAGCTACTCTCGCAGAGATTCCTTTTTACCTAAGAAGCTTAACTGCACAACAGGCCAATATTTTTTTTTAATTGAGTTATAATTAATATATAGCATTAGGTGAGTTCCAGAGGTGCAGCATAAGGATTCAACAGTTCTATATAGCGCTCACCACGATATGTGTAGACTGTCACCAAACAACGTTATTATAATAAACAACGTTATTATAATATTATTGACTATATTCCTTACGCTGTACTTTCCATCTCTTTGATTTTTTAATTTTATAACTGGAAGTTTGTAACCTCCTAATCCCCTTTATCTCTTGCCTGTCCCCTCTGGCAACCACTAGTTTGTTCTCTGCATTTGAGTCTATTTTTTGTTTGTTTTGTTTTTCAGCTTCCACTATAAGTGAAATCAATTGGTACCTGCTTTTGTCTGACTTAATTCACTTAGCACAATGCCCTCTGGGTCTATCCATATTGTTGCAAATGGCAAGATCTCATTTTCTATGGCTAATATTCCATTGTATATATAGGCCACATCGTCCTTTCCTTATCCATTCACCTATCAATGAACGCTTAGCTTGCTTCCACGTCTTGGCTGTTGTAAATAATGCTGCAGTAAAAATAGGGTGCATATATCTTCTCAAATTAGTGGGGTTTTTTTTGGGGGTGGTGGTGGTGGTTAATACCCACTAGTACAACTACTAGGTCATATGTTTCCTCCATACTGTTTTCAATGGTAGCTGCACCAGTTTTCATCCCCACCAACAGTGCACAAGGGTTCCTTTTTCTCCACATCCTCACCAACACTTGTTATTTCCTTCTTTTCTTTCTTTCTTTCTTTCTTTCTTACTTTCTTTCTTTCTTTCTTTCTTTCTTTTCTTTTCTTTTCTTTTCTTTTCTTTCTTCTTCTTTTTCATTCTGATAAATGTGACATGATCTCATTGTGGTTTTGACTTGGGTTTCCCCGATGATGAGTGATGTTGAGCATCTTTTCTTGTCTCTGTTGGCCATCTGTAGGTTTTCTTTGGAAAAATGTCTATTCAGCTCCTCTGCCCATTTTTATTTTTATTTTTTAAAATATTTTATTTATTTGAGAGAGAGCACAAGCAGGGGGTGAGGGAGAAGCAGACCCTCCCAGTGAACAGGGAGCCCGATGAGATGCAGGGCTCATTCCCAGGACCCTGAGATCATGACCGGAGCTGAAGGCAGACACTTTACTGACTGGGCCACCCAGGGGCTCCTGAAGATGGTATTTAAAGTGATGGCTTGGGCAGCCTGGGTGGCTCAGCAATTTAGCGCAGCCTTCAGCCCACAGTGTGATCCTGGAGACCCGGGATCAAGTCCTGCGTCAGGCTCTCTGCATGGGTCTCTGCCTCTCTCTCAATGTGTCACTCATGAATAAATAAATAAAATCTTTAAAAATAAATAAAGTGATGGCTTTGGCCATTTCAGGGAGTTACTCAGTTTTCCTGGGTCTCTCTTAAAGGGGTGGAAAAAATTTTCCCTTCTTCCCTTTTAGGCTCTTTAGCTGGTCTAATAATTAAATTGACATAAGCCAGATTAACAGGAGAAAAATAAATTTAATCACATATGTATAGGAGCCCTATAAAATATAAGACCCAAACAACAGCCAGGTGGCTGAAGCTTATATAACAAGGTTGGACTACAAAGGGGAGGTGGGTCATTTGCAGGAAGGCAGAAGAGATGTTTGAAAACAAAGGTTGCCCCCATTATGTGCACATAAAGGAATTCATCAACGAGATAAAAAGGGAACCTACAGAACAGGAGAAGATATTTGCAGATAATATATTGGATAAGTGGTTAATATCCAAAATATATAAAGGGCTTATACAACTCAACACACACTCCTGATTAAGAATGGGCAAGGGGGTGTCTGGGTGGCTCGGTGAGCTAAGCATCTGCTTAGGCGGGGAGGGGAGGGCCGAGGGGCAGTCAGTTAGGGAGGTCATCAGCAAAAGGACAGTAAATGTGGGTAAGGTGGTCGTGCAGGTTTAAGTTTTTGCTCTCTAGAGATTGAGTCATTCTCTTCTTCCTCTTACAACAAGGGGGAGACAGGCTTATCGATGGAGATTTTCCTTATCGCTATAAATGTCTCTTACAAAAGGGTGACTTCTATGTGGTTTTCAGGACACCCTCCCCGCCCCTCCCCCCCCCCCACCGTCTACTGTTTCTTTTCTTTTCTTTTTTTTTTTTTCCTACTGTTTCTTAAAAAGAACCAGTTTAAAAGGATCAATATGCCAAGGAGATCTATTTCAGGGTGGTATATTTTGCTTCCCTTCACCTGGCTTTCTCATTGTACAGCTGGGAAAAGTGAGGCCTGCGGCGTTTGAGGGCACTTTGGGGCTGTGGCAAGGTCGGGACTTGAACTCCTGACTTAGTGGCTCCTCAAGGGCGCCCATTAAGCAGACCCAAGGAATGTGCAGGGAGTGAGCCTCCTTAGCTTAAGCTGCTACCAGAGGCAGCAGCTCATTGTCTGCTTGATGTCATATTTTTTTAAAAAAGATTTTATTTATTTATTCATGAGAGAACAGAGAGAGAGGATGAGAGGCAGAGACACAGACAGAGGGAGAAGCAGGCTCCATGCAGGGAGCCTGACGTGGGACTCGATCCCGTGTCTTCAGGATCATGGCCTGGGCTGAAGGCAGTGCTAAACTGCTGAGCCACCTGGGCTGCCCGATGTCATATTTTTTTAAGATTTATTTATTTTGGAGAGAGAGTGGAGGGTGGGGGGGGGAGAAGGAGAGAGAGAATCTCCAGCAGACCCCCACTGAGTGGTGGGGCTCAATCTCACGACCCTGACGTCATGACTTGAGGTGAAATCAAGAGTTGGATGCTCAACCGACTGAGCCACCCAGGCACCCCGATGTCATTTTGGCTGCAAACCCATGCCTATCCCTGGCACTGGGCGTGTGCTCACTCTAGAGGGCTGACAGCAACATGGGAGCAGCCCCAGCCCCTTGGAACAGCCTCCAAAGGCCCATGGCTCTTGCCTCTGCTGTGCCTCCTCATCTCTCACTGCCCTGGCACCACTGCTTCATCTGGTGCCATCACCGGCAGTTCCCAGGACAGAGCATGACCTGCAGGTGCAGAATGCCTGCCAGGAGTCTGTCCTTCCAGGGAGTAGAGGGACAAGTGTTGGAGCTGTCAGAGATCTCGTGGTGAGATTTGTGGCCCCTCTGGCATGGAATGGAATGGTTGGGGTGGGGGTGACATCTGGTGCCAGCTTAGGTGACTTTGTTTGGGAACCCAAACCCTCCCTTTGGGGCTGGGACATCTTCCCAGAGTGTATTCCTGGATGAAGGTTGGACTTTCCAGCAGTCTCCAATTCACTGTCCTGGCAAAGTGGGACTCTCCAAGACTGATTGTGCTGGTTCAGGCTTGGGGCTTTTCTGAAAATCCCCAAAAAGTCTCAGAAGAGACTTGGACTGCTGGTGTATGCAGCATGAAAAGGGAACAGAGAGGATTCCTCTCCCCTGTCCCTTAGGCCCACAGACACCCCATTCCGAGTCTGGTGTGGGAGCGAGGTAGTAGACGCCTTCGTTTTTGGCCTACTTTGGTGCCAGGGTTTTGAATCTGGCACGAGAGAGGAGCTGGGGAATGCCAGGGCAGCTTGTCTGGCAGGGTTGGAGGCACAGTTCACTTCTGTAGAACACCTCCCTTGGTTCTGGGAAAACCTGGTGGGCCTGATGTCATTTTGCAAAAGCGCAGAGAACACTTGAGCAGCATCTGTTCTCCTGGAAAGCGACACAGATCCGAGCACAAATGTTTGCTCTGAGCAGAGAAGTCTGAACCTGTGACACTGTGGCACGTGCCAAGACTTGAGGCCCATGTGCCCTCCCTGCTTGCAGCTGGGAAGCACACCCACCAGTAATCATCTGTAAGTAAATACAGTGCAGGTCCTGCCGCGTTGGTCTACAAAGACGTGTATTATGCAACAACGTCCTGTAAGTATAAAAGTGTATTTTCACATGCCCTCAGATTGTGTTGCAAAAAATCCAGTACATGTGCTGCTCAAGGGATCACTGTTGCAAGTTATCTACATGGCCCGGGCTTACAAACAGCATGTCACAGATGAAATATCATTGCACGAACACATTTTGAGTGGGTTGTACATGGGTCTGCTGTTGCAATAAGAATGCTCAAACCGTCATGCGCATCTGAGAATCTCAGTCACTGGAAAGTCAGAGGCTAAAAAAGATAAAGCTGCAAGTGTGCAGCTCGACACATTGTAGGGTGGGTCCTTGGAAACACCGCCTCCCAACCCAACTAAGTTGATAATGAAAGAGCTCAACCAAAGAGAATTTTTTTTTTCGGGGACAGGAATAGCAGCCTGACCAACTCCATACAAGGCTGACGATTCACTGCGAAGAAAGCCGCCTTCCAGCAAATAGTGGGGATTCCAGCTGTCGACACGTGGGCGAATGCAGGCGGCCTGGGCTACTCAGTTGCCAGAAGTTTTGGGGCAACCAGGCTTCCTTGTGGAACACTGAAGAGGAGATTTTAGTTCCGCGGAGATTTCGATTTCATTTTATTTTTTTCAATTTTTTATTTTTATTTTTTTTGAGATTTCGATTTTAAACAGTTCCATGCCACTGTTAGTTTCCAAATGCCAAATTTTAGGGACCCATAATTGGAGTGTTACTGGAAAGAAGCCGTGTTTGGACCAGAAAGGAATGGGTAATGAAATCAACTGTCATTTGCCCATAACGACTGAAAAATGGCCTTATGTTTTCAGAACTGTCAGGACTCACTGGGACGGCCTCATGCTCCACGGTGGGCTGGGGAGCCAATAGGTCTGCGTTTGCTCGACGGTGTCATCTGTTTCAAGTGACACTGAAAATCACTATTTTTCATAACTGATCTAGATTTGGGGCTGCTGTTTTTGGAGGAGGAGCTTGTCTTGGTATTTTCAGGCTGCCGTAGCAAAATACCACTGACTGGGTGACTTACAAATGACAAACTTTTATTTCTCACCATTCAGGAGGCTGGAAGTTGGGAGACCAGGTGCCAGCACTGTCGAGGTGAGGGCTCTCTTCCAGGCCACAGGCCCTCACAGGGCAGAAGCACAAAGGGAGCTCTCTCAGGCCTTTCTAAAAAAATTAATTTATTTGAGAATGAGAGTGAGAGAGAGCACAAGGAAGGGTGGGTGTGTGGAGCAGAGGGAGAAAGAGAAGCAGGCTCCCCGCTGAGCTCAGTCCCAGGACCCTGGATCATGACCTGAGCTGAAGGCAGCTGCTTAACTGAACGAGCCCCCCGGGTGCCCCTCAGACCTTCTTCATAAAAATAGTTAATCTCATTCACGAAGACTCTGCCCCCAAGACCCAATCACCTCCAAAGCCCTACCTCCTAACATCACATTGGACATGAAGATTTCAACATGAATTCTGGGAGGACGCAGACATTCAGATCACAGCATAGTCCTTCTCTAGGAACAGGTTAATGAAACCAAGAGGACAGGCCCACAGCTTCACGGGAACCCCCACCTGCATGCACATGTGTTCCAAGTCCCCCCTGGGTGCCAGACACTGTGCCACATGCTGGGGATGCAACCGCAAGAAGGACAGACATCGTGCTTTGGAATGTTTCGCCTAAAAGGCAGCAGAGATCCTTTCATGATAGAAACCCAAAGACTTGAAGCTTCAGGGCATTTGTTCAAAGAATGGGAACCAATGCATGCACCCTTTTGGGCAAGGCCCGTTTTCTTGAGGTTCGAGGTTCGTGATAGAGGCTCGGCGTATGATTTAGTGACACATGTAGTGATGTCTGACCCATACTGAGGTTCCTCTGGAATAATGTTTCTTTTGTGAGGGAGGAGGGTCTAGGTTCCAGAATAACAGTTACAGAGCGGTAGGGTCTGATTTGGCCATAACAAATGCACGACCCCAATTACCTGCACGTGCTAGTGATTACTGTCTGAGAAAAATGATAACAGAAGTTGTCTCTTGGATCTCTGGGTGGTTCAGCAGTTTAGCGCCTGCCTTCAGCCCAGGGCGTGATCTTGGAATCCCAGGATCGAGTCCCACATTGGGCTCCCTGCATGGAGCCTGCTTCTCCCTCTGCCTGTGTCTCTGCCTCTCTCTCATGAATAAATAAAATCTTAAAAAAAATAGCTGTCTTTTCCATTTTGACTGGAGAGATATAATTGACCTCCCCCCCCCGCCCCGCCCCACTGACCACCTCTATGCACACACACGCACACACACGATGCCCATGTGTGTACTTCGGTGACAACCATACTCTCATGGCCTCCTGTACGTCTCTGGAGGCTTCAACTTCCTTGCACTACCGGGCCATTATCTCTTATTGGATCATAAGCTCCTTGCGGGCAGGGACACACAGCTGCAAATAATCGTAGTCCCCTCACAGGAATCCAGCACCAATCAGCTGCCTGAATCAGAAGTGGAGTCACTCCTGGTGGAGACCATTTGGGCTGATGCCCTGAATGGTGTGAATGTTCGTGGAGGGTCACTGTGGGGTCCACGTTGGGTTGAGGAAGAAATGAAACTAGAGGGAAGGGGAGGGGGATGCTTGGGCTTTGAGGAGTTTCTCTTGGAGAAGAGTTGCTTCTCTAGGAATGGGTTATAGGAGCAGCAAGAAATACCGGCTTCAGGGGTGAGGATAGGAGAGGTGGGGGAGTCAGCCATGCAGCTTCTCAGGTCCCACAGATCCCTGTGCGGTCCTACTGCACATGCCCATTAGGCTTCTCTGTCAGCCAGATGCATCCCGTGTGGATTCAACACGTGATGTGGTCTCTACGTGTCCACACAGAGCACACTCAGATGTCTCCATGTCTCACAGCAACGTCAGATTGATAGAAACATTTCCAAATGCTTACATCTCACTTTTTGCCCTTGGCTCTTTGTAACAGTTCTCAGATGAGTGCTGGGCCACCAGCCACATTTTGAGTCATACTAGTATAGTTGGGTAGCAGACAGAATTGGGGGGATAGGTGGCTGGAGTCAGAGGCGAGGTCTGAGTTTGTCCCGAGGGTTATTTTTTTTTTATTTTTTTATTTTTTTTAAATTTTTATTTATGATAGTGACAGAGAGAGAGAGAGGCAGAGGCATAGGCAGAGGGAGAAGCAGGCTCCATGCACCGGGAACCCGATATGGGATTCGATCCCGGGTCTCCAGGATCACACCCTGAGCCAAAGGCAGGCGCCAAACCGCTGCGCCACCCAGGGATCCCCTGTCCCGAGGGTTATATCACAGAGTGGATGGTGTGGCTGTGTGAGCGGCAAGGAAGTGAGGGCCACGGGAAACAAGAAGTCCAACCAGGGATATGGAGGGGTCACGTATCAGGATGTACTTCTCTTCCCTTAGTGTTCAGAACACACTGTAGAGAGCAGACATATGAAGACTCTGCACTGGACACTTCCCACACAGGCCTTTTGGATTAGTGTACCCCGTCTCCATGTTGATCGTAACACATCAATACTCTGAAACCATCTCAAGATGGAATTATGTCTTCCTACACAGTGGTCCCAAGTTCTCCTGGGATGGGATGGGATGGACAGACCTCCTCCAAAATGATGGGGGTTTAGTTGGTGCTGTTGGCCTTCTTGGGCAAGTATGACCAACAAGGGTCCCCCTTGACCCCCAAGGTGCTCAGAGGACTCCAGCCCATGAGACACCTGCTCCGTTTGCTTACTTGGGGCCAGGATTGTTTTTCTCCAAGACGGATCATTCCCCATCTTCCATTCTCTTATGTGAATGGAGGTTGGGGGGCTGGGAAGAGGAGGAAGCATGAGGAGATGGGGAGCAGCAAACCATGTTAGGTCGGGGGCAGGAAGCTGGGTGGAAGCTCACTATTTTCGGGATGAAGCCTGGCCGGCCGGCCAGGGCTCTCCTTAGATTGTACTTCGGATGGTGGTGGTTCTGGGGATAATATCTCTTTCCCTCATCCTAGGTTTACATTGAGGGACTACCTGACCTTTCACCTTGACCCCGTGAAAAAAGTCAGGGATGGGGCTGGTGGTACCTGGTGGGGCTTCCCAGCCTCAGAATGATGGGCAATGCTGGCACTACTTATGGCTACAGCCCGTAGGCTCCTACGATTTTTGCATTCTCTTCAGGTGGAGGAGCAGTGCTTTTTTTTTTTTTTTAAATAGATTTTATTTTTAAGAATGGTTTTAGGGATCCCTGGGTGGCTCAGTGGTTTATCACTGCCTTCAGCCCAGGGCCTGATCCTGGAGACCTGGGATCGAGTCCCCCCATCGGGCTCCCTGCATGGAGCCTGCTTCTCCCTCTGCCTGTGTCTCTGCCTCTCTCTCTCTGTGTGTCTCTCATGAATAAATAAATAAAATCTTAAAAAAAAGAGAATGGTTTTAGATGTACAGAAAAATGGGGAAGATAGTACAGAGTTCCCATATATGCGACGCCTGCTTTCCCCTACTATTAACATCTTATGTTAGTATGATATATTTACCATAAGTAATGAACCAATATCCATTCATTATTATTAATTGAAGTCCACAATTTATTTAGATCTCCTTAGTTTTTTACTTTGCCTTTTTTTCTGTTCCAGCATCCCATCCATGATATGACATTACATTTAGTTTCCATGCCTCCTTAGGCTCTTCTTGACATGACAGTTTTTCTGGTGTGACAGTTTCTCAGACTTCCTGTTTTTGATGTCCTTGACAATTTTAAGGAGTACTGATTAAGTATTTTGTAGGATGTTCCTCTATAGGAATTTGTCTATGAATGTTTTTCTCATGAATAGGCTGGGGTTACAGGTTCTGGGGAACAAGACCATAGAAGTAAAGTACTATTCTCATCCCATCATGTCACGGCTACATACTAACAACATTTTATCACTGTAAATATTTGCCCCATTCACCTAGCTGAGGTGGTATTTGTGTGATTTTCCCACTGTAATGTCACTATTCTTTTTCTGCCTTTCTGCACTGTCCCTCTGAAGTCACTATACATAGCCCACACTTTAGGAGAGGGGATTTATGCTCCTCCTCCTTGAGGCTTTACATAAATCATTGAGAATTCTTCTGAAAGGGAGATATGTCTCTCTTCTCCTCTACTTATTTATCTAGTCAAGCATTTATTTATATCACTACGGACTCATGGGTATTTCTTTCAAGCTTTGAGTTATAATTCAATGCTACTTTATTTTATTGCTTGAATTGTTCTGTCTTCAGCCATTGGGAGATCTTTCAGTTGGCTCCTCTGTTTCTTTGACATATCCCCACCAATGTAGGGTTTCGTTGTTGTTTGTTTGTATTTGGGCTTCAGCACTTCTTTACTTCTGGGCACAAATAAGATGCTTCAGGTTCATCTTGTATGTTCCCTTGTCTAGTCTTAGAATCAGCTATTTCTGAGGAGCTGTGCTTTCTTTTATTTGAGAATGGCATTAGAAACCAGAAGTTGGGTGCCAGGTATGTTCATTGCTCTTGGGGTATTTCCCCTAGGTACTCCCAGTAGACAGAGCAAAGAAATATATGTGTTTGTTTATATCAACTCATCCATAAGTATTTCTATATTTAACAATTTGTATTTATATTAAACTAACATGAGTTCATAGGATGTCTCCAACTCTAATCCATTACTACATGTGTCAGGGGCAGTGCTTTTTATCTTAGAACCATCCTCTCCCTTGCCAAACCCAACATTCATCCCAATTGTTTGATTTTTTAGAAGCATATTTTTCAGAAATGAATCACATCTGATAGTGAGAGCTTGGCCATAATTAGAACTAAATGTACTTTATGAAAATGATAAAAGGTTAACACATTATCAGGGAATGCACCTCCAGTATCAGATTTCTAAAAAGGTTACTTGAAAGACTTCTTCTGGTAAGAATAGTCAGGAAAACTCTGAAATAGAAGATTGATGAAGGGTATTCCAGCCCTATCAGATTGTATTTCCCAAATTGCCCATGAGAGTATCTCCCATTCCACATGTTTTTCTTACCATGTGACCTTGACATCTGCCCCCACTGGGAGGTAGGGTCATGTTTCCTCTTCTTGGCTTTGGAAGGAGTTGAGTCATTTGCAGTCAAACAAATACAGAGGATGTGATGATACATGGGTGAGAAGGCCAAGGTAGCTTCTAGTTCCTGGAAGCACTATACGCCTATACCGTCATGCTGAGCTGCCATGTAAATAGTCTCACTTCTCTGAAGCCACCATGCTTCAGGAAGCCTGAACTAGCTCATGTAGAGAGACCACATAAAGAATCCTTGAAGCTACATGATAACAAAGAGATGGTGGGCCAGTCCCCAGCTGCTCCAGCTCTTCCCCTCCAACATTTTTCCAGTTGGTTATTTTTTGATAACCCAATGAGCCAAAACCACCCAGCCAAGACTTTCTTGAAGTTCTGAATTACAGAGACTGGGACATATAATACAAGAATTTTATTTGAAATGACTAACTTTTGGGATGGTTTACCTCACAGCAATATTTGCCAGAACATAAAACATATTAAATATAAAGTCACAGTACTTAAAACAACATGGAACTGGCCCAAAATAGATCAAAAGAAGAGAAAATCCAGAAATGGACCCAAATACATACAGGAACTTACCATAGATAAAAAGTGATATTTCAAATCAGTAGGAAAAGTGGTCTTTATAATAAATCGTGTTGCTACAAATGGTAGTGGTCTGTAAAAAATGAAATTGGATCTATACATCATATATCAAGATAAACTCTAGGGGTGCCTGGATGGCTCAGTTGTTAAGTGTTTGCCTTTGGCTCAGGTCACGATCCCAGGGTCCTGCGACTGAGCCCTGCATCAGTCTTCCTGCTTAGCAGGGAGTCTGCTTCTCCCTCTCTCTCAGCCCCTCTCACCATTAGTGCTCTCTTTCTCTCTCTTTCAAATAAATAAAATCTTTAATAAAGAGAAAAACTCCAAGTGAGTCTAAGATTTAAACATTAAAAATCAAGTCCCCCACCCCCCGCAAAAAAAAAAAAACTAGGAAAAAATGTGGGTGAATTCCCTCCTAACTTTGGATTGGGTAACCCTTCTAACTAAGCCTCAAAATCCATAAACCTTAAAAGAAAAGGTTAATCAAATTTACTGTAAGTAAGAAAAAGCTGACAGGCAAAAATAAGAGACAAATGTCAAAAATATTTGTAACTTAGGCACCTGGTGGCTCAGCTGGTTGTGTCCAATTCTTGGTTTCAGCTCAGGTCATGATCTCAGGGTCCTGGGACTGAGACTCTGGTGGTGGGTGGGTCTCTGCTCAATGGGGAGTCTGCTTGTCTCCTTCTTTCTCTGCCCCTCTCTCTGTTCACGCTCACTCTTTCTCTCTCTCTTGTTCTGAAATCAATCTTGAAAAAATTTGTAACTCATAGTACAGATTAAAAATCAATAAAAACACATAAAATCCAATATATAAATGGGCAAAGACTATAAAAAATAATATGTTAACACACAATTTCGCTATTATGAACAGTTTATAGGAAAGTAGATACAAATGGTCCTTTAAAATATGAAAACGTGCTCCCCTTACTTGTAGTAAGAATAATTCAAAGTAAAACTCTTCCTAAGTACCATTTTCATCCATAAACTTGGCAGAAACCCAGTCTTGATGAGGCTGTGGAGAAATAGGTGTGCTCGCATATAATGCCTGTTGGTATAGCTCCCACGGAGGGCAATTTGGGAATATCTGTCAAAACTACAAATACATTGGCTCTCTGACTTACATTCTCGGGAACTTAACCCTTGCAGCACTATATGGAATAGCAGAAGATTGGAAAAAAACCCAAGTGTCAGTCAACATGGGACTGGTCAAATAAATTTTGAGGTAGCCATATGATGGAATATTCTGTGACTGCAAAAATTGTTGCAGAAACTCTCTAAATCTAGATAAGACTCTCCAAGACACACTAATTAGTGAAAAAAATAAGATGCAGAACAGCGTGGACAGTATGTTGGCTTTGGGTACGAAAGGAGAAAATACGTATGTATATTCTTAGTGCTTGTATCTGCATAAAGGGACTGGAAAGATACACCAGAAATTCATAAAAGTAAGTAACTGGGTGAGAGGAGTAAGGTAGTTAGGAGCAGGGGGCTGGGAGTGAGAGCTGTCACTGTCTACCTTTTCTGTTTTTCTGATCTCTGACCCATATTTGAGAATAAAAGAAAATTCATGTGACCTAAAGGGAATCCAGTTCTTCATATTTATTCCCTTGAAAAAAAGGCAAAAAGCACTCTACATGAGACAACTTAAGAACATGAAGGTCTGGCTGTGGTCTTAAGTACCACTTTGTTTTTATTTTTATTTTTATTATTTTTTTTTATTCATGAGAGACACAGAAAGAAAGGCAGAGACACAGGCAGAGGGAGAAGCAGGCTCCACACAAGGAGCTCCATGTGGGACTTGATCCTGGGACCCTCGGATTACCCCTTGGGCCACAGGCAGGAGCTCAACTGCTAAACCACCCAGGTGCCCTTAAGTCCTACTTTGGAGGGAGTGATCAAAGCATTGTTTTCTTGACTTTTAGTTTAGGAAAGTAAAAGACCACTTTCTATGGTCACCCCAATGGGTTGGGTCCCCTGTTGTCCAAGTGACCCTCATGGTCAAGAGGGATAGGAAAGCCCAACCCTCCAAGGCCCACCAGACTCCCCTCCCCTAACTGGTCACTCAGACCACATACTGATTTATGCCCCTTCTGTGGTCTCCCATGGTCATCCATGATGTTCCACATGGCTTCTTAAACTGTCCTGAGAGTTTTAGATTGCATGTAAATATGTATGGAAACATTTTCCAGGTTCCCATGAAAATGCCCACGAAGTCGACTTAAATTTTTTATGTAGATAAGTTCCCAGTCTTCCAACAGAAATGGTGGTGGAGTTGAGACCTATCCAGGTGCCTGGGTGGCTCAGTGGTTGAACATCTGCCTTCGGCCCAGGGCGTGATCCTGGGGTCCCGGGATCGAGTCCCACATCGGGCTCCTGGCATGGAGCCTGCTTCTCCTCCTCCTTCCTATGTCTCTGCCTCTCTCTCTGTGTCTCATGAATAAATAAATAAAATCTTAAAAAAAAAAAAAAGGAATTGAGACCCATCTGGGTGAAACTGTTAGGCAAATTATGCACAAAAAACTATTGGAGAAATTTAGGGCTGGGTCGATGGAGGATGAGGAACATGAATCTCTTTAAGTTGTTCCTCAAAATTGACATCAAGGCCATAGGAATGTGTCAGATCAGCCCTCTGCTAAGTCACAGAGATTCCTCCCAAGGAAACCTGCCAGAGAAGGGTGGATTACCTGCATGTCCATGCAATTATTTTTCATAATAAACAGAGTGAGAATTCCATCTTTGTTTCTTGGATTTCAGTCACACTGTCATATACAGGCTGTGTAAAGTCAGTATGTGGAGTTGAATGCAGCTCTGTTTTCCCCACTGATGTTAAAGGAGATGGGTAGTCCCAATATGCCCCTCCCCGTTACATTCCTATCTTCTCCTCAAGTGCCCTTGTGTATTGGCTCCTAGAAAATTCCGAAAAGTATTTAAGATATTTCTTTGTTATGTGCAACCCCCAATGCTGGTGTCTTTATATATTCCATAAGTGCTTTATCTCTCTCTCCTCTTGGTCACAATTGCTTTTTGAAAAACCAAGTGAAATGTTTCCTACAGAACTGATGAGGTTTTCTTTTGACCGAAATAAGCAACATGTTCACCCAATTCCTAAGTCCCTATCTTTGCCTAAAATTGACTTTACCAGTACATCACTCTCCGTGTTCATAAGCAAAGGGGGGAAAAAAACAAAGAAAGTAATTCTTTTAAGATTCTTTCTTAGGTGAGTCGTTAAGTAACAAGAGTCCCTTCACTTACCCTCAGTGGCAACCAAAGCCATATGGTCAATTCAAAAACAGTTTTTGTTCTTCTTCCAGGAAATAAGTATATTTGAGAGGAAGTCTGTCAGCAGATGCTTCTGGAACACCAGGCTGAGGCTGTGTTCCTGGAGTGAGGGAGTGAGTGTGTGTTTTCACCCTGGGCTGAAAAGATGTGCCAGGTGTTTGTGAGAAGCTGTGATGAGGACTGCAGATTACTTGGAACCCATTGTATTCTTTCTCCTTGTTGGAAAAAGCAAGCTTCGGAAAACAAGCCCGTATTTAAAGGAAGCCCCAGTTAATCCAACAAGCCTTTGAATGAAGTCCTTTTCACGAACACTGCTTGACAAAGGCCATTTGGCCCAAGAAACCCTATGAGGCCAGAAGCCAGAATGAACACCCCACGGAGGGTTCAAACAGTGCAAAGCTCAGAACTCACTTAAAACCTAACAGGTGGGGATCCCTGGGTGGCGCAGCAGTTTGGCGCCTGCCTTTGGCCCAGGGCGCGATCCTGGAGACCCGGGATTGAGTCCCACATCGGGCTCCTGGTGCGTGGAGCCTGCTTCTCCCTCTGCCTGTGTCTCTGCCTCTCTCTCTGTCTCTCTCTCTGTGCCTCTCATGAATAAATAAAAATAAAATCTTAAAAAAAAATCATAACAGGTGTTTATGGACCCTGGTCTGAATGAAGATGACCCAGTAACAGAAGCAGGAGCCTTTCGCAGAACAGCAGCAATCCTCCATCACCATGACTAACAGTTCCCGAACATTTACAGGTGCCTGGGAAAGGTGCTGATGCCTTCTCCTGGGTTCTCGGCCCTTGAAGTACATTTCATTATTATTATCCGCATTTTACGGGGGAGGAATTGGATGCTTTTTAAAGTCAGCTAAGTGCTGGGGCTCAGCCCTGACCCCACACCATGTGCTCACCGTGAACCAGGCTGGCTAGACAGTCCTACTGGATCGCAAGTGGCTTCCCATCTCCACCGTATGTACTCTGAAAGCATGAGAGGTTTAACTCTGGAAAAACGAGTTCAGTGCTGTGCTGGGTTCTGAGTGGGTGGGGGGCCTTGCGGAGATGGGCAGGCATGACTTTTCTGGATGTCTGACTTTGAAGGCCCTTGCTTCACCTCCGTCACCCTGAAATCTTAGAACCAATAACGCACAACACAAATGACTCATTGTCCCTGTGCCTCCGACAATAGCACGCCTCCTGAGAAGACAAAGCACATTTGAGGAGAGAAAGCTGCCACCAGAGGCCACAGCCTGGCTGAACGGAGGGGGCGCTTCCCACTTGTTCAATGTCACTTCAAATATTGTTTGAGGGTAAGAGGTAATGACAGCACGAGTCCATTAACTTCCATGATCCCGCGCTGGTCAAACAGGGATGACAAGGACACGGCTGAAGGCGGGGCCCCAACTCCCATTCTTTTCTTTTTCTTTTTCTTTCTTTCTTTTTTAAAGATATTATTTAGGGCAGCCCCGGTGGCTCAGTGGTTTAGTGCCGCCTTCAGCCTGGGGCCTGATCCTGGAGATCCAGGATCGAGTCCAACGTAGGGCTCCCTGCATGGAGCCTGCTTCTCCCTCTGCCTGTGTCTCTGCCTCTCTCTCTCTGTCTCTCATTAATAGGTAAATAAAATCTTAAAAAAAAAAAGATTTTATTTATTTATGAGAAAGACAGAGAGAGCATGAGCCAGGGGGAGGGGCAGAGGCAGAGGTACAAGCAGGCTCCTCGCTGAGCTGGAAGGACCCCGGGATCATGACCCAAGCGAGCGGAAGGCAGACACTCAACCAACTGAGTCACCCAGGCACCGCTCCCACTCTTTTCTTGCCACACTTTTTCCCTGAAGGTGCCCTGGTGCTTTGCCAGATCCATCCTGCCGCCACCCAGAGGAAGGGACGCTGGTACAACCATACGAGGGGAGGGCTCCCTGCCCCTGTGGGAGACACGCCTCCTCTCAGCCTTGCATGGCACCTGCCACACTTCCACATAGGAGCTGCCTCCACACCCCAGGGGACTCAGGTGGACACCAACTTTCCTCCTCTCCCCCTTCTTACCAGAGCCCCATGAGAAAGCAAGAATGTGAGAGAGGTGATTGTTCCCACTGCACGGGGACTGGGGAGGCAGGGCTGGGTGAGCGCAGCATGATGGGGTCACTCTGTCCCCCTGGGCTGCCACCTCAGCCACTTGCCTGGCTGTGTCATCCCTCAGGAGAGGGTGTGGTCATCCCCTGCCAGGTCTACTGATCTCTGCTTCCCTGGACCCAGTTACTCCAGAGATAACTGATCATGGGGGGGCTCCAGACCGCTACCTCATGACACTGGGTACCCGCCATCTCTGATTATATACCCAACATGGCTGGATGGAGCTGCCAGCTTGGGAAGAAGTCATCCCATGAACCCGGATGTTGGATGGATGTAGCAACCATCTGAGGTAATTATACTGGAGTTTCAGGGTGGTGTGGTTGGGGCTACAAGAAGCTTGGTAAGCTCTCCCTTGGGGCTTCGTGGAATCCTGTGGCCCTGGACAGGCTTGTCCACCTTGAGGAAGTGAGGAAAACACGGGAAGCTTCCATCTCCAGTGTTTCCCTAGTCTCAGGTCTGGGCCTGGGGAGCTCTGCTGGGACGTATCCTTTTGAGCTTGCATTGTCAGTGAAGCGTGACTTCTTGGAGATGACCAGGTCCGAGGATTTGTTTCATTGAGCTGCAAAGGCCACTCCCCACTGGGGCCCCTTCAGGGGTGCTCCGAATGCCGGGGCGTGTCTGGGAGGTCAGCGTGGCAGGCCGGGAGTGGGGACAGGCCAGCCTCCAGGGATGGTGGGGGTTGGATGGAAGAGGAGCAATGTAGGGTGATCCTCGGGAGGTGCTGACTCCATCCACCTCTGGGAGGCTGGCGGTGACCGAGCCGGACGCAGGCAGCCACCCTCCAGGGCCTTGCTAGAAGAAGGGTCCTCTACCCAATTCAAGGGGCCACCCATTTACAACAGAACACAGCTTCCTGCATACAGAGTGCAAACACCAGTCTTTAACCTGGAAAGAGCAGGTCAGCCCCCGGAATTCCCACAATTCAGTGACCTGATACGTTTTTATTGAGCACCTACTGCACACAGAATTGTGAACATATTTGTGACTGTGTTCACAAGCACTGTCCTGCTCTCATCAGCTTCTAACAAGGGAACCTCAGCCACCCCAAGGCTAAGACCCCCGGGACTGCCCCAGGGAAGGGTTGGGTCAAATGGAGAAGGGAGCAAGTGCAGGATGGGAGCAGAACACCCTGTTCTTCGCTTGCTCAGCATCCGTTCTCTGTTCTACTAGCAGCACCCTCAATTTCCTTTGGGAGATACATTAAAATCTTCGAAGCGACTGTTGTCTGTCACTACAAGTGATTCTGAGGGATCGAACCCATTGATGGTAAGTGTTACACACAGAAGAGGAATCTAGTTGGGATATAACCAGAAAGGCGCTGGGCTTAGAGTCCGGAGACCTGGGTTCGAATCCTACCTCTTCCATTTACTAAGAGAGCTATCGGCATGTTTTCTTTAGTCCTCTGGTTAGCAGGTTGAGTTTAACATACTTCAGGGCATAGTAAGACCATCATCCGTCTGCAGACCCCCATCTAGGACCACTCTCTGGTTCATATCCTAGGCTGTGTCTGTATCAAGACCTGCATCCCCTGGGTAACCTCCATTTCCATGTGCCACCATCTGCTGGCCACATCCTTTTTTTTTTTTTTTTTTAAGATTCTGTTTTTATTTCAGAGAGAGCAAGGAAGAGAACACAAAGAGAGAGGGAGAAGCAAACTCCCTGCTGAGCAGGGAGCCCGATGTGGGACTCGATCCCAGGACCTCTGGATCATGACCTGAGCCGAAGGAAGACACTCAACTGAGCCACTCAGGTGCCCTGACCGCATCCTATTTTTTCAACCTACTCTCTCTGGCACAACCAGCAATGGCTCCTAAAATGCACCCATCCTACCACTTTTCCAGGGCTCGTCACACCTCCTGCACTTGGCCCTCACTTCCTCTTCGCCCCACCCAGATTGCATGGGCCAGCATGGCAACCAATCCCTTGCCTACAGCTCAGCTCCCTTGGCCCTCTCTAGCTTCCTCAGATTTGCCAGGCAAATCCCCAATCTTGGCCAGACCATGCTCTCTCTCTCTCAAGCCCTGGGGTGAGGGATTCCCCTCTTCTCAAATCCCAGTACCTTCACCCGTTCCCCCACTCCTCACTATGAGCTGGTGACATGGCTTCCTGTTTCTCTGGGAAACCAGACGCTCCCATCATTTCACCTGTACACTCCACCTTCGTCAGAGGGACTGTTCCTGCTCCTGTGCAATGCCAACCCTCCACCTGTGCACTTGACCCCACACCCCTTCAGGCCTCAAGAACTCACTCCCATTGTTCCTTCTCTCTGTGTCATCAGTTTCCTCTCTCTCCTGGATTATTCCTATCAGCAGACACAGATGGTCTAAAAGCTCCCAGCCTTAAAAAAAAAAAAAAAAAAAAAGAAAGAAATCTTCCCTGGATCCCACACCTTTCTCCAGAGTCTGCCCCATTCTCTGTTCCTTTTACAGCAAAATTCCTTGATGGAGTTGCCCTCTGCTCCCATGCTTGTGCATCGCTCATATGTCACACATCGTGCCCCGTTGGGCATTTGTCCCCACCACATCATGAGACTGCTCTTGCCAGAGATGCCAGTGACCTCCACGTGGCCAATTTCAAAGTCAATTCTCAGTCCATAGCTTAGCTGACCTATCAGCATCGCCAGAGCTCCCCAAGCTCCTGCTCCCGAAATGCTTTCTTCTCTGGCCTCCCAGACACCTCTCCGGGTGTGTCGGCCTCCTTCCAGGCCACTCCTAGCCTCCTTTCCTGCTTCTCCTCCCCTCCCTGACCTCTGTGCCTGGCAAGCTCCGAGGCTCAGCCCTCTTCTCTTTCCACACTTCCCTTTGGGGAATCCCATCTAGATGACTGGCTTTAAAAATCGCCCACTTTTGGGGCGCCTGGGGGGCTCTATTGGTCAGGTGTCTGCCTTCGGCTCAGGTTGTGATCCCAGTGTGTGATCCCTGGGATCCAGTCCCGGGTTGGGCTTCCTCCTCAGTGGGGAGCCTGCTTCTCCCTCTGCCTCTGCTGCTCCCCCTGTTCATTATCTGTCTCTCTCTCTCTCTTTCACATAAATAAATAAAATCTTTTAAAAAAATCATCCACATTTTGCTGATTCTCAAATGTCTATGTCTAGCTCTTACTTTGCTGCATGCAGGCTCAGGGGGACACCCGGATGTCCCACAGGCATCTCACAACTAACATATCCACAACTGAGGTCCTGATCGCCCTGCAAACTCTGCCCCTTCCAGAGTCTTCTCGTATCAGTCAATGACAACTCCATCCTACTGGCTGCTTGCTCAAAACTTTGGGGGTGATTCTTGGTTCCTTTTCTTGTTTTTGCAAACCCCCACATCCAGTCAGAAAATCATGTTGGCTTTACCTTCAGAATATGTCTGGAGCCTGAGCACTTGTCTCCATCTCTACCTGACTATCCTGGTGTCACATTCCCTCTCTCCTGGATGACAGCAACAGCCTCCCAGCTGGCCTCCCTGCTTCTACTCTGGTCTCCTCTAGTCCAACCTTCACACAGAATGAAAGAAGGTCAGCCCTTCTTACCGAAGGAGGGAAGAATAGCCCCCCCCTCCTGGCCCCATGAGCTCTTCCCATAGGCCCCTCACACTGCCCCTCACACTCTCCCCACTGGCTGCGCTCCCTCCAGCTGGCCTCTTCTCTGTTGCTTGAATGAACCAGCTGTGCTCCTGCCTCTTGATCTTTTCTCTGGCTGTTCCTTCTTTCTGGAATGCTCTTACCCCAGATACTGGTGTGATTGCTATCTTACTCTGAGTCAGGTCTCAGCTCACACATTTCCTCTTCTGTGAGTCCCTTTTTTTTTTTTTTTTAACTATCTGATGTAAAGTAGCAGTCACCTCTACAACTCCTTATCACAGGAAGCTATTATACTTTTCACAGCACTCATCATTATCTGAGCTAATCTTATTTATTTCTTTGCTTGTGTATTGTCTGCTTTCCCAACCAGAATGAGAGCTGTATGGTGGTGGGAACTCTGCCCTCAGTGCTAGCACTGAGCTTACCACATGGCTTCCAGGGCTGCCATGGAAGGTCGTAAAGGTCGTTCACTGCACTAGAGCTCCTGGCTGATGGGGCAGGTGCAGACATCCAGCCTGTTCTCTGCTCTCCCCGCGCTGGGGGCATCCAGCAGGCTGCTTTCTGCTGTTTTGCAGTGCATGCTGTATGGGCTGGTTGTGGCCTTCAATAAATATTCACTGAATAAATGACTGACTGATGGATGTGCAGACCATTACTTGCTTTCTTCTGTGAGTCTTCATCCAAATTACCTTCTTGGGGCCTTATTTTCTTCATCTGTTAAAAGGATAATTAACATCTATCTCAGAGTTATGAGGTTTAAATGAAATAGTTCATTAAAAATCTGGCACAAATATGATTAGAATTGTACGAAATATCCAGAACAGTCAAATGCACGGAGACAGAAAGTAGATTAGTGGTAGCTGGAGGCTGGAGGGATGAGGAAATGAGGAGTGACTACTTACTTAATGGGTTGGGGTACCCTTCTGGTGTGATGCGAGTGTTCTAGACTGGTTAGAGAGCTGTTTGCACAAGGTTCGGAATGTACTACATGCCTCTGGACTGTGCCCTGAAAACGGCTAATTTTTTTTTTTTTTGTGAATTGGATTATGTTATACGAATACCATAATTAAAAAAGAACCAGCACAGGGCCTGGGACTGGTAGGTTCCAGGTGGGGACTGGTAGGTGTTCAATGAATAGCTTCTGAATCCTGTGATGTCCTTGATTCAAAAATCAAAGCAAGACCCCAGGGCAGCCCCAGTGGCTCAGCGGTTTAGCGGCGTCTTGAGCCGGGGGTGTGATCCTGAAGTCCCCGGATCAAGTCTCACCTCGGGCTCCCTGCATGGAGCCTGCTTCTCCCTCTGCCTGTGTCTCTGCCTCTCTCTCTGTGTCTCTCATGAATAAATTTTAAAAATCTTAAAAAATAAAAAAAAAGAGTCACTGGAGCTGGGGCCTGAGTGATGAGTTGGCCTGGGAGGAATCAAGCAGGTGGGAGATGGACATGTGGGAGAAGGGGCTGGAGGGAAGGGCTGGGCTCAGAGCCCGGGAGAGGAGAGCACGGTGGGTCCTAGGAATAGAGAATATTCTGGTGCGGCTGGAGCAGTGTGCCAGGTGGGTGCCAGACTAGGCAGGAGAGTTCGGAGGGGGCCATCTGCAGGAGTCCCAGGTATTCCAGGTCCTTGGTTCTGTGGGCCCCACTTCCAAGCCCCGCAGCAGGTCTTGCCCTGGCTGTGCCCTGTGGCTCCCCGTGAAGGCTTGTGCTTCGTGGCTTAGCTCCTAACACGTCCTCCTTTAAGCATTTACTGAGCCTGCCCCGCATCAGGTGCTGGGAACCCTGATGTCAAAACCCGGCCCCTGTGAAAAAGCTCCTGCAGAAGGTGGGGCTTGGGGGGTGGGAAGATTGGGGGGTGGCGTGGGGTGTGTGTGTGTGAGGAGCGGGGGTGGGGGGGGTGGGGAGGGCTAGTCTGGGAGGACCTAATGCCCCAGGAAGGTGACTCTAGAGCTGGGTCTTAAAGGCCAGGAGGCACCAGGCCTGGAGCTGAGGAGTAAGGCGACAGGTTCAGAGCTCAGCTCTGTGGGCTCCCCAGGATCCTTGCGACCAGACGCAGCCTAGAAGCCTCCATTCAGGTCAGGGCTCAGGCACACAGCAGACCTCAAGGGCACAGGTAAGTTCCCCCAATGACCTCCCCCCCACCCCGCCCCACCCCCAGCGTAGGCTCGCACACATTTTTGCAGGCAGTTCAGCGTGTCCTTGGCCAGGCGGCTTTGCTGCCAGGGAGGAGCTCCCCACCCCCCTCCTTCTCTGGACTTTGCACCTGTCACGGGAAACTCACTGGCACATCAGGGCTGGGAGCCCGAGCAGACGCCTGCTGAGGTGCCTGCCCGCCCCTTCTAGGGCCCGCGGCACCCCTCTCGGATCCCAGCACCGCCCCCCGCGCCCCCTCCCACCCCCCTGGCTTCCCACCCTCCGCCCCGGGGGTGGGGGTGGGACCTGCGCCCAGAGGGTCCCCGCCACAGCTCGGGAAGGAGTGTACTCCCGAGCCCTCCCACTTGGAGACGTTGCCGGCGCCCCGCCCTCCGCCCGCACCTGCGGATTCGGCCCCGCCCGCCGGCGGCGTCCCCAGGTGAGTCAGTGGCCCGCCCACCTGTCCAGGTCCTGCCCGCTCCAGCCGGAAGCGTCCTCCCTGGACTGTGCACAGTTCCTACAGGTGGGGAGCAGAGGGGGAGACCCTGGGGGGCCTGAGAGGGGGATCCCGCAGATCCCTGAGGGCTCCTGGGAGCTTTGAAAGGAGCCACAAATCAGGGGTGTATGTCTGGTAGATCAGAGGGTGTGTGTTTGTGGATGGAAGAGACAGATGTGACCTGTGGGGGTAGGGTGACAGCCTGTGGAGGTGTGTGTGTCCTTGAGAAGAATTCACAGGGAGAGGGCAGGAAGGAACGAAGTAGGAGTAAAATCTTAGAGAGGTCAGTATGAATACAATTCATTTCCATTGATCAAAATCTTATTTTCTGAGGATCCAGTGCCTAGTGTGGGGCCCAGAGTAGGCCCCCAGTGAGTGATGAGTGACGGAGCTCGCCTTTCTAACGCTCCCCTCTTCACTCTCCAGCTGTCCCCTACTCTGACCCGCAGCGAACCCCTGAGCACCCGGCTCTCTGCCAGCACCGGGGGACACATTAATCAGCCCGGTCCTTGGCCCCAGGCAGCTGCCCAGCTAGTCACTGGCTGATTCTGATGGGCAGTTGACTGGGTAGGCCAGGGAAGGGGTCATGGAAGGGGGGTGGTCCTGGGACAACCTCACAGGCAGGTGTGGTCTGATTTGGCCATCAGGGATGGGGAACTCAAAGTACAGAGGAGGGGGTGGGTGGCAAACAAGCGGGTGGGTGACGGGGGTGGGGGGGTTGTGTGCATGTGAGTGCATGTGTGTGTGTGTGTGGAGCATGGGGGAGGGGACTGTGGACAAGAGGACGAGTGGGTCAGAGGACATGTGCTGGGTTGTGAGGCCTTGAAGAATATGCTGAGGAATCTCTGTGCAGCCCAGAGGGCCTGGGGAGCTCTGAAGAATTTTTAAGAGTGGGGGAGTGATGGGGTCAGATGGGGGCGTTAGGCCCATCACCCTGAGGAATGGATGGAAAGTGGGAAAAGACAGGGTTAGGAGGTCATGCAGGAGCTGAGGTACAAGATGAAGGTAGCTTGGACGGGGACAGTGGCAGTGGGGTGCAGAGGAGGGTCAGAGCCATTCTAGAGATATTTAGTTCCAGGAAGAACTGATGGGGCTTGGTGACAGGTTGGAGGGGAGGGAGGAGGGTTTCATTAAGACATCTGTATCAAAGTATGTGGGAGGTACTCCCCTAAATGAGATGCTTCTCTCCTAGGTGCTTTTCTAGCCTGGATGCTTCTTCCCAGGTACTCCTCTGATTCAGGTGCTCCACTTGCAGATAATCTCCAGGCCTAGCTGCTCCTCTGACAGGTACTTCCCTAACCTAGGTGCTCTTCCTCTAGATACTCCTCAGATTCAGGTGTTGCTCCCCCAGACATTCCTCTGATTCAGGCACTCCCCCATAGGTATTCTCAAGCCTAGATGATCTTCCTCCAGATACTCCCTTAATTCAGGTGCTCCTCCTCTAGCTCCGCCCTAGCCCTAGTAGTTCTTATCCAGATGATTTCCTGATCCAGATGATCCACAGTTGGCTCCTCCCTGAAAACTGCCTCCCTCTTGAGGGCAGACAGAGGTCAATGGACAAGGGATGTGTCTGAAGAGCTGAGGGTCAAGGTGGGGAAGCAGGAGCTCCTGACTGAGGAGGAGCGGGTCCCCTGCCCACCTAGGGACTGGCGCTGTCCTCTACATGTGGTCTCTACTTTGGTTCATTAGCTTGAAGCAATTGCTATTGCCTAACCCCTGGGCGCCAGAACTGCCTCTGCCCCACGTCCCAGCCTCTGCCCACCAAGCAGTGTAGCAGCCTGGGTCTGGGCCCTGGTATCAGAGACCTGGGTTCAAGTCCTGGGGCTTTGGCTGAATTAGTTCACTGTTCTGGGCCTCAGGGTCCTCATCTACAGAGAGGGGATAATGTTTATCCCCATATCACAGGGTGCCGTGAGCACATGCCTGGTGCCTGAATCACACATGGTGCTTAGTAAGTTCCAGTGTTGATGTTTTTCAGGAGCTTGCAGAGCTGGATCCTATAGCATTCCCTTACAAGTAGCCAATTTCCAGGTACTCAGCTTATTTCCCTTTTGTGCATGACTGGTTCTGGTCAATTGTTCCGCGCCCTAACGTGGCCGTGAGTCTGCCCTTTAATGTGCTCCTGCGGCCTCCCGGACACCCACGTGCATGTGTATGTTCTAGGACTCTGAGCTCCAGGGCTGCCTGGCATCTAGGGGTTTCCTTGAGCCCCAGCTCTTCTGGCAGAAGCTGAGGCTCACCGGCGTCTTCAGGCCTCTCGATGAGTGAGCTGAACCAAAGTGAGTGAGTGGGAAGGAGGCCGAGGAGGCGGTTGCAGGGAGGACCCTGTCCCCACTGGACCTTTCGGTTTCCCCAGGGAACCCATCTGGGGCCCCCAACCCTAATGCTGTCCCTTTCTCTGCAGCCACTGTGGGGCCCTCAGCATCAGCCGTGTCCCCTGCACTGGCCACCGGGGCCCGGGCATGGCCTGTGTTGGTCGGGGTTGTGCTGGGCGCTGTGGTCCTCTCCCTCCTCATAGCGCTTGCTGCCAAATGCTACCTCTGCCGCAAATATCATACCAGCTACCAGCACCACCAGCTGCCCAGGATAGGGAAGGCAGCCTTCCCGGACGTGGGTGAAGAGGATGATGATGGCTTCATCGAGGACAATTACATTCAGCCCGGGGCTGGTGGGCTGGAGACAGAGGGGAATAGGGACAACTTTTCCTTCTGAGCCCTGATTTTGGACACCCCCTCCCCTCCCCATACCTGACAACTTGAGGGTGGAGGATACCACGTGGAGGCCACAAGCCTCGGGGCCAGAGGTGTCTGGGGCTTAAGGGCTAACCATGGGTAGAGCGATCCTCCCTTCCCTGACGCTAGCACTACAGTGATAAACCTTCTCTTGCTCCATCACCCTCAATGGCTCCCTGCAGTTCTCAGGACAACTACCAAGGGCCTGGCTGGAGAAATAGGGCCTCTGTCAGCCTCTTGGTTCCCTTAGTTGCCTTTCTCAACTTCACTCCCTAGAAAACTCGTTATTTGTTACTCCTTTTCTCTTGCAAGGTGTTTTCCCATTCACTTCTTGCTTACTCTGTCTCCCTGGCTTACACTGCCCTTCTGTTCTCTCAAATCATCCATGACAGAGGGCACTTGGGCAGCTCAGTTGGTTGTGCAGCTGGCTCAGGTCATGATCTCAGGGTCCTGGGGTGGAGCCCACATCAGGTTCCCCCACCGGGGATTCTCTCTCCCTCTGCCCCATCCCCTGCTTGCTCACACATATGTGTGTGCGCGTGCAAGGTCTCCCTCTCTCTCTCTCTCTCTCCCCCCCTCAAATAAATAATCTTTTTAAAAAAATCCTCTATGACAGTGATGAAATCCCTGGCCAACAGACCCCCTATGGCCCGCCTACCTGCCAACATTTCAGACGTACCGAGATGATGACATTTTAGTAGGTAAAATCCAGTGTGCCAAGTATCTTGTTGAAATTTTTTCAATAAAGTGAGTGATTGAAATGGTTATATTACATTTTTCACAGGTACTAATTAAACCTATTTTTGTCTTAAATGAAAGTAAAAAGGAGTCACTGATTTTTATTTTCCTGAATTGGGACTTGTGCATAAAAGTGTCCCTTGTCGCTGGAAAAGACACTGCTCGCGCAGCCCCTCCTCCGGAGACTTGCTCCCCACTCCCAACACCCTGTGAGTTCCTCTGCCTTTCTCTGGTCCCCGTTGATTTTAATCTGCATTAGAGTTTGCACGTCCCCCTTGCTGTGCGGGTCCCCACGGCTAGACTGTGAACTCCCTGAAGCCACAGGCCGTGTCTAGTTTTGTGTCCTCATTCTTGTCCATGGCAGATGCTAAATAAATAAATGTCAAGCTTGTACTGCAGACTGAGGAGTGAGTAGATGAAAGGTGAGGGAATGAGTCGAATGTAGGAGACTTTATCAAGAGCTGATGATGATGAGGAGGACAGGCTCATCCTTGCTGGGGAGATTGGGGCAAGGGAGGCAGTTTTGTCCTGTTCTGTGTGTCTGTGTGTGTGTGTGTGTGTGTGTGATTCAACAATTCCATACGTTACTCAGTGCTCATCATGACAGGTGTACTTTTTTTTTTTTAAAAAAGATGTTCTTTATTTATTCATGAGAGACACAGAGAGGTAGAGACACAGGCAGAGAGAGAAGCAGGCTCCATGCAGGGAGCCCGACCTGGGCCTCGATCCCAGGACCGTGGGGTCACGCCCTGAGCCAAAGGCAGAGACTCAACCGCTGGAACCATCCCATGACAAGTGTACTCTTAATCCCCATCCTCCATTTCCCCGCATCCTCCCCCCTGGTAACCATCAGCTTGTTCTCTGTAGTTAAGAGCAGGTTTCTTAGTTTCCCTTTTCCCCCCTTTGTTCATTTGTTTCTTAAATTCCATGTATGAGTGAAATCATATTTTACTTATCTTTCTCGGACTGACTTATTTTGCTTAGCATTATACTCTCTAGATCCATCCTTGTCATTGCAAATGGTAAGATTTCATTCTTTTTTATGGCTGAGTGATATTCCATTATATACATATGGTATGTATGCATATGTACCCCTTCTTTATCCACTCATCTATCAGTGGACACTTGGGCTGACTCCGTAATTTGGCTGTTGTAAATAATGCTGCAATGAATATAGGGGTGCGTGTATCCTTTTGAATTCTTTGGGTAAAAATACTCAGTAGTGTGAATGCTGGCTCATACGCTAGCTCTATTTTTAATTATTTTTCAGAAACCTCCACACTTTTCCACAGAGGCTGCACCAGGTTGCATTCCCACCAATAGTGCACGAGGGTTTCCCTTTCTCCACATCCTCTGTATCCTTTTGTGTTGTTGACTTTACCCATTCTGACAGGTGGGAGGTGATAGCTCATGACCTTTTGATTTACATTTCCCTGATGATGACTGATATTGAGCATCTTTACATGTGTCTCTTGGCCATCTGTATGTCTTCTTTGGAGAAATGTCTTTTCCTATCTTCTGTAAAATTAAAAGACAACCCACTGAGTGGAAGAAGAGGTGTGCAAATGACATATCCAATAAAGGGTTAGCATCCAAAATATATAAAGAAGTTATATAACGAGATACCAAAAAAACCCAAATAATCCAACCAAGGGAGGCAGATTAAAGAAGGGAGAAATTTAAGCTTCTTTTGGTCGCAAACAATGGGAAGAGAATTAAAGGGACAACGGACTCAGGAGGGCAGGAAGCAGAGGGCTCCAGCAGCTTGAGGACAGGAACAGTATCTCTCATGCTCTGTCACTTGTGGGCATTCATGAGACTCCATGCCTGGGACTCCCGAGTTCTTGGTTCCAAGTTTCAAGTACTCAGCAGGGGGGAAGGGGGGGGAGAATGTCAGAATGCCATCAGCCCAATTTGGGTCAAGTACCTACCCAGCTATGAATGGGTAGCTCCTGCTGTGCGGATGTGACTTCGGTGCCTGCCTGTTTGTTCAGGTCATTCCCAGACAAGAGGGAGTCCTCAGGAGCCGGGTGGCCACCCCACATGTGGCCACTGGCTGCAGTGCTAGCCTTTGAGAAAAGAGCAAGCCGAGAAGAAAGGGGAGGGCAGGACTGATACAGGAAGGAGGTTGAGAGAAAGGCAGGGATCGAGGGGTGCCCCGGGCAGTGATGAAGCTGGAGGGAGGGTCAGATCAGCGAGGGCTTTGGTGCCAAGGCAGCTTGCACTTCAACATGAGAGCAGCTGGGGCTTGTCTGTGGACTTTTTGGGCCAGGGAGTGATGTAATCGTGATAGAAAAGTCACTCTGGATGCTGTGCCAATGGGTTGGAGGGGAGAGCCCCAGAGAGAGGTGATAAGACTTGCCTAGGGTGTGGCAGGGAACAGAGAGATTCCAGAGACACGAGGGAGGCAGCATTGGCAGGCTTGCTGCTGCCAGAAGTGGGGAGTAGGAAGGAGGCACCGAAGTGGCCCCGGTATCTGGTTGGGTGGCTGGGTGCACTGACGAGGGGCTGGCTGTGGGTGACCGTGGAGTCCATGCCTGATGTGCGGTTTCCAGGCGCAGAGGCTGGCTTCTGCTCATCTTGAAGGGGAAGCTTGCCAAGCCTCCCTCCTCCTCATTCACTCTGGGCTGGAGATTTAGATGTGTCTGCATCCCAGGATTCAGGTCAGAAGATCCGGTGAGGGGGCACCTGGGTGGCTTAGTCAGTTAAGCGTCCGACTCTTGATGTCAGCTCAGGTCATGATCTTGGAATTGTGAGATCGAGCCCCCTGTCCAGCTCCACACTCAGCCCAAAGTCTGCTTGAGATTCTTTCCCCCTCCCCTTTCCTCTCCCTCCTTGTATGGCTAAATGTGTGCACACACATGTGTGCTCTCCCTCTCTCTCTCCCTCTCTCTCTCTCATGAATGAATGAATGAATGAATGAATAAATAAATAAATAAATATAAATAAAATCCTTAAAAAAAAAGATCCCGTAAGGACAGCAAAGGACTTGAATCAGGATCTCTGATCCTGTAGAACATGGTAACAGTAACAACATCAACAATTATGACACTGAAGCTCTAGCGCTTTTTTATGACAGCCCCGCTGGGCGGGCACCCCCATTTCATAGACTGAGAAGTTGAGGCTCCCACAAGTTAACTGCAACTTGCCCACTTCACTCAGCAACTGCACCACAATCTCACCCCAAAGTACCGATCATTGGTCTTGGTAGCTGGACTTGCTCCCAGCCTGCCCAGGCTGGCACTCTCCTCCCCCAAGGGAGCGGGAGCTGAGACGTTTCAGGGTGCAAGCTGCAGGTTTGGGAGGGCGGGCTGTGAGGGTACAAGTGGCATGCCCCAATCAAGTCCCGGGGGCTGACTTCCACAGCTACGTGCAGGGAGCTACAGGTCCTGCACTCCAGAAGGCAGTCCCTCGTCTGCGTGCAGAAAGCTGAGTGCCAGGGAGCATGTATTACACCTGAGAAAGCCCCTCTAGAAACCTGAGTGTCCCTAGAAGGGGTGACGTCTCATGTGGGATGTAGCTGGATGTAAGAACCATCCAGAAGTTGCTGGAACATGTTCTTCCAGTATCTGAGGGTCCAGGTGACATGGCCAAGGACCTGAAATGTGACGATGGAGCACTGGGGGCACATATGGCAAGTGCCTCTCTCTACCTCCCCTGCTGCCCACAGGGACCTCTGTCTAGGCCCAGACCACCCCACTCTCTCTCCCTCAGCCCCTTCTTTGCTTTGTACCCAACACCGCCTTGCATTTTGGGGTCAGTTGTTGGTCAGGGCCTCCCTCAATTCCTGCTCCAACTTACCCGTGTCCACATTCTTGCTTCTCCCCTGTCCACGTGGCATCGTAAACCCTGACCCCCGTCGTGTACCCTGGGGCCACCCTCCCTGCCTGTCCACTCAGGGCCAGGGCCTTTAAGAACAGCGTCTTCTCTGCCTCCCGTCTTAAGCCTCTTGTTCCCTCAACATTCTCAACCCATCACACTTCTCTCATCTTAAAGAGCTCCTCGGTCACAAGGACATGTTGATCGCACCCTCTGAACGTCCATCAGATCTGTCGTGTTTTACTCCATCCCAACAGCCACCTCTTGGGGCCACCATTGCCTCGAGCCGGAGATGGCATTCATCGACCGACACCTTCCCCCGTCCCTAGTTTTGCCCCTTCTAATTAATTCTCTAGGCTGCAGGCAGAATGACCGTCCTAAAGCACAATTCTGACCAGGCCATTCCTCTGCTTAAAACCCTCCACCAGCTTCCTCTTCACCTTAAGAAACGGGACCACCTGCTGTGAAGCCTCTGAGCCCAGGACTGGCCCAGGGCTCCTCCCTGGCTGCCCCCTTGCCTCTTGCCAGTGAATGTTCCAGTTCTGGCCACACGAACCCACTGTGTTTCCTTGAAGGAGCCAAGTTCTCTCATCTCTGGACCCTCCCTTCTTTCTGGGATACTCCTTCTTCTCCACCTCCCTAGCTTGGCCACTGCTTCTCATCCCCCAGGGGCCTGCGGAAATGGCACCTCTGGGACTGACTGGACATTTCTTCTGATTCTTTTCTCTGATGACCAATTCCTGGCTCTGCACTATGGCCAGCCTCGGTCTCCAATCCTATTCTGGCCAGAGTACTCCCCTAATTAAAAGCTTTCCATGTTTCTCATTGTCCTGAGGACAAAGTCCAAATTCCTTGGCTAGGCTGACAGGGCCATTCCACAAAGGGGAGGGAAGGGAGAGCTATTTGGCAGGAGCAAGGGGGAAGGTTTCCCACCATGGGGCTGTCACTTTCTCGTGGTAGGGAGGCCAAGCCTCCTGCAGAGGGTGGTGTTCTGGGGGTGACCCTGGGGTGTGAAAGGTCATGGAGAGAACTTGGGAGCCGCTGTGGAAGCAGGAGCCCACCGGGGAGGAACAGTGTAAGCGATGAGTAGCATTGCAGACCAGTCGAGGTGGGTGATGAGGGACCCATGGTGACCCCAGGCTGCCTGGCTGTGCAGCAGGTGCAGTGAAGGCAGGTCTCTCCAATAACCAGTCACTGTGAGGCAGCAGGTGCAGTGAAGGCAGATGGGAAGGGATTGGTTGGGACCAAAGGACAGGGAGGGGGCGGGGGGCTAAGGAGCTGAGGACTCTGTCAAGGAGCAGGTGAAATGATGGGTCATGGAAACTTAACCAGAAGGGAGATGAAGACAGGAGGGGCCAGGGGATGGCTGGTTGCAGTGTGGCCCAAGATGGGATTTAGGGAGATGCTCTGAGCCAACAAGCTGGGGGTACCAGGTCCTGGGAAGTCAGCTGTAGTGACTGCAGAAGTAGCGGCATTTCCGCCCTGCCCGTGCATCCACCCAGCTCCTACCCAGACCCACGTCCTACTGGGTGTGTAGGTACTACTCCACTGCCCTTTGGAATGGCCCTCTGGGGGTAGGGCCATGGTCTTTACCTGGCGTCCTTCCCAGGGGAGCTCAAGGAAGGCCTTGCCTGTGGTGGCTGCTTATTGGGACATTGGTGTGATGTAACCTGGCCCCCCACCCTTTCTTTAGGCCTGTGCTTCTGTTTTCCTTTAGTTTTTTTTTTTTTTTTGTAGCATTTTATTTGTTTGTTTTCTTCAAATAAACCTTCTGCTCCTTATTTGGGTTTTTAAAAGTCATCACTAGGCCCAACAAGGGACTCAACCTCATGACCCCAAGATCAAGAGTGGCATGCTCCTCCAACTGAGCCAGCCAGGTGCCCTTCCTTTAGTTTTTGGGGTTTTTTTTTAAAGATTTTATTTATTTATTCACGAGAGACACACAGAGAGAGGCAGGCAGAGAAGCAGGCTTCCTGCGTGGAGCCCAATGTGGAACTCGATCCCAGGACCCCGGGATCAAAACCTGAGCCAAAGGCAGATGCTCAACCACTGAGCCACCCAGGCGTCTCCCTTCCTTTAGTTTTTTTATTTTTATTTTTTTTCCTTTAGTTTTTTTAAAGGAAATCTCATGAAAGAGTCTAACCCTGTTTCAGCTGAAAAGAAACAGGAATTCTCCCCACATGAACGGACGGAGAGGCGGTCTGTGGTCCTCTGATGAGAATGGCGGCTCCCTCTTGGGAGCCCTGGAAGAGTGAGGATTCAGGGACAGAAAGATTCAGGGCCAGGAGTGGACAGTGGCCTAAGTTCCCGACCTGTCCTTGTTCTGGGTAGGGCATACACACTGCCATCCAACCAAGCTGAGTCCTTCACCCACTCAGTAAAGCACCCACTATGCGTCAGGCCCACCTTGGGAATAAGGGATGTGCAGAGAAGCGACACCCATGTCCTGCCAGCAGGACCACCTGACTAAGGAGACAGGTGCGCAGGGAAGGAAGTGCAGACTGGCGTCTACAGTTGGGGGTATGGACGTAGGAAATGGGCACCTTGTTAGTCTAGGGGGCAGGTGTGTCATTGGGGAGATACTGTAAGTTTCCCTGTAAGGACAGCACTGGGTTGCAACCTGGAGCTTCCCGGGTGTAACCTGAAATTGGCCCTGGCCCTTGGGGGGCAGGAAGAGACCCAAGACAAAGATGGGGACAGGTTGGGGGCTGGCAGGTGTAAGGGGCACGGGAACTTACTTATGAGGCTTTTCTTGGGTGATTCTCGGGGAAGTGGGTGTGAGTAGATCTCAGCACCTGCCTGTCAGATCTTACACCGAGGCCTTAACTGGGTTCAGTGTCCTGTGCCACCCAGATAGTCTCCTGGCGACATCCCTGTCTCGAGGCTGTATCCTTGGGGCAGCTTCTAGGAGCCGGGCTGGCAAGTGGGACACACATTTCAAGGACAAGAGAAGGGGTGAAGAGCCTCCCGGTGCCTGGGTCAACGGGGGGGGGTCACCCTGCATCCCCTTCCCCCCCACCTCCCCTAACACTGCAGCTCAAGTATATGTATGTGGTGGGGTTGGGGGGGAGGTGAACTGAGGAAGAAAAGAGTAGAAGTAGGGAGCCCCCCCCCCCCCAGCCAGGGGAGGCTGCACAAATCACGCATAGCCAGGAAGGGCGCTGGAGTCTGCAGGTGGTGATGTGTTCTCAGGGCATGAGGTGGGGAGGGAGCGAGGTGCTGGGCGAAGGCCATACCCCCCAGGTGAGATGAGGAGCTGGGTCGGGATGAGGACGAGGGGATCCCAGGTTGAATATGCAGGGTCTGAGATGCCACAGTTCCCGGGGAGGCTCTGCTGTCCTTGGTGCACCCGGACACGGCCTCTTGTTTCCACTCACCCTGCTGGCAACACCCTTCCCCCATCCATCAGCTCCCAGGTTTCTCCAGGAGGAGCCCCCAGATCTTGGTCCCTGAAAGCAATTTCCTTCTGTCAGAGCACTTACAGGTGCTCTACGCTCAGTGCCCCTGGACACCTGCCTCTCTGGGGGCCTGGCGGGGGAGGGGGGCCACCCCACCTGAGCAGCAGGGAGTGATGAAACCTGGCGGCTCCTGGTGCTCTCCCTCCCGCGGGAGGTGATCGTGATCACTGCCACCCAGGAAGTTCTGCGCTGGAGGTGGGTGATGCCTTCCAGGGCTGACCCCAAGCAGGAAGTGACTCTTCCCACCCAGGGGGCTTTCGGACAACCCTCCCATGCCTGAGGGGGTGGGGTGCAGGTGTGCAGAGGAGGGTCAGCCAGTGGAGCAACTGCACCGGCCAAGACGGTCTGATCCTAGAGGTGGGGTAGGGAGCTGCAGCCTCCAGAGAAACCGGCTGATAAACCCCCAATTCTTAAGGCTTTATCTTGAATCAGCACAGGAGCAAACGTGAAGGACTCAGTGTACACGCCCCTCTCCACCCCCCAAATAGAAACCCTCCACCTTCCCGAGGCTGAGCGTCCCCTCACCCCCACTCCCCTCCACAGGACCTAGAGAAGCCACAGGCCTGGGGGGGACCGGGCAGGGCACATCTGCCAGCTCGAGTTAGGCAGTGTTCCCAGTGGAAGGGATGGCTGGTCGGGGGGGCCCTGGGAGGGGAAGGAAGGTCTCTCGGTGAGATGGTGAGGGACAGTCACAATGATGGTGACCCCCACTTTTATTTCACACCTGCCAGGTGCCTGCCCCTCCTATACACGATGTCACGTGGTCCTCACCATTGGTCACCATGATCACGACTGTGACTCTCTGGAACCTGAGGCTCTGGGAGGTTAAGTCCCTTGCCCAGGGCCCCCAGCTGGGGAGTCATGGACGGGGGATCCCATTCCAGTCCTGTCATATTGCGGAGCCCGTGTTCTTTCCACCTGGTCACCAGTTAGGTGACCACTCTCATGGTCTGTGAAGAGTCACCGGTGTGGTCTCTGGGGGCGGGAAACAGTCACTCCTGGGAAACCCCTCATCGGTGCTACAAGGCAGGGTTGGATTCGAGGGCTGTTGAGAGTGGGTGCCAAGGATCTTCAGGGACCCCGATGACAGACAGGTAGACTCCGACCGCTCCATGGTCACAAACCCCGAGTTCCAAGGAGACCCAAGCACGCCTTCCTGCGGCACGGATGTGTGGGGACACGCAGACTCTTCAGCACAGGTCACGCAACCCCACAGGGGGTGGGCAGTCCTGGGGACACGTGCATGCCCACGTGCACTCCCTGCACGCGTCCCCGCAAGCGTGCCCCCACTCCCACCCACCCTGTGGGTGCTGGGCAGCTTGTGGAAAGGGGGAGCTCGCCGGCGCCTGGTCAGATGAGGCTGGCGATGCTGGACGTGGTCTCGTGCCGCTGGCCAGCAGACAGCTGTCCCGAGATGCTGAGGACGCTGCCGTCGCTGCGGGCGGAGGGGGCCGCGGCAGCGGGGAGCGGGGGGCAGTGGCTGCTGACGCCCACCTGGTACAGCAGCAGGCCCAGCAGCAAGAGCGAGCCCGAGGCCGCCAGGCCGATGCCCACGGAGAGCATGGCAGCCAGCGGCCGCGCAGGGGCGGGGGCGGCGGCCAGCCCCGCCAGGGTCAGGCCGGTGACCAGCACCACCAGGCCGCTGAGCAGCACCACCAGCGCGTCGGCGCCCCCGCCGCTGCGCAGCAGGGCCACGTGCTGGGGCTGGCGGACGCAGTTCATGTCCTGCACGGCCGAGCTCATCAGCTGCTTGACCAGGACCAGCAGGGCCAGCAGGCAGAGCACTGTGCCTGCCGCCAGGCGCCACTCGCCCGAGCGGCTGCTGGTGGAGGACAGCAGGGCCACACCGCCCGCCCCGCAGCCCGCCACCAGGAGCACGGCCACCGCGAAGCAGAGCGCCGAGCGGCGCGGCTGCTGGGACCACCAGAGCTCCACTTGCTCGGCCAGCATGTCGGGGGGCAGCCCCCGGCCCGGCGGGGCTGGAGCCTCCCCTTCAGACATGGCAGGGGGCCGGGTGCAGGGCGCAGGGCAGAGCCAGGGGGCCCGGGGTGCGGGTCATGGCCTAGAGCCCCCACCAGCTGCTTGGCAGCCCGAGGCCAGGGGTCTGGGTCCTCTCCCAGCCCAGGGCACACTCTCCAGCACCTGCAGGGGGATCACGCTGTTACCTGCCCAGCCCACTCGCCCTGGAGAGCCTCCCTGGGAGCCTCGGGGATGATCCCTGGGAATCCGCCCCAGTGTCCCCCGCACTCCGTCCCCACCCGCCACACCTCCTCCCCAGCACTGCCACTTGGGAATGCCTCTCCAGTGACCCCAGGAGGGTTCCCCCACATGACACGTCCCCCACCCTGCCAGGGGAGCCCCTGACCTCTCTGGCTCTCTCAGGTGCCTGTCCCATCCCGGCGGCCCGAAGGAGCTGGTGCCACAGTGGATGATGGGACCAAGAGCAGAGATAAAGCCTCATTCAGGATCGGACTCACATGGCCTCAGCTGTCACCGCTGGCTCCTGGGGGAGGGCTGTGGGGAGCAGGGGGGACTTACGACTTAACCCTTCTGGAACCAGCAGCCTGACCCTGAGCCTTCTCTCTGGGAGCTGCAGCTACTTCTCTGGGGGTCGGGATCTAATCCCTACCTCTCTCCTTCCCCAACATCTCATAGGATTTCCCACCTGTGGCTGTCGGTGCCCCAATCCCTCTCTCCCTCACACCCAGATCTCCCTCCTAAGCTCCAGACCCATAAGCCAATTGTTCCCAAGTCATCTCTGACGCAACAGGTCCCAACCCAAGCTTGTCACCTTAGCCTGGACCTCCTCCTCCTCCTCTCATGTTTCTTACTTCCTCGTGGAATGCAGGTCCCAGGGAGGCCACCTGTAAACAGTCCCTGCTTCCATCCCCACGGCTCCTGCCTCATCACCCCCACCCACGCCTGTCTTCCTGCCTCCCGTCTTTCTCCACTCTCCCTCTCACCAACGCCCCCATGCCACCCTCCTCCATGATTTCTCTAAAGTGGGGCGAAGGGAGGAGGGCTCTGTACGGGAACCCCAGCTGCTGTCCTTACCACCCATGGGACTGGGGCAAAGGACCTGACGGTGGTTACTCGTTTCACATTTAACCTTCCTCTACAGGCCAATCAGCGTGACTCAACTGGGCAAAAAAAAGCAGCCGTGGTCCCTGCCCTCAGGGAGCTCTGGCTTGCAGCAGGTGCATATATGTGATAAATGCCGGGTGTGGGTTAGCTGGAAGAGGGGCCTAGGGGAGGGTCAGAGAATCCCCAGATGAGTTCACCTCTTAGAACCTCAGTCTCCTTATTGGAAAAATGAGGACAAGAACATTTATCTTGAAGGATGGGAGCGAGTCATCTGACATCTCCGCTTCAAAATTCCAATGTGAATTCTAGGACCTGCATAGATGCCCAAAGAATGCCTCCTCGAATAAAAGAACACAATGCTCTCCTAATTCAGGATAGGACTCCTGCTGTATACGTAGATCCAGGAATGTGATGAACGTGGCTGTACAAGGGTTTACCACCCCCACCCTGCCCCAGGAGGAGTCTGTTCTTCACACCCCCACCCCCTTCTGCAGGGGCAGCCTAGCACACAGGCTGGGAGGAGCAGGTGCAGATGCCCCTAAGGGAGGTGGGGGCGGGGTCTTGGGAGGGGACCTGGGGTCAGTCCCAGTGTTCCCCAGGTCTGTGACTTCACTGGTCTGAAAGTGCTTGCACAGGTGTGCTGGGGCAGTGGGGCCAGGCTGCGGGTGGGGCGGAGGTTCTTGGGCAGAGCCAGCGGGAGAGAGTGGGGGCGGTGGGGGTCAGGGGACCATGGGGCACTCACAAGAAGCCTGGAAGCGCTGGATCCGATCGGAGCAGACAGGGCCAGGCAGGTGGGGCGCTCCAGCTCCGTTTCCGGGGAGGTGCTTCACCTGCCTAACCTGGTCCAGGTAAGCCCTGGGGGTGTGCGTGGGGGGAGGGGGATCAACAGGTGTTTCCAAGGCAGGGCTTTGAGCCGATTGGCTGACGTGGCACAGCTCCATCTGCTGGGCTGGAGGCATTCCTGGGAAGGGAGGGGCTTCTGTCCGCCGCTGTTAGGGCTCGAACACAATTCCCAGATCCGGGCAGCAGGAGGAATGTTCTCTATCTGCTCCAGAGCCTGGACCCTAACTCATCCCCCGCTCCAAGCCCAGCTTAGCTTTAGCTCCAGCCTAAACCTAACCCCGACCCCAGCTGCACTTTCAAACTCTAACTAGATTTCCCAGCTCCGACTGCAACCCCTACCCCATATCTCAGCCCCAACCCCCCAGCCCCATTTCCAAACCCAATTCCTGCCCCGGCTTCAAATCCCAACCACAAATCTGGCCTGAAACCTCAGCTCCAGATTCTGGAATTAGACCCTAGACCACGACCTTGATCCTTGTTCCTGAATTCAGCCCCCAAATCCCAGTCTCAAATCCCAACACCAGCTGATCCCCCAACCCTGGCCCAGTACCCTCATCCTTGGACTGGAGCTCCGACAGGCCCCTTGCTGGGTCTCCTTTAAAGCCCTGACACCTTGGGCTGGCCTGGATGCGGCACCTGCTGGGAGAGGTGGGGCTTCAGGTCCCCCAGAAGAGGGCAAAGGCTTTTCAGGTGTGAAACAGGAGTTTCCTGGCTTAAAACTCTTGCAGAATAAACACTTCAGGATACATGCCACACTCCTTTGCAGGCTCACATAGCCCCTGGCATCTGCACACGCGCCAGTCATTTGCCACTGGCCCCTGCCCTCCAGCCGGGTGGCATGTCATTCAGTTCTCCGTGCTCTGTCCACTGCTTTGTCCTTCCGGCTGGTTTTTGAACTCCTAGTTCCCATGCACGGTGGTATTTACCACCATCCTGCCTCAGCCTGGCCAACTGAGATTCTTCAACTGTGAGATCATCTTCTCCAGGAAGCCCTCTTGGACTTCTAGGCTGGTCCAGGGGAACAGAGTTCATAAGCGGCCTCGTGCCTCCCCCACAGCTGCTCTTAAGCGTGCGCCGTAATTGCCACTATTTACTCACTCGTCATCCCCCACTACACGGTGGTCTCAGTAGTCCGGTTTGCTAACCACTGTGACTTTCGTAGCTTGCACTTTGCCTAACACGGGGGAAGTAATGATAAATATTTGTTGAATGAATGAATATGTGAAGTGATAGGGGCAGGCAGCCCGTGAGATAAGGCTGGAAGGACAAGTTTGGCAGGTTGCATGGGGACGTGCATGCCGTGGCAGGGCCTCTGGGCTCCTCTGAGGTGCCCCTGGAAGATTCTGAAGCCTAACAGGGACATGGCCAGGGCTCTGCTTCTGACAGCTGAACCTGGCAGCGCCTAGGTTCAGCTTTGGATGGTTGCAGGGGGGCCCCCACTTGGAGGTGGTTGCAGGCTGTCACCCATTTCCTGGATTGGGTCCCTTGTAATGCCCCCTGCCCTCTCTCCTTCTGATGTGTATCAAATAGACAAGAAAGACAAAGTCAAAGTTTTCTTCCCAGCACCAGCTCACGAAATACTCATGCTTGACCCTTCTGTGCCTCTCTTTGCTTTGCTCTGTGGAGATGATGCAGGAGCCAGCCACAGCCTTGGAGCCGTGCTGTCAGAGTATAACGTGAGCCGCAGATGTGATTTATAAATCTAGTAGGGACGCCTGGGTGGCCCAGCGGTTGAGCATCTGCCTTGGGCCCAGGGTGTGATCCTGGGGTCTCGGGATCTGAGTCCCACGTCGGGCTCCCTGCACGGAGCCTGCTTCTCCCTCTGCCGGTGTCTCTGCCTCTCTTCTGTGTCTCATGAATAAATAAATAAATAAAATCTTAAAAAAGAAAGTCAGACCTTATTCTTATTAAAAAGATAAAACAAAAAATAAAAATCTTCTAGTAGCCCTGTTACAAAGGTTAAAAAAAGAAAAAAAAAGGTGAAAATAATCTATGAAAATTTTTATTTAACCCCCTAATATTTTTCATTTTAGGGAATGATTATGATTTATGATTATGATTTTCATTTAGTGAAGGATGACACACAATTACTAAGCTACATCACTCTTATTTTGTGCTTCTCAGTTCAGACTAGCTATGTGGCAAACGTGCAATTGCCACATGCGGCTCACGGCTCCCTGACAGGGGATAGTGCAGATCCGGATGGCTCCTCCCCTCAAGGAAAAGTCAGGGCAAGCTGCCTGCTGTGAGGCCGGCTGGCTCTCAGGGAGGACCATGTGGGTATGCCACTTGGGCAAAACTTTATAAAGGCATCCCCTGCCCTGGGGCGCAGGGCGGGGAGGGTCAGGGCTCCAGGTTGTGAACTCCTCCTGCTGACTTGCTGATTTCTAGCAATTATTTACCCTCCTGGTCCCATGGAGGGGTCAGCCCTTCCAGACTTGTGGTCCAGATGTCCTGGATGGAGCTAGGGCAGGGGAACTCATGAAATTTTCCCTCCCTTTCCCCTGAGGGGTTTGGTTTAAACAGAACTTTTTGGATGGTGATAACCAAGCCTAAAAGATTCCTAAGCTTAAACATTGATGGAGTGAGTCTTTGTTCTCGGTCTGGGTCTTGTCAAGTAAGGCTGCAGTCCAAGTGGATAGGCAGGCTCCTTGCAGGGCTTTTGAACTCTGTCCCCCAAACTGGGGGCAGCTCAGATGGGCAGTAGTGAAAGCTGGGAGTAGGAGATGGCAGTGGGCGCAGAGTGCAGGATGTGGATCAGATAGCTGTTGGACTGTGAGAGTTCTGAGATGCCCACTCTCCAAAGAGAGGCCCTGTGGCCCCGTCTCCCTGCTGCCACAATCCCACCACAGGCTACTATCGCCCTGGTCGCTGGGCTGACCCCCTTCTAATGCAGAGCACGTGATGTCACTTCTGCTGCCTCCGGTATCTCTTCTTCTGCAGAGAAACAGCAAAGTCCTCCTGGATGGCTAGGGCCTCTCTGATTTCATCCAGTTGTCCCTCCCCGACTTGCTCTTGCTGTGACACAGCCTTTGCATAGGCTGTTCCCTCTGCCTGGCATGCTTTTCTCTCCACGTGACTCCCTCCTGCACCTTACTTAGGTCAGGGATGTATGTGCTTGAACATCACCTCAGCGAGAAGCCTTCCCAGCCACCCTGTCTACAATCACAACCTTCTCCTACCTCCTAGCCCCTGGCCCTATTTTATTTCCTTTATTCTCTTAAGTTTCTCGGTAGTAATTACCACCTCGCAGTATGCTATGTATTTCTCTTACCTGTCTGGAATATTGTCTTTCTACTCCCCTAAAATGTAAGCTTCATGACCGAAGAGATGTGAGTCTGATCCGTGTCCCCCTCCAGCTCCTAAAATAGGCTTGGCATATATAAGAGGTGCTTGGTGACTGCTTGTGGAGTAAATGGTGGAAAGCCTACTGGTTTTGGAGCTAGACTGACCTTGAAGTGTCAAGCCCCCGCTCCAGCTGTGCAACCTTAGAAAACCTGCTTAAACTCTATGTGTTTCAGCCTCTCCATTTGTAAAATGGGGAATTAGTATTAATAGTTGTGTGTATGAGATTAAATAATATAATTATAATCTTGATTAACTCCAGCAAACAGTTACCATTTCCCTTCTTTGTCTTCCCACCCGGTGTGCTAGAGACATAGTGGTGAGCAAAAGAGGTGCTGTCTCCGCTATCCTGAAGGGCAGCCTGGAGCATAAGAGGCATAGACTACGGTCTGCAGCTCTAGCCAACACACCCACCCCCTCCCCAACCTCCGTGCTCCTTGAGTGACAACTGCCTCAGAGGGACATGTTTTGGAGCCTCTGCCCTGCTCACAATGACCACCTTCACAGCAGGGATGAACCCCAGCAACCAGGATTACTTTTTGTGACCCATCCCCTGGGTGTGGATAGAGGTGAGCCCCAGACTCAAGCAAGGCCAAAAGTACTTCTCTTTTGTCATTTTAAAGTCGGACTAGAGATTCCATTTCAGCTTTGGGGTGTGTGCTAATAAGATGCTGAGGCATCTTCTGCTCCCCCAACTGGGAATGGAAACTGGTCTGCAGGGAGGATGAGAGAGAGAGGAGTGGCTCCAGCCAGGCCTTGGTTCAAGTTTTTCTTGAGGCCTGGTTGTATCTCTGTCCTGAGATTCCTGAGACCCGCCGTCCCCACCCCCCCGCCAACACACACACACACACACACACACACACACACACACACACACACACCCTTGCCTGGCCCAGTGATAAACTTCCCCTTTGGGCTTAAACTGGCTGGAGTTGGGTTTCATTACTTGTAGCTAAAGAAAGGCATCCAGAATTCTGTTCAGAACTAGACTCTCGTAGTCCCAACTTCAATATATTTACTACATCAGTACACATAGGAAGTGCTAGGCGAGTCCTACACCTTCCACCCCTGCCAAATCCCAGCATGTGACACACACAGGATGATCAATACACACCAATTCTTGTCTGTGATTGGTCAACGTAGGTGATCAGGGAAGGTTAGTTCTTCCGGCTGCCTGGTGCATGGCAGGGTTACTTCCTTGTAAATCTGCCCCCCAGCCCAGCCCAGCTCTGGGGAGTCCTCATCTCAGGTGTGCTCAGAGCATAAGCAGGCCTTGGACCTCCGATGGTCTAGGGGAGCTGCCCCAAGAGAGCTCAGGAAGAATGAACACCACTCCTGGGCCTCACGTCCTTTGCTCTAAACTCTCACTACTCCAAATCCAATGATTACAAGGGAGTCCTACCTGGAAGCGCAGTGGTACCCAGGCCTCCCAGGGCCCCCAGGCACTTCCTGGGAGCAGCTGTTTGGTCATGCTCTGTGTAAAAAGCAGTGGGGAAAGGTAGATGCTAATGCTAGAACTCCTGTGGGGCAGGGTCTTCAGTGCAGGAGAACAGGCTGGCAGAGGAGGCTCAGCAGGGCAGTTCACGCTGCCTGGCCACAGCGGATGCTGACTCCAGAGGAAGGGCAGGGGAGCCAATGGATGGCCGGGGGCCCAGAGAGAAAGCAATCCCCCAAAGCACCAGCTGTCACACCGTAAATGCATGAGTCCCCAGAGCTTAATAATGGACCCCAACCAGAAGCACAAGTGTGGAGTCCATATGCCAAGGCCTAGCCACTTGGGTGACACGGGGTCCTGCAGGAGTGGGTGACCATCAGGCCCACACTATCAATGAGGGATCAACTGGCTGCAGGGACCCTGTGAAGGGGGAGGTTCACTAGTGGGGTGGGAACCTCCCCGTGGAGTCAGGAGGGAGGAGTCAGGGAGGTCTCTGCTGCAGCAGCCACCCAGGCAGTGCCAGCCACCGGCTTGATGTAGGAACACAGAGGAAAAGGGAGACGTCAACTGGTGGAGTTAAGCCCCACTTTGCGGTGCAAGTACCTGAGGTCTGCTTTGATTGCGGAGGCATCCACTTCAAAGACTTTCTCAAAAAACCCACTGCCAGCCACTGAGGCTTCTCGATTTTAGAGATCTTGGTTGATTTTGGTAACGTTGAGCCACTGCCCCCACCTTCCTCCCCCTCACCTGTTAGATCCCACTCTTATGTTTTAAATCCTGAGCCCACAAACCCTAGGCCCCCACATTCAACCCCAGTAAAGCCGTACCCCAAACAGAACTTGCTTCCTCTGCCCCCCCACCTTGCTGAGAGCCCCAGGTGTAATTTCCAGGTCCCCAAGTAATAAACCTTCCTTTCTTTCGAGGTTGCCTGATGGTGGTTGCTGCAGGGTGTCTTGGAATCCTAGTAAGAACCCCAAGGGCCAGTCCAGCTACAACACTGATTATTGGTAGGTGGAGACCTGCACAAAATGGTGAGATTTTTGCCAGCAAGAGGCCACTCCCCTGCCCCCCTGGGCAGCTGAGAAAACACCCTGTCTCCCGCTGGCCCCGGCTGCCAGATGCTGCTGGGACAGGGTTCTCCGCCGGCCTGAGCTCTTGCTCCCACTGCCCTCCCAGCAGCTGGGCCACAGCTAGCCACTGGCTTGGGTGAGCTTGGCTTGGGAGCTCCCTTACTTCTGGTTTAGATTCTCCTGGCGTTGCACTCCCCTCCACCACCTGGCCTGGGGTTCTGGGGTTCTGTTCCGCACTTCTCCAGGGCAGCCTCAAAGGGCCTGGAATGTGGAGGCTGCTGGCGCCCCAAGTTGGGTGCCATCCTGGCCCCGGCGGGAGGAGCCTGTACCAGCTATTTCACCCTTTCCATTTCCTCACCTGTAACCTGAGGCCCATCTTTGTAAGTGAAATGTGAGGTCTTGATTCTAAGGCATTTTTAGGTTGGAAACCCTGTCATTTGAATGTTGCTGCATCCTAGCCACAGTGAATCCCCTTCTGGCCCCCGAAGAGCTCAGGTTTGCTCTGCACCTGCCTTCTTCCCCAGGCTTTCTCCTTCTCCCTGTGCTAGGCTAACTCCCTTGGGGCTGAAGTCAGAAGAATTCACATCTCTGCACCTCCACTACCACCATCTGGGGCCCAGAAGCTGTTCTCTTACCTGTGGTTGGCCACAGTGTCCTCCCCACAGCCCCCAGCCTCCACTGTCGGGTGCCTCTACCAATGCTCCACCCAGACACCCAGCGGAACTTTAAAAACGGACACAGCACTTGCACCCACAGAACTGAGAGCCTTGGAGGAGAGGCAGCATCACACCATCAAATGGAAATGTCATAGTGAGGGTTATGAAGGAAACCAAATGGCGTGCATGGTCTAGATGGTGGAGGGGGGATTGGGGACTGTCTTCCTGAGGAAGTGGCATTTCAGCTACATCCATCTGAAGGATGAAATTGTGGGGATGAGAGCATTCCAGGCAGAGAAAATAGTATGTGGAACGACCCCGAGGCAGGGAGAACTTGACCCTTTATAGGAACTGAAAGGAAGCCAGTGCGGCAAGAGCCTGGGAGCAGAGGGCAGTGACTCAGGGGCTTTGCACAGGCCCCCGGACGGTGACAGATCTGCAATGCACCTTCATGACCCTGCAGGGAGGTCTGGCTCCGCTAACCTCCCTGACCTCATTTCAAGTCCATTTCTTCTTCAGAGGCAAAGCCCAGAGGCTAGTTGGGAATGAGGGCTGTGTTCCGGCCCACCTGCCCCGCGTCATGAAGTGACGGGTTGTTGTCTCTGTGGTTGGATCAGAGGGTGCCTGAGTGTTTTTCTTGCTCCCTGGGCCTGGTGTCCTAGAGGGCACAGGACATGCTGGGTACACACTGGTCTGAGGTGGATGAGCTGGCCCCTGTGACAGGGTATGGTCCCATCCCAGTGGCCTCCGAGGGAGCAGAGGGGCAGCAGGAAGCAGGGCCCAAGGGTAACGTGATCTCCGCGGTGACAGGCGGCCTTGGGCCTGGACAGGGACAAGCAGCAGTGGCTTTGGATGAGCTGGAACCCCCCAGTCCTCAGGGTCCCCTCTTTCCCTAGCCCCCTCTCTGGCTCCCTGGCTAAACAGAGAGTTGGACATGGTGATGGGCAAACATCTTTATTCTGACCATGTCCCAAGTTCCGCTGGGCAGGAGAAAAAGCTTGGTAGGGCCAGTGCTGTGGGGACCGCAGGGACAGCACAGAGTTGGCCTGGGCGCAGAGGTGCCGGGCTCCCAGGGTACCTGCAGATGGCTCCTCAGGGGGGATCAGTTGGTCTGCACCTCAAAATCCACTTCTGACCGGACCAGAGAAGGAAGCCGAATTCCAGCAAGGGGGTGGAAGCCCGGGACCTGCTCCTGCTCTTGGATCTGGTCTCTGAGGCGTTGGATTTCCAGACGTTGCATTTCGATGATTCTCCCAGTTTCCTCTTGCTCATTCAGTCTCATGGTGGGCGCAGCGCTGCACACGTCCTCGCTGGGCACTGGAAGGCACAGAGCAGGACTCCTGTGGGCCTGTTGCTGGGCTGCCGTGAAGCTGTTTGGAAACCAGCTTGTCCCTCCTTTCCCCATCGTCCCCAGATTTCTTGAGCACCTACTATGGGATAGACACTCAAGCCCAGACGCTAGGGATAGAGACAGGCCGTTTCACCATCTGGTGGAGATGGAGGAAGGAAGAGACACTCCAGAGTGAGAAAGCCTGTCTCCTGAGCCCCCCAGTCTGTCTTCCCCAGGCCTCCCCAGCAGGCCCTGCTCATTCCCCTGCTCCCCATTCCCCAAGCAGGGTGGTGCTGGTGCTCTCCTGCTGACCTAGGTTGGTGTCCAAACCCCGAGTCTTCCCTTGAATCAGACCCCTGCTCCAGGAGGCACACCCCTCTCTACCCCTCCTGGGCTGGCCACTCACTCATGCCCCTTAAGGACCTTCCTCCAGCTCCATCCTCCTGTCTCAGGTGCTGCCATCATCCCACCCAATGCCAGTGTCCTCCAGGGTCCATGGCTCATCCCATTCCCTGGCCCCACTGGCTAAACTCTCAACACCCATGTCTTTGGCTTCCATGCCATGCTGGCACCCGCTCTGTGGCTTCCCCTCCCTCCCGGCGCCAGGACCCCGCACCTTTACATCTCTGCTGTAGTGGCCCATCCTCCGTCTGCCATCTCTCTCACTGCCTTCTGCTCAAATTATCTGTTCTTTGACTGAACGTGGATCTCTTATTCCTGGACACTTCTATTTTTTTACCTACCAAGTGGGTTCCTTTTAGATTCACTCCCTATTCTGTGCAGTTATACCCACAGTGGGGTCTCTTTGGCCATTTTCTTGGCTTGATACTCTAGATGCCTTGCCCTCCTGCCCCATGAGCCATGCATGGCCTGAACCTGAGGTTACCCAGCCACCTGGTGGCTCCATTCACACCTGGCCTGTTGTGTGCCACTGAAAAAAGTAACATATGAGATTCAAATTCTTGGTTTACAGCCCTAGGCAGACTTCCTGTCCATAGAGAACTCTCATTCCTCCCCTCTGGCTGTGTTTCTGAACTTCAGCCTGTACTCTAACTGCTCGCCCCAACTCTTTAAAGAAAATTAAGGTCAAATATAACATAAAATTTATCCTTTTACCATTTTTAAGTACAGAGTTTAGTAGTGTTAAGTGCATTTACACCGTTGTGCAATCTCCAGGACTCTGGCAAGAACACTCATGCCACCATTCTGTTTTGTGTCTCTAAGAACGTGACTGCTCTAGAAACTTCACATAAGTAGAATCATACGGTATTTGTCTTTTTGCATCTGGTTTATTTCACTTAGTACCGTGTCCCCGGGTTCATCTGTGTTACCACATGTGCCAGAATCTTTCCTCTTTAGGGCTGGATTGTATTTTATTTCATGGATGTACTACATTTTGTTTATCCATTCATCTGGGGATGAACCATTGGGTTGCTTCTGCCCTTTGGCTACTGTGAATAACGCTGCTATCAACATGGGGGTACAAATATCTCTTGGAGACCCTATTTTCAGTTCTTTTGGGTATACGGCCAGAAGTGGAGTTTCTGGGTCATGTGGCAATCCTACTTTCAAGTTTTTTGAGAAATTGCCCTAGAGCATGGCTGCAATGTTTTCCATTCCCACCAGCAGTGCACTAAGGTCTCATTTTCTCTAGATCCTGACCCATAATTTTCTGTTTATTTGAGAGCAGCCATCCTAATTCCTGTGAGGTGGTATCTCATTGTGATTTTGATTTCATTTCCCTGATGATTAGTGATGTTGAGTGTCTTTTCATGTGCTTGTCGGTCATTTGTGTATCTTCTTTGGAGACATGTCTGTTCAAGCCCTTTGTCCATTTTTAAATCTGGTTGTTTCGTTGTTACTGTTGAGCTGTAGGAGTTTGTTACATATTCTAGACATTAACTCCTTATCACGTATATGATTTGCAAATATTTTCTCCCATCCCACAGGCTGCTCTTTTACTCTGTTGGTTGTGTCCTTTCATGCACGTGAGTTTTCAGTTTTTTGTGTAGCCAATTTTTCTTTTGTGGCCTCTGCTTTTGGTGTCCCATTTAAGAAATTATTGCCAAATCCATACTCTCCTCCACTCCTCACAGATGACATTACCACCACTTGGCTGCCAATCTGTGTCTTCAACTCCCAGTCAAGCTTCTCTCAGGAGAAGAGGGGTCTCTTCCCTACCCACTCCCAATCTCTCCCTGTATATCAGAAGTTAACTCTAGAAAAGACCACATGTTGGAAGCCAAGGAAGAGAGTATTGCAAGGAGGAAGTTGTCAGCAATGCCCAGTGGCCAGCCTTGCCCTAGGCTTCTAATTGGTTTGAAGATGGGACCAGCATTCAGATTGACTGACATCCTACTCTTCCTAAGGGAAGTCTAGACCCTTCTCTTCTTGCCTATGCTCCTCTACTCTTCTTCTTTTTGGCAGTTTCTAGGCTTTTGATCTTTTAGTGTTTCTTCTTTCTCTAGCTCTTGACCCTTCATCCTCCTGCTGCTATTGGTTGCCCCTGATAACCATCCTCTCTGTCAAGCTGTGGCCTGGCCCTGGGAAGGTACAGCATTCCCAAGCCTAAAAGCCCATCCACCAGTGTCACATGCCTCTGCCCAGTTTCTGTTTGCTTTTCCACCTGCTCCCTTAGCTACTTCCTCTTTCCTGGTTACCAGCATAGTCTTTGGACTAAACTTAGTGCCCTCCCCATTGGCCTTTACACTTATTCAATTATTGTCTCATTGCCCAGGGAGATCCAACCTGTGTTTATGAGGCCACGGTCCTAAAGGTCCGTACTAGACTGAACCTGGAAATATTCCAGCACTCAAAATTTTCCATCTTCTGCCCTGCCGCTGGCCATACCAACCCCTCGGTGCTTCACCAGGTGCTAGAAACATCTAGATGCAGATTGTGGCTTTAAGGTCCCCTCAGCTCTGCAATCACTGGGTGAGGTCAATGGACTGGGATGTCCTGGATGCAGAGTATCCTAACATGCAAGGGATAGGGAAGTCAGATACTGCAGAACTATAAGAAAGCTCAGGGTTGACACAGCTGCTGGCTGGTGGCTGACCTCCAGAAGCAGTTGTCTCCTGAAACATCCCTGGCCTGGGTGACACTGTCCATGAATGTTCTTAAGGGTGCAGCTCTGCTTCCTGAGACCAGTTCACACAGAAGATGGGCCAGTGGGCCCAGTGTGGGGCTTTGGCACTTGTTTCCCCCGTCTTTCTCCTTCCTTGGTCTGATCATCTTGAGGGTATGGGCTAGGCTTTTCCTGTTTCTTCTCTTCACTGCTCCAATTTTTTCTCATCCCTTTGATAATGACCTGCCAGCTCATCAGAGTTTGGTTCTGTCTTATAGGGTCCTCCCTTTGATGGTCCTTCTACCATGTGCTGTGGTGTGTAAACCATCCTGTCCTTTTCTCCATGGCTGTGCCATGTCAGTTCTCTCCTCATGGCCCCTTGGCTGTTGTCTCTCCCTTGTCAGTTCTCTCCTCCATGCCCCAGCCCACCCCCTACCTCCATGTCCTATTGGTCCGTACTCTGCTCTGATCCTGCCATCTGCCAGAACTGGGCAATCTCTCCACATCCTGCCCACAAGCTTCTTTTGGGAGATTAAGTTCTGATTTTCTTTTATTTTTTAAAGAGTTTGTTTGTTTGTTTGAGAGAGAGAGAGAGAGAGCACAACTGGGGGAGCTGCAGAGGGAGAGGGAGAAGCAGGACCCTGAGATCATGACCAGAGCCGAAGGTGCTTGACCGACTGAGCCATCCAGGGGTGCCTGAGTTCTGATTTTAAATGATGGGAAATAAGAATATGATTATTAATACATTTGCATTAATTTCTACTGTTTTATTTGCATTTTATGTTTGTGTCACTTTTTCCTTTTCTTTTTTGGTCTTTTCAGAATTTAGAGGGTTTTCCCCTTTACTCGTCTGGAAGGTGTATACACTCTTTCTTTCTTAATAGTTATCCTAAGAAGTTTAACAAGCATATTTAATTTAAAAGAGTGTAAAGTAAATCAATATTTTTACCTTCTGGCTAAACAATACAAGACTTAGAATGCTTTAGCTCTGAGTCCCCTGGTTAAATGCTCAGTATTTTAACTCTGTCTTGGTATTTGAGTCCACACTTTAGCCTTTTTTTTTTTTTTTTGTATTGGCTTATACAGTTGTTTAGATTCTACATATTTGCTTTTTCCTCACACATTGTTTCTTCTTGCATTAAGACTTTCCCTCTGGAATAATTTTTCTTCCTGATATATATTCTTTAAAATTTCCTTAAATGAGATTTTCTTGGTGAAAAATTCTCCCAGTTTTTGTTTATAAGAAAATTTTTTCATGTGTTTCACTGGTTACATAACTCTAAGCGACAGTTATTACCTCTTAGCACTCGGAAGACACTATTTCAGAATTTCTACATGGTTTATACTGTTGCTCTTGGGAAGTTAGGTATCAGCTGACTTGTTATTCCTCTATGTGCAATCTATCTGTTCCCTGGCTGCTTTTAACATCTCTGTCTTTGGTTTTCTGTAGTTTCGATATAGATTTCTTTTTATTTATCCTACTTGAGATCCACCTGGCTTCCTAGACCTGATGATTGTCATCTTTCATCAATTCTGAAAAACTTTCAGCTCTTCTTTATCATAATGTTGCCTCTCCTCATTCTCTTTTTCTCAAGCTTCAGTTAGATATGAGTTAGGTTTTCCCATTCCATCTTCTTTGTCGTTTATTATACCTTTGTCCCTCTGGGCTGCAATCTGGGTAATTTCTTTGTTCTTTTAGTTCACAAAGTCTCCTTTCAGATACATCTAACCTATCGTTCAGTCTGTCCATTGAATCTAATTGCAATTTATGGTTTTCATTTCTAGGAATATTTTGGGTTCTTTTTTCAAATATACTTAGCCAATTTTGGGAGACTCTTATTTTGCCTTGTTTTCAAATTTCTCTTTTATTTCTTTAAACATATTAAATATTGTTATTTAGTAGTAACAAAACAGTAGTAGATAGTAGTAGGTTTCCTCCTGGATTTAGTGATTTTTGATTGTAAGTTCATGTTCCTTAGGATATTATCTATAGGAATTCTTTGACAACATTCTTAAAATGTATTCTTCAATAGGAAATTTGCATTTGTTTCTGCTTGGGACCCAGAGATACTACTAGTTAAACTAAATCTTCAGCCAAGGTTTCTTTGAGCCACAAATTAAGTGTAAATTCTGGACTTGAACCTGCCTGAGTATGGGCTTTCAGTTAGCAGTTCTCAGGGAGACATCTTTTCTCTTGTTTGTTTTTTCTTTCCTTCATCCAGAACTAAGACAGACAGATATTTATCTCACCTATCTCCCTTTGTAAGGTAGGTTTTCCTCTCTAGTTAGCTTATAGTTTCCCAATTTATTTTATCTTGATCTGACTCCATTGTTTCCTTCTTCCTTCCTTCTTTCTCTTCCTTTCCCTGTCTACATCTTTACCAACACTTGTAGTTTTTGTTGTTGTTGTTGTTTGATAATAGTCATCATAATGGGCATGAGGCATCTTGCTATCGTTTCAGTGTGCATATTTCTGGGGTGCCTCGGTGGCTCAGTCATTTAAGCATCTGACTTGATTTTGGCTCCAGGTCATGATCTCAGGGTCATGAGACCAAGCTCTGTGCTGGACTCTGCGCTGGGCATTCTCTCTGTCCCTCCCTCTCCCTCTGCTCCTTCTCCTCCTCTTGTGTGCATATGCACACATATGTGCACACTCTCCCTCAAAACAAACAAAAATTGTATATATCTAATGATTTCTGCTCAGAATTTTTTCATATGCATATTAGACATTTGTGTATTTTCTTTGGATAAATGTCTATTTAAGTCTTTTGCTCATCAAAAAAATTTTTTTTTGGTTGCTGTTGAGTTGCAGGAAGTTTTTATTCATTCTGGATCTCAGTTCTTTATAAAATATATTATGTGCAAATATTTTCCTCCCATTGTATGGATTGCTTTTTCACTCTTGCTTAAAGTGTTCTTTGATGTATGAAGGTTTTAAATTTTGATGTAGTCCAATTTATTTATTTTTCCTTTTGTTGCCTGTGGTTTTGATGCCATACCTAAGAAATCATTGCCATATCCAATGTCATGAAGCTTTTCTCCTATATTTCTTCTATGAGTTTTATAGTTTTAGCTCTGACATTTAGGTCCTTGATCCATTTTGAGTTAATTTTTGTATATGAGGCATGGTCCAACTTCATTCTTTTGTATATGGGTGTCCTGTTTTCCCAGCACCATCTACTGAAAAGATTGTCCTTTCCCCATTGAGTAGTCTTGGCACCCATGTTGAAAATCATTTGAAAAAAAAAAAAGAAGAAAATCATTTGACCATATATATGCAGATTTATTTCTGGCCTTTCTACTCTATTCCATTGGTCTGTATATCTCTCTTTATATCAGTACCACACTGTTTCAATTACTATAGCTTTGCATTAAGTTTTGAAATCAGGAAGTGTGAGACCTCCAATTTTGTTCTTCTTTTCCAACGTTGTTTTGACTGAGATACCTTGAGATTCCACATGAATTTGAGGATGTACTTTCTATTTCCACAAAAAAATCATTGAGATTTTCATAGGGATTGTACTATTAGTAGATTGTTTTGGGTAGTATTGACATCTTAACAGCATTGTCTTCTAAACATAAGATGTTTCTCCATTTATTGGTATCTTAATTTTTTCAGCAATGTTTTATAGTTTTCAATGTACAAGTCTTTTGCCAGCTTGGGTAAATTTATTCCTGAGTATTTCTTCTTTTTGATGTTATTATAAATGCAATTGTTTTCTTAATTTAATTTTTAGAGTGTTCATTGTTAATATATAAAAATGTAACTGATTTTTGTCTATTGATTTTGTATCCTGCAATTGGGATTTTTTTTGTCTTTTGCATGAAACTTCTCCCTATTTTCAGAAGCTTGAAGGATTTTTCCTGTTCTCTGGTCTTTGGATATTCCATGATGATGGACTTGATCCATCTATTTTTAGCCATTGTATTGGTTAGTAGGTAAATCTAACACCTTCTTAAAGTCTTTCCATTGTTTTCAGCCCCACCTTCACCCCTACTTCCTGAGATATGTTCTTCTGCTAATTCCAGAGACTTGGGAAGGTTCTGTAATGTACATTAGGTTTCTTCTAGGTTCCCCACTCCTGCCTTAGGAGTCTGTGGAGTCAGTTACCACTTATCTGTTTTCCAGCTTTCAAAATTTTGTGTCTCTTTCGTGTTTTCTTTGATCATATGGTTTATTTTTTTTATTTTTTATTTTTTATTTTTTTTATTTATGATAGTCACACAGAGAGAGAGAGAGGCAGAGACACAGGCAGAGGGAGAAGCAGGCTCCATGCACCAGGAGCCCGACGTGGGATTTGATCCCGGGCCTCCAGGATCGCGCCCTGGGCCAAAGGCAGGCGCCAAACCGCTGCGCCACCCAGGGATCCCGATCATATGGTTTATTTATGCCATTTTAGTAGGCTTCTAATTAGCCATCTTTATTTAGAAGTTCTAATTATATGGTTTTAATAATTGAAAAATATGCAGGTGTGTCTATTAGACCTGTTAGTTAATTGTTATGTGAATGAAAAGTTAAATGCTGCTAAAACTAAAATAGTGGTTTGGGGATGACAACCTGTGCTGTTCAGATAAAGAATTTTTTTTAAAAAAAAATATTTATTTTCAGTGGTTTGGGGATGGCAACCTGATAAGAATTCTTTTTTTTAAAAATATTTATTTATTTCAGTGGTTTGGGGATGGCAACCTGTGCTGTTCAGATAAAGAATTATTTTTTTTAGGGATCCCTGGGTGGCACAGTGGTTTAGCGCTTGCCTTTGGCCCAGGGCGTGATCCTGGAGACCCGGAATCGAATCTCACGTCGGGCTTCCGGTGCATGGAGCCTGCTTCTCCCTTTACCTATGTTTCTGCCTCTCTCTCTCTCTCTCTCCCTCTGTGTGACTATCATAAATAAATAAAAATTAAAAAAAAAGAATTCTTTTTTAAAAAAAAATATTTATTTATTTTCTCAGGTTAGGAAGGGGCAAAGGGAGAGAATCTCAAGCAGACTCCCTGCTGAACATGGAGTCCAACACAGGGCTTGATGATCCTGAAATCATGACCTGAGCTGGAATCAAGAGTCAGATGCTTAACTGACTGAGCCACCCAGGTGCCCCCATATAAAGACTTCTTAAAAACCAATTGAATTGGTCAATTTTAAACAACTTGAGGATCTTGGTGGCCCCCTGTTCAAAATTAAAAGTCAGACTTAGGTTCTTCATGATCAAAGCAGACAGTTGGTAATACTTGTCTTCAACTGTTATAAATGAAACCTTCCTTGAGTAAAACTATACCACACAAATGATCTGATGTTAAGTTTGTTTCAAAATAATCCATGGTGATGGGAGAGGAAAGAACTGGGGACTGTGGATACTGATGAAGCAAGAGTGACAGGAACTGATACTTGTTGAAGTCAGGGAATGGATTCATAGGAATTCATTAGGTTTTTCTCTCATTTTTTGTATATGTCTGAAATTTTCAATAATATTAATAGGAAGAACTTGGCTATATCATACAGTATCCTGAGGAGATCTCAATGATATTTGCTAGGATATTTGGGCATATTTGAAATATTTTTTAAAGAGAGGCTTTGCAGTTGTTCACAGGCACATCTATGCTTTACTTTCATCTCCAATAAGTCAAGCATCTCAATCTTTGTAACACATACTCGGCTCTTATGTCAGTTCTTTAGATGGAATATTGCCTCTTCCGGTACTACGCAGAGAGTTTACTCTTGTTTCAACTTCTCCTCAACTCTAACGAAAAGGGCAGATGAGACAATACAATTATATGTATAAATCTGTAATAGTTTAAGACTCTCAAGAAATTATGAAAATAGTACAGAGTTCCTGCATATACTTCAGTCACTTTTGCCCAGTGATAACCTCTTAAGTGACCATAGTACTGACATTGGAAAGACTCAGGCCACAGCCATGGCAGGTTTCCATTCATCGAGGTTTCTAAGCTCTATTCCCGAATGTAAACCCAAGAAAACAATATACTCAAACCACACTGACTTAATTTTCCATAGAAATACGTTATATTCTGTCTTTATTGACCATCCAAATAAGAAATGGATACCTGAAGAATGTTTTTTAATTGTCTGAAGACATACAGTTAAAGGCTGCCCACTGTGTTATTCAACATCCTTTTTCATAAAGATCCATGTGTTAAGTTTTTTTTTTTTTTACAAAATATAGTGCCAGGGAAAGGTTTGTTTCCTCGGGGGGGAAAAAAAAACCAACTCCAAGTTTTCCTCTTCCCATAAATGAGGACTATGTAAACTATCTTATTTCTGTTTCTCTTTTTGCCCTGGCTGTCAGAAATTCAGAGGGAATTTAGGATAATTGCAGTAACTAACTCATTTAATATCTCTAATGTCATTCTTTCCTCTTTCTGTTTGAATATTTCTAATATTTCTTTTTGTCTTTATTTTAATCGCACTGGTCCACAATCCCTTATCTTCAATTCTAAAGTGCCAAAAGCCCTAAAAATGTGAAGCATTTTAAAATTTATGAAGTTCAGTGTGAATATTCATGTTTCACTACAGAAATACGAATGTGTTTGATTTCGGGGCCCTGCCTCAGACTCCTCTAGGGATGTTATATAATATGCGGTATATAGTAAGTTCTTTCTAAAACTGGAAAGATTCTGAATTTTAAAATCAGAGATAACCTCAAGGATTTTGATCTCACATGCTTGAATGTGGCAAGGGTCTCACAGATCCTTTGGATGGCATGGGGAACAGCATGAAGAGGTTCCCAGAAGGCCATCAGGTAGATGTGGCCTGATACAGGACTCTGGGGAGAAGCAGACTTGGAAGCCAAAGGAAGACTTGTTTGTGGCTCCCATTGGTCCCTTGATCCCAATGCTCATCCCCTTTGGCCACTGGTGACATTACCTGTCTCTGGAACATCTTGTGGTCGGATTTTCTTGGTCAGTTTCAGAGCTGCTTCAAGGTCGTAGACTTGGGAGCGAGTGAACTTCAACTCCCTGCGGAGCTCATTAATCTCCTTGATCAGGGAGACATTTTCCTGTAGAGAAGAAGGAAGAGAGGGTAAGCATGGAGGGATGAGTGATCAGTGGGCACAGGGCCTGCCCTGGCCTGGGGCTGAGGATGTATGGAACAGACAGGGTTGGGCCTGAACCCAGATTACTCTACCAGGGTATGAGCCCTTATCCTAGCTTGAGGATCAGTCTCTTGAGGTACCAGCTGACTTACCTTCAGGTGGACTCTGGCAATATAAGATACAGACAGTGTGTACCATTCCCAAGCATCTAGAGCCTTTCCAGCATCAACAACAATGCTTTTCTAAGCACTTCATATGAATTAAATGCATTGAAGTATCATAATATACTATGAGGAAATTCTTTTTTTTTTAGGAAATTCTATTATAATTACAATTTTATAGAAGAGGAAACTGAGGCATAGAAAGGTTATATAACTTGCCCAAATTACATAGATAGCAAGTGGCAGAGTCAGGATTCTGACTCTGACAGTCCAGCTCCAGAGCTCTGAGCTCTTAAGTACTGTACTATCCTTTATTCATTTTTCCTATTCATTTGTTGAACCTACATTTATATGGTATCTGCTATGGCCCTGGGATATAGATAGAAATAAGAAATGGTTTTTGCATTCAGCGTACTGTTTAGTGAGGAGCACAGAAAACACAAATACTGAACATTTGCTATATCCATTGACAGTTCACTTTTCTTGTGTTTGACAAATATCCATCCATCCATCCATCCATCCATCCATCCATCCATTCATCCAATATTTACTTGAGTACTTACTATGGGCCAGCCACTGTGCTGATCCTAAGGTATAACGAAAGTAAGACCTGGCCTCTGCTCTTGAAGAGTTTAGGATTTAGTGGGGGATCTGGGTGTAATTAAGCATGGCAGCCACCTTGCTGTAATGGAGGAGTGGGGCACAGATGAAAGGCACTTAGCCCTGACTGAATGACCAGGGTGGATTCCTAGGGATTGATCCCTGGGCTGAAGCTGCAAGGAGTTACCAAGGAGAGGGTATGGGGATCGCACACAACTGGAACAAGAGAAAGACACAGAAGTAGGACATGGCTAGTGTCGGGGAAGACTTGCTGCAGTTCTGTATCACCAGACACAAAGTGAGAGGCAGGTACAGAGGAATGAGGATGAAGAGTCTGCTGGGGGCCCTATGGTGGGGGCTTTGCACCTGGAACCATGCAGTCGCTTCTCTCTTCCCTTCCCACACCTCAAATCTCTGCCTTCCTTTTCATTGTTAGCAAAGTCTTTGAAGGTCAGAGTACCCAAAAAGGCAAATGCAGGCCAAATCTACATAAAACAGACCTGTGCTAGGGACAACCACCACTTGGGACACTCTCTCCATAGTGGGAAGCATGGAGTCAACCCAGAGAACAGGGTGATCCCAAGCACTATTGTCCACGAGCCACAACAACCACTTCTCTGTTACAAGGACATGCCTATAGGGGCTGGGTGGGAGCAGTGCATGAACTGCAGACACTAACATATTCTTTTCCTCCAGAGCCTCTTTCTCTGAGCAGGTCAGATATACCTTCAGATTTTCAGTACATCACCTAATTTCAGTATTCCTCATTAAAAAAAAAAAAATTCTCTCCTCTTGGGTGAAATGCCCAATTATTGCTGATCCCTTGTTTTCAGGCTGGGCTTTGTGCCTTTTTTTTCTATAAAGTCAGATTTCTCCATGGGATCTTTTACTCTTTTAACCAGCCCAGGTCTTAGTGATGAATCTCCCACGTTTCCTTTCCAAATGCTCTCCAGCAAAACTCACCGCGTCTCCTCCCCCCGGAACCTCTCCACACTGACTTTCAATCATGACATGCTCAATTAAATATGTATGCATTTCGTTCTAAGACCTTGGACTCTGCCCTGCATGTAAGAAGCGCTCAATAAATATTTGTGAAATGGATAGCAAATGAATAACTAATGCAGTAGATATCAAGCTGAAAAGGATGAGATTCTTACTAACAAGGAAATTACAAAAAAGGGGGTAAAGGTCGATGGGGGAGATGAGAGCGAAGGGGGACTTGGGAGGGCCGCAGGGAACTTGGGCAAACTGGCTCTGGCTCCGGGGCTCTCTCCACTCCTCTTCACGGGCATCACTTAACTTCCCTTCTCTTGTCTCATTCAATTCAAATAACAATAATCAGAATGAAGATTAGAGACTGAAGGTACCATTGCTCAGTCCTCTCTGGCCATATCATGAGGACCTTCTTGGTCATCTCCATCCATCCTGTCACTAAATCCCATCAGTTTTGGGTCTGAATTTACCTTTCCTGCTGTGATACATCACCAGCGCTCAGCATCTCTCCTCTCTACTACCCTAATGACCCTAGGTGGAGCCCTTGCCTTGGTGTCTCCCCACCCCTCCACCCTTGACAATTCTGCTACCATGACTGGGACTTCAGGCTTCTGGTACTTTTTAACCCCGCCGCCTGCGTTGGTCACTTCCATGATGCCTGCCACCTAAATGGGTCTCCAGGACATGCCATGGTCCCTATTAGAGTGTGATCGAGACCCATGACTTAATGCAGCCCGGTTCCTGGTTCTGTTCATTCATTTGTTCATCCATCCATTCACTCACTCATGCATAAAAATCATCCAAGGACCAGTTCCTAAGAGCCTACTATGCACTGGTCACTGTGTTGGACATGGGAGGTCCAGCTTAGATCCAGTGCTTAGAGGTGCCATGAGAGTCTGAAGAGAGGCGCACACCCAGTGTGAGAAAGGCTTCCTGGGGTAGTGGGGCACAGGGAAGAATGTTTCAGGCCTGGAACCAAGGGGGAACAAACACAATTTGAGGCAGTCAATGCTTGATGATGATGATGATGACGATGACAAGAGTAATCATAACTTCAAGAATTGATTGGATCCCTGTATCACATCAGATATTTTACATACAATAACTCATTTAATTCCACGACAACCTTATGACAGAAGAAGGTGTTATTAGATTCATTTCCACAGGAGAAAACTGAGGCCAAGGCAGTGCGGTGAGGTAGAGCCAGGATTTGAATCTGGTTGTGTCTGCTCCAAGTGCTTGTTCCTCTAGGACTGTTGCCTCCCAGACTCTATGTTCCACCTCTCATTGACGTCACCCCATTCCAACATCTCACATGGTATTTGGATGGCCATGGAAGCCCCCAGAAGAACAAGTTTGGCTTCCTCAAGCGTGTTTTCAGGAGTGGTCTATGTTCTGAGAAGTCCAGGGGTCACCCTGAAATCAACTCATGTGCTTTGGGAAGCTGTGTAAGCTTAAAATGTGGACGTGACCGTGTGCTGAGTCTTCTGTTCCTGGTCCCTCCTTGGTCAGGACCATCTATAAAAACCCCTCCAATCCTCCAGCCCCCCACCCAGCTCCTCTGCTGTAGGAAAAATGTGACCTGACCTGGGGGCCATCAAGTGCCAGGTCTTGGGGTATGGCTGGCTGGAGGGATGCTGAAGTCCACTTCCATAGAAAACCTTCTAAACAAAGGGGCAACACTGAGCTGTCCAGGACTGCCTTTTGAGGAGAGGCCGGAACCAGGCGGAGACAGAGCCTTCTGCCCAGAAGGGAGAAGGAAGAGAATGCCTCTAGCACCCCCTACTGGCCTTCCCTGTGTTGACACCTTCAAGAATATGGCAGAGGCTGGCAGCATGGAAAATGCAGGCAGCCTGTTTACCCCTGACCTTGAAAGCCCTGCATCAGTGGCCTCTTTCTGGACCCCACAGTTGGTGGGACCGCCACCTGCCTAACTGCACAGATGAGGCATCTCTCTGCTCCTCTTTCAACCTTCCTCTCACGTCTGACTTGACATGTCATCATTTCCCCTCTGAATTGCCTTTGAGGGCACAGCTTAGCCCCTTTCAAGGCCTTAGGCCCTTCCAAGGCCTTCTCGTCTCCCCCTAACGGGCAGCCATCTTCTCACGGGGTTTCCCACCACCTGCCTTTCCCCACCAGCCTTTCCGCCCTGCCAACTGAGGTGATCTCAAAACAGAGAACACCCCTACCTGCTTCTACCTTGGGTGGCACCTGCTTGTAAGATAAACCTTATGCTTCTTGGTGTGGCAAGGAAAGCTCCCTCAAGTGACCCTAAACTCCTTACTTACCAGCAGGCCTTTTTTTTCCTTGCTTCCCTTCTGGAGCTCTGCAATAAAGGAAGGTCTGTGGACCCAGGAGGGTCCCCAGACACCCCAGAAGCCTCACTCTTCCCTCCCTGCCCATTCTCATGTGGTCTCTCTGCCTGGAAGGTTCTTTCTCCACTTGCTCTCTGATCACCTCTACTTCCACTTAAAGGCCCAACTCAAATGCCTCTTGCCTTCACTGAAGCCCGCCTCTGCAACGTGCCCACAGCACTGGACAAACTGTACTGAGCCGTGATTGTATCTGGTTGAAGTTCCCTACTGTGAACTGTTGAGGGTAGGCATGCTGTCACATTCATCTCAGAATCTTTCTTGGCTAGCGTGGAGCCTGGCTTCTAAGAAGCCCTCAAAATTGTCTCCTGAATGAATAAAGTGTGTGTCCTGGTTGTTTGTATTCAAAGCAACTCTTTCGTATCTGCAAGCGTGCTGGAGAACGAGTGGGGAGGCCCTGCGCTCCTCTCTGAATAAATAAATGAGACAGTGACCTCATTTTCTGTGTTTCTGCCCTGGGCTTCCTTGGCCTTTTTGGACTGAAGTGCCAGCACCTTGGCACCTGCAGAGGCAGGTTCTTACCGACACAGCAAGGCACCAGGCCCCCAGGCCACCAGCTGGGGAATCTGGGAGCAGTTGTGCAATTCCTCCCTCCCATGTCCCCAGCCCACAGGCAGCTCTGGTCTTTGCTGGGATGGCCTTCCAGGCTTTCCCACTGACTTCTGCCTTGGTTCTCGAGTAGGTCTTTAGGTGAGAGGACCAGAAGGGAGAGAGCATTTTCAGAGCACCTGTTCGTAATGACCAGAGACCAGTACCTCATGCTTTACATTAGTCATTTTATTTAATCCCTGGAGTAACTTACTGAGGTTGGTACTTCCTTCCCCATTTTACGGATAGGGAAGGAGGCTCCTGGGTAGGCTGAGGACTTTCCCCAAGGTCTCCCAGTAAGGGGGGCGGGGGCAGGATAAACTGGGTTTAGACAGACAGTGCCCACTTTCGTTTCTCCTGCCTGACACCTTGCCTGGTCCTGGCCTGGGCCCTCTCCTTCAGCTTAAGATCAAAGAAGGAAACAATTTTTATAGTTGAAAACGATGGCTTTGAAAGTTTTTCTTCTTCCCTTTTCTCTTGCTTCCTGTCTTTCTTTTCTTTCTCTTTCTCTCCCTCTCTCCCTCCCTCCCTTCCTTTCTTCTAAACAAAATCTGATACAGAGTCTACTGTAGGCAAGGGGATGGGGACCTAGAACCCTGCCTCCCAGGGCCCCCTCTATGGATCCGCAGACTCCTCCGCAGCACACTGCTTTACAAAGCTGCTGGAGAAAGCAGTCTTGCAGGGACTTCCCCTGGTTTATGGCTCCCTCTGCCAGCCATCAGGGAGTGGCAGGGCTGGGCAGGAGTGCTGCTTCTATCTCTTTGCTCCCTCCACCATCTCACCCTGCCCAGGACAAGGGTGCACATATCCTCTGGGGTCCCAGGGAGCAAAAGAAGACCTGTGCCTGACCTGAGAGGTGTCGTCCTGGGACCTGCACCCTCTGGTAGCCTGTGGTCTTTCCTTTTCTTTCTTCTGCTAGGACTGACATTAGCTTTACCAAATCTGCTTGGCACAGAGAGAGGGACCCCGCCCCTGGAGGGCCCGACAGGCCTATGCTCTGGTGGCAGGGCACAGACAAAGGCCTAGCAATGTCACCAGCTGTCAGCTGCCTCTGTAGTCACCCTGGTCCCACTGGCCAGTGGGCCGCCTTCCAGAACCCCGGGGTCTCTCCGTGCCGGGGGCCTTGAGACCCTTAGCAGTGGCTCTGTGTATCCGCTGCTGGTGCCAAAAGGGTCCCACCAGCTGGGTGCACTGCACTCTCTGGGCTTCTGAGTGCTTCCCTGGCCCAGGAGGAGGCCGTGGTTTGGCGGCATGGGCTGCTCTGGGGCAGGGGCTGCTTGCGGATGGCACAAGGCCTGCGGTGCCTGGGTCTGGGCCTGAATCTCTGCTGACTGTGGGGGGACTGGGACTGGCCTAGCTGGGAACTGGTTTGTTTCAATTCAACTGTAGCCCCTCCCATCCCAGTATTTTAATTATGGCATTAAAGAAATACAAACATAAAAATGTACGTGCCTTATAAACGTGATTCTGATGATCCCTTTGATATTAAATCACATTAATTGCCTCAGACGATACTGATACTCAAACAGAAATCTGGCAGAAGGATCCTGACGCGCAGTCCTGATAATGCGCTAAGTGGAGGCGGCAGTAATGGGGTCAGGACTTCCGAACAGCCCCGTGAAGGCTCCTGGGAGGTGGGTGTGGGCAGTTCATCAAACCCGAGTGAGGCCAACACGGTTGTGGGTGTGGTTGGCCCTGGACCCAAGAGATAAGGGAAGGCACCTGAGGCACCAGAAAAGGCAGATGAGGCGGGTGGAGCCAGGTGTGGTCGGAGGGAGCTGGGCCATTGGGGATCGTGTGATTCACGGAGCAGAATAAAAAACAGCAAAACAAAGTAAGGTGAGGGGATCCCTGGGTGGCACAGCGGTTTGGCGCCTGCCTTTGGCTCGGGGCGCGATCCTGGAGACCCGGGATCGAATCCCACATCGGGCTCCCTGCATGGAGCCTGCTTCTCCCTCTGCCTGTGTCTCTGCTCCCGCCCCCCCCCCCCCCTTGATGACTATCATAAATAAATTTAAAAAAAAAAAGTAAGGTGAAATCACAGTTGGAAACCAAGGAAAAAGAGGAGAGCGTGACTCAGGAGAGCTAACATCACATGGATGGAGGGCCAGAGGGGGCATAGGAGATGGGGAGGCCTTGGATAGAGATGGGCCGGGGCAGGGGAAGAAACGGTGCCTGTGAAGTCGGGGTCGGGGTGGAAATGAATGGGCATTGGCAGGACAGGGGTGGGGAAGGAAACATCTAGAAAAGCGTGGAAAGGCTCTTGGTCATGGCCCCTGCCAGGTGGAGCTCTGGGAAGCGAGAGGAGGGGAGGCAGAGAGGGCTGTAGAGAAAGGCAGGGGTCCCCAGACGAGTGGGACACGCGAGGGGCGTGGGCACCTGCATGATGCGGACGTAATCAGTGCGGTGCAGCTCACTCTCCTTGACCACCTTCTTCTTGAGAGTGGCCAGGTTTCTCTCCAGGTGCTCCCGCTGGCGGGCGTACTCCTGCTGCAGGTCGGTGTTCAGCCCTGCGATCTCCACCTGAGGGCGGAGGGCATCTTAGCGAGGGACTGGGGGGGGGGGGGGAGAAGGTGAGAAAGGGAAGCAGAGCTCACCATGTCTGCCCGCTGCACGTACTTCTCAAACAGAGCTCGGACCTTCTCCTTCAGGAGCCGGGGCTCCTGGATGTACGCCACACAGTTGTGAAGGTCTGTCTTGAACCGTTTGACCAGTGCCTCCAAGTCCCGCTCCTACAACCACAGGCATTTGCTCCTGGCACGGCAGGGGCTCTGGGAGGGGGGTAGGGGGTGCAGGCCGAGGCAGATGGCAGCAGTAAGATGAGAGACGCCTCCCCTGGGCCTTGGGGTTGGCTGCCGGGGCCCACAGTGGACACAGAGATCTGGCTGGGCGCATAGCCGAGAGCCAGAGACAGGTACCCAAAACCCTGTGCACCTGCCTGCAGAGCTTCATCTTTAAAAGGCCACACAGAGAATGTGAACTGGTGCAGCCACTCTGGAAAACTGTGTGGAGGTTCCTCAAAGAGTTAAAAATAGACCTGCCCTACGACCCAGCAATTGCACTGTTGGGGATTTACCCCAAAGATACAGATGCAATGAAACGCCGGGACACCTGCACCCCGATGTTTCTAGCAGCAATGTCCACAATAGCCAAACTGTGGAAGGAGCCTCGGTGTCCATCGAAAGATGAATGGATAAAGAAGATGTGGTTTATGTATACAATGGAATATTACTCAGCCATTAGAAACGACAAATACCCACCATTTGCTTCAACGTGGGTGGAACTGGAGGGTATTATGCTGAGTGAAGTAAGTCAATCGGAGAAGGACAAACAGTGTATGTTCTCACTCATTTGGGGAATATGAATAATAGTGAAGGGGAATATAAGGGAAGGGAGAAGAAATGTGTGGGAAATATCAGAAAGGGAGACAGAACATAAAGACTCCTAACCCTGGGAAACGAACTAGGGGTGGTGGAAGGGGAGGAGGGCGGGGGGTGGGGGTGACTGGGTGACGGGCACTGAGGGGGGCACTTGACGGGATGAGCACTGGGTGTTTTTCTGTATGTTGGCAAATTGAACAGCAATAAAAAATAAATTTATTATTTAAAAAAAAAAAGGCCACACAGAAGTTTCCTTCATCAGTTCTGGATTCTTTTCAGGACCACAGGCCTTGAAAGATGAAAGGAAGCACGAGTGGTCACCCTATTCCTTTCTGAGCCTAGATGGATAGGATAGCTTCTCTCCTGCAGGCCCCTGGGCCAGTGCTTTCCTGTCCCCCTTCTGAGCTCACCGGGGTTTATCCTTCCTGATCCTCAGGAGGGTCTGCTGTGAGTGGGGAGTGAAAACCTGATCAAATTGGGCCGACTGGTTTCGGTTTCACACCTGGGCCAGAAACTCACTCTTATCCTGCTTTCTGATACCCATTCTCCTGTACCCCCGACCTGGAGGGCCCCTCCTTTCTCTTTGCTCCCATAACCCTCTGTTCATATATCATAACCCCTCATCTTGCATTATGATTGGTATGCCCACACCACAAACCACCTAGCCTGTTGTGAGCAGCCACCGCTGTTCAGTCTGTGAAGGGCAGGGTCTGTGTCAGTTCACGTGGGTAGCTCTGCAGCTTTCCTAAGACCTAGTACAATTGTCGATGCTCGATGTGAGGGATGGAAAAAAAATCACTCAACCAACATGGGGGGCCCTGTGCTAGGGGTGGGGGTGCAGCCAGGTGCCGGCCCAGAACCAGAAGACCTAGTTCTCGGTGCTGGCTCTGAGTATACTACGTAGCTATGGGTGCTGGGTGACATTTTTAAGACTTCTAATCTCTCTGGCTTTACTTACCTTATTTATTACCTAAAGAGACTGGAATAAACAATTTCTGAGGCTCTCCTTGTTTTAGCATGTTTTTGTTTTGTTTTGTTTTATTTCTGATAGTCAAAACCTTTTGCCACTGCCTACAAATGGCCTCTCTGAGCATATTCCTTCCCAGGCTCAACAAGCTAATGCTGCAAGCAGCTTTATGGAACTGGCTTCCCATCCCCTTGAGCACTTTACCCCAAGTCCTAATAGTCTCAGATGGATGCAGTCATGTACATTTGCATGGGCACGAAACCAGGCAGGGCTGTGAGCAAGTGGAGAGTGAGTTAAAATGGGAATGTATCTTAGCAATGGGCTGGCGCCTTCTCTTGGAAGCCAGCTGCCCGCTGCAGACAGGTGCCAGATCCTAAATCCAAGATCTACCAGACTCTGAAATCCTCGCACCTTCTGTCTCTCTCTGTGCATCTCCTGATCGGTGGCTCTTAGTTTCTGCCACAATTCCGTGATGTTCAGCTCCAGCTGTGTGTTCTGCTTATGGAAATGCTCCAGTTCTGCTTCCATCTACAGAGATCAAGGGGGGAAAAGTCAAGAATAAGAAAGTAAGGGAATGCAAATTATATTTGAGAATGAAGCCTTTCAGTGGGAAGGTTTCGCTGGCTACCAGGGCTTTTCTTTTCTAGCTCCTACCTATGTCCTCTGCAATGAAACCTTTCTTCTTTCTCCTTTTTGAAAGAGAGAGAGAGAGAGCCAGTGCACACACAGGAGAGTGGGCAGGGGAGGGGCAGAGGGAGAGGAAGAGAATCTCAAGCAGGCTCCACACTGTGGATTCTGATGTGGGGCTTGATCTCACGACCCTATCATGACTGGAGCTGAAATCAAGAGTCAGACACCCAGCTGACTGAGCCACTCAGGCACCCCTGAAACCTTTCTTCTTAACTCCTTGCTATTCCCAAAGCCTCTACCCTTTGGTAGGTATATTAAGCCAGACCATGTATTTCTATAAGCAGGCTCTGAATTTTTCCCTTAGTTTCCCTGTTCCTTCAGCCACACTAATTACCTTCTTTTCTTGAATCCTTTATTACTTGGTTACTCTCAAGTACTGGAACCTGTAGCCTGTAGCCTGAGGCAGGGTTCTACAGAGAAGCACCTTCCTTGCCTACTTTGTGAAATCATGTGAGTGGATCATGACCCTTTGGGGCCACAGGCCATCAGAGTCGATCCCAAAGCAAAAAGTTGTAAGGGACCAGCAGGTAGGTGTTCCCAGTCTAAGGAAACTCCACCTCAATCATTCTGTGGAAAAGGTCTTCAAAAGTACAACTGAGGAGAATGTCTCATCCTCAAAGAAAAGGAAAAGATCACCAATGAGCTTCGGAAAGGTTTGTTATTTGTATTAACCAGAGACACTGTGAATGACAATGGGAGCTTCTGATTAGGATGAGACCAGGCGTATGTGAGCTCTCAGTTGATCTGATTTCTATCAAAAGCAAAGGGATGGTGTTTGGTTGATGCACCAAATCTGGAGGACACTAGTATTCCTGTTGATAGAGAGATTTGCTACTTTTTTTTGGAGGGGGGCGGGGATGAGACAGTTCACTAGGTTTTTTTCATGGCTGGATGGAGTAGCTCCTCTAGTCTATCTCAGGCCCTTTGGGCAGATTTCAAAGCTCCTGACCATCTTCTGGGATACCAGGACCCCTAGTGAGCCACACCCATGTTCTGGACATGAAGGGGCAGCTTGTAGAATGCTATAATCATTGGAAGCATTCTGTAGAGACGGAATAGCCCTTGGACCCAATGTCTGACAGGAAGGCAGCACTCAGTAGATATTCCTCTGAATAGAGGAGCACACGGCAAATGTTTAAGGCAAAGGGGAGCCACAAGGAGGAAGGAGAGGAGTGCTTGAAGCAACCTGCCTTCTGGAAGAGGAGTGAAAAGATAAATACGCAATGCTGTTGGAGCTATGTTGATCCACCTCGTGGAGGCTACCTTGTGGGGGGATGTACACAGCTAAAGAAAGATTGTGTCCCCTGCAGAGCGCGGGCCAGCCATCATAGGCACGGGGATACAGAACTGATGAACAGGTGGTTTCTGTCTTCAGGAGGCCGCAGGTCTAGAGGGATAAGAGGGCAGGTCCAGGTAGAAAGGGCCTCCTGCATGCATGGAGGATCCAGAAGTGAGATCCAGAAAGGGATGCTCAGTCAGGTTTTGCCAGACCAATAGGCATTGGAGGACAAAGTCAAGAAGGAGAACCCCAGGCAGAGAGAACAGGCCATGCACAGAGACGACCAGAGGCGTGGGCTGCCCAGTGCATCTCCGTGGGCTACAGGTGGTCCGGGGGCTGCAGGATGGGTGCATGTGAGGGAGGGGGACTGGGGCCGGAGAGGCCGGCTGAACTGGGTCAGCAGGACCCAGGGGCAGAGGCTCGAAGGGGGAGAAGTTTGGCCTCCATCCTGGCCTGATGTTTACATGGATCAGAAGCTTGGCCTTTATCCTGAAAGCTCAGGGAGTCCCTAGCAGGTGCTACCTAAGGCCTGGTGTAGAGGTCCTACCAGAGAGAGCAACACTGGAGGCAGGAGGTGGCACGAGGGTGCCCAGACCAAGGGAACAGTGGCTGGAAGAGAGAAAGGCGCTCCTCCAAGGTCATGTCTGAGTGCCTACAGCTGCCTGTACCTCTTTCCCTGCAGTCTTGAAGCCAGAAATGGCAGATGAGGTTAGAAAGGCGTTCAGGCAAAGTGTCAAAATACGCTAACAAAAATAACCTATTTCAGAGAAAAATTGTGAAATATGCTGAATTTGAATAGCCGGCTGGACAGCTAGGATACTAGCCAGTATGCAAGAACAAGCATCCTCTTCCTGGTGAGGAAATCCCATCTACTCTTCCATGTGTTACTCCTTACAGTCAGTGACTCTCAATGGGGGGCCTAGGGAGGAAGGGATGGGACAGGAAAGAGGCATTTTACCCCTTAGGGGACATTTGGCAACAAGTGGAGACATTTTTGGTTGTCACATCTGGGGGAAGGGGAGGATTGCCACCGGCATCTAATGGGTGAGAGACCAGGGATGTTGCTCAATATCCTACAGTGCATGGGGCAGCTCCCCATAGCACAGAATTACCCACCCTAAAATGTTATAATGCTGAGGTTTAGAAACCCCGCACTAGAGGAGTAAAGTGTGAAGAAAAATGACAAGGTTCCGGACACTGTCTCCCTGGGGAGGAGTCCTGTCTCCTCAAGGAGCAGCTGGAGAAGTCAACGTGCAGGGAGGCACCTGGTTCCAGGGAGTACGAGACTGTCCTTCACGGAGGTCTCAGCTCCACGGACAAGCCCGCGGGCTTGTAGCTCCCTTCTTGGAGGAAAAGGAACTTCACAGGAGATTGGCGGTGGGTGGGGGAAATGGGCCCCTGGGAAGGAATCTGGCCCAGACATCAGCCCTGGCAGCACCGGGCATCAGGGGGTCGGGGTAGGAGGGGCCCTGTTTGAATCACTGTTGGGGTGCAGGCCTATCCCTGCTGAGAAGCAGTGCCATGGCTGGTCCAGTTACTAATGGGAGAAGGGAGCAATCCTTCAGGTGTGTTGGGGTGGAAAGTAAGTGACCTGCGTGTAAATGTCCCTGACAGACAAGGAGGGGAAATGGGACAGTGATCTCAGGGTCCTGCAGCACACTGACTTCCCAACGAGTGGGGCTCCTTTTTGGACAGCCACATCTGGTCACTGAAGTCACTCACGAATGGCAGGGAGCCCAGAGGAGGCAGCTCTGTGGTCAGCTGGGGACACCCTACCTTTTCCCAGAGGCCAGGGAGAAAGTCACTGCCACAGGGACACACTCCCTCTGGCCGTGCTCTAGCCCTGGACTGATCCCACCACCCGACTTCCTCCCTGGGTCCCCTAGAGAGGAAAGGCTAGGCTTTTCTCCACCATAACTCCTGGGTATCCCATTCTACAGAGGCCGTGGATGCTAGGACACACGTTTTTTGTGTCCTTGCTCAGCACGATCAGCGAACACGGACACGGGTGGGGAGTGGAACCGTGGGAAGGCCTTTGGGCTGGCGCCGGGGAGGGGGCCTGTGGACCAGGCTGCTGAGGGGTAGCACCGGAATCGTGCAGGGCCCTGGTAGGGACTGTGGATTTTATTCCAGGTGGGACGGGACTCCAATAGGGGTTTGCTGCGGCCTGTATGTGGAGACCAGGCTGGAAGGTGGAGTCAAGTCCAGATGGCAGATGACAGAGGCAGTGGAGAGGATGGAGGGCTGGATTTGAGAGGTCTCTGGGACGTCCATCAGATGGGATAGGGCAGTCAGGGGAAGGGGAGAGTCCAGAAGGCTCTACACTTACATCTTAAGCGCCTGGGTTGTGAACCGTTTACTGAGAAACAGGAAGCGGGAGGAAGGGGGGAGTCAGAAATTCAGGTGTTTTAAAAAGATTTATTTATTTATATTCCCCAAATGAATGAGAACATACAATATTTGTCCTTCTCTGATTGACTTACTTCACTCAGCATAATACCCTCCAGTTCCATCCACATTGAAGCAAATGGTGGGTATTTGTCATTTCTAATAGTTAAAGGGAATATAAGGGAAGGGAGAAGAAATGTGTGGGAAATATCAGAAAGGGAGACAGAACATAAAGACTCCTAACTCTGGGAAACGAACTAGGGGTGGTGGAAGGGGAGGAGGGCGGGGGGTGGGGGTGACTGGGTGACGGGCACTGAGGGGGACACTTGACGGGATGAGCACTGGGTGTTATTCTGTATGTTGGCAAATTGAACACAAATAAAAAATAAATTTATTATAAAAAATAAAAAAATAAAAGATTTATTTATTTGAGAGAGTGGGGGGCACACAAGTGGGGAGTGGGAGACGGACAAAGAATGGGGGGAAGGGAGAGAAGGAGAGAATCCTTGAGCAGACTCCTGGCTGAGCACAGAGCCCAACCCTGAGATCCTGACCTGAGCCAAAATGAAGAGCCAGGGGCTTAACCGACTGAGCCACGCAGGTGCCCCAGGAATTCGGTTTTCCATCCACCGTGGAGCCCATGGTCAGCTGCCATCTGCTTAAGGAGATGCACTGTACCTGGGCCAGAGGGGCCGGAAGGGGACCCTTGTATCCCTTGGGACTCTCAGGAGCCCTCGTCCTGTTGATCTTGCTTTTAATCTCTCCTCTCTCCCTCCAGCCTGTCTGCTTCCCAGAACACACACTTAACGCTGTCACTCTCTCTCCTGCTCAAGAGCCTTCACGACTTCCCATTCCTCCTCAAATCAAGTCCAAACACTGCAGCTCCGCATCCGCCCCCACCAACATTCCAGACAGAAAAAAAAGGTGCAACGGGAGGGGTGGCGCTCCCCGGCGCACAGATCTGGTGGCCGAGGACACGCTGCCCCCTGCTGGCTTCCCGCGGAGAACCCAGGACGCCGGCCCTAAACTGCGGGCAGGGCCCAGGCCCACCCAAGCCAAATCTTAAAGCATTGCGCTTCTGCTGGGCCTCTGCTGTGGCTTCCTCCGCAGAGTGGAGGCCCACACACCTTGGGAGCAGGCGGGCCTGGGAGGACAGCCTTCTCTCCTTGCCCCCAGGCCAGTCAGGAATAGTGGGGAGGAGACCTGGGTCCAAGAGGCCAGAGCCTCGTCGCAGATGGCTCTCACCTCCTGAATCTGCTCCTTCATCACCTTGATCTCATTCTCCCGCGGTTCTATTTGCTTCTTTAGCTCCTTTATTTTGTAGTCAAGCACAAACTTGAATTTCTCTAGTTCTTGGTTTTTCTTTTTCAGATCATAGATGCGCTTCTCCTGTGGGCGAGATGAGAGAGAAATGAGAGCTAGCAGGAGGCCATGGTCTGTGGAATCCCCTGCAGGCAAAGGACATAAATCCTGAGAGCTGGCTGAGCCGCCACAGTCGGCTGTCCCCGCCGGTGGGGTTACAGAGGCCGGCTCCCCCACTGGGCTGCGGCATGGACTCCTTGGCTTCTGTGCCAGGACCTTGTTCATCCACTCACTCACTCAAATACAGGTTGTCAATGCCTGTATTTTCCAAAGCTGGCCTCGACAGCATCTCTCATCTCAGACACTCTTCTACAATGTGACCGTACACTTCTCCACCAGGAGCTAAGATCTAATTAACCTTCTCTTGCATCCGGCTGGACTTATGGTTGGCTTGTAACCCAAAGAATGCAGCTTGAGTAATGCTGGGGGGCTTCCCAGGCTAGCTCAGAAGAGGCCAAGCAGCTTCCACCTGGTTCTCTTGGGACTTGTGCTCTGAGGGAGGCCATCTGCCCGGCAAGAAGCCCTCTCTGGTGAGACCTTCAGGCTAAGGAGCACGCTGGTCTCTGGTGGACAGTCCCAGTTGAGCCCAGCCTCCCAACCCCTGCCCCCGGCCAAGGGGCTGGACATGAGCATGATGAAGCCACCTTGGATACTATCTTCTAGCCCCTCTCCCCCACTATTTCAGTCACCCCTACCCGAGGCCCAGCAAGGTCCCTGCCATGGGGACGAAGACGTGCCATCTTGTCCTGGTCCAAAAGCCAGACCCACGGAATCTGAGAGCATAATAAAACAATTACTGTTCTGCACCACTACGTTTTGGGAGAATTTGTTACACATCGATTGTAACTGGGATGTAGATCTATCTGTCCATCAAACATTTCTTGAAGGAAGACTTTTCGCTAAGTTCTGAGATTCCAGATAGAAGTAGGACACAGTCCCTGCCCTAATGGAGAAAGTTCTAGCTGGGAAAGCACATGTGTCAACGAGTGTAGCCCTACCCTGCTACAGGTGTTGTAAAGGAGGACAGCCCGGGAGGCACAGCATATACCGCGGGTGCCAAGAACAACTAGTGGGTGTGTAAAGCGGTGGTTCACAGGGAAGTGAGAAATCGGGCTGAAGAATAGGAGGGGGAGGAGGCCAGGGGTCTGCGTGCTGGGGTTAAAGGAGGTTACAGTTGGCCAACTCTGGCCCTTGGGTCAAATCTGACCTGTTTCCAATAAAGTCTTGTTGGAACATGGCCAAGCCCCCTCATTTGTGTGTGGTCTACGGCTGGTTTTACAACATAGGGGCAGAGCTCAGTAGTGTGACAGACAAAATATTTACTATTAGCCCTTTACGGAAAAAACTTTGTTGCCCTTGCCACAGGCAACGGAGAGCTATAGGAGAATTTTAAGTGGAAGGATGACATGATTACAGAGCCCGGTGGCGGGGAGCCAGTGCAGGAAGTGGGAAGGAAGGCCATTGGGCTGGATAGGAGACTGTTGCAATTTTAGATCAGGATGACTTACCCTCTTTCTTGTCAACCGCCCTTCGAGAATCTGAAGAGAGCTTTGGACCCTCCCTACACCAATGGCCAGACACAGCACGAACACGCACATACAGAAGTTTCATGCAGGCACCATCACGTGTCCCTTTAGTAGATCCCACCTCACAGGCAAGAAAATGAGACTTAGAGAAGTTATGCAAGGTCCTGTGGTCAGTAAATGGCAAAGCCTATGCTGGAACCCAATTAACCGGTGCTGAAGGCCACAGTCTCAGGAGAACACTGCCTGCCTGACCCAGGAATGGTGAGGGGATGGGCCAAAGGGCACACGGCCTGGATTTGCTTGGAAGGAGGATACAAAATTTTGATAGGCCACACAAAACGTGATGTTGGTCCTCTAAGTATTTTGTAAGAAAGGCATCCTGAAAAGGGACACCAGCTTCCTGTGGCTGGCCTAGCAGTTGTAGGCCAACCACAAGGAGTGTGCAATGGGGCAGGTGAGCTGTCCCCGGCCCATGGGCATGGTCTCCCGAGGATGCTTGGAGCACCGCAGAGCAGGGGCCCTATAGTCCGATGACTCAGGCTCTTGCCCCAAGTCTGTCACCCCTTGACGACATGACCTTGGGCAAGATCCCAAACTGCCTGGAATGCCATCTCCTGAGCTCCACAGCTGGGTCCCCTTGTGGCTGCTGGGGTGGCTGGGAGAACTGAGTGTGGTGTGTTTACCGCTAGCAGCCCAGTGCCAAGTGCACAGCAGGTACTTCACAGACCACTCAGCCCCCATCAGGTTCAATGAATGTGTTCCAAGCATCCGGGGACCCTCTCCTGAGCTTTGTCCTCCTCCCCTGGGTCCGCCTAGGAGTGGCTGAGGATGATGAGCCTTCACCTTATCTTGAATGGTCTCGTCTCTTTCCTGGATTTCCCGCTTGAGGCCCAGGATGTCCTTCTCCAGGGACTTAATGACTCCTTGCAGCTTCACCTGCTCCCCCTTCAGGTTCTCAATGTCATTGGTTCGCTCTTCGATCTCCTTCTGCAGGCTGCTGAACTGCGGATACAAGATTACAGAGACCACCAGAGTCTCCGCCTCCCCGTCACCAACCTGTGACCCTGACTCCCCACCCTCGTGAGCTGCAAACACATCCAGCACTCAACATTTCTGGGCTTCTAGGAGTGACTTTTTGGAGATTTGGGACAGGTCAGGCATTTCCCAGGCCACGTGAGTGACGTAGCATTCTATCTGGTAAGATCCAGTCCATGTCCCCTCTGCAAGGATGGACTGTCCAGGTCAAGAAGCTCTGGAGACCAGCGCCCCAGGTGGACCCAGACTTTTCCATGACTCCACCGACCTTGAAAGGTGGGGATCTGTGCCCTATCAAGGTCACCGATACTGTAATGGATGAGCCACCCTGCCCAAGTCTGAGAAGGGAAGATGACACTGTTCCCTGGATTGACAGGCGGTGGGACTTCTAGCGGGAAGACACGTGACTTTGCCTTGAAGTTGGCTTCTCTGAGGCTAAAGCTGTTGGGGAAACCCAATTCTGCAAGGATCTGTGACCTGAATCTCTGTTCACCCCGCCGCCAGTGACTACAAATATGTATCCACCTCGTAAACCAAGCTTCCTACACCGCCAGGCCTCCCACCCACTCAAGAGCCTCATCTCCATCTCTACCAGAGGTTGAACTCTGAAAACCGACTAAATCCTACTTGCGCAGTCATGAGAGCTGGGGGTGTCCACCAGTGTCCTGGCAAACATCACCATCGCTGTGAAAAGGATGCAGCAGGGAGAGCCCCGAGGAGGGGAGGGCAGGGTGCCTGGGGGGCAGGGGGAACAGAGCTACTCGCAGCAATTCAGCTCTGGCGGAAGCCTGGGCCCCTCATACCTTCTTCCTCATGATGCCAGTTTCTCCTTTGAGTCGCAGGTTCGATTCCTTTTCATCCCGCAGCTTTTTCTTGTACTTGGTTTTGATATCTTGGATTTCTTGGTCCTCATCATTTTCAATCTGCTTCTTGGTCTCCTCGAACTCCCGCAGCTGCTGCCTGATGTCCTCCTGGGCCTGAAACGGGGAGCCGGGGGTCACTGCACACATGGGAACCAGGGTCCTGCGTCCCCTGACCTCCCACTGTCCTCCCGTCTGTCCTCTGTCTTCCCTTCTCTCCCTACCAGATGGAGCTTCGGCCTCCAGCACCTCAGTGACCACCTTCCCAACACCCCTGACCCTCTCCACCTCTGGTTTCCTCACACTGACACCCATGCTTCCTTTGTCTTTCTGTCACTGAACTGCTGACGGTTGTAATTTTGTATCTGTGGAACTACTTGGTCATCTTTCCCAATAGACAGAAGTTCCTAGAAGGTAGAAACCTGGTCTATTCTGCCCACTCCCAGGGTCCCAGAGTACACCCTGCAGGGGCACACAGTAGGTACTTGGCCACTACCTGAGTGAAAGAGAGTCTTTAACTCTGATCTCCTGCTCCTTAACCCAATGCCCTGAATGTCCCCCAACACTTTGCATCATACTCTATTGCCTGTTTGACAGGCTCCCTCGTGGGCATGGAAGCTCCTTGATGGCAGGGCCACATCTCTCTGCTCACCAAGAACAATCTGCATAGCAGCTGGTACAGAATGAGTCAGAGCCTGGAGCTGGGACGCAGGAAAAAGGAACTCAGCCTGGGATCCCTGGGTGGCTTCAGCCCAGGGCCTGATCCTGGGGTCCCGGGATCGAGTCCCACATTGGGCTCCCTGCGTGGAGCCTGTTTCTCCCTCTGCCTGTGTCTCTGCCTCTCTCTGTGTGTCTCTCATGAATAAATAAATAAAATCTTAAAAAAAAAAAGGCATGAACTCAGCTTGGGGGAGGCTGAGAGTTGACTCGGGTGTGATTCCTCTGTTTACAGCCCTCAGGCGGTCAGAGTCCACTGTGTCCCCCTTGTCCTGACCCTGGCATTCTCATAAACTGCATATACCCATCCCTGGAGTGAGTGTCAGGGGCTCAGAGAGACAACATGGTTTTAATACTGGGCTCCCGAGAAAGGCTTCTCTCTTCCCTGCCATGTGTCACCAGACCCTTGCTAGACAGAAGCCTTGGCACGGTGTGCTCTGTTTGCAGCCCAGAGTTGCCCGCCAGCCACGGCTCTGGCTCTGGCTCTGGGAGATGTCCCTGGAAAGGAAAGTAGGCCAGCCAGGTTGGAGGAGGCCTGCCAGGTGGAAACCTCCTAGGGAAGTTCTGAGTTGAAATCTTTGACTCAAAGGAAGAAATGGGGAGGTAATCACTGTGAGGGTGCTGGCCTTCCTCCAGCCTCTCTCCTCTTGGGGCAGATTCCTCTCCCGCCCCCCCATCCCCCAAGCCCCCCTGAAAGGCAAAGCTCAGATCAGTTGACTGGAGGTTGACAAACATTTCTGGAGCATCTAGGACACGCCCCCCCCCCCCCCCCACCCCGCAGGGTTTGAAAGTCACTGATGGGTGACCCTGCCCTTGAGAAGCTCCCCCAGGGGAAGGGAAGTAAAGGCAGGATGCTACCCTATAGGCCACCAATGAGGCAGGGGTCCAGGGACCCTGAGGACACGGGGAAGGCTGCTTGGCCCTGTGGGCAGGGAGAGGGGTTGTAAGGGGGAGGACCTGTGGCCAGGTGAAGGGGAATCATCCAGAGCAGAGGCCCAGAGGTTGTGTGGGACACTTGGCCACTGCATGAGGTTGAATGGGAGGGAGCTGGATGGCAGCAGAGGGCCGGGGCAGGGGTGGGAGGCCGGCAAGGCTGTGTGGGAACATTCCCTGTGGGGCTGTCAGAGCCCAGCCTGCTGCTCTCTACTTCCTGCTCCTCTGGGCCCAAGGTCTGCTCCCTTCCCGGCTCCCTGAAGACTTGGGGGGTCAGGGTGGGGGTGCGGCCCAGTCCTCCTCCTGGCACAACTGGCAGGGGTGACCCTGTAATGTCCAGGGTGCTCTGACCTTTGTCTCTCCTCTACCTCGGCACCCCCGTGCTCAGGTCCACCCTGGGCCTGGGCCCACCTCTGAGGCCTGCAAACGCAGGCCCTGCCCTCAGCACAGATGACTGCGGTGTTGGACCCCAGGTGGGCCCAGCCATGTCTGGAGTCCTCCACTGTCTTCCAGGCATCTGGTCCTCTGCCCCTGTCTGGGCTGGCCCTGGTGGCTGCTCCCCAGACGCCCTGGTTTGCCTGTGGCAGCGCTCAGGAGAGCCGCTCTGTGCCGGCCTCCCCCACGTCCTGCTGAGGAAAAGCACTGGGCGGAGGATGAACACGGCCAGGATTCAGGTTTAAAACCTCAGCTGCGTGCTCAGCTACGCACCTGCCAGGCCTCTTCTCTGCCACCTCCTTCCTCATTCCCTTCAAAACTCATTCCACCCCTTCCTGACTCTGTGCCCTCGCTTACGGTGCCCCATCTGCTGCCGTTTCGTGCAGGAAAGGCGGCCATCTGGCTCTTCTCAGTTTTCTATTCATCTCGGGAAACTAGATATTTTGGCAACCCAACCTTCCCGAACATTCTCCGACTGTGTTCTGCCTGCATGCCCTTCCCTCCTGCGTTTCCATGTCTCCTGCTCATTCTGGCTCGGACTCCTCCTGGGTCTCATTAGCTCCTGTGAGCCTTCCCTGAGCAATCAGGGAGGTCTGCACCCCCCTGTTCCCCCATGCATGCGCCTCCGGGGATCCGTCTGTGTGCCTGCCTCCCCCACACAACCGAAAACCAGGTCCGGGTCTCCATTTTTCATGGTCACCCAGCACTCGAACTCGTAAACCAGTAAGATACAACCTGGGTTTGTAAAATCAGTGAAGGAATGATTTCATCTTGTAAGACACAAGGAGCTGCTAAAGGGTTTCAGGCAACCACCTTCCCTGTTGTTCGGGGCCCTTGTTCCTCTCTAGGCCCTGCCGGCTGCATCTAGAAAGGTCTCTCCAGTCCTTGAGGCTCGAAGGTCCAAGTAGGATAGGACAGCAGATATGAACTTAGTCTGTCCAAAGAATTTCAGTCCCTAAAGCCAAGCACCTCCTAGCCCCCTGGGTCTCCTGGTCTGGAGGGAAACAAATGGTAAAGAGCAGAACACGAGGCCCAAGGGACACATGCTGAAAGGAGGGACTGGAAGGGAAAGGAGGTGAAGCCAGCTTTCCCACAGCTCCGTGGGCTGGTCCCAGGCCAGGCCTGCAGGATGCACCATGAAAGGGAGGCACAGTTCAGCTTCCAGTGAGTACCTCTTCCAGGAGGGTGGTTTTTTCCTGCAGTTTGGCCTCATAAAACTCAGTCAGCTCCTCCAGGGCCTGGCTCTTGGTCTCATCGTTATCCCGAAGCTGTTTTTCATACTCCTCCTGCATCCTCTGGGACTTGAGCTGCAATTCCTGATACTTCTCATATTCTAGAAGCAACTTTTGATTGTTGCAACACTCTGGAGAGAAGCAAGGGCCGTTATTTCGCATGGGACTCAGGGCCGCCCAGGAGCCTTTGGTGTTCTCCCGCCCACCTCCAGCACCAGCCAGGGCAGGTGCCTCCACGACGCCCGCCCAGCTTCCTGCCCGCACCCCATCAGGTGGCCGCCAAACTCCCCCACGTTGTCGGCTAGGCAGAAGGTTTCCAGGAAAGGGTGGAGGGATGTTTGGGGGTTCACGGCCAAGAAAAATGTCCTAAATGTGCCAAATAGTTATCAGCACCTCTGTTTTACAGAAGAGTAAACTGAGGCTCGGTGAGGTCCGGTGACTCCCTAGAGCACCTGATGTGGTCAGTCTGGGATCCAAGGCAGCCTAGCAGGCTCCAGATCTGCACTTCCTCATATCTCCTGTTGGCATGCAGTAGGTGTTTAATATGTGTTTAATGAATGAGCAAATGCACAGGAGTAAAAAGCCACAATGAGATCCAGGGCATAAATGCAGCCTGTTTACAGACAAAACCAGGTCACCTGGGACTTCTGTTGGGTCCGGGGGACTCCCAGACTTCTGCCCCGACCCGACGTGTGGTCTCTCCCTGGGGACTCACCCAGGTCCTGCAGCTCCCGGCTCTGTTTGTCCAGCAGGTCCTCAATGTGCTCCCGATGGGACACATCCTGCTTTTCTTTTTCTGTTCTTAAAACCTAAAACACAGAGTGAACTGTTCTCATTCCCACATGTCTGCTGAAAGCACCCCTAGGGCAGGAACACATGTTATGAGTGCCATCCCCCTTCACTCACAAACATTTCTCAAGCCCTTCCTTTGTACCAAGCATTGTTCCATGAGCAACAAGCAAGCTATCACTTTTTATTTACATTATATTCTGCTCTGAGAGTTCTAGACGTTCCTTATTTATATCCTTTCTACTAAACAGGTCTTGTCAATGATGAGTTCGGTTTTGGACATGTAGCAGATGGATTTTGGGGGGGAAGAAAGTAAAGATTCATTTGAATTCTCTGTTGTCTGTACATTGCTGTCAACTACATTCTTGGATGTGCTAATGTGTCAGCTTCTAAGGAGTGTTTTCCTTAATCGAGCAGGAAAGCTCTTTGCAGGCAGAGGGGCCGCCCCCGGGAATAACTCTGTGCTTAGCTTATGGAGGGCCCCCACAGCAATGTTTGTTGACTAGAGGAAGGAAATAATAAAACTAAAAGCCAGGGGCTTTTTTTTTTTTTTTTTTTTGAGTCAAACTCTCTGACCCATGGGATAATATAAAAGAACAAATACCATCTGAGCCAAAAATAGGAGGTTTGGGATGAAGGGCAGGACAGATTTGTGGAGAATAAGGGGATTATTCTGGGGGAGTCCTGGATCAAATCTAACTACAGGAGGACAAGTCAGACTAATTTTATTTCATCTACCGATGATCCTGAAATCGATATTCTGGTACCTCTTTTCTTTCTATACTTTGTTTTTCTTGTGACCTTTTCATTCTGTTTTTTTGTTTGTTTGTTTTTAGATTTTATTTATTTATTCATGAGAGACACACAGAGAGAGGCAGAGACACAGGGCAGAGGGAGAAGCAGGCTTCCTCCGGGGAGCCCCATGCAGGACTCGATCGCGGGACCCTGGGATCATGACCTGAGCCAAAGGCAGATGCTCAACCACTGAGCCACCCAGGCACCCTGCATTCTGCTTTTAAATACATTTCCCTTGATCCTAAAGATAATATATTCTTGTTGTAGAGAATTTGCAAAAATACGGAAAATTTTAAATTATCCATCATCCCCACTTTCCGAGGTAATCACACTGCTAGCTATTTTCTTATGAACTGATCTATGTGTATTTATTTTATTTGATGAATCCCATTCACTAGAGTTTTATATTCTGCTCTGTTCTACGTGGCACTTTGCTGTAAGCATTTCTGATGCTATCAGCTATCCTTAAAAACCACACATTATCATATGGTTCATTGTTTGAGCATAGCTGGGATGGTGTACGCCAGTTCCATCTTGAGTAAACTGGAAACATCTTATTATTTGTGGCTGTTGGCTGAGTCTCTCAAACAGACCTGGTTTTTCGTTTTCAAGGACTCCATCTCCTCAAGGAACTTATCTGTTAGCTCCTTAATCTTCTCAGAGTAGTTCATGTCCTTCAATCGAAGCTGATACTCATTCTCCATTTTCAATTCTTCCACACGAGTCTTCAGTTCCAACATCATCTGAGCCTTTGGGAGAAGGACACCAGAATCAAGAACATTCACAGTGTGGGTGAATTAGAATATTTAAACTGGTGGCCTCGAGCTCTCTGAGCTTGGCAGCTCTGCCCAGCCTCAAACACACGTGTATCCACTAGAATTTGTTATCTTTTCCCCACGAGACACCGGGACTGAAAACTGGGGAGACATACGAGCTTTTTCCTCTGCCTTCATGACATCTGTTCAGTGAGCCCTGCTGTGCACAAGGCATTACGCTAACAACCCTCTCATCCTGAAATATGTGCAAATACCACCTGCTCAGTGAAGTCCACTTGGACCACACCAGTTAATCCTGCGACCCTTCCTTTCCATTCCCAGCACTCATGACCCTGCTCACACTGCTCTACTTTTTACTATTTTCTTGGATCTAGGCACTTTCTAATGCAACTTATGTATGATTCTGTTTATTGTCTTTTGTCTTCTTCCTCCATTAGAATTTAAACTCAGGGAAGGCTGAGATCTTTGTTGGTTTTGTATACTGATACACAGAAGCGTGCCTAACACGTAGGAGGTACTTGAAGAACACGTGTGGAACCATAATTCCTGCCCCCATGGAACTTATGGTCTACTGAAGAGGCCAAATAACATCATTACAAATTGTGAAAAGTGCCCAAAGCCAGTGGTTTCCCAGGACTGTCAATGTGTCCCTCTCAATGCCTCTTAGTCCTTACTCTTCCTGCCTTGCTGGTTCCTATGTCCAGTGACTTCTTCTTTCATTCTGTTGTATCCTCTGGTGCCAAAGTTTTCTAAATACTGTGATACACATACCCTTCATTTCCTGAAAAAGGTAACGCTGATGACAGAGAGGGTGAGAACACAGGTGTTTTATTCTTGCCTATCTATGATCACCCCCCAGCTTCCTCACGTATCTCTATCTCATCTTTTTTGATCTATCTCCTCTACAACCATGGACAACTAGAGAATAAGGGATGTGTTATGCTCACTTCTGCATTCCTGGCCAGTGGACAAGTGTGGACCTGGCACACAGGAAGTACTGAGATGAGGGATGAACACAGGGGGCATGGGCAAAGTTGGGGATGAGAGCAAGGACGTCTGGTCAGGACACTACATGTGATGTGGTATGGATGGGAGGCAGAGGGAGAGGAGGCCCAGACGGGGTCAGACCATCAAAGTCCTTGCCAGCCATGATAAGAAATTAGGATTTTCTCCTACAGGGCCTCTGAAGGTCCTTGCCCAACCTGATTAAGCTGACTTTGTCTCACAAAGACCTCTCTGATGGCAGTGTGTAGCTTGGGCTAGATCAAGCACTAAAGCAGAGGGATTAGTTGGGGGGTGGGAACAGCACAGTCCAGATGGGGAAGGGGGAGGACAGTGGAATGGAGAGATTCAAGAGCAAGATTTTAGGGAACATGGTGCCTGACTAGGTATGGGGTTAAGGTAAAGGGCCATGGATGAAGACCATCTCCTGGGAAGAGCGCTCCCTGAAGATTGCACTTGGCCTATCTTGTGTCATGGCTTTATCCTGGGCACCTAGGACAGGACCAGCAACATAGCACTAAATGAACGTTTTATCTGATGAGGAGGTCACTCCAGGGTCTGCCTTGGACTGGCGGAATAGATTTATTGATGGGAGTGCTGGTTTCGGGCATGTTGTATTTGTGGCGCACAGCTCATCATCCTTCCTCAGTGTGTTCTCAGCCTGGCTGCAGAGGCAGCTTTCTATGATGCAAATCTCCTCAAGCCATTCCCTAATATAAATCTATCAGTAGGTCCTTAGGAACAAATTCTGAATTCTAAAACATGGTGTAAAAGGCCCTCACAATCCCTCTCCAGCTCCAGCTCCAAACACCCTCCCTTCTCCAGCCCCACCTAGCCAGGAGCATCTTCCCCAGAGCACCTCTCTCATCCTTTTGCACACTCATTCCTTGGTGTGGAATAGCCTTTCCCATCTGTTCCTGAAGGATCCATCCAAAGCTCATTTCCTCTGGCACTACCTGGCCTGTGACCCCAGAGCATCATTCTGTCATAACACCTGTAACACACTTAATTTCCCTTTTTAATTTTACCTGTACCTCCTCCCAGGCTACAAGCTAAAGGCCTCTATATATCTTTCACTTCTGTCATCCTAGACCTTGGTACAGCATCTAGTACATAACAGACCCCTCTGTGACCACTAGTCGGATGGATGGATGGATGGATGGATGAATGAGTAGGTAAATTATGTCCTGAGAGATAGTTACATAGAGAATCATAGAATATAAAGAAAAAAAGAGAACTGGGAATTCTGAGAAATATGACTTTTATTTTAATTTTTAAAAAAGATTTATTTATTTATTTAAGACAGAGAGAGCACGCACGCAAGTGCAGGAATGGTGGGGAGAGGCAGAGGGAGAGAACATCCAAGGAGACTCCTGCTGAGCATGGAGCCCATCACGGGGCTCAGTCTCATGACCCTGAGATCACGACCTGAGCCGAAACCAAGAGTTGGATGTTAACCCACTAAGCCACCCAGGTGCCCCAGGGAAATGTGACTTTTAGAGGACAGGTGGAGAGAGAGCCGGGAAGGGCAGAGAGGCCAACAGGGAATAAGAGCACAGTCTCACAGATGCAGAGATGGGGTGGCTCCAGGAAGGGAGCAGAACATACTCTAGCCCTTTCCAACTTGGCAGCACTTCTGACAGGCCAAGCTGGGGGCTGGGTGGGGAGCCAGACCTTTGGCACAGCCTGGGGTCTCCTAGTTGCTCCCTTCCCCTACCCTCCATGAGAAGTGGGGGAGAAAACAGAGAGAAGAAGGAAGAGGAGGAGATATACTTGCCTGCCTGCAGGAGGTCAGACCCTGACTCTCACAGGCTCTCCCTCATCCTTTCCTCTCATTTCACCTTTCCTGCAGAAAGTTCCTAGCAGGAAACTCTAGCAGGGATATCTGGAAATGCCTGGGTCTCATCCTCCTGCTTTGGGGCCATTTTTGCAATGCTGTTCTGATGGTTTTCTTCATCTCTACCTGATTGTGAGTTTCCTGATCACAGTGCTCAGGGCTGTCTTTTCACACATGCGTCCCTAGTACCTAGCAAACAGCAGGCATTCAATAAATCCACTCTAGATTCTGGATGAACAGCAATGAATGGATAGCTCTGCCATTCTCTGTAAGCCTTGTGCGTTTCCCATCCCTTCGGTGTCTCCCTTAGGGAGCGCGGTGCAGAGCTAGCTGTCCCCTCAAAACTCTCAAAACACATCTTCCGGGATCCCTGGGTGGCGCAGCGGTTTAGCGCCTGCCTTTGGCCCAGGGTGCGATCCTGGAGACCCGGGATCGAATCCCACGTCGGGCTCCCGGTGCATGGAGCCTGCTTCTCCCTCTGCCTGTGTCTCTGCCTCTCTCTCTCTGTGTGACTATCATAAATAAAAAAAATTAAAAAAAAAAACAACACATCTTCCTGGAGTGTTTAATGCTTTCGCAGGAGGGAGGGCCCTTTGGGGGAAATGATTAAGAGAGAGGATTCTAGATTAAATCTAGAACAAAACTCTAGTCCTGTTATGTCACTTAACTTCTCCAACGCCACTTCTGGAAACATGGGGAGAATAATAGAATCTTTTTCATAGAGATGATGTGACATTTATTTTATTTTTTAAATATTTATTTATTTATTTATTCATTCATTCATAGAGACACAGAGAGAGAAAGAGAGAGACAGAGACACAGGCAGAGGGAGAAGCAGGCTCCATGCAGGGAGCCGGACATGGGACTCAAACCCGGCTCTCTGGGATCACGCCCTGGACTGAAGGTGGTGCTAAACTGCTGAGCCACACAGGCTGCCTGAGATGATGTGACATTTAAATAAGAAAATACTTATAATTAGTATAGCACCTGGTTCAGGGAAAATCTAAAAAAATGCTGATTATCATTACTTTTATTGTTTTATTATTAGGAAGGAATGTTTCAGGAATGTTTTCTAAATACTTTATTTTCTTTTTTTAAATGAAGAAGGCTCCACTAGCAGTTAAGTTTCACAGATACAACTGGCATATTCAGCTTGTCAGTTCAATTCTGTAAATATTTATTGACTGTCTTTCATGTGTCTAGCAAGGGCTAGAAACTGCTGGTCACACAGAGAATTGCATGTCATGGTTCCTGCCTTCAAAGAGTGGGAAGAGGAAAGCTAGTTCACAGGCTAAAAGTAGAGCAGAGTGTAAGTGAAGATGACCAGGTGGCAGGATGATGGGCAGGGGTGAGGGTGGAAAGAGATCCAGCCACACAGAGGAGAGCAGCATGGTGGTGTGGGTGGGAAATGTTCAGGGGAGTGCGGGAGTCTGTGTGGGGCACTGTGCAGCCAGGCGTATAGGGCCTTGAATGCTGGTCCTAGGGGTGTGGACAGTCTGGTAAGGAATTTCCATGTCCCCCTTCCTTTGATCTAGTTCTTACCTTCTCTTCCATGTCAGTTTTAGTAACAAGCACCTCCTCGGCAAAGCCTACTTCCCTCTCTCTCTTGATCCCCCGACCATCCTTATCAAAGACCTTCCAGGTAAACAGGCAGCCATCCTCAGCAACGGTCAGCAGGAATTGGTCATCAAAGGTGAGCGACATCTGAGGAGAAAAAAAGCACAACAAGGAGGCTTTTTGAGGCCTCAGATAACCAGAACTGAGCTGGCTATGTGCAAGGTCTCTGGTTCAGGCAACGATGGGTGCAGCCTCATGGGGCAGGAAGACTGGATCCTGGGTAAGAATAAGACAGGGAGCTCTCATAAGCTTCTGTTAATGAATAAAGGAAACAAGACTGTGTTTATATTCTCTGTGCATTTGGAATCTTGAGAGTTAATTATTATCTAGATTATAAAAAGAACTCTCAGAACTCAGCAGTAAAAACCCCAAACAATCCAACTAGAAGATGGTAAAGACATATGGAGGGTATACAGATGACAAAGAGGGTATACATATGGCAAAGCAGCACATGAAAAGATGTTCAACATTATTAGCCACTGGGGAAATGCATATTAAAACTATGGTGAGATATTACTGCACAAATGTTAGAGAGCAGCTAAAATAAAAAATAGTGACAATACCAAATGCTGGCAATGATGTGGAGAAATTGGATCTTGCATGCATTGCTGGTAGGACTAGAAAACAGCTTGGCAGTTTACTTTAGTTTCCTTAAGAACTAAACATAAATTGAGGCACCTGAGTGGCTCAGTGGTTAAACGTCTGCCTTTGGCTCAGGTCATGATTCTAGGGTCCTGGGAGTCTCATGTCAGGCTCCTTGCTCAGCAGGAAGCCTGCTTCTTCTTCTCCCTCTGCCTGCCTTTCTCCTTGCTTGTGTTCTCTTTGTCAAATAAAATCTTAAAAAAAAGACTAAACATAAACTTATCCTATGATCCAGCAATGATTCCCAGAGAAATGAAGGTCCACACAAAAGCCTGTATATGATTGGTAAAAGCCTGTATACAATAGAGCTACTACCAGTTTTATTTGTAATAGCCAAAAACTAGGGGGGGGGGGATGAGCTATCCTACAATAGGTAGATGGTTAAACAAATTATGGTGCATCCATGCCATGGAAAGCTACTCAGCAGTAAGAAAAAATGAAGTATTGATATGTGAAATAACTCAGAGCTCAAGGGGGTATCGCACTAGGTGAGAAAAGCCACTGTCAAAAGATCACACACTGTACAATCCCGTTGTTTTGTTTTAAAAAGATTTTATTTATTTATTCATGGAGACACAGTGGGAGAGGCAGAGACACAGGCAGAGGGAGAAGCAGGCTCATGCAGGAAGCCCGATGTGGGACTCAATCCCAGGATCCTGGGATCATGCCCTGAGCCAATGGCAGACGTTCAACCACTGAGCCACCCAGGTGCCCCCTGTATGATCCCATTTATATAAAATTCTCAAAATGACAAATGATGGAAATAAAGAACCAATGAGTGTTTTCTCCGGACTAGGGTCAGTGGTGGCTGAGGGGGGTGGGTGTCACCAGCAAGGCAGCAAGAGGGGGTCCTTCGTGGCCACAGAGCAATGCTAGCTACAGGAATCTATATATATGATAAAATGACATGGAAACACACACATTTTGCACCAACATCAGTTTCCTGGTGTGATACCTACCGTTGCACAGTTACGATAGATGTACCTATTGGGGGAAACTGGGAGGAGGGCACACAGGACCTCTATGCTCTCTTTAAATTTCCTGTGACTCTATAATGATCTCAAAATAAAAAGCAAAGGCGAAAGAATCAAAAATGAAAAAGGCCTTCTCGCAGTCAGCAATATGTGTCGAAAACCTTACTAATGGCGTTGCTCTTGCACTCAGGAATTCTTCCTCTGTCTAGCAAGTTAGCCTTTGGGATAATCAGAGATGCCCATGGAATTCTGTAGAGAAGCCCTGGTTAGGGCTTCTCATATGATCATTTAATGCCCAGTTGTAGGAAAAGAAATAAGCTGTGGTCTATTACTTGATGGGATATTTGTATAGCTACTAAAATTATGTTTTCGAGGAATATTTAATTGTACAAAAATGCTTATAATAGCATTAACTTTTAAAAAGCAGACTACAAAAGAATATATACAGTATGGTCTCTATTTAAAATGCACACAAAATCTACACAAAAGAGAAAATGTATCAAAATATTAATGATATTATGAAGAGGATTTTTATTTCTTTTTCTTTTTTGTTTTAGAGAGAAAGAGTGTGAGCATATAAGAGTGGGTGGGGAGAGGCAGAGGGAGAGAGAATCTTTTTTTTTTTTTTACATATTTTTTTTTAATTGGAGTTCAATTTGTCAACATATAGCATAATACCCAGTGTTCATCCTATCAAGTGCCCCCCTCAGTGCCCGTCACCCAGTCACGCCCACCCCCCGCCCCCTCCCTTTCCACCACCCCTTGTTCGTTTCCCAGAGTTAGGAGTCTGGGAGAGAGAATCTTAAGCAGATTCCACGCGTAGCATGGAGCCCCTCGCAGGGCTCCACCTCACAACCCTGAAACCATGACCTGAGCCAAAATTAAGAGTCAGACATCCAACCACCTGAGCCACACCAGTGCCTCATGAAGATTTTTATTTCTAAAGTAACTATGCATTGCTTTCATAATCAGAAAAATAAATACCCTATGTACAAAACGCTATGAAAAGAAGAGAGGGAATTTTTTTTTTTTTTTAATTTACTTTGAGGGCAGTCCGGGTGGCTCAGCAGTTTGGTGCCCCCTTCGGCCCAGGGTGTGAAGGGATCCTGGAGACCCAGGATCAAGTCCCGCATTGGGCTCCCTGCGTGGAGCCTGTTTCTCCCTCTTTCTGTGTCTGTGTCTCTGCCTCTCTCTCTCTCTCTCTGTCTCTCATGAATAAATAAATAAAATCTTTTAAAAAAATAAATAAATTTGCTTTGAGTGTGAGACTCAGGCTCAGCATAGGAATGTTCCAGTTAATAATGGAAAATCCTTTCTTTAGTAAGGATACTGTCTGAAGGTAAGCCAGTATTGAGTTTGGGACATCATTCAAAATCTTAGCTTTTGATGTTGTTGGGGGGACAATTTCCAGATGTGTACCCATGGTAGTTCCCCAGGGGAGGCCTTTTGTACCTCCAGGGAAGGGCAGGGGCTCATCTCTGGGGCTTTGACTTTTTTTATTTTTTATTTATTTATTTTTTAAAATAAGTTTATTTTTTTATTGGTGTTCAATTTGTCAACATATAGAATAACACCCAGTGCTCATCCTGTCAAGTGCACTTCCTCTGGGGAGGACAGCTGGGTGCCACAACCAGCACTCAGCAGATCGGAGATCTGGGTGAGATGCTCCTGGCATCTCTTAAATGGTCCATTATTATGCATAATATTATGGTGAGTAACCTCACACAGGAATGTTTAGGTGTATGTCTGATCTCTCCTAGGGTATATTCCTGGGAGTAGTTGAAATAAAGGATATTAGTAGCCAATAAATGTTCATTGAATGGGTGGTTGGATGAATTAAGAAGGAGAGACGAATAAGGAAAGAAAAGCCACTGAGGGGGTTGGAGGGATGAAGAAGGAGTATGGAGGGCAGGATCAGATAGATCTAGGGCAGGGCTAGGTCTGGGCCTGGATCCCTGTGGAGAGCGACCCTTCTCACCTTGGTGATAGGACCTGCGTGGGCCTGGTACTCGTTGAATTCTTTCTGCAAAGGTAGTGGATACTTCATGGCACGGATGGTGCCCACAGAGGTGCCCACAAATATCATGCGCCCGGAATGTGAGATGACGACGGCCGTGTAGATGACGTCAAATGCTGATATCTCTCGAAGGACCTGGAACACAGATGGCTCTGTTCAGAGTGAGGGGCTGAGCCATACATACCTTCAGGGTCCCCATGTCGTTCCCTCCTCTGAGCAACACAAGGGCAAGTTCTGTACTGAAAAGATGTTTTTCTATTCCTTAAAGCACCTGGCATAGTGTGGAGCACAGAAAAGGCACAGATTAGTCTATCGTGGCTGCCTGACTAGTGGACAAACTGCGAGGAGTTAGAGCAACCCTAATAAAAGGAAGCCTTCAAGTAGCACCATTTTACAGCTTCCTTGTGTTGTAACTCATTCAGTCCTCATGAACACCTCTGACTAGTTACTGTCGCCCTTATCTTAAGATGTTGAAATAGCCACAGGGACAGCAAGTAGTCAACCTGCCTTGTAAGTGGCAGTCAGGGCCCAGTGTCGCTGCTCTTGACTGCTGTGCTACCTTGCATCTCAAACTCAGAATGGGATGTGGGCCCTACAGTTGTTGAGTGTTTGCATGGGTCATGCAGGCTGTGCCAGCCAGTGGGGATACCAAGAAGTGGGGACTGCAGTGGGCCTGCCCCGATGGAGCTCCCTTCGGGTCCAGCACTGGAAAAGCCACCACAGAATTAGGACTAAGCCACTCAGGGGCATAGTGGAGGGAGCCCCTACTCTCAGCTGAGTTCCAATCCTGGGAAACCTGTCTCAGACCAGTTGGCTGCCATGGTTTCTGTACACTTTCCCAGGCACCAGTACCAGGACGGCGACAAGCACCAGAGAGAGGCTGGAGGAGCCAATGGAGGTCAGCTGTCACTGGGCACCTGGAGAAGGACACAGCCACATTTGTATGGAGAAGTGTCCTTGGTCTTTAGAGCCAAATGGGGTAGTTCCTAAATTTCAGAGATTGGGGGTTTCAAGTGAACACGGTGGCAAGCCGAGGCGATGGCAGGAACTATGGTTGCGTTTCTACCCCGGGGTTAGCACGCAGTTTAGGGATGCTGCTGACTTGTGGGCTGGGAAGGTGGTAGAGACCTTACATCAGCCAGCAAAGTGGAAGTGGAAAGGGGCCCCACAGTTTAACCTGGTCAGGTAGGGCCCTGGGCAGGAAATCCCAGGAGTAACAAGGACTGAGCTGACTCAAAAGGCATGAGGGGGCCGGATGTTATCCCACGAAGAAGGGGCCCTCTTCTCCTGAGCCCTCTTCCCATCACACTTGCTGCTGTGCACATGGAGGCTGTCTCCCACGGATGGGTACAGTGGCTGGGCGGTGGGCCAGGAAGACTCACCGAAGAGTCAGCAATCTCCTTGAGGGTCTGGTCTGACCCAACTGCAAAGATAATTTTGGCATCAGGGGAGACAGTGACACAGTTGTAGCTGCAGGACTTCAGGACACATTCGGTCTGTCTCTTTCCAGAGGACAGATTCCATTCATACACGGCACTGTCTGTGCCACAAGAGATCAGTTTGCTGTCATCTGCATTCCACACAATTGAACGAACCTACAGGATGGAGACGTATCCGGTTAAAAGCACTCATGTGCACACACATGCCTCTCATTTGGGAAAGGAGGATGAACCCCTCATGCGTTCCACTAGACTGAGGCCGAATGTCCTTTGCTGGTGCGTGTCCTTCAGCAAGCACAGAATTGACTTTATTTGGAACACAGCATGAAGAGATCCACCCTCTGGGCATTGTCTACAATGATGGAGATAGTGGTGCAGAGCAAGTAAGAGAAGGCTGGCAGGTCCACGATATAAGCAAAATAGCAGAGCATAAGAATTTTATAGAACAAGGGAGAGAGACGGTCAAGAGGGGCCCTTCCACAATCACAGAGACAACTCTGGGGGTCGGAAGGGCTGTGTGCATGTGCTAAGCCATGCCCGCTCAAGAGCAATCAGAGTGGGATATGGGGAAAACCTGAAAGCATCTCCTAAGCTGCACAGAGACCCATTAACACAGGGCAGAGGCCTCAATGGCACAAGGAGTTGAAATATTACATCTGACCAAACGCTAACTGAATAATAATCTCCTCTGGGTCACTGGCATCTCCCAGGAAGCCAGGCTTAGAGCTAAAAACACACTTATTCCTGGCAGCTGGAAGATTGTGTGCATGATGAAGGCTGCACTCCCTTGGGTACAATCAGAGAGAGAAGCTCCAACCTACTAGTCTCCAGCTGAACGAGGAGCAGGAGAAAAAGAAAAAAGTGAACTCCATGCACCGTGACAGCAGTCTCCCAGCTACACAAATCCAACAGTAAAGGGTAAAAGTCTAACTGGCTAAGGGGGCTGAGCACAATCTTGACTAATAAGTGGCTCAGGTCAACCCAGGGGCAGCCCCTAGGTACTGAGAAAAAAAAATTAAGAAAAAAAAAAAAAGAACAAAGGGAAGAGCAGAGACACCAAGGCTGCACACAGCAGGGGAAAGAAAGATTTCTCAGAATTAGTTCAGCCAGGTCACTAAACAAAGAAACAACTTTCTCAGCTTTCCCCCCTGTCATATTTGTAATTCCCTTCTCCAGTAGTGAAAGATCTTCCCATCATCTTCAGTGTGTTTGCCTATTTTCTCAATCTCTTCATAAGTAACCAACCTCCTGACCCACTGGCCACCTCTTTTGATTTCCAGGACTCTAACCCTGTCAGGCACATCCTTACCCACCTCCTCTGCTCCCTCTCCACGTCTTAAATGGCATTTTCTGTTTGTTACTATTATGTAAAAACACGCTTGAAAAAATACAGTAACATTATTTCCAACAATTTTCCTAGATTCATTCATTTTAATAGTTTATCTGAAAATTCTTTGAGTTTCCTACATAGTCAATAATGTGATCTGTGATGATTTATTTATTCATTTTTGAACTTTATGCCTTTTATTTTGCTATGGTCTGAATGTTTGTGTCTCTTACCTCCCATCCCATTTCCCTCATGGTTCATATGTTGAAATCCTAACCCCTGAAGATGATGGCTTTAGGAGGCGTGGGGCCTTTGGGAGTGATCAGATCATTGAGGGGAGAGCCCTCATGAATGGGATTAGTGCCCTTATGAAAGAGGCCCTGGAGAGCTAGGTCACCCCTTCCACCCTGTGAAGATATGAGAAATCTGCAGCAAGGAAGAGGGCCCTCACCCACCCATACTGGCACCTGGATCTTGAACTTCCCACCCTCCAAACTGTGAGGAAAAATTTCTGTTGATTATGAGCCACCCAATCTGTGCTATTTTGTTATAGGAGCCCCATGGACTTTTCTTACCTTATTGCATTGGTTAGGACTCAGTACAAGGCGAACAGAAGGCATTATGCTTTGTTCTGTATCTCAGAAAGAATGCTTCCCAATCAATGTGATAGATCATATCAGCAAGAGATAAAACAAGAACCATATGATCCTCTCAATAGATGCAGAGAAAGCATTTGACAAAATACAGCATCCATTCCTGATCAAAACTCTTGAGAGTGTAAGGATAGAGGGAACATTCCTCAGCATCTTAAAACCCATCTATGAAAAGCCCACAGCAAATATCATTCTCAATGGGGAGGCACTGGGAGCCTTTCCCCTAAGATCAGGAACAAGACAGGGATGTCCACTCTCACCACTGCTATTCAACATAGTACTGGAAGTCCTAGCCTCAGCAATCAGACAACAAAAAGACATTAAAGGCTTTCGAATTGGCAAAGAAGAAGTCAAACTCTTCCTCTTCGCCGATGACATGATACTCTACATAGAAAACTCAAAAGCCTCCACCCCAAGATTGATAGAACTCATACAGCAATTTGGCAGTGTGGCAGGATACAAAATCAATGCCCAGAAGTCAGTGGCATTTCTATACAGTAACAATGAGACTGAAGAAAGAGAAATTAAGGAGTCAATCCCATTTACAATTGTACCCAAAAGCATAAGATACCTAGGAATAAACCTAACCAAAGAGGTAAAGGATCTATATCCTAAAAACCACAGAACATTGTAGTTTATGAAAGAAATTGAGGAAGACACAAAGAGGTGGAAAAATATTCCGTGCTCGTGGATTGGAAGAATGAATGTTGTGAAAATGTCAATGTTACCCAGGGCAACTTACACATTCAGTGCAATCCCTATGAAAATACCATGGACTTTCTTCAGAGAGTTGGAACAAATCATTTTAAGATTTGTGTGGGATCAGAAAAGACCCCAAATAGTCAGGGAAATATTAAAAAAGAAAACCATATCTGGGGGCATCACAATGCCAGATTTCAGGTTGTACTGCAAAGCTGTGGTCATCAAGACAGTGTGGTACTGGCACAAAAACAGACACATAGATCAATGGAACAGAATAGAGAACCCAGAAGTGGACCCTGAACTTTATGGTCAACTAATATTTGACAAAGCAGGAAAGATTATCCACTGGAAAAAAAGACAGTCTCTCCCATAAATGGTGCTGGGAAAATTGGACATCCACATGCAGAAGAATGAAACCGGACAATTCTCTTACACCATACACAAAGATAAACTCAAAATGGATGAAAGATCTAAATGTGAGACAAGATTCCATCAAAATCCTAGAGGAGAGCACAGGCAACACTCTTTTTGAACTGGGCCACAGTAATTTCTTGCAAGATACATCCATGAAGGCAAGAGAAACAAAAGCAAAAATGAATTATTGGGACTTCATCAAGATAAGAAGCTTTTGCACAGCAAAGGATACAGGCAACAAAGCTAAAAGACAACCTACAGATGGGAGAAGATATTTGCAAATGACGTATCATATAAAGGGCTGGTATCCAAGATCTGTAAAGAACTTATTAAACTCAACCGCAAGGAAACAAACAATCCAATCATCAAATGGGCTGAAGACATAACAGACATTTCACCAAAGAAGACATATTTGTGGCCAGGAAGCACATGAGAAAATGTTCCGCATCACTTGCCATCAGGGAAATACAAATAAAAATCACAATGAGATCCCACCTCACACCAGTGAGAATGGGGAAAATTAACAGGACAGGAAACCACAAATGTTGGAGAGGATGCGGAGAAAGGGGAACCCTCCTGCACTGTTGGTGGGAATATGAACTGGTACAGCCACTCTGGAAAACTGTGTGGAGGTTCCTCAAAGAGTTAAAAATAGACCTGCCCTACGACCCAGCAATTGCACTGTTGGGGATTTACCCCAAAGATACAGATGCAATGAAACGCCGGGACACCTGCACCCTGATGTTTCTAGCAGCAATGTCCACAATAGCCAAACTGTGGAAGGAGCCTCGGTGTCCATCGAAAGATGATGGATAAGGAAGATGTGGTTTATGTATACGATGGAATATTCCTCAGCCATTAGAAACGACAAATACCCACCATTTGCTTTGACGTTGATGGAACTGGAGGGTATTATGCTGAGTGAAATAAGTCAATCGGAGAAGGACAAACATTATATGGTCTCATTCATTTGGTGAATATAAAAAACAGTGAAAGGTAATAAAGGGGAAAAGAGAGAAAATGAGTGGGAAATATCAGAGAGGGAGGCAGAATATGAGAGACTTGTAACTCTGGGAAACGAACAAGGGTTGGTGGAAAGGGAGGTGGGTGGGGGGTGGGGGTGACTGGGTTATGGGCACTGAGCGGGGGCACTTGATGGGATGAGCACTGGGTGTTATGCTATATGGTGGCAAATTGAACTCCAATAAAAAAAATAAAATTTTTATGTATATGTGAAAAAAAGAAAGATGGCTTCCATAATTTCATAATCAAGCAGGCTGTTTGCTGTAGGTTTTCTTAAATATGTTGCATAAGATTTTCAACAAATAAAATGAAAAGTTCCATTATTTTTTTTAGTAAATTGTTGTTTTTAAAAATCATGAATGGATATTAAATATTAACAATTATATTGTATCTGCACTTACACAGATAAAAAGGATGAAAATTCATATGTTTATGTTGAGGTGGTATAGCATATTAACTGATTTCAAATTATAAAACAACCTTGATTCCTGGAATAAATCCAACTTGGCCATGCTGTATTGTTCTTTGTATATGTTGATGGATTGGTTTGATGATATTTTGTTTGAGATTTTTTTTATATTCATGAAAAATAATGGGTAATCATTTCTCTTTCTTGTGATATCTTTGGCAGGTTTGGTATCATGATTATGCTGGCCTCATAGAAAAATATCGGGAAGTACTTGCTCTTTTTTTTAATAATAAATTTATTTTTTATTGGTGTTCAATTTGCCAACATACAGAATAACACCCAGTGCTCATCCCGTCAAGTGCTCCCCTCAGTGCCCGTCACTCAGTCACCCCCACCCCCCGCCCTCTTCCCCTTCCACCACCCCTAGTTCGTTTCCCAGAGTTAGGAGTCTTCCATGTTCTGTCTCCCTTTCTGATATTTCCTACCCATTTCTTCTCCCTTCCCTTCTATTCTCTTTCACTATTATTTATATTCCCCAAATGAATGAGAACATATGTTTGTCCTTCTCCGATTGACTTATTTCACTCAGCATAATACCCTCCAGTTCCATCCACGTTGAAGCAGTATTTGTTCGTTTTTGTTGTTGTTCTTTGTAAGAGTTTCTTCAAGATTAGTGTCATTTTTTCCCCTTACAAGTAGTTGATATAATTCTCCAATGATATGCTCTGGGCCTAGAGTTTTCTTTACAGATTCTTTTACAGATCCAATTTGTCTGGGAATTTGTTGGTTTCATCTATATATCCAATTTACGTAAATTTGTTCATAATATCCTATTTTGATCTTTTTAAATTATATATAGGAGCTGTAGTAATATTCCCTTTCTATTCCTCGTACTGGTTATTTACCTTTCCTCTTTTTTTCCTTCCTTGATCAGTCATGTCAGGGGCTTGTCTATTTTGTGTTTTTTAAAAAGCTAAGTTTTAGGGGTGCCTGGCTGGCTCAGTTGGCAGAGCAAGCAACTCTTGATCTCTGTGTTGTAAGTTCAAGCCCCACATTGAGGGTAGAGATTACTTCAACACACACACACACACACACACACACACACACCAAGTTTTGGCTTTAATCATCTTCTATTGTGCTTATTTCCTATTTTGTTAACTTTTGCTCACATCCTTATTATTTCCTTCCTTTTATTTTCTTTGAAATTAAAAAAAATATTCATTCATTCATGAGAGACAGAGAGAGAAGCAGAGACATAGGCAGAGGGAGAAGCAGGCCCCTGCAAGAGAGCCTGATATGGGACTCAATCCCAGGACCCCTGAGCCAAAGGCATATGCTCAATCATTGAGCTACCCAGGCATGCCTACTTTCTTTGGATTTAACTTGCTGTTACTTTTCTAATTTCTTGAGATGGATGATTATATCACTGATATTCTGTCTTTTTTATATTTATAATATATATAGTTCAGGTTATAAATTTCTTTGTAGGCATAGCTTTATTGTATCCTCCATCTGTATTTTTTAAAATATTGCAGATGTAAATCTAACATATATCTCTGGTTAGAGACCAGGGTTATAAATACTTGCAAAGTTGTGAAACAGATGGTTGCTTTTCTGTACTGGTGAAGGGAGGGCCTCCCATGGAGGTACACATACTTCTAGAAAGAGCATCAGAATCACCTGGTGTGTTTTCATCTGTATCTCCATAGTCACTTGAAGGCCAGTCACATTGTTGAAACTGAGGAAGCTCAGCAACTCAATAATGCTAGTGTTTTCATAGCACCTGCACTGATGCACCTATTACTTGCTAAACTCAATCGTCAGTTTTTAGTTTTGACAGGACTTCTGACTTTTATTTTTAAATTTTTTGAATTATTTTTTTGAGAGATAAAGAGCATGTGTGTACATATGCATGTGCGCAAGTGGGGAAAAAAGGGAGCAGAGGGAGAGAATCTCAAGCAGACTCTCCCATGAGCACAGAGCCCAACATGGGGCTTGATCTTATGACCCATGAGACCGTGACCTGAGCCAAAACCAAGGGTCAGATGCTTAGCCAACTGAGCCACCCAGGTGCCCCTCTCTGACCCTTAAAGCCACTGACTACTTTATCCTTTTGGGAATAAGTTCCTTAACTTCTCTGATACAATTCCTTGATTCCAAGTTCAAAGCCTGCCCTCATTTGCAGGCTTTCTCTTATCCAGTCCCTTAAATGTTGGCCACCTGTCCTCCTGCCCAAGATTCTTCTCAGATTCCACACAGGCCCTTGGTGATGTAATCGATGTGTCTGATTTCCACTGCTGCCTAACCCCCTGAATCTTCATTTTCAGCCTAGACTTCTTTCCTGATCTCCACACTCATGTATCATACATCTTGGGTACATCAGACATAATATGTACAAAATGGAACTAAATATCATGCTTCCTTCTATCTGTACTACTAAGCCATGGTTTATTTCCTGACTCATCTTTCACTTTCGCTCTTTTTAAAAAAGATTTTATTTATTTATTTGAGAGAGTAAGTGAGAAAGTGGCAGAGAGAGAAGGAGAAGTAGGCTTCCCTGCTGAGCAGGGAGCCTGACGTGGTGCTTGATCCTAGGACCCAGGGATCATGACCTGAGCCAAAGGCAACAGAGCCACCCAGGCACCACTAGAGAAGTACCTTTCTAATCCGGTTACTTCCTTTCTTAAATCCTTTCAATTGCTTCCCATCGCCTACAGACTAAGGTCCAATTTTTGGCATGGTACACACACTCTGATGCAGCCCACCTCTCCAGCCCCTTCCATCACTTCTGGAATGTGTCCCTGGTTCCAGTCATGTATACCCCAAACCACTATCCTATTTTATACTCCCATTCCATCATCTTTAACAGGCCATCCTGCCTACAATGCTTTTCTTTTTCAAGTGCTTTTTCTCTCCAAATTCTTTCACTGACTACTTCTTAGTCTTTCAACCTTTGGCCCCTCCATTCTCCTGCTGCCTCACCTCCACTCGGTCTAAAAGCTATTGGTCATGATTCATAAATATCTCTTGTATCCATCTACTTCTCCCTATCTCCCACCTCCACCGTGGTCCAAAATAGTGTAGATATTCACAATATTCTCTTTACTATGTTCACCCTGTCTCTTTCAATACATTCTTCTTTCTGCAGCCAACGTAATCTAAAATGAAAATCTGGTCATATTATTCTCTGCCCTGAAGGTCTTCAGTGGTTTCAAGGAACAAGGAGAATAAACTATCTTTATCTTTTTTGTCCTTAAAAGGTCTCCAAAGTTCCATGCACGTGGACCCCTGCCAACCTCAACAAACTCAGCTTGCTCCTGGGTTTCATCCTGATATCTATGTTCCAGCCCCACAGACTTTTCAGTTCCTCTGACAGCGATGCAACCTCTCATCCCAGGGTCTTTGGATTCCTATCTCCAATGATGATCTCTGCCAGCTTTGTCTGGTTAATACTTCCCTACTCCTTTAGGACACAGCCTTTGTGAACACCCCAATCTAAATTATGCCAACTTTTTCATTATCGACTCTCATGACACCCCATGTTTTTCTTTCATTGCATTTACTGTGATTAGTAATTAGTCTGTGCTTTGTTTTATTGTCTCCTTCCCCAAGTAGACAGTGAACTCCCAAGAAGAAAGGAATTGTTTCTCTTTTGTTCACTCAGTGAGTATAGTGCTGGACTCTGTGACCCTCGTTTCTCTGGACACTGCTTACTCACTTACCTTCCCTGTGTGTCCTTTCAGGTTTGAGATGTTCTCCAGGCTTGTGGTGGAAAAAATGTGAATCACATTTCCATTGACTGCAGCAAATAGGTGACCCCCATTGCTAAAGGAACACTACGAGGAAACAAAGCAAGACAGCAAGAATGAAAGAGAGAAATGAGCAGTCTGCAGGTTACAGTCAAGAGCTCCTTTTCCTAGAGAGTTCAGGCTACAACCAGGTGCAGAAGTGGGAATTGGGGGAAGACACAGAAAGAACCAAGCACTGGCTGACATTCTGCTATTCCTGTAGCTCACTGGCCAAGATGTTGTCACGGCCACGTGCATGGACCATGAATCTGCTTGGATGGTAGAGCACAGCACTCATTCTGTGTCTGTAGAAGTTTCAGAGTGGGGAAGCGATTCCTGAACTATCTGGTTTCTGTGGTCATCTTAGGGAGAAATGTGATTGGCTGCTTACTGTCTCTCCCTGTTGATGTGTATATTCCCTGGCCCCTCTCAACCTCCAATTTCACCTTCCCAGCTGGGACTCTGAGTCTAAGATAAATTTCCTCTTTGATGCTTCTTGTTCCTCTGCAGTCACGGAGAGGATTAATCACAGGTGGGGTCTCACAAGGTTTGGGGATCACTGAAATATCTTGATGAGTATGAGGAAAATGAGATAGAGCCATACACTCAAGGAGTTTGGTGAGAGAAGAACTGATCTTTTCCGTTTTCTTCTTTTAAAGCCACTGAAGTTCTCTAAGGCAGACTGGTCCCAGCTCACCAAAGTGTGTTAGTTCTTGATGTTTCAACTCTGGTTTTATTTCTAGCATCTTACCTCTCTGCATCCTCTAACAGAATATTCTTTGAAAGAACGTATATCATCAATGAGTAGATTCATAAGGCGTAGCTTGTCAGCAAACCCTACTACAACGAAGTGTCCAGATGGATGAAGGCTGATTGTATATGCCTCCTCTTGGTATTCCTTAAATAGCTCCAATGTGCTGTGAGGAAGATCGATGTCTGAATTAGAAGTCTAGCCTGCTAAATCCCTTGAGGCCTCCACTGTACCTGGCAAATATTTTTATCATAGCATTTGAGATACTTTATTGCTTAAAATGATTGGTTCCTCTTTTTTCTGTATTTTGATTATATGAGGAGAGTGTCCAAGCAGTGAGTAAGGAAAATTGAGGAAGTGATCAATGAGCTGTCTAGTGATGCTGAAGGAATGGCTCCAGTTAGAGTTCCCCAAATCAGAAGGATAGTGGTTTCTTTTCAGCAGCCCAGCAGCTATACACAAAGACCAAAGATATTCCAGTGTGGGCCAAACTAGGTTGGAGCTTTTTAAGGAGGTTATGCCAAGGGGATAAAGTACTAGGGAGTTAAGGGCGGCTAGAGGCAGTGATAAGGAGAAAGAGATGGAGTAAGTGTTTCCAGAGAGTTCCATGCGGCAGAAAGCACATCTAGTGGGAGGGAGGCAATAGGAAAACTGGAAGAACATAGGAGGTTATATAAAAAGGTGAGATACTGGAGTGCTATCTTTATGTCCCTAGTGTCCAGCATGGTGTCTGACATGTGGTAAGCACTTAATAAAACACAAAGCAATTTTCTAGGCCAAGCACAGAGAAATAGGTAAGTTGACTGACTTGGTTTTTTAAAAAAACCTTTTCCAACTGAAAGCTTCTAAGTAATTACATTTAAAACTCTAATTAAAATAATTCACATGAACAAATCTAACAACTGAAATCTTGCACACTACAGTAGTAAAGCCTTTCATCCTTACTTTGATTCATAATTCCAGATGCGAACGGATCGATCCAGGGAACAGGTGGCAATGAGGGGTTTGCGGATGCACGTAGATAGACCAGTGATGGATGCCGAGTGTAAGGGGTACATCAGATACTCGAAGTGAGCAGGCTCCCCCTGGAGAAATCACACACAGCGAGCTCTGGCACAGTGAGCAGAAGGCAGGCTGTGCACTTCAGCTCTCACTACTACCCAAGAACATTAGTTAGACCGAGTACACAGGAATCAGGCTGTAGCAAGACTGCTTGAACATCATGCATGCTTTCTGATGCCACTATTATTTTAAAACATTATCTTGATGGCAATAAAATATTTTATTCTATACATATACCAGATGTGGGCACATTTCAGTGGATTCCATTTTCTGTTATTTAGGAGTAACACTAGACTAAATACCCTTGTGTGTATGTCTGTGTACCTCTCTGATTACTTCCTTAGATCCTGCAGTGTGAGTGTCCAGGACTAAGCTTTTGAATGTGTAGGCATCCATTTCAAAAGACATCCATCTTTAATAAAGGTGTTACCAGCTCCTGGCAAAGCCACCAAGGTAGTAGGCCACCCCTACCCTTGGAGGTCTTTTTTCAGAATGCCCTTGATAACTTAGATACTGACTGCTTGAGTGATACCACTTCTCCCTTCCTAGGGTCTCAATCCCACTCTTAGGCTTTTTTTTTTTTAAAAAGATTTTGTTTATTAATGAGAGACACACATAGGCAGATGGAGAAGGAGGCTCCATGGAGGGAGCCTGATACGGAACTTGAACCCGGGACTCCGGGATCACCCACCCACCCCCTCCGACCCCGAGCTGAAGGCAGATGCCCAACCACTGAGCCACCCAGGTGTCCCCCACTCTTAGGCTTTAAATTATCCAACAAAGAGTGAACCTACAAAAATTCTAGATGTCTTACCCTTACAGCCTCATAAAGGCAAAACCCCATAACCTCCCACTCACGACTTCACGCTGTGACCCTACGTGTGCTGTGTACCCTCCAGAGCCTGAGTAATAAATTATGCTTCCCAAAGTTCCCTGTTGTTTTTTGCTGAAGTGCTTTCTGCAATCCTAATAAGAAGCAAAAGGTCCAGTCCAGCCATATCACTGGTCCTAGTGGGAGAAATGTCTGGGGGTTTGCTAGAAGTAGCATGGGCCTTGGCAAGTGCCTCAGGCATTCCCAGCCAATAGAATCACTATCAACAGGCTGAGACTGACAAAATGGACACATTTCTAGAAGTGGAATACTGGGGGAAGTGGTAATTCTAAATTCTAAAGGCCTTGATAGGTACCACCAAATTTCTCTTCAGAGAAATGGTGTTGCTCTGCCACCAGCAGCAGTGAGAGCTGGGTGAATGGTTTGAAATGAAAATGTATCCTGTTATACATGTTGTGTAGGCTCCACATGTAATCAGGGGCATTGGAGCTGGGACACCTGAATGAGGAGTGATGGCTGAGAAAGTCAACGAGTTGCATATATTTTAGGTCTATTCACAAGTAAGACAAAGGCTGGGATGGAGATTCCCTCAAATCCTGGCCCTTTTCCACTTATCAACTTATTTGCATCTACTCACCCTTCCCTACTACCACGGAGGAAAGTCTCTGTGCTGAGATCGGGGGATGGGCCCAATTATTTCCATCCTTTTTCATCTCTTCAATCTCCCCGTCTCTACTCGTACATTCCTATCAGCTTTTAAGCACACTCAAGGCTCTCTTATCTTAAAAACAACAGCAGTTCTTTCTTCTGTCTTTTTTCTGCACCTCTGCCTGAGAAGCTGTACAATGATGGAGAATCAGGCAAGCAGGCTTACCGATTTCACTTAGAATTCATGACCATAAACCTCCAATGGATGCAGTAACTCCACCATGTTTTTCAGTAAGTTCACTTTCTAAATCTCTAAGAGATACCAATTTTATATCATTTATTCTCTTTCCAGGTCTTCCAAACCCTCTTGCTCTGACTCTCATTCCCAAAGCTCATCTGACAAACTTACCTCATATTTCCTTGATTTTCTATCTTTATTTTCTTTATTTTATATCTCAGGGGCAGAGTTGTAGACTGTCATACTCAATTCATGTAGAGTCAATTTTTATTTTATGTTTAGTTCATTCCTTTGTTCTTTAATTTTCACTCTTGTTCCCTTGTTATCAAAGGCACCAATGAATGTGTCTCATTTATATCCTTGGATATTTCTATATAGGGCACTGTGCTTCAGATTGCATTCTGTAGTTTTACTTTTTCTCTCAACCATCTGTGTTGTCATATGTATAATCATCACTTCTAACTTAGATTTGGTATTCTGTAGTATACATCCAGCTACTTCACTTCTCTATCACTCCCAGGAATGGACATCCAGGTTGTCTTTAACTCTCCATTACTATGAACATTAAGGTGAACACTTTTGTGCATGTTCTTTGGTGGACTGGCATGATGTAGTTCCTGGTATGAATCCAGGGGCAGACCACTGAATAACAAGATGCATGCATTCTCTACTTGACCAGGAACTACCAGATTGCTCTCTAGAATACCTGTGCCAGTTTACACATCCATCATCATCACATTAGGATTCTCATTTTCCCTTGTTCTCAGAAATCTCTCATGGGATCTGACTTTCTAATTTCTGGTAGTGTGATAAAAATAATTCTTATAAAAAAGCCTCTCTCTTGTGACATGCAGGAAATCATTACCTCACCACTCAAGCCATGCTCTCTGGCTGCTGCGGCCACCCTTGCCCTTGCCTCTGGAGCACATTAAAGATCCCAAACCATGCTAAGCGAAAAGCGAAATAAGTCAATCAGAGAAAGACAACTGTCATATGATCTCACTCATATGTGGAATTTAAGAAACAAAACAGAGGATCATAAGGGAAGGGATGGAAAAATAAAACAAGATGAAATCAGAGAGGGAGACAAACCATAAGAGACTCTTAATCGGAGGAAACAGACTGAGGGCTACTGGAGGGGAGGTGGTCAGAGGATGGGGTAACTGGGTGATGCATATTAAGGAGAGTATATGTGCTGTAATGAGCACTGGGTGTTATATAAGACTGATGAATCACTGACCTCTACCTCTGAAACTAATAATACATTATATGCTAATTGAATTTAAATAATTAGAAAAAGATCCCAAACCATGACTGACTCCAAGCACTTAAATCAATAAAAAAGGAGAAATTGGGACGCCTGGGTGGCTCAGCAGTTTAGAGCATAATCCTAGAGTCCTGGGATTAAGTTCCACATCAGGCTCCCTGCATGGAGCCTGCTTCTCTCTCTGCCTGTGTCTCTGCCTCTCTCTCTGTGTGTGTGTGTCTCTCATGAATAAATAAATAAATAATCTTAAAAAAAAAGGAGAAATCTTTGAATTGAAGGCTGCACTCAATAAGGAAAAGAAAGAAAAGAAGGAGGAGACTGTGAAGAAAGTGATTGTTGCCCTGACTGTGGGGAAAGGTGTCAGTTTTCTCTTTCCAGGTGTGGTGAACTATATGCAAAGACAATCTGGAATTAAAGAAGCTCATGTATCTCTATTTGATGAACTACTTCAAGCTGTCAACAGCTTCGTGAAGGACTGTGAAGATCCCTATCCCCTAATTTGGGCCTTGGCAGTCAGAACCATGGGGTACATCTGGGTGGACAATATTACTCAATATCCCTGTGAACCTCTCTGCAAGTCCTTGAAGGATGAAGATCCCTATGTTTGGAAAACAGCAGCAGCAAGTTTGTGTGGCAAAATTCCATGACACAATGCCCAAATGGTAGAAGATCAGGGAAATCTGGATTCTCTATGAGATCTCATACAGATTCAAACCCAATGGTGGTGGCTAATGCTATAGTAGCATTATCTGAAATCAGCGAATCTTACCTAAACAGCAACCTGCTTGATCTGAACCAAGAGAACATCATTAAGCTGCTGACAACCCCAGATGAGTGTACTGAATGGGGCCAGATTTTCATCTTGGACTACCTAATTACAACCCTAAAGATGACTGGCACGTTAGAGCATCTGTGGGCATGTAACTCCTTGGCTATCTCCTGCCAGTTCAGCATTGGTGCTTTCAGTTAATGAAGTTTCTAGGGTTGTCACCCAAGGACTCTGACTACTGTAATATCCTACTGAAAAAGTTGGCCCTAAAAAAGAAAAAAAAAGTTGGCCCTTTTACTTGTCACTTTGTTGTCTGAGGAGCCAGAGGTGTAACCCTGAGGCAACTTCAGCCACTTCACCCAACTCAATGTGCTTTTTGTAGGAGAGAGCAAAGCAAAGTTGCCAGATCTTCCTTGCAACATGGAAGGATATTCCCAACGAAAACCTCAGTTTTAGATTAAGGAATGTCATTAAAATACTGACACTGGCAAGTTGCAAAACAATAATGTTACATTATTGCCAAGAGGAATGTAGAAGGGCAGGACATGCTGTACCAATCCCTGAAGCTCACTGATAGCATTTGGATGTTAGCTGAGCTATCCAGCCAGGAAACCAAAGTTACATGCTATCATTGAAGTGCAGAGCTCCTGAAGTCTCAGTACATCTACAACAGCATTTTGAAAAGCTAATAGACTAGACTGGTCCAGTGCCATCCGGCCACCCTGTGATTGGTGCAAGCCAAGAACTCTAAACTGGAAGAAATTGTATTGCTATGTAGAATCTGAACCCAAACACACTGAGGCTGCCCACCAAGGTAGTGACGAGTCTAACCTGTGCTAACATTAGGGCACAACCTGTTGGATAATTTTAGCTTCCTGTGAACATTTGTAACCTCTGCTTCAATTACTTCCCACCTCTTGCCACCTGCTGCTGCTATTCAATTGTCCTTACTTATGAGTTTCTCCATACGCCAATGGCTGATATTTTGGAGTATAGTTTGATATTTTGTAATTGAAGGCTCATTTCAAAAGCAGAAAAAGACAAAAAAATATTGAAGGAAAAGTGTCACTGAAAAGAAAAGAAAGATCTCAGACTTGTTTTAATTTGCATTTTTCTGCACCAGGTAACAGAAGTTCTTTGTGAGAGTGACCAGATATTGGATTTAACATACAAAGACTCCATAGCAGCCATTACAGATTAGAGAAGTAAAGAAACTTCTGATAACAATGTCCCATCAAATAGGGAACATCAAAAAGAGACAAAAATTGCTTAAAAAAATAGAAATTCATGGGGCACATGGATGACTCAACTCAGTTAAACGTTTCACTCTTGGTTTTAGTTCAGGTGATGATCTCAGTTGTGAGATCAAGCCCCAAGTCAGGCTCCACGCTGGAGCCTGCTTAAGATTCTCTCCCTCTCCCTCTGCCCCTTCTTCCCTCCCACCTCCGCTCATGTACACTGTCTCTCCCATTCTGTCTCTCTCAAAAATAAATAAATAAATAAATAAATAAATAAATAAATAAATAAATAAATAAATTTTGGAGGTGAAAAGTACAATAACAGGAGTGAAAAATCCACTAAAGGGACTCAAAAGTAGATCTGAATTAACAGAAGAAAGAATTAGAGAAGTTAATGACATACAAGAGGATTATGCAATTTGAAAAACAGAAAGAAAAAAGAAAGAAGAAAAATGAACAGAACTGCAGATAAATGTGGGGCAACATTAAGCATACCAACATATGTACAATGGGAGTACCAGAGGGGAGGAGAGAGAGAAAGGAGCAGAAAAATATTTGAATAAATAATGGCTGTAAATTTCCCAACGGTACTGAAAAATACTGTACACATCCAGGAAGCTGAATGAACTCCAAGAAAGATAAACACAAAGAGATCCACAGATACATAATGGTAAAAATATAAAAAACTGAAGACAAAAAAAATTGAAAGCACCAAGAGCAAAATGATTGATCAAGTTGAAAGCAAATGACCCAAGAGAGCAATTTGAACTCACCAAAACCCACAAAGAACACCAATAAAGGCATCACGTCATTATAAAAAATAAGATAAACACATATTTCATCCCCACTCTTCTTTAACCTTACTGAAAAAGCTACTGTATAAAACAATATGTATATTATGCATTGTTGGGTGCATGGAAATGTATTTGCCAATAATAGCACAAAGATGGTAGGAGGAAGCAAATTGTATTGGGCTAAGGAAGTGACTTCTTTTTTAAAAAAATATTTTATTTATTTATTCATGAGAGACACACAGAGAGAGGCAGAGACATAGACAGAGGGAGAAGCAGGCTCCATGCAGGGAGCCTGATGTGGGACTCAATCCTGGGTCTCCAGGATCACACCCTGGGCCAAAGGCAGGCCCTCAACCACTGAGCCACTCAGGGATCCCCTAAGGAAGTGATTTCAGGTAGTGATTCAAATCCACAGGGACAAACAAAAAGAACCAGAAGCAATGAAAATGTTCTAAAATTGTGGTGGTAATGGTTGCACACCTTGCTGAATACACTCAAGACCACTGAATTGCATACTTTAAATATGTGAATTGTATGGCATGTGAATAAATACCAGTATATATTCAATAAAATTCTTATTTTAAAATATAGATATAGTGAAATGAAGGCGCATCTGCACCCCAATCTTCCTAGCAGCAATGTCCACAGTAGCCAAACTGTGGAAAGAGCCAAGATGTCCTTCTACAGATGGACGAAGAAGATGTTGTGTACACAATGGAATATTATTCAGGCATCAGAAAGGATGAATATCTAGCATTCACATCAACATGGATGGAACTGGAGGGTATTACACAAAGTGAAATAAGTCAATTGGAGAAAAACAATTATATGGTTTCACTCATATGTGGAATATAAGAAATAGAGCAGAGGACCGTAAGGGAAAGAGGGGAAACTAGATGGGTCTTAAAAAAATCAGAGAGGAGGTGGGCACTTGATGGGATGAGCACTGGGTGTTATTCTATATGTTTGCAAATTGAACACCAATAAAAAATAAATTTATAATAAAAAAAATTAGAGAGGGAGACAAACCATGAGAGACTCTTAACTCTGGGAAGCAAACTGAAGGTTGCTGAAGAGGAGGTGGGTGGGGGATGAGGTAACTGGGTGACGGGCATTAAGGAAAGCTCATGATGTGACGAGCATTGGGTGTTACAAGCAACTGATGAATTACTGAAAACTACATCTGAAACTAATGATGTACTGTATGTCGACTAACTGAATTTAAACTTAAAAAAACTATCATTTAAAAGAAACCACCATTACTGAGAAAGACACGTTAACATCTCTTACTATGATTGTAGATGGTCTATTTTCCTTGCTGTTCTGTCAAATTTTGCCTCATATATTTGGAGTGCACGCTATCAGGTACATACAGTTTTAAGACCGCAATATCTTCTTGATGCAGTGAACCTTTTAGAAGTTCAAAGTGATTCTTTTTAATAGTGGTGGGGTTTTTTTGTTTTTGTTTTTTTTTGCTGCAATGTCTTCAGTGTATTCATGCTATCTTTCCTTGTTATTTAAGAACAAAAAAGGAAAAACACACTTCTTGATTTACATACGTCTTTGTGCACACGAGCATATGTCTTTGTGCAACGTCTATGGTAGGTTGAAGTCTCTTAAGTGCAACTGCAGGGTTAAAGGAGATGTACCATTTAAACCTGACAGACAACTGCAGCGTGTCCCCCAAGGAGGCTGCAGCCAACCGCCATCCCACCGAGGAGAGCAGAGTGCTTCTACAGCGAAATCTTAAGATTAGAGTTTCATTTGCTCTTATGAAAGGGCTGAATGAGCCATGCTCAGCAAATTTAGAGTAAGACTTGGCCCCCAGGGTAGCCAGTCGTTGCTGGGGAAGACTTACCTTGCTGATCTCTGTCAGGGACATGGTGATGCTGTAGAGTTGGTTCTTGCTGGTGCTGGCAATCAGGATTTCCTCTGAGGGACTGAAGCACATGCAGAGGATGTCCTGTTTGTCAGACTGACTTGGCTCGTTGCTCTGCGGGTCCAGAGGAATCTGCCCAAGAGGCAAGGCAGCTCTTAGTGATGTCCCCATGTTGTCAGTTGGTGCGTCCCGGGGCTTTCAGAGTTCTTGCGGATACTTTTAGCTTGCAGACTCCCAGACCAGTATGGTTGCAAGGATCCTCCTCGGATGGGGAGAAGGGAGGGTCCTGAGTCCCTGTGTGTCACCCTTCAGTGATCAGCGGCTGACCGAGAGACAGCAGCATGTGTAAAAATGATCACTCTCCACATCTCGGTTTGAGGTTCCCCCTGAAGATGAGTGTTGGTTTAAACCCCATTCCTGCCCATCTGTCAGAATCCCAGTGCGGGAGCCACCTCATCAAGTGCAGCAATGCGCACTTCGGGCCAGCAGAGGGGAAGGTCGCAGTCCCTCTTCCAAATGGGGAGGTGACAGGGCAGGGAAAAGAGAAGGGGTCATACAGAAGCCCAGCCTGTCATCTCTGGGAGGGCCTGGACTTCTCAAGTCAACATGATAATGTTATATCCCCTCCTCCCCACCCCAGTGCTCTTCGTCTGCTGACAACCAGACTTCCTGAAAGGCTGGCCCGCACATACCACCCACTTTCTTCCACCCCTTTGGTTCTTAATTCCTCCTACTGTATCACTTATTGAAATGTCCTCACCAACCTTAGAAATTTCCTTATCACCAGTCAGAGGCTCCTGCTCAATCCTCGCCTTCTTGACCTTCCTAGATCCTGTAGTGGTGATGGCAGTACCTGCCTCCCAGGGACCAGGACACTAGGCTCTCAGTTTCTCCCCTCGGCCTGGAGGTCTGTCTTCCTGTACACCTGCTCCTCCTTCTTCCCATTGTCAACCCCCTGGCTCTGCAAGGACGGTGAGGGCTCTGGGAGGGAGAAGCGTCCTGCCTCGCCCTGCCTCACCCTGCCCTGGGCCGGGTGGGCCCCCACAGCGCCCCAATGTGCTTGCCAGGGAGCTGCCCTCTGCTCCACATTCATCACACTGTGTAAAGTAGGATGGGGAAGCCACAGGCCAAGGACCCTGTCAGTGTCCCAGGGCCTGGCACAGTGCCTAGCGCAGCGTACTGCTCAAAGAGGAAGCACTGCCTTGCTCTTCTCTTCAGAGACAGTGAGGTCCTTGGGGAAGTGGCCGTGGCTGATTTAGCTATCTCAGCATCCAGCATGGGGCCTGGGCCGTGGTAGGCACGCAACAGCCGTTTGTTAGATGAGAAGTGAATGGTCACCACTTCTCAGCCTCTGCCGGGTCCTCATTCTGTCTCAGACTCTACACTAGGAAACGCGAGATTTTGTCCTCAGTCCTCTTTTTCTCTGTCTCTATGTTTTATCTGTCAGTGATTTTGCCTAATACGAGGGTTTCGACAAAAGCAACAGCAGTGAATGTAATCACAATGATAAATCCTTAAAATTGTAAAAACAGAGCATCAGCTCTGTGCCAGACACCAGCTAAGGACTGTGTGTGTGTGTCTGTGTGTACGTATTGATCTCACTCCCAAAGTCTAACCCACATTTCCAGCTGATCCACTTTACTCCAGTGTCTGGCCAAATGTCAACTTCCTCAGGGAGGCCTCCCCGAGCCACTGTCTCTAGAACAGAACCCCTCTCACTCCCTGTCCTTTTCCTGGCCTTCTCTTCTTCACAGCGTTGATCCCCGGGGGTCAATCAGTTAATATTTGTTTGTTTGCCTGTTGACTGTGTTCTTTGGACAGGATTTTTAATGTGCCTGCTTCCCTACCGCATCCCCAGCCCCCAGCATAGAACCTGGCACCTGGTAAACCCTCAGTGTATATTTGCGAAGTGAATAAGCAAACAAAAGAATGAATTGCTTTGAAAGCAGGCAGTGTAAATTCATAATAATTCCCCTTGGTTCCCATTCGCCTTGCTCTTACCCCCGATTTTCCTACCCCTGGCATCTTTTCCCCAGGCATCCAGTCCCAAAGCTGAGGCATCATCTCTGAGAGCTCCTTATCTCCAGCTGTCCATGTTTACTCAGGGCAAGTTCTACAGGCATAATCTCCACAAAGCTCTTTCCCTTCCCACCTTCCCTGCCATTCACTGCCGTCAGGAGACCTCACCACTTCTTGGCCTGAGTGACAAAGTCGCTTAACTGATTCCTAAGCATGGCAATAGTACTTGCTGTCACGGGTGGAGCACCAAGCACAGCACACATGATTCACACAGGTCTGGTTCATCCTTTTGATAACCACCAGGGATGGGCTACTTTCTCAGTGAAGAAAGAGAGGTTGTGCTGGATTCAGCAACGCATCTCGAGTCACTCTGCCAATAAGGGCAGAATCAAGCCTGGCTCTTGCAGTGTTTGTTGCCGCCGCACATCTATTGCCTCCAAATACCCCCCCCCCCCCACTACACACCATAGGCAGATTGCTTTTCCTAAGTGTAATGCTTCTCCACTCAAAAACAGGCCATCTGAATCATACACATGCTCCCCCAGGCTGGCATTGGAGATCCTTCACCGGCCTCAGCTCCCATCTTGCTCTTTCGAGTGATTTCAGTTCCTCTCCCCCGGGGGGGGAGCAGAGTATCTCCCAGATACACCACCTGCTCCTCATCCATGGTGCCTCTGCTTTACCTGTTCCTCCCACCTGCAATTCCTAACCTGTTCCCTCCTGTCAATCGTTACCCTTCCTCTAGGGCCCTACCCTAAAGATAACCACCAAACACCCAGAGCCCACCTGGATCTTCCCCAAGCACAGACGATCTCTCTTCATAGCAGTTTGTATCCCTGATTCCACAAACATTTGCTGAATGCTTCCTATGTGCCAGTATATGCTTGACATTAAATATCAGTATATGTCATAATACAATTTTTTACGGGAGCGCTAAGCCTCAAAGAGAAAATCTAATTTGCCAGAGTTCTCTTCCAGAATTCAAATCCAGATCCTCCCAATTTTAAACCCCACTCTGGCCACCCCGTCCTAAAACTCCCCATGGCACAAATGGCTCAAGTCCTCGTTTCCACTCAGCACAACAGCTCTCTCCTCCCAGCAAACTCCCCGACAGTGCTCTGCTGCTGGAGAACACGTGCCAGGAGGACCCCAGTTCTGCTTCTTCCTCCCCTCCTTACCCGAATTTCCCTGCTCTCCTGGTAAAAATCCTTCTCTTCCATCTTCTCAAACAGCAAAACTCTCCCTGGCCCAGCGGAACAGGCAAATCCCTTTGAATAGGCTGCGATGGCGAACACCTGGGGTAAGACCAGCTGGCTGTGGCCACTGGCCAATATGACCTGTTCATAGGAAGGGACCGGGGAACTGATGGTTGGAAATTCAATCAGGCTGGAAAGAGAAAATAGCATATAAAGTTTATGGAGACAATCCCAACGAGGTGAGTCCAGCTAGGGATGAGAAAGAAGGGCTGGCTGTCTTTGGGGGTGGGAGAAATCGCCCACTGTGAGCCCGAGCCAAAATGCTACCCTTGGGCCTTGGACTGGTACACAAACTCCAAGGAGAGATTCACCACCCTGTGCAGTCACTATTATTACTGTGGTTGTTGTTTGCATTGTCATCCTCCTTTTGTTTAAGAAAAAGTGCCTCAGATAGTTTTCTGAGATATGCAACAGGTAAGTGGGAGGGCTGAGATTTGAATCCAAGGTTCCATTTCCTTCCTTCCTCCCTTTCTTCTTTCCCTCCTTCCTCCCACATAACAAATATTTATTGGAATTACACTGTGTAAACAACTCTGTGAAACAATAGAAGTTAGATTGGCACAGTTTCTGCCCTCAGAAGCTTAGAGTCTAGGGGACAAATGCTAAGGACAGTTAGGGAGCAGGTGGGTGGGATGGGAGCAGCCAGTCAGTGGTAACAGGGTTTCAGAGGACAGTTACAGAAGAGGTATACCCATCTGAGATGAGCAGAGGCTGAGAGCCCCCAGCTGATCTGATGAACAAACATGAGTACGTCGGTATGTGAATGTGTCCAGAGGAGTGGGGTAGGAGGAACTACCTGTGATCAAGCCCAGAAGCAAGAGTCTGAGAGACATGTGTGGGAGATAGAGGCAGGAGCCAATGCTCCAGATGTAAAGATGGGTCAAAGCAGCAGGGATATGTGGGCCAAGTTCAGGAATCTGGGCTTTATTCTTAGAGCACTGGACCCGCTTCAGGATTAGGAACACAGCAAACTGGAGGGCAGAGGGACTCATCAAGAACCTCCTAATAGAATCATGAGCGGAAATGGAGAGGTCATGGCTGTGGGGGACGGTGAAAAATGAACTGGAAGTTACCAAGAAAGAAGGATCTACCATATGCCATGTGCTGGAGGGCTGAGGCTCCAGGCCAGGCAGACAGGGCTACGATCTTGGGTGAGTCACTTAACCTATTTGAGCCTCACTGTTCTGTCTATAAAATGGGCATGATGATAATATATACCATATAGGGAAAGACTCAAATGAGAATACATATGAAGTGCTTAACGCAGTATCTAGGACATACGATGGCACATTTTAATATGTGTGAGATATGACTATTATTGACCATAGTAGAGGTAAACTTGACCTGAGCCCCCACTTTGCCCCATAGGCTTTTGTCAGATTTACCTACAACTTCCCTGCACTTCTTTGTGGTTCTTTGTGGGTCTGCTGGCTCCTTCCAAATTGTGAGGTCCTTGAGGACCCATGTCCCCAGCATCTAGCAAGGTGCCTTGCACACTGCAAGAGCTTGGTGGCCAGTAATTGAATTGAATCTGAAAATTAGGCAGCCACTAGAAAATGTGTGTTTGAAAATCTGCAGTTTTGAAGACCGGTCAAGCTGAAGTGCCTAAAAAATGAGATTACATATATAAATAAAAAGAAATGTATCTAGGCTGGGGTCATAGGTGTCAAATTTGTGCGTAAATATAGACGAACATGAGAAAGGCAGAGGGAAGGTGAAAAGAGTCGATTTTAAGGTCAAGGGGTTCTGAGTGGCTGTAAAAAAAATATGGTTTCTGGTATAATGCTATTGGGATGATGAGCATATTTTCACAAGAGCACCAGTGCAGAGGGATGTCATTACCTCTCCGATTCCTGGATCTTCTCCAGGTTCTTGGTCTCGCTGGTGGGCTCCTTGACCATTATACTTGTCTCCCAGCGTTGGTCTCCAGATTCAAAAAGGAAGAGCCTGCCTGTATCAGTGCCGACAATGATCTTGTCCTCAGACACCCAGGTGTGGGCTAGATAGTTTTGGGGTTCTCCCCTCTGAAAATTGGTTTGCTTCAGAGTTCCCTCGGCAAAACGGAGCAGCTTAAACATCCCATTTCCAGTGACACAAACCTGAGTGTTATCCTGGGGATTGAAGCTCACCTGTAAAATATGAAAGGATAAAACTAATCTTGATGGAATTACTTCTCATTCTATGAATGAATATTTATTTCAGGTAGCTCAGCATATCCTTTAAACATCACTAAGTCATGATAAATTTTGATACCATATTTGATAAGAGCACAGATTCACTATATTTGTAGGACCCACGCATCATAAGCTAGGAAACCTACAGAAATCATTTTACAAAGGCCAAAAAGAGGATAAGCAGGTCTCGACAAAATGGAATGAAGGCTCAGCTGCAAAAGGAGGGTTTATGTGCCCTGTCCAGGGGAAAAGGGACCACATCAGTGAGAGCTACACAGTCTCATCAACTGGGATGGACAGTAATGGCAGTCAACCTACTAGATGGTGAGCAACTGACAGGCTATAGTTTCTTCATTTCTGTATTCCTGAGGCTGGATTCATAGTAGGCACCGGGTAAGTGTTTACTGAATCTATTGGAGAGGATGTACTCTACTCTGAATAGGGATGCTGGACCCGACCTCGCCAAGGTGAAATAATCTTCCAGTTCTCTCTGCTTTTGATCTGAGTCTGTGGCCACCAAGTATGCTCTGATTACTAGTTTCACCTCCCAGGTTCTCGATCACTAGGGAACCAGATAAATGATACGAGCGTTCTGGTTGTCACCTGCTGGGTTATTCACCAGCCTCTGGTGAGAATAAGGGAATCCATTCCTGGGACACTGACTGGCTAATATCTTTGAACATGAGCCCATCTGAGTCCTTGAACTTGTAGAGCTGAGTGCCAGATCCTAGCCTGGGGTGACTGCACCAAGATAAAACCTCTTTGGGACCCACTGCCTAAGCAGTCACCCAGCCTTCCCATAGGTCCTCTTCATTTTGCTCTCAACCCAGGATGGAAAGTTCCATTCCCCACTTAACTGCAATTTCATGGGCCTGTTCCTCAAGACCTACCACTTCGCATTACATTCCTGAAATCTTCCCACTGCCCAGCAGTGCTGCTAGGAAGAGGCCAGGACCAGCAAGGCGAAGTGAGTTCTCAATCCATCTCGGGGCCCGACCTGGGAAAGCAGTTCTGGGCCAGAGGAAAGAAGACAGGCACTGCAGGCGGGGACTTCTGTCCCTGCCACTCACACTACCTGTGTGATCCTGGGTGAGTGGCTTAATCTCTTGGAGCCTCAGTTCTCTCATCTATAAAAGTAGGATAATAATTATACAGAACACATATGGTTGTTGAGAGACTAAATTTTAAAATGCACATTAAGAAATCAGCACTGTTCCTGGCACATGGAAAGCATTCAATAAAGCTCTTCTTAGGTTTTATAACTTGCACGATACTTGTTATGCTGGGAGGTACCTGGTAGACAGCATTGTTCTGAGAGTCGGTTCTAACAATAGCCATTACTTTCTGTTTTTCCCACAGCCAATAAACAAGGTTTGACTCTGGAGGTGATGTCTGAGCCAACAGGTATTTGGAGTCCGGAGAAAAAGCCATGCTAATAAATCTCTGTACGGGAAAGTCAAAATTATTAAGGACTTTGCGCTTCCGGCAAGGGATGGATGACAGTTCATAAATGGTGATGACGGGTTTCTCTTGCACAATCTCGGAGATAGCAAGGTATCGCCGATTGGGACTGATGGACAAGGCCAGCATGCCCTGACTCTTGTCTGAGCCTGCGAACAGAGGTAAAGGGGGATAATGAGGGCAGATCATGCTTTCATCATGATTCAACATGAACCAGGCACAGTGGTGGCAGGTTTGACACATGAGAGGAAGGCACAGAAATGGTTAAATGTCAATCCTGGCAGTTCCGTGGTACCACTGTGTCCGGGGTATTTGGAAAATGATGAGAATGGGTACCTCACTGCGGCTGAGGTGGGAGGAGAAGTCAGGGAATGATGCTAGGAGGACAAGGTGGATTGGGGTGGGGGTGTGCAGGTGGCAGGTGGGGGTGGGGGTGGGCAGGTGGGCAGAGCAAAGGTGTGGATGTGAGGAAGGGTACAGGATGGCGGAGAACCACAAACAGTGGGGTATGGCTGGAGAATCGCATGTGAGCCAGGGGAAACCAAAGCTGGGTTTAGAGGGGTAGGATAGGGAGGCCTTTATGCTCTGCACAGCCGGCACTCAATACTCCTCTACTTTTGAGGCCGAGAGGCCAACTACTGGCATCCTCAGGCTCTCTCGCAGTTAGGTCATCTATGTGACACTCAGGTTATGAGAGCCACAGACATCTGCTGGACTGACCTTAGGGTAAAGCTTGTGCTTTCTCAAAAACCAGAGATGGATGCAGGCTACCCCTAATTCTCCTGGAATATGTTGGTGATAACTGGTGACAGAGTAGTCATCTTGCAAACACGAGGTAACAAGCATGAGAATAAAAGCTGTGGTCTAGAAAGCAGAGGCTGAGGCAGAGATTAAGCTTTAATACTTTATTGGGGAGATAAAATCAGGCCCATGTTATGATTTTCATGGGCCCCTTCTTCCATTAGTGGTAAAAATTAATAAAATGCTTTAAAAATGAGTAAAATTATATTTTATGACTGCATTGGTATAAAGAAGGATATAATGCCAACTTGACTTATTATTATTATATTCATTTTCCTGGGTCTCTAAATGCATCACTCTATGCATAGGCTCTATGCTTCCCATGTCTTGTGAATAAACTGGCCCGGTTTCAGCACAGGGTAAGAGAGGGTGAGTGAGGCAGGGGGGATGTGCTAGCAAGTGATGCCACGGGCTCTGTGCTGTGCTCCAAAATGAGCTGCAGCAAGTCTGGCCAGCAGCAGGACCTCTCTGGAAGGGCTGCACAGAGTCAGTGTGCCTCAGCAAAGAACCCAGGTTTGGGGTCACTGGAAGCCTTGCAAGAGAGTTTGGATTTTACCATGAAAACAAATGACTGTCACAGAAAAACTTTTGGAAGGGTTGGATGTGTGTTGTAGAAAGAACCCTCTGGCAATTGTGTGGGAGACAGTTCTGGATGGAGGGACACCAGAGGGGGGAGGGGCAGATTATTTCAAAAACAGGATGGTAGTGACAAGCAATATGACAGCTGGGATGGGAGATTAGAGAAATCTTAAGTCAGACAGTTGGTGGCCTGGGTGTGGCAGGGAAAGGGAGAAATGTGCTATGACTGACATCTGGTGACGAGGAGAAGGGGTGACAGCTGGGAAAGAACACAGAGAGGGAGTTAGGGGTCATGGTGAGGATAATGTTCACTGATTTTTTGCTGAAAATAGCCCATCCATTCATCCAAGGATTTTACTTTTATTCATGTTCTTAGGGTTGCTAGTTTTTTTTTTCCTACTTCATTTTTTTTAACCCTAAAGTCTTTACTTCATCTTGGGTTCGGGATGGTAAAAGGTATGAAACGAAGATTTAAGTTGATTCTCATTTCTCAAATACCTAACTAGTTGTCCCAGCACAGATTCCTAATGCCACCCTTTATGATATATCAAATTCACTTACATACACAAATATAGGTACCTGGGTTTCTGAGATATTTATACCAGCACCACATTATTTTTGTAATCATCGTTTTATCACGTATTTCACAATCTGGCGAGGGAGGGCCTTCAGGGAAGAGAGGGAGCGAAAAGGAAAGCACAAATTCCATTCTGGATATATTGTGTGGGAGCTACACACTGCGGGACATTTAGGCAAAGAGGCCTAGCAGACAGTTTATGTGATTCTAAAGCTCGGGGACAGGTTGGGACTGAAAATACAGATTTGAGGTAAGAGTCACACTGGGGAGTTGAAACTGAGCAGAAATGAGATTGCCTCCAAGAGGGAAAGGAAAGCTTCTCCCTCCTTCCTTTTGTGCTTTCGCGCCAGGGCGGTACCTGGCATAGCATTGGTCCTCCTCATTTCCGAGTTCTGCTCCACTGATAATGGACTCTTTCTTTCTTGAAATATATTTCCCTCTTGTGTGGACCTCCTCTAATCTTTTTGGTTACTCCTTCAAAGACTCTTGTGCTGGCTCTTCCTCAGTTCCCCAGCACTAAACGTAGGAGTGCTCCAGAGTTCACTCTTTAGGCTTCTTCTGTTTTATAAATACATTCACTCCCTAAGGGAATCTCTGACATTTGAATGACTTTGTATTTCATCTCTGTGTGGATGACCCTCAAATTTCTATCACCAGCCTGGACCTCTCTCCCTTGTATCCAGATCCAAAATCAATCAAACTGCTCACTTAAGATCTCCATTGCCTACCTAGTGGGCATCCCAATCTTACTATGCCGAGAACTAACCTCCTCATGCTCCCCACAAAACCTGCTCCTACTTCAGTCTTTTCTATCACTATCCCTACAGCCTGCCACTACCCCCACTCCAAGCCAACGTCTTCTCTTACCTGGTCTCCTACTTCCTCCCTTGCCCCTCCTTAAATCTATTCTCTATACAGTAGCCAAAGAGCCTGTTGAAACATAAGTTAGATCTTGTTACTCTGCTCAGAAGCCCCCCATGGCTTCCCACTTCATCAGACTACCACAGCCTTTGACCTACAAAACCCTGGTACTGCCCCATCTGGCCTCCCTCTCCCCACTCTTCCATTCACTCCACTCCAGCCACACTGACCTCCTTGCACACACTAAGCACCTTCCTAACTCAGAGCCTATCACCAAAGGCAAAAGTATAAAGCATAAAAGGAGAATATATTAATAATCTTGGGTTAGGGAAAAAAGGAAAAGGCTGATAAATTTCACTTCAATAAAACTAAGTATTTCTGTTCATCAAGATACCATAAAGAAGGAGAAAACACAAGTCCCAAACTGGAAAGAATTCTATAGAGAATATATAAAGTGTACATAAATCAATAATAAAATTACAAAAAAATAAATAAAAAGAAAAGAAAAATGGATAGAAGACTGGAACAAGGCATTCACACAAGACTAAGTAGGAACAGCTTATAAACGTGAAAACCTATTCATCCTCACTAGTAATGGAAAAATGCACACTAAAACTACATTGAGATACTCTTTCTCAACAATTAGCTTAGCAAAAAATTAAGAAGCTTGACAATGCTAAGGGTTGAAGAGGTTGGAAAGGAATGGTAACTCTCATGCAGTCCCTAGAAGTGTAAATTGGCACTACCACATTACCCAGTAATTTTAGTCCTGGCGGTGTGCCCTGCACAAGTGGATGAGCACATACCAATGCAAGAAACTTTATAGTGGCATGCTTTGTAATAGCAAAAAACTGTTGTTTCCCAAATGTCCATCCACACTAGAATGGATAAATATATTTGAGATGTTTGATTCATATGATAGAATACTATATAGCAATAAAATAACTCAGTTAATATGTATTAAGATGTATGACTCTCAAAAGCATGATGTTGAACAAGAGGCAAGTGGCATATGTACAACTATGATTACATTTATATAAAGTTGGTAAGTAGCAAAGACAAAACTATCACTTATATAAGGCCACACATAAGTGTGGTAAAACTATATAAAGAATAAAGGAGTAATTACAATATCTGGGATGGGGTGTGAATATGCATGTGTGAGAACGAAATCAGGGAGAAACACTGGAATTGGCCATGTTCTATTTCCTACCCTGTGTGGTGGGTTCACAGACCTACATTTTATTATGGTTTTTTAGATATTACATATTTCTAGTGAATGCTCTTTTGTATGCATATGTCATGATGAAACATTTTGAATGCAACAAAGACTGGAAAAAGAGTGATTAAGTTGTGGAAATTGTGTATAACATTAAAAGGATCGGTGTGAACAAATGTTAACACTATACAGATGGTTATTTGTGACTGGTGATAAAATCTCCAGGGTCTTCATCATACATGGATTCAAAAGGTACTGTAATGAAGTTAATGATCTCTGGAAAAAACTGTATTTAGACAATTCAAAAAGTGGTCCTGCTGATGACAAAGACAATGAAAAGAGACTCTAAAATATTTTTTTTTCAAATGAGTGGGAAATATGAGAAAGGGAGACAGAACATGAGAGACTCCTAACTCTGGGAAATGAACTAGGGGTGGTAGAAAGGGAGGTGGGTGGGGGGTGGGGGTGACTGGATGACAGGCACTGAAGGGGGCACTTGATGGGATGAGCACTGGGTGTTATTCTATATGTTGGCAAATTGAACACCAATAAAAAATAGATTAGAAAAATAAAATATTTTTTTTCACTAAATCACAGTGGAAAAAAACTACTTTTAAATTAACATTATTTTACAGTGATTTTCACTATGTGTGTGTGATTACTCTGTATGCCAAACAATGCAGGTAGACAGGTACTCCGTCTACATTCATAAAACTATACCCACATTTAAGTTGGTGAAAAATATCTTCCTTTCAATAACCTTGTTGGGATTAGGAGATTTTATATATAGGGGGTTATATTTGGTACGTACAGTTAACGTGTCAGGATGGAAAGGGTTTTTACCTGGAATGAGTTTTTGCCACTTCTGATCCATGTTGTACTTCACACAGTAATTTCCTGAAGGAAATATAATGATCTGTTCATCGAAGAAGAAGATATTGTTGGCCACGTGGGCTCGAAGACCAAAAACGTGCAGCGACTGAGCCACCACGGTCGACATGGTACCAGGCACGGGGTTCTGCTGAACGTCCAGCGCGGAGGGTGAGCCTGGAGGTACGCGTCGCCCCGCCCCGGCCCCGCCCCGGCCCCGCCCCCGGCCCCGCCCACACCCGATCGCGTCCTGCCCCTGGCCCCGCCCACACCCGATGCCCCGCCCCGGAGCCCACCTCCGCTTCCCCCCACTCCTCCCCAGCGCAGTCCTCAGCCCCTCTCGCGGCGGCCGCGTCTCCTACTTCTCCTCTCTCCTCAGCTCCCTCGTGGCTGCTCGCTTCTCCGGACGGCCCCCGGCTACGGGCGCCCCCTTTCGCTCCTTCCCTCCGGGTCACCAGACTACTGGGGTATCCAGCGGTAGAACCGAACCCCCAACAGTTCCCGGGCAGTCTCGGACGCCTGAGCGGTTCCTATAGCAACGGCAAACCGGAAGTGTGGTTCTGCAGCCGGAAGCGGAAGTCCCGGTCTCTGCGGCGGCGGCGAGCCGGCGGCGCAGGTGCGGCTCGGGCCCACGTGGGCCGCGGCGAGAGGCGCCGGTTTCCGGCCGCGCGGACCTCGGGCCGCCCGCCTCGCTCCGACATGGACACCCCCCCGCTGTCGGGTTCGGACTCGGAATCTGAGGATTCTCTGGTCACGGACCGAGAGGTGGGTGTCGGCCGAGCGCGCGGGGCCGGGCGCGGGCGGCGGTCGCCGCTCCCCGGTGCCGACTGCCGATTGTGCCCCGCAGTTGCAGGATGCGTTTTCCCGAGGCCTCCTGAAGCCAGGCCTCAACGTCGTGCTAGAGGGGCCGAAGAAGGCTGTGAACGACGTGGTGAGCTCGGGCGCCGGGTCGGGGGGTCCTGGGACACGGGATGCTCTCCAGGCGCTGTTGGGCTCGTCGGGCCGAGGCCTCGTCCCCGGGAAGACTCGGCCTGCGCGCTGCCGGGCGGGCCAGTTCCCCTCCCGCGTCCTTATGCAGCCTCGGTGTCTGCATTTCCTAGAGTGGCCTGAAGCAGTGTTTGGCTGAGTTCAAGCGGGATCTGGAGTGGGTTGAAAGGCTCGATGTGACCCTGGGTCCCGTGCCGGAAGTCGGTGGACCTCAGTCAACACCCCAGACCAAGGATCAGAAAGCTGTTGATCCAGAAGACGACTTCAAGCGGGAGATGAGCTTGTAGGTTTGTCTTCAAGGGTGGGAGTTTCGGGTGCCTGTACTGGAGTGGTGGGGGGGAGGGTCGTGAGCCTGTACTTCTCGGAAGCTGGCCTCAGCCTGAGGGTAGGAAGGGCTTCTTTATACTCAGGAGAGCTAAGGGGATCCCTGGGTGGCGCAGCGGTTTAGCGCCTGCCTTTGGCCCAGGGCGCGATCCTGGAGACCCGGGATCGAATCCCACGTCGGGTTCCCGGTGCATGGAGCCTGCTTCTCCCTCTGCCTGTGTCTTTGCCTCTCTCTCTCTCTCACTGTGTGCCTATCATAAATAAATAAAATAAAATAAAAATTAAAAAAAAAAAAAGGAGAGCTAAGGAGATTGTGCCTGGTGGAGGGAGGAGCCCCTCCGTCCACCAGTTGCAACGAGGGAAGAGCCTCTTGGTCCACTAGTTGCAGCGAGGGAAGAGCCCCTCGGTCCACCAGTTGTAATCGAGGGAAGAGCCCCTCGGTCCACCAGTTGCAACTGAGGGAAGAGCCTCTTGGTCCACCAGTTGCAACGAGGGAAGAGCCCCTCGGTCCACCAGTTGCAGTCAGGGAAGAGCCCCTCGGTCCACTAGTTGCAACGAGGGAAGAGTTGTAATCGAGGGAAGAGCCCTTTGATCCACCAGTTGTAATCGAAAGCCCAGTGTATTTTTTTTTAAAGATTTTTTTTAATAAAAAAAAGATTATTTTTAAATTTTATTTTGAAGTATTCAGTTTTAAAGGTTTTTTTGGACTTTCAGATATTTAAACAAAAACTTGTCTCTGGAAGGTTCTTACATGAACTTTTCTCAGTGACTGCATAAGAATCCATTATTGGTATCATTGGTATCAGTTTGTTAGTTCATGGGTGCTTTTTTTTTTTTTTTAAGATTTTATTTATTTATTCATAAGAGACACAGAGAGAGGCAGAGACACCGGTAGAGAGAGAAGCAGGCCCCATGCAGGGAACCCAATGTGGGACCCCAGGATCATGACCTGAGCTAAAGGCAGATGCTCAATCTCTGAGCCATCTAGGTGCCCCATTTTCATGGCTATTTTCAATGTGGTCATCCTCTTAAAATGATTTATTTTTAGCAGAACTCCCCTTCTTCTTTAAAGTGTACATGACTAAATTTCTCCAAATACCAAGTTCATGAGGTTTTATTACATTTTCACTTGTGTGTGTGTGTGCTTGCTGGTGGAGGTCAGATGTTGAGAGTTTTTCTGACCATGGATAACTCCAAGGTTATCCCTGATGGATAGGCAAGTGAGAAGGAATAGAAGGTCTCTCCCTTAGCTTATTCCCAGCTTGTCCTACATCACACTGTCCTGCATCCTCAGCTACCGGCAGGCCCAGGCTGCGGTGCTGGCAGTATTACCCCGCCTCCATCAGCTCAAAGTTCCTACCAAGAGGCCCACTGACTATTTTGCAGAGATGGCCAAGTCTGATCAGCAGATGCAGAAGGTAAGAAACAAAGGTTTTCTCTGGAAAGCCGAGGCTTTATACTTCGTGTGGTCAGCTGGCTTATCTCCAATAATGTTTTAAAAAAGACTAAGCCCAATATTAGGGAAGTGGTTTTCAGAGGACAATTATTGTCTTAACCGTCTACCTCAAACGTGTGCTAGTTACCACCAGTTTGATAAATTTAAGGATGATTTTTTTCCCCTTAATTTAGACATTTAAGGAGAGGAGAAATTCTATAAGAACTGTGGTTCCTGAGATAAAGATGGCCTTTTGCGTTTCCTGGTTGTGTGGTCCTGGCATGTGGTATAGAGAAAATACACTTCTTGTCCTGCCATTGCCGGGGGTGGTGCTATAACCAACTGGTACACAATTATTTTTCTCTGGGTCTCAGTTTTCTCTTCTCTAAGATGAGGGAGTAATTAATAGCAGATGCAGTATAATTTAAAGTTGGGTGGAACTTGGTCCTCGTTTAACTATGGGAGGAAGGGAATTGCCAACATTTAATCCAAGATCTATATTCCAATATAGGTCTCAAACTGGGTTTTAGGGAGCTCTTGTCTCTGTGGTACTCGGGGAAGCTAATTTAGAGATGAGCTGGGGCACATCTCTGGACACTCACCCTGACAAGTGTGACTAAAGTGTGTGTGTCTAATGGAGAAGCCTGGGTTCCTGATGCCTGCTTGAGTTTTTAACGTGTATGTGGCATGTTAGAGAAGGGAAGTGAGGCTGCATGCTGGTTTGACCTCAGTCAGCAAGGTTATAGGGTTGGGGAGAAGTTTGTCCTCCTGGTAAAATGGCAAGCAGGCCTATTTGCATAACAGGACAGCCAGCACACCGGGAGGGAGATGGCTTTCAGGTCCTACCCCTAATACTCTTGGTATCTTGGACCAAGTACTCAGCCTTTGGGCTTCTTGTCCTCATGTGTAAAACACGATTTATAAGTTTCCTTTGAGCTCCAGTTTGCAGAACTGGGAAGATCTGTTCCCATTCCAGTGCGCCCTAAGTAGTGGTCAGCCCAGATTCAAATAACATAAGCTGACAACATTTTGTGTTTTAGATTCGACAGAAGCTGCAGGCTAAACAGGCAGCCATGGAGAAGTCTGAAAAGGCGAAGCAACTGCGAGCACTTAGGAAATACGGGAAGAAGGTGAGAAGGAAAGTGTGTGGTGGGCATAGGATGTTGCCGAGTATTTGTCAGCCCGGGGTGCCAGGGTCCGATCTGGTTCTGTGCCCTGTGTCTGTTCCATCTTGTGCTGATTATTGCACTGCAGAGGGGGGATGTGTGCTTGGATTCGTAAACACCATCTTTCCTTGACACTGGGGTCTCAAGGGGGCAGGGCTGGGTGGGAGGAGGTAGCCTGGTAACTGCAGTGTGTCATTCATTTGCACATCTGTATAGTGAAGAGGTGGGTTCAGATCAGTGGGGCCAAACCCCACTCTACAGCAAAACCACCTGGGGAAATTTTTCAAAACAGATTTCTAGGCTTCAGGGTGTCAGGGAATCTGCGGGTATTGTCTTCTCTTCCCCGCAAAACTTTTTACATGATTCTGAAAGGCATCCTGCTTTGGAGAATTGCTGGCCTAGATGTTTGTAAAGTCTTTGAAGGAACCTATCATTGATTGTCATCCAAGTGAGAGGACAAATGGCACCTGTGTGCTTAAACTGCTGTGGATGTCTGAGTTCTAATTTAAAATCTAGGGAAAGTGTCCTTGGTTTTTCCTCTTTATTTCATGGTTCTTTGGGAAAGACGATGACAGGAATTAAAGTCAGGATAGTGGGAAGAAGTGAGTGTAAGGAGGATCAACACGAGTGTTCAGACTTTGTCAACATTTTTGAACATAAACATTCATGATCTGGGGTGCTGTGCTGCTGTCCACATTTGGAGTCATTTCACTGACAAGTCCTCAGCAGAATAAGAGTAGATTAGCATCCTGTTCTCTGCAGAAGGGCAGCTCTGCATTTATTGGATTGATCTGGTGGTTGATGGTTGAGGTCAACTCAAGGGCCTAAGTGGTTGGTAGTAACGGAACCTAATTGATCAAAGGCGAAGAAAAACTTCCTTTGGGCCTGTTAGCTCACTGCTTCTAATTTGAGGAAACATCATGTCAGTGGTTCTCACTTGGGGATAATTTTGCTTAGCAGGGAATATTCAGCAATGCCTGGAGACATTTTGGTGTCACATCTCAATGGGGACTGAGCTACTCAGATCTAGTGGATAGAGGGCAGGGAGGTTGCAAAATATCCTACAGTGCCCAGGACAGGCCATCCACCCCTCCATAAAGAGTGATCCTGTCCAAGCTATCAGTAGTATTGAGATTGAAAATGCTGCCTTCGAATGGAAGCATCTGTTTTTATCCTTACAACTGTTTTGCTTTTCGTTTTTTTGGGAGATTGTTTCTGTTGATACTTTCATGCCTACTAACAGTAGGGGCTAGATACAGAACCTGAGAATTGATTGTAGATCTAGATGTGACTTGCTATGGTTTTGTAGGCAGAATTGTGTAATCAGGTAAGAGTGTAGACCCCTGGGTGTGAATTCAGCTGCACACTTTCTTGCTGTGTGACTCAGGCAAGTTACTTCGGCATTCTGTGCTTCAATTTCAGGGAGTGTTAGGAATTTCTGCTTCATGGGGTAGCTGAGAAGATAAACTAAGAATACACTTAGAGCTTTACCATAGTTCTGGCACACAGTAAATGTTCAGTGGCCGCGGTGTTAGCATAGTGTTACCAAGCAGATGTAGACACTTGCAATGATGGTGGTCTGGAGTGGGTGTGACAGCCCTATGTTCATGTCCCAGGTGCAAACAGAGGTTCTTCAGAAGAGGCAGCGAGAGAAAACACATATGATGAATGCCATTAAGAAATATCAGAAAGGTCAGTATATCTCCCTTCTAAGGATATAGGGGAGCAGGGGCTGCTGCTATTTTAACATATCCTGCTTCTAGAGCCTTGATTGATTTGGAACCATTGGACCTAAGGTTTGGGAACAGTGTGGAGAGCAGAATATGCCTCTTAAAATTAATTTAGCAAGTAACCACCTTTTTTTTTTTTTTTAAAGTAACAACCTTCTTTTGAAGCTTCAGTTTTTCTTAAAATGTGTTGATGCTGATCAAAGTACCTTTTCACCCCCAGGCTTTTCTGATAAACTGGATTTTCTTGAGGGGGATCAGAAACCCGTTGCACGGAAAACAAAGGAAGGAGCAAAAAGCCAGCAGATGAAGAAGGGGTATGAAGGGTTCTGGTTTGGTTTTGTGGTGGGTACTGGGCAAGCAGTCCAGGGGCAAGTTGGGGAGACCATAGGAGTGGCCTCAGGGTTGAGAGAGCGCAGTGCTACCTGCAGCCAAGGCTAAAGGCCTATGTGATGGATCCTTTTAGCCATATCAGTCTTAGAAGATTAAAGTAGGGTGATCTAGGGAACGCCTGGCTAGCTCAGTCAGTAGAACATTTGACTCTTGATCTTGAGGCTGTGAGTTCAAGCCCCACATTGGACGTAGAGCTTACTTAAAAAAAAAAAAAACAAAGTAGGGTGATTTGGGGATCCCTGGGTGGCGCAGTGGTTTAGCACCTGCCTTTGGCCCAGGGCGCGATCCTGGAGACCCGGGATCGAATCCCACGTCGGGCTCTGGGTGCATGGAGCCTGCTTCTCCCTCTGCCTATGTCTCTGCCTCTCTCTCTCTCTCTCTCTCTCTCTGTGACTATCATAAATAAATTAAAAAAAATAAAGTAGGGTGATTTAAGCATCTGGCACATTTTAAGTGAATATTTAGTAGAAGTAGATTCCTCATCTCACAGCACAATGGTTAAGTGTATAGACCTAGGGTTAGGGTCTAAAGTCCACCATTTTGGGTAGTTTTGAGCAAGTTTCTTGCCCCTTTTTTTTTTTTTTTTTTGGAGTTCAGTTTGCCAACATCTAGCATAACACCCAGTGCTCATCCCATCAAGTGCCCCCCTCAGTGCCCGTCACCCCCACCCCCCACCCACCTCCCTTTCCACCACCCCTAGTTCGTTTCCCAGAGTTAGGAGTCTCTCATGTTCTGTCTCCCTTTCTGATATTTCCCACTCATTTTCTCTCCTTTCCCCTTTATTCCCTTTCACTATTTTTTATATTCCCCAAATGAATGAGACCATATAATGTTTGTCCTTCTCCAATTGACTTATTTCACTCAGCATAATACCCTCCAGTTCCAACCACATTGAAGCAAATGGTGGGTATTTGTCGTTTCTAATGGCTGAGTAATATTCCATTGTATACATAGACCACATCTTCTTTATCCATTCATCTTTCGATGGACACCGAGGCTCCTTCCACAGTTTGGCTATTGTGGACATTGCTGCTAGAAACATCAGGGTGCAGGTGTCCCGGCATTTCATTGCATCTGTATCTTTGGGGTAAATCCCCAGCAGTTACTTGCCCTTTCTAAATATTAGTTGCCTCATCTGTGAAAATGAGAAAAGTGTATGCCTGCATAGCATTATGCAGACTTAAAAGGGCTAATGGCGGATATTATTACTTTCTTTCTAGTTTACCTTTATGTATCCCTAGACACCAGGGCTGGGAGAAATGATAATTTCAGTAGAATATATTAATGCCATGATAAAGATATGTAAAGAGTAGCATGGAAGCACATTTTAGAAATAGCTGACCCGTTCTGGGGATCAGGGTGTGAGGATGGCTCCCTGGAGGAGAACCCCACTTGAGCTTAGTCTGAAGGATGAGCAAGAATTAACCAGGAGAATAGGAGAGACACAGGTTTCAGCAAAAATGAACACAAATGAGCAAAAGCATAGAGATGAGAACAGATTTGTGCATGAGGAACAGCAAGGATCTGGTACTGCTGGGAGTTCAGTGTGGGGCAAGGAAAGATGAGATGTAGCTGGAGGGGGGCCTGGGCCAAGTCACAGAGGCAGTGTGTGCCTTGTTAAGAAGCTTGGGTTTTAGCCAGTAGGCCATGGGAGAGACATCGATTGAGTAAAGCACTCAAAATAATGACCACGTCATAGTCATGTATTTGAAAAATTACGGTGGTACTTGTATATAGTATGGACTCGAGGGAGGCAGAGAATTCAATAAAGGGGCACTGCAAAGTCCAGAGAGCAGTGATAATAGGCTGAAAGTGGTAACGGGGGCAGAGAAGAGAAAACAGGTCAAAGAAACATTTGAGAAGTAATAAATTAGCAGCACTCAGTAATTGTGTTGGGTGTAGAGAGTGAAAGGAGGAAGAATCAAGGCTGATGCCCAGGTTTCTAGCCCGGGAGGCTGGAATAGATGGTAGGACCACCAACCTCGAGTCGGTGTTTATATACGGAAGGTGAAACCAGTGTGGGAAAGGGAGATGGCATGTGATTTTGGATATGCTGAATGTGAGATTCCTGCGGAATGACCAGTTTTAAAATTTATTACATTTGAATGTTAACTGCCTGTACTATCCTCGAAAGGAATAGAAACGACTGAGAATGATCTAGCAAGAGTTAGTTAGAATAGAAGAAGCTTTCTAGAGATAAGTATTGAGCCGCAAGATCTATGTGGATCCTTTCCTGGTTCTTGCTTTGTTTTCTTGCACTAGTGGTTAAAACTGTAAGTGGATGAGCTTGCCTGGGGAGTTTTTAGAGTTAAGAATGCAGGGTTGAGGACGAGATTCTGGGTAGCAGTAGCGTCTAGCTCTAAGCAAAGAGCTTTTGCTTATAGACAGGAAACTAAGGATACTGATGGGCCATAAGATCCATCAGGATTTGCAGTGCTGTGGGTAACCTGTAAGCCTGCTTTTTTTAGGCCCAGCGCTAAGCGACGCTATAAAAACCAGAAGTTTGGTTTTGGTGGAAAGAAGAAAGGCTCCAAGTGGAACACTCGTGAGAGCTACGATGATGTATCCAGCTTCCGGGCCAAGACAGCTCATGGCAAGGGCCTCAAGAGGGCTGGAAAGAAAGGATCAAATGTAAGTGAGCCGTGGGTCCCATCCCACTCCTACCCGCATCTTCCTGTCCTTGGGGCAGAAGACCAAGCTGCTTTGTGACCACATGTGCTATTATTTCTTTTTCCGTAGAAGAGACCAGGAAAACGGATGCGAGAGAAAATGAAGAGCAGACCACACTAAGCAGCATCTTTGTATACAAAGAACCAAGAAAAAGGATTGCAAACTTGGGATTTCAGCATACAGTTGGATCTCTTGTGTTGGTTTCTTTTTGTAAAAAGTTCTTTCAATAAACAGTTTTCAAAGAAACACAATCATGGTTAAAAACTCAGGACTAAAAGATGGAGAAGTTACTTTTATATATTAAGTAGGATTGCTATTGATTGACGATAATTTAGACTTTGAGTCCAAATCGTCTTTTTTTTTTTATGATATATGAAGACTTAACTTGCACCTTCCTCATGCTTCTAAGTAATTGTATCACGATTCTAGATAAGTCAAGAATCAGTGATTGTATCATTATGATTATTTAAATACCCATCACTGTCAAGCTACGTGTACTATGATAATATTTCCTTTGTGATACAGCTGTGGGTTTTCCTTGAGTTAATTATCACCTCATATTTTTCTGTGTGCCTGGTTTTCCTTGTATATCCTTATTTTTCCTTAGACACATGTCATTCTTTCCACCTTATAGTTTCCTGTCTGTCATACAGCTCTCACCCTGCCTCTTCTAGACCATCTGGATTGAACTCACTATTTCCTGGATCCCATTTCTGTCTTAGATTATGCCTTCTTTTGCCATGTACCATCTTCTAGTATCTTCCTAGAAGGGATCTCCTACACATCTCTGCAGTTGCCTTTAGTTTGGCTGGTGGGAGTTGTCCTGAGAATGTTGTAGGCATAGCCTCCCCACTGAAAAGTTGCTGCCATTCCCTCTCTTCTGGAAGCTTTTCCTCTCCCAGCGATCTGAAGTTCCATGATGACCTGCCTTGGCGTGGGCCTGTTTTATTTCTTTGGTTAGGGTGTTTGTAAGGATGCTGGATCTTTTGTTCTGGCAAATTTTATTTGATAGCTTCTCCCTATTTTTTTTTTTTTCTAATTCTAGAATTTGTTAGTCAAATTTTGAACCTCTTCTGATAATCTTCTAGGTTTGTATTTTAGTTCCACTTTAGGGAAAAGATTTCTTTGATTCTTTTTTTCTAATCATTCAGTGAATATTTAGCTTTCATTTTACATTTTATCCCCAAGAGTTCTTATTCTTTCACCTCAGAATGTGAATTATGATTTTGGTTTTTTGAGAGTTTTATTCTGTTCCTTTCATGCTGTTTCCTTGGGTTTCCTCCAGCCCCTCCCTGTGCATTTTGATCCCCGTTTTTCATGTTGAGCTGTATGGAAGTCAGGAGCACTGGCTGGGCCAGACCGCTGGGTTTAACACCTGTTTCTGCTACTTCGCTATGTGACCCTGGGCGTGTTATTTTTTCTGTGCTATGTCCTCTCCGTATAGATATGAGAATAATCTACCAAATACAGTTCCTATCAATATTAAGTGAGTTAATACGTGTAAAATGCTTTAGAACATTGCCTGCCATATGGTAAGAGTTTTTACCTGCTTGGAATTATTTTGGTGGGGGGCTTTCCATAATGTCTGAGCTTTAGTGGTACCTATTTGAGAGGTACTCCAATTCTGGCTGGAAGCCAGGAATAGGTAGGACATGGATGGGCAGGTCACGTTGCATGTTGGGTTTTACTCTGTTGATAGGGTGGGAAGTTTGTTTACCTGCCCTTCCTTTCTCCGTTACAGTTTAGAAACCATACATTAAGGACTAGAGATATCTGAGAACTGTGTATTCTTAAGGAGAAAAAATTTATTTTCCCATTGTTTCCTTTCTTGTAGAGTCATTGGTATATAAAGAAAGGATGTTTCTGGTTCCCTATGATTCTAGTAGAAAAAGAACGAATTTAGGTTTTGTAAAGTAATTTCAGTTAACAAAATTCTGAGCAAACAGGTCATGTTTTCAGAAGACCAAAACATGTTACCCTGACCTATTTTTGACAATCTACAATATTAAGTGGGTGGGGGTAATGTATAGGAATTCAAAGAAAGGGCCTCAGAATCGGTTCAAGAGTTTGGGTCAGGTGTGGAACACATTGAGAGTTTTAGGAAAGGAAACACAAGTTTACAGTTCATACCAGTAAGGTCAAGTGTAGGTCATTACTGCCAGCACTTTTAAAGACATTGAAAGCTGTGTACCCAAGAGTCCAGGGCCAGATGGCTTCCCAGGGGAATTCTATCAAACGTTTAAAGAAGAAATCATACCTATTCTATTAAAGCTGTTTGGAAAGATAGAAGAGATGGAGTACTTCCAAATTCATTCTATGAGGCCAGCATCACCTTAATTCCAAAACCAGACAAAGACCCCACCAAAAAGGAGACTTACAGACCAATATCCCTAATGAACATGGATGCAAAAATTCTCAACAAGATACTAGTCAATAGGATCCAACAACACATTAAGAAAATTATTCACCATGACCAAGTAGGATTTATCCCCGGGACACAAGGCTGGTTCAACACTCGTAAAACAATCAATGTGATTCATCATATCAGCAAGAGAAAAACCAAGAACCATATGATCCTCTCATTAGATGCAGAGAAAGCATTTGACAAAATACAGCATCCATTCCTGATCAAAACTCTTCAGAGTGTGGGGATACAGGGAACTTTCCTCGACATCTTAAAAGCCATCTACGAAAAGCCCACAGCAAATATCATTCTCAATGGGGAAGCACTGGGAGCGTTTCCCCTAAGATCAGGAACAAGACAGGGATGTCCACTCTCCCCACTGCTATTCAACATAGTCCTGGAAGTCCTAGCCTCAGCAATCAGACAACAAAAAGACATTAAAGGCATTCAAATTGGCAAAGAAGAAGTCAAACTCTCCCTCTTCACCAGTGACATGATACTCTACATAGAAAACCCAAAAGCCTCCACCCCAAGATGGCTAGACTCATACAGCAATTTGGTAGCATGGCAGGATACAAAATCAATGCCCAGAAATCAATGGCATTCCTATACACTAACAATGAGACTGAAGAAAGAGAAATTAAGGAGTCAATCCCATTTACAATTGCACCCAAAAGCATAAGATACCTAGGAATAAACCTAACCAAAGAGGTAAAGGATCTATACCCTAAAAACTACAGAACACTTCTGAAAGAAATTGAGGAAGACACAAAGAGATGGAAAAATATTCCATGCTCATGGATTGGCAGAATTAATATTGTGAAAATGTCAATGTTACCCAGGGCAATTTACACGTTTAATGCAATCCCTATCAAAATACCATGGACTTTCTTCAGAGACTTAGAACAAATTATTTTAAGATTTGTGTGGAATCAGAAAAGACCCCGAATAGCCAGGGGAATTTTAAAAAAGAAAACCATAGCTGGGGGCATCACAATGCCAGATTTCAGGTTGTACTACAAAGCTGTGGTCATCAAGACAGTGTGGTACTGGCACAAAAACAGACACATAGATCAATGGAACAGAATAGAGAACCCAGAAGTGGACCCTGAACTTTATGGTCAACTAATATTCGATAAAGGAGGAAAGACTATCCACTGGAAGAAAGTCTCTTCAATAAATGGTGCTGGGAAAATTGGACATCCACATGCAGAAGAATGAAACTAGACCACTCCCTTGCACCATACACAAAGATAAACTCAAAATGGATGAAAGATCTAAATGTGAGACAAGATTCCATCAAAATCCTAGAGGAGAACACAGGCAACACCCTTTTTGAACTTGGCCACAGTAACTTCTTGCAAGATACATCCAAGAAAGCAAAAGAAACAAAAGCAAAAATGAACTATTGGGACTTCATCAAGATAAGAAGCTTTTGCACAGCAAAGGATACAGTCAACAAAACTCAAAGACAACCTACAGAATGGGAGAAGATATTTGCAAATGACATATCAGATAAAGGGCTAGCTTCCAAAATCTATAAAGAACTTATTAAACTCAACAGCAAAGAAACAAACAATCCAATCATGAAATGGGCAAAAGACATGAACAGAAATCTCACAGAGGAAGACATAGACATGGCCAACATGCACATGAGGTAATGCTCTGCATCACTTGCCATCAGGGAAATACAAATCAAAACCACAATGAGATACCACCTCACACCAGTGAGAATGGGGAAAATTAACAAGGCAGGAAACCACAAATGTGGGAGAGGATGCGGAGAAAAGGGAACCCTCTTACACTGTTGGTGGGAATGTGAACTGGTGCAGCCACTCTGGAAAACTGTGTGGAGGTTCCTCAAAGAATTAAAAATAGACCTGCCCTACGACCCAGCAATTGCACTGCTGGGGATTTACCCCAAAGATTCAGATGCAATGAAACGCCGGGACACCTGCACCCCGATGTTTATAGCAGCCATGTCCACAATAGCCAAACTGTGGAAGGAGCCTCGGTGCCCATCGAAAGATGAATGGATAAAGAAGATGTGGTTTATGTATACAATGGAATATTACTCAGCCATTAGAAATGACAAATACCCACCATTTGCTTCAACGTGGATGGAACTGGAGGGTATTATGCTGAGTGAAGTAAGTCAATCGGAGAAGGACAAACAGTGAATGTTCTCATTCATTTGGGGAATATGAATAATAGGGAATAGAAGGGAAGGGAGAAGAAATGTGTGAGAAATATCAGAAAGGGAGACAGAACATAGAGACTTCTAACTCTGGGAAATGAACTAGGGGTGGTGGAGGGGGAGGAGGGCGGGGGGTGGGGGTGAATGGGTGACGGGCACTGAGGGGGACACGACGGGATGAGCACTGGGTGTTATTCTGTATGTTGGTAAATTGAACACCAATAAAAATTAATTTATTAAAAAAAAAGAAAGCTGTGTACCTTACCTTCCTTCTTTTTTTTTTCTTGTATAGCAAATGGAATCCCTTTCCTTAATTTCAGAGATGATATACTTTGTAGAAGTCACCTATGTCACCTCTCTACCATGTCAGCCCTCACGGGGTCACCAGGGTGCAGGCAGGATTAACCTTCCCGTTGCATTATATCGCAACCCCAGGCACCAAGACCTAGGTGGGGACCCAGATGGGGACCCGGCAGTTCCTGGCACCAAAGATAGGCTGTTCTTGCTTTGGGTGGATTTCCGTTCCCGCGGTAGCAGTTTCTCAGCAACACTTCACATTTCAGTTACCCAAGTATTATCAACTCTGAGTAAGGGCAGAAAGTAGAAACTTTACTGCTAGCTCCACAAATCAGTCCACAAATCACGACCAAAATAACAGATGCATAACCAGGGAGGCAGCCATCCCTGCAAGTGCCTGGGTGGCAGGTTACTGCACATCTTGCTCAGTTCATGCACAGATGGCCAAGAGGGTGTGCATGTGGCCGGTCTCCCAGAGACAAACCCATATTTTACAAAAATAGGCTATTAAAAGAGAATCCACCAACAAAGATGAAAGAGGGATAAGAAAGTGCAGGTGGTCAGGTTGGAAGTAAAATTTGAATAGGACACAAGTGGAGCCCTAGGAGAAAGAGGTGACAAGGGCATGGTGACACTTGCTTCCTGGAGACTGGGTGCACGGCCAGAGCGGAAACAACACAAGAAAATGATGAAAAGGCTGAAGATGTCCCAGAGGAAGTGACACCAGCAGGAAACTTCACGTGAAAGGGGCTCATGGAGGTATTGTAACATTGAAAGTACAGGTGACAAAATGGTGGAAGTGAATCCAAATTTAGGAGTGCAAGGAAAAAAAGGCGAGCACTTTTTTATAAATAAAACACTTGGTTTTCAATATTTTAAATTACAGTCTACCAAATACTAGTTTTACTAATTTCTTTTTATGCATTTAACAATAGGGGTTTTAGTACTTTGATGAACTTTAAAAAAAACTTTTCGTCACCATATTTTGAGGAGAGCATAAAGTGGATATGCAGAGATGTGAGTCTAATTTTCTGATCCTAGTGTAAATTCTAAGAGATCAGGTCCCTGGTTCTTTCTCAACACAGAATTGTTGGTTCTGAGAGTAATCACTGCTCCTGCAGGTCTGTTCCTTTAAATACAGCACGTTCTCCTCCCTAACACCAAACAAAATAGAATATGCTGTTAGGCTGTACACAGGCAGTGCTCACACGCACCATAGTGCAGGGCCATAAAAATGAGCTGCTTGCTGAAATCATGCAAGGCGATCTTAGTAAATTTTGATAAATTGTTTTAAAGGTTATGAAGGTAGATGGGTGCTCAGAGCTCCCATGCCCTCTTCAGGTATGACATCTTCCCTGTACCTTGATGCATCCACCAGCCTGGAAGCTCTCCAGACTGCAGTTTCAGGGTTTTTAGGAAGTTTCACTATGCAGGCACGGTTGATTAAGTCACTGACCACTGGTGATGGTCTTCTGTCCCTCTTCCCTCCCCAGAGGTTGGGGGTTGTGGCTAAAACTCCCAAGTGTCTAAGCAAGGTTTGGTCTTTCTAGTGAGCAGCTAATGAGAGGCTGCTAAGAGTTGCCTCATTAGAGGAAAAGGTGTCCCTACCCCTCAGGAAATTACATGGGATTTAGAACCTGATATCACAGGTCCCTTACAGCAAAAGGATTATCATAGTTAAGAGATCCGGCACATTTCTAGCTGCCCAAGTAGTCAATAGTCATCATCATCTCGTATGAAAATGTCTCCCAAGGCAAGGCCACTCATATTTGCAGACTTCCATTCCATCTTGTCAGGTTCCAAATGCAAGAGTGATCTCAGCAATATCTGGCTTCACCCTTTCAGGGATGACTCAGGCACAGCCAAACGCAAGAGCTACATGGAGCGAGGAATGGGAAGGCAGCCGGGGGCTTCCATGTGCTCTGGGGTGCACCACCCTCCCAACACCTCCATGTGCTCACCAGCCTGGAGCTCCCTGGCTCTTTCTCGGCAGGTACCACATGGAGGCTTTTCTGTGGAGCCATTTCATTTTTCCAGAGGGGAACCTTCCACCTTCAATCCCAGGATAAAGATGCAATATATGTGTGGGGTAAGGGGTTCAACCTTGCTTTCACAAGTTTTCATTGATTTTTGGAACTTCACATCCACTCCTGCCCTGGGTTTTACCCACTGTCCCCGAGCCCTGGTCTTTCCCACTTCTCCAAGGGCAGACCTCCAGTGTGGGAGATCTTCCATGCCTGGCTGGTGTGTGGGAGAGGGTCTCCCTACTATCATCCATTTTGGTTCCCTGTCTCACACCCCCCTCTCTCGGAGTCCTGAACCTCTCTCCAAGGCTCTCTGCTCAGAGGTGTTCCATTCAGTGCATCCTATTTGTGGCTTCCTCACCTTCTTCCATCAGCTTTCCACCTTCTAAATATATCTTCTGACTTCGATGATCATCTCCCATTCTCTGTTGTGCGCTCATACAATATTGTTTCTTTATTATTTGCTATTGGGGTCATGAAAGGCAGAGGGAATATTGTAGGCATCTTAATCTGGAATTCTGACACTAGTTTAAAAGATTAAGGATTTGTGTGGGTTTTTTTTTTAAAGATTTTATTTATTTATTCATGAGAGACATACAGAGAGGCAGAGACACAGGCAGAGGGAGATGCAGGCTCCACGCAGGAAGCCCGATGTGGCGTTCGATCCCAGGACCCCAGGATCACGCCCTGGGCCGAAGGCAGGTGCTAACCACTGGGCCACCCAGGAATCCCCAAGATTAAGGATTTGAACCAGTGCATGCAGGCAGAAAAATGTGAGACTCCACAAAGGAAAGGTCCGATTGACACTTGAAAGTCATCTTTATTTATCCATGCAGCACACAGGCTGGGTTTCAGGAACGAGGCTGAGGTGGGCGCTGAACACTATGTGTGGCGATCATCTTCTCCCAAGCTCCACACTTTGGCCTTGTAGAGCGTGATATCGCTGTGCACCCTGAAATGGTTCAGCCTGCGGTCATCACGTTCCGGGCTGACCTAGAGAGGAGATCGTGGGCATCAGAAGGAAGCCCCTGGGGGGGGAGGGTGACCTGGGTTCAAAGTCCGTGGAGCCTGGGCCAGCACACCCCAGGGGCTCAGCACACGCTCATTTGATGAAAGAATGGACGTTGTTTACGTGGTTACATGGAGAAGCAACAGCAAGCGCTCTGACACGTCCCTCTTAGAGAAGCTGTAAGGTTAACTTACACAATTAACTGAATGGATACATTTTCCTCAAATTTACCAGGAGGACAGAAGTTGCAGGTATTTGAGTGTGGCTTCCCCGGTGTCCTCACATTGGGACTGGGGTTGTCTGCGTGTTCGGGGCAGGGAGCCCTAAGTTACACTGGGGCTCATGCAGCTCTCTCAGGCTCAGCAACCTCCCCTGCTGGACCCCTCCCCTGCTGGACCCCTTGGTCTCCCAGTCTGCTCTCCCCAGGGTGATGCCCCACAGGCGAAGAGAAGCTGGAGTAAATGAGCAGCTTTTTCCTAAGCCCTTCCTTTCCCCCTCTCTGCATCCTTCCTTCCCTGCCTCCTTCCTCCTTCCTTCTTTCCCTCCTTCCTCTCTTCCATCATTCCTCCTTCCTTTCTTCTTCTTTCCTCCCTCCTCCATTCTTCCTCCACCCTTCCTTTCTCTCGTCTCCCCTTCAAACCACCTCCCTACCTCTCTTCCTTCATTAGAGCTGAGCTATTTACTCCAATCCCCCTGCAGCAGCCCTGTGGCAGAGCCACATGCCCCAGACGAGAGCTGTAGAAAGGGGTGAGAAGCCCGGGCCACACGGTAGAAAGGTAGAAAGGCAAGAGCTAAGGATGTGGGCCGTTCTTGGGAAGGGTTCACCCTCAGCAGAGGAAGACAACTGGGAACAGACCAAGGGGCCAGGACAAGCCCGTGACTAGACCCGGGTCGGGCTACAAGCTTTCCCTTCCATTCCTCCTCAGGTCTCACAGCTCCAGAGTGGGGGAGCTGGGATCTGAACTCAAGCTGTCTGGCTCCAGAGCCACCATGTACCATTGATAATGGAATTGGGTTGAATGGTGGGGAGCAGGAGGCACCCAATGCTCCAGAACAACATGGGCAAGGTGCCCAAATCTGCCCGGTGGAGAGCATGGGGCACATGTTCCTTAACGGGACCTGATAAAGAGGGGACTCCTGGCTGCTCCTGAAGGTTGAGCAGGACTTCCCCAAGGAGTAGAGGCTAGGTATCAGGAGGTGGCTGCAGGAGCAGTAAGCGCAAGGAGACAGGGGGCGCGAAACCTTGGTGCCTTGGAGGGAACGAAGGAAGTTCTGATCTAGCTAAAGATCAGCGTCTCCAGCTTCACCTCAGGGGCAAAACACACAGATGGCCTAAAAGCCACGTGTTAAAAAGACACGACAACTTGAGGAAAAGCCTAAAAGGAAAGCTAGTCGTTTTGCTACTCTGGATATTGCAGGTTTTCCTAAGAAAGACACAAAGCCCAGACACCGGGATGGAAAAGACCAGCACTTCTGACTACTTAAAAACTGAAGCCTTCCGTGTGATGAAAGATGCGAGCAACATAAGAGACAAACGTGGCAGGAAGTTCTTGGAAATGTCTTAGCACCAGAAGCCCTATGTCATCTCGGGAGGTAATGTGCTGACAATTATATTTCCTGGGCTCCTCAGCGCTCCTGGAGCCTCACCAATCAAAGGAGGTGTGTTTTGCTGTGGGTTAGGCACTGTTCTAAGTACCTTACACATACTACCTCATGCTGTAATATCTCCATTTATGCTCCACTGCGGAAACGCAGTCACAAAAGACCTTAAATGACTTATGCAAGGTCACCCAGCTAGTAAGTGGTAGCCAGGGTTCAAAGCCAGGCTGTCTGGCCTCATATACCATTCTCTTAGCCACAGCCTCTGTTGCCTCTGGGCCTACCCAAGGCAAGGAACCACACTTACCAAGGGCTCAGAGTCCCATCCAATTTCTTGGCTTTCTGTTTGCGTGTCTGGGTATTTCTTCCGTGGCCCCTGAGCGGCATGGTGGATAAGATTGAGGAACCTGGCTGGGAGAAGAGGCATGAGTCATGAGGGAAGCAGGCTTTGGGACCGAGAATTCCTGGGTCCTTTGGCCCGGCTTCAGCAGCTGGCCTCGGGGGCCTGCCAAGACCCTGCAACACTCATCTTGCAACAAATATCTGTTGAGCACAAACTCTGTCCAGGCACTCTTCTGGACCCCGCAAGTAGAACTGTGTGGCAGACACGGTCCCTGCTCTCCTGGAGCTGGTCGTCTAGCTGGGGGTACAGAGGACACACTACACAAGGGGACAAGCGAACCTGATGGTGAGGTACAGGCAGGGCTGGCTACTCTAGACCGGGACTGTGAGGGGAGGCCTCTCCTGATGCCAAGCAGCAGCCAGCCACAGGCAGAGGCAGACGGAAGTACTGGACAGGAAGCAAGAGCAAAGGTGCTGAGGCAGGAGCAAGTGGGGCCAATGTGGCCATGACGGAGTGCGGGGGAGGGTTGTAAGAGGCCACATCTTCCGTACTGCAAGAGCTAGGGCTGCCAACCCCATGCATGTATCTGTAACTCCCTAGCTTGAGGACTTGCACAGGGTTCATTTTCAGGTTCCACCCTACCAAGTGTCAATTTGAGGGTGGCAGCCTGACAACGGCAGGAAACTGGGCTTCATAGTCAGCCCTTCCTGGCCTTTCCACTACTAGCCTGACGGGTGGTTTACCTTCTCCAGGCCTCACTTTGCTCATCTGTAAATTGAGGACAATATCCACCTCAGCGAGATGGCTGAGAATGAAGGACCTGGCCCCCGGCTGAGTGCATCCTCAGGATAAGCAGTTAGCAGTGCAATCCTGGCTAGCTTTCAGGTCCCTCGCTGCCTGTTAATCTTAGTGCTGCAAGGCCTGGACTCCTCTCCCTTCCTCGAGCTTGACTGCTCTCTTCAGGACGGATAGCATCCTCACTTCCCCTGCCGATACCCTATTGGTCTATTCACTTGTCTGTCTCTACTCTGCTATGGAATCCACCCTCCTCCTGCCGACCCCACCTGCCTACCCTGTGCTCCTATATCAACCTCACATCTTTCCTCCATCAAATTCTACTCCAAGGAGGGAGGGAGGAGAGAGCCTGCCAGGAAGGATAGGGCTCTCCACCAAAGATCTCTCTTCCGTTGTTTCTGAGCATGGCCCTGTGCACCAGTATACTCCAGCCAGGCCAAACTACCGCCCTGTCTTGGGCCACGCTGGTATCTCTCATTCCTCTGTCTTTCCATAGAACTCAGAATGTCCTCCTAGTCTTTGATCCCTGACCTTCTCCACCTCCAAGAAGCCTTCCCAGAAATCCACTGTCTGACCAGGGGCATCTGTGTGTTCTTTTGTTGCCATTCCAATTTTACTCTTTACCTACTTGTCTGTCTCCTTCATCATGGTATGAGGTCTCCACTCCCGGCCCCATCTGAGGGACTATCACGTAGTAATAATCAAAACAGTCCGCATTTCCATTTCAGCAATACAATACTATTCTGTGTTCTGAGTGCTTACGTGATGTTGTCTAATCCTCACCACTATGTGAAGATAGGTTCAGAGACATTTAAAATTACTTGCTCAAAGTCACATTGTTAACAAGTGGCAGAACCGGACTTGGAAGTCCATTAAAATGACTTCAGGACCTCTGCTGGTAACAGCTCAACGTTTGATGAATGAATATATGAATGCACTGGGAAGGCCATTAGGAGGATTTTTCTGGACTTGAGAGTTAATGGACTGGCCCTATGCTTGAAGCTCTTGTGAGCTTCATGGGTTTCCATCCAGTTTTCAGGGGTTCAGAGTGTTGCCCAAGGTAACGCTACCCTGAAAGGTCTCTCTAGCCACCTGCCTGTCTGTGCTGTATCTCAGTGTGGTTCCCAAACCACGGGACTTACCATCTGCAGGTTCCTCCAGGTTCTCATGCCAAGACATGGGCTTTCTGGTGATTGTGTGAACTGTAGAAAAAACACCGGCATAGGTTCAGGTTACACGTTAATGCCCTGCCCTCGTGAAGACTCACCCTAGGCCAGACACCTGCTGAGTATTTTTCTGGGGGTCACTAGGAACTCGGCTCTCAAGGACCTCACAATCCAGAGTGGCACTACCCAGGATAGTGGCCACCAGCCACATGGAACTACAGGAATTTGAATAGTTACAATTCAGTAGAATTAGAAATCCATTCTACATGTGCACTGGACACATCTCAAGTGCTCAGTAGCCACATGGGGCGAACGGCCAGCATTCTGGGCAGCAAAGATTTGTAGAGACCATTTGATTGGGACAGAATGTTCTCTCAAACAGCACTGGCTACAGTGCTGCAGACGTCCTGGGCCGCCGAACAAGGCTAGACATGGAGCAGGATGTACCCAGAAGGCTAGGTGAAGCCCAGGTGCAGAATCCACACACATGCATCCAGGAGGATTTCTAGGCTTCTCACTTTGGGGAGAAAACAAGTGCGGTACCTTTGCTCAAACAAGAGAGTCTGGAGCAGCAGCAGCTGGGGGAGAGGTGCGGATGCTCCCAGTGTTCCAACTGGTGAGTTTGAGATCCTCATAGGCTGTTCAGGGGAAGAGAGCTGGGCAGTGGCTGGGTGCCTGAGTCTGGGGCTCCATCTGAGACCCAGTGGCATTCAGGGGCAGCCATGGCAACCCCCGAGAAACGTGCCACCTGAGCAGTGGGAGCAGGGCCATTTTCTCAGGAGGGCCGAGTCCACCCCGGAATTTTCCGAGCATCTAAGACAATATTAGAAGCCTGGAAAGATGGGCAGCTCTGGTGGCGCAGCGGTTTAGCGCCGCCTGCAGCCGGGGGTGTGATCCTGGAGTCCCGGGATCAAGTCCCACGTCAGGCTTCCTGCATGGAGCCTGCTTCTCCCTTTGCCTCCCTCTCTTTCTCTAAATAAATAAATAAATAAATAAATAAACAAACAAACAAATCAATCTTAAAAAAAAAAAAAAGAAGCCTAGAAGGTTGGCACACACAGACACAACTAGCATATAAACCAAAACACAAACAGCCAAACCAAGCATAAAACGCTAGAAAATAGAATTATTGAGAAAGCAAAAGTTTCCAAAGCGTTCCTACCTTTTGACCACAAAAATACTATCTGATCCCTCTGTGGGTGCATTTTAACGTATTAAAATCTCCGCCGGGATGTGGAGCGAGACCCTCCAGGCTCCAGCTCACCCCCATCGCTGCCAAGTCCCAGCGGGAAACACAGGAGGGAGGGGCGAGGTCAGAGAAGGCGTCTGACGCCACCCGCGCCCTAGGGCCCCCGCTCCTTCCTGCCCGGGGCCCGCACCCCGTCCCTTCTCCCGCCCCGGGGCGCCCCTCACTCACCCTTGCGGAGGGGATTCACGTGATACTCTGTGGAGAGTTTCTGGGTTCGAAGCTCCTTGAGATACACCTCCCGCAGGATCTGGTTCTGGTGGACCTCATCGGGCATCAGCGGCTCCTGCGGGCGGCGCGCCAGGGCGGCGGGGCTCGGCGGGGTCGGGCTCCTGCTCCCTGCACTCCGGGCTCCGGCCGCGGGAGGTTGGGGTGGGGGGCGCCGTCTCCGGGCAACGGCGTCTCGCGGTCTCCAGGCAACGGCGTCTCGCGGTCTCCTGGCAACGGCGTCCATGATCACAGCGTCCCTTGGAGCCCTCGGGGCCGCCCACCTCACCCCCTCCTTCCAGAACCGATTCTCCTGCCTCGCTTCTTTCCGAAGCCTGAAGCCCGGCGACTCCCCTTCCCTCGGCTTCGGCTTCTCGAGGTTCGGCCTGGTTCCTGGGTCTGCTCCTGCAGCAGCCGGGGCGGGACCCAGGGCCAGGCAGCAGGTCCAGGAGGTTAGGGACCTGATTGCACCGCCCCTTCGACAGTCATTGGCTAAAAGAGATTTGGGGAGGAGTCAGAGACCTGTCCCATTTAAAGTCCTTGCCTGGATGAGAACTCTCCCCGTCTAGCTTGCAAAACGGAGGAGGTTTCCAATCTGAAAAAGTTACTCTGTCCCTTATTACAGGTGGGATAATATAGACCGAGGAACCCTTTCCTAATGTGTGTAACGTGAGGACTTCACAGTTTTTGATCTTAAAAATGTCACTGTGGTAAAGTACACATAAGATTTACCAATAGAAACATTTTGAGGATGTGATTCAGGAGGTTTAAGCATATTTGCATTGTGTGAAACTAATTTCCAGAATTTTTTCGTACCCACTGAACAACTTCCCATGGCCCCATCCCATCTGCGGCTCCGGTAAGTACCATTTTCCTTTCTCTAGGAATTTGACTACTCTCTAGGAATTTCCTTTCTCTAGGAATTTTCCTATATTACACTTTGACTGCAGAGCCCGTGCTCTCTCACAAAATATTTCATTTAATCATCTATCTGTTCATTCACTCAAGACACAGTCCAGGATGTGTGTCAGTGTGGGACACAGTTTAGAACACATGACCTGTACAGAACACATGGGCAGTTCCTGAACCCAGCTAGCTACTGAATGGCTCCTTGTTTTGAATCCCGGTGCTCCTTGTCCTTGTTCTTGAGGGCTCTTTCCCCTGTGTCTGTCTAGGGAAATCTATTTATAATGAGCCCACGTGTAATCTTTCAAAACCCATCTGGACTCTGTAGCCCCTAGCCCAAGTTTTCTCTGTGGCATGCTCTACTCCAGATCTATCATTACCAGAAAACTTCGCTAATTCTTTTGCTTATATCCTGGCACTACTACTATGCGATCTTAATTACTACAATTTTTTGTGGTAAGTCCTGGTATCTGGTAGAAAAACTACTCCTACCGGTTCTTAAGGGAGTCTCGGATATTCTTGGCTCTTTTGCCTCGCCATCCAAATGATAATCAACTTGTCAAGTTTCCAGAATATATGTGTTAGAATTTTGATTGAGATTCCACTGAATCTATATATTGGTTTGAGAAGAGGACTTTAAATATATATAATATATAAATATAATATAATAATATAAGACCTTATATATTAGACCTTATATATTTTTATAGTATTAATATTATAATATTAATATATTATATTAAAATATTGTATTAATTAAAATAAACAATATATAACCATATGTATATATCATCTGCTTATCTGATGCAATCATCTGGAAAGGATAAAGATGTGTCCTTGGCTTCTAGGCTTTGGTACCTGCCATTTCCTGGGATTCAGAGGTACAACTGTCAGAGCATCGATGACAACATAATGGGGCCCCCCTATCTTTTTGCAGGAGAAATTTCTCAAAGGCAGAAAGTCCCTAGTCCATTTCCACAAATCCTAGGGTGCAGAACAATAGAGTCTTGGAGGAACCAGACCAAAGAACCTTCAATCCTTCTGTCTATAATAGGGGTCATGGGCTCTGTGTGTGAGTTCTTAGGGGTCACCCATTCTCCCATTCACTTTCATCCAGGGCAGATCAATAGGACTCACCCGTGTAGAGATCAGATGACATGATTTCCACTCACTCTTCTCTACCTTGTGTCCCTGGTCTTGCTGTTTGCTCTGTGGTCACAGACCAACTTCCATGGAGAAACCAGTTATAAGTGTAGAATTCATTCAGGCCGGCTAATTAGGAAAGAGAGGCAAGAAACAGGTTTTCTGAAAAAAAGGATCTTGCTAAAGGTATCTCTGGCATCTGAAGGCGATTCACAAGGATGAAGGTAACATACAGAGAATAGTACGATAAGCATGTTGTGGGTGAAAATGCCATCATGGACAAGGCTTACCCTCCAAGCTAGATGTTGACTGGCATTGTCTTGAGTTCCCAACATTTACCAAGTCAAGCTCCTGGGGATCTTTTGTTTTGGCAATTCTGGATGATATCAGAACCGTCCCACTCACAGGGAAATCATCTCTCCAGGATAGGATTTGTGAATCACGGAGGTCTGGTTGGAGTCGGCTGGAATGTTGGGGAGGATAAGACTTTAAAGTCTAGGAAGGGCTGGGAGGGGGAGTTGGAGCAAAGTAGAAATTGAGGTAACAGGGAACAGGAGCGAGAAAAAAAAAGCGGGGACTGGACGTTTTGGAAGGAATAGAGCAAGATCTGGGTGGGGAAACCTGTACGTTAGGGTGGCAAGGAGGGACAGCACTATGAACAGGAGGGAAAGAGGTAGGCTTATGAGGTGAGAGAGGTGGCCGAGGCTGGGGAGTGTTCTGTGGACGAAAAGAGTTACACACAAGAGGAAGCGGCTCTGGACGATGAGAGGAGGAAGGAATAGAGCAGGTAGGAGGAGCCCGGGGCCGAGAGGCGGAAGGAATAGAGTGGGGAGGTGGAGCCCGGGTTCGAGAGGAGGAAGGAATAGAGTGGGGAGGTGGAGCCTGGGGTCGAGGGGAGGAAGGAATAGAATAGATAGGAGGAGCCCAGGGTCGAGAGGCAGAAGAAATAGAGTGGGTAGGTGGAGCCTGGTGTCGGGAGGAGGAAGGATTAGAGTGGGGAGGTGGAGCCTGGGGTCGAGGGGAGGAAGGAATAGAGTGGGGAGGTGGAGGCCGGGGTCCAGAGGAAGAAGGAATAGAGTGGGGAGGTGGAGCCTGGGGTCGGGAGGAGGTAGGAATAGAGTGGGTAGGTGGAGCCTGGGGTCGAGAAGAAGAAATCCGAGGCAGCTTTTTTGTCATTTCTCCAAACGGCGTTTGGCTAGTTACTCATCTTGACCAAATGAGTAACTGGACATAAGCTCACACTTACCCATTATTATGTCCCACGCCAGCCCTCGCATCATCCCCTGGCTCAATGCCCATTATGACGTGTATGCCCCTCCCTCTGGGCACGTCAGCAGGCTCACCAGCCAGGGACACGCCCCGGGTGCGAGGTTGGAGAGTGATCCCAGGAAATAGCAGACAGAAGAAATGTCATAGGAGTCCCTAGGCCTTGGGAGAACATGTAGTGTTGCCCCTCACTAGGCAGAGATCGATCAAAGGGCTGTGCTGCAGTCAGGGCCTGGGCACCAAGAGAATGCATCGGAAGCAGGTGTGGGCAAAGTGGGAAGTGCAAGCCTCCAGCTACTTAACTTTTTTAATAATAAATTTATTTTTTAATAGTGTTCAATTGGCCAACATACAGAATAACACCCAGTGCTCATCCCGTCAAGTGCCCCCCTCAGTGCCCGAAACCCATTCACCCCCACCCCCTGCCCTCTTCCCCTTCCACCACCCCTAGTTCATTTCCCAGAGTTAGGAGTCTTTATGTTCTGTCTCCCTTTCTGATACTTCCCGGACACTTTTCTCCCTTCCCTTCTATTCCCTTTCACTATTATTTATATTCACCAAATGAATGAGACCTTATAATGTTTGTTCTTCTCCGATTGACTTATTTCACTCAGCATAATACCCTCCAGTTCTATCCACGTTGAAGCAAATGGTGGGTATTTGTAATTTCTAAAGGCTGAGTAATATTCCATTGTATACATAAACCACATCTTCTTTATCCATTCATCTTTCGATGGACACCGAGGCTCCTTCCACAGTTTGGCTATTGTGGACATTGCTGCTATAAACATCGGGGTGCAGGTGTCCCGGCATTTCTTGCATCTGTATCTTTGGGGTAAATCCCCAACAGTGCAATTGCTGGGTCATAGGGTAGGTCTATTTTTAACTCTTTGAGGAACCTCCACAGAGTTTTCCAGAGTGGCTGCACCAGTTCACATTCCCACCAACAGTGTAAGAGGGTTCCCTTTTCTCCGCATCCTCTCCAACATTGTTGTTTCCTGCCTTGTTAATTTTCCCCATTCTCACTGGTGTGAGGTGGTATCTCATTGTGGTTTTGATTTGTCTTTCCCTGATGACAAGTGATGCAGAGCATTTTCTCATGTGGGTGTGGGCCATGTCTATGTCTTCCTCTGTGAGATTTCTGTTCATGTCTTTTGCCCATTTCATGATTGGATTGTTTGTTTCTTTGCTGTTGAGTTTAATAAGTTCTTTATAGATCTCGGAAACTAGCCCTTTTATCTGATACGTCTGCCTCGGCAATCAGACAACAAAAAGACATTAAAGGCATTCAAATTGGCAAAGAAGAAGTCAAACTCTCCCTCTTCACCGATGACATGATACTCTACATAGAAAACTCAAAAGACTCCACCCCAAGATTGCTAGAACTCATACAGCAATTTGGTAGTGTGGCAGGATATAAAATCAATGCCCAGAAGTCAGTGGCATTTCTATACACTAACAATGAGACTGAAGAAAGAGAAATTAAGGAGTCAATCCCATTTACAATTGCACCCAAAAGCATAAGATACCTAAGAATAAACCTAACCAAAGAGGTAAAGGATTTATACCCTAAAAACTATAGAACACTTCTGAAAGAAATTGAGGAAGACACAACGCAAAGAGATGGAAAAATATTCCATGCTCATGGATTGGCAGAATGAATATTGTGAAAATGTCAATGTTACCCAGGGCAATTTACACGTTTAATGCAATCCCTATCAAAATACCATGGACTTTCTTCAGAGAGTTGGAACAAATTGTTTTAAGATTTGTGTGGAATCAGAAAAGACCCCGAATAGCCAGAGGAATTTTAAAAAAGAAAACCATATCTGGGAGCATCACAATGCCAGATTTCAGGTTGGATTACAAAGCTGTGGTCATCAAGACAGTGTGGTACTGGCACAAAAACAGACACATAGATCAATGGAACAGAATAGAGAACCCAGAAGTGGACCCTGAACTTTATGGTCAACTAATATTCGACAAAGGAGGAAAGACTATCCACTGGAAGAAAGACAGCCTCTTCAATAAATGGTGCTGGGAAAATTGGACATCCACAGGCAGAAGAAGGAAACTAGACCACTCTCTTGCACCATACACAAAGATAAACTCAAAATGGATGAATAATCTAAATGTGAGACAAGGTTCCATCGAAATCCTAGAGGAGAACACAGGAAACACCCTTTTTGAACTCAGCCACAGTAACTTCTTGCAAGATACATCCAAGAAAGCAAAAGAAACAAAAGCAAAAATGAACTATTGGGACTTCATCAAGATAAGAAGCTTTTGCACAGCAAAGGATACAGTCAAAAAAACTAAAAGACAACCTACAGAATGGGAGAAGATATTTGCAAATGACATATCAGATAAAGGGCTAGTTTCCAAGATCTATAAAGAACTTATTAAACTCAACAGCAAAGAAACAAACAATCCAATCATGAAATGGGCAAAAGACATGAACAGAAATCTCACAGAGGAAGACATAGACATGGCCAACATGCACATGAGAAAATGCTCTGCATCACTTGTCATCAGGGAAATACAAATCAAAACCACAATGAGATTCCACCTCACACCAGTGAGAATGAGGAAAATTAACAAGGCAGGAAACCACAAATGTTGGAGAGGATGCAGAGAAAAGGGAACCCTCTTACACTGTTGGTGGGAATGTGAACTGGTGCAGCCACTCTGGAAAACTGTGTGGAGGTTCCACAAAGAGTTAAAAATAGATCTGCCCCAGGACCCAGCAATTGCACTGTTAGGGATTTACCCCAAAGATACAGATGCAGTGAAACGCCGGGACACCTGCACCCCGATGTTTCTAGCAGCCATGTCCACAATAGCCAAACTGTGGAAGGAGCCTCGGTGTCCATCGAAAGATGAATGGATAAAGAAGATGTGGTTTTTGTGTAAAATGGAATATTACTCAGCCTTTAGAAATGACAAATACCCACCATTTGCATCAACGTGGATAGACCTGGAGGGTATTATGCTGAGTGAAATAAGTCAATCGGGGAAGGACAAACATTATTTGTTCTCATTCATTTGGGGAATATAAATAATAGTGAAAGGGAATAAAAGGGAAGGGAGAAGAAATGTGTGGGAAATATCAGAAAGGGAGACAGAACATAAAGACTCCTAACTCTGGGATCCCTGGGTGGCGCAGCGGTTGGCGCCTGCCTTTGGCCCAGGGCGCGATCCTGGAGACCCGGGATCTAATCCCACGTCGGGTGCCCGGTGCATGGAGCCTGCTTCTCCCTCTGCCTATATCTCTGTCTCTCTCTCTCTCTCTCTCTCTCTCTCTGTGACTATCATAAAAAAAAAAAGACTCCTATCTCTGGGAAACGAACTAGTGGTGGTGGAAGGGGAGGAGGGAGGGGGGAGGGGGTGAATGGGTGACAGGCACTGAGGGGGCACTTGACGGGGTGAGCACTGGGTGTTATCCTGTATGTTGGCAAATTGAACACCAATAAAAAATAAATTTATTTTAAAAAAAAGAAACAAAAGGCATCAAGGGGGAGGGGCCCCGGGATGAGCCAGGCTGAGCCCGGGGCAAGTGTCCCCAGGACAGGAGAGCCCCGTCCCGGGGCAGCATGAGCTTCACCAATCTTCCTGGACGTATAGGCACCGGCAGGGAGTTACAGGGAGACCCCAAGGGGGCGGGGATGCCCTCAGGCTCCCAGGGGCACTAACAGACACCTGAGCCCCTAGAGCGCGCGCCACAGCCCTGGGCCGAGCTCCCTAAAGGGTTGCAGCGGTTGGACCCGGGATAAACTCGGAGGCGGCTCCAGCAGAGGAATAGGCTCCGCAAGGAAGGGACTGCGGCCGGGAGCGTGAATCCAACAGAGCAGACCCGGGAGCACAGGGCGCCGGGGACACAGCCCATGATCCGGCATCCCCCCGGGACAGGCAGAGGCTGGGAGGGCCCAGGACAGCAAGGACACTCCTGCCCCGACCTGAGCAGATCAGCGGCCCCGCCCCCGGAGCATCCAGGCCCCTGCAGACAGAGAGCTCTATAGTTACTGTGGGAGCTGAATCCAGGACTCCAGAGCTGGCCGTCGCCACTGGGGTTGTTCCTCCTGGGGCCTCACGGGGTAAACAACCCCCACTGAGCCCTGCACCAGGCAGGGGGCAGAGCAGCTCCCCCAAGTGCTAACACCTGAAAATCAGCACAGCAGTCCCCTCTCCCAGAAGACCAGCTAGACGGACAGGGGAAAAACAAATTATTGACCAAGGAGCACTGAAAAGTTCAAGGGGAAGTGAAGGGACTTACAGTATACAGAATCAGGAGATACTCCTCCCCTTTTTTTTTGCTTTCTGATTTCTGTTTGCTTCCCCCCTTTTTTCTTTTTTTGTCTTCTTGTCTTTTTTTCTTTTTTCCATTTTTTTCTTCCTTTTTTCTTTTTCTTTTTTCCTTCTTTCTCTTCTCTCTTTTTCCCCTTTTCCCAACACAACTTGTTTTTGGCCACTCTGCACTGAGCAAAATGACTAGAAGGAAAACCTCACCTCAAAAGAAAGAATCAGACATAGACCTCTCTCCAACAGACTTACAAAATCTGGATTACAATTCAATGTCAGAAAGCCAATTCAGAAGCACTATTATACAGCTACTGGTGGCTCTAGAAAAAAGCATAAAGGACTCAAGAGACTTTCTGGAGAAAGTTCCATGTGCACTTGAGAAGAATGTGTATGCAGTTGAGTTTGGATGTAAAGTTCTGTAGATATCTGTGAAATCCATCTGGTCCAGTGTATCATTTAAAGCTCTCGTTCCTTTGGAGATGTTGTGTTTAGAAGACCTATCGAGTGTAGAAAGCGCTAGATTGAAGTCACCAAGTATAAGTGTATTATTATCTAAGTATGTCTTGACTTTGGTTATTAATTGATTGATATATTTGGCAGCTCCCACATATGGGGCATGTATATTGAGGATTGTTAAGTCCTCCTGTTGGATAGATCCTTTAAGTATGATATAGTGTCCCTCTTCATCTCTCACTACAGACTTCAGGGTAAATTTTAGTTTATCTGATATGAGGATGGCTACCCCTGCTTTCTTTTGAGGACCATTTGAATGGTAAATGGTTCTCCAACCTTTTATTTTCAGGCTGTAGGTGTCCTTCTGTCTTAAATGAGGCTCTTGTAGACAGCAAATGGATGGGTCCTGCTTTTTTATCCAGTCTGAAACCCTGCGCCTTTTGATGGTGTCATTAAGCCCATTCACGTTCAGAGTTACTATTGAAAGATATGAGTTTAGTGTCATCATGATATCTATTCAGTCCTTGTTTTTGTGGATTGTTCCAATGAACTTCTTCTTAAAGGGGAATTTTAAGAGTCCCCCTTAAAATTTCTTGCAGAGCTGGTTTGGAGGTCACATATTCTTTCAGTTCTTGCCTGTCTTGGAAGCTCTTTATCTCTCCTTCCATTCTGAATGAGAGTCTTGCTGGATGAAGTATTCTTGGTTGCATGTTCTTCTCATTTAGGACCCTGAATATATCCTGCCAGCCCTTTCTGGCCTGCCAGGTCTCTGTGGAGAGGTCTGCTGTTACCCTAATACTCCTCCCCATAAAAGTCAGGGATTTCTTGTCTCTTGCTGCTTTAAGGATCTTCTCTTTATCTTTGGAATTTGCAAGTTTCACTATTAAATGTCGAGGTGTTGAAAGGTTTTTATTGATTTTAGGGGGCGGGAATCTCTCCATTTCCTTGATCTGAATGCCTGTTTCCCTTCCCAGATTAGGAAAGTTTTCAGCTAGGATTTGTTCAAATACATATTCTGGACCTCTATCCCTTTCAGCGCCCTTGGGAATCCCAATTAAACGTAGGTTTTTCTTCCTCAGGCTGTCGTTTATTTCCCTTAATCTATCCTCATGGTCTTTTAATTGTTTGTCTCTTTTTTCTTCAGTTTTCCTCTTTGCCATCAACTTGTCTTCTATGTCGCTCACTCGTTCTTCAACCTCGTTAACCCTCCCCTCTCGTTAGGACTTCTAGTTTGGATTGCATCTCATTCAATTGATTTTTAATTTCTGCCTGATTAGATCTAAATTCTGCAGTCACGAAGTCTCTTGAGTCCTTTATGCTTTTTTCTAGAGCCACCAGTAGCTTTATAATAGTGCTTCTGAATTGGCTTTCTGACATTGAATTGTAATCCAGATTTTGTAACTCTGTGGGAGAGAGGACTGTTTCTGATTCTTTCTTTTGAGGTGAGGTTTTCTTTCTAGTCATTTTGCTCAGTGCAGAGTGGCCAAAAAAAGCTGTATTGGGAAAAGGAGAAAAAAGAGAGGAGAGAAAGAAGGAAAGAAAAGAGAAAAAGAAAAAGGAAAAAAGGAAGAAAAAAAGAAAAAAGAAGACAAAGAGAAAGAAAAAAGAAAGAAAGGGAAAAAAGGGTGGGGGAAGCAAACAGAAATCTAAAAGCAAAAAAGAAAAAAAAAACAAAAAAACAAAAACAAAAAAGAAACAAACCAAAAAAACACGGGGAGTATCTTCTGATTCTGTATACTTTAAGTCCCTTGACTTCCCCTGGAACTGGTCCATCTAGCTGGTCTTCTGGGGGAGGGGCCTGCTGTGCTGATTTTCAGGTGTTAGCACTTGGGGGAGCTGCTCTGCCCCCTGCCTGGTGCAGGGCTCAGTGGGGGTTGTTTACCCCGTGAGGCCCCAGGAGGAACACCCACAGTGGCGGCGGCCAGCTCTGGAGCCCTGGAGTCAGCTCCTGCAGTAGCTACAGAGCTCTCTGTCTGCAGGGGCCTGGATGCTCCGGGGGCGGGGCCGCTGTTCTGCTCAGCTCCGGGCAGGAGCGTCCTTGCTGTCTTGGGCCCTCCCGGCCTCTGCCAGTCCCGGGGGGAGGCCGGATCATGGGCTGTGTCCCCGGTGCCCAGTGCTCCCGCGCCTGCGCTATTGGATTCGCGCTCCCGGCTGCGCAGCCCCTCCGCGGAGCTGCTGCCCGAGCCCCTCAGAGCTAGTCCCGGATCAATGCTGTGCGCGAGCTGCAGCCCTTTAGGGAGCTCGGCGCACTCTCCCCGGGGCGCAGGTGTCTGTTAGTGTCCCAGGGAGCCTGAGGGCATCCCTGCCTTCCTGGGGTCCTGCTCTAACTCCCTGCGAGCACCTTTCCGCCCGGAAGATTGGGGAAGCTACTGCTTCTCCAAGACGAAGCTTTCCTGTCCTGGGGCGGGGGCCCCTCCCCCTTGGATGCCTCTTGTTTTTTAATTCTTTTTCCCCCCCGTCTTGTTACCTTGATGGGATCCCTGGGTGGCGCAGCAGTTTGGCGCCTGCCTTTGGCTCAGGGCGCGATCCTGGAGACCCGGGATCGAATCCCATATCGGGCTCCCGGTGCATGGAGCCTGCTTCTCCCTCTGCCTATGTCTCTGCCTCTCTCTCTCTCTCTCTCTCTCTCTGTGACTATCATAAATAAATAAATTAAGAAAAAAAAAGAAAACCAATGCCCGGTGCATAACAGTGCCAGATTTCAAACTTTACTATAAAGATGTGATCATCAAGACAGTGCAGAATTGGCACAGAGACCTGGACTAAGGGAACAGAACAGAAAACCCAGAAATGGGCCCTCAACTCTGTGGTCAATAATATTTCACAAAGCAGGAAACAATGTCCCCTGGAAAAAGGATAGTCTCTTCAATAAATGATTTTGGGAAAATTGGGCAGCCACATGCAGAAGAATGAAACTAGACCATTCTCTTACACTAGACCCAACAGTAAACTCAATATGGTTGAGAGATCTGAATGTAAGATAAGAATCCATCAAAATTCTAGAGGAGAACACAGGCAACACCTTTTTGAACTGGGCCACAGCAACTTCTTGCAAGATACATCTCCAAAGGTAAGGGAAAGAAAAGCAAAAAGGGAACTATTGGGACTTAATCAGTATGAAACGCTTCTGCACAGCAAAGAAACAACAAAACTAAAAGACAACCTATAGAATGGGAGGAGATATTTACAAAACTTGTCAGATAAAGGAGTAGTATCCAAGATCTATAAAGAACATATCAAACTGAACATCCAATTCACAAATCATCAAATCATGAAATGGGCAGAAGACATGAACAGAAATTTCTCCAAAGAAAACCCACACATAGCCAACAAGCACATGAGAAAATGCGCCACATCACTTGCCATCAGGGAAATACACTTCAAAACCACAATGAGATGCCACCTCCCACCAGTGAGAATGGAGAAAATTAACAAGACTGGAAACAACAGATGTTGCTGAGGAGGTGCAGCAGGGGAACCCTCTTGCACTGTTGATGGGAAGACAAGCTGGTGCAGCCACTCTGGAAAACAGTGTGGAGGTTCCTCAAACAGTAAAAAATAGGGCTACCCAATGACCCAACAATTGCACTGCTGGGTATTTACCCCCAAAATACGGATGCAGTGAAATACCAGGAAACCTGCACCCCAATGTTTACTGCAGCAATGTCCACAATAGCCAAACTGTGGAAGGAGCCACGATTGTCCTTGAAGGATGAATGGATAAAGAAGATGTGGTCCATATATACAATGTAATAGTACTCAGCCCTCAGAAAGGACGAAGACCCACCCTTTGCTTTGAGGTGGATGGAATCGAAAGGTATTATAGTGACTGAAGTAAGTCAATCAGAGAAGGACAATCATCATATGGTTTCACTCCATGAGGAATATAAGAAATAGTAAAAGGGACTATAAGAAAAGGAAGCGAAGTGAGTGGGAAAAATTACAGAGGGAGACAAACTACGAGAGATCTCTAACGCTGGGAAATGAACAAAGGGTAGTGGAAGGGGAGGTGGGCAGTGGGTGGGGGTGACAGGGTGATGGGCACTGAGTGGGGCACTTGGCGGGATGAGCACTGGGTGTTATGCTATATGTTGGCAAATTGAACTCCAATAAAGTAATTAAAAAAAAGAGACTCTGGTGAGATCAGGACTAGCCTCCCAAGATGATCCAAACATGGGTAGGAAATGAATGAATGTAAAGGAAACTGACCAGATTCTTTTGTATTATTTTTCCAGTTACAGGTGTGTTTGGGGCAAATGGCTTATACATGCCAGCAAGGGGTTGCATGCTTTGAATCTCCTACTGGTGCCAAAGGAGTGAGAACTTGGGATTTCTTATGCTTTGCCCACAGTTGAGGCACATGGGGAATAATGAAGAAGGAAGCCTAAAAGATGACAGCCAATATAAAAAAAAGAGTCAGACACATAATTATAACCACCCCCCATCAGAATAGCTACAATTTGACAAGTGACAAACCCGAATGTTGGCAAAGATGCAGGAAACTTACCACTTGTATACATCCAGTTGTAGTGTGAAATCTTACAATCACTCCTGGGAAAGACTTTAGCAGTTTTGTAAAAAGATGTTTTGCATACAATTACAACATAATTCAGCAGTAGCACTCCTGGGAATTTATCCCACAGAAATGAAAAATTATTTTCACGTAAAAATATGCTCCTGTAGATAGCATTATCTACAATATCCAAATTGTGGAATCAGCCCAATGTCCATCAACTGCTGAATACAAAAGGAAGATGCAGTATACATTGTAATAGTGGACCTAGAAACATGTCCATATATATATATATATATATATATATTTATATTTATATTTATTTATTGTCCCAAAGGGACTTTTATTCCCTCAGAAATAGGCATTAGGATGTTTTAGTCAGATATAGCGTAAATGATCACAATTGTTTCTTCAATGTGTTCTTGTCTAACAATTTATGTACATCTCTGTGCAACCCATCAATTTAAGATGGTACTCATGACTCTCATCCCATGAGGACACTCTTATGATAATGTGGCAAAATGTAAGTAATTCTGCTGCGCTTAATCCAAACACATGACACCTTTCAAAGCATAGAGTTTTCTCCAGGTGGAGGTAGAAGGCGGTTGTCAGAGGGACTGAAACTGCAAGAGGGACTCAATGCACTACTATGAGGATACAGGGGCCAGGTAGAGAGAATGTGGGTGGCAAGAATGTGGATAGTATCTATGGGCAGAGCGTGCTCCCATCTTCGAGCAAGGGAAACAGAACCGGACACCTATGGCCACAAGGACCTGGATTCTGCCAACATTCTGAAGGAGCGTGGAAGGACATTCTTCCCTAATCCTCTAGGTCAAAGCCTACTCAGGCTGACACCCTGAGTGGAGCCTTGTAAGACACTAAGAAGAATTCTGTTGAGTTCACTTGGACCTCTCATCTTCAGAACTGTGAGCTAGGAAATGAGTATTGTTGGAACTTGCTATGTTTGGGTAATACACCAAGATTTGTTGAGGAAAAAAAGGGCGGGAGAGATGTGATATATATGAATTGCTCAGCCTATCCAGCTGCAATAGCTACAAGGTTGAAACAACCTACATGCCCAACAACAGAAGAATGGATAAGCAAAATGCAACACACTCGTGTGATGGAATATTATTCAGCTATAAAAGGAACAAAGTGCTGATACACACTGCAACATAGGCAAGCTTTGCAAGCATTATGCTGAGCAAAAGAAGCCAAACAAAGCGTCCATGTTGTAGGATTTTATTTACATGAAATATTAATATATATAAATATAAATACCCAGAATAGGTAAATCCACAGTGATTAAGATCAGAGGAGTGGAGACACAGGGGCAAGACGGCGGAAGAGTAGGGTCTCCAAATCACCTGTCCCCAACAAATTACCTAGATAACCTTCAAATCATCCTGAAAACCTACGAATTCGGCCTGAGATTTAAAGAGAGACCAGCTGGAATGCTACAGTGAGAAGAGTTCGCGCTTCTATCAAGGTAGGAAGACGGGGAAAAAATAAAGAAAGAAACAAAAGGCATCCGAGGGGGAGAGACCCCGCGAGGAGCCGGACTAAGGCTGGGGCAAGTGCCCCCAGGACAGGAAAGCCACCAACCGGAGAAGCAGAAGATTCACCAATCTTCCCGGACAGAAAGGGGCTTGCAGGGAGTTAGAACAAGACCCCAGGAGGGCGGGGATGCACTCAGGCTCCCCAGGACACTAACAGACACCTGCGCCCCGGGAGAGTGCGCCGAGCTCCCTAAAGGGCTGCAGCGCGCACGGCTGGACCCGGGAGCAGCTCGGAGGGGCTCGGGCGGCGGCTCCGAGGAGAGGGGGCTGCTCGGCGGGAGCGTGATTCCAACAGCGCAGGATGGGAGCACAGGGCACCGGGGACACAGCCCAGGATCCGACCTCCCCACCCCCGGGACAGGCAGTGGCCAGGAGGTCCCAGGACAGCAAGGACGCTCCTGCCCCGAGCTGAGCAGATCAGCGGCCCCGCCCCCGGTGCATCCAGGCCCCTGCAGACGGAGAGCTCTGGAGTTACTGTGGGAGCTGACTCCAGGGCTCCAGAGCTGGCCGCTGCCCCTGTGGGTTTTCCTCCTGGGGCCTCACGGGGTAAACACCCCCCCACTGAGCCCTACACCAGGCAGGGGGCAGAGCAGCTCCCCCAAGTGCTAACACCTGAAAATCAGCACAGCAGGCCCCTCCCCCAGAAGACCAGCTAGACGGACCAGTTCCAGGGGAAGTCAAGGGACTTAAAGTATACAGAATCAGAAGATACTCCCTCGTGTGGGTGTTTTTTTTTTTTTTTTTTTTTTTTGCTTTTGAATTTCTGTTTGCTTCCCCAACCCTTTTTTCCCTTTATTTCTTTTTCTTTTTTCTTCCTTTTTTCTTTTTCTCTTTTCTTTCCTTCTTTCTCTCCTCTCTTTTTCGCCTTTTCCCAATACAACTTGTTTTTGGCCACTCTGCACTGAGCAAAATGACTAGAAGGAAAACCTCACCTCAAAAGAAAGAATCAGAAACAGTCCTCTCTCCCACAGAGTTACAAAAACTGGATTACAATTCAATGTCAGAAAGTCAATTCAGAAGCACTATTATACAGCTACTGGTGGCTCTAGAAAAAAGCATAAAGGACTCAAGAGACTTCATGACTGCAGAATGTAGATCAGGCAGAAATTAAAAATCAATTGAATGAGATGCAATCCAAACTAGAAGTCCTAACGACAAGGGTTAACAAGGTGGAATAACGAGTGAGTGACATAGATGACAAGTTGATGGCAAAGAGGGAAACCGAAGAAAAAGGAGACAAACAATTAAAAGACCATGAGGATAGATTGAGGGAAATAAGTGATAGCCTGAGGAAGAAAAACCTACATTTAATTGGGGTTCCCAAGGGCACTGAAAGGGCCAGAGGGCCAAAATATGTATTTGAACAAATCATAGCTGAAAATTTTCCTAATCTGGGAAGGGAAACAGGCATTAAGATCCAGGAAATAGGGAGACCCCCCCTAAAATCAATAAAAACCGTTCAACACCTCGACATTTAATACTGAAACTTGCAAATTCCAAAGATAAAGAGAAGATCCTTAAAGCAGCAAGAGACAAGAAATCCCTGACTTTTATGGGGAGGAGTATTAGGGTAACAGCAGACCTCTCCACAGAGACCTGGCAGGCCAGAAAGGGCTGGCAGGATATATTCAGGGTCCTAAATGAGAAGAACATGCAACCAAGAATACTTCATCCAGCAAGGCTCTCATTCAGAATGGAAGGAGAGATAAAGAGCTTCCAAGACAGGCAGGAACTGAAAGAATATGTGACCTCGAAACCAGCTCTGCAAGAAGTGTTAAGGGGGACTCTTAAAATTCCCCTTTAAGAAGAAGTTCAGTGGAACAATCCACAAAAACAAGGACTGAATAGATATCATGATGACACTAAACTCATATCTGTCAATAGTAACTCTGAACATGACTGGGCTTAATGACCCCATCAAAAGGCGCAAGGTTTCAGACCGGATAAAAAAGCAGGACCTATCTATTTGCTGTCTACAAGAGCCTCATTTAAGACAGAAGGACACCTACAGCCTGAAAATAAAAGGTTGGAGAACCATTTACCATTCAAATGGTCCTCAAAAGAAAGCAGGGGTAGCCATCAGTAAAGGCCTAGTTTCCAAGATCTTTTTTTTTAATCTTCATTTTATTTTTTTAAGATTTTAATTATTTATTCATAGAGATGCAGAGAGAGAGAGAGAGAGAGAGAGAGAGAGAGAGAGAGAGGCAGAGACACAGGCAGCAGGAGAAGCAGGCTTCATGCAGAGAGCCTGACGTGGGACTTGATCCTGGGACTCCAGGATCATGTCCTGGGTTGTAGGCAGCGCTAAACTGCTGCGCCACCGGGGCTGCCCTAGTTTCCACGATCTATAAAGAACTTATTAAACTCAACACCAAAGAAACAAACAATCCAATCATGAAATGGGCAAAAGACATGAAGAGAAATCTCACAGAGGAAGACATACACATGGCCAACACGCACATGAGGTAATGCTCTGCATCACTTGCCATCAGGGTAATACAAATCCAAACCACAATGAGATCCCACCTCACACCAGTGAGAATGGGGAAAATTAACAAGGCAGGAAACCACCGATGTTGGAGAGGATGTGGAGAAAGGGGAACACTTTTACTCTGTTGGTGGGAATGTGAACTGGTGCAGCCACTCTGGAAAACTGTGTGGAGGTTCCTCAAAGTGTTAAAAGTAGACCTGCCCTATGACCCAGCAATTGCACTGTTGGGGCTTTACCCCAAAGATACAGATGTAATGAAACCCCGGGACACCTGCATCCCGATGTTTATAGCAGCAATGTCCACAATAGCCAAACTGTGGAAGGAGCCTCAGTGTCCATTGAAAGATGATGGATAAAGAAGATGTGGTTTATGTATACAATGGAATATTCCTCAGCCATTAGAAACTACAAATACCCACCATTTGCTTCAACGTGGATGGATTATGCTGGAGGGTATTATGCTGAGTGAAATAAGTCAATCGGAGAAGGACAAACATTACATGTTCTCATTCATTTGGGGCATATAAATAATAGTGAAAGGGAATAGAAGGGAAGGGAGAAGAAATGTGTGGGAAATATCAGAAAGGGAGACAGAACATGGAAGACTCCTAACTCTGGGAAATGAACTAGGGGTGGTGGAAGGGGGGGAGGGCGGGGGGTGGGGGTGACTGGGTGATGGGCACTGAGGGGGCACTTGACGGGATGAGCACTGGGTGTTATTCTGTATGTTGGTAAATTGAACACCAATAAAAAATAAATTTATTTTTTTTTAAATAAATAAATAAACTTTGAGGCCATTTTGCCAACCCAGAAACAGAAAAACAAACAAACAAACAACAAAAAAAAGTGAAGCCTTTCGGAAACACGACCTCTTCCATTTTGAACACCATATTCTCCTGTCCGGAAACCATGATGTTTTGTTTATAACTTGATCATGACACTTTTACTTTCTTTCCATGTCCTGTTGCTATTTTTGTATGTGATTTACCTCCTCCCCAATACTCTAGTGTTCTGAGAACAGGGATCCTCTTCATCTTCTTCATACCTTCTGTGGTAAACTTTGTCCTGCATCCAATGAGAAGCACAGTAGCTCCATATCACCAGTAAGAGGCCTTACCCCATTTGGTATCCAGCAGTAGTTTATAAACAAGTCTCACGTGGATTGTATCATTTAAACTCCTTCAAAATCCCCTCACCTGTACCTCTTGAGCACAGGGATCGTCACTCACCATCATGACTTATTTCCAGTTCTCAGGACATAAGTTCTGGCACATAAGGAACGTACCACAACTGGTTAGTGAGTGCATTCTGAAGGGGTTGTCCCCAGTAAGGAGGAGAGAAAACAGAGGCCCACTGAGTTTCAACGACCACTTAGGGTTAAGTGTGTTAAAGGCTGGACACAAATTCAGGTCTTCTGATTCTAACAGCAATACTTTTTTCTAGTAGAAGAGAATCCAGTAAGAGCAACAATTATTCTAAGGCTACAATTAAGCGTCTTAGCCTCCTTGATCATGAGAAAGCATGACCTTTCCCACTGGGGCTCCTGGCCTGTCTTTCCATCCCAGCACAAATATCGCTTGTTCTTGGATACCAATCCCAAGGCCAAGCAGAACTTCCTGACAAGAGGGCCATGGTGTCTTGTTCTGAGAGCAGGTTCACACATAGGCTGAGGTCTGAATTCCTCACCCCTCAGGGACCCCACACGGTCACTTCTCAGCAGGCAAAAGCAGCCTCCCCAGTTAATCCTGGCTTGGCTTCACAATTCTATCCTACTCCACATATGCCTGTCATCAAATAGAACAGGGACGAAGCAAGCATCACCCATACCCAACACACACCACTAAACAGCCCTTGTTCACAAAATCCCTTCCCTAGACGGGTCAGAGATAGTATTCCTGGTTGTCTCCTTCAGGAGCCCGGGCTGTGGGGCACCCTCTTTGACTCATTTAAACTAAGTCTCACTTAAATCTCCCTCTTCTTTCTGTTCCCCAGACAACATCCCATGTGGGATGCCTCCTCGCACCCAAGTTACCCAACCCCACAGACACTTAGACAACCCAGGCTCTGGAGTGAGACCGATCTGGGCTCAATTCCAGCTTCGTCAGATACCAGTGGCATAGCCTAGGTAATCTCGTATTTAGTCCTTCTGCCCATCCACTTCCTCTGTAAAATGAAGACAGACTGGAATGGAAACACATACATGCAGCATTTAGCAAAGTGCCAGGCAGGTGTTGTTTCCTTGTCACCATGATTGTGATGACCAGGATATCGCTATCATCTGAAAACCTCCATCCAGATGCATCAGTTTGACAAAATCAGATACCATGAGACAAGAATTCAGGACCATGATGAAAGATCCCTGCACAACGACAAGCAAGAAGCTAACCAAGCCTCTATATTTAAGCATCCAGGTTACACTTAAGTCAAATATACCACTTAGGTAAACACAGAATGTGGGAAATTCTATAGGCGCAAATGACCCACTGTCAATACAATAAATGGCATGGGAAAAGGGGAAATGTGAGAGGTTTACAGCCCAGAAGTGCAATGTGTCCATCTTCTATGGATCCTGATTAAATACACCGACTGTAGGAAGGATTCTTTTTTAAAAATAAAATCAAGAAATTTGAACATAAGCCAAGTATTGATGTTAAAGCATTGTTAGAAATTTTATTAGATGTGATTGTAGAATTGTGGTCATGGATTAAAATATTTATTATCATAGGGGCTCCTGGGTGGCTCAGTCTGTGAAGCATCGAGCCTCACATTGGGCTCCCTGCACAGCAGAGAATCTGCCTCCCCTTCTCCATCTGTGTCTTTTTTTCTCATTCTCTCTCTCTCTCTCTCAAATATATAAGTAAAATCTTAAAAAGTATTTATTATCATAAATAAATATTGAAGTTTTCTTCAGATAAAATTAATACAATGCCTGGGATTTGCTTTAAAATCTATAGGAGGAAAGGAAGGTGAGCAGGTGAAATAAGATGGACACACGTAGATACTTTGAAACTGGCAGATGGGTGCATAAGGTTAAATGGAATGTTATTTAATATTCTTTTTTAAAATTTTATGTATTCATGAGAGACACACAGAGAGAGGCAGAGACACAGGCAGGGGGAGTAGAAGGCTCCATGCAGGGAACCTGATGTGGGACTCGATCTCTGGAACCCAGGGTTGCACCCTGAGCTGAGAGCAGATGTTCAACCACCAAGCCACCCAGGTGCTCCCTTAGTATTCTTTCTACTTTTGCGTATTATTGAAAGTTTCTGTAATGAAATAGAGATAAAAATAAACAAAGCTCTCCCTGATGTGACTCTCCAAAGTCCTCCATTTATGGCACAACTGCATACACTCTGGGGAGGCTTTTCCAGATGCAGGAACCAGAGGGCATTGGCTCCCACAAGCTCTCAATCCACCAGTCCCACCATATCTGAAGCCTGCCACTCAGGCCTCTACACCAGCCCCTGACCCACTCAACCACGTACTAGACAAACATAATCTCTGGCCAGTGACTTAACCCTTGTGATCCTCAGTGTCTCTTCTCAAAAGTGGAAATGGTGGGACAGCCTGAGTGGCTCAGCGGTTTAGCTCTTTAGGGGGCATGGGTGAAGAGCACTGGGTGTCTTACACCACTGATGAATTATTGAACACTACACCTGAAACTAAGGGTGTGCTATATGTTCACTAGTTGAATTTTAAAAAACAGAAACACAAACCTCTGAGGGCACAGGGAGCCAAGCACTCGCAGCCCCATGTGCAGAGCACTGATAGCATGGAGGCGGACCTGGTGTGTCTGGTGTATGGAATACAGCTCGGGCCAAGCTACCTCCTCCTTCCCGTGAGTCTCTGGGAATCCTAGCTTCAAGATTCTCAGATAGAAATGCATCATTCACTGAAGTGAACTGGAAATTGAGAGTTCTCAGCTCTGCAAGTTTGACAATGGGCCTAGAAATGGGAAATCCGAGCCAACTGAAAATCTTTGTTCAAGAATTTGTAGATTTTGATGCCAAGTGTATTTTATCAGCTTCCTAGAGCTCTGATAAGGAATGAACCCAAGGAGCCAAAAGGAGCTGCATTTGACCTCTGTGGGTTCAGATGCCACCACGGGGTGTAGGGATGGAGACGCGGCGCGAGCAGAGGCTGAAGCCTGTTGTCAGCCACTGTCTCAGAAGAAGAGGCTGCACATGGAGGACTCCAGGCCTGGCAGTGTCAAGCCTTGTAGGTCATGGTAAGAATTTTGTTTTGTATTTAAAGTGGTGAGGAGACTTTAGAAAGTGATGCAATCTGATTTTGATCTATAAAAAGACCAGAACTGGGCAGCCCCAGTGGCTCAGCGGTTTAGCGCCGCCTTGGGCTTGGGGTGTGATCCTGGAGACCCGGGATCGAGTCCCACGTCGGGCTCCCTGCATGGAGCCTTCTCCTTCTGCCTGTGTCTCTGCCTCTCTCTCTCTCTCTCTCTCTCTGTCATGAATAAATAAATAAAATCTTTTAAAAAATAAAAAGACCAGAACTGAACTCCTATAATTAATTAGCTATAATTAGGTCATTATAAAATTAATAGAATAAATGAAGCTCTTAGATGAGGTGGCTTCTGTAATGAGCCTGCATGAAGGATATTTGTTTAGCCTCAAGGGCCAGCAGAGTAATACAGCAAGTCCCACTCATGACCTGGCCGCCTCTTGATGGGGCGTCCCCATCAGAGGCCCTGACTGGAAGATGCAGGCCACCTGGACCCCGGGCTGGTAAAGGCTTCATAGATGTGGATTCTGCTCAGTAACCTTATCCTTTTTCCAGTTTCTGCAAAGGGTCATTTAGCAGACGTTGCCCGCTGTCCAGGTGTTTGTGACATGTAGGCAGGTCCAGCTGCTGTGTCAGCAACCGAGCTGGCCTTGGGCAGAGCATTTTCCCAACCTGGCCCCTCCCAACACCAGGCCCGTCCTGTTGGATACCTCCATGGCCAGCTGGACCTCACCTCCCAGGAGGCTTCCCCCCAGCTCCTGGCTTCAGGAAACACTCTTGGGTTCTCAGGCAAGCCTCCTCCTATGCCGGTAGCCTCTTGTGCTGACCTCCAGGGGCTTGGCAACCGCTGGTCCCCACCTGCATGTCACCCATTGAACATCTCATTTGTAGGTGCTGTGGCCCAGGGTGTGTTTCCATGGCCTGTGTCCCTCTCACTGAGGGCCCTTCTCCACATCTTCCAAACCCAGAGGCATTTTCCTCTGTCAAATCTGTCTGAAGCTACGGGTGTGTGTGTGTAAAAAAACCTGCACCCACTCCTATTTTAACTTCACCACCAATTAGGTAAATCTCCTTGGCGTCCTCAGAGGGAAAATTTTAATATCATCCTTAAAACCTTAAGAAATACCAGTGTGATCATTATAACACATTATTCAGTTAGTTAAATATACTTCAAAAATACCACAAAACCTGTCTTCATTGCAAGTGCATCTGCTGTTTCTTCAAATGATTAGCTGTCAGAATCATCAATTCTCTATTTTATTGTGTGTCTAAGGCTATTTCTCCTCATCAAGGGCACACATGGAGCCAAGCAAAGTTACTGCATCCTGCAGGAACGGACCTTTCAGTCCTGCTCTAACAATCCCAGGTATGCTGGACGACCCACCCCAAGAGTGTGAACAGGGACGTGTGGATCACATGGTGGCGACCCCCGGCATGCAGGTGGCCCACTGGGACACCTCTGGCATCACAAGCATTGGGTCCCACCCACGTCTTCCCCCTCTGCCCGTTGTCACCCCGCTTCACCAGAGAATGGCTGTAGCTCACTGTCCCACTGCTGCTGGCTCAGACTGCTGCACTGCGACAGCTGGGAGCCGGTACTGCAGGAAGCAAAAGCTGGGAAGCCTGAAACTGGGATCCCCTCTCAAGCTGTGTCCCTGAGAGCTTCATCCTCAAACTGTGGGCCCATCTACAAGGTTCCCAGGCACAGACAGTGGGGAGGGGAGGTGCTGTGAGAGGGTACAAGTGAGGGGTGGCCTTGAGGGGGCAGGGACAGAGAACGTAGGTTTGCTAAGAAGCCTCTATATAATGAGGGTTATTTATAGAGAACAAGGCAAAACTATAGAGTGATAAGGATAATGAGCTGATGTAGGGGGTTTTATGTTCTCCCTCGGGCCACATGGAATTTACCAAGCATAAAAAATGGGAAATAAAAACAGAAACGGAGTTGTCCCTTGCAAAGGACTGTTGTGAAGTCAGCACTGCACATAGATGGGTTTGGTCCTGGGTGGGGTGGGTGTCATGCTGCAAACTCCTTCCTACTCCGTTCCATAAGCGACCCCCATGCCCCCCACGCCGCACAGGTCCTTCAGTGAGACATCTCATCCCCACTTCACTCCAACATCCAGAGGCCATTTCTGTCCTACCTTCCAGATTCTTCCTAAGACTCTATGTTATAGCCCTTCTTTTGCAGCCTAGCCTTTCCCTAGGGACCTTTCATTTGTTGAAGGTGATCCAGGGTATTCTTTGGATAAAAGCCTCAGAAACCCAAACAATCTGGTAGACCATATGCCAGTCATAAAAAGCTTATATAATTTGGCAAAAGTGTTAGCACTCGAGACTCATAATGCTGTTGAGCAGTGGTGTGTGTATGTGTGTGTGTGTGTGTGTGTGTTATTGAGAAAGGGAGGGAGGGAGACTAACTACCATAAGCTGCAGGACCTCCCCACCTAGTGATGTGATGTTCCTGGGGTACGATCCTGGCCATAGTTGCTCTTCTACAGACTTAGAGGGAAACACAACACGTTGCTCTGATCTTGAAACGGACTGACGTATGTGGCAATGGCTCCTAGGCCCCTGGCATGTAATCGCCATTCCTCTTTTGTGTTTGGTGCTATTATTCTGGGAAAACAAGGATACATGTAGGGCTCCTCACCTACTCAGTGTTTGTCTTCTAGTGTAACCAAGAACAGGTACAGTTCAAGGTGTTTATGTTCTAGCTGACGTGGGGGCATATGCAAACACACAGAGACCTTTGGTTTAGACGTGACATAATCCGGAAGTGCTGAGAAGTTAGGACCTCTTGGGGTTGAGGAGCAGCAGGAGAAAGGGAAGGTGCAGTGGGCCCATTGGCTCCTGGTCCTGGGGTACAGCAGTCCTGAGGAGCAGTGGTTCATAGGACCTCTGGCTCCGTGATAGGCTTAGTATTTGTTGCCCCTCCTTCCCTCATTCTCTCCTGCCTCTCCGGAGTGCCTGCCCCAATGAAATGGTACCACATAATTAATTTTAATTTTTAGTTTGACTTTTCATTTTGAGATAATTATAGATTCATAAGTAATTGACAGAAATCATGCAGAGAGATCGGTTACCCTTCACTCTACCTTCCCCGGTGATGACCTCATGCAGTATCTATAGCACAATATCACAACCATGATATTGACTTTGATACAGCCAAGACACAGCCCAAAATACTTCATGGTGCCCTCATGGAGGGACACTCCATTCCCGTCCTTCTTCCTCTTACATTTGCGACTACTAATCTGCTCTCCATTTTTGTAATTTTATCATTTTAAGAATGTGATAGAAATGAGATTAAACTGTATGCAACCTATTGGGGTTGGTGTTTTTTACTTGGAGGTTCACTCACATGGATGGCTTGCTTAGCGCCTCCCCATGGTACCATAGTGCCACCACTGTGCGCTTAACCCGTAGCCTACCGAAGGACATCCACATTGTTTCCACCCTGCAATATTATGAATAAAGTAGTATGGTCACTTGTGTGAAAGTTTTTTGGGAACAAAAGTTTTCAATTCTCTGGAATAAATGCCCAGAAATGTGATTCCTGGCTTGTATGGTGGAGTACAGGACTGTATGGCCATGCCAGCTTACTTTCCCACCATCTTATGCTCTCATGACAGGAGCGATCCTGTTTCACTGAAAACTCACTAGCATTTGGTATCATCACAGTTTTTAAATTTCAGACAATTTCTGTCCTACCTTCTAATATAGATTAGAATCTAATCTATATATTAGATTGTGATATATTACTGTGGTTTTACTTTGTATTTCCCTAATGACTAATTGGCAAGGGATGTTGGATATCTTTTCATGTGCTTAGTTACTATCTGTGTATTTTTCTCAGTGAAATCTCTATTTATATCTGCCCATTTTCCAGTTGCTTTGTTGTTATTTTTCATTTTGAGAGTTCTTTATATATTCTAGATACCAGCCCTTTATTGGTTATGTGGTTTCCAAATATTTTCTTCCACTTATGAGCCTATGTTTTTGTTCCCCAGAGAGCCTTTTTTCAGAGCAAAAGTTTTTATTAATTCTGGTGAAGTCCATTTTGTCATTTTTTTTTCTTCTGTGGATCATGCTTCTGATATCAATTCTGGCCATAAACTCCCAAATTATCTCCTATTTTTAAAAATATTCATAGCTTTATGTTTTATAGGTAAGTCAGTGACCCATTTAGAGTTGATTTTTGTACAAAGTGTAAGGTTTAGGTCTATGATTTTTTTTTATTTTTAAATATTTTGCCCATAGATAAATGTCCAACTGCTCTCAAACCATTTGTTAAAAAGGCTACCTGTCTTTCATTGAATTCTTTTGTGCCTTGGTAAAGATAAAGTAGACAAATTTATGAGTCCATTTTTGGGCTCCCCTTTCTATTTCATTACCCTCTATGTCAATCCCTCTACCAACACCATGCAATCTTGATCACTAGAGTTGTATAATATGTCTTGGGATATACGAGACTGATTTCTCCTACTTTCTTCTTTTTCAAAGCTGTTTTAGCTTTTCTCGTTCTTTTTTCCTTCCATGTAAATTTCAGAATAATCCTATTTGTGTTTATAGAAAAAAAACCTTGCTAGAATTTTTATAATAATTGCTTTAAAACTGTATACCAACTTAGGGGAGGATTGACACCTTTACTATGTTGTCTTCTAATCCTTCTAACTCATGAACATGATGTGTCTTCTTTTATTTAGATCTTGTCCTATTTCTTCCAATTGGATTTTATAGTTTTCAGCATGCATGTCCTTTATATGTTTTGTTATATTTACTCCTAATAATTTCACATTGCTTTCAATATTTATAATTGTAATTTTAATTTGGTATCCATGTGTTGACTGCTGGTATTTAGAAACATAATTGTTTTTTGTAGGTAAATCTTATATGCTGTGACCTTACGAATTTACTAATTAATTCTAGTCTTGTTTTGTGCATTCTTGGTGGTTTTCTCCTTAGACAATAATATCTGCAAATAACAACATTTATTCTTTGCTTTTTTTTTAAAAAAAAGATTATTTGCTAATTTATTTGAGAGAGAGAGAGAGAGAGAGAGAGAGAGAGAGAGACCCTGAATGTGGTGGTGGGGGAAGGCAGAGAAAGGGAGAAGCAGGTTCTCCACTGAGCAGAGAGCCTGACATGAGACTGTATCCCAGGACCCAAGGATCACGAGCTGAGCCTAAGGATCAGACGCTTAAACAACTGAGTCATCCAGCCACCAGTATTTATCCTTTCCTAATCTGTATTCCTTTAATTTCCTTTTGTTGTCTTATTGTTCAGGCTACAACTTCTAGTATATGTTGAATAAAAGTTGTGGAATGGACATTCTTGTCTTGTACCACATAACAGAAAGTATTTAATCTTTCATCATTGAATATAATGTTAACTGGAGCTTTCTCAGGTATTTTTGATCAAGTTGAATAAGTTACTTCCAGCCTTAGTTTTCTTTTTCTTTTTGAAATTCAAATTCAATTTGCCAACATATAGTAGTACATCTTTAGTTTCAGGTGCAGTGTCCAATAATTTGTCAGTTGTACTTAATTTTCTGAGAATTGTAAAGAAGTCACTTTCTGGATAGTGTTTTTGTCCAATTATTACTTACCCTAACTTCCCAAAGATTTACTCTGTGTTTTCCTCTAAGAGATTATTTTAGCCTTAATTAGTTGGTTTTATCTTCTATTTTGAGTTAACTTTTGCACATGATGCAAGGTTAAGAGCTGAATATCATTCTTTTATATGTGGATATCTAGTTGTATCAGCATCATTTGTTGAAAAAACTTCTTTCTCCATCGAATTGTCTTTGAATTCTTGTTGAAAATCAATTATCCGTAAATGTATGCATTTATTGCATTTATTACATAAATGTATAAGTTTATTTATAGACTTTCAATTAAGAAAAAAGACTTTCCAGGCCATACCACCCTGAATGCGCCCGATCTCGTCTATCCCATTGATCTATATGTCTATCTTAACATCAACATCAGACAATCTTGATTACTATAGTTTTTAATCAGTTTCAAAACTGGAATATGTGAGTCTTCTAACTTTGTGTTTCTTCCTCAAGATTGTTTTGGCTACTCTAGGTCCCTTTACTTTCCATATGGGGTTTAGGATTAACTTTTCTATTTCTGAAAATAAACAGCTGGGATTTTGATAGCAATAGTGTTAAATCTGTAGATTACTTTCGGGAGTATTGCCATTTTGACAGCATTGCATTTTCCAATCCCTGACCACAGGATATCTTCTAATTTATTTAGGTATTCTATAATTTCTTTCAATGATTGTTTAGTTTTCAGGATACAAGACTTGTACTTTTTATTTGAAAATGTATTTCTTAGAATTATTCCTAAGTGTTTTACTCTTTCTAATGCTTTCTGTATTGAATTGTTTTCTTTCTTTTTTTATATAAATTTTTATTTATTTATGATAGTCACACGGAGAGAGAGAGAGAGAGAGGCAGAGACACAGGCAGAGGGAGAAGCAGGCTCCATGCATCGGGAGCCCAATGTGGGACTCGATCCTGGGTCTCCAGGATCGTGCCCTGGGCCAAAGGCAGGCGCCAAACCACTGCGCCACCCAGGGATCCCTTGAATTGTTTTCTTAATTTCATTTTCAGATTGTTCATTGCTAGGGTAGAGAAAAGCAACTCATTTTTGTATGTTGGTTTTTCACACTGAAATTTTACTGAAATCATTTATTAATCATAATAGCAATTTAGAGGATTACTTAGGATTTTCTTTACTAGAAAGTGCATATATTCTTGTCCTATTCCTAATGGTAGAAAGATTTTTTTTTCACCATTAGGCATTTCAAGACCGTTTTTTTTTTTTTTCAAAGGTGTCCTTTATTAGATCAGGGAAGTTCTCTTCTATATCTAATTCACTGAGTGTTTTTACCATGAAAGTGTTGGTATTTCTCAAAAGATTTTTCTGTGTCTTTTAAGATATTTATGTTTCCTTTCTTTACCCTATGATATGTTGTTTTATGTTTATTGATGTTTATATCTTAAGCTAACCTTAATTCATGGCATTAATAATACTAGATCATGCTGTTGGAATCTATGCTCCTGGATTCTGTTTGCCAGTATTTTATTGAGAATTTTTTGCAAAAGAATCCAAAAGAAATCCAAATTCTTTGGTGTTGAGTTGAATAAGTTCTTTATAGATCTTGGAAACTAGCCCTTTATCTAATATGTCATTTGCAAATATCTTCTCCCATTCTGTAGGTTGTCTTTTAGTTTTGATGACTGTATCCTTTCCTGTGCAAAAGATTCTTGATGAAGTCCCAATAGTTCATTTTTGCTTTTGTTTGTTTTGCCTTTGTGGATGTATCTTGCAGGAAGTTACTGTGGCCGAGTAAAAAAAGGGTGTTGCCTGTGTTTCCTCTAGGATTTCGATGGAACCTTGTCTCACATTTAGATTATTCACCCATTTTGAGTTTAATTTGTGTATGGTGCAAGGGAGTGGTCCAGTTTCATTCTTCTGCCTGTGGATGTCCAATTTTCCCAGCACCATTAATTGAAGAGGCTGTTTTTCTTCCAGTGGATAGTCTTTCCTCCTTTGTCGAATATTAGTTGACCATAAAGTTCAGGGTCCACTCCTTGATTCTCTATTCTGTTCCATTGATCTATGTGTCTGTTTTTGTGCCAGTACCACATTGTCATCGGCAAAGAGGGAGAATTTGATTTCTTCTTTGCCAATTTGAATACTTTTAATGTCTTTTTGTTGTCTGATTGCTGAGGTTAGGAATTCCAGTACTATGTTGAATAGCAGTGGTGAGAGTGGACATCCCTGTCTTGTTCCTGATCTTAGGGGAAAGGCTCCCAGTGCTTCCCCATTGAGAATTATATTTGCTGTGGTCTTTTCGTAGATGGCTTTTAAGATGTTGAGCAATGTTCCCTCTATCCCTACACTCTGAAGGGTTTTGATCAGGAATGGATGCTGTATTTTGTCAAATGCTTTCTCTGCATCTAATGAGAGGATCATATGGTTCTTGGTTTTTCTCTTGCTGATATGATGAATCACACTGATTGTTTTATGGGTGTTGAACCAGCCTTGTGTCCCAGGAATAAATCCCACGTGGTCATGGTGAATAATTTTCTTACTGTACTGTTGGATCCTATTGGCTCGTATCTTGTTGAGAATTTTTGCATCCATGTTCATCAGGGATATTGGTCTGTAATTCTCCTTTTTGGTGGGGTCTTTGTCTGGTTTTGGAATTAAGATGCTGCTGACATCATAGAATGAGTTTGGAAGTACTCCATCTCTTTCTATCTTTCCAAACAGCTTTAGTAGAATAGGTATGATTTCTTCTTTAAACGTTTGATAGAATTCCCCTGGGAAGCCATCTGGCCCTGGACTTTTGTGTCTTGGGAGGTTTTTGATGACTGCTTCAATTTCCTCCCTGGTTATTGGCCTGTTCAAGTTTTCTGTTTCTTCCTGTTCCAGTTTTGGTAGTTTGTGGCTTTCCAGAAATGCGTCGATTTCTTCTAGATTGCCTAATTTACTGGCGTATAGCTGTTCATAATATGTTTTTAAAATTGTTTGTATTTTCTTGGTGTTGGTGGTGATCTCTCATTTCTCATTCATGATTTTATTAATTTGAGTCTTCTCTCTCTTCTTTTTAATGAGGCTGGCTAATGGTTTATCTATCTTATTAAATCTTCCAAAGAACCAACTCCTGGTTTTGTTGATCTGTTCCACAGTTCTTCTGGTCTCGATTTCATTGAGTTCTACTAGAATATTTATTAACTCTCTTCTTCTGCTGGGTGTAGGATCTATTTGCTGCTTTTTCTCTAGCTCCTTTATGTGTAAGATTAGCTTTTGTATTTGAGTTCTTTCCAATTTTTGAATGGATGCTTGTATTGCGATGTATTTCCCCCTCAGGACTGCTTTTGCTGCATCCCAAAGAGTTTGAACGGTTGTATCTTCATTCTCATTAGGTTCCATGAATCTTTTTAATTCTTCCTTAATTTCCTGGTTGACCCTGTCATCTTTTAGCAGGATGGTCCTTAACCTTCACGTGTTTGAGGTCCTTCCATACTTCTTGTTGTGATTTAGTTCTAATTTCAAGGCATTATGGTCTGAGAATATGCAGGGGATCTTCTGGTATTGGTTCAGACCCGATTTGTGACCCAGTATGTGGTCTATTCTGGAGAAAGTTCCATGTGCACTTGAGAAGAATGTGTCTTCAGTTGAGTTTGTATGTAAAGTTCTGTAAATATCTGTGAAATCCATCTGGTCCAGTGTATCATTTAAAGCTCTCGTTTCTTTGGAGATGTTGTGTTTAGAAGACCTGTCGAAGGTAGAAAGCGCTAGATTGAAGTCACCAAGTATAAGTGTATTATTATCTAAGTATGTCTTGACTTTGGTTATTAATTGATTGATATATTTGGCAGCTCCCACATATGGGGCATGTATATTGAGGATTGTTAAGTCCTCCTGTTGGATAGATCCTTTAAGTATGATATAGTGTCCCTCTTCATCTCTCACTACAGTCTTCGGGGTAAATATTAGTTTATCTGATATAAGGATGGCTACCCCTGCTTTCTTTTGAGAACCATTTGAATGGTAAATGGTTCTCCAACGCTTTATTTTCAGGTTGTAGGTGTCCTTCTGTCTAAAATGAGTCTCTTGTAGACAGCAAATAGATGGGTCCTGCTTTTATATCCAGTCTGAAACCCTGCACCTTTTGATGGGGTCATTAAGCCCGTTCACATTCAGAGTTACTATTGACAGATATGAGTTTAGTGTCATCATGATATCTATTCAGTCCCTGTTTTTGTGGATTGTTCCACTGGACTTCTTCTTAAAGGGGAATTTTAAGAGTCCCCCTTAAAATTTCTTGCAGAGCCAATTTGGAGGTCACATATTCTTTCAGTTCCTGCCTGTCTTGGAAGCTCTTTATCTCTCCTTCCATTTTGAATGAGAGCCTTGCTGGATTCAGTATTATTGGTTCCATATTTTTCTCATTTAGGACCCTGAATACATCCTGCCAGCCCTTTCTGGCCTGCCAGGTCTCTGTGTAGAGGTCTGCTGTTACCATAATACTCTTCCCCATAAAAATAGGGATTTCTTGTCTCTTACTGCTTTAAGCATCTTCTCTTTATTTTATTTATTTTCTTTTCGATATTCTCTTTACCTTTGGAATTTGCAAGCTTAACTATTAAATGTTGAGGTATTGAACGGTTTTTATTGATTTTGGCGGGGGGGGGGATCTCTCTATTTCCTGGATGTGAATGCCTGTTTCCCTTCCCAGATTAGGAAAGTTTTCAGCTAGGATTTGTTCAAATACATATTCTGGACCTCTGTCCATTTCGGTGCCCTAAGGAACCCCAATTAAACGTAGGTTTTTCTTCCTCAGGCTGTCACTTATTTCCCTTAATCTATCCTCATGATCTTTTAATTGTCTCTTTTTTCCTCAGTTTCCCTCCTTGCCATCAACTTGTCTTCTATGTCACTCACTTGTTCTTCCACCTCTTTAACCCTCATCGTTACGACTTCTAGTTCGGATTGCATCTCATTCAATTGATTTTTAATTTCTGCCTGATTAGATCTACATTCTGCAGTCATGAAGTCTCTTAAGTCCTTTTTGCTTTTTTTCTAGTGGCACCAGTAGCTTTATAATAGTGCTTCTGAATTGGCTTTCTGACATTGAATTGTAATCCAGATTTTGCAACACTGTAGGAGAGAGGACTCTTTCTGATTCTTTCTTTTGAGGTGAGGTTTTCCTTCTAGTCATTTTGCTCAGTGCAGAGTGACCAAAAACAAGTTGTATTGGGAAAAGGTGAAAAAGAGAGGAGAGAAAGAAGGAACTAAAAGAGAAAAAGAAAAAAGGAAAAAAAGAGAAGAAAAAGAGAAAAAAAGAAAGAAAGGAAAAAAGGTTGGGGAAGCAAACAGAAATCCAAAAGCAAAAAAAAAAAAAAAACCCACGGGGGAGGATCTTCTGATTCTGTATACTTTACATCCCTTGACTTTCCCTGGAACTTGTCCGTCTACCTGGTCTTCTGGGGAGAGGACAGTTGTGCTGATTTTCAGGTGTTAGCACTTGGGGGAACTACTCAGCCCCCTGCCTGGTACAGGGCTCAGTGGGGGATGTTTACCCCGTGAGACCCCAGGAGGAACAGCGACAATGGCGGTGGCCAGCCCTGGAGCCCTGGATTCAGCTCCTTCAGTAACTACGGAGCTCTCTGTCTGCAGCGGCCAGGATGCTCCAGGGGTGGGGCCCCTGTTCTGCTCAGCTCGGGGCAGGAGCATCCTTGCTGTCCTGGGACCTCCTAGCCTCTGCTTCTTGGTAGCAACATCGGGTGCAGGTGTCCCGGCGTTTCATTGCATCTGTATCTTTGCGGTAAATCCCCAGCAGTGCAATTACTGGGTTGTAGGGCAGACCTAGTTTTAATTCTTTGAGGATCCTCCGCAAACTTTTGAAGAGTGGCTACACCAGTTCACATTCCCACAAACAGTGAAGGAGGGTTCCCCTTTCTCCGCATCCTCTCCAACATTTGTGGTCTCCTGCCTTGTTAATTTTCCACATTCTCACTGGTGTGAGGTGGTATCTCATTGTGGGATCGATTCGGAGTTCCCTGATGGCAAGTGATGCGGAACATTTTCTAATGGCTGCACCACAATTTGCCTAAGTCCTTATTGACATGCATTAAGGTCGTCTCGCATATTTCTCTAACTCTAATAAGAAAATCTCACCATGAACAGTCTTACAGGTATTGAGAATTATGGGTATTATTTGGTATCTTCCTCGTTGTATGACTTTTTTTTTCAGCAGCATTCATCAACATCAGAATGTCAAATTGTTGGAATCTGTGATACTGGGGATTTTCTGCCCAAGAAAGCAGAATAAAGAGATCTGGCAAGAGAGCATAGACTTTGGTAAGAAAATCATTGAAATTAGGAATCATAGATTCTGAAGTGGGTGAGGAGAGAAATCAAGATAACAGGAATCAGAATCAATAAGAAGAAAGGAAGGGTCAGTGGTTGTAGTCCCTATGAAGTAGGAACAATTAAGTGATTACATTGTAAGCTCAGGAAGTAGTAGTCAGAAAATGCAATGTATGAGTACATGATTTCAGAAGTGGGATATTCTTGGGTACTGGAAAACACCAGGCATGGCCATAAGCAGCTGAGGTAGAATGGATGGGTGGATATTATTGATAAAGAAATCAAAAGAGAAGCCAAAGCATTGAATCTACACTGTAGATTCACGAGATCATCTACGTGGACGCTGACATCACTCAAGATGATGGGACTCAAGGGGTGCCAGGGTTGCTCAGTGCGTTGAGCATCTGCCTCTGCTCCAGATCATGATCCTGGTTTCCTGGGATCAAGCCACATGTCAGACTCCGCACTGAGTGAGACATCTCCTTCTACTTCTCCCTCTGCCCCTCCCCAGCTTGTTCTCACTCTCACACACTGTCCTCCTCATCCTTCTCTCTCTCTCTCTCTCTCTCTCTCTCTCTCAATCCCTCCTGCTCTCGCCGTCATTCTCTGTCTCTCTATTTCTCTGGCTAACTCTCTCTAATAAATAAATATTGTTTAATAAAAAAAGATGATGGACTCAAGACTAAGTCTTTAAGATAAGCACAAGTTTGACATAGGAAAAACGGTATTAGATCTGGAGTGCCAGGGAAATGGTGAGTAGCAAAGTTTCTATGGAACAAGAGATTTCCTAATGAGGAAGAGGAATAATAGCTTGAACGTGTCAGAAGAAACAAGGAAAATACTGTACATCCCAATCTCGAGGAACTGTAGAGTTTGGGAGGAAGGGTCCCTCTTTAAGACAAAGGCAAAGGAAGCAGGTTTCTCAGGGAAAATCCAGATTACTATTAAAGCCAGAAGTCAAGAAATAGGAAATCAAGAAACCGTCTAAGGAAACAGGAAGTTTTCCAGGTATTCACCTGGACTTCTTAATAATATCACTGATATTCATGGAGAGACCTAAGTGATGTACGAGGGATTTGGAGATGGGAAAAAGTTAAGTAGCTGGAGGCTTGCACTTCCCACTTTGCCCACACCTGCTTCCGATGCATTCTCTTGGTGCCCAGCCCCTGACTGCAGCACAGCCCTTTGATCGATCTCTGCCTAGTGAAGGGCAACACTACATGTTCTCCCAAGGCCTAGGGACTCCTATGACATTTCTTCTGTCTGCTATTTCCTGGGATCACTCTCCAACCTCGCACCCGGGGCCATGTCCCTGGCTGGTGAGCCTGCTGACGTGCCCAGAGGGAGGGGCACACACATATCATAATGGGCATTGAGCCAGGGGATGATGCGCGGCCTGGCGTGGGACATAAATAATGGGGTAAGTCAGCTTATGTCCAGTTACTCATTCAGTCAAGATGAGTAGCCAAACGCCTTTGGAGAAATGACAAAAAAGCTGCCTCGGATTTCTTCTCGAACCCAGGCTCCATCTACGCACTCTATTCCTTCCTGCTCTCTACCCCGGGCTCCACTCCCCTCTATTCTTCTCCTCCGACCCAGCTCACCTTCCCACTCTATTCCTTCCTCCTCTCAACCCCGGTCTCCGGTCTCCTCGTATCTACTCTATTCCTTCCTTCTCTCATTGTCCAAGGCCGTTTCCTCCTGTACGTAACTCTTTTTGTCCACAGAACACTCCCCAGCGTCGGCCACCTCTGTCAACTCATAAGCCTACCTCTTTCCCTCCTGTTCACAGTGCTGTCCCTCCTTGCCGCCCTAACGTACAGGTTTCCCCACCCAAATCTTGCTCTATTCCTTCCAAAACCTCCAGCCCCCGCTCCTTTTTTCTCGCTACTGTTCTCCTCCAGTTTGTTCTTTGCCCCTCCTCCCCCTCCCAGTCCTAAGTAGACGTTAAAGTCTTATCCTCCCCAGCATTCCAGCCAACTCCATCCAGACCTCCGTGATTCACAAATCCTATCCTGGAGAGATGATTTCCCTGTGAGTGGGACGGTTCTGATATCATCCAGAATTGCCAGAACAATCGATCCCCAGGAGCTTCACTTGGTGAATGTTGGGAACTCAAGACAATGCCAGTCAACATCTAGCTTGGAGGGTAAGCCTTGTCCATGATGGCAGTTTCACCCACAACATGGTTATCGTACTATTCTCTGTACGTTACCTTCATCCTTGTGAATCGCCTTCAGATGCCAGAGATACCTTTAGCAAGACCGTTTCTGCCAGAAAACCAGTTTCTGATTTAAAGAGAGACCAGCTGGAACGCTACAGTGAGAGGAGTTCGCGCTTCTATCAAGGTAGGAAGACGAGGAAAAAGAAATAAAGAAACAAAAGGCATCTAAGGGGGAGGGGCCCCGCGAGGAGCCGGGCTGAGGCCGGGGCGAGTGTCCCAGGACAGGAGAGCCCCGTCCCGGAGGAGCAGGAGCTGCACCAACCTTCCCGGGGGAAAGGGGCTCGCAGGGAGTTGGAGCAGGACCCAGGAGGGCGGGGATGCCCTCGGGCTCCCGGGGACACTAACAGGCACCTGCGCACCGGGAGAGCGCGCCGAGCTCCCTAAGGGCTGCAGCGCGCACTGCGGGCCCGGAGCAGCTCGGAGGGGCTCGGGCGGCGGCTCCGCGGAGGGGGCTGCGGGGCGGGAGCGCGAATCCAACAGCGCAGGCCCCGGAGCACAGGGCGCCGGGACACAGCCCAGGATCCGGCCTCCCCCGGGACAGGCAGAGGCCGGGAGGGCCCAGGACAGCAAGGACGCTCCTGCCCTGAAAATCAGCGCAACCGGCCCCTCCCCCAGAAGAACAGCCAGATGGATAAGTTCCAGGAGAAGTCAAGGGACATAAAGTATACAGAATCAGAAGATACTCTCCCATGTTTTTTTTTTTTTTGATTTTTCATTCCTGCTTGCTTCCCCCACCCTTTTTTCTTTCTATTTTTTTCTTCTTCTTTTCTTCTTTCTCTCTTTTCTTTCCTTATTTCTCTCCTCTGTTTTTTTCCTTTTCCCAGTACAACTTGTTTTTGGCCACTCTGCACTGAGCAAAATGACTAGAAGGAAAACCTCACTTCAAAAGAAAGATTCAGAAACAGTCCTCTCCCCCACAGAGTTACAAAATTTGGATTACAATTCAATGTCAGAAAGCCAATTCAGAAGCACTATTATACAGCTACTGGTGGCTCTAGAAAAAAAAGCATAAAGGACTCAACAGACTTTATGACGGCAGAATTTAGATCTAATCAGGCAGAAATTAAAAAGAAATTGAATGAGATGCAGTCTTAACGACGAGGGTTAACGAGGTGGAAGAATGAGTGAGTGACATAGAAGACAAGTTGTTGGCAAGAGGGAAACTGAGGAAAAAAGAGACAAACAATTAAAGGACCATGAGCATAGATTAAGGGAAATAAACGACAGCCTGAGGAAGAAAAACCTACGTTTAATTGGGGTTCCTGAGGGCGCCGAAAGGGACAGAGGGCCAGAATATGTATTTGAACAAATACTAGCTGAACACTTTCCTAATCTGGGAAGGGAAACAGGCATTCAGATCCAGGAAATAGAGAGACCCCCCCCCAAAATCAATAAAAACTGTTCAACACCTCGACATTTAATAGGTAAGCTTGCAAATTCCAAAGATAAAGAGAAGATCCTTAAAGCAGTAAGAGACAAGAACTCCCTGACTTTTATGGGGAGGAATATTAGGGTAACAGCAGACCTCTCCACAGAGACCTGGCAGGCCAGAAAGGGCCAGCAGGATTTATTCAGGGTCCTAAATGAGAAAAACATGGAACCAAGAATACGAACAAGAATAAGGGAAGGGAAGGAAAAATGAAACAGAAAGGAAGGCAAACAATAAGAGACCCTTAACTGTAGGGAACATACTGAGGGTCACTGGAGGGAAAGTGGGTGGGGGGATGGGGTAACTGGGTGATGGCATTAAGGAGGGTACTTGATGTACTGAGCATTGGATATTAAATGCAACTAACAAATCACTAAATCTTACCCATGATACGTACCCTCACTAACATACACTATATGTTATTACCTAAATTGAATTTAAATTTTAAAATTAAAAAAAGTTAAGGGTCTAACAGGAGATCTTCCCCACGTTTATTGCAAAGTGCTTGATAAAGATGCTCTCAACTCCAAAGGTAGGGTACTTAATGTTGCAATGAGAACAGTAATAGGGGAAAAATACATGCATTTCAGATGTTAGAAATAAACTTATAATGCATATGTTCATTGTAGTTAAAGAAACAATAGCTGGACAATAGCTTGAATTTTCTATGAAGTCAGTAAAGCTTAAAATTAATTTATACTTACACAAGTACCTTCAAAGTCTTAATAACTATTTTTTGTTATTTGTGTAACTATTTTTGTTTTTTTGTTGCTATTTTTATATTGTGAATCACTCATAAAATTTACCACTTAACCATCGCTAATTGTACAGTTATGTGGGATTAAGTACATTGACATTGTTGTGCAAACTCTGTGCCTAATTTAATGACTATAATTTTGTATTATTCTTTTATAGAAGTGTTCCTCTAAATTGTATACATTTTGATCCCCAAACACTTGATTTGCTTTTATACATGGAAGAAGAAATTATAAAAAATGACATAGAAGATCTGAAAATAGAGCAGATAGACCATCAGAAAGTGCTGAAAGAACATAAGGCAAAATAAAAATCCTCCATCTAGAATTCGATACATAGTAAAAATACTATTCAAAACTATTCAAAAATGGTGGTTATGAAATGGAGCTATTTTCTATCTAGATCATGGTGGTGTTTACACAAATCTATAAATGTATTAAAACCCATAGGGTAATACACAAAAGAAAAATATCTGTTTTACTGTGGATTAGTTTAACATATTCAGTTCAATAAAATGCAAAGAAAAAAATTATGTCAAAATACATAGTTTTTCGTACACACATGCTGAAAATATTCATCATCAGGATACCTGCATTATAAGAAATCTAAACTTACTGAGGCAGAAGACAAAGCTGCTAGATAGAAGTACAGATATAAATTAAGAAATGAAGACACATCTAAATGGAATATTATTCACTAAAAATGAGTTTTATGTCATAGAAAGGAATAGGGAAATTGTGAATACATATTACCAAGTGAAAGAAGCCAACCTGAAAAGGCTACAAACAGTATGATTCCAACCATATGACATTCTAGAAAAAGGCAAAACTATGGAGACAATAAAATATCAGTGGTTTCCAGGGACTGTGGCTGGGGATAGATGGTTTGGTAGAAGAGAAAGGGTTTTTAGGGTAATTAAACTATTCTACTCTTATCAAATTATACGTTCATCAAAATTCATCAAACATACAACACCAAGAGTGTAGTCTAATATAAATTGTGGAATCTGGGTGACAATGGTGTGGAAGAGCAGCCTCATGAACTGGAGTGGTGAAAGATGTAAAGAGTTGGGGAGATTGTGCCAAAAAAGATCTATATCCTCTATATCTATATAATTACTTATAAAAGATTTATAAAAATATATATAAAGTAAAAATACATAATACATATAATTATGTATTTTATAGTGTTCATATTATAAAATATATCAATTATAGAATATAAAAATATATAAACGTTTTATAATGTAAATGTAATACACATTTAATATATATAATTTAATAAAACTATAAATGTAATATAAAATATATAGTATATACACACTATATATGGATTGTATTTACATGTATAGAGGATTCTTTATTGTATTTCTTCTTATACTGACATCATCAGTGAAGCAGTGGTATCCAAGTTGTTTTCTATTGACCACTTCTCTTTAAAGTAGACACTGCCAGCTTTGAGGGATTTGAGAATTCTAAGCCAGATAAATAAACACAGATAATTCTATTCAATGTTAGTTCATAACAGTATCTATGTTTGGACAAAATTACATTGAATAATGGAATATAAAACAACAAAATTGTGACATCTAGGATTTTCTAACCTATAAGATCATAGGTCAATTTTACTTTTTTCTTTCCAATTTGGGTGTCTTTTATTTATCTTGCCTGATTACTCTGGCTAAGATTTCTAGAGTTATTTTGAATAAGAGTAGTGAGACTGGTTGTCCTTGTCTTGTTCCTGATCTTATAGGAAAAGCTTTCAACTTTCCACCACTAAATATGGCTTCAGCCCATAGGCTAACTGTATATGGCCTTTATTAAGTCCAATTATGTTCCTCCAAAACCCAATTTGTTGAGACTTATCATAAAAGGATGTTGTATTTTGTCAAATGCTTTATCTGTACCTATTGAGGTGATCATATGATTTTTGGCTTTAATGTGGTATATCTCATTTATTAACATGCATGTGTTGAACTATCTTTGCAGCCCAGAAATAAATCTGACTTGGTCATAGTATATATTTCTTTAACATGCTGTTGAAATTGGTTTGTTGATATTTTCCTGAGAATTTCTGTATTCATCAGGGATATTGGTCTGTAGTTTTCTCTTCTTGCAGTGTCCTTATCAGGCTTTGGTATCACAGTAATGCTGGTCTTACAAAAGAAGTTTGGGAGTATTATCTCCTCTTCTATTTTTTGAAAAGGTTTGGGAAGGATTAAAACTAATTTTGTAAGTGTCTGTTAGAATTCACCAATGATACTTTTTGGTCTTCTGCTCTTTGTTCTTGGGAGGTTTTTGATTACTGACTGAAATATTTTTTCTTTAATTTGTATTAGTCTGTTCATATTTTCTGGATCTTTGTGATTACGTCTTGATAAGTATATTTCAATGAATTTATCAATTTCTTTTAGGTTTTCTAATTTGTTGACACATAATTGTGGAAATTACTTATTATCCTGTTTATTTCCATAATATCAGTTGTAATGTTTCCTTTTTCATTTCTAATTTTTATTCAAGTCTCTTATTTTCTAGGTCTAGTTAAAAATTTGTTGGATTATCTTTTTTAAAAAATGGCTCAATTTCCTTGATCTTTTCCTTGTTTTTCTGGTCTCATTTAATTGATTTTCTGCCTGAATGATCTATTCATTGTTGAAGGTGAGGTGTTGAGGTCCCCCATTATTATTGGTTAGATCTGTTAGTATTTGCTTAATATATTTAGGCATTTTAATTTGTAATGCATATATTTACAACATTTATAACTGGTGGTTTGACTACTTTGTTATTATATAATGATCTTATTTGTCTCTTGTTTACATTTTTGCCTCAAAGTCTCTTGTCTGTTATAAATGTAGGTGCCTGTCCTTTCTTTTGGTTTCCATTTGGATGGAACATATTTTTTTTTTTTTTGCATTCGTTTACTTTAAGCATATGCATGTTCTTAAAGCTGAAATAAATGTGTCTTGTAGGAAACATATATAGTAGGATCTCTCATCCATTTAGCCACTTTTGGCCTTTTTATTAAAGAATTCAATCCATTTATATTTGGAGTCATTATTGATAGGTAAGGACTTACTAATGCCGTCTTACTGTTTTCTGACTGTTTTGTAGTTCTGATTTTCCTTTGTTTCTTCTCTGCTACCTTCCTTTGTAAATCGATGTTTTTTCATAGTGGTATGCTCTGATTCTCTTCCCTTCATATTTTGTGAATCCAGTATAGGCGTTACTCTCGAGTTACCATGAGACTTACAGAGATATCTTATAGATAAAAATTCTATTTTATCCGAATATTGCCTTATATAATACAATAACATGTTTATAAGTAATACTAAAATTATTTCTAATCAGAGGGTCTCAGATTTTAGAGGATAATTAATGATATCTCAGTGAATAAAGGTGGGTATAATGGACAGTAATTCTCAAAAGACAGTCCATAAAACTTTAGAAATGTGCAAATCATAGAGCAATTAAGAGTGGAAGATTATAAAGTTCACCAAGATATTAAAAATAATGAAAAATTTTGACATTTTCTATTAAAGAATAAAGACATCCATTTCTACTTGTTTTCCTTTTCATGACATGAGTCATTATTAGGAAGATTTCAGAACATTTGCTATTGAATAGTACATTTAAGAATTTATGGGGTTTTAGCTCAGAATGTGCTGGTCAGGCTGCTATTTTGGAATTCAAAACATTGAAGATTTTATAAAGTCTTCACTGTGACATTGATGTCTGACAGCTACGTTTATTTTATTTTGAGATGAGGATGAAGGGCAAACAGGACATTGGGTAAGGGAGTAAGGGTGGGCAGTTTCGAAAGAAAATAAGTTGAATGGATCATATCTACCATGTTTATATTTAATACATTTTTATTCCAAAAAATGCATCATAGAGACATCTGATTAAATTATACATGCACTTGTCCCAAGGATTTTGAAAATTCATGTTCTATTTTATTTACTTTTGTTATTTTTACATAGCAAAGCAGTATCATTCCTCTAAGTTGACAATTGCACTTTAATGAAGTGTAGTTTTCATTATATTTCAAGAGATAGAATATTATTGCCTTTACCCTTGGAACTCAACACTTTGTCATGTTAAGTTCTATTTCTCAGATTTCCTAAGCAGATTTTACATGATATCACAGAATGCTAGTATGCAGGATGTAGGGCATCTTACTGCTTAGAGGGTACTTCTTTACATCCTCATTTGCTTCATATCATATCATTGTAAAACATTTTTATATATTCAAAGTATACTCTGCAGGAGAATTTATTATAGTACTGTGAAACTGTAAGGAACTTTAAAGGGGCATACATCCAATTCTTTTGCCTTCAGGCAGCATAATACCTCATTTGTCTTTCTTTGAGGCATACTTACGTTGTGTATTTAAAATTTCTCTCAAAATGTCCAGAAAATATTCACCGTACCTTGGAACAGCTATGTCTCACTAATCTAAGTATGAATTTGTTCAAAACTATATTATCTAGGGTAAAAAACCCATACATGCTATTTTGAGAAATTTATGATACAAGTTTTAACATAATTGTTCTGAAAATGTTATTTTTAAATATCTCTGGAAAATATTTTTTGAATCATCACAACATTCTGGATCATCAGAGTTGTTAAGTATTTTCTAAGGACTAGATATTTTAAACAGTATATGAATAATATCTACAACAAAACAGTACAATGTTGGAATAGTCACTTCCTTTTTAAATTTTAAAACCAAACCAAATTCAAACAACAAATTAAAAATCTGCAGTTTTCTAAGAGCATTGTAGCAGAACATAGGATGATCATATAATCTGTTATTCAAACCAGGGTAGTTTTGAGAAATACTTTTAAAGTGCCCTGGATTGGATGATAATAAGTAGGCTTATACAGGACAAGTTTAATACAGAACATTGTGTGGTTTCCATAAAGAGACTGCTAGCCTACACCACAATCTTTGTGGAGCTGGTAGGACCATTCTGGGTTCCCTGAAATCATCTGACTGCTTTTCAGGAATGAAATGTGGAAATTCAGTTATCAGTGTCACATTTGCTATGATAGTTAAGAAGATGAGCTTTTCTGTTTCTTTATTTCTTTCTGTTAACTGGATGGGTAGGATAAAGGCCCTAGAGAATGGCAGAGACATATGATGGAAGGTGCCAGTAGGCCTTAATCCCCAGACGGAAGGCTGTCAGTGTTTGTCAGTTTAGGTGAGCAGCAAACCAATGTTAAATGTGTTAAACTGTAGTGCTTGTGAGTTGACTCGCAATAGTGACATACATTATCCTAACTGACCCAATCATTGAATTGAAAAGCTTAGTACTGGACATCAATTTATGGGTTCTGATCTTAACTTTGACAATAACTAGGATTGGAAAAAGTCATTTTAATATTCTGAGGTTATAGGGTTTGGTTTGATTTGATTTTGCTAAATGTGGCAGTTGTCCCTTATTAGAGCTTCTAAATACAGATTTTTGAGACTCATCTTATTTTTACATATATTCATAGATAAATTGGCCTATAACTTTTTTATAGCACACTCATTAGGTGTTTGCATCAATTTTAGCCTTCTAAAACAAAGGCAGGTAAACTCTCTTTTCCTATTATCTCGAAAAATTTTTGAATGTTTATGATTATTTTTTTCCGCTTAATATTTGATAAGACCTACAGAAGAAGCATTATGGCTGTGGATTTTAACTACTATAAAGAAAACAGTGGCCTAAATTTGTTGAATTTTTATTTTATATAACAGTTTTTATTGTGTATATAACAGAATGAAAAATACAAAAAGCGCCTCTTAATAAGTGATCTAACATGATTCATGTGACTATTTGGACACATTAACAAAAGCAAAATGTGTAAGTAATTATTTACACCGATAAGATATTAATCAAGTCTATTTTTTACAGCATATGTGATAAACACCCTTTTTTTCCTTCATAAAACTAAAATGAAATAAAGGAAAGTCACATGAATGTGCACAGGGCTGGCCTAGGCTCCCCATACTTATGAATGTAGATACACCATTTGTTGATGATTTCAGTTGTAAGAGAAGAAATCACTAGAAATGGGGCTGCGTTACTCTCCACAATCTCTAAGCTGCTCAACAACAATGGAATACCTTGGGTTATGTTAGATTTCACCTGGTCATAGTAATGAATCCCATTATTCATCTCCTGAGCAAATCAGTTCTACCCTCAAGGGCACTCCAAAGCTAAAATGTACTTTAGGTTAAATTTTCTAGGTTTCAAAATATATCTGTGTGTATTCAGGTCCCTTCATATAACTACTGCTGTTGCTGACAGCAGAAACCCTTGAGATGACAAACAGAGGCAAACTTTAAAAATAGAAAGAAAAGGAGTGTTTTTACCCTTTGATGATCTCAGCACTTTTAGAAATAAGAGTAAAAGATTCTTTTTTAAAACTTCATGATTATTTGCTATTGTCTTGTTTCAATGGAATTATTATCTTCAGTATATACCTTTTCCCTTGACTGCCAAGGCTCCAGGCTACTCTGCTCTCTTCTATCATGCTTTGTTGTCCTCCAAGGGCTACATCTTCCCCAGACACTGGTCCCAGGCACTTTCTAATTTCCTCTTTCTCAAATCCTTGTTACCCTGAGCTCTGATCCACAAGGGTTAGCATCAGTTCTCAGTATTTCCCCACAGGGAGTGAACCCTAGTTGACATTTCCTCTGTTCCTCCACAACTGGCACCCACAGCCCTCTTCCCTTGTGAGATTCCTGTCTGCTTCTAGGGTCTGGTGTGGATGCAGAGCTTGTTCTTCCAGCCTTGGATGTTTATTTCCCTAATTCTACATCTCTTATGATGTGTGAGTTCTGTATTATTTTTATTGCTTGTTTCTCTGTTTGTTTTTACTCTGTGTAAGGAAGTTCATATTTCAACAATTAGCATTATATTATGGAAGCCTATGAATGTGGGAAAGTGGGAAAGTGGAGGGAATGCAAATAATACAAAGCATGGCAGATTTTATAGTGTGGTGAGAATCATACTATTAGAGGCTTATAATCTTATTTTGGTCTGGTCATTGCTCATGTGGAGTCCCTAGGGGATTTATGCATGCAAGCAAATTATAAATAAAAGAAATTACTAGCTGAATTGTCCTTTTATGCTAGTGCAGGACTTTTCCAACATCCCATGACAACATGTACATTGAACTCAAGGCTCAAGCAAAGCTGCTTCTTTCCTCTTTTCTTCCAATGTTGCTACAGGTTTATAATTTGAAGGAGTGTGTCACTTGGTACATATAAATGAAAAAGGAAAAAAAATACATTGTGGTATTTATCCAGAAGGCATAGTCATGAAAGATAGGAGAGAACTATCTTTTTGGAACACAATTATACATGTGCTTCAATCAATGCCATAAAATCTGAGTAACAGTGGTAATTGCCCCTCTTCTCTGAGGGGAAGTACATAGAAATGGATGAAGTGTTAGGTTAAGAATCTTCTATGCCCTCTATATTCAGTGTCCAGCATAGAATTTGTCACTTTGGAATTTCTCAATACTTGTTTGTAAGCTAATATACCAAGGAATAAATGGGAAATAAATATTTCTCACCTCCTACTTCATTTTATCACCTTTTCAAACATATTTTGAATATTTAGAACAGCAGTTCTCACTAGTGTTAATATAACCCACTAAGGAGCAATTTGAATTGAATAGAGTTATTTTGGGCTGTCTACACACTAGAGACAAGAAATGTTTAGTGTAAATTTTTTTTAATTTTTATTTATTTATGATAGTCACAGAGAGAGAGAGAGAGAGAGGCGCAGAGACATAGGCAGAGGGAGAAGCAGGCTCCATGCACCGGGAGCCCGACGTGGGATTCGATCCCGGGTCTCCAGGATCGCGCCCTGGGCCAAAGGCAGGCGCCAAACCACTGCGCCACCCAGGGATCCCGAAATGTTTAGTGTATAAGGATCATGGGCAGTATGCATATTGCAGTGGGTAGGACAGTCCTGAACAATAAAGGATTCCATCTAAAATGCCAAAAGTCTTCTCACTAAAGGGTACTGACAAATAGGCTCAGGTCTGTACTGGGAAGGGCATGGTATCCTCAGGCAATAAAATGTGTACCTCTGTGAGAGACTTCTAGTTTAGAGTTAAAATATAAAATGTGTTACAGTCCTGACTATACATGGGAACAAAGGAATTAATTGTGGAAATGGAAAAACTGTAGGAAAAGAAACAGCACTATTACCACTGTTCTTCAGGATATTCCCGACAAATCTCATCCTTGGAAGGGGGTGATGCTCTACGATCCCTGCTGCTTTATGTCATTAGCTACCTGTTTTAAGTCTGGGACTTGGCATGATCTAGGTCATAGGTTTGTATTCTGGTTGTAATAATCAAAACTGACAAAATGCAATTATCCCTCCTGTGGGATACACAATAAATGTCCTCCAAATATATCCTTAGAACCTAACTCCTGGGGGGCACCTGGCTGGTTGAGTTAGTAGAGCACATGACTCTTGATCTTGGGGTCATGAGTTTGAACCCCATGTATGGTATAGAGATAACTTAAATAAATAAAACTTTAAAAAAAGAACCTAATTCTTGGAACAGATAAATATATTACTCTACGTGGCAAAAGGACCTTGCAGACATAATGAAGCTTAAAGTCCTTGGGCTGGGAGATTATACTGGATTATCCAGATGAGTTCAATCTAAAACATAAATTTGTAAAAGCAGAGAACCTTTGCAGATTTTGCTCAGAGATATGACACAAGGAGGACTTGATATGCCATTGATGACTTTGAAGATGAGAGATCACTAGATCACAGATCATAGTGGCTTCTAGAACCTGGAAACGACTCTCACATTTTAGCCAGCAAGTAATGTCAATCTTGGTCTGCATTTGCAAAAAAAAAACAAAAAACAAAAACAAACAAACAAACAACAAAAAAAAACAACTGAGCTCTAACAAACTGAATGAACAAAAATAGGGTTCTTCTCTGTAGACCTGAGAAGGGAACACAGTCTGCGAACACCTTTATTTTCATGTGCTGAGATTATATCCCTTCTGACTGAAAAAAAAAACTGTAAAATAATACATCTGTGCTGTTTTAAGGCACTAAACTTGTAGGAATCTGCTAAAGCATTAATAGAAAATCAACAGAACCAAATAACAAAAGCGCTCGCCTGTTTCCCCAAATTGTTTTTTTTTTAATTTTTATTTATTTATGATAGAGAGAGAGAGAGAGAGAGAGAGGCAGAGACACAGGCAGAGGGAGAAGCAGGCTCCATGCACCGGGAGCCCGATGTGGGATTCGATCCCGGGCCTCCAGGATCGCGCCCCTGGCCAAAGGCAGGCGCTAAACCGCTGCACCACCCAGGGATCCCTGTTTCCCCCAATTGTAACAACCCAAGTTTTGGGAGTTGCTGTACATATGGTGTAAGTAAGAAAAACTTTGGGTAGGATCCATTCCTCCTTTTGATAGGCCACAATTTCATTTCATGATTTTTTTTTTCTGAGAAAGGGGGTGGGTGGGTCAGAGTAGGTGTATTGGTGACTATTGACCATTTACATTGCATCTTCAGAGCATATTCCCCTTATACCAGAAAGTTTGTACCTTTTTACCAATTTCTCCCCTACTTACCCAGCTTTCAGCTCCTAACAACCGCTTTCCTGTTCTGTTTCTAATGACTTTGACTTTTAAGAAAAATCTTTAGATTTCACATTTAAGTGATACCATGTATTATTTGTTTTTCTCTGTCTGACATATCTCACTGAGGATAAGGCCCACATGTTCCATCCATATCATCATAAAAAGCAGGATTTACTTTGTCCTCATGGCTGAATGATATTTCATGTGTATATATGCCATGTCTTCTTTATTCATCCATAGGTGGTCACTTACACTGTTTCCATAGCATGACTATGCAAATAATCTTCAAAGAACTGGTTTATATTTAATACCCTTTTTTTCATTTCCTTTGGATATATTTCCAGAAGTAGGATTGTTGGGTCATATGGTAGCTCAATGACTGATTTTTTTAAGGGATTCCCAAGAAAAATAAAAAATAAAGGGATTTTCATACTGTCTTCCATAATGGCTGAGACAATGTATATTCCCACTAACAATGCAACTATTTCCTTGTCTCCACAGTCTTGCCAACATTTGTTATCACTTATCTTTTTGATGAAAGCCATTCTAAACAAGTGGAAGGTTGTATCTCATTGTGGTTTTGGTTTGCATTTCCCTGAGGCATAGTGACATTTAGCACATTTTCATGTGCCTGGTAACCATTAATATGTATTCATTGGAAGAGAAAATATTCAATTCCTTTTTCCATTTTTAAGTTATTTTTTTGGCTATTGGGTTGTATTTTTTAAAAATATTATTTATTTATTCATGACAGAGAGAGAGAGAGAGAGAGAGAGAGAGAGAGAGAGAGAGGCAGAGACACAGGCAGAGGGAGAAGCAGGCTCCATGCAGGGAGCCTGATGTGGGACTCGATCCTGGGACTTCAGGATCACTCCCTGGGCCGAAGGCAGGTGCTAAACCCCTGAGCTACCCAGGCATCCGAGTTGTATTAGTTCTTTATATATTTTGGATATTGACCTCTTATCAAATACATGATTTGCAAATATTTTCTCTTATTCCATAGGTTACCTTTTCATTTGTTGATGTTTTCCTTTGCAATGCACAGATACTTAGCTTGATATAGTCCTACTGGTTGACCTTGTGCCTTTGTTGCCTCTGCTTTTGATGCTCAATACAAAAAATTATCATCAAGAATGATGTCACGGAACTTACCTACTATCTTTTCTTCTAGAAGTTTTATGGTTTCGGGTCTTATGTTCAAGTCTTTAATCTATTTTGAGTTGAGTTCTGCAAATGGCATAAGATAGGGTCCAGTTTTATTCTTTTGTCTGTAGCTTTTCAGTTTTCCCAGCACTACTGATTGAAAAGAAGAGCCTTTCCACATTGTATATTTTTTGGCTCCAGGGTTTCCTCTGCCTAAATAAATTGATCACATATGCATGAGTTTATTTCTGGGTTTTCTGTTCTATTTCATGGATCTATGTTTGTTTTTATGCCAATACCATACTATATTGATTGCTATACCTTTTAACATAGTTTGAAATTATGAAGTGTGATACCTTCATCTTTGTTCATTGTCAGCGAGATCGTTTTGCCTATTTAGCCTTTTGTGGTTCCATACCCATTTTAGTATTGTTTGTTCTATTGCTGTGAAAAGAGTTAATTGCAATTATTATAGGGAATGTATTGAATCTAGATTGTTTCAGATATTTGGACATTTTAACAATATTCTTCAAATTCATGAGCATGGAATTTATTTTCATTTATTTTGTATCTTCAAATTCTTTCATCCATGTATTATAGTTTTCAGTGTACAGACCTTTCAGCACCTTGGATAAATTTATTCCTAGGTATTTTTTTCTTTTTGACACAATTGCAAATGATTTTTTTCATTTTTTAATATTTTGTATAAATAAAAAACAGATCTCTTGATCTGTTTAAAATTAGGTATGGAAAATTTGCTTTTATTCCATTGCAATGTGAGAAGGTATATATATATATATTTGCAGCTTTTTTAAAAATTTTAATTCCAGTAGAGTTAGCACACAGTGTTACATTAGTTTCAGGTGTTCAATATAGTGGTTCAACTGTTTTACATATTGCCCAGTGCTTATTACAACAAGTATACTCCTTAATCCCCATCTCCTATTTTACCCATCTTCCCACCTACCTTCCCTCTGGTAACCATCAGTTTGTTCTCTATAATTAAAAGACTATTTCTCTGTCCTTTTCTCCTTTGTTCATTTGTTTTGATTCTTAAATTCCATATATTAGATCATATGGCATCTGTCTTCCTCTGTCATTTCACCTAACATTATAGTCTACTTTCATCCACGTCATTGCAAAAGTAAGATTTTATTCTTTTTATGGATGAATAATAATCCTTTTGTTGTGTGTGTATATACGTACTACATCTCTTTTATCCATTAATCTATCAATGGACACTTGGGCTGCTTCCCTAATTTGGCTGATAAAAATAATGCTGCAATAAACACAGAGGTACATATATCCTTTCAAATTAGTGGGTTTTTTAAACAGAGTTCTCATACTGTATTTCTTTTTTTTAATTTAAATTTGAAAAACTAAAACAGTGTATTGTTTCAGAGGTAGAGTTCAGTAATTCATCAGTCTTATATAATACGTAGTGCTTATTACATCACATGCCCTCAAATTAGTGTTTTTGTATTCTTTGGGTAAAAACCCAGTAGTGCCATTATTGGATCATAGAGTTTTTCTATTTTTTCACTTTTTGAAGAACTTCCATACTGTTCTCCACACAGGCTGTGCCAGTTTGCATTCCTACCAGCAGTAGGTTCCTTTCTCTCCACATCCTTACTAACGTTTCTTTTCTTGTGTTTTTGATTTTACCAATTCTGATAGGTGTGAGGTGATATCTCACTGTACTTCTTGATTTGCATTTCCCTGATGATAAGTGATGCGGAGCATATTTTCATGTGTCCGTTGGCCATCTGGAAAAAAATTTTCATTTGGGGAAATATCTGTTCATGTCTTCTACCCATTTTTTAAATTGGACTATTTGTGTTTGGGGTGTTAAGTTATGTAAGTTCTTTATGTATTTTGGACACTAACCCTTTATTTGATATGTCATTTGCAAATATCTTCTCCCATTCAGTAGGTTGCCTTTTAATTTTGTTGATTGTTTCCGTCACTGTGCAGAAGCTTTTAATTTTGATGAAGTCTCATTAATTTATTTTTGCTTCTGTTCCCTGGCTTTAGGAGACCTATCTAGAAAAATGTTGCTACCACTAATATGAGAGACATACTGTCTGTGCTCTCTTCTAAGAGTTTGATGGTTTCAGGTCCCCCATTTAGGTCTTTAAATCATTCTGAGTTTATTTTTGTGGTGACCAGATTTCCTAACACCATTTGTTGAAGAGACTGTCTTTTTCCCCATTGGATATTCTTTTCTGCTTTGTTGAAGACTAATTGAATGTGTAATTATGGGTTTATTTCTGGGTTTTCTATTCTCTTCCATTAATCTATGGGTCTATTTTTGTGCCAGTATTGTACTGTAGGTACAACTTTGTTGAGGGATTTTATCCTGAATGTATGTTAGAATTTGTCAAATTGTTTTTCTGTACCTATTTGAAATGTCCATATGGTTTTTATCCTTCTTTTATTGATGTATCATGTTGATTGATATGTGAATTTTGGACCACCCTTATACCCTGGGAATAACTCCTACTTGATCATGATGAATGATTTTTATTTAATAATAAATTTATTTTTTATTGGTGTTCATTTGCCAACATACAGCATAACACCCAGTGCTCATCCCTTCAAGTGCCTCCTTCAGTGCCCATCACACATTCACACCCAACCCCACCCTCCTCCCCTTCCACCACCCCTAGTTCGTTTCCCAGAGTTAGGAGTCTCTATGTTCTGTCTCCCTTTCTGATATTTCCCACACATTTCTTCTCCCTTCCCTTATATTCCCTTTCACTATTATTTATATTCCCCAAATGAATGAGAACATACAATGTTTGTACTTCTCCGATTAACTTACTTCACTCAGCATAATACCCTCCAGTTCCATCCACATTGAAGCAAATGGTGGGTATTTGTCGTTTCTAATGGTGGGTAATATTCCATTGTATACATAAACCACATCTTCTTTATCCATTCATCTTTCGATGGACACCGAGGCTCCTTCCACAGTTTGGCTACTGTGGATATTGCTGCTATAAACATCGGGCTGCAGGTGTCCCCGCATTTCATTTTATCTGAATCTTTGGGGTAAATCCCCAACAGTGCAATTGCTGGGTCATAGGGCAGATCTATTTTTAACTCTTTGAGGAACCTCCACACAGTTTTCCAGAGTGGCTGCACCAGTTCACATTGCCACCAACAGTGCAGGAGGGTTCCCCTTTCTCCGCATCCTCTCCAACATTTGTGGTTTCCTGCCTTGTTAATGTTCCCCATTCTGACTGGTGTGAGGTGGTATCTCATTGTGGTTTTGATTTTTTTTTAAATTAATTTTTATTGGTGTTCAATTTACCAACATACAGAATAACACCCAGTGCTCATCCTGTCAAGTGTCCCCCTCAGTGCCCGTCACCCATTCACCCCCACCCCCCGCCCTCCTCCCCCTCCACCACCCCTAGTTCATTTCCCAGAGTTAGGAGTCTTTATGTTCTGTCTCCCTTTCTGATATTTCCCACACATTTCTTCTCCCTTCCCTTATATTCCCTTTCACTATTATTCATATTCCCCAAATGAATGAGAACATACACTGTTTGTCCTTCTCCGATTGACTTACTTCACTCAGCATAATACCCTCCAGTTCCATCCACGTTGAAGCAAATGGTGGGTATTTGTCGTTTCTAATGGCTGAGGAATATTCCATTGTATACATAAACCACATCTTCTTTATCCATTCATCTTTCGATGGACACCGAGGCTCCTTCCACAGTTTGGCTATTGTGGACATGGCTGCTAGAAACATCGGGGTGCAGGTGTCCCGGCGTTTCATTGCATCTGAATCTTTGGGGTAAATCCCTAACAGTGCAATTGCTGGGTCGTAGGGCAGGTCTATTTTTAACTCTTTGAGGAACCTCCACACAGTTTTCCAGAGTGGCTGCACCAGTTCACATTCCCACCAACAGTGTAAGAGGGTTCCCTTTTCTCCGCATCCTCTCCAACATTTGTTGTTTCCTGCCTTGTTAATTTTCCCCATTCTCACTGGTGTGAGGTGGTATCTCATTGTGGTTTTGATTTGTATTTCCCTGATGGCAAGTGATGCAGAGCATTTTCTCATGTGCATGTTGGCCATGTCTATGTCTTCCTCTGTGAGATTTCTCTTCATGTCTTTTGCCCATTTCATGATTGGATTGTTTGTTTCTTTGCTGTTGAGTTTAATAAGTTCTTTATAGATTTTGGAAACTAGCCCTTTATCTGATATGTTATTTGCAAATATCTTCTCCCATTCTGTAGGTTGTCTTTTAGTTTTGTTGACTGTATCCTTTGCTGTGCAAAAGCTTCTTATCTTGATGAAGTCCCAATAGTTCATTTTTGCTTTTGTTTCTTTTGCTTTCGTGGATGTATCTTGCAAGAAGTTACTGTGGCCAAGTTCAAAAAGGGTGTTGCCTGTGTTCTCCTCTAGGATTTTGATGGAATCTTGTCTCACATTTAGATCTTTCATCCATTTTGAGTTTATCTTTGTGTATGGTGCAAGAGAGTGGTCTAGTTTCATTCTTCTGCATGTGGATATCCAATTTTCCCAGCACCATTTATTGAAGAGACTGTCTTTCTTCCAGTGGATAGTCTTTCCTCCTTTATCGAATATTAGTTGACCATAAAGTTCAGGGTCCACTTCTGGATTCTCTATTCTGTTCCATTGATCTATGTGTCTGTTTTTGTGCCAGTACCACACTGTCTTGATGACCACAGCTTTGTAGTACAACCTGAAATCTGGCATTGTGATGCCCCAGATATGGTTTTCTTTTTTAAAATTCCCCTGGCTATTCGGGGTCTTTTCTGATTCCACACAAATCTTAAAACAATTTGTTCTAACTCTCTGAAGAAAGTCCATGGTATTTTGATAGGGATTGCATTAAACGTGTAAATTGCCCTGGGTAACATTGACATTTTCACAATATTAATTCTGCCAATCCATGAGCATGGAATATTTTTCCATCTCTTTGTGTCTTCCTCAATTTCTTTCAGAAGTGTTCTATAGTTTTTAGGGTATAGATCCTTTACCTCTTTGGTTAGGTTTATTCCTAGGTATCTTATGCTTTTGGGTGCAATTGTAAATGGGATTGACTCCTTAATTTCTCTTTCTTCAGTCTCATTGTTAGTGTATAGAAATGCCATTGATTTCTGGGCATTGATTTTGTATCCTGCCATGCTGCCAAATTGCTGTATGAGTTCTAGCAATCTTGGGGTGGAGGCTTTTGGATTTTCTACGTAGAGTATCATGTCATCGGCGAAGAGGGAGAGTTTGACTTCTTCTTTGCCAATTTGAATGCCTTTAATGTCTTTTTGTTGTCTGATTGCTGAGGCTAGGACTTCCATACTATGTTGAGTAGCAGTGGTGAGAGTGGACATCCCTGTCTTGTTCCTGATCTTAGGGGAAAGGCTCCCAGTGCTTCCCCATTGAGAATGATATTTGCTGTGGGCTTTTCGTAGATGGCTTTTAAGATGTCGAGGAAAGTTCCCTCTATCCCTACACTCTGAAGAGTTTTGATCAGGAATGGATGCTGTATTTTGTCAAATGCTTTCTCTGCATCTAATGAGAGGATCATATGGTTCTTGGTTTTTCTCTTGCTGATATGATGAATCACATTGATTGTTTTACGAGTGTTGAACCAGCCTTGTGTCCCGGGGATAAATCCTACTTGGTCATGGTGAATAATTTTCTTAATGTATTGTTGGATCCTATTGGCTAGTATCTTGTTGAGAATTTTTGCATCCATGTTCATCAGGGATATTGGTCTGTAATTCTCCTTTTTGGTGGGGTCTTTGTCTGGTTTTGGAATTAAGGTGATGCTGGCCTCATAGAACGAATTTGGAAGTACTCCATCTCTTTCTATCTTTCCAAATAGCTTTAGTAGAATAGGTATGATTTCTTCTTTAAACGTTTGATAGAATTCCCCTGGGACCCTGGCCCTGGACTCTTGTGTCTTGGGAGGTTTTTGATGACTGCTTCAATTTCCTCCCTGGTTATTGGCCTGTTCAGGTTTTCTATTTCTTCCTGTTCCAGTTTTGGTAGTTTGTGGCTTTCCAGGAATGCGTCCATTTCTTCTAGATTGCCTAATTTATTGGCGTAGAGCTGTTCATAATATGTTTTTAAAATCGTTTGTATTTCCTTGGTGTTGGTAGTGATCTCTCCTTTCTCATTCATGATTTTATTAATTTGAGTCTTCTCTCTCTTCTTTTTAATAAGGTGGCTAATGGTTTATCTATCTTATTAATTCTTTCAAAGAACCAGCTCCTGATTTTGTGGATCTGTTCCACGGTTCTTCTTGTCTCGATTTCGTTGAGTTCTGCTCAAATTGTAATTAACTCTCTTATTCTGCTGGGTGTAGGATCTGTCTGCTGTTTTTTCTCTAGCTCCTTTATGTGTAAGGTTAGCTTTTGTATTTGAGTTCTTTCCAGTTTTTGAATGGATGCTTGTATTGCGATGTATTTCCCCCTCAGGACTGCTTTTGCTGCATCCCAAAGATTTTGAACGGTTGTATCTTCATTCTCATTAGTTTCTATGAATCTTTTAAATTCTTCCTTAATTTCCTGGTTGACCCTTTCATCTTTTAGCAGGATGGTCCTTTACCTCCACGTGTTTGAGGTCCTTCCAAACTTCTTGTTGTGATTTAGTTCTAATTTCAAGGCATTATGGTCTGAAAATATACAGGGGACGATCCCAATCTTTTGGTATCAGTTCAGACCTGATTTGTGACCCAGTATGTGGTCTATTCTGGAGAATGTTCCATGTGCACTTGAGAAGAATGTGTATTCAGTTGAGTTTGTATGTAAAGTTCTGTAGATATCTGTGAAATCCATCTGGTCCAGTGTATCATTTAAAGCTCTCATTTCTTTGGAGATGTTGTGCTTAGAAGACCTATCAAGGGTAGAAAGAGCTAGATTGAAGTCACCAAGTATAAGTGTATTATTATCTAAGTATTTCTTCATTTTGGTTATTAATTGATTAAATATTTGGCAGCTCCCACATTCGGGGCATATATATTGAGGATTGTTAAATCCTTTTGTTGGATAGATCCTTTAAGTATGATATAGTGTCCCTCTTCATCTCTCACTATAGTCTTCGGGGTAAATTTTAGTTTATCTGATATGAGGATGGCTACCCCTGCTTTCTTTTGAGGACCATTTGAATGGTAAATGGTTCTCCAACCTTTTATTTTCAGGCTGTAGGTGTCCTTCTGTCTAAAATGAGTCTTTTGTAGGCAGCAAATAGATGGGTCCTGCTTTTTTATCCAGTCTGAAACCCTGCGCCTTTTGATGGGGTCATTAAGTCCATTCACGTTCAGATTTACTATTGAAAGATACGAGTTTAGTGTCATCATGATATCTATTCAGTCCTTGTTTTGTGGATTGTTCCACTGAACTTCTTCTTAAAGGGGAATTTTAAGTGTCCCCCTTAAAATTTCTTGCAGAGCTGGTTTGGAGGTCACATATTCTTTCAGTTCCTGCCTGTCTTGAAAGCTCCTTATCTCTCCTTCCATTTTGAATGAGAGCCTTGCTGGATAAAGTATTCTTGGTTGCATGTTCTTCTCATTTAGGACCCTGAATATATCCTGCCAGCCCTTTCTGGCCTGCCAGGTCTCTGGAGAGGTCTGCTGTTACCCTAATATTCCTCCCCATAAAAGTCAGGGATTTCTTGTCTCTTGCTGCTTTAAGGATCTTCTCTTTATCTTTGGAATTTGCAAGCTTAACTATTAGATGTTGAGGTGTTGAACGGTTTTTATTGATTTTTTTGGGGCGGGAATCTCTCTATTTCCTGGATCTGAATGCCTGTTTCCCTTCCCAGATTGGGACAGTTTTCAGCTATGATTTGTTCAAATACATATTCTGGTCCTCTGGCCCTTTCCGCGCCCTCGGGAACCCAGTATGTAAACATAGGTGTTTCTTCCTCAGGCTGTCGTTTATTTTCCTTAATCTAACCTCATGGTCTTTTAATTGTTTGTCTCTTTTTTCCTCAGTTTCCCTATTTGCCATCAACTTGTCTTCGGTGTCACTCACTCGATCTTCCACCTCGTTAACCCTCATCTTTAGGACCTCTAGTTTGGATTGCATCTCATTCAATTGATTTTTAATTTCTGTCTGATTGGATCTAAATTCTGCAGTCATGAAGTCTCTTCAGTCCTTTATGCTTTTTTCTAGAGCCACCAGTAGCTGTATAATAGTGCTTCTGAATTCGCTTTCTGACATTTAAGTGTAATCCAGATTTTGTAACTCTGTGGGAGAGAGGACTGTTTCCGAATCTTTCTTTTGAGGTGAGGTTTTCCTTCTAGTCATTTTGCTCAGTGCAGAATGGCTAAAAACAAGTTGTATTGGGAAAAGGAGAGAAAAAGAGTAACGGAAAGAAAAGAGAAAAAGAAAAAAGGAAAAGAAGAAAAAAAGGAAAAAAGAGAAGAAAAAGAGAAAGAAAAAAAGAAAGGTGAAAAAAGGTGGTGGGGTGGGGGAAGCAATCAGAAATCAAAAAGAAAAAAAAAAACAAAAAACACGGGGGAGTATCTTCTGATTCTGTAGACTTTAAGTCCCTTGACTTCCCCTGGAACTGGTCCGTCCAGCTGGTCTTCTGGGGGAGGGGCCTGCTGTGCTGATTTTCAGGTGTTAGCACTTGGGGGAGCTGCTCTGCCCCTGCCTGGTGCAGGGCTCAGTGGGGGTTGTTTACCCCGTGAGGCCCCAGGAGGAACAGCCCAGTGGCTGCGGCCAGCTCTGGAGCCCTGGAGTCAGCTCCCGCAGGAACTACGGGGCTCTCCGTCTGCAGGGCCTGGAGGCTCCAGGGCGGGGCCGCTGATCTGCTCAGCTCGGGGCAGGAGCGTCCTCGCTGTCCTGGGCCCTCCCGGCCTCTGCCTGTCCCGGGGGAGGCCGGATCCTGGGCTGTGTCCCGGCGCCCTGTGCTCCGGGGCCTGCGCTGTGGATTCGCGCTCCCGCCCCGCAGCCCCCTCCCTGGAGCCGCTCCCGAGCCCCTCCGAGCTGCTCCGCCGTGCGCGCTGCAGCCCTTAGGGAGCTCGGCGCACTCTCCCTGCGCGCAGGTGTCTGTTAGTGTCCCCGGAGCCCGAGGCATCCCGCCTCCGGGTCCTGCTCCAACTCCCTGCGAGCCCCTTTCCGCCCGCCGGAAGGTTGGTGCAGCTCCTGCTCCTCCGGGACGGGGCTCTCCTGTCCTGGGGTCACTCGCCCCGGCCTCAGCCCGGCTCCTCGCGGGGCCCCTCCCCCTCGGAGGCCTTTTGTTTCTTTATTTCTTTTTCCCCGTCTTCCTACCTTGATAGAAGCGCGAACTCTTCTCACTGTAGCGTTTCAGCTGGTCTCTCTTTAAATCTCAGGCCGAATTCGTAGATTTTCAGGATGATTTGAAGGTTATTAGGTAATTTGGTGGGGACAGGTGATTTGGGGACCCTACTCTTCCATCATCGTGCCCCTCCCCCTCTACTGTTGGTATTTTAATAGGGATTGTATTTTCTGTGTAGATTGCTTTGGGTAGTATAGATGTGTAAACAATATTTTTTCTCCTAATCCGTGAGCATGGAAATCGTCTCATTTCTTTGTATCATCTTCAATTTCTTTCATCAATGCTTTACAGTTTTCAGAGTATGAATCTTAAAGTTTTCAGCGTACAGTTCTATCCATCTCTTTGGTTAGGTTTATTCCTAGGTATCTTATTATTTGTGGTGAGATCATAAATGAGATTACTTTTTTCTTCGTCTTTATTATTACTTTATTATTTTTTTCTTAATTTATCTTTCTACTACTTCATTATTAGTGTATAGAAATACAACAGATTTCTGTACATTGATTTTTGAATCCTGTAACTTTACTGAACTCATTTATTCTAGTAGTTTTTGATGAAGTCTTTCAGTTTTTTTTTAAGATTTACTTATTTGATAGAGGGACAGAGAGAGAGCACAAGCAGGGGAAGTGGTGGGCAGAGGGAGAGGGGGAAGCTGGCTCCCTGCCGAGCAGAGAGCCTGAAGTGGGGCTCCATCCCATGATCCTGAGATCATGACCTGAGCCAAAGGCAGATACTTAAGGGATAGAGCCACCCAGGCACACTTAGGTATTTTATATGTAGTGTATGTCATATGTAAATAGTGAAAGTTTTACTTCTTATCGACTTTTATTTCCTTTTATTGTCTGGTTACTGAGGCTGGGATATTCCTAGGAATATATTTAAGTATTTTTTGGAGAATTAGTTAAGTAGGAACAATTTGATGCTTTTAGTTCTGGCTTCTGTGTTTTCTCAGGAGAGCCTGGAGCAGCCACTAATGTATGACTTTTTCTTATTACCGAGGCAAAATACAATTGAGTACTGTTCCATGACTCACACTGGCCCTGTGTGAGGTCTGAGAATTGTATTTACAATTTTTGCCCAGTAGTTTTTTTTCCCCCAGAAGTGGTAGCTCCTCTCATGAATACACTTAGTACCTTCTGCATGCCTCTGGATCTTTACCTATTCCAGTTCTCTCTTAAAAAAACTTATTAAAAAATGGGCAGAGAACCTGAATAGATATTTTTCAAAGAACATATACAGATGGTCATGACACATGAAAAATGTTCAGCATCATCAATCATCAGGGAAATGCAAATCAAACCACCATGAGATATCTTACTACACCAGTTTGAATGGTTAAAAGCAAAATGACAAAAAATAATGAGTGTTGGCTAGGAATCTAAATTAGTACAGCCATTGTGCACTGTTGGCAGGAATCTAAATTAGTACAGCCATTGTGGGAAAAGGTATGGAGGTTCCTCAATTAAAAATAGAAATAGGGCAGCCCAGGTGGCTCAGCAGTTTAGCACCACCTTCCGCCCCGGGCCTGATCCTGGAGACCTGGGATCTAGTCACACATCAGGCTCCCTGCATGGAGCCTGCTTCCCTCTCTCTCTCTCTCTTTCTCTCTCTGTGTCTCTCATTAATAAATAAATAAATAAAATCTTATGAAATATTTTCATTACTGCTATTTACCCAAGAAAACAAAAATGCTAACTTGTAAAGATATATGTCCCCTTATGTTTATTGCAGCATTATTTACAATAGCCATGGTATGGAAGTAGCCTAAGTGTCCATCAGCAGACAGCTAAGGAAGATATGGCTGTGTAATATTCCATTGTGTATATACATAAAAAGGATGAGATCATGTCATTGGAGACAAGATGAATGTACCTAGAAAGTATTATACTAAGTGACATGTTAGACTGAAAAAAGCAGATGCCATTTGATTCCAGTCATTAGTGGAATCTCAAAACAAAAACAAGCAGGCCCATACATACAGAGAATACAGGCCTCCAGTTATATAATGAATAAGCCTTGGGAATAAAAGCCATAGCATAAAGAATACGGTGATATTATAATATTGAAGTAAGAAGATAGAGGATGGCATAGTGTATAAGCTTGTCAAGTCACTAAGTTGTATACCTAGACCTAATGCACATTGTGTGTCAACTATACTCAGATTTAAAAAATAATAAGAGCAAACTGTCAGGGCCTTGGTGAAAAAAAAATAAAACAAATTTCTTTGGCAAATTGGTTGTGCCAATTTACACACCCATGAGCAATAGCTAACAGTTCAGTTATTCTACCTCTCTTGAATGCCTTGATATTGCAAATACCTTTTTTAATCTTAGCCATTATAATGGGTATACAGTGACAGCTTCTTGTAGTCTTAGAGCTTCATTAATGACTAATGATTTTGAACATCTTTTAATGTGCTTATTATTGACTATGTGCATAAACCCTTCGTGAAGTGTTTGCTTAGTCTCCTGTCTTTATTTTTTACAATGTTATATTTTTGAGATAACAAAATGCATTATTTGCTAAGCTGTGTTTTATTCTTTTTTTACCTACATGTATTGAAATTTATTAGTGTACAAATTAGGTGTCCTGTAACTACCACTACAACCACAGTTACAGTACAGTTCCATGTTAGTTTGCCAAGACTACTGTAACAAGGTACCACAAACTGGGTGGCTTAAATAGCAGAAATGTATCATCTCTCGGTTCTTGAGGTTCCAAGTCTAAAATGAAGGTGTAGGCAAGGTGGGTTCCTTCAGGGCTATGTGATCAGAATCTGCTCCAGGCCTCTCTCCTTGGCTTCCAGATGGCTAATCAATCTCCCTGTGTCCCTTCACATTGTCTTCTCTGCCTATCTGTGTCCGAATTGCAATTTTTGTTAGGTAGTCATTTTGGATTAGGGCCCATCCTAGTCACCTTATCTTAACTGAGCTTTCCCAGTAATTCCCTGTTTCTGAATAAGGTCACATTCTGAAGCACTGACAGTTGGGACCTCAACATAGGAATTTTGTCTGGAACACAGTATAATCCACAACATCCACTCAATCCAAAAGTTCCCTTGTACTGCCGCTGTGTAACCTATACTCTTTGTAGCCACTGATCTCTCTTCTTTCCTTATATTTTTTGTCTTTTCCAGAAAGATATTTCTTTTTTTTAATGTGGTTATATTTTATTGTTATTCAACATTAGGAGCAACATTGAATTAATCAACCTCAAATCACAGACCCTTTAGATAAATGATCATTTACTAGCTGTGTAATCCAGAAATATATACCAAAGAGATATTGATCAAACAGTTGCTAGCTGGTGACAGGGATGACAAACACAAAATTCAAATGTTTGACATGCTCACAAATTCCATATTCAAAGTATGTTTTCATGTATTTTTTTTAGCCAATCTAATCCTCGTCAGTGGACAGTCATCTTTGGTGCTTCAATAACATTTCCTTGATAGAAGCATGAACTCTTCTCACTGTAGCATTCCAGCTGTTCTCTCTTTAAATCTCAGACTGAATTCATAGGTTTTCAGGATGATTTGAAAGTTATCTAGGTAATTTGGTGGGACAGGTGACTTGGGGACCCTACTCTTCCGCCATCTTGCCCCCTCTCCGATATTTATCTTTTAATGACATTTTTGACCTTTAAATGGAATTATGTAGTATGTAAACATTTAAGTCACTTTCCGCTTATGGTTTGGACTTTCTTCTTTTTTTTCCCCATGTATCAGTACTATGTCCTTTCTTTGTTGCTGAGTAGTGTTTTACTGTATAAATATACCATAGTTTTGTTTATCTATTCACCAGCTGGAGTATGTGGTTTCTTTTAAGGCATTTTGATAATAATGCATTAGGCACTAAGTCATTAGTAAAGTCTGGTACTAGATAAAATATTCATACAATAATCCTTCATATTTTCTCAATGAGGTTGTTATTTAAAATGGTAAAGTACCACTGATACAGAAACTAAATCTTTAACAATTTATTTACACCACTTCTATGGCCCTCCATTATTCTATGCCTTTGCCTCTTACAGTTAAATGTAACTACTGTCCTAAGATGACCATTCCCTGGAGTAACCAGACACATAAGCATTCTGAAATTGTCCCACTCTTTATGGGATTTGCACCCTAAAATACAGAATGTGTCAAAAGGGATAAATGTATGATAAATAAACATATAAAATCATATTTTGTAAAGGTTCTCTGATATTGAATTGTGTCCCCCCAAAAAAAGAATCAGGTTGAATCCTAGTCCCCAATGTGATGGTGTTTGCAGGTAGAGCCTTTGGGAGGTTATTAGATCATGTGAGTGCAGCCCTCATAAATGGTATTAATGCTCTTACAATGAGACACAAGAGAGATAATCTCTGTTGGCCATATGATAATATAGCAAGAAGGCAGCTATCAATAAGCTAGAAAGTGGGCTCCAACACAGAACTTGACCATGCCAGGACCCTGATCTCAGATTTCTAGCTTCCAGATTTTTTTCACTTCTTTTTTTATGGTGTTCAATTTGCCAACATACAGAATAACACCCAGTGCTCATCCCATCAAATGTCCACCTCAGTGCCCATCACCCATTCACCCCCACCCCCCGCCCCCTTCCCCTTCCACCACCCCTAGTTTGTTTCCCAGAGTTAGGAGTCTTTATGTTTTGTCTCCCTTTCTGACACTCCCCACACACTTCTCCCTTCCCTTATATTCCCTTTCACTGTCATTTATATTCACCAAATGAATGAGATCATATAATGTTTGTGCTTCTCCGATTGACTTACTTCACTCAGCATGATACCCTCCAGTTCCATCCACGTTGAAGCAAATGGTGGGTATTTGTCGTTTCTAATGGCTGAGGAATATTCCATTGTATACATAAACCACATCTTCTTTATCCATTCATCTTTCGATGGGCACCGAGGCTCCTTCCATAGTTTGGCTATTGTGGACATGGCTGCTAGAAACATCGGAGTGCAGGTGTCCCGGCGTTTCATTGCATCTGTATCTTTGGGGTAAATCCCCAACAGTGCAATTGCTGGGTCGTAGGGCAGGTCTATTTTTAACTCTTTGAGGAACCTCCACACAGTTTTCCAGAGTGGCTGCACCAGTTCACATTCCCAACAGTGTAAGAGGGTTCCCTTTTCTCCGCATCCTCTCCAACATTTGTTGTTTCCTGCCTTGTTAATTTTCCCCATTCTCACTGGTGTGAGGTGGGATCTCATTGTGGTTTTGATTTGTATTTCCCTGATGGCAAGTGATGCAGAGCATTTTCTCATGTGCATGTTGGCCATGTCTATGTCTTCCTCTGTGAGATTTCTCTTCATGTCTTTTGCCCATTTCATGATTGTTTGTTTCTTTGGTGTTGAGCTTAATAAGTTCTTTATAGATCTTGGAAACTAGCCCTTTATCTGATAAGTCATTTGCAAATATCTTCTCCCATTCTGTAGGTTGTCTTTGAGTTTTGTTGACTGTATCCTTTGCTGTGCAAAAGCTTCTTTTTAATTGTGGGAAATACATGTTTACTGCTTGAGCCACTCAGTCTAGGATATCTAAGTATAGCAGCCTTAACTAAGACTGATATTTAGACTCTGGAATATATATCCTCACACCTCATAAATAGATCATATTTAGAGGTGACTATTATGAAGTTTTAATTGTCAATATTTGCATTTATTATTTTAAAAATTGAATATTGAGTCCTTATTTTTTAGAACAATGGGAATACATTTAGAAATATGACGGCTCCTTATATTCATATCCATAATGCACTTGACTGACACTCTTTGAATCATTGGTAATCAGTAAGTAAGCTTTTTACATCAAATCTATTCTAATTGGCCATTTTGCTCCCAAAGATAGCAAAATAGAACAAACTACAGAATATTAATAAGAACTTCTGATCTAGTAGGTTAAGTTCCAGTAATTCTGTCGAATTTAGAAACCACATAATCTGAAATTTTATTAATGTTGTTTTGCAAAAATTATGAAATGGGAAGCTAAGCAAAGGCTCTATACCTGTCCCTCCCTCTTTATTATCTTACAAGTTGGAGAGGTTGGTATAGAGCCATGCAAAGGAGAATTCCATCACTTTCTTTCCCCAAGCATCTCTTCTTCCTACAAATTTTCATCAATCAGAAAGGTTTTCCTTAACTGTCTAAAGACTCTGTTTATGTTATCTCTTTTGTGAGTTGTTGTTTGCCCTCTTATATCTTCCTAGGGCCATTATGTGAGAATAGCTGCCAAAAATATGATTTTGTACTGGAGAAATGAAAACCCATATTCAGCACTTTCAAAGTACCATTTCCTTTGAATCTTCATTCTTTCATAAGTATTCATTGCACACTGAATTGGTACCAAAGAGAATACTAGATTCAAAAAAACAATATCTTGCCTTAATCAAGTTAGATCCTCTGAAAATAATTATAAACATATTCTAAGGTCTAGAATTACATTCACTTGTAGTGTGACTTTCATTTATTTCAGCGGGCCAAATGTAATTGTATATCCTCACTAAAATATTCTTTTTAAAAGAACTACCAATATTTCATTCCATTCTTTAGTTTTTCCATCTAATCATAATACACAAGAATAACCAAGGTCTTTTGGTTTTATATAAGGATATTGATTTCCATCAGAATGACCCCTATAGAATATGAATAATAGTGAAGGGGAATATAAGGGAAGGGAGAAGAAATGTGTGGGAGATATCAGAAAGGGACACAGAACATAAAGACTTCTAACTCTGGGAAATGAACTAGGGGTGGTGGAAGGGGAGGAGGGCGGGGGTGGGGGTGAATGGGTGACGGGCACGGAGGGGGACACTTGACGGGATGAGCACTGGGTGTTATTCTGTATGTTGGTAAATTGAACACCAATAAAAATTAATTTATTAAAAAAAACTAAAAAAAAAAAGAATGACCCCTATAATTATTTCATTTTTTTGAAGAACAAACTCCAACTGGTGTCATTCAGTTCTCTTAGGTATTCATAGCTTATCATTTTATATGTGTGTATAGGTATCAAACTTAATCAGCTATTTTATGGAGGTTTGGGGACTGTCCTTAAATTTCTATTTATATGATTTTCTGCCCACTATACTCATTTAGCATAGAATATTAATACTCAAATAATTAAGAGTACAAACATCAGTGTACAAATAGGAAAATATAGGGTTTTATTTCTCCTGATAAAAGGGTTTGAACCTAGATTTGTGAAATATTACCATGTGGCAGGAGCTACATGAAATGTTTTACATCATTATTTAACACTCAATACAACCCCATGTTGCATATGAGGAAACAAATATACATAGAGATTGCATAGCAAATGCAATGTTTCATGCCTGGTAAGTAACACAGCTTGGACTCAAAGAGAAGTGTTTTTCAAAAAAATCTCAATTGAAATTTTTGTTTTGCAGAATACACTTTGGTGCCATGAGAGAAGTATTTTTATGGTAGTGATAATTATTTCAAAACTATGCTGTGAATAAGTAGTGTCTAGATAGCCCTTTCTTTGAAAAGAGGAAAAGCAATTGCTATCAATTCCACCTTATCTAAGAAGTAATCATTCTTTAGTATCAAACAAACTCAACCTTCTCTGTCAAGCCTTCCATAAAGTCTCTGGATTCTAATAGATAATTTCCTTGAATCCTGGTAGCAACTTGTGATTTTTCTTAATATTTCATCTCCTTTGACAATCTCACTAAGGAATTTTTGAGGCTATAACCTATGTCTGTATTTATCTTGCACCTGGTCCCATATAATGGGTACTTTTAAAATTAACTATTGGAACACATGCAAATTTGTTGTAATTTTAAGTCACATTTGATAAAATGAATATACCTTGTTGAGTTGGTCTCTGTTGGTATCTATTTGATACAAACGATATTAGTTTCAGGTGTACAACATTGTGATTTCACAGTAATATCCATTACTCTATCATTGATAAGTATAGCCACCGTCTGTCATGATGCAATATCATTACAGTATTATTGACTATATTCCCTATGTTCTACATTTTATCTCCATAAAATATTTATTTTATAACTAGAAGTTCAGACCATTAATCCCCTTCTACTGTTCTCCTATCTCCCATTCCACCATAATGGACCACCCCCCCCCCACCCCAGCAACTACCGGTAGGGTTGTTCTCTGCCTTAAAGTCTTTTGTTTTGCTAGATTCCACTAATAAGTGAAATTGTATGGAATTTGGCTTTCTGAGTCTGATTAACTTCACCCAGCACAAAAAACTGTATAGGTCCATCCATGTTGTGACAAATGGCAAATTTTGATTCTTTTTCTATGGATGAGTATTCATTCTATGTTTATTTATGTGCCATATCTTCTTTAGCTATTTGTTTTTTTATGGTAGTCACAGAGAGAGAGAGAGAGAGAGAGGCAGAGACACAGGCAGAGGGAGAAGCAGGCTCCATGCACCGGGAACCCGACGTGGGATTCGATTCCGGGTCTCCATGATCACGCCCCGGGCCAAAGGCAGGCGCCAAACCGCTGCGCCACCCAGGGATCCCTTCTTTAGCTATTTGTATATAAATGGACCCTTGGGCTGCTTCCATCTCTTGGCTATTTGAAATAATGCTGCAATAAAGGGGTGTGTATCACTTTGAATTAGTGTTTCATCTGTGTTGGGTAAATACCCAGAAGGAGAATTGCTAGATCATGTAGCATTTCTACTTTTAACTTTTTGAGGAACCTCCATACTGTTTCCCATAGTGGTTGCATCAATGTACATCTGCACAAACATTGCATGAACCGTCCCTTTTCTCCATATCCTCACCAATACTTGTTATTTCTTGACTTTTTGATAATAACAAGTCTACTGAGTGTGAGGGGATAGCTCATTGTGGTTTTGATTTGCATTTTCTTGATGATTACAGATTTTGAATACCTTCACATGTGCCTGGTGGCCATCTGTTGATCTTCTTTGGAAAAAATGTCTATTTTAAATCTTTTTCCATTATTCAATCAGGTTGTTTTTGTTTTTGATATTAAGTTGTGTAAGGCCTTTATATATTTTGGATATTACTACCTCTTATTGTATTTATGATTGCAACCTAACGAATGTGAAAAGATATTTACAATTTGTTTTGTTGATAAGGTTTTCTTCATTGTGCAGAAACTTTTAATTTTGGCTAGTCCCAATTGTTTGCTTTTGTTTCTCATATCCATAATTATCTTGCTCAATCAATGTCCATGAAATTACTATGTTTTCTTTCAGGGTTTTATGGTTTCAGGTCTTTAGTCAATTTTGCATATATTTTTTTAGTATAGGAAAGTAGTTGAGTTTTCCCAACAGCATTATTGAAAAGACAGTCTTTTTTCCATTGTATATTCTTGCCTTTGTCCTATATTAATTGACAATATAGGAGCGGTTTATTTCTGTGGTCTCTATACTGTGCTGTTAATCCATCCATTTTTGTGCCAGTACCATATGGTTTTGGTTATTATAACTTTATAGTATCTCTTTGAGTCTATGCTTGTCATATCTCCAGATTTGTTCTTCTTTCTGAAGATTGCTTTGGCTATTCAAGGACTTGTTCCACACAAGTTTTAGAAGTAATCTAGTTCTGTGGAAAATGTTGGTATTTTATAGGGATTACACTATATCTGTAGATTGCTTTGAGTAGTACGGATATTAATAATATTATCTTCAATTTATTACATCAATAGCTTACTGTTTTCATAGTGTATGTCTTTCACCTCCCTGGTTAAATTTCTCTTAACTTCTCTTTCTAGACCTACAATAATAATGATCAGAAACACAACATATTTCTATAGATTAATTTTATATCCTGCAACTTTACTGAATTTGTTTATTGTACTAGTTCTTTGGTAGAGTCTTTAGAGCATTCTATATACAGTATCATGTCATCTACACTAAATGTCAGTCTTAGTTTTTCCTTTCCAATTTGGATACCTTTTATTTCTTTTTCTTGTTTGATTTCTGCAGCGAGGACTTCCAATTCTATTTGGATAAAATGGTGAAAGTAGACATCCTTGTGTTTTTCCTGATCTGAGATGGAAAGATTCATTTTTTTCCCACCATTAAGTATGATGGTTTTTTTTTTTATATATGGCCTTTATTCCACTGAGCCCACTTTGTTGAGAGTTTTATCATGAGCAAATGTGTATTTTGTCATAGGCTTTTATCCTTCCTCTTGTTAAGGGGATGTATCACACTGAGTGATTTGGGAATCAAATATTTCCTGGTATCCCTGGAAAAAATCCTACTTGATCCTGGTATATTATATTTTTAACGTATTGCTGGACTCAGCTAATATTTTGTTGAAGATTCTTGCAGGTATGTCTTCAGAGATTGTGGCCTGTAGTTTTCTTTTCTGTGTGGCATCTTTACCTTGTTTTGGTATCCAGAGTAATGCTGACTTCATAGAATGGATTTTAATGTTTTCCTTCCTCTTCTCTATTTAGGAATACTTTGAGTAGAATAGATGTCAACTCTTTAAATGTTTGGTAGACTTCTCTTGTTTTTTTTTTTAAAGATTTTTTTTTATTTATTCATGAAATACACACACAGAGAGAGGCAGAGACACAGGCAGAGGAAGAAGCAGGCTCCATGCAAGGAGCCCGATGTGGGACTCGATCCTGAGGCCACAGATCACGCCCAAGCCAGGGGTAGGTGCTCCACTGCTGAGCCAACCAGGTGCCCCGGTAGACTTCTCTTGTGATGCCATCTGGTCCTGGACTTGTGTTTGAAAGTGTCTGTTTAAATTTTCGAATTCTTTCTGATCCAGTGTTGGAAGATCATACATGTCTAGGAATAGATCCATTTCATCTACATTATCCAATTTAGTGCCATATAATTTTTCAGAAAATTGTATTTCTGTTGAGATTTTGTGTCTTGTATTGATAAAAACTTCCCTCTTACACACAGCAAAAGCAGCTCTGTGTTTTTTGATTTCTTCATTGACCTCTTAGTAGCATATTATTTAGCCTCCAAGTCATTGCAGGTTTGTTCTCCCAGTTTTAACTTGTAATATGTCAAATTTGCTGAGACAATAGAAACAATTTGTATTCTGCTGGTTTTGGAGGGGGCAGTCTAATGTGTTATTCAAAGTCACTGGACGGAGGGAGGGGCAAGATGGCTAAAGAGTAGTGTTCCCAAGTCTCCTGTCCCCACCAAATGACCTAGATAACATTCAAATCATCCTGAAAATCTACGAATTCGACCCGAGATTTAAAGAGAGAACAGCTGGAATGCTACAGTGAGAAGAGTTTGCGCCTCTATCAAGGTAGGAAGACAGGGAAAAAAGAAAGAAAAAAAAAAGGCATCCAAGGGGGAGGGGCCCCGCGAGGAGCCGGGCTAAGGACGGGTGAGTGCCCCCAGGACAGGAGAGCCCCGTCCTGGAGAAGCAGGAGCTTCACCAATGTTACCGGACAGAAAGGGGCTCACAGGGAGTTAGAGCAGGACCGCAGGAGGACGGGGATGCCCTCAGGCTCCATGGGACACTAACAGACACCTGCGCCCTGGGGAGACCGCACGGAGCTCCCTAAAAGGCTGCAGCGCGGACACGGCTGGACCGGGAGCAGCTCGGCTTGACCCGGGAGCAGCTCAGAGGGGCTCCGGCAGAGGCTCCGCGCAGAGGGGGCTGCGCGGCTCAGGGAGCAGCTCAGAAGGGCTCGGGCGGTGGCTCCGTGGAGAGGGGGCTGCCCCGCCGGGAGCGCGAATCCAACAGCGCGGGCCCCGGAGCAAAGGGCGCCGGGACACAGCCCAGGATCCGGCCTCCCCCCGGGACAGGCAGAGGCCGGGAGGGCCCAGGACAGCAAGGACGCTCCTGCCCCGAGATGAGCAGATCAGCGGCCCCGCCCCGGAGCCTCCAGGCCCTGCAGACCGAGAGCCCAGTAGTTCCTGCGGGAGCTGACTCCAGGGCTCCAGAGCTGGCCGCAGCCACTGGGGCTGTTCCTCCTGGGGCCTCACGGGGTAAACAACCACCACTGAGCCCTGCACCAGGCAGGGGGCAGAGCAGCTCCCCCAAGTGCTAACACCTGAGAATCAGCACAGCAGGCCCCTCCCCCAGAAAAACCAGCTAGACGGACCAGTTCCAGGGAAAGTGAAGGGACTTAAAGTCTACAGAATCAGAAGATACTCCCCCGTGGTTTTGTTTGTTTGTTTGTTTTGTTTTTTTTGGCTTTTTGATTTCTGTTTACTTGCCCCACCCTATTTTTCCTTTCTTTTTCTTTCTCTTTTTCTACTCTTTTTTTCTTTTTTCTTCCTTTTTTCTTTTTCTCTTTTCTTTCCTTCTTTCTCTCCTCTCTTTTTATCCTTATACCAATACAATTTGTTTTTGGCCACTCTGCACTGACCAAAATGAAGAGAAGGAAAACCTCACCTCACAAGAAAGAATCAGAAATAGTCCTCTCTCCCACAGAGTTACAAAATTTGGATTACAATTCAATGCCGGAAAACCAATTCAGAAGCACTATTATAAAGCTACTGGTGGCTCTAGAAAAAAGCATAAAGGACTGAAGAGACTTCATGACTGCAGAATTTAGATCCAATCAGACAGAAATTAAAAATCAATTGAATGAGATGCAAGCCAAACTAGAAGTCCTAACGATGAGGGTTAACGAGGAGGAAGAAGGAGTGAGTGACATAGAAGACAAGTTGGTGGCAAAGAGGGAAACTGAGGAAAAAAGAGACAATTAAAAGATCATGAGGATAGATTGAGGGAAATAAGTGACAGCCTGAGGAAGAAAAACCTACGTTTAATTGGGGTTCCCGAGGGCACCGAAAGGGACAGAGGGCCAGAATATGTATTTGAACAAATAATGGATGAACACTTTCCTAATCTGGAAAGGGAAACAGGCATTCAGATCCAGGAAATAGAGAGCCCCCACTCAAATCAATAAAAACCATTCAACACCTCGACATTTAATAGTTAAGCTTGCAAATTCCAAAGATAAACAGAAGATCCTTAAAGCAGCAAGAGACAAGAAATCCCTGACTTTGATGGGGAGGAGTATTAGGGTAACAGCAGACCTCTCCACAGAGACCTGGCAGACCAGAAAAGACTGGCAGGATATATTCAGGATCCTAAATGAGAAAAGCATGCAAACCAAGAATACTTTATCCAGCAAGGCTCTCATTCAGAATGGAAGGAGAGATAAAGAGCTTCCAAGACAGGCAGGAACTGAAAGAATATGTGACCTCCAACCCAGCTCTGCAAGAAATTTTAAGGGGGACTCTTAAAATTCCCCTTTAAGAAGTCCAGTGGAACAATCCACAAAAACAAGGAATGAATAGATATCAGGAAGCAGTATTTTCATGGAAAATCCAGGTTACAGTTAAAGCCAGGAGATTCAAGACACATGAAATCATGAAACCGTCTAAGGAAACAGGAAGTTTTCCAGGTATTCACCTGGACTTCTTAATAATATCACTGATATTCATGGAGTGAACTAAGTGATGTACGAGGGATTTGGAGAAGGGAATAAGTTAAATAGCTGGAGGCATGCACTTCCCACTTTGCCCACACCTGCTTCCGATGCATTCTCTTGGTGCCCAGCCCCTGACTGCAGCACAGACCTTTGACCTAACTTTCCCTAGTGAGGGGTAAAATTGCATGTATTCTCAGGCCAAGGGACTCCTATGACATTTCTTCTGTCTGCTATTACCTGGGATCTCTCTTTAACCTCGCACCTGGAGCCATATCCCTGGCTGGTGAGCCTGCTGACATGCCCAGAGGGAGGGGCACACACATATCATAATGGGCATTGAGCCAGGGGATGATGCGCGGCCTGGCGTGGGACATAAATAATGGGGTAAGTCTGAGCTTATGTCCAGTCATTCATTTGGTCAAGATGAGTAACTAGCCAAACGCCCTTGGAGAGATGACAAAAAAGCTGCCTCGGATTTCTTCTTCTCGACCCCAGGCTCCACCTTCCCACTCCATTCCTTCCTCCTCTCAACCCCGGTCTCCTCGTATCTACTCTATTCCTTCCTTCTCTCATTGTCCAAGGCCGTTTCCTCCTGTACGTAACTCTTTTTGTCCACAGAACACTCCCCAGCGTCGGCCACCTCTGTCAACTCATAAGCCTACCTCTTTCCCTCCTGTTCACAGTGCTGTCCCTCCTTGCCGCCCTAACGTACAGGTTTCCCCACCCAAATCTTGCTCTATTCCTTCCAAAACCTCCAGCCCCCGCTCCTTTTTTCTCGCTACTGTTCTCCGTTACTCCACTTTGTTCTTTGCCCCTCCTCCCCCTCCCAGTCCTAAGTAGACGTTAAAGTCTTATCCTCCCCAGCATTCCAGCCGACTCCAACCAGACCTCCGTGATTCACAAATCCTATCCTGGAGAGATGATTTCCCTGTGAGTGGGACGGTTCTGATATCATCCAGAATTGCCAGAACAATCGATCCCCAGGAGCTTCACTTGGTGAATGTTGGGAACTCAAGACAATGCCAATCAACATCTAGCTTGGAGGGTAAGCCTTGTCCATGATGGCAGTTTCACCCACAACATGGTTATCGTACTATTCTCTGTATGTTACCTTCATCCTTGTGAATCGCCTTCAGATGCCAGAGATACTTTTAGCAAGACCGTCTCTGCCAGAAAACCAGTTTCTTTCCTCTCTTTGCTAATTAGCCGGCCTGAATGAATTCTACATTTATAACTGGTTTCTCCATGGAATTTGGTCTGTGATCACAGAGCAAACAGCAAGACCAGGGACACAAGGTAGAGAAGAGTGAGTGGAAATCATGTCATCTGATCTCTACACGGGTGAGTCCTATTGATCTGCCCTGGATGAAAGTGAATGCGAGAATGGGTGACTTCTAAGAACTCCCACACCAGCACAAGACCCCTATTATCGACATAGAAGGATTCAAGGTTCTTTGGTCTGGTCCCTCCAAGACTCTATTGTTCTGCACCCTAAGATTTGTGGAAATGGACTAGGGACTTTTTGCCTTTGAGAAATGCCTCCTGCAAAAAAGAAGGAGGCCCCCCCATTATGATCTCATTGAAGCTCTGACCCTTGAACCTCTGAATCCCAGAAAACGACAGGCACCAAAGCCTAGAAGGAAAGTATACATCCATATCCTTTCCAGATGATAGCATCAAATAATCACATGATTATATATATCGTCTTCATAAACCAATATATAGATTCAGTGGAATCTCAATCAAAATTCTGACAAATATCTTTAGGAAACGTGAGAAGCTGGTGATACTTTGCAACGACAGGCAAAAGAGCCAAGAATACCCATGACTCCTTTAAGAACTGGTAAGAATAATTTTGCTACCGGATACCAGACTTACCACAAGAGCCAAAATTCTATAGCTCTTGCCTTTCTACCTTTCTATTGTGGGGCGTGGCCCTCTCACCCCATTCTACAACTCTAGTCCGGGCAGGTGTCTCTGTCACAGGGCTGCCTCAGGGGAATTGGGGTAAAGAGCTCAGTTCTAAGAAAGCAAGGGAGGGAGGGAGGGAGGTGTGGACTGAAGGCGATAGAAAGGAAGGGAGGAAACAAGAAGGGACGGAAGGAAAGAAGGAAAGAAGGAAGGAAGGAAGGAAGGAAGGAAGGATGGAGGAGGGAAGGAGGAAGAGGAAGGAAGGAAGGAAGAAGGAAGGAAGGAAGGAGCAGGGAAGGAAGGAGGGAGAGAGGGAAGGAAGGAAGGCCTTAGTAAAAAGCTCCTCATTATTGGAGCTTCTCTTTGCCAGTGGGGCATCACCCCGTGGAGAGCAGACTGGGAGACCAAAGGGTCCAGCGGGGACGCCCAACCTCCACAAGGGGAGCTGAGCCTGAGAGAGCTCCATCAGCCCCAATGTAACTTAGGGCCCCCTACCCCCCACTCCAATAGCAAAGCTTCTGCTCCCCCACTCCAGACATGGGACCATGCCACTCCCAATGTGTGGACACTGTGCAAGCCACACTCAAACACCTGCAACTTCTGCCCTCCTGGTAAATTTGAGGAAAATGTATCCATTCAGTTAATTGTGTAATTTAATCTTACAGCTTCTCTAAGATGGATGTGTCAGAGCACTTGCTGTTGCTTCTCCATGTAACCATGTAACAACGTCCATTCTTTCATCTTATGATTGTGTGCTGACCCCTGGGGTGTGCTGGTCCAGGCCCCATGGACTTTGCCAACATACAGAATAACACCCGGTGCTCATCCCGTCAAATGCCCCCCTCAGTGCCGTCACCCATTCACCCCCACCCCCCACCCTCCACCCCTTCCATCACCCCTAGTTCATTTCCCAGAGTTAGGAGTCTTTATGTTCTATTTTCTCTTCTATCTTTTTTCTCCTTTTCCCAATACAACTTGTTTTAGGCCACTCTGCATGAAGCAAAATGACTAGAAGGAAAAACTCAGCTCAAAGGAAAGAAGCAGAAACAGTCCTCTCTCCCAGAGTTACAAAATTTGGATTACAATTCAATGTCAGACAGCCAATTCAGAAGCACAATTATAAAGCTACTTAAAATGGTCAATTTTGTCTGTCTCCTATACCTTTCTTTTCATTGTTAAGGGCATATATGTAAGATTAAAAAAAAGTTTTATGGGTAAACCTTTAAAATAGCTTCCAAAATTTTGGTAACCTGAAGCTTTGATGTTTCATGTATATTGAAATTCGATTTACAACCCACCTTATAACAGCCAGTACTTATCCTGACATGTGACCCCTCAGTTCCCATCACCCAGTCACCCCATACCCCCCGCCCACCTCCCTTTCCCCAACCCTTTGTTCATTTTCCCGAGTTAGGATTCTCATGATTTGTCTCCCTCTCTATTTTTCCCATTCATTTTCCCTCCTCTCCCGGATAATCCTTTCACTATTATTATAATCTCCATATGAATGAAACCATATAATGTTTGTCCTTCTCTGATTGACTTATTTCACTCAGCATAATCCTCTCCAATTCCATCCAGGTTGAAGAAAATGGTGGGTATTCATCCTTCTAATGTCTGAGTAATATTCCGTTATATATATATATAAAGACCGCATCATCTTTATCCATTCATTTGTCTAAGGACACAGAGGCTCCTTCCACAGTTTGGCTATTGTGGATATTGCTGTAATAAACACTGGGGTGCACGTGTCCTGGCATTTGACTGCATCTGTATCTTTGGGTAAATCCCCAGTAATGCAATTGCTGGGTCATAGGGCAGATCTATTTTAACTCTCTGAGGGTCGTCCACACAGATTTCCAGAGTGGCTGCACCAGTTAACATTCCCACCAACAGTGCAGGAGGGTTCCCCTTTCTTCACACCCTCTGCAACATTTGTTGTTTCATGTCTTGTTAATTTTCCCCATTCTCACCATTCTGAGGTGGTATCTCATTGTGGTTTTGATTTGTATTTCCCTGATGGCCAGTGATGCGGAGCATTTTCTCATGTGCTTCCTGGCCACAAATATGTCTTCTTTGGTGAAATGTCTGTTATGTCTTCAGCCCGTTTGATGACTGGATTGTTTTTTTCTTGGGTGTTGAATTTGATATGTTCTTATTAGATCTTGGATACTAGCCCTTTATCTGATATGTCATTTGCAAATATCTTCTCCCATTCTGTAGCTTGTATTTTAGTTTTGTTGACTGCTTCTTTTGCTGTGCAGAAGCTTTTATCCTGATGAAGTCCCAATAGAGTTCATTTTTGCTTTCATTTCCTTTGCCTTCATAGATGTATCTTGCAAGAAGTTCCTGTGGCCAAGTTCATAAAGGGTGTTGCCTGTCATCTCCTCTAGGATTTTGATGGATTCTTGTCTCATCACATTTAGATCTTTCATCCATTTTTAGTTTATCATTGTGTCTGGTGTGAGAGAATAGTCTAGTTTCAGTCTTTTGTACGTGTTTGTCAACTTGTCCCAACACCATTTAATGAAGAGAGTGTCCTTTTTACAGTGGATAGTCTTTCTTGCTTTGTCAAAGATTAGTTGACTATAGAGTTGAGAGCCCATTTCTGGGGTCTATATTCTGTTCCATTGATCTATGTGTCTGTTTTTGTGCCAGTACCACACTGTCTTGATGATCACAGCTTTGTAGTATAGCTTGAAATCTGGCATTATGATGCCTCCTGATCTGGAGTTTTTTTTCCCCCAATATTCCCCTGGTTATTCGGGGTCTTTTCAGATTCCACACAAAACCTAAGATTATTTATTCCAACTCTGTGAAGAAAGTCCATGGTATTTTGATAGGGATTTCACTGAACCTGTAAAAGGCCCTGGGTAGCATAGACATTTTCATAATATTTATTCTTCCAATACATGAGCATGGAAAGTTTTTCCATCTCTTTGATTCTTCCTCAATTTCTTTCAGAAGTGTTCTGTAGTTTTTAGGGTATAGATCCTTTACCTCTTTGTTTAGGTTTATTCCTATGTATCTTCTGGTTTGTGGTCCAATTGTAAATGGGATTGAGTCCTTAATTTCTCTTTCTTCTCACTCATTGTCAGTGTAGAGAAATGCCACTGATTTCTGGGCATTGATTTCCGTATCCTGCCACATTGCTGAATTGCTAGATGAGTTCTAGCAATCTTGGGGTGGAGTCTTTGGGTTTTCAAAGTAAAGTATCTTGTCTTCTGCGAAAAGGGAGAGTTTGACTCCTTTGCCAATTTGAATGTCTTTTGGCTAGGACTTATGATAATGTGTTGAATAGCAGTGGTGAGAGTGGGCATCCCTGTCATGTTCCTGATCTTAGGGGAAAGGCTCTCCCATTTTCCCCATTGACAATGATGTTTGCTGTGGGCTTTTCAGAGATGGCTTTACAGATATTGAGGAATGTTCCCTGTGTGTAACTCTGAAGAGTACTGATCAGGAATGGATGCTGTACTTTGTCAAATGCTTTCCCTGCATCTATTGAGAGGATCCTATGGTTCTTGTGTTTTGTCTTGTTGATGTGATCACGATTATTTTACAAGTGTTCAAACCCCTTGCATCCAAGGTATAAATCCCAGTTGAAACCCGGCCCTGCCGCTCATGAAGCCTGAACCTTCAGGGTACCAGCTTCTGACTGGCAAGCCGCTCATCCCTGCCCACCACCTCCTGGGCGGCGATCTGCGCATGGAATGAGGGGACCTGAACCCTGGCCCCAGGGAGGAGGGCCTGGACCTGGATAGAGGTGGCTGTGGGGCTGGCAGATGCCGAACCTGGCTCATGCTGGCCTTCCCTGTCCTTCCTACTGCCTAACTGACTCCAGTAGGGGAAGAATAAGATCAGAGATGCACAAACAGTGGGGAGTTGTAGAGGAAACAGGGAGTCATTTGACTTGGGCACACAGGGAAAGTTTCTCCAGGCATGTGTCAGCTGCAGTTGGAAGGGAAGGGCATTGAGGCCAAGGGAACAGCAAGGGTGAAAGTGTGGAGGCAGGCCCATGCAATGTATGAATTTCTAAAACTCAAACAAATGATAAGGTAACACATACCTATTGTCAATGTTTTAAAGTTAGTAAAATAAAACATAGGTCTCCCCACCTCAGCCCCCAGCCCTCTTCCTCTGGAAGATTTAATGCAAGTGGCTCCCACTGAACCTGCCTCCTGGTGCAAGCATGCCTCTGTGTAGTCCCACCAACAGGATTTGACAGGAATGGTGGTGCAGGTTTTGGATTTAGGCCAAAAGGAGGCCTAGCATCTTTCATTTTGGTGCTCTGGGAGCAGCCAGCTGCTGTGTAAGCGGTGTGGTGACAGTGCTGGGAAGACCGCACCGGGAGGAAAAAAACTACAGAATGATGAATCAAGGGTCCGAGGACTATACTGGATGACTTGGGCTCCAGCCAGCCAGCAACCACCTGGGTCATCCCGGCTGAGGTGTGACACATGAGAGTCAAAGCTCTGAACCCTCCATCCAGCAGCCAGCACTGGAGCAGAGAGAAGTCTGGCCTCTGCTCTGTGCCCTCCCCACATTGTAAAGACCCTAGGATACAGCTATAAGGAAGGTGTTAATGGTACACATTATTAGAGGAAACCTCAGGTACTTTTTATGATTGCTGCCAAAAAATTAAAATTCTTTTCATCTTCTATAGATTGAAAGCCATAGGGACAATTTTTCTTCTTTTGCTTTTCAAGTAAAAAGGGATAAAAACTGAAGTGCAATCAAACTCTTCTTTGTATCAGTTTAAACTATTTTAAGCAGAAAATTCTTTAGTTGTGTTTAATGGTTTTTAATCAATAAAATGCAACAATGACACATCAGCTGATTTCACAATGAATCTGTCCTGTATAATTTTTGATGGTAAGAAGGATATATTCAAATAATGATGTCTTCAGTATCAAAAGACTTCACATCCTTTTCTTATAATTGCTGCCCAAACATATACAGAAATCATCATCAAAGTTTTGACTCTGTATAGAAGAACTTTTGAGACAATTTTAAAATTTAGGAATAATGAAAAAACTGACCAACTCTCAAAGCTTACTGTGTCAAAATTACTGAAAAACATCTCTATAGAGATAGAAAATAGAATATAGAAAATATTCAACATGCAGGGAGGCCAACGTGGGACTAAATCCCACGTCTCCAGGAACACACCCTGGACAAAGGCAGGTGCCAAACTACTGAGCCACCCGGACGTCCCTGTGTTTGAATATTTTCAAACAAATCACTAGTGTACATGGGAGTATGTTGAAATATTTAAATGGTGTGAAGATTCTTTTTCAAGATTAAATTTTATCATCAGACATGAGCTAGTGTTTATAAATTATAGAGATGTTTTTCAGTAATTTTGACACAGTAAGCTTTGAAAGTTGGTCAGTTTTTTCATTATTCCTAAATTTTAAAATTGTCTCAAAAGTTCTTCTATACGGAGTCAAAACTTTGATGATGATTTCTGTATATGTTTGGGCATATCAGAAAGGGAGACAGAACATAAAGACTCCTAACTCTGGGAAACGAACTAGGGGTGGTGGAAGGGGAGGAGGGCAGGGGGTGGGGGTGAATGGGTGACGGGCACTGAGGGGACACCTGACGGGATGAGCACTGGGTTTTATTCTGTATGTTGGTAAATTGAACACCAATAAAAATTAATTTATAAAAAAAGAAAATATTCAAACATAACCAAGTAATATTTAATTTTTAATGCCTTAAAACCAGAATATGTAATACTTCTTCCATGGCATCCCATGTGGCAAACTTGACAAACTGTGCAATGTTAGCAGCCATTAATTACACTTAAACTTATTTAAAATTCTACCTACAGATATATATGTGTATATAAATATAGAAGTGATTTCTTTTATGTTACTTTCTCCTCAAAGCAGATATGTATTCTATCTTTCTCAGTCCCACCATGAGATTTCCAGTCATTGTCAGTATTCAAAACATTCATATTTTGGTTCAAAGGGAAGATAATGTGAACTTAACTAATACTCCCAAGCATGAACTTTATTCTCAACTTTGTGTGGCCAAATGAGTACTAAATTCAGTGCTTGTTATGTATTCTGTATTGCCAAACAGTAACAAGGGTGTGGATTTTCTACTATGTAAGTTAATAAGCCAGATGTTTCCCCATACAAAACTTCCTTAGAAACATTTTTTTTCTTAGAAACATTTTTGAACAGCTTACCTAAATACATAAAATATTTTAAAGTTATTAATCAAAACAGATGTGTCAGTAATTTACAAATGGGCAGAAATGAATCTTATCATTTCACTTTGACATCAACGAGGTAATTTTTTCTAAAATAAGGATAATCAAAAGATTACCATGAGAAGAGCTGCTTATACTTTAAGTGCATTTGCAACTGATTATGAGTACAATGGCATATAAACTTGTGCCAGGTATATAAGGCAGTTTTTCACTCTATTAAGCCTACATACCTTTCTTCAGCAGTCTAGTAAAATGCCAAACTTAGTTTGTGGAACCTAACTTTAAAAATAAAAGAGTACTCAGTGGTTGTACTTGACGACACTTAACCTCTTATCAATGAGGCAAATGTGAAAAAATAATTTACCCAATTTCATACACTGTCCTTTCCTCAGGCAAATAGTCTTCAAAGTGTGAACTGAGATGCTGTATAGAGAATACTATGTAATTCCCTTCAGTAAATGAGCAGATGCTTGGTGCCTTTAATGAACTCATGGTGGTGGTTTCTGTTTCAGTGGGTGAGTATTCAATTGCTAATACTAGGTCTCTCTGTGCAAAAAGAAGTAAAGAAAAGAATCAACTCTATTACTAACTGAGTGAAAACATTCGGAAGGCCTATGAGCAAGAAGTATGTCATATATGTCAGTCGCAGGGATACACCAACTGATAAACACACACAGAAAACCTAAGTTGCTTATAGAAGAACAGAATTAGCAAAACTCCAGCCTTCCATGAAGCAGGATCCTGAGCAAAGAGATTGAACCAGGTGGCATGGTAGTCATCTGAAGTGACACAGACCCACAGACTAGTATCCTGAACCAGACAAAACTGACACCTGTCTACTCTAAATGCTTACTTATTCATAACTGATACTCCTCAATACTGGCAGTGCTTGTTTTTTTTCCCCAAAAGTACCCAAAGTGTGTTGAAGTAATGAATACAAAACAAGGGTGTGCATTCTATTATTAGAAACAGTCGAGAACAAAAACACAGTTTTAAACAAAGCAGAAGTTCTGTGACTCCTAATATCAAATAATTATGTTTGCAAAGAATACCAGAATAGGAATGATGTTATATTTTAACAGCATCTAAACAATAGGAATGATGTTATATTTTAACAGCATCTAAACCTTACAATTTTTCCGATAGTCTGTATTACATCTGATTCTGACAATTATCCTGTGAGATCAACAGTAAAGTTTTTACTGGCTAGTGAGGAATTGCAATTTTCAGTTCCTGTTCCACATCAGAAAAATTTCCATATAATTGGATGCTTTCTGTAACACCATTAAAATAACTTATAAATATACTAAAAGACAAAATTAGTCATATATTCCTAGGTGAGTTTTTCACTCACCTCCTAAGTAGTCCATATATGATTCTCCAAACATGTTACAGACTGAATCCTTGTGACCCCCCCCAAATATTCACATGATAAAATCTAGTCCTCATGGTATTAGGACCTGAGGTGGTTGGGAGGTGATGAGGTCATGAGGGTTTAGCTCTCATGAATGGGATTTTCACCCTTGTGAAAAAATAACCCAGCCCACAGAGCTGCCATGTGGGAGACACAAGAAGAAAGCAGTGGCCTCTGAACCAGGAAGTGGGCTTCCACCAGACACCAAATCTGCAGGTGCTTGGGCCATGGACATCCAAAATCTATATCTGTGTATGAGTCACCCAATCTACTCTCTGCTATTCTGTTACAGCACTGAGGCAACAAAGTAACCAATTATTGTGCTGCCCTTTTTTAAGATTTTATTTATTCATTTATTTATTCATGAGAGACACACAGAGAGGCACAGAGTCACAGACAGAGGGAGAAGTGGGCTCCATCCCAGATCTCCAGGATCATGCCCTGGGCCAAAGGCGGTGCTAAAATGCTGAGCCACCTGGGCTATCCATGTGCTGCCTTTTAAAATCAGATCTTGGGATCCCTGGGTGGCGCAGCAGTTTGGCGCCTGCCTTTGGCCCAGGGCGCGATCCTGGAGACCCGGGATCCAATCCCACGTCGGGCTTCTCCTCTACCTGTGTCTCTGCCTCTCTCTCTCTCTCTCTCTCTCTCGGACTATCATAAAATAAATAAAAATTTAAAAAAAAATAAAATCAGATCTTAAGAAATATTTTCTTTTTTTTTAAATTATATTTTATTTATTTATTTATTTATGATAGTCACAGAGAGAGAGAGAGGCAGAGACACAGGCAGAGGGAGAAGCAGGCTCCATGCACCGGGAGCCCGACGTGGGATTCGATCCTGGGTCTCCAGGATCGCGCTCTGGGCCAAAGGCAGGTGCCAAACCGCTGCGCCACCCAGGGATCCCAAGAAATGTTTTCTTTATATAATATTTTAAATGAGTAAAGAATATTCAGTAAGCAAGGCAAGTATGGAGCATACTACTAAGCTGTGTACTTTCCCCTAATCTCATCTCATAGCCTACTGTCTGAAAGACAAATATATGCTGAATCATTTCATCATTCCTTCAGTTGGTTTGATAGTTTTACAATATATGTACATATCCTTTATATAATCTAATAAATACTATATTATCTCATTATAATGTAACAATATATTTTGTAATATTATAAAATAATACAATAAATACTATATTTCTTAATTTGGCTTTTTTTTTTTCAAAAACGGGATCATATGGCGGTAATAAATAGACATTTTGGTTGTTTCCAATATTTCCTGATTCCTGAACATAAATCTTGCTTTTTAAAGAGTTTCTACTGCAGAAAAAACATCTATGTTAAATCTATCAACTTCCAGGTGTTCCCATTTTGTCCATATTCTCATTTTCTCCCCTATAAAAAAACCTGTAAGTATAAAAACAAGAACAGCAAATACGTTTCCATTACACAAAATGTAAATACACTCACAAACAATAGGCAACATACCTACAAGTAGTCAAATTTATTTGAAATGATATTAAACTTTGGAAGAAATAACTTTGAACCTTTTGGAAGAAATAACTTCCTCCCACTCCACAGACAGTACTGAGCATACAGTGGGATGGATGAGGATAGTCTACACAATGGGATGCTGTCCAATCCACAGTGGTCTCCACGTTTGGGAGAACTGAGCCTCAGTAATTCTCTGCTGGGCATCCATAAACAGCAGCCTGCCACAGCACATAGAAGATAACCGAGTGCCAGGAGGCAGGAACAGCTGATGGTACGTTCCCAGGAAACTCAGATAGAAAGACTGTAACAGCAATTCAAGCATTAATTTATATTGAAACACCAATAACACCAGAAGAATAAAAAGATCAATTCTATATATTATACTTTTCCTCAAATTCTACTTGACTCTGAAATTAAAAAAAAACTGTACCTCTTCAATAAACAAATCCAGCCAGTCCTTTATGACTTCCACATCTACTTTCTTTTTTTCCCACATCTACTTTCAAAAGGAGAAACCTAGCACTTAAAACTTCCAAAGCCATAACCTTAAGATTAATAATAATAATAATAATAAATAATAATGTAATTATAGGATGGCATTTGTAGACCTAATAGCCTCAAGTATTAGTATACTGTAACTAGTCACCGATTACAACAATGGGGATTCAGCATGCAACTTTTGTTTCAATTTTTAGATTAAAAGGAGTAGGTACAAAGTAAAACTGGAATTCCCTCCAAAGAGAAAACTTCATCCTCCTATTTATTTGGCACTCTGTAGTAAGAAAATCAACATTTTTCGATCAGTCAAGAAGTAAAAAAAGGACAGCAATAACTTGAATGTACATTCTTAAATTAGGAAAAGTCACATTCACATAAATCCACTGAGACATAATTCAATACTTCTACAAATACTCATAATAATTCCCACTGCTGTATTTCTATGAAAGAAATAGTAGTTTTATTTTGTGCAACGTAAGCAAAATAATGTACACTCACTGATATCTCTCTCTCTCTCTCTCTCTCTCTCTCTCATCTCTCATGAATAAATAAATAAATCTTTAAAAATAAAAAATTAAGGGGATCCCTGGGTGGCTCAGATGTTTGGCGCCTGACTTTGGCCCAGGGCATGATCCTGGAGTCGCAGGATCGAGTCTCGCATCAGGCTCCTGGCATGGAGTCTGCTTCTCCCTCTGCCTGTGTCTCTGCCTCTCTGTCTCTGTCTCTGTCTATTGTGAATAAATAAATAAATAAATCTTTAAAAAAATTAATAAAATAAAAAATATAAAAATAAATATAAATAAACCTATTATTCACATCAAAAAAAAAGACTAGTGAAATTAGAATTCTATAAGAAAGAATATATCAATATGTGGTGTTTTAGTTAAAGAGAACTAAAGAAACATTACAGAATAATTTGGAAAAAATGAATTTTCAATTTCATGTCATATGTAAATGTAGACAAAATTATCTAATAAATACATATACAATTAAAAATTCACCATGACAATTGCTGTGCAGTAAGAGTATGCTAGAATTTTAAAGATTTTCTTTAATTTCCAAATATTCTCTAATTAGTGTCTTAATTCAACAATCATAAAAGCACCAATTTCATGTCATATGTAAATGTAGACAAAATTATCTAATAAATACATATACAATTAAAAATTCACCATGACAATTGCTGTGCAGTAAGATTATGCTAGAATTTTAAAGATTTTCTTTAATTTCCAAATATTCTCTAATTAGTGTCTTAATTCAACAATCATAAAAGCAAGTGAATTTTTCTGGATATCCCTTCCAGCACTGTCCACTACAGAGGTGGAGGTTCAGCGAGTCCATAGGATCTTGGACTCTCAAAAAGAAAAGCAGGTACTGAACCATAGGTCAGGTCAAAGTTGTGAGTCAAGCCACCAGCCCACTTCCATGCTCACATTTAGCATGTGCCACCTCATGAGGTTCGCTCTGGAAATACAAAGATGAACAGACATTCCCAGCTTCAGAAGGGAAGTCAGCACATAACAATTGGAGGATCATTTCCCTAAGTAGGTGACAGATAGACAGAGATTGCTGTAGGAATCATGAGTTCATTAAAAAATTATCAGTGCTAATCAATCACCTGAAGATCAGAAAAATCAGTGTTTCTAGCCAGGGGTTGAACACTAAACTCAGTACTACAAAATAACTAAGGAGCCAAAATTGGAATCAACTAATCAAAGTGCCCCATGGCAATAGTAAATGCCTTGGGTAGTGCATTATGATAATTTAGTGTGTAGTATTTACTTGATTCTGATTCTAAGTATTGATTTTGAGATACATAATTGATTTACTAACATCTTCTCCAAAGGTGAAAAAACTCAATGTCCCAGGTGACTGTAAACACATCACAATTTCAAAAATGTTAAAATATGAAAAAAATGTATCTTATAAACAGGAAGAGGTAATAAATCATAACATATCTATTCTTTTAGGGGCAATAGACATAATTAATCAAATATCTAAAAAGGCAGAATGTTCCAGATAAAGGCAGAAGGAGTGTAGTAATATTTCTTTCACAACATTTTCGACTGCAAGAAGTTATTTGCATTAAAAATACCTGTATGAATACCAATTAGGGAACTTCACAGATCTTAAAATAGTGACAACTCATTAGGATTTTATCACTAACTATCCTAAAAGGGAATATTTTATACTTCCAATAAACTTCCAAGGGTCCTCATCTGATTTAGTAATTTAAAACCTCAGAGAGAATGTCGTATATTATAAATATGAAAACTTCAGAGTATCATATGGTCTTGCATTTAAGTAAAGATTAACCAAAACGTTCAACAAGAATGGGTATATCTTGTACACACACACACACACACACACACACACACACACACCTCCTATGACAGCATAAATCCTGACCAAACACATTCATGTTCCTTCAAAATGAGTATCAAAGACAAAAAAAATGCTGTTCTCATTTTTTAATTTGTTCCTCTATATGGCGAATCCACACCACGTAAAAATGACATACAAACAGACAAACCCATCTTTCAAGTTTGCAACTCTGGTTTTCAGCTGCCTGCTATTTATCTCCAATCTGAATACTCAACTGTCATTGTAAATTCAGCACAGTGAAAGTGTCATCTTCTCTCCCACACTGCAATCCCTAATCCCTGTAACTTCCTCTTTCTTCTGTGTTCTCTATCTTGGTTAATAAAACACCATTTTCTAACGATGCATCCAAATCACAAATCTAAAGTCAACCCTCACCATGCCAAGCCACACTCATGGCAACAGTGAGCAAGTCTCAGCTCCACATCCCCTGGGTCTCTCCTCCTCTACCCATCCATCTTTCTTCCCTTACATAATGATTTCATCATCCATTTTCTGAACAATTAAAAGAAAGATCCTAACTGACCTGGATGTCTCTAAGTATTCTAAATTCAGCCGTGAACTATGGTGAAGACATACTATGCATAAGGTAACCACATGATTTTTTTTTAAATTTATTTATTTATTTATTTATGATAGTCACACAGAGAGAGAGAGAGAGGCAGAGACACAGGCAGAGGGAGAAGCAGGCTCCATGCACCGGGAGTCCGACGTGGGATTCGATCCAGGGTCTCCAGGATCGCGCCCTGGGCCAAAGGCAGGCGCCAAACCGCTGCGCTACCCAGGGATCCCACACATGATTTTTTTTTTAAATTTTTATTTATTTATGATAGTCAGAGAGAGAGAGAGAGAGAGGCAGAGACACAGGCAGAGGGAGAAGCAGGCCCCATGCACCGGTAGCCCGATGTGGGATTCGATCCCGGGTCTCCAGGATCGCGCCCTGGGCCAAAGGCAGGCGCCAAACCGCCGCGCCACCCAGGGATCCCCCACACATGATTTTTTATACAAAATATAACACTTACAAGACAGAAACGGGGCTACCAGACAAGACATTAGCAGAGATGTAGCTTCTCGGTTGCTTCAGTAGAAAAATCTGCAAGAAAAAGAAAAAGAAAAATCTATGAGAATAAACACCGCAAGCTACATTCTACAACTCAAGATATAAATAAATAAATAACTAAATACATACATACATACATACATACATACCCTAACACTCTTTGTAAAATAAAAGGGTCCACCAAGATGATTATTTTCAACATCTGACTTTACTTTAAACAAAACAGCCACGAGTGTAGTTGAGTACTACTGTCAACAGGTATTCAAAATAGAATAAAGCACGAATCAGGGTATTTCTGGAAAATACTACCTTGAAATAAAAAAAAAACCTCGTTTTTATAGGAAAAACAAAGTCAGCTATTTCATGTATTTAAATCTAATTAAGCTACTAGTATCATCTCTCTGTAAATTATTTCTCACTGTATATTCTACAGCTTCAAGATACTTTCATGAATGTGGCTCTCTTTTTTCCATTAATTTTAACATAAGAGTTGATGCCAAAAAGCTTTCCCTCTTTCACAATAAGCCTCTTTAGGGACAAAAAATTACTTATTTATTAAAGAAATAGGACCAGAACAGTAAAAATAAAATAGGTTTTGACTGTTAGCTTACTTGATAGGCACTAAAGGGAACTCAATGCCATACAACCCAATTTCAATATGCCACGGCTTATGGGTACAAACAGCAGGCTCCATTTTTGTATTCTCTTTGGAAAATAGCACTCATGACCCCAGGGAAACACGCTAAACATGCTAAGGTTGCAGAGCACCCCTACAGCTGCTTGCTCAGGACCACCTATTTGGGATGATTACTGTCCAAGTAGGTGCCCAGTAGCATTTAGGGATATGCTGAAGACATAGGGGCTACTGGGGACCATGGCACCTCTGTTGTTCTGCTTTGCTCATTGCTGCAGAGGAAACCTCAATGCACCAAGTCTGACGGCTGTCAAGATCCCCACCACCTCACCAGTCCCACGGCCCCACCCGGGATCATATGTACTTCCTCCCAGGTAGACACTCTCAGAAATTTCCACATGTGGTCTCATTTACACCCCACAGGCCTCTATAAGGCAGACACTTAGAGATGAACACGAGCTCTAGCAAAACAAAGCCTACAGCAAGGGTCACTCCAGGAATCCAAAGTCATATGTGACTGCACACCCATGTTTTACCTCTTCATACAGAGCGACAAATGCACAATTTTCCAACTAGATTATACTGTATGAGAGTCTTTGACGACCATCTACTATTCAAGCATACATAAAAGAACAAAGGCCCCATGGAGTGAGGAAAGGTGACACAGCTTGAAAAGGGTAAGCATGGAAACAGACACCACGTCTTCTAAATTGCCTCAGAGATCATTTCCCACTAATGCAGTAGACAGGGGCAACATTCCTGTTATGCAGACTAGGAATAGGAGAGAGAAAAAAAGAGGTCATTAGTCTTAGGGACAACTGCTGATGGCTTTCTAAGGATCACGGCTTAATAAGTGGGAGATATAAAGATAAGAATACAGTTGCTCCTTGAACAACAGGTGTTGGAATTGCATGGGTCCACTTCTTTATACAGTACAGTACCATATATGTCTTTACTCGTGATTTTCATTTTTTGAAGATTTAGTTACTTATTTGAGAGAGAGTGTGTACACATGAGTAGGGGGACAGAGGGAGAGAATTCCAAGTAGACTCACTGCTGAGCATGAAGCCTGATTCAGGGCTTGATCCAAAGATCATGAGATCATGACCTGAGCCAAATCCAAGAGTCAGACACTTAACCGATTGCATCACCCAGGAGCCCAATGATTGCGCGACCCAGGTGCCCCTCTTCCTTAGGATTTTCTTAATAAAATTGTCTCTTCCCCAGCTCACTTCATTGTAAGATACAGTATATTTTATATGAATTTAAATATATATATATTTCATAAGAGATCCTGTTATGAAAGTATCTCATGCATGCATGCACACACACCATCCGTACAGAGCCTTGTATGGGCTCCTTGTTTTCCACTCGATGCCAGAGAAACTTCCCTGTTCATTCCACAAAGTTCACATTTCCAAAGCCAATCAACAGCACTGCAAACATGGACTAGTGGTAACAGGAGTGAGGGATGTCTTAGTCCAGTTAGACCAGAGAAGTGGCAAACACTGTTGCCGCCAAAACCAACGGAAAACCCACTTACAAATGATAGTCACAAATGACACTTCCCTATGAAATAAAAGTGGCATCCTGTTGTCTTGTCCAAACTCTCTATGGCCACAACGAATCGAGAAGCTTCCAGCTTTCCTGCACTTACTTGCTTCCCTTACATTTGTGGCCTCAGATACGTGACTTTTCTTTTGTGCAGCTCAGGTTTTGATGTTTTTGTAACTTCTTCTAAAACTTTCTAAGGTTTTGTTGTATTAATTTTTTTCAAAGAATATCAAAACTTTCTAGCTAAGGATCTCCTACAAATGACTGTGTTGTCTTTATTTCAAATAATTAATAAACTTCCTTTGTGCTTAAGAGTCATTAGGCACCATGACAATTCACTGGTTAGTTCTCAACACTTTGCAATTCAGATCACTAGTCAGCTTTCTTCCTGGTGTTCAGACCTGCTTCAATAAAACAGGGAAGTTGAAAAAACAACTTTCATCCATCATTGGTGAAAAATCCCATAGGAGTTCAGGATTGTTGCACTCTAAGGGATACATTGAAGCAAATGTGTATTTCTAGAAGACAATGAATTTATGGTGAAAAAAAGATACAGCACCTCTAAATTGAAGAGCTTCTTCCTCAAAAGTATAGCTAACAAAAAAGTCATGGCATACGTACAAAAAAAAAAAACCTTAAACAAGGGAGGAAAATAAGTATAACATGTTAAAAAGATGGCCAAATGAGAGAGGCTTCCTGCCTCTCAGGATGATTTCCTTAACTTTTACTGCATTTTATAAATATCATAAAATAATGATGATAATTTTATTTAGTTCTTATAAAGATTTATTTGTCTATCTATCTATCTATCTATCTATCTATCTATCTATCTATCATCTATTTAATCCTGAGAGACACAGAGAGGGAGAGAGAGGCAGAGACACAGGCAGAGGGAGAAGCAGGCTCCTCACAAATCTCCAATGGGACATGCAGGAAAACTTCACGTAAACTACTTCCAAAGACAAAATTATTTTCACGCTTTTTAGTATTCAATATTTAATGTTGATGCCTGGAGGAAAGGTCTTAAGTACTACATAGGCTCAGACATTGTAGAAAAGGATGTAGTACTGCCACGTCTACCATCAATTCTATCTAAATGGGTGCTATTTTATGGTGTTAGTTATTACTATATATAAAAGTATTGAACACCAAGATTCTTTGGATATATTCCTAGTTTCCCCAAATGTATAAGATGGCAATAGGACTTTTTGAGCATTCATTTTTCTCCCTCCATATTCACTAGCATCTCTCAAAAATAAGCTCTAGGGAAACACCATAAATTACATATAAGACTGCCATGTTGATATATATCTACTCAAATTGTGAAGGAATTATTTAACTTAGATTATAAGCAGCTACAGTTACCAGTTCTTTCAATCTGGGACCTCATTTCTACGTGTGTGGGATTGTTCTCCTGTTTTAATAATAACCAATTTAACAATCAGCTTGGCAGTCAACTACTTTAGAGTTAGTTTCACTAAAGGTAGCTCTCTTGTCATTTATACATGAATTGACTGATACTGTGGGACTACTTATTTTTCTAATATACTTGTAAAAGGGCTCTGTATTCAACTTAACAAACCTTCTGGAAGAATGAGCTCTGGCTCTTTTGTTTAAACTCAATCTTTTCCGGGATTGAGTGGTGGCGCAGCGGTTTGGCGCCTGCCTTTGGCCCAGGGCGCGATCCTGGAGACCCGGGATCGAATCCCACGTCGGGCTCCCGGTGCATGGAGCCTCCTTCTCCCTCTGCCTGTGTCTCTGCCTCTCTCTCTCTCTCTCTCTCTCTCTCTCTGTGACTATCATAAATAAATAAAAATATAAAAAAATAAACTCAATCTTTTCCTTGTAGAACCTCAATGTATATTTTAGAATTTTCTTCCAATAGTTTAGGACTCACTTAAACTTCTAGTCATAACACACGATTTCCTTTTGTTGTTGAAAGGACTTAGAAATGCAACAAAGTTATGAGCCTGAAGTTTTACGTTTTTTGAATGTCAGTAAAAACCAAACAGAAGAAAGGAAGCAACAAATGTTGGAGAGGATGTGAAGAAAGGGGAACCCTCTTGCACTGTTAGTGGGAATGTGAACTGGTACATACACTCTGGAAAACTCTGTGGAGGTTCCCCAAAGAGTTATAAAAAGATCAGCCCTGTGGCCCAACAATTGCACTGCTAGGGATTTACCCCAAAGATACAGATGCAGTCATACACTAGGACACCTGCACCCTGATGTTTCTAGCAGCAATGTCCACTATAGCCAACTGTGGAAGGAGCCTCGGTGTCCATGGAAAGATGAATGGATAAAGAAGATGTGGTCTATGTATACAATGGAATATTCCTCAGCCATTAGAAACAACAAATACCCGCCATTTGCTTCAACGTGGATGGACCTGGAGGGTATTATGCTGAATGAAATAAGTCAATCGGAAAAGGACAAACATTATATGGTCTTATTCATTTGGGGGATATAAAAATTAGTGAAAGGGAGTAAAGGGAAGGAGAGAAAGTGAGTGAAAATATCAGTGAAGGTGACAAAACATGAGAGACACCTAACACTGGGTAAAGAACAAGGGGTAGTGGAAGGGGAGGTGAGTGAGGGTTGGGGTGACTGGGTGATGGGAACTGAGGGGACACATGGTGGGATGAAAACTGGGCGTTATGTGATATGTTGGCAAATTGAACTCCAATAAAAAAGTTAAAAAAGGTAAAAATAAAATAAAATAAAATCTTCACTTAGGATCAGCCCCGTTGGCTCAGCCATTAAGAAACACCTGCAGCCCAGGTTGTGATCCTAGAGACCCGGGATCGAGTCCCATGTTGGGCTCCCTGCATGGACCCTGATTCAACTTCTGCCTGTGTCTCTGCATTTCTCTCCCTCTCCCTCTCCCCCCCCTTCTCTCTCTCTCTCGTGAATAAATAAAATCCTAAAAAAATTGAAATAAATACATAAAAACATCGCTGAGAAAAATCAGAGAGGATGACAAAACATGAGAGACTCCTAACTCTGGGAAATGAACAAGAGGTAGTGAAAGGGGAAGTGGGTGGGGAGATGGGGTGACTGGTGATGGGCCCCGAGAATGGCACTTGATGTGATTGATGAGCAGTGGGTGTCATGCTATATGTTGCAAATTGAACCCCAATAAAAAATACAAACAAAAAACCCCCAAAATCTCCACTTAAAAACAAGGAAACAAGAAATTCAAGGAATTAAATTAGAATACAACCATTCTTCATTTCACAGGACTCGCTCTATGGTTAATCCTCATGAGAATGAACACAGAAAGGAAGCTACTCCCTTACTGTATAACGAAAATCATGATTTTTATAAAGCTTTTCCAAATCAGAAAGCTATCAAAACTAGTTCTTTCTCCTCTTTCCTGATTTTCAGGAAGAGACCCTTCTTAGCACATGATCTGGTACATAATGAGCACTGCTGGTTGGCTGCACACACATATACAAGAACATGAACCCAATAAGTAGAACCAAAGGTCACTCTCATTTCACGGCTCTCCAATTCTTTTATTACTAGACATTTGAAGTTACAAGGCAGACAATGAAGGTTGACTGAAATGAAGTAAAACCCCTCCACTCTTTCAGGGATCTCTTTTGCCCTTCTTGTCGCCTTCTGAGCCTGGCCCCCTGAAGGCTGTAGAGCACCCTGTTCTCTTTATATGGGTCACAGATGGCCTGAGCCACATGCTTTACTCCACTGTCATCCATCCAGCACCACTTGGCTTTTCTTTCTTCTGGTATTTCACTTTCAGACCTTGCCTTTCAATTAGTCCTGTGACTCTATACCCTTAGACTTGTCCTAGTCCTACCTCCCCTCCATTGCTTTAGGGCCAACCCTTCAGGGTTGGCAAAACTCTGAATATGTTTACTGGCAAACTTTCAAAACTGCCTTTTGAGCATTCATTCAGAAGGTGTACCTTCTGGGTCCTCTCACATTCCTTACAAAAAAGCATCTTTTTATCGCTTTTTCTCATACTTTCCCATGCCGACAATTCTAAGCATAGGATTCTATATCTGTAATTTTAAGCACATTTTAACAAATTGGAATTTTTTGAAAACCTGTTAAGATTTTATTTTCAGTATTTCTTACAAAATAGATTACCATCACTTAACATATTTAACATCCATGTTTTTCGAAGCGTACATTGACTGTAAGAAATAAGGCAATACCTATTCCAAAATTCATTCTAAGATAAATATATAAGCAAATATTAAATGTATCATCCAGACGAATTTAGTCACTCCTCAAAAATATTTGTCTGTGTCTAATGATATGAATGCATGTTACATGAAGGAAATCATCTGTGCCTTAAGTAACCTAGGGTCCAGAGAGAGACAGCATTCCCCAGCAGAGGGAACACCTCATACTCAGGAACACTCAGCACTTGGACGGGCACTTTGTCCATCTGTGGAAGCTCGGGGAAGGCTTCTGAGAAGCATTTCTGGAAGATGAGCAGAATTTAGGCATGCAAGAATGTAGAAGAAAACAAGGCACACAGTCAGAGAACTAGGCGGAATTTAGCATGGCTCTAGCTAACAGGGAGAGGACGAAGACAGTAATGAAAGGGAAGATGAAGAGGTAAACAGCTCAGATCACAAAAGCTCCTTAGCCCATCACTTGAATTGAGAGGGTAATGGAGAATGTAACCATTTTAAGTTCATTTTCCTGAAATCTAATACCTCTATCTATACTGATTTTTTTCCTGACCTACCTTTATTATTTAGGCTAAACAGTATATTTAACAAAAGATGAAATTAACTTTTTTTTTTTGGCCAGGCAATTGCTGAGGCAATGTCACATTTATTATTTGAGGTATAAGTAAACTCAAATGGAAAAACAGAGCTTATCTCTTTGAGGAGCTGCTACTACCCTAAAAGGCGAAATCTGCACATCCGTTCAGACATTTAACACTTATTAAACTGTTCTAGCCCAGATCCAGGTCATGGAAAAAGGGGAGAAAAAGACCTAAGCAAGATTTTGGGATTCTTTGAGCACAATCTCATTCCATCCACAGTAGATATAGTTTTACAGACTGTGAGTAAACCATACTATTAAATAAAATCAGGTTTTGTAGTTATGTGCATATGAAGAATGTGGAAAACAGAAATTCTTCACTGGGTTACTGTAGTCTATAAAACACTTATAATTATTATTTTTAAACAAATAAAAAGGTAAAGATGGAAGACTATGTTCTATTTTTGTTAATTTTGTTATCAGAAAAGATACCTCTCCCTGTTGGAAATTAATTTTTAACCCCATGTAATCTCGATTTGATAAATTAAAGTTGATCAAAAGATACAGAATTTAGAATTAATATTTATTTTTATTTACTAAGCTCTTTGGCTTACCTCAGTGGAGAGTTAAATTCTCTTTGTTCTTAAGATTTATTTACTTATTTATTCATGACAGACGGAGAGAAGAGAGAGAGAGAGAGAGAGAGAGAGAGAGAGAGAGAGAGAGAAGCAGGCTCCATGCAGGGAGCCCAAGGTAGGACTCCATCTCGGGTCTTGAGAACCACACCTTGGGCCGAAGTCGACGCTAAAACATTGGGCCACCGGGGCTGCCTGGAGGGTTAATTTCTAATGAAGATTAAGTAGCAAGTGCTCCAAAAGTGGTAATTAAATTACTACAAAAACAAAAATATAAAACACGTAAGCCTGATACAGTTATAGAAACAGCAGGTTATGTTTTAAAGCATCACCCGCTTTGCTCAGCTTTGTAGACTGATGGGAGAAGAATTTTCCTATCTAAGGCCCATCTTAGTCTATCTAAGACTTAGTTATGAGATTGTACAACAAGAAAAAGAACTATTTATGTAAAATAAGCAAACATTTGTTTAACTGATGTATTCAACAGGTCAAATAGATGGAAATAAATGACATTAAAAAAATAAAAACCACCAGGGAAATCTTCAGGGGTCTAAAGAATGTCATTGTTTTTTAAAAAGATATCCAAATGATATAAACAGGAACAACAAAAGTACAGAAGGAAAAGTTGCCAGAGACACCGACATGAACAATTTCACTACAACATTAAATGCCGTACATCATTATAAGAATGATGTGAATGCATTCGTAAATAAGAATTTTAAATCTTGGGCACAGTACTTTTTTTACATAAGCAATTATGAAATAATGTATTTCAAATATGAAAGAGTACATGTAACAATGATATAATGGAGTTTTGAAGAGGCTGTAAATTTATGGGCCAATACAGAAAACTAAAATTGGTTATTGAATTAGATTCAGGATACTTTTACTAGATACTCGTCATTTCTAACACATTTGCTAGGTGGTTAGGCAATTAAACAATGAATCAAAGAAGATCTCAAAGAGCTGAGAATTTAGCATATTAAGTAAACAAAAAATCTTAAACAACTTTTTCAAAAAATAGTAACGCATAAATGTCTGAATGAAATAACCCAGAGATTAAAGAATTCTAATTCCTAAAAGAATAGACTATGAAGAAAAATTATGAAATTTGTCCAAGACATAATAAACAACTATAATCCAGAGAGTACATTTTTATGAGGAAAGAAACAACATTTACAAGTTTAGGACTGCAGCCCTAGCAACAGGGAGCAAATTTACTCGTGAGAAACTAATGAAGGACCCAGCTTCGATTGAACCTGACATTTTTAAGTGACATGTGGGATACTTGCATCTAAAAGGGAATCTGGAGGACTGCCTATATCTCTTTCTCAGTGACTTTTATCACTGAAGTTCCCAAAATCTGTGCACAAGGCCCCAAAACAATGTACCTTTAGAAAAAAAAATCTTCGGGCCTTCTCTGCCTCAGGTACTGTTGTAGGTACTGGGGTGGACACAGACAGTAGATAAGAAACAAATACATAAAGTGTAGTGTTCTACAATTATTAATTATTTCAAGCTCCCAAAATGATGCCAACCAGCTCACAAAATTTCCTTGGACTTTCACATCAGCTTGCCTCATCGAGCTGGCTCAGAAACATCACGACATGAGAAACAAGGCAAGAATGATGGGGACAGCACAGAGGAAATGAGGCAAGAATGATGTGGATAGCACAAGAGCACAACTCTGATTCACAATAGGATGTGGGATGTGGACAGGGAGAAACCCAGGACATCTCCAAGGTGGATGGTTCACATAAGCACAAGTGGAATAAAGAAGTCTATCATGCAACACTGGGGTGGGGGGCCTGAGGTAGAGGGGAATCAGTTTGTTTCCATAAGTTAAATTTGAGATGTCCATTAGACACAGAAGTGAAAAGACAACACCGAAGGTTCAACCAGGAGTGGACTCAGGTAGGGGATCCCAGGCAGTGAGGTCACTTCTTTGACAACAGAGCCCAACAGAACTTGGAACCCCTGCAACCAGGCACCCACATTCTAGTGCAGCCCCACATCAGGTTCACTTGGCTGGAGACATCCACTAGTGAAAGATGTTCTCTTGCTGCCTGCCAACTTCCGGGGCTCTGGCTTCCAGAAAGCCCAGGATTGTGGCTCTTTCACATGCTGTAGACTTTGGTTCCACCGTCACAGCCCATGCCTCAGGGCGTTTGCCAGGAGGTGCCCTAAGGTAATATAGAGCAGCCCAGGGCAGGCCAGGCCACCTGTGCCAACCATCCTGGGCAGCCCCATCCCCTCCTCTTCAGTTTCAGGGGACCAGGGATGTGTGGGCAGGTCCCACCTAGGACGGAGGAGGTTACAGGGCAGCAGGTACCCCGGTGATCCCTGCATGGTCACACTGATGTCATGGTGGGCAGGGTGGAAAGAGGATTCCTGAGGTGTCTCTTACCCATCCGAGTTAACCCAAGGTCCTAGAGCTGCATCCCTTTTCTCTTCTTGGGGGAGATGTGTGCCGACTGTGGTGTGGTGTGTCCGGAATGGAGTCAGCTGGGTGTAGCAGCCCAGCCAAAGCAGCCAGACTGGGCAATGAGACCTCCTGCCTGGCTGCCGGGCACTGTCATTACAGAACTCCACACAGGAGATGGGGCAGGAGTACGAGGAACAGAATCTCTGCTCCACCTCCTTGAGGAACGGGATAGTGCCCTGCACAACTAAAAGAGGCCAGTGCGGACTCGAGGTGAGTGAAGGGCCTGAGGTGATCAAGCTGGGCAGGGCTGCTGGAGTTGAGTGCCTGGCTTGAGCCAAGAGGCCAGGTGCTGAGTCCAAGCCAATGCAGGTGATGGTAACATCTCTGACTCACTGTTCCGACTTGAATAGCTATCTGCACCCTTGGCAACCCAGGAGGAAGAGCTCACCATGGTGCAGGCTATCAGGGTACCCAACATGCTGGAGCAGCCACCTGCCTCAGTGGAGCACCCAGCTTCGGCCCTTGAGCAACACCCTGAATCACATCAAGAAGCCGCCCTAGCTACTATTGTGGGGCCTACTGAAGCTTCAGGGCCAGAGGTGATTGAGCCAGTCAAGGCTGCTGGAGTTGAGTGCTTGCCAGGGGCCGAGATGGCACCTGTTGAGTCGAAGCCACTGCAGGTGTTGGTCACACCTCTGATTCACTGTCCCCAACTGGAGGTGCCGCCTGCACCCCTGGCCCCTCCAAAACGTGGGCAGGCCTCAGTGCCCACCCTCGAGTTCATCGAAGGGCCGGTGCATCCACCTGCCTTACTGGAGCAGCCAGCCTCTGCCACTGAGCAGCAGCTCATCATGGCCACAGTCCAACGGAAGGCTTCCCCACCCCTCTCATTGCGCTGTGTCTAATTTTGTTGTGGTTGTCATCAACCTCTATAATTCCTTCATGCATTTTGTTTGTAATAAAGGATAAGTTAACTTCGGACAAAAACTAACTCTGATGCTTTTAAATTACACATCGTGGTACTCTAGGTCCATTGCCAGTGTTGCACAGGTGAGACCAGAAGGTACATGGCCACATTTCCACCACAGGGACAACCGATGACTGACCATTCCTCCCTGCTGTCCCTGCAGCCACTGCCTTTCTCTCTGTCTCTGCTGCCTTTCCTCCTCTGGGACGTACGTGTGCCTGGCATCCTCGGTGTGGCCTCCTGTCTTTGCTGGAGACACGAGAGCAACTCATATTTCTCCCAGTAGTTAAGAAACATATCATTTTTATTTCAAAGCCATATTCCTGAGTGAACAAAGATCATGTGAAGCCCCCAAATGAAATATTTCCATTATCCAGGATAGGGTTCCCTCAATGTCATGTGTCAGGTAATAAAGTAAATGGTTCCTTAAGGTTTCAGACAGATGGTATTTACTTAATTAAATGAGGATTCCAACAGAAAAGAGGACATTTACCTTCTACTACCAAGGAATAACTGCCCATTGTACGTGGTTCGGTCCTCCAGGCCTGAAACTGGTAACTGATAACGATACACACGTGCCTGTTTTCATCGCCACAGGCTTCATGATAGCCAACGAGACATGCGAAGGGAGTCGAATCAGAAAAGAAAATCAGAAAAATAAGAAAAAGAAAAAAAAGAAATGGGAGACGAGTCAGAAAGAGAAAAGACAAATACCACATGGCATTTGCAAATGATATATCAGATAAAGGGGTAGTATCCAAAATCTATAAAGAACTTAACAAGCTCAACACTGAAAAACCATCCAGTTAAGAAATGGGCTGAAGACATGGATAACCACTTTTCCAAAGAAGGCACCCACATGACTAAAAGACTAGACGCATCATTAGGGAAATGCAAATCAAATCCATGATGAGCTATCACCTCATATGTGTCAGAATGGCTTAAATTAACAATACGGGAGAGAGCAGATGTTGGTAAGGATGTAGAGAAAGGGGAACCCTCTTACAGCATTGGTGGGAATGCAAAACAGTGCAGCTACTCTGGAAAAGAGTATGAAGATGCCTCAAAAAGTCAAAAATAGAGGGGCTCCTGGGTGGCTCAGTTAGTTAAGCTCAACTCTTGATATTGGCTCAGGTCCCCACAATCTCATAGGTATGGGACTAAGCCTCACGTTGGGCTCCATGCTCAGTATGGAGTCTGCTTGAGATTGTCTATTACTCTCTGCCTCTGCTCTCCCACCCTGCTTACTGCCCCACTCAATATAAATAAAATCTTTGGAAAAAATATTAAAAGTAGAAAAGTAGTAGTTAAAAGTAAAACTTCCCCACAGCAATTGTACTACTATGTAAGGACACTGAATCTGCAAGCACCCCAATGTTTACGGCAGCATTATCAACAATAGCCAAGCTATGGAAAGAGCTTAAGTGTCCATCGACTGATGAATGAATAAAGAAGATGTGGATAGATACACAATACAATACTCAGCCATTAAAAACAATGAAATCCTGCTATTTGCACTGATGGAGATAGAGCTAGAATGTATTATGCTCTGTGAAATAAGTCAGAGAAAGACAAATACCACACAATTTCACGCATATGTGGAATTTAGGAAACAAAACAGATGATCAGATGAGAAGAGAGAGGGAAAAAAATGATAAAAGCCTCTTAACAACAGATAAAAAACACAGTGGACGGAGGGACATGGGTGTCAGATGGACTAACTGGGTGATGGGTATTAAGGAGGGCATTTGTTCTCATGAGCACCAGGTGTCATACGTATATGATGAATCACTGCATTCTACTCCTGAAACCATAATTACACTCTACATTAACTAACTAGAATGTAAATAAAAATTTGAAAAAGACCCCAAAATACCTTTTAACAGGACTAAATAGCATATACTACAGATGTCCACGAAGTGTCCAATCACAACTGCATCAGGCACAGCAACGTAAGCCAGCATCTCAAACCATGCTCTCCAATATACTTTCCCAATTGGCATTTCTCCTTCTTTCCTGGAATAACAAATGCTTAAGGGAAGGGCGGGGGTTGGGGCGCCAAGTACTGACAAAATGCTTTTCGGATTTTTAGCTACCATCATACTTTCAAATACCAACAAAGCCTGTAATAGTAGTCTTTTCTGTTATGAGATGTATGATGAAAAAACAGCCTCACAGGCAAACTTTTTTAAAGTTAAAGTACTAAAAACAGGTAGTTACACATAGAAGTAAAGATGCTGACTTTGAAAAGAAGTCATAGGTTTATTTATTTATTTTTAAAAGATTTTATTTATTTATTCATGATAGACACACACAGAGAGAGAGAGATAGGCAGAGGGAGAAGCAGGCTCCCTGCAGGGAGCCTGATGTGGAATTTGATCCCGGGACTCCAGGATCATGCCCTGGGCCAAAGGCAGGCACTATACCACTGAGCCACCCAGGGATCCCGAAGTCATAGGTTTAAATCCTATCTTTATTAAATGGGTGATCTGCCAATAATGTTATATAAAAAATAAACTTATATCCTACCTTAAATCAAAATAAATTCCAGATGGCTTACAGATTTAGATGCAAAAGTGCTAGGAGAATACAGATGAACAGTTGTATACTCTTCAGTAGATAACATCTATATATAACACTCTGGTGGGCTAAACATTTATCAGACTTAACCACCAGTCCTTTAATTTAGGAACCTAATTATTTGGAAAAGGGTCTTTCCATATGTAATTAAGGTAAAGATCATGAAATAAAATCATCCTGGATTCACAATGGGCCTTTAACCCAATTAGCAATGTCCTTATAAGAGAAAAAAGATATAGTAGGACACAGGAGCACTGAGAAAAAGGCCATGTGAAGATGGAAGCAAATATTCAAGTGAAATTGGCACAAGCTAAGGAAAACCAGGAGCCCACCAGATGCTGAAAGAGGGAAGAAAGGAGCCTTTGGAGGGAGTTTAGCTCTTCCAATACTTTGATTTCCAACTTTAGGCCTCTAGAACTTTGAGAATAAATTCCAATAGCTGGAAGCTACCAAATTTTGGCAATTTGTTCTAGCAGCCCTATGAAACAAATAAAAACATTAAAATGTAAAATTCGGGGCACTGTATGGCTCAGTGGTTGACAGTCGGCCTTCAGGTCAGGTTGTGATCCCAGGGTCCCGGGATCGAGTTCTCCATCAGGCTCCCCTGCTTCCCCCTCTGCCCATGTCTCCACCTCTCTCTCTGTCTCTCATGAATAAGTAAAATCTTTAAAAATAGATACATAAAGCCTAAAATGCCTAATGACTGACAGAGGGAAGGCCATCTGAAGACACAGGAAAAAAGGCCATTTATAAGGCAAGGGGAAAAGCACAAAGAGAAACCAACCCTGCTAAAACTTTAATTTCAGACGTTTTTAGAAATATGAGAAAATAAATTTCAATAGTTTGAGCCAAAATAAATAAGTAAATAAATAAAAAGTGTAGAATTCAAACTATCTCAACACAGAAAGTTTATAAATTGAATAGTTAAATGAGGAGTATTCCAAAAAAAAATGAAAAGGAAAGGAAACAAAGAATGGCCATTTAAAGAAAAAAGGAATCAATTTTTGCTATATAATACTGCAAAAATTAAAAAGAACCAGAGTGAAATAGAGATTAGAAAACAAAAAACTGTATGTTGGCAAATTGAATTTAAATTAAAAAATCAGGGAAACTAAGAGTTGATTCTCTGAAAAGATAAGCCTTTCTAAAGGTTTGTCAGTTTTGTTTATCAAGACAAAGAGAGAATCAAAAAAATAAAATAAAATACATGAAATACAAGAAATGAAAGAAGTTACAACCCCAACACAGAAATACAAAGGATTATAAGAGAATATTATGAAAAATTATAAGCCAACAAATTAGACAACCTGCAAGGAATGAATTCATTTCTAGAAACATACAATCCTCCATGACTCAATCACGAAGTCATAGAGAATCTAGGTAGACTGATTAATACTAACCGATTAATCAGTAACCAAAACACTCCCAACAAACAAAAATACAAGACCAGCTGACTTATTGGTCAATTCTACCAAATACTTAAGGAAGAATTAACACTTGTTCTTCTTAAACTAATTCAAAACAACTAGAAGAAGTAACGTTTCCAAATTCATTCAACTAGACCAACAATAACCGGACATCAAAATTATAGACCCATTTCCTGATTAAAATATATCAAAAAATCGCTAACAAAATATGAACAAATGAACCTCAACAACACATTCAAATGATCATCTACTATGACCAGGTGGGATTTGTTCCTGATGTGGAAGGGTAGGTCCATATTCATAAATCAAAGTAAATTACCAAAACAAGGTAATTACCAAAATAAAGGATAAAAATCAGACAATCATCTCAACAGATGCGGAAAGAAATATTGTCCATATCTCAATATCCATTCATGATAAATAAAAGTCTCTAAAAGAGGGTGTCGAGGGAACATACAACATAATAAAGACCATCTATGACAAACCAACAACTGAATACTACTCAATGTTGAAAAGCTGGAAGCTTTTCCTCTAAGAGCAGGAAAAAAGACAAGGATATCCATTCTCACCACTTTTACTTAACATATTATTGGAAGGCTCAGCTCACCAATCAGGCAAGAAATGAAGTAAACATCTTCCAATTAAAAGAAAAAGAAAACTGTTGCTACTTGCACATAACATAATACTACAAATAGAAAACCCTAAGATTCCACCAAAAACTACTAAGACTAATAAACTGAGTAAAGATGCAGGATACAAAATTAATATACAGAATTCTGTTGTGTTTCTGTACACTAATAACAATGTAGCAAAAATGTTTTTTAAATCCTATGTACAATAGCATCAAAAAGAATAAAATACTGAGGAATAAATTTAATCAAGGAAGTAAAGGATCTATACTTTGAAAACTCTAAGACACTAATGAAAGGAACTGAAGACAACACAGATAAATGGAAAGAAAAATCATATTCATGGACTGGGATAATACTGTTAAAATCACCATACTACCCAAAGCAATCTAGAGATTTAATGCAAGACCGATCAAAATGCCAATCATAATTTTCACAGAACTAGAACAAACAATCCTAAAATTTGTGTGAAACAACAAAAGACTCCAAATCGCCAAAGCAATCATGAGAAAGAACAAAGCTGGAAATGGATGAAAGACCTAAATGTGAGACAGGAATGCAACAAAATCCTAGAGGAGAACAAAGGCGGCAACCTCTTGCTAGACACATCTCTAAAGGGAAGGGAAAAATGGCAAAACATGAACTATTGGGAAGGACTTCATCAAGATAAAATGCTTTTCAAAGCAAAGGAAACAGTCAACAAAACGAAAAGACAACTGAAGAATGGGAGAAGATATTTGCAAGTGTCTCATTAGTTAAAAGACTAGTATCCAAAATCTATTAAGAACGTATCAACCTCAACACCCAAAGAATAATCCAACAACTGAGAAATGGGAAGAAGACGTGAACAGACATTTCTCCAAGGAAGAAAGGCAAATGGCCAACAGACACATGGAAAAACGTTCACCATCACTCGGTATCTCGGATATACAGTTTAAAACCACAATGAGATAGCACCTCACTCCAGTCAGAATAGCTAAAATTAACAGGAAACAACAGAGGTTGGTGAGGATGTGAAGAGAGGGAATCCCTCTTATAACTGTTGCTGGGAATGCAAGCTGGTGGAGCCGCTCTGGAAAACAGGATGGAGATTCCTCAAAAAGTTGAAAAGACAGCTACTCTATGACCCAGCCATTGCATTCCTAAGTATTTACCCCAAAGATAAATGTACTGTGATCCAAAGGGGCACCTGCATCCCAATATTGATACCATCAATGTTCATAAGAGCCAAACTATGAGAGACCAGATGTCCATCAACAGATGAATGGATAAAGATGTCATATAGACATACACAATGGAACCCTCCTTAGCCATAATGTGAGGGCAGCCTGGGGGGCTCAGCGGTTTAGTGCCGCCTTCAGCCCAGGGTGTGATCCTGGAGACCCAGGATAGAGTCCCTCGTCAGTCTTCCTGCATGGGGCCTGTTTCTCCCACTGTCTGTGTCTCTGCCTGCCTCTCTCTCTCTCTCTCTCTCTCTCTCTCTTTCATGAATAAATAAATAAGATCTTAAAAGAAGAAATTTTGTCATTTGCAAGACATGGATAGAGCTAGAGGGTATCATGCTGAGTGAACTAAGTCAATGAAAGAAAGATAAGTATCATAGAATCTCACTCGTAGAGGGAAATTTAAGACACAAAACAGAGGATCATAGGGGAAGAGAGGAAAATACAAAACAAGATGAAATCCGAGATGGAGACAAACCATAAGAGATTTAATCATAGGAAACAAACTGAGGGTTGCTGGAGGGAAGAGAGGTGGTGGGATGTGGTAACTGGATGATGGACATTAAGGAGGGTATGTGATATAATGAGCACAGGGTATACGACTGATAAACTGTATTCTACTTCTGAAACTAATAACATATGTTAATTAACTGAATTTAATTTAAAACAATAAATTTTAAAAAAAGCTAGACATATTACCATGCCAGATTTCAAACTATGCTACAAAGCATACTAATCAAAACAGTTACAGGACAACTAGCTAGCTCAAGTAGAGCATGAGACCCTGGATCTCAGGGTTGTGAGTTCAAGCCCTATGTTAGGTATCAAGAATACTTGAAATCTGGCATTGTGATGCCCCCAGATATGGTTTTCTTTTTTAAAATTCCCCTGGCTATTCGGGGTCTTTTCTGATTCCACACAAATCTTAAAATAATTTGTTCTCTCTGAAGAAAGTCCATGGTATTTTGATAGGGATTGCATTAAACGTGTAAATTGCCCTGGGTAACATTGACATTTTCACAATATTAATTCTGCCAATCCATAGGCATGGAATATTTTTCCATCTCTTTGTGTCTTCCTCAATTTCTTTCAGAAGTGTTCTATAGTTTTTAGGGTATAGATCCTTTACCTCTTTGGTTAGGTTTATTCCTAGGTATCTTATGCTTTTGGGTGCAATTGTAAATGGGATTGACTCCTTAATTTCTCTTTCTTCAGTCTCATTGTTAGTGTATAGGAATGCCATTGATTTCTGGGCATTGATTTTGTATTCTGCCACGCTACCAAAGCTGTGGTCATCAAGACAGTGTGGTACTAGCACAAAAACAGACACATAGATCAATGGAACAGAATAGAGAACCCAGAAGTGGCCCCTGAACTTTATGGTCAACTAATATTCAATAAAGGAGGAAAGACTATCCACTGGAAGAAAGACAGTCTCTTCAATAAATGGTGCTGGGAAAATTGGACATCCACATGCAGAAGAATGAAACTAGACCACTCTCTTTCACCATACACAAGATAAACTCAAAATGGATGAAAGATCTAAATGTGAGACAAGATTCCATCAAAATCCTAGAGGAGAACACAGGCAACACCCTTTTTGAACTTGGCCACAGTAACTTCTTGCAAGATACATCCACGAAGGCAAAAGAAACAAAAGCAAAAATGAACTATTGGGACTTCATCAAGATAAGAAGCTTTTGCACAGCAAAGGATACAGTCAACAAAACTCAAAGACAACCTACAGAATGGGAGAAGATATTTGCAAATGACATATGAGATAAAGGGCTAGCTTCCAAAACCTATAAAGAACTTATTAAACTCAACAGCAAAGAAATAAACAATCCAATCATGAAATGGGCAAAAGACATGAAGAGAAATCTCACAGAGGAAGACATAGACATGGCCAACACGCACCTGAGAAAATGCTCTGCATCACTTGCCATCAGGGAAATACAAATCCAAACCACAATGAGATACCACCTCACACCAGTGAGAATGGGGAAAATTAACAAGGCAGGAAACAACAAATGTTGGAGAGGATGTGGAGAAAAGGGAACACTCTTACACTGTTGGTGGGAATGTGAACTGGTGCAACCACTCTGGAAAACTGTGTGGAGGTTCCTCAAAGAGTTAAAAATAGACCTGCCCTACGACCCAGCAATTGCACTGTTAGGGATTTACCCCAAAGATTCAGATGCAATGAAACGCCGGGACACCTGCACCCCGATGTTTCTAGCAGCCATGTCCACAATAGCCAAACTGTGGAAGGAGCCTCGGTGCCCATCAAAAGATGAATGGATAAAGAAGATGTGGTTTATGTATACAATGGAATATTCCTCAGCCATTAGAAACGACAAATACCCACCATTTGCTTCAACGTGGATGGAACTGGAGGGTATTACGCTGAGTGAAGTAAGTCAATCGGAGAAGGACAAACAGTGTATGTTCCCATTCATTTGGGGAATATGATTAATAGTGAAAGGGAATATAAGAGAAGGGAGAAGAAATGTGTGGGAAATATCAGAAAGGGAGACAGAACATAAAGACTCCTAACTCTGGGAAACGAACTAGGGGTGGTGGAAGGGGAGGAGGGCGGGTGGTGTGGGTGAGTGGGTGACGGGCACTGAGGGGGACATTTGACGGGATGAGCACTGGGTGTTATTCTGTATGTTGGTAAATTGAACACCAATAAAATTTAATTTATTAAAAAAAAAAGACTCCTAACTCTTGGAAAGGAATTAGGGGTGGTGGAAGGGGAGGAGGGCAGGGGGTGTGGGTGAATGGGTGACGGGCACTGAGGGGGACACTTGACTGGATGAGCACTGGGTGTGATTCTCTATGTTGGTAAGTTGAACACCAATAAAAAATTAATTTATTAAAAAATAACTGAAAAATACTATTATGGAGTGGTTTCTTTCCATGAGTGAGTTCCATGAACTTTTCTTAAACATTTAGCAAACATTTTCATTTCCTTTTCTCCAAACTGTTTATATCTTTAGCCCAATTCAACACTCAGCTGGTCTTTTTCTCATTGTTTATTAGAATTACTTACACATTCAGAAAATAAGCACTTTACCTGTAATATAAATTGCAAATATTTTTTTCTCAGTTTGATCAGTAATTTAAAAAAAATTGTTAACCAAAACATAGTATACATATAAAAATTATACATAAGTGTACCATTCAATGAGCACATTTGTGTGCCCAGATCAACCACTTAAATCAAGAAAGAGAACTTTGCTAGCATCCCCAAAAGGCCAAGCAAGTTTCCTTCCCATCACTACATGTCAATCAGAGGATAACCACTATCTGACTTGTTACTCCATAGAGCAGGGCACATATGAAACATACAAAGAGATATAGCACAGTATTCTTAGTCTGCCTTGTTTCATTCAACATACGTGTGAAATCCATCCCTGCTGCTACGAGAAGCTACACATCATTCATTCCCTTTGCTACATAGCATTCCAGTGTATGAATAAACACAAAGCATTCTATCATTAATGAGAATTTGGGAGTTTCTCATTTGGAGTTCATCATACAGCTCTGCTACAAATATTTTAGTCTTTTGGTGAAGAGTACATCCATACACTGGCTATATATTCTGGGGCAGAACTGCTGGGTCTGAAAGTATGAAGATCATAAAGTTTACCTCCCAAAGCTCCTGCTGGAGAAGTTTCCAAGATGGCTCTATCACTTTATGCTCCCACTCGGTCCACAAGAATTCCATAGCCTTGTAGAATGAAGGAAGCAAGTGCAGAGCATAAGGAAGACAGGAAGGGGGTCTCTTCATAGTCAAAATGCATGAGCACTTCATATATGCCTATGCATATGTACATGTAAGGTCAATCTGGGTTGACCCATACATTTTCCATCAATCCAGCACTGACTATTTCTGGTGAACATAGGCACTTGTAATATACCTATAAATAAATTACAAAGAAGAACAGTGTAGAAAGGTAACTATGCAATCAGTATTAATTTCTAATGCAATTTTTAAAATAAAAAAAAGAGGAGTAAAAATAAAGACCTGAATAAAATATGCAGGAAATTTCTGCTATTACCAGTTATTTTTTAATAATAAATTTATTTTTTATTGGTGTTCAATTTGCCAACATAGAGAATAACACCCAGTGCTCATCCCATCAAGTGCCCCCCTCAGTGCCCGTCACCCATTCACCCCCACCCCCCGCCCTCCTCCCCTTCCACCACTCCTAGTTCGTTTCCCAGAGTTAGGAGTCTTTATGTTCTCCCTTTCTGACATTTCCCACACATTTCTTCTCCCTTCCCTTATATTCCCTTTCACGATTATTTATATTCCCCAAATGAATGAGAACATACACTGTTTGTCCTTCTCCGATTGACTTACTTCACTCAGCATAATACCCTCCTGTTCCATCCACATTGAAGCAAATGGTGGGTATTTGTCAATTCTAATGGCTGAGTAATTATTACCAGTTATTGATACTGATGTTTGAACAGAGGTAGCTGTTGAGATTTTTTTTTTATTTCCTGAGTATTGTCTACTGCAGATTTAAGAACATGTGTAGTCACCTTTTTAGGACTAAGCTAAATTCAAAAAATGTTGAAAAAGCTAAAAAGAACCTCTTCTTAGGGAGAAAAAAATGATACAGGAAAATAATTTGTAGAGAAATATGGCTTTCAAGGAAATGTGTATATCAAATAGAAGTGAAATCAGGCCACCCTTCTCAGATCTGCCTGACTCTGGGGGGGGGGGGGCAGCAGCTATTCCTGCATATTCAACATGCCATAAATACACAAGCCTTGCTTCTGGGTAAGTCACGGTGCCTGCTTTAACTGTCTTACCTCTTTATGGCTGTGATGTTTGAGAAGTAAGCAAAAATAATTTTTATTACTGTAATATATTGAAGGATTTCCTCTCTTATCAGACATTATTCTTTATATTCTATACATTCACTGTGACCTATATGACTATCATACCAGACACTATATATTTATTTGAAAGCTTTGCTAGTAATGTATGGAATTACATCTGTCCCCCTAGAATGGAGCGATGTCATCTTTGATCAAAAGTCAGACTCTTAAGTAAAAAACAAGGGAAATCATGAAATTTAAAAAGTGAAATAATTTAATTTAAAAAGTTAAGCTACTTCTTTAAAATAATGTGTATCAGGTAATAATCTTGACAGAAGTGTTGAGGCATTAATGACAGGGTGGGAGAGAATGTGGTAAGACCAGAATTCATGACATAGTTTAAAAAGACATGTGGTCATTGACCATTGAGTGGCAGCTATGTAGACAGCACTACCAGTTAATTAATACACACATCTTTAAAAGCTACAAGGTGTGACTATTTATCCAGGGCAAGTAAGCTCAATTTTGGAATATATTATAGGGACAATGCATTTATGATGTTTACATATGAGGAAGTTGCCAGTTGACACCATCAGAGTTTATAACTCAAGCCATCCCTGAGTCTTAACACCTTGTACTTAGGGCGAAAATGTTGAGCTGACAAGATCAGTATAAGAAGTTACATATTTCAACCTCTAATGTGAAATCTGATTCAGCTCACTGGGTAATATCAACACCAAATACAGGTTATTTCATATTTTGCTCAGCAATTTATAAAACAGGTCCCAAATAATAACAAATACATCTTGAATAGTGGTTAATTAGTACATCTATCTAAACCTGCACTCTACCAGAATTCCCTAAAGTAGGCAAAAACTTATTTAAAAAAGGGGAAGTAAGAATGAATTAAACTCTGGATCTTAAATAAATTCTGCCAAATAAGAGTATAGAAAGTATCAGACAATAGAAAGAGGACTCTGGTCCATGATTCCAGGTATGATGAAAAAGTCTGTTTGGGATACAAGTAGAGCAGACCTCAGAGGTTGAGTAACCACACGCTCTATCTTGAGAGGTCATGGGCGGTGGGTTCTTTGCAGCTGTTCTTTGGGTAGAGGCTTCAGAGTGCTTCCCCCTGGTTTGTGCTCTGAAAGACCACTATGCCAACAGAAAGAGGGGCTAAGGTGGGTAAAGAGGCTTACAACATGAGGGTGGGCTGCCCCTCCCCACTACTAAACATATGAAACTCATAAGCTATCCCAACACACCACTTGGTAGTGTGAGTTCCAGCTACTTACTAGCTGTGTAACCTAGGTTAATAAGTTAACGTGACATCCTTACCAACATCAATTCCTGCATCTGAAAAGCAGGAATGATAATAATAATATTAACTTGTGGATACTTCCTGGGTTGGTGGAGACACGGAATGTAAAACAGTAAAATATATGAGACACACAGGAAGAGCTCAATAAATATTGGTTAAGATCATTATTAATGTCCATAACATCTATAATGAAGCTTTTATTGTCCTTTGTGTGGCTTTACTATGTCATATGACAGGCAAGTGGACATAGGATCTGGCAAAGTAGACAACAGACAAACTATTTGAATATCTCTTCACCAGATTATGGAGAACTATACTTAATCCAAACAAAATTCTGTAGAGTTTACATCAACTTCCAATAACTGTGCCTACACGAATGAGAAAACAGAAAGATCCCAGTTGTTTTGTTAAAAAGAAAAGATTCTTAAAAATAAAAAAAAAAAGATTGCTTTCACTGTTTTACTGTGAAAGCAATGTCCTACAAGAAGTACAAAACAATGTTAGAAAATTTCTAATTTATCTTCTCAACAGAATTCAAAAGATTCTTCAGCTTTCACAATACAGCACTCATGATACACTAGGAAAGCATAGAGATTTTTTTAAGGTTGCTTTAAAAGTATAAATATATATGGTATATAAAGATATGTAACCTATTTGCTGTAAGTTTTGTCCTTACTCTTTTTTTTTCAACTAACAAACTGGATACACTCTGTGCCCTACACAATATGACACAGCAGTGTACCAAAATTTCATTGATTATATAACTGCCTGTATGGTCTACTGTGCTTTTGATTATTTTTTGATTAATTAATTGCTTTAATTTTTGAGATCACTTTGAACAAATGTTTTCCCTTCTTAATATTCATTCTTATTGTCCAGGACAACAGCATTCAAATTTCGTATAATAAACAGTCAATAAGCATTTATGAAATAAATGAATAAATGCCACCCGATTATTTTTTACAATGCTCTTAAGAAAGGTCCTAACATTTCTCTTCAAGGTTATTTCAAAGCATTTTGTGTTTTTGGTCAATTAAATCTTTTTCTTCCTGCAGAATTTTCTATTTAATTGTCACTATTTACTAGTTTAAAGGATGCTGAGCAGAACTTTTTCCTTTGCCCAACAATTGGCAGCATAGGAACAACTTTTTATGAAAACCCAAAGCAAATTTTAAGTATTTTTCATTTTAAAGAGAATTACATGCAAAGGGCTAGATCCTTCCACCCGACTAGTCAAGTCTGGCAAAACTGCACAATACCACTGGATCCAGTTCGCCTTCTACTATTCCATTTCTCTAAGATGGCTGAAAAGCACGCTAAGAATTGCTTCTTACCTGGACATTTCTGAAGAAGGCTGTCTTACTGGAGCAACTCATTCTGGGAAGGGACAACTGTGTGGTTAGCTGACAGGGACCAAAGGGAGACAAAACTGCTACTCTCCAAGGAAGTGAGGGGTGGGCTTGAAACCAAGTTGAAAACTGTCCCCAAATACTCTTATCTTTACTGAGGAAGTTCCTTTCTTGGCAAAGACTCCAGACACATACAGAACCAATTCAGTCACCACCCTCTCATCCCTATCACATTTAACATCACCTGTTACTTAACACCTATCATATTTCCTGTATCTCCTTTGACCATGCATTCCAGACGATTTAGAAGGGGTGGGGGAGAGATGTCCCCCAAACACACTTTTCCCCCACAAGACTCTCAATGGGTATACCATGGTCTTTCCCCACTCAGGTCCCTTACTTAAATTGGACTGTGGCTGGGTTTTAAATAAGTTATCATTTGTGTTTAGTGTTTGGCACATATTAAGTATACAATCAAGGTAATGAATTTATAAATGTGAAGAAAGCTATCCAAGCTTTATCTCACATGGGAACAAACCTAGTCATTCTATTTCCACTCTGGAAAAGAGGATGCAAAAGACGTCACGACAAAATGTTCCAAAATAACATTTATTTAGAATTGAAATATTTGAGCCACAGTAAATAAAATATCTTCATTCCGACAGTTTTTTTAATAAATTATTTTTTTATTGGTGTTCAATTTACCAACATACAGAATAACACCCAGTGCTCATCCCGTCAAGTGTCCCCCTCAGTGCCCGTCACCCACTCACCCACACCCCCCGCCCTCCTCCCCTTCCACCACCCCTAGTTCATTTCCCAGAGTTAGGAGTCTTTATGTTCTGTCTCCCTTTCTGATATCTCCCACACATTTCTTCTCCCTTCCCTTATATTCCCTTTCACTATTATTTATATTCCCCAAATGAATGGGAACATACACTGTTTGTCCTTCTCCGATTGACTTACTTCACTCAGCATAATACCCTCCAGGTCCATCCACGTTGAAGCAAATGGTGGGTATTTGTCGTTTCTAATGGCTGAGGAATATTCCATTGTATACATAAACCACATCTTCTTTATCCATTCATCTTTCGATGGGCACCGAGGCTCCTTCCACAGTTTGGCTATTGTGGACATGGCTGCTAGAAACATCGGGGTGCAGGTGTCCCGGCGTTTCATTGCATCTGAATCTTTGGGGTCAATCCCCAATAGTGCAATTGCTGGGTCGTAGGGCAGGTCTATTTTTAACTCTTTGAGGAACCTCCACACAGTTTTCCAGAGTGGCTGCACCAGTTCACATTCCCACCAACAGTGTAAGAGGGTTCCCCTTTCTCCACATCCTCTCCAACATTTGTTGTTTCCTGCCTTGTTAATTTTCCCCATTCTCACTGGTGTGAGGTGGTATCTCATTGTGGTTTTGATTTGTATTTCCCTGATGGCAAGTGATGCAGAGCATTTTCTCATGTGCATGTTGGCCATGTCTATGTCTTCCTCTGTGAGATTTCTCTTCATGTCTTTTGCCCATTTCATGCTTGGATTGTTTGTTTCTTTGCTGTTGAGTTTAATAAGTTCTTTATAGATCTTGGAAACTAGCCCTTTATCTGATATGTTATTTGCAAATATCTTCTCCCATTCTGTAGGTTGTCTTTTAGTTTTGTGGACTGTATCCTTTGCTGTGCAAAAGCTTCTTATCTTGATGAAGTCCCAATAGTTCATTTTTGCTTTTGTTTCTTTTGCCTTCGTGGATGTATCTTGCAAGAAGTTACTGTGGCCAAGTTCAAAAAGGGTGTTGCCTGTGCTCTCCTCTAGGATTTTGATGGAATCTTGTCTCACATTTAGATCTTTCATCCATTTTGAGTTTATCTTTGTGTATGGTGAAAGAGAGTGGTCTAGTTTCATTCTTCTGCATGTGGATGTCCAATTTTCCCAGCACCATTTATTGAAGAGACTGTCTTTCTTCCAGTGGATAGTCTTTCCTCCTTTATCGAATATTAGTTGACCATAAAGTTCAGGGTCCTCTTCTGGGTTCACTATTCTGTTCCATTGATCTATGTGTCTTTTTTTTTGTGCCAGTACCACACTGTCTTGATGAACACAGCTTTGTAGGACAACCTGAAATCTGGCATTGTGATGCTCCCAGATATGGTTTTCTTTTTTAAAATGCCCCTGGCTATTCGGGGTCTTTTCTGATTCCACACAAATCTTAAAATAATTTGTTCTAACTCTCTGAAGAAAGTCCATGGTATTTTGATAGGGATTGCATTAAACGTGTAAATTGCCCTGGGTAACATTGACATTTTCACAATATTAATTCTGCCAATCCATGAGCATGGAATATTTTTCCATCTCTTTGTGTCTTCCTCAATTTCTTTCAGAAGTGTTCAATAGTTTTTAGGGTATAGATCCTTTACCTCTTTGGTTAGGTTTATTCCTAGGTATCTTATGCTTTTGGGTGCAATTGTAAATGGGATTGACTCCTTAATTTCTCTTTCTTCAGTCTCATTGTTAGTGTATAGAAATGCCATTGATTTCTGGGCATTGATTTTGTATCCTGCCACGCTACCAAATTGCTGTATGAGTTCTAGCAATCTTGGGGTGGAGGCTTTTGGGTTTTCTATGTAGAGTATCATGTCATCGGCGAAGAGGGAGAGTTTGACTTCTTCTTTGCCAATTTGAATGCCTTTAATGTCTTTTTGTTGTCTGATTGCTGAGGCTAGGACTTCCAGTACTATGTTGAGTAGCAGTGATGAGAGTGGACATCCCTGTCTTGTTCCTGATCTTAGGGGAAAGGCTCCCAGTGCATCCCCATTGAGAATGATATTTGCTGTGGGCTTTTCGTAGATGGCTTTTAAGATGTCGAGGAAAGTTCCCTCTATCCCTACACTCTGAAGAGTTTTGATCAGGAATGGATGCTGTATTTTGTCAAATGCTTTCTCTGCATCTAATGAGAGGATCATATGGTTCTTGGTTTTTCTCTTGCTGATATGATGAATCACATTGATTGTTTTACGAGTGTTGAACCAGCCTTGTGTCCTAGGGATAAATCCTACTTGGTCGTGGTGAATAATTTTCTTAATGTGTTGTTGGATCCTATTGGCTAGTATCTTGTTGAGAATTTTTGCATCCATGTTCATCAGGGATATTGGTCTGTAATTCTCCTTTTTGGTGGGGTCTTTGTCTGGTTTGGAATTAAGGTGATGCTGACCTCATAGAATGAATTTGGAAGTACTCCATCTCTTTCTATCTTTCCAAACAGCTTTAGTAGAATAGGTCTGATTTCTTCTTTAAACGTTTGATAGAATTCCCCTGGGAAGCCATCTGGCCCTGGACTCTTGTGTCTTGGGAGGTTTTTGATGACTTCTTCAATTTCCTCCCTGGTTATTGGCCTGTTCAGGTTTTGTATTTCTTCCTGTTCCAGTTTTGGTAGTTTGTGGCTTTCCAGGAATGCGTCCATTTCTTCTAGATTGCCTAATTTATTGGCGTAGAGCTGTTCATAATATGTTTTTATTTTTATTTTTATTTTTTTAAATAATTTTTATTGGTGTTCAATTTACTAACATACAGAATAACACCCAGTGCTCATCCCGTCAAGTGTCCCCTCAGTGCCCGTCACCCATTCACCCCCACCCCCCGCCATCCTCCCCTTCCACCACCCCTAGTTCGTTTCCCAGAGTTAGGAGTCTTTATGTTCTGTCTCCCTTTCTGATATTTCCCACACATTTCTTCTCCCTTCCCTTATATTCCCTTTCACTATTATTCATATTCCCCAAATGAATGAGAACATACACTGCTTGTCCTTCTCCGACTGACTCACTTCACTCAGCATAATACCCTCCAGTTCCATCCACGTTGAAGCAAATGGTGGGTATTTGTCGTTTCTAATGGCTGAGGAATATTCCATTGGGCCTCCATGATTCTAACGCAGACTCTCTGGACCTCTGGTTCAAAGCACCCATTTCCGAGTCTGGCGGGACCTGGGTTCAAAACTTGATTTGTGCCTTTCTCAGCTGTATTGCTTTTGTCCAAGTTACTTTATTTCTCTGCTGCTTGGCTTTGGTAGACATTTGTTGTGATGGTTTTATGAGAGGCAGGTAAAGTGGTTAAGTGTCGCACCTAGGTCTCATCGGTGTTCAGTAAACATGATGATTTTTGTTATCCTTGTGCTGATGGTCACCATAATATGTTTTTAAAATCGTTTGTATTTCCTTGGTGTTGGTAGTGATCTCTCCTTTCTCATTCATGATTTTATTAATTTGAGTCTTCTCTCTCTTCTTTTTAATAAGGTTGGCTAATGGTTTATGTATCTTATTAATTCTTTCAAAGAACCAACTCCTGGTTCTATTGATCTGTTCCACAGTTCTTCTGGTCTCAATTTCGTTGAGGTCTGCTCGAATTTTAATTAACTCTCTTCTTCTGCTGGGCGTCAGGTCGATTTGCTGCTTCTTCTCTAGCTCTTTTATGTGTAAGGTTAGCTTTTGTATTTGAGTTCTTTCCAGTTTTTGAATGGATGCTTGTATTGCGATGTATTTCCCCCTCAGGACTGCTTTTGCTGCATCCCAGAGATTTTGAACAGTTGTATCTTCATTCTCATTAGTTTCCATGAATCTTTTAAATTCTTCCTTAATTTCCTGGTTGACCCTTTTATCTTTTAGCAGGATGGTCCTTAACCTCCACGTGTTTGAGGTCCTTCCAAACTTCTTCTTGTGATTGAGTTCTAATTTCTGAGAATATGCAGGGGACGATCCCAATCTTTTGGTATCGGTTCAGACCCGATTTGTGACCCAGTATGTGGTCTATTCTGGAGAATGTTCCATGTGAACTTGAGAAGAATGTGTATTCAGTTGAGTTTGTATGTAAAGTTCTGTAGATATCTGTGAAATCCATCTGGTCCAGTGTATCATTTAAAGCTCTCGTTTCTTTGGAGATGTTGTGTTTAGAAGACCTGTCGAGGGTAGAAAGAGCTAGATTGAAGTCACCAAGTATAAGTGTATTATTATCTAAGTATGTCTTCACTTTGGTTAGTAATTGGTTTAAGTATTTGGCAGCTCCCACATTCGGGGCATTATATTGAGGATTGTTAAGTCCTCTTGTTGGGTAGATCCTTTAAGTATGATATAGTGTCCCTCTTCATCTCTCACTGTACTCTTCGGGGTAAATTTTAGTTTATCTGATATAAGCATAACTACCCCTGCTTTCTTTTGAGGACCATTTGAATGGTAAATGGTTCTCCAACCTTTTATTTTCAGGTTGTAGGTGTCCTTCTGTCTAAAATGAGTCTCTTGTAGACAGCAAATAGATGGGTCCTGCTTTTTCATCCGGTCTGAAACCCTGCGCCTTTTGATGGTGTCATTAAGCCCATTCACGTTCAGAGTTACTATTGACAGATATGAGTTTAGTGCCATCATGATATCTATTCAGTCCTTGTTTTTGTGGATTGTTTCACTGAACTTCTTCTTAAAGGGGAATTTTAAGTGTCCCCCTTAAAATTTCTTGCAGAGCTGGTTTGGGGGTCACATATTCTTTCAGTTCCTGCCTGTCTTGGAAGCTCTTTATCTCTCCTTCCATTCTGAATGAGAGCCTTATTGGATAAAGTATTCTTGGTTGCATGTTCTTCTCATTTAGGACCCTGAATATATCCTGCCAGCCCTTTCTGGCCTGCCAGGTCTCTGTGGAGAGGTCTGCTGTTACCCTAATATTCCTCCCCATAAAAGTCAGGGACTTCTTGTCTCTTGCTGCTTTAAGGATCTTCTCTTTAGCTGCTAGAAACATCGGGGTGCAGGTGTCCCGGCGTTTCATTGCATCTGAATCTTTGGGGTAAATCCCTAACAGTGCAATTGCTGGGTCATAGGGCAGGTCTATTTTTAATTCTTTGAGGAACCTCTTTATCTTTGGAATTTGCAAGCTTCACTATTAAATGTCGAGGTGTTGAACGGTTTTTATTGATTTTTGGGGGGGGGAATCTCTCTATTTCCTGGATCTGAATGCCTGTTTCCCTTCCCAGATTGGGAAAGTTTTCAGCTAGGATTTGTTCATATACATATTCTGGTCCTCTGTGCTTTTCGGCGCCCTCGGGAACCCCAATTAAACGTAGGTTTTTCTTCTTAGGTTGTCATTTATTTCCCTTAATCTATCTTCATGGTCTTTTAATTGTCTGTCTCTTTTTTCCTCAGTTTCCCTCTTTGCCATCAACTTGTCTTCTATGTCACTCACTCGTCTTCCACCTCATAACCCTCATCGTTAGGACTTCTAGTTTGGATTGCATCTCATTCAATTGATTTTTAATTTCTGCCTGATTGGATCTAAATTCTGCAGTCATGAAGTGTCGTGAGTCCTTTATACTTTTCCTAGAGCCACCAGTAGCTGTATAATAGTGGTTCTGAATTGGCTTTCTGACATTGAATTGTAATCCAGATTTTGTAACTCTGTGGGAGAGAGGACTGTTTCTGAATCTTTCTTTTGAGGTGAGGTTTTCCTTCTAGTGATTTTCCTCAGTGCAGAGTGGCCAAAAACAAGTTGTATTGGGAAAAAGAGAAAAAGAGAGAGAGAAAAGGAAAGAAAAGAGAAAAAGAAAAAAGAAACAAAGGAAAAAAGAGAAGAAAAAGAGAAAAAGAAAGGTGAAAAAAAAGGGGGGGCGGGGAAGCAATCAGAAATCAAAAATAAAAAAAAAAGAGAAAAATAACACGGGGGAGTATCTTCTGATTCTGTATACTTTAAGTCCCTCGACTTCCCCTGGAACTTGTCCGTCTAGTTGGTCTTCTGGGGGAGGGGCCTGCTGTGCTGATTTTCAGGTGTTCGCACTTGGGGGAGCTGCTCTGCCCCTGCCTGCTGCAGGGCTCAGTGGGGGTTGTTTACCCCGTGAGGCCCCAGGAGGAACAACCGCAGTGGCGGGGCCAGCTCTGGAGCCCTGGATTCAGCCCCCGCAGTAACTACGGGGGTCTCCGTCTGCAGGGCCTGGAGGCTCCGGGGCGGGGTCGCTGATCTGCTCAGCTCCGGGCAGGAGCGTCCGTGCTGTCCTGGGCCCTCCCGGCCTCTGCCTGTCCCGGGGGGAGGCCGGATCCTGGGCTGTGTCCCGGCGCCCTGTGCTCCGGGGCCTGCGCTGTGGATTCGCGCTCCCGCCCTGCAGCTCCCTCCCTGGAGCCGCTCCCGAGCCCCTCCGAGCTGCTCCGCCCCGCCGTGTGCGCTGCAGCCCTTAGGGAGCTCGGCGCACTCTCCCGGGGCGCAGGTGTCTGTTAGTGTCCCCGGGAGCCCGAGGGCATCCCCGCCCTCCCGGGTCCTGCTCCAACTCCCTGCGAGCCCCTTTCCGCCCGCCGGAAGGTTGGTGCAGCTCCTGCTCCTCCGGGACGGGGCTCTCCTGTCCTGGGGACACTCGCCCCGGCCTCAGCCCGGCTCCTCGCGGGCCCCTCCCCCTCGGAGGCCTTTTGTTCCTTTATTTCTTTTTCCCCGTCTTCCTACCTTGATAGAAGCGCGAACTCTCCTCACTGTAGCGTTCCAGCTGGTCTCTCTTTAAATCTCAGGCCGAATTCGTAGATTGTCAGGATGGTTTGAAGGTTATCTAGGTAATTTGGCGGGGACAGGTGATTTGGGGACCCTACTCTTCCGCCGTCTTGCCCCTCCATTCCGACAGTTTTTTAAGAGTTTGAAACCAAAGCATTTGCCCAGAAAGTTTTATGTATCTAGATCTCAGTCTGTACCTATCATAGTTTCTTTTTAGTTCATCTAATAAATGGCCTAGCCACAATGAGTCCAAACAAATATTTAAATTAGATGCCCATTAGTAATTTTGGTTAAATATTTATTTATTTTTTGATTCATCTGTACTTTAGTACACTTGTGGATATTTTTCAAAGGGTAAAACAACTGCTGTAGTACCATTTAATGATTTCATTAATATAAATTTATTTGGGAAGCCAGTTTTAAGATATGCTGAAACTGTTTCTGGGTCATCTGTTTTGGTTAACTCTCTGGTCTAGTCTTATGATTGTATTTTTTAAATACATACTCTGTTAATCTTATCAATTGCTTTAAGAATTGCTTTTATGATAGTATAACTAATATGTTTTTTATTTAATTTTTAAAGATTTTATTTTTTTATTTGAAAAAGTGTATGAGTGGGGGAGGAGTAGAGGGAAAGGGAGAAGCAGGCTCCCCAGTGAGCAGGGAGCCTGATTCGATGTGGGGCTCCATTTGAGGCCTCTGAGATCATGACCTGAGCCAAAGGCAGAGGCCTAACCTATGGAGCTACCCAAGTGCCTCTAGATAGTTTTTCTTTAATGTATCTTTGTCTTACCTGTTTTTCTTACTCCTTGACCTTAATGTAGAAAACACATCTTAACCATTTTAAAAACCTTATTTAATGCCCTGTGCATATAAAATGCTCCATATATGGAGTACTAAACTGAATCTCAGAAAAATGTATGGAAAATAAATTATGTGTATGCATGGATGTGTATATATCTGTAATTTAAATGATATGTACGTTCATAGCTTTATGTGAAATGGTGTTTTTTAAAGATTTTATTTATTTATTCATGAGAGACACAGAGAGAGGCAGAGACACAGGCAGAGGCATAAGCAGAGTCCATGCAGGGACCCCGATGTAGGACTCGATACCAGGACTCCAGGATCATGCCTTGAGCTGAATGCAGGCGCTAAACTGCTGAGCCACCCAGGAATCCCAGAAATAGTGGGGTTTTTTGACAAAGATTCATACAAAGCTATAAAACTTGTATAAATTGGGTATGCAACACTGTCTGTTTTAATATTAGACAAAAATATAGAAGACACAATTAACCCCTCTTCTTCTCATGCAAAACCAGTGAATAAAGGAAAAATACCAAGCCAAGGCTTTCTGTGGTAAAGCAGGTTAAACAAGGGCACGTGGGGGGCTCAGGTCAGGATCCTGGGCGCCTGGGACCAAGCTGCTGTGCAGGAGGCTCCGGGGACTGGGTGCCGGGCGGTCCCATTCCCCCCACTGTGCTCACTCTCTCAAACACATAAATCAAATATTTTTTTTAAAAAAAGGTTAAACAAAAATCCTGACTACTCTTTGTCCATCCAATGCTACTTATTCTCCTCCCAGTGTTTCAGATAATTGCTTTGCATCCAATTCACTTTGCCTCTCAATTTGTTAATTAACCTGATTATCTGATGTCATTAGCCAGCTCTAGCCTAATCATTGTTATGGCAGGGTTGTAGGGGAGGTCACTCCCTCTTTTTCCCAGGTTTCTGCCTATTGGAATGAGGTTCTGATTTCTCAAAAGTACTGGGGAATCTTTCGTGTTCTGTCTCCCTTTCTGAGGTGGGTACTTGACGGGATGAACACTGGGTGTTATTCTGTATGTTGGTGAATTGAACACCAATAAAAAATAAATTTATTTAAAAAAATAAAAGTATTGTAACATCTTGCATTGTATTTAGTAAGTTTCCCATGTCTCTCTTTTTAAAAAGATTTTATTTATTTATTCATGAGAGACACACAGAGACAGGCAGAGACACAGGCAGAGGGAGAAGCAGGCTCCCTGTGGGCAGCCTGATGTGCAACTAGATCCCAGGACTCCAGGATCAGGTCCTGGGCCTAAGGCTGACGCTCAACTCCTGAGCCATCCAGGCGTCCCTGCCACATCTCTTTTATGTGATTCTGTTTAAACTCATTTTAACCATCACTTTTTCAAAGTCCTATTTTCTAAATTGTTAATCACTTTAAATTTTACCATTTTCCTTAATTTGCAAATGATAAACATTTTCAAAACAAACTAATTCTAACATGCCCATGTTTCATGCCATCACTATCATTTGAATTTAACGAGCATTTAAAAGGAGGTTGATTCGATATCAATTAAAAACTAATTTAAATCTAGTTATAGCCCTTAAATTGAAAAATTCCAGAAATCTAGTTCCAAAATTTTACAAAGTAAAAATATAATTTTTTAGTTATACCTTGTTCCACTTTGTAATTCATAGAATGTGCCTACTTTGAAATTATCCCTGTACTATCATCTACTGCTTAACCAGGAAAAGAAAAAAACAAATTTACAATCATTTCAAAGTGTTATGAAAATGTTTTCTGAAACAGAAGTAAAAAAGACATGGATATTTTATTTATGAGCCCAAAATAAGCCAACTTCCCAAGACGTCTACTTCATCTTAGCCTAAGGCTACTCTACTCAAGTTTTTGCTCCTCGCCAACCACTTACATCATTTCAGCAACTGAGCTACCCCAGACCTACAGCAGGAAACACAAGAAGGATATCCTGACCCAAGTTCCCATCACTTCCTTTTAGCCTCTGCTTAGTCTGTTACATCAGGGTTTTTACCAAATACTGCGCATCTATGACTATTTTTAAAACCATTCTCTGCCAGTTAAGTCTACCTCTTATGTACACACACCTATAGAGTATGATGTTTCCCCTACACGTTTATTCCAATTGCTGAATGGACTTCTTAATAAAATTGTGTGTTCTTCTCAGAATTCCATTTGTTTTTCAAAGTACTCAGAAGGCCCCTTTTGGGACTGTAGCTATATACTTCTCTGTCCCTTTTGATTATACTAGCTTTTCATCAACTTTAAAGCAATTTTAAATGTTATTTCTTATCCTTATCTTTGAAAACTGATTTGGAAATGAACTGTTGGGACATAATCCATGTGTACCTTGGGGGCTCTCTAGAATTTTATATTAAAATATAGAAGATTTCAAGTGATATACTAATGGAAAATTGCTAACATGTAAATATTTAATATTATAGACTATTATGTCAAATGTTTAATAAGGTTAGGACCATGGCAAACATTGGCAAACATTTTTACAGGTGAGAATATGCCACTGAGTTAAACTGACCCAGATTTTAACATCAGTGCCATTACTTTTAGTATGTGAACATGAATAAGTGCTTTAACTCTGTTTTGGGTTATTCATCAAAAAAGTGCATAACTTCTATTTTACAGGTCTGAATGCTATGTCAATGCACCTTGCATGATACCTGTCACAGAGGGTGATGTAAATCTAAGCTATTATTATCTGATGACAAGTTTAGCATCAAATCTATCATGAGAATATGGTAGTATATGAATATATGGTCCTTAATTCTTACTCATTGAGTCCTTCTTCACATAAATAATGTGAAATATTTGCTAGACAATTGGGAACCAGAGTTTTTGCAAAAATGAACACTAAAGGAAAATTAAGAAGGATGTGTGACTAAAAAGCAAAGCAAGTGACAATATCAGAAATAGCTCTACAGTAAATTCCTTTATTTAGGTGTTTAGTTAAAACTGGCATTTTCAGTTAAGATGACACTATAACTTTATAACTATTTCCTTAGAGATATCTCACAAACAGGTACCCCTGGATTCAATATCTACCAATATTTTGTGCCACACACTGTGCTGGGCTACTTTTCATGTATTATCTTTCATATGTCTGAAAAACTACCCTGTGGAATACATATCATTTTTACTATTTTTTAGGACTTATTATTTTAGAGAGTGTGTGTGTGTCAATGAGTGCAGGGGAGTGGGGGCCTGAGAGAAAGGGAGAATTAGAATCTCAAGCAAATTCCCTGCTGAATGGGGAGCCAGAGGCAGGGCTTGCTCTCAGAACCCAAAGATCATGACCTGAGCTGGAATGATGAAACTGAACCTCCAAGCATCCTTATTTTTACTATTTTATAACTAAAATCAATGCAGAAAAAGTAAAATGTCTTGAGAAAAATCATAGCTAATAAAATTCTAGGATTCCAGATTTGCAAAAGTCCCTCAAAACCCTGAAATCCTTCTTAGAAATATAAAAGCTTTTTTTAAAAAATAAGATTAAATAGCTTAATATAGAATGAATTTTAATGATAATTAGATACTAACACAACTCTTATATTTTGTAAATTTTCTTGTGCTTTTTAATTGTTTTTCTTCTGTTCAAAAACAGCACTTAAGTAGCACGATTTTCTTTAGCAAGAACACCATTATTATTCATGTACAATGTAATCAACATTATTTACTCATTTTTTTATTACACCCCAGCTCAAAATCAGTATTAATATTGACTACATTTCATTTCCATGCTACAACGTATCTTCATTGTAATAGATAGCTTGTTAATGAGATGCTCTAATTAACTTTTCATTCTGATTTCAAATCAGACAGAAAAAACAATGATCACATACCCCCATGTCTACATATGCATTTTAATAGCCAGGATCTAAATCCTAGGTTTCTGGAGATATGATTAGAAATTCATAATTGAGTTCAAGACTAAAGGATACAATCATAATTAAGGATAGGTTTTGATTTGTATTTCCCTGATGGCAAGTGATGCAGAGCATTTTCTCATGTGCATGTTGGCCATGTGTATGTCTTCCTCTGTGAGATTTCTCTTCATGTCTTTTGCCCATTTCATGATTGGATTGTTTGTTTCTTTGGTGTTGAGTTTAATAAGTTCTTTTTTTTTTTCAAAAGGATTTTTATTTTATTTATTTATTTATTTTTATTTTTTTAATAAATTAATTTTTTTTATCTTTTTTTTAATAAATTAACTTTTATTGGTGTTCAATTTACCAACATACAGAATAACACCCAGTGCTCATCCCGTCAAGTGTCCCCCTCAGTGCCCGTCACCCATTCACCCTCACCCCTCGCCCTCCTCCCCTTCCACCACCCCTAGTTCGTTTCCCAGAGTTAGGAGTCTTTATGTTCTGTCTCCCTTTCTGATATTTCCCACACATTTCTTCTCTCTTCCCTTATATTCCCTTTCACTATAGATTTTGGAAACTAGCCCTTTATCTGATATGTTATTTGCAAATATCTTCTCCCATTCTGTAGGTTGTCTTTTAGTTTTGTGGACTGTATCCTTTGCTGTGCAAAAGCTTCTTATCTTGATGAAGTCCCAATAGTTCATTTTTGCTTTTGTTTCTTTTGCCTTCGTGGATGTATCTTGCAAGAAGTTACTGTGGCCAAGTTCAAAAAGGGTGTTGCCTGTGCTCTCCTCTAGGATTTTGATGGAATCTTCTCTCACATTTAGATCTTTCATCCATTTTGAGTTTATCTTTGTGTATGGTGCAAGAGAGTGGTCTAGTTTCATTCTTCTGCATGTGGATGTCCAATTTTCCCAGCACCATTTATTGAAGAGACTGTCTTTCTTCCAGTGGATAGTCTTTCCTCCTTTGTTGAATATTAGTTGACCATAAAGTTCAGGGTCCACTTCTGGGTTCTCTATTCTGTTCCATTGATCTATGTGTCTGTTTTTGTGCCAGTACCACACTGTCTTGATGACCACAGCTTTGTAGTACAACCTGAAATCTGGCATTGTGATGCCCCCAGCTATGGTTTTCTTTTTTAAAATTCCCCTGGCTATTCGGGGTCTTTTCTGACTCCACACAAATCTTAAAATAATTTTTTCTAACTCTGAAGAAAGTCCATGGTATTTTGATAGGGATTGCATTAAATGTGTACATTGTCCTGGGTAACATTGACATTTTCACAATATTAATTCTGCCAATCCATGAGCATGGAATATTTTTCCATCTCTTTGTGTCTTCCTCAATTTCTTTCAGAAGTGTTCTATAGTTTTTAGGGTATAGATCCTTTACCTCTTTGGTTAGGTTTATTCCTAGGTATCTTATGCTTTTGGGTGCAATTGTAAATGGGATTGACTCCTTAATTTCTCTTTCTTCAGTCTCATTGTTAGTGTATAGAAATGCCATTGATTTCTGGGCATTGATTTTGTATCCTGCCACGCTACCAAATTGCTGTATGAGTTCTAGGAATCTTCGGGTGGAGGTTTCTGGGTTTTCTATGTAGAGTATCATGTCATCGGCGAAGAGGGAGAGTTTGACTTCTTCTTTGCCAATTTGAATGCCTTTAATGTTTTTTTGTTGTCTGATTGCTGAGGCTAGGACTTCCAATACTATGTTGAGTAGCAGTGGTGAGAGTGGACATCTCTGTCTTGTTCCTGATCTTAGGGGAAAGGCTCCCAGTGCTTCCCCATTGAGAATGATATTTGCTGTGGGCTTTTCGTAGATGGCTTTTAAGATGTCGAGGAAAGTTCCCTCTATCCCTACACTCTGAAGAGTTTTGATCAGGAATGGATGCTGTATTTTGTCAAATGCTTTCTCTGCATCTAATGAGAGGATCATATGGTTCTTGGTTTTTCTCTTGCTGATATGATGAATCACATTGATTGTTTTACGAGTGTTGAACCAGCCTTGTGTCCCGTGAATAAATCCTACTTGGTCATGGTGAATAATTTTCTTAATGTGTTGTTGGATCCTATTGGCTAGTACCTTGTTGAGAATTTTTGCATCCATGTTCATCAGGGATATTGGTCTGTAGTTCTCCTTTTTGGTGGGGTCTTTGTCTGCTTTTGGAATTAAGCAGTACAAGTAGTACACTATGTTTTCAGACCAGAGGGCAAGGCAATTTTTAAAAAGCCTCATAATGAGCAATGAGCTTCCCAGGACTAAACATAAAGAGGAAAACTCAGTTATAGAGGGTATGTGCTGGTCCACAGACATTTTGGTCCTTATGACCAAAGTGACAGGTTGTTTCAGAAAAGCACAACCCTTCCTGGAATTAAGACCAGAGAGAAACAGGCCCCTGAAACTCACTGGAAGATCTGACTTATTTTCATGAGCGGCAACCTGAGCACTATCTCATTAATAAAGATATGCATTTTATAAGGTTACTTCTTTAAACATCTTTAAGTCTCAGTCATTACCACAAAAACAAACAAGTCCATTCCACCTTAGAAAACAAAAGCAAGGCACTGAGGGCAAGGGCCTCTCTTGCGACAGTGCTAATGGAACGGTGAGTGGAAGCACATGAGGAAAGGAATGGAAGGAATACGCACTCAGGACAGCACGGTCAACCACTGCACAGAGGTCCAGAGGCCAGCGCCTCCCTGCAGCTCCTGAACACTCTGTTGAAGGAGGAGCAGGGCCGCCACTGCTCCATGGAAGCTGCGGAGCCAGAGGCAGGAAGGAGCCTGAAAGAGGGATTTCCATCTCCTTGGGGATGAGCCCTGAGAATTAAATCTAACTAGGTCCAAATCCCTTGCCAAAAAGTAAGTTGGAGACTTCAATCAATTAATGAGGATGAAAACCTGACCTTCTAGACCACTGACACCTCTACTTCCACAAAGAAAATTCATCAAGATACAGTTAAAAAGTACTTATTTCAGTAAAAAAAACACTGGTCAGGAAGCAACCATAGAACATTTAAATTACCCATTTAATTGAGAAATATTTCCCAGACACTGACAAGATAGCTTTCATGGAAAATATATACTTATCTCTGTAGGCACCTTAGTAAATTGTCAGTTCAAATCAGTAATGTAGAAAAGGAAGTTTTCTAAAACTAATAAATAACCTTGGTTTTAGATGAGTTGACGTGACTTCTATCTATCTCTCTGCCTAGAAGTGATAACTTAGCAGGGCTATATGTCTGCTCAATCCTACTTGTTCACAATAAAACCGTGGCAAATGATGAGAAGATACTAATTCTGTTCTACCCTGGATACTGTCTGCAGATGGAGAAATGGGAAAAGATAGAAGAAAAAGAGTCCTGAGCTCATGCAATACTGAGGCAATAAAATATGACAACCTTTCACTCCTTAAAATAAGCCAGCCGAGGTGTAAAGAAGATATGCTTTCCTCCATTTTGGCTCAAGAGTTATTTCTGGTATAAATGTATTTTTTTACAAAACAATAGACTATAAGCACTCTATTTTTCTTAAAATGGGCCATCATTAAAAAAAGATAGACAAGAAAAAAATATTGCTAACCATTAGGGTAAGAGAAGAAATGAGCGGGGAAGACCAATATGCAGTGGGCGAGTCATGGTGACAGTGAGTCTGAGGCCAGCAGGAATAAAGTGACCAAGAACACTCCACAGACATCACACAATGGTCACATGACACAGAGTAAAATATCTCAATGCATCCATGAGAATAAGGTACCCATTTCAGTGGTACAACAGAAAACAGTATTTACCCTATAGGCATTCATAAGGAATAAACACTGAGGAAGATGACAAACCTTTTTTTTTTTTTTAAGTAGACTCCATGTCCAGCACTCAGCTTGGAGCCTAATGTGGGGCTTGAAATCAAGACCCTGAGATCAAGAGCAGAAAGAGTCTGAGGCTTAATCCACGGAGACCCACCCCTACCCCCCACCCCCAGGCACCCTGATGATGATCCTTTAATACAGAAAATGAAAGCAATGATGACAACTTAACCAAAGGAACATAGTTCTTTCAAATGGTCAATCAAGTGACAATAACAGGAGTTAATCTCATACTCTTCTGATAGGAAAAACTTGAATCTCTTTAGATAAGTATAATTCAGAATTTTCATAAACTGTATTATCCTCTCATTTATTTTTTTTATTATCCTCTCATTTAAAGGTAATGTAAGTTTATGGGGTGCCTGGGTGGCTCAGTCAGTGAAGTGTTTCCCTTTGGCTCTGGTCATGATCCCAGGTTCCTGGGATCCAGCCCCACTTGGGGCTCCCTGCTCAGTGGGGAGCCTGCTTCATCCTTTCCTACTACCCCTCTTCCCTGCTATACTCTCTCTCTGATTAACAAAATCTTTCAATAAGTAAATGTCATTGAAGTTTCTAATCAACCCAAATTACTGTTAGCAAACTTGCAAAGACAACTGCATGTGCACATCGATATGCTTTTTTCTAGGAATGTTTAGGTTTGGGACACTTTCATGTTTTCAAAAAAAAATATGTTTCCATCTACACCAAAAGCAGGTAACAATGATGCTTTCATAAAATTTTAACATTTCAATATAAGCATTTCTGAAAAAGGAGAGAAAGGAAAGGAGACAAGCAAGACCCAGAAGCCCTATAGGTCTCATGTCTGGTCCTAATGGCAGCAAACCAGAACCAAGTATCAGAGCCGCCAGGACTTCTATTGCACAGCTGGTCCAGGTAACACCTGGTATGGATAAAAATGTGGGGGCAATATTTTACTTATCAACAAGATCAAAGATACTATGAAAAGGAAGACAGATAATCAGAAATCCCAAGTATCTGGTAAAAAAGAGACAGAGCCAGCATCAATGAAAAGAGCTCAGGGATCTGAAACAGGCCTGGGGAAAACTCGTTCACCTGAACAAAAGCCCTGATCAATCCTGGGCTCACCCTGGGGCCTAAAGACTCCCCGTGTCAACCATGACACACTATTTGACTTTTACACAACCTGAGTAGATGCCTCCCAGATTGCTTTCCTAAGCAAATACTAAGGTTTTTATCTAGATATTTATTAATTAGCAACTTGAAAGAAACAGGTACTTTTTTTTTTTTTTTTACATTCTGGCAAAAGCTTTTTTAAAATTCTTTTTATTGGAGTTCAATTTGCCAACATATAGCATAATACCCACTGCTCATGCCACCAAGTGCCCCCCTCAGTGCCCATCACCCAGTCACACCCACCCACGCACCCCCACCCACCTCCCTTTCCATTACACCTTGTTTCTTTCCCAGAGTTAGGTGCCTCTCATGTTTTGTCACCTTCACTGATATTTTCGCTCAGAAATAGGTACATTTCCTTTGTTATGAAATTATTTAGCTCTTAGAGTCTCCATCACATGGATCCAATTTAAAATCCTCTAGTGGAAAAAGTGGTTGGGGCGTAAAAGCACCCCGGAGACGCTGTCAGGGCAGATAACTTTGCTGTACTGCTAATAACAATGCAGAGTGACTATTGAGATCATGCACATGAAAGCAACAAAAACAGTATTGTAAATGTTTTGCTTCCACTTCCTTATACACTCACGAAACAAAACTTTGACAAGTTCCAAATTAGCATTTAAGTAATAAAGAATTTGTGGATTTGAAGAATAATGCACTCAGGATATGTTCACTACATAGAGTTTGGCTCAAATTAAATATAATGCTGCAAAAGTATCAGACATCAAAAATCAGGAGTAGGCATACATAACGCTCAATTCTTTGACAAAATGGTCACGTCCAAACTAACATGCCAAAGAGAATACTATGCCTTCAAAGAAGAGACAAATTAAACTGCTTTTAAACATAGAAAATATTGGTAAGAGCATTTTCCTTTTTTTTAAATAATAAATTTATTTTTTATTGGTGTTCAATTTGCCAACATACAGAATAACACCCAGTGCTCATCCCGTCAAGTGCCCCCCTCAGTGCCCGTCACCCATCCACCCCCACCCCTCACCCTCCTCCCCTTCCACCACCTCTAGTTCATTTCCCAGAGTTAGGAGTCTTTATGTTCTGTCTCCCTTTCTGATATCTCCCACACATTTCTTCTCCCTTCCCTTATATTCCCTTTCACTATTATTCATATTCCCCAAATGAATGAGAACATACACTGTTTGTCCTTCTCCGATTGACTTACTTCACTCAGCATAATACCCTCCAGTTCCATCCACATTGAAGCAAATGGTGGGTATTTGTCGTTTCTAATGGCTGAGTAATATTCCATTGTATACATAAACCACATCTTCTTTATCCATCATCTTTCGATGGACACCGAGGCTCCTTCCACAGTTTGGCTATTGTGGACATTGGTGCTATAAACATCGGGGTGCAGGTGTCCTGGCGTTTCATTGCATCTGAATCTCTGGGGTAAATCCCCAACAGTGCAATTGCTGGGTCATAGAGCAGGTTTATTTTTAACTCTTTGAGGAACCTCCACACAGTTTTCCAGAGTGGCTGCACCAGTTCACATTCCCACCAACAGTGTAAGAGGGTTCCCTTTTCTCTGCATCCTCTCCAACATTTGTGGTTTCCTGCCTTGTTAATGTTCCCCATTCTCACTGGTGTGAGGTGGTATCTCATTGTGGTTTTGATTTGTATTTCATTTTACGTTTTTAAAAAAGGGAATGAAACTTTTGCAAATAAGGAAGAGGTCCTTGGAGGTCCTAAGCTGCAAACTTGTAGAACAAACTGCATCATTACTGACATCTCGAAAACGTACTAAGAACCTAAATTTTCCAGGAGTCTCTGTAGTTTCAGATACCATCTTAGAGCATGGGGAGAGGGATAAATATCCTGTATTTGAAGGAAAGAGAGAGGAATTTTTACTAGCTCTGAGTTTTACATTTTGCAGATTCAAAAATTTTAGAGGTAGCCATACTCCCCTGATAGATGACATTGCTCTATTTCTGCTCACCTAATAGAATTCAGTCTATGTGAGGAAGCTAATTATGATACAGTAGCAGGGAAAAAAGAAAGCCTGGCAGTTGACATAATCATTGTGGTGTTATTTTTCATGACATGGCAACTATAGTATTTCGGGAATGCACAAGATGTATTTCTTTTTTAGTGTCAGCAATGTTTACTTCTACACTAAGAATTTGAAACTACTGCTTTATTTTTATTTATTTATTTTTTTAATTTTTATTTATTTATTTATTTTTTAATTTTTTATTTTTTTATTTTTTATTTATGATAGGCACACAGTGAGAGGAGGGGGGCAGAGACACAGGCAGAGGGAGAAGCAGGCTCCATGCACTGGGAGCCCGACATGGGACTCGATTCTGGGTCTCCAGGATCGCGCCCTGGGCCAAAGGCAGGCGCTAAACCGCTGCGCCACCCAGGGATCCCGAAACTACTGCTTTAAAAACTCAAAAAATACAGGAAGAAATAGACAAAGTTTACTTTTACATCATTATTTTCGCTCATTCAAACACATGTGCAGAGGTCAATCCCCTCCAAATAAACTTTTCCACTGCTTCAATGTTATTTCACAATTCCACAAATTCAAAGTCCTTCAAATCGTTACAAATATTTTTAGATCAGAATTTTTAGAATTACAAGGACATTAAATGTTTGTGGTAGAATGGTATGAAATGTCATATTCAACAACAGAGTACCACAAATGCAAAGCATGATGATCTGATTTGATAAATATTCTAGAAGTCACATCATTAAACAAGGCCTAAAAGGCAAATATAATTGTATTTGTTACAGTTTTTAAAATGAGTGAAAATTACCTTTCCTTTGGCGTGTCACCTCCATATTTGCCTAGTAGATGAGTATTTAAATGCTTCTTCATTACAAAAGCAACCATAAAGAAAGAAATAAGAATAATTATAGAACTGAAACATGACTATGCTAAAAATTTTCCATGAGGTATTTTGAAACAGGCATTTATATGTGGATATAAGATGAAAATGCACATTAACACAGTGGGACTTCTGGTAAACGAGAGGCTTGTCTATAGATCAAAGGTATGGTCATACCTAAAATCAGAGGAAGTAACTGTGTTTAAATTAACTGGCCTGTGTCCAGTAAGGCTGCAGGGCTTCCAGAAGGACAGGCAAGTGGGGAGGGGCAGAGGGGGGTGGAGTGGGGAGGGGGAAGGAGGAAGAGCAAAGGGCCTTGGCTGGGCTTTTGTTGCCCAGCAGCCTGGGCCCTGGCCCTCAAGCCACTTGCCCCAAGCCCTGCCCTGATGCGGGACGGTGCCTGCCTCCACCCCCCCCCGGGCATGCGTGGACAGGACCCGCACCCTCCTTGAGCCCACATGGATGGGACACACACCCTCCCTGAGCCACCTGGGCACCCTGGCTGCCCAAAGGGTCTGGGCTGAGGCACTGCACCACCAGCTCAGTCCTGAGGAGCTCAGAGGCCCCCGATGCTCCTGCTGGATGAGGCAGGAAGCCTCTTTCTGCCCTAGGATGGGGGCTCTGGGAAAAGTCAGCCTGCCCTTTCCCCTCATAGGGCAGTTGTCCCAGGCCCCCCGGGCACCTGAGAAAGAGTCAAGAACCACTGCACTGGGAGCTGCACCCACAGCTGCGGACCCAGGACCCAGGGTAGGTCCCATGGCACCTGGCCTACCACCCCAGAGCTCATCCTCATGCAAACCTCATGTTCTTTCTCTACCTCCCAGTCTCTCGGTGTCTCCCTCACTGTCTTGGTCTCTCCCTCCTTGTCTTGGTTTCTCCCCCATCTCTGTCTCTCCTCTCATCTCTCTCTCCCCCATCTCGGTCTCTCCTTCCCTGTCTCTTTCCCTGTCTCTGTCTCTCCCCCATTTCTATCTCTCCCTCCGGTATTGGTCTCCTTCCCTGTCTCTCGGTCTCTCCTTCCCTCTTTGTGTCTCCTTCCCTCTTTGTGTCTCCCTCCCTGTCTCTGTCTCTCCCTCCCTGTCTCTGTCTCTTCCTTGTCTCTATCTCTCCCTCCCTATCTGCATCTCCCTCTCTGTCTCTGTGTCTGTTCCTATCTCTTGGTCTCTCCCTCCCTGGCTCCCTCCCTGTCTCATTCTTTCCATCCTGTCTCTGTGTCTCCTTCACTGTGTCTTGGTCTGCCTCTCTGTCTCTCGGTCTGTCTCTCCCTGTCTCTTGGTGTCTCCCTCCCTGTCTCTGTGTCTTGCCCATTCTTGGTCTCTCCCCACCATCTCGGTGTCTCCTCCCTGTCTCGTTCTCCCCCTCCCTGTCTCTATAACCTTCCCTGCCACTATTTCCCTGGCTGTCTTTCTCCCTATCTCTGACTCTACCTCCACTCTTGACATCTCTCCCTCCCTATCGCACTGTCTCTCTCATTGGGTGTTTCCCTCCCTGTCTCTTGGCCTCTCCCCCTGTCTTGGTCTCTCCTCCCTGTCTCTTGGCCTCTCCCTCTCTGTCTCTGTGTCTCCCCCACACCTCCGTCTCTCCCCCCCACCCCGTCTCGGACTCTCCTCCCTGTCTAGATCTCTCCCTCCCTGACTCTCTGTGTCTCCTTCCCTGTCGCTCAGTCTCTCCCTCCCTGTCTTGGTCTCTCCCTCTCTCTCTGTCTCTCCCACCCTGTCTAGATATCAACCTCCTTGCCCCTGTGTCTCCATCTGTGTCTCCCAGGCTCACCCCCCTGTCTCTTCATCTCTGTCTCACGGTCTCTGTCTTTCCCTTCCTGTCTCTCTGACTCTCCTTCCTTGTATGTCTCTCTTCCCCCCTCTCTCAGTCTCCCTCCTTGTCTCCTCCTCCCTCCCTGTCTTGCTGTCTCTCCCTATCTTGCCATTCTCTCCCTCTGTCTCTCTGTCTCCCCCGTCTCAATCTAGCCCTCCCTGTCTGTGTCTCCCTCCCTGTCTCTTGGTCTCTCCCTACCTCTTGGTCTCTCCCTCCCCATCTCTTGGTGTCCCCTCCCTGTCTCTGTGTCTCCCCCAGTCTCGGTCTCTCACCCGTATCATCTCAGTCTCTCCTCCCTGTCTCCATCTCTCCCTCCCTGACTCTGTCTCCTTCCCTGTCTGTCTCCCCCTCCCTGTCTCTCTGACCTTCCCTCCTTGTCTCGGTCTCTCCATCCCTGTCTCTTGGTCTCTCACTTCCTGTCTCTGTCACTCAATCCTTGTTTCTTATTCTCCCCTTCCCTGTCTCTGTCTCTCCCTCCCTGTGACTCTCCCTCCCTATCTCGCCATCTCTCTCTCTGTCTCCCCGTCTCTCCCTCCCTGTCTCTCTGTCCCTCCACCCCGTCTCTATATCCCTCCTTATCTGTGTCTCCCTCACTGTCCCTGTCTCTCCTTCCCTGTCTCCGTCTCCCTTCCTGTCTCCTGGTCTCCCTCCCTGACTCTGTCTCTCACTCCCTGTCTCTACCTCTCCCTCCCCGTCTGTCCCTAGCTGTCTCCCTGTCTCTCCCTGGTCTCTATCTCTCCCTCCCTGTCTGTGGCTCCCTCCCTGTGTCTGCCTGTCCCTCCCTTTCTCTGTCTCTCCCACCCTGTCTGGGTCTGCCTTCCTGCTTCTTGGTCTCCTCCCTTGGGGGGACCTTTGCCATTTCCCAAGCAAAAGTCCACTTTCACTTCCTTTAGCTCACGTGGCGCTCAGCTTGGCGCTCCCCTCTTCCTGGCCTGTGTGACCTCGGAGGGTCATCAGAGTGCCCGGGCCCTCTGGCCAGATCCCCCGCCGGAAGACACTGCCCTTGAGCTCTATCCCTGGCTGTGCGTGGGGCACCTAACAAGTAACCTGCTGCGTGGCGAAGGCTGACGCTAGGAGACCTCAGCAACCCAACATGCCCAGATCCTGAGAGGCAGAGTGCACGAGCTCTGGCTGAAACTGCAGGGACGCAGATGGACAGGGTGCCCATCTCCGGGGAGCATGCAGAGGCAGCGGCCCTCAGGAGCCTCTGATCCCAGCCTGGGGGCCGCCGGCCGAGGGACACCACACAACGGACCGTCTCACAGGCCAAAACCTACCTCACCAGGACACCCGTGATGGCTGCGAGGGGCGTGCGGCCCTGAGGGCCAAGCAGGGCCTCAGGGGCCTGGTCCTGACCTGGACGAGAGCACAGGGAAGGGCGAGGGCCCGGAGCGCAGGGGCGGCCACCCCCCCGGCGGGGCTCGGGCACCAGGCGCCGCCCGCCTGCCACCCGAAGGCCAGGCAGGCACCAGCGGGCCTTGCAGCGCCTCCCAGCGCCTCCCAGGGCAGGGACCTGGGGCAGCGACCCGCTGGACACGCACGCATGCAGCCCCCACCGCACGGAGGCCGGCGCAGAAGCTCGGCAGCATTAACTCTTCCCTGCAGCCAGGGCGGCCCTGGGCAGGAGGCGGCTCCCCTGGGCGAGGCCCTGTCCAGTGGCGCCGCTGCTTGGAGCCCCTCCCGGGAAGGGCGCCAGTGGGCTCTGGCCTGAGCGCTGTGGCGATGGGCCCCCGGGGCGACCGGGTCTGGGGGCCGGTGCCGAGGCTGGGCCTGCGCCAGTATTAAGCTATCACTGATATTATGATTTAGAATGCCCTAAATAGATTATTTTTAGCCAACTACTATTTTACATCAGGATTTTGTTTTATTTTTTATTTTTTTTTCTTTTTCTTTTTTTTTTTTTTTATAAATTAATTTTTATTGGTGTTCAATTTACCAACATACAGAATAACACCCAGTGCTCATCCCGTCAAGTGTACCCCTCAGTGCCCGTCACCCATTCACCCCCACCCCCCACCCTCCTCCCCCTCCACCACCCCTAGTTCATTTCCCAGAGTTAGAAGTCTTTATGTTCTGTCTCCCTTTCTGATATTTCTCACACATTTCTTCTCCCTTCCCTTATATTCCCTTTCACTATTATTCATATTCCCCAAATGAATGAGAACATACACTGTCCTTCTCCGGTTACTGTGGCCAAGTTCAAAAAGGGTGTTGCCTGAGTTCTCCTCTGGGATTTTGATGGAATCTTGTCTCACATTTAGATCTTTCATCTATTTTGAGTTTATCTTTGTGTATGGTGCAAGAGAGTGGTCCAGTTTCATTCTTCTGCATGTGGATGTCCAATTTTCCCAGCACCATTTATTGAAGAGACTGTCTTTCTTCCAGTGGATCGTCTTTCCTCCTTTATCGTATATTAGTTGACCATAAAGTTCAGGGTCCACTTCTGGGTTCTCTGTTCTGTTCCATTGATCTATATGTCTGTTTTTGTGCCAGTACCACACTGTCTTGATGAACACAGCTTTGTAGTACAACCTGAAATCTGGCATTGTGATGCCCCCAGATATGGTTTTCTTTTTTAAAATTCCCCTGGCTGTTCGGGGTCTTTTCTGATTCCACACAAATCTTAAAATAATTTGTTCTAAGTCTCTGAAGAAAGTCCATGGTATTTTGATAGGGATTGCATTATACGTGTAAATTGCCCTGGGTAACATTGACATTTTCACAATATTAATTCTGCCAATCCATGAGCATGGAATATTTTTCCATCTCTTTGTGTCTTCCTCAATTTCTTTCAGAAGTGTTCTATAGTTTTTAGGGTATATTTTGAGAACCATTTGAATGGTAAATGGTTCTCCAACCTTTTATTTTCAGGTTGTAGGTGTCCTTCTGTCTAAAATGAGTCTCTTGTAGACAACAAATAGATGGGTCCTGCTTTTTTATCCAGTCTGAAACCCTGCGCCTTTTGATGGGGTCATTAAGCCCATTCACGTTCAGAGTTACTTGAACTTCTTCTTAAAGGGGAGTTTTAAGAGTCCCCCTTAAAATTTCTTGCAGAGCTGGTTTGGAGGTCACATATTCTTTCAGTTCCTGCCTGTCTTGGAAGCTCTTTATCTCTCCTTCCATTTTGAATGAGAGCCTTGCTGGATAAAGTATTCTTGGTTGCATGTTCTTCTCATTTAGGACCCTGAATATATCCTGCCAGCCCTTTCTGGCCTGCCACGTCTCTGTGGAGAGGTCTGCTGTTACCCTAATATTCCTCCCCATGAAAGTCAGGGACTTCTTGTCTCTTGCTGCTTTAAGGATCTTCTCTTTATCTTTGGAATTTGCAAGCTTCACTATTAGATGTCGAGGTGTTGAACGGTTTTTATTGATTTTAGGGGGGGATCTCTCTATTTCCTGGATCTGAATGCCTGTTTCCCTTCCCAGATTGGGAAAGTTTTCAGCTAGGATTTGTTCAAATACATATTCTGGCCCTCTGTCCCTTTCGGCGCCCTCGGGAACCCCAATTAAACGTAGGTTTTTCTTCCTCAGGCTGTCGTTTATTTGCCTTAATCTGTCTTCATGGTCCTTCAATTGTTTATCTCTTTTTTCCTCAGTTTCCCTCTTTGCCATTAACTTGTCTTCTATGTCACTCACTCGTTCTTCCACCTCGTTAACCCTCGTCGTTAGGACTTCTAGTTTGGATTGCATCTCATTCAATTGATTTTTAATTTCTGCCTGATTGGATCTAAATTCTGCAGTCATGAAGTCTCGTGAGGCCTTAATGCTTTTTTCTAGAGCCACCAGGAGCTGTAGAATAGTGCTTCTGAATTGGCTTTCTGACATTGAAGTGTAATCCAGATTTTGTAACTCTGTGGGAGAGAGGGCTGTTTCTGATTCTTTCTTTTGAGTTGAGGTTTTCCTTCTAGTCATTTTGCTCAGTGCAGAGTGGCCAGAAACAAGTTGTATTGGAACACGGGGGAGTATCACTGGTCCCTCTAGCTGGTCTTCTGGGGGAGGGGCCTGTTGCGTTGATTTTCAGGTGTTAGCACTTGGGGGAGCTGCTCTGCCCCTGCCTGCTGCAGGGCTCAGCGGGGGTTGTTTACCCCGCCGGGCCCCAGGAGGAACAGCAGCAGTTGCTATGGCAACTCTGGAAGCCTGGATTCAGCCTCCGCAGGAACTATGGGGCTCGGGCTCTCGGCTCTCCGTCCGCAGGGCCTGGAGGCTCCGGGGCGGGGCCGCTGATCTGCTCAGCTCGGGGCAGGAGCGTCCTCGCTGTCTCGGGCCCTCCCGGCCTCTGCCTGTCCCGGGGGAGGCCGGATCCTGGGCTGTGTCCCGGCGCCCTGTGCTCCGGGGCCTGCGCTGGTGGATTCGCGCTCCCGCCCCGCAGCCCCCTCCGCGGAGCCGCCGCCCGAGCCCCTCCGAGTTGCTCCGGTCCCCGCCGTGCGCGCTGCAGCCCTTAGGGAGCTCGGCGCACTCTCCCGGGGCGCAGGTGTCTGTTAGTGTCCCCGGGAGCCCGAGGGCATCCCCGCCCTCCTGGGTCCTGCTCCAACTCCCTGCGAGCCCCTTTCCGCCCGCCCGGGAAGGTTGGTGCAGCTCCTGCTCCTCCGGGACGGGGCTCTCCTGTCCTGGGGACACTCGCCCCGGCCTCAGCCCGGCTCCTCGCGGGGCCCCTCCCCCTCGGAGGCCTTTTGTTCCTTTATTTCTTTTTCCCCGTCTTCCTACCTTGATAGAAGCGCGAACTCTCCTCACTGTAGCGTTCCAGCTGGTCTCTCTTTACATCTCAGGCCGAATTCGTAAATTTTCAGGATGGTTCAAAGGTCATCTAGGTAATTTGGTGGGGACAGGCGATTTGGGGACCCTGCTCTTCCGCCATCTTGCCCCTCCTCCCAGGATTTTGTTTTAAAAAGAAATGTCTCCTTCCGTTTCTTTAACTTTTTCTTATATCCTTCTATAAAGTTTCCTATTTTTTGTGTACCTTCCACATTCCTTCTTAGATTTATATGTATTTTGTAGCTTGTGTTATAGTTTATGTCGTTATTATGAATGGATTTGATTTTTCCCATCCCATTTCCTAACTGCTTATTGATGTAGAAAAGGAAAATTATTTTTCCTGTGTTGCTTTTATAATGGCAATTGCACACTTTAAAAAAATTTAAAAAATAATATCACTATGAGTACAAAAAATGTTCTTTCTGTTCTCAGTAATATCTTCTGTTGGCATGCAAGGTAACATCAAGCCACATCTTTTTTAGAGATCTAACATGGTTTATTTCGTCTTGTCACAAAGAGATGACAGGAAATTCTTAGTCATGTATCGTATTCTGGAAAGGCAGGTGGTAGAGGAAAGGACCCTCAATGATCTCTAGGGTTTTACTAAAGTTCCAGGGAGCTATATTTTGCCTAGAAAACATAAAGAACTTTGGGGTTAGTGAGAATTGGTTGCTGCAGTGATGTTCTCTGACCATGTTCATGCAGTTCATTTGAAGATGAACTCTTTTCCTGGCTCGGGCACTAGAATCTTTCACTTTATTTCCCAAAGCCATGAGCCTTGGTATTCAGCCCCCCGGAGCTACAAATCACATCATCAAACATCTGGCCTTCCTCTGGGGCTCTGTAGAGTTCTGGGCTCAAAGTTTTGCCATTTCTATGACCTACAGCTATAAAGCCCATTTCTCTTGAGAAAGTATTCCATGTTGGGCTACTTGTCCTTTTGAAATTACAGCAATAGCCTCTCTGAAACAGGAATGAAATTGTAAATCCTTTTCCTTGTAGGAGGGCAGATGAGGAGCAGTATAAAGAAAGCTCAGACTTGGGATCCCTGGGTGGTGCAGCGGTTTGGCGCCTGCCTTTGGCCCAGGGCGCGATCCTGGAGACCCAGGATCGAATCCCACATCGGGCTCCCGGTGCATGGAGCCTGCTTCTCCTTCTGCCTGTGTCTCTGCCTCTCTCTCTCTCTGTGACTATCATAAATAAATAAAAATTTAAAAAAAATTAAAAAAAAAAGAAAGCTCAGACTTTTAGAAACACTAATGTTGTGCCCTACCACCTCACTCCAGTCTCGCTTTCCAGAATAGGAGCAGAATCAGCTAAGATTCATTGTTGTTTAATGGTCCACTGGGGAAAAAAATACTGTATACTAATCTTCTTCTTAAAGACACACATTGTTATGTAAGTTTTCTTTTGAAAAATAAGCAAAAGAAAAAGTGAAGTAGAATACTAATTAAATTTTCTTAATTTCCCTCCCCAAGAATTCTTTAGTCTTATCTATCACAGCGCTATTTTGAAAATAATTCTAAAAGAACTAGAGAATATTGCCCTGATCACACTGATAAATGAGTAAAAGGAGTAAAAGTTAATAGTGCAAAGGACATATATTTCATGACAAGTATAATAGTGAATTCTCAAAAGAGACAGTATTTTCAGTTCACTTATTACTTAATAGACTAGAGTAGGACAAACATTATATGGTCTCATTCATTTGGGTAATATAAAAATAGTGAAAGGGAATAAAGGTGAAAGGAGAAAAAATGAGTGAGAAATATGAGAAATGGAGACAGAACATGAGAGATTCCTAACTCTGGGAAACAAACTAGGGATGGTGGAAGGGGAGGTGGGTGGGGGGTAGGGGTGACTGGGTGACGGGCACTGAGGTGGGCAATTGATGGGATGAGCACTGGGTGTTATTCTATATGTTGGCAAAGTGAACACTAATAGGAAATAAATTTATAATAAATAAATAAATAAATAAATAAATAAATAAATAGAATAGACTAGAGTACAACTCTAAAGCAGTACCAATGAAAGTAGCAAAGAAAAAGTACTACAAGTTTCATACATAGCACTTATCATACAAAAAATAATGTTCCATTATTGCTCATTTAGATAAAAACTTGCCCACAAAAATCATGGTGTAATTACATAGGAAATTTATTTCACAATGATTTTCCAGGAAGTTATAGCAACAAAACAACCAAGGAAAGAGTTTGCAGCTTATTAATTTCCTATATTGCTTCAGAAGCCTTAATGAATATTCTAGTGTCCTCTATGATCATCTTCAAAATAAATAAATTATATATATACATATATATACATATATGTGTATACACACACACTTATATATAATGTATGAATGTATATTCTTACCTCCAGTAACGATAAAGGAAGTAAAGTTAGTACACACCTTTATCATTTTAGTATATGTTTGTCTAAGAATCAAAAATTTCATGAATTTCCCTGAGAGGCAACCAGCAAGTAGATTATACTAAACACATTTTACAAATAAAAAAGGTTCAGACTAGATATACTTATTCCTGCTCCTCTGGTTGAACATAACTCGAAATCCTAAACACTATATATAAAGAAAACAAAAAATTCCTGAAAGCTGGAGAAACTAACAGAAAAAGTCAAAATGGCAGTGGATCCCAGGGACCAAAGTAAGACATGCGACTAAATCAGTGTTGGTTCCTTTATTTTCTTTTTTAAGATTTTATTTATTTACTTATTTATTTGAGAGCGAGGGAGCAAGAGAGAGAACAAGTGGGGGCAGAGGGAAAGGGAGAAGCAGAATCCCTGCTGAGCAAGGAGCCCAGACTCGGGCTCCATCCCAGGACCCTGAGATCATGACCCACGCCAGGGGCAGACACTTAACCAACTGGGTGCCCCAATTCAGTGTTTTCTCCTTGCTTCATATATTCCAGACTTGAAGCAAAGAACTGGCAACTGAGAAACTCCAATGGGCACAGATATAAATGCCCCAAAAGAATTCTGCTTTCTCTAGCCAAAGGACAAGGACAATGGCAGTCCACCAAGACAGAGAGTCAAACACCACCGAAAAACCTTTGTTCTGCCCTACTCGCATCTGCAAAAATTAAGTGAGGAACCTAGATTTCCATCCTTATTGGATGCTAACAAATTATCCCCAACCTCCTGCTAGAGAGGTCTCACAGAAAACTGAGTAGATGCCTCCCACCCTCACCCTTGCTGTCAGGGGAGACCACATGTGGAACCTGGACTTCTACCCCCAGTTGGTAGTAACAAGGTGCCCTCCTCCTTCCTTCTTTTGTGATGGCGGTGAGAGTCTCACAGTGTAGTGTCATAATGTTAGGGAGGCCTACTCAAAAGAAAGAATTTTCATCAGTAACCATGACAACCCCTTCAGCTCATAGAGTCAGTAGAAGCCACCTGGGGAGCAAGAAACTGGCATTCCTATACTTCCCAGCCATGGACGTATTAGCAGAGGCTTAGTAGGGGGGACAGAATTGCAATCCCTGCCTAGCAGTAAGGAGGGCACTCTACTGTCACGATAGGGTGAGTGAGAACCCTAGTCTCATAAAATGTCCATTAGTCATACCAAGAACCAGGAAGGTCTCAAACTGAATGGTAAAAGACAACCAACAGATCCCAAAACAAAACAAAACAACAACGACAAAAAAAAACCCCAGACATATTAGAATTATCTGAGAAAGAATCTAAAGCAGATATCCTAAAAATGCTTGAATGACCAGTTGATAAAATGCTTGAAAATTCCGGGGGGGGGGGGAGTCCCAGCAGACACACAGCAACTATAAAGATAAAATGAAATTTTGGAAGTGAAAACACAATAATTGAAATAAAAATTACCAGGGACAAAAAAGAATATCAAATAATGGTAAAAGAGCAAATCCACCAAGAAGCCATAATAACTCTTCATGTGTATGTAACAAACATAGATGAAAACTACATTAAAAAAGAGAAGAAAGAAAACTACGTGAAACAAAATTTTATAGGAATAAAAGGAGAAATACACAAATTAACAACTATAGTTGAAAACTCCAAAACCCCTCTTTCCACAACTCGTAAAATAACTACACAGAAGTGTAAGAAGGATACAGAACAACTAGAAACATCATTAATCAATAGGATATAATCAACATTTACAAAATATTCTACCAATCAACATCAAAATATGCATTCCTTTCCAGGACCCACAGAGCCTATACCAAGATGGAGTATACACTGGACTATAAAACAAACCTCATCAACTTGGAGAAATTTGACATCATGCATCATGTGTGCACCAACTACCACCAGAAATCAGCGACGGAAAAAGAGAAGGAGGGGTTCCAGGGTGGCTTAGTTGGGTAAGCATCAGCCTTAAGCTCCTGTCATGATCTCCGGGTCCTGGGACCAAGCCCTGCACTGGGCTTCCTACTCAGTGGGGAGTCTGCTTCTCCCTCTTTCTTGATGCTCCCCCTGCTTGTGCTCTCTCACTCAACACACACACTCTCTCCCTCATATGAATAAATAAAATCTTAAAAAAAAAGATAACAAGAACATTTCCAAATCATTAGAAGTGAAACAACAAACTTCTAAATAATTCATGGGTCAAGTGGAAGTTTTAGGAAAATCAAAAGAGTACACTGAACTCATGAAAACAAAAATGCAATGTATCATATGTAGTCCAAGACAACTAAAGCAATGCTAGACTCAAAATTACAGCAGGAAATGCATATATCAGAAAAGAGCAAAGTACCATATCTCAAGGACCTAGAAAAACAAAAAACAAAATAAAAAAACAACGTAACCAAAAGAAAAGAAATAATAAAGAGCACATGTCAATGAATTGAAAACAGTAAAACTCAAAAAAATGTTACAACTAGGCTGTTTGTTTAAAATGATCAATAAAAGTGACAAATCTTCATCAAGATGGAGCAAAAAATGAAGATACAAATGGCCAATATGAGTAACAAAACAAGGGACACCGTTATAGACCCTGTAGACATCAGAAGGTTAAATAATGTAATACTACAAACATTTTACACACACAAGTTTGACAACTTTGATAAAATGGACTTATTCCTTAAAAAAATAAAGGGATGCCTGGGTGGCTCAGTGGTTGAGCATCTGCCTTCAGCTCACAGTGTGGTACTGCAGTCCGGGAATCAAGTCCTATGCCAGGTTCCACACAGGAACCTGCTTCTCCCTCTTCCTACGTCTCTGCCTCTCTCTGTGTCTCTCATGAATAAATAAAAAAATCTTATAAAACAATAATAGTAAAATAAACTAATACAAAAGAAAATAGAAAATTTGAGTATTTTAGCTGTAAAGAAATTGCATTTCTAGTTAAAAACTCCTAAAATAGATATCTTCAGGCTGGTTGCACTACAGAATTCTACAAAATATTTTTAAAAGAATTAATACATGGCAGCCCGGGTGGCTCAGCGTTTTAGCGCCACCTTCAGCCCAGGGCCTGATCCTCGAGACCTGGGATCGAGTCCCACGTCGGACTCCCTGCATAGAGCCTGCTTCTCCCTCTGCTTGTGTCTCTGCCTCTCTTTGTCTCTCATGAATAAATAAATACATTCTTAAAAAAATACGAATTTCCAAATAATCCCTTCCCAAAATATATAAGGAAAAAATTCATTTAATGAAGTTAGTATTACCCTAATACCCAAACAAAAACAGTAAAATCCAAATAAATCGACAGATCAATATCCCTCATGAATACAAATGCCAAAATCTCTAACAAATATATGCAAATAGAATGCAACTACATATAAAGAGAACTATTCCAGGAATGCAAGGGTAGCTCAATATTTAAAAATCAATCAATATAATCCTATATTAGCCTGCTGAAAAAAATTAATTTATCATATTGATTGATACTAAAAAATATTTGATAAATACCCATTCATAATAAAAACACTCAGAAAAATAAGAATAGAGGGGATATTTTGTCACCTTTATAAAGAACTTCTACAAAAACTGTATGTAATGCTATATTTAATGTTCAAACAACTAAATGCTGCTAAGAAAGGAGAATAAAGCAAAAATGTCCACACGAGGAGCTCCGGGGTGGCTCAGTAGGTTGAGTGTCTAACTCTTGATTTCAGCTCAGGTCATGTCCTCAGGGTTGTGAGATCTAGCCCGGAATCTGGCACCTCTCAGTGGGGAGTCTGCTTGAGATTCTCTCTCTCTCTGCACCTCCCTTCACTGCTCATATGCATTCTCTCCCTCAAAAAAAAAATGTCCACACCAATAAATTGTATTCAACTGAGTACTAGAGGCTCAAGAAACGTAACTGTACAATTATGCAAGAAAATACAATGCATTCATATCAGAAAAAAAGCTTTATAAATAAAACTGCTTTTTCATAGACATGATTTTCTATATAGAAAATCGCAACAAATAAAAAAAAATTAAAAACCTCCTAGAACCAGTGAGTGAGTTCAGCAAGATTATAATATGTCGTAGTCTATTCAGGCTGCTAACAGAATTGTTATACACTGAGCGGCTTGTAAACAAACAGAAATGTATTTAACATGGTTCTAAAAACTAAGAAGTCCAAGATTAAAGCACCAGCAGCTTTACCGTCTGGTGTAGATCCACTTCCTGGTTCACAGATAATCATCTCTTCGTTGTGTCCTTGGATGGCAGAAGGGGTAACAGAGCATTTTTAGGGTCTCTGTTATAAGGACACTACTGCTAATCAACCTCCAAAGGGCCCCCTCCAAATACCACATCTTTGGGGGTTGGATCTCTATGGGGGTGGTACAAACATTGTCTATATCACAGTATTTTTATATAAAAATATCTATTTGGGAGGGAGGGGCAAGATGGCAGAAGAGTAGGGTCCCCAAATCACCTGTCCCCACCAAATTACCTAGATAACCTTCAAATCATCCTGAAAATCTACGAATTCGGCCTGAGATTTAAAGAGAGACCAGCTGGAATGCTACAGTGAGAAGAGATCGCGCTTCTATCAAGGTAGGAAGACGGGGAAAGAGAAATAAAGAAACAAAAGTCCTCCAAGGGGGAGAGGCCCCGCGAGGAGCCGGGCTGAGGCCGGGGCAAGTGTCCCCAGGACAGGAGAGCCCCGTCCGGGAGGAGCAGGAGCTGCACCAACCTTCCTGGGCGGGCGGAAAGGGGCTCGCAGGGAGTTGGAGCAGGACCCAGGAGGGCGGGGATGCCCTCGGGCTCCCGGGGACACTAACAGACACCTGCGCCCCGGGAGAGTGCGCCGAGCTCCCTAAGGGCTGCAGCGCACACGGCGGGGCGGAGCAGCTCGGAGGGGCTCGGGCAGCGGCTCTGCGCCGAGGGGGCTGCGCGGCTCCGGGAGCAGGTTGGAGGCGGCTCCGGCAGAGGAAGAGGCTCCTTTGCAGAGGGGGCTGCGCGGCCGGGGCGCGAATCCAACAGCGCAGGCCCCGGAGCACAGGGCGCCGGGACACAGCCCAGGATCCGGCCTCCCCCCAGGACAGGCAGAGGCCGGGGGGGGGGGCCCAGCACAGCAAGGACGCTCCTGCCCCAGGTGAGCAGATCAGCAGCCCCACCCCCAGAGCATCGAGGCCCTGCAGACGGAGAGCCCCGTAGTTACTGCGGGAGCTGAATCCAGGGCTCCAGAGCTGGCCATCGCCACTGTGGTTGTTCCTCCTGGGACCTCATAGGGTAAACAACCCCCACTGAGCCCTGCACCAGGCAGGGGCAGAGCAGCTCCCCCAAGTGCTAACACCTGAAAATCAGCACAGCAGGCCCCACCCCCAGAAGACCAGCTAGACGGACAAGTTCCAGGGGAAGTCAAGGGACTTAAAGTATACAGAATCAGAAGATACATCCCCCTTTTTTTTTTTGTTTTTTTTTTTTTTATTTTTGATTTCTGTTTGCTTCCCCCACCCTTTTTTTCCTTTTTTCTTTTTCTTTCTCTTTTTCTTTTTTCTTCCTTTTTTCTTTTTTCTTTTCTCTCCTTCTTTCTCTCCCCTCTTTTTCTCCTTTTCCCAATACAACTTGTTTTTGACCACTCTGCACTGAGAAAAATGACTAGAAGGAAAACTTCATTTCAAAAGAAAGAATCAGAAACAGTCCTCTCTCCCACAGAGTTACAAAATCTGGATTACAATTCGATGTCAGAAAGCCAATTCAGAAGCACTATTATAAAGCTACTGGTGGCTCTAGAAAAAAGCATTAAGGACTCAAGGGACTTCATGACTGCAGAATTTAGATCTAATCAGGCAGGAATTAAAAATCAATTGAATGAGATGCAATCCAAACTAGAGGTCCTAACAACGAGGGTTAACGAGGTGGAAGAATGAGTGAGTGACATAGAAGACAAGTTGATGGCAAAGAGGGAAACTGAGGAAAAGAGAGACAGACAATTAAAAGACCATGAGGATAGATTAAGGGAAATAAACGACAGCCTGAGGAAGAAAAACCTACGTTTAATTGGGGCTCCCGAGGGTGCCGAAAGGGACAGAGGGCCAGAATATGTATTTGAACAAATCCTAGCTGAAAACTTTCCTAATCTGGGAAGGGAAACAGGCATTCAGATCCAGGAAATAGAGAGATCCCCCCCTAAAATCAATAAAAACCGTTCAACCCCTCGACATCTAATAGTTAAGCTTGCAAATTCCAAAGATAAAGAGAAGATCCTTAAAGCAGCAAGAGACAAGAAATCCCTGACTTTTATGGGGAGGAATATTACGGTAACAGCAGACCTCTCCACAGAGACCTGGCAGGCCAGAAAGGGATAGGCAGGATATATTCAGGTTCCTATATGAGAAGAACATGCAACCAAGAATACTTTATCCAGCAAGGCTCTTATTCAGAATGGAAGGAGAGATAAAGAGCTTCCAAGACAGGCAGAAACTGAAAGAATATGTGACCTCCAAAGCAGCCCTGCAAGAAATTTTAAGGGGGACTCTTAAAATTCCCCTTTAAGAAATGAACTAGGGGTGGTGGAAGGGGAGGAGGGCGGGAGGTGGGGGTGAATGGGTGACGGGCACTGAGGGGGACACTTGACGGGATGAGCACTGGGTGTTATTCTGTATGTTGGTAAATTGAACACCAATAAAAAATTAATTTATTAAAAAAATTCCCCTTTAAGAAGAAGTTCAGTGGAACAATCCACAAAAACAAGGACTGAATAGATATCATGATGGCACTAAACTCATATCTGTCAATAGTAACTCTGAACATGAATGGGCTTAATGACACCATCAAAAGGCACAGGGTTTCAGACCGGATAAAAAAGCAGGACCCATCTATTTGCTGTCTACAAGAGACACATTTTAGACAGAAGGACACCTACAGCCTCAAAATAAAAGGTTGGAGAACCATTTACCATTCAAATGGTCCTCAGAAGAAAGCAGGGGTAGATAAACTCCCCTCATATCAGATAAACTAAAATTTACCCCAAAGACTACAGTGAGAGATGAAGAGGGACACTATCTCATACTTAAAGGATCTATCCAACAAAAGGACTTAACAATCCTCAATATATATGCCCTACGTGTGGGAGCTGCCAAATATATCAATCAATTAATAACCAAAGTTAAGATATACTTAGATATAATACACTTAAACTTGGTGACTTCAATCTAGGGCTTTCTACACTCGATAGATCTTCTAAGCACATCTCCAAAGAAACGAGAGCTTAAATGATACACTGGACCAGATAGATTTCACAGATATCTACAGAACTTTTCATCCAAATCAATTGAATACACATTCTTCTCAAGTGCGCATGGAACTTTCTCCAGAATAGACCACATACTGGGTCACAAATCGGGTCTGAACCAATACCACAAGATTGGGATCATCCCCTGCATATCTCAGACCATAATGCCTTGAAATTAGAACTAAATCACTACAAGAAGTTTGGAAGGACCTTAAGAGGTAAAGGATCTATACCCTAAAAACTATAGAACACTTCTGAAAGAAATTGAGGAAGACACAAAGAGATGGAAAAATATTCCATGCTCATGGATTGACAGAATTAGTATTGTGAAAATGTCAATGTTACCCAGGGCAATTTACACGTTTAATGCAATCCCTATCAAAATACCATGGACTTTCTTCAGAGAGTGAGAACAAATTATTTTAAGATTTGTGTGGAATCAGAAAAGACCCTGAATAGCCAGAGGAATTTTAAAAAAGAAAACCATATCTGGGGGCATCACAATGCAAGATTTCAGGTTGTCCTACAAAGCTGTGGTCATCAAGAAAGTGTGGTACTGGCACAAAAACAGACACATAGATCAATGGAACAGAAGAGAGAACCCAGAAGTGGACCCTGAGCTTTATGGTCAACTAATATTCGATAAAGGAAGAAAGAATATCCACTGGAAGAAAGACAGTCTCTTCAGTAAATGGTGCTGGGAAAATTGGACATCCACATGCAGAAGAATGAAACTAGACCACTCTCTTGCACCATACACAAAGATAAACTCAAAATGGATGAAAGATCTAAATGTGAGACAAGATTCCATCAAAATTCCAGAGGAGAACACAGGCAACACCCTTTTTGAACTTGGCCACAGTAACTTCTTGCAAGATACATCCACGAAGGCAAAAGAAACAAAAGCAAAACTGAACTATTGGGACTTCATCAAGATAAGAAGCTTTTGCCCAGCAAAGGATACAGTCCACAAAACTAAAAGACAACCTACAGAATGGGAGAAGATATTTGCAAATGTCGTTTCAGTAAAGGGCTAGTTTCCAAGACCTATAAAGAACTTCTTAACGTCAACAGCAAAGAAACAAACAATCCATTTATGAAATGGGCAAAAGACATGAAGAGAAATCTCACAGACAAAAACATAGACATGGCCAACAAGCACATGAGAAAATGCTCTGCATCACTTGCCATCAGGGAAATACAAATCCAAACCACAATGAGATACCACCTCACACCAGTGAGAATGGGGAAAATTAACAAGGCAGGAAACCACAAATGTGGGAGAGGATGCAGAGAAAAGGGAACCCTCTTACACTGTTGGTGGGAATGTGAACTGGTGCCACTCTGGAAAACTGTGTGGAGGTTCCTCAAAGAGTGAAAAATAGACCTGCCCTACGACCCAGCAATTGCACTGTTGGGGATTTACCACAAAGATACAGATGCAATGAAACGCTGGGACTCCTGCACCCCGATGTTTCTAGCAGCAGTGTCCACAATAGCCAAACTGTGGAAGGAGCCTCGGTGTCCATCGAAAGATGATGGATAAGGAAGATGTGGTTTATGTATACAATGGAATATTACTCAGCCATTAGAAATGACAAATACCCACCATTTGCTTCGACGTGGATGGAACTGGAGGGTATTATGCTGAGTGAAGTAAGTCAATCGGAGAAGGATAAACATTATATGATCTCATTCATTTGGGGAATATAAGAAATAGTGAAAGGGAATAAAGGGGAGAGAAAATGAATGGGAAATATCAGTGAGGGAGACAGAACATGAGAGACTCCTAAGTCTGGGAAATGAACTAGGGGTGGTGGAAGGGGAGGAGGGCTGGGGGTGGGGGTTAATGGGTGATGGGCACTGAGGGGGGCACTTGATGGGATGAGTCCTGAGTGTTATTCTGTATGTTGGCAAATTGAACACCAATGAAAAATAAATTTATTATAAAAAAAGAAAATAAAATTAATCAACATCAATTAAAAATGTAAAAATAAAAAAATAAGAAGAAGAAAAAATAAAATAAAATGAGTCTCTTGTAGACTGCATATAGATGGGTCTGCTTTTCTATCCAGTCTGATACCGTGCACCTTTAATGGGATTATTTAGCCCATTTACGTTTAGAGTAAGTTTTGAAAGAAATGAATTTAGTGTCATCATATTATTGATTCAGGCCCTGTTTTGTGGATTGTTTCTTTGGGCTTCCTCTTTCTTATACAGGGTTATTTCTTGCAATCTACATATTCTTTCAGTTTCTATGTATCCTGGAAGCTCTTTATTACTCCTTCTATTCTGAATGACAGACTTGCCCGATAAAGTATTCTTGGCTGCATGTTCTTCTCATGTAGTACCTTGAATAGATCTTGCCAGCCCTTCTAACCTCCCAGGTCTCTGTGGAGAGGCCTGCTGTTAATCTGATATTTCTCCCCATATAAATTAAGAATCTCTTGCCTCGTGCTGCTTTAGGATTTTCTTTTTCTCATTGAAATTTGCAAGTTTCACTATTAAATGTCGAGGTGTTGAACAGTTTTAATTGATTTTGGGGTGGTTTCTCTCTATCTTTTGGCTCTGAATACCTATTTACTTCCTCAGATTAGGGAAATTCACAGCTATGATTTGTTCAAATATACATTTTGGTCCTGTCTCCCTCTCAGCCTCTTCTGGAATCCCAATTATACATAAATTCATCTTTCTAATGTTTTTGTTTATTTCCCTAAGCCTTTCCTCATGGTCTGTTAATTGTTTTCCTCAGTTTCCTTCCAACCATCAACTTGTCTTCTATGTCATTCACTCTCTCCTCCACCTCTTAACCCTAGCAGTTAGGTCTTCCAGTTTGGATTTCATCTCATTTAATCTGTTTTTAATTTTGGCCTAATTAGATATGAATTCTGCAGTATTGAAGTCTCTAGAGTCTTTTAAGCTTTTTTCCAGAGCCACCAGTAGCTTTATAATTGTGCTTCTGAATAGATTTTCTGACATCTTATTGAAATACATATTCTCTAACTCTGTGACATAGAATTCTGTTTCAGGTTCTTTCTTTTGTGGTGAATGCTTCCTTGTAGTCATTTTTTCCAGTGCAGAGTGTTTGTATGTGCAGGCTGAGTCAAAAATATCAACCACAACCTAAGTAAAATACATCATAGATGATTCTGAACAGCTCAGGGAACAGAAAATGAAAAAGAACTACACAACAAAATAAAACAAAAGGATCACTAAAGTGAAAAACAAATTTTAAAACAAAGTAGTCAATATAAAAGACCAAAAATGACAAAGAAGAAAATAGAAAAAGAAAAAAAGTAAAGAAAAGAGAAAAAAGAAAAAAAGAGAAAAGGAGGTGCTGGCAGATGGTGGTGGTGAATAAGTGGTCGTGGAGAGAGAATGTATTCTACCTGAGGGGTCCTAGATGGCGATTCTCTTGGTCCTGAGTGTATTTTGTTCTGTATGTTAGAAGATGCTCAACCCCAAATTTATATAAGCCAGCAATACTTATAGAAATGCCCATCATTAACCCCCAAAACATAAATGAGATAAAAGAGGGGGGCAGAATGGGAAGGAAGAGAGAATATAATCTCACAGAATGAACCCTGGGATCACGACCTGAGCCAAAGGTGGAAACTCAACCATTGAGCCACCCAGGCATCCCTCTTTTCCTTTTTCTTATCCATCACCTTCCACCCTTCCGCCTATGCCTGTTCCTTCTTCTCAACCTCCTGTCTTTTCCTGCAAAACAGGCCTCTGGATGAGGTGGAAGAACAGGCAGTGGTTTGGGCATCGGTTCTGGTGAGTTCTTCTGTGTGTCCTTAGGGAGGAGGGATGGATTTTGGGTTTCAGCATCACCCTGCTTCCCCCTCTTCTTCAGGATTTTGACTGTTGGCAAGTGGGAATTTAGTTGCAGAATCCATCCTGATTATGCCACCACCCTCAGCGCGCACACACACACATACTCACGCACGCACACCCTGGGTAGCAGCTATAGTCCAGTCTGACCCTAAACCATTAACTGTCCAAGCTCCTGGGCCTTAACCAGCACACTAATTTGGGTGGTGCCCCAGCCAAGTCTCAAAGCCTGGCTATGACCTTCGAAGCTTGGGGGACTAATGGGTGACACCATAAATGTTGGTGACCCCCGGTTGGAAGAAGTGCCATTTGTATGAAGGGCAGAGAGGAGGAGCCAGAGATAGACTAAGGGCTCCCTGCGCCCAGGCCAATGTTCAGCGCCTGCCTGAGCCTCACTCTGAGCCTCGTCCTCAACTCAGCTGTCACCCTAACCCTGACCCTCAGCCTGACCCTCACTCTTTCCCTGACCCTGATCCTCTCCCTACTCCTCACCCTCACCTTAACCCTGATCCTGAGCCTGACCCTCACCCTGACCCTCAACCTAAACCTAATCCTGAACCTCACTCTAACCCTGATGCTTACCCTGACCCTGATCCTGTCCCTGATCCTCGCCCTAACCTTAACTGTAACCCTGAAACTGACCCTGACCCTAACCCTAAATTCATCAAACAAGATGCTAGTTTAAAACTGCATTCTAGTAACACTTCTTTCTCAGGGTAAGTATATGGCACTCGCCTTATGTTTTCACACATACTATTAAGATAGTTTCTATTGTCAACACACAAGAGTATAAGTAAAACCTGCTTCCTTTGTGAGATAACTTCTTTCTCAGAGTTAAAGATATGTCAGTTGACATACAAATGCACACATATATTTGGTACGGGTTATAAAGGTGCCAGCTGAAAGCTGCATTCTAGTAACGCTTGTTTCTCAGAGTTAAGTATATATCACGTGCCATATGCTTTCTCACCTCCTTTGAGAGAGCTCCTCAAGTGTTATCACTGGTGGTGCTGACCCTGTGCCAGTACTAAGTGCTTCATGCACGTTACATAGGTGCTCCTCCTGACAACACTATGAGCTGCTTGTATTACTCCCCTTTGTGCAAGTATAGAAAGGTGGAGCCTTTCCTGACAGGTACATGGAGGAGCTGGGATTTGACCTCGGGCCCTCTGGTTCTGCTTTGATCTGTGACATATGTTCTCAGGACAGCCCCCACACAGTAACCAGAGAAAGGGGGCTGTGCTGGAAATGGGATCCCTATACAGCCAATGAGACTCCTGAGCCAGGGGTTCAATGGGCCACATGGGTGTGGGATGCTGTAGAGGCCAGCCACATCATCACCAGTGTCCCTGTGTCTTCGATGGCAATGCTCTCCTGTTGACCTTCCTCTGGGCGGTGTTTCCAACACCTCCATTCTCACCGATGATCTGATGCTTCACTCATTTAACACATGGTCTCTAATATTCCCAGATGAGAAACGCTGCCCATCCATTTTCCCCTCAGGGTGGGCTCACAAACTGCCATTCCTCCTCCTCTGTCTTTGTGTCTATTACTGAGAAGGAAATTTGTCTCTTTTATCAACTTTCTTCATCGTGTTTGATAATCCCACAATCTCCTTCCCTTCTGAGACCTTCATCCAGGGGATTTTTTTTTCTTCTCAGTTATGAGCTACATCCATCTCTTAGTAACAGATGAGAAACACAGATATAAGTGTGTACATTGACTGAAGTGTATTCACTTTTTATATGTAATAAAAGTCCAGAAATACCTGGTGGTTGGCACTGGTTCCATGGCTCAATTCTTTACAATCTTCTTGGCCCCAGAATGGCTGCTGTAGCTCCACCCATTACATCTTAGTTCTATGCAACAAACAAGAGGGAGTAGAGAAAGGCAAGGGGAGCACCTGTCACTGCCCCTTCATACAGTAGCTGTCTGTAAGTCCCACCCCGCCACTTGTACTTATCTTTTGTTAGATACCCTGGCTGCTAGGAAGCCCAAGAAATGTGGAATTTGCTGGGCATTTTGCCACCTAAGTAAAGTTAGGTTTCTGTTAAGAAACAAGACAAGGAAGTAGATATTATGTGGCTCTCACTAGTTTCTCGTTTTCCTGATTGAATTCTTTGTCCAGCTGAGAGTAGGTCATTAGGCTGACCAGGGGATGCTATTAGGCCCCCTTTGCCTGACTATCATACGTAACAGGGTAGGTATTCATAAGTTTTGTGTGAGCCATCATTGTGTTTGTGCATGCATAGATGTGTGTGTGTGTGTGTGTGTGTGTGTGTGCACAAGGGAGAGCTGGAGCACAGGGAAGGCCACCTGATGGCCAGGACTGGCTAGTACCACTCTCCGCGGGCACGGACACTCCATCCCAGGCAACTGGGGAGGCATTCCCAGATTCTCTCCATGGTGCAACTGGAGCGCATCCTGAGAGCCAACAAGCTGTGGCACATTCACGCACGACCCATCTGGATGGAAGAGGCCACATCTGCGTGATGTACCTGTTTCCTTTCCCCTGCCCTGGACTTACTGATACTGATACAAAATGCCTAAGCCTGAGTGTAAAAGTAGGTCCTCCCAAGGGGATAAAATAAATCATGCTTTTGCAGCCTAGAAGTTTGACATACACCTGGCCAATTTCTTGACAGGGAAGGTAGATAAGGCTGCTGATGGATTAAAAAAAACTTTAAAAATAAATAAAATCCATAAGATTATGAGAAATTTCCTTTTTTAAGATTTTATTTATTTGAGAGAGAGACTGAATGAGAGAGAGCATGAGCAGGGCCAGGGGCAGAGGGAGAGGGAGAAGCGGGCTCCTCACCAAGTAGGGAGCCTGATGCAGGGCTCAACCCAGGACCCTGGGATCATGACCTGAGCTGAAGGCAAATGCTTCCCCACTGATCCACCCAGAAGCCACGTTGTTATGAGATTGTGTTAGTTACTCCATTCTCCACATTACCCCACTTTCACCTCTCCTGAAGAGCTTTGGCATCTTTCTTATCCATTTCCATTGCTTGGCTCTCAGTTGAAAAACTAGATTCACCTTTGGAGAAAGGATGAGCCAGTGTCTCAGAGCAAATTCATCTGCTTTAAACTAGGGAGCCTAGTGGAATCCTTGGGATTGTGGGTAAGGTGCAGACACTGGGCCCCTCAAAGTCTGGTCCCAGAAGCCTGTAGATGTCAGGAGACCTAGGGCATTTGAAGGTGCCTAGCAGGGCATGGCAGTGTGTAAGCTGGGCAAGAGGTTTTAGGAGGGAGCTGACCTCATTTCTGGGCAAAAGAAACAAATTTAGACATGTCTTTTCCAGATTCATCCCATTCCTATTCAAAATGTTAAGTAGATTCATAAAGACAGAAAGTAGAAGACTGTAGGCCAAGCACTGAAAGGAGGCAGTAATGGGAAGTTTCTTTTTCTTTAAGATTTTATTTATTCATGAGAAAGAGAGAGAGGCAGAGACACAGGCAGAGGGAGAAGCAGGCTCCATGCAGAGAGCCTGATGTGGGACTCCACCCAGGGTCCCCAGAATCATGCCCTGGGCTGAAGGTGGCGCTAAACCGCTGAGTCACCCAATGGGAAGTTTCTGACTCACAGTAGAGAGTTTTAGTTTTACAAGATGAAATGTGCTCTAAAGATGGGTTACAGGGAGGTTGTACGAAGATATTAATGCGTTTAATATGCTTAAAATGTATTCCATGAACTTAATGTAGTTAATGAAATATATAAATGGTTGATTTGTAGATGGTAGTTTTTTGATCATGTGTATTGTACATCAATAAAGTATATTTTATTTAAAAGCTGCAAATACAGAGAAATGAGCACAGGACAATGTAGTCTTCCCTTTATACCCTCCCATTTCGCTGCTGCTATTTTATCTCAGCCATTTTCCTTGAGAGAACTTTGCTCAAACAAAATATCCTCATCACGTGCCCAAATACTTAAAGACCTAAAATCAAAATTTCCAAAACAGGAAAGAGCTTTCGAAAAGGTAGTTTTCAGGGTTAATTTATTCCTCCATCAATTTTTAAAATCTCAGGCAAATTAAAAATTCTGCTGCATCCACTTGAATTTTAATTCAATGATTTTTAAAATCAGAATTGATTCTTTTTTTTTTTTAATTTTTTTTTATTTATTTATGATAGTCACAGAGAGAGAGAGAGAGAGGCAGAGACACAGGCAGAGGGAGAAGCAGGCTCCATGCACCAGGAGCCTGATGTGGGATTCGATCCTGGGTCTCCAGGATCGGGCCCTGGGCCAAAGGCAGGCGCCAAACCGCTGCGCCACCCAGGGATCCCCAGAATTGATTCTATTTAGGCAAATGGTTGGATATTTTTATCCATATCATTATCTACTGACTACAGACAACATCTGCTGTTTTAAGTTTTGTTTAGGTGTCACTATTTTTACCAAGCCAACTTTTCTGATCTTATGAATATTACAATAATGTTTGCCCCAGTTGTATTGATATAATAGACATAGAGCATTGTGTATGTTCAAGGTAAACAGCATAACAATTTTACATTCCTATATTGTGACAGAATAAGTTTGGTTAAACACGATCATCTCTTATAGATACAAAAATAAAGTAAATAAAAAAGAAAGCAAACGACTTTCATTATGATGAGAACTCTCAAGATTTACTTTCTTGACACCTCTCAGATACACCACAAAGCAGTAATAACTGTAGTCATCATGATGTACTATAAATTGCTATTACTTCTTTATCTTAAAACTGAAAGTTTGTATCTTTTCACCATTCCCTCAACCCCCATTCTGGTTACTTCAATCTGATCTCTTTTTCTGAATTAGGTTTTTCATCTTTTATTTATTTTTGTTTTAGATTCCACATATAAGGGGATATACGTGTGTGTATAAAATCATAATTTACCTTTCTCTGTCTCAGTTATTTCCCTTGGCATAATGCCTTCAAAATTCATTATGGTTATTACATGTGGCAGGATTTCCTTTCCTATGGCCGATTCCTATTCCATTCTATAGCTAACACTTTATCCATTCACCACTGATGGGCACGGATGTTTTTGTGTTTGGTTGTTGAAAATAGTGCTTCCTGATAATGGAGGTGCAAATATTTCCTGGACATATTCTTCTGTTTTCTATGGATATGGTCCCAGAAGTGGAACTGCTGAATCATAATGGTAGTTCTATCTTTGTATTTTAAGGAACCACCATAAGTTTTGCATAGTGAATGTACCAATGTGCGATCCCAACAATAGAGCCCAAGGGTTCCCTTTTCTCCATATTTTCAGCAGCATTTCTTGTCTCTTGTTTTTTTTATGCTAGCTCTTCCAAAGGATATGATGTGACATCTCATTTTATTCTTGGCTTGCATTTTTCTGATGGTTAGTCATGTTGTCTACCTGTTTATCATTTGTTTATTTTCTCTAGGAAAATGCCAGAGCACTGTACACTGCATCTGGGGTCCAGGGACAACACTAGTCTCCACAGGGCCTTCAGGATCCTCATTTAGATAAGCATGGGTGGGAGCAGAGTCACTCTTCTGGCTGAGGTGAGGTTCCGTATTTGTAAAGTAGACACCAATGGAAAGGACAGGAAAGGAACGAAAGGGAGGCTTCTGAGGTCCTTTACTCTGCCCTTGGAGCCCATAGGTCCTGCTCCTTTGCCTCTGTGATCTGGAAAGCCACTGCATTGAGGACACCCAAATAAAGCTGTCCTTTTCTTTGGTGGTGTGCCTGCCTGGGGCTGTATTGCTAGAGCTGGAGAACACGACGCAGGAAACCTCCTTTTGAATGGTACCTAGGGACTTCTGCTGGAGGAACTGCAGATGAAAGACTCATGCAGAGATCATTGTGGTCATACCACTGCCCAGAGACAACTTGAAACTCTTAGTGGCATTCCTACCTTCAGTCAGGCTGGCTAAAAGGGGAAGTGGGTTCCAAGAACTTCTCATTGATTCATTCCATAACTAGGCACTAAGTATTCACCCTATGCCAGGTACCTTGGTGGGCCTATAGATAGAGCTGAAAATACCATGACCTACTGCCTGTAGGAACTCACAGTCTGGAGGTGGACAAAAGTACAAAAACAAAGACACATGAAAGAGAAGAGCAAGTGCTATATGCTACACAAGACTGTATGCCAGGAAGGAAGGTTGGGGAATCATTGGAGAGAAAGGTATGAAAGGTCTCACTGAGGGTGACATTGCTGAGAACAGAATAACAAAAGGGAGTTAGATCTGCATGCATCTGGGGACAGTGTGTTGGGAAGAAGGGACCCCTGATGCAGATACTCACTAATAGAAGTTGGTTTGGCCAGAGGAGGTGGAAAGGGCAGCTAGCACGGCTGTGAGGAAAGGAGGAGGAGATCTGAGGAGAGGGAAGAGGGCAGGGATGCTAAGGCCTGGTAGACTGTTAGTTATCTATTGTTCCTCTGTTATTCTGTTGCCCCGATACCTTGCATCTTAAAATTCATATATTTAATTTCTCATCAGTTTTGTGGATGAGGAATCCAGGCACAAATTAGCTTGGTTCCTCAGCCTCAAGGTACATCAGAGGCTACAGCTGTGGCCGCATAGGAAGCTAGCCTGGCAGAGGATTTTCTCCCAAGTTGACTCAGTTCTCTGCTATGTGAGCCTCTAAACATGGCAGCTCAAAACATCTCCGGTTGATATTTGATTCAGGGATAGAGAAGAAAATGGGAAAGGGAAAGTGTCAGAAGTGGAACGTGAGTGAGTAGAATAGGAGAGGAAGTAACTAGAAAGTGAGAGGCTATTTCCAATCGAAACTTAGATGTGACATGCCATCATTTTGGCTGTATCCTATTGGTCAGAAGCTAGTCACGAAGCACCTCAGGGTTACAGAGGGATACCTATACCACAGGTCAGGATTGCTGGGAGCCGTTGTGAAGGTTGCAGCCCTCAGAGACCAAAGCGAGGTAACTGGATAGCATTCTAAATATAACAGGAAACAATTGGATGGTTTTATTACAGAAGATGACAATGTCCGCATCTTGGAGCATTTTCACCTCATTGTGGTGCCCCCATTAAAATGAGGTCAGACAGAAAGTGGATATTGTGATATTACGTTGCTGGAACCCAGGCCACATTTGAGTGGAACTTCATGCCACATCCCACTCCTTCTTGTAAATCTTCCACCCTTAAATTTCTACCTCAGATATACAGTATACAAGCCCACACATGTTATAAACATCATCCATAGACACCTGATGATGTTCCCAGGAAGCAGATTCTAGTTTGGCCCCCACTGTGCAGGTTAGGAAACTGAGGACTATGTGAGAGATACAGTGGGTTAGGCAGGACACAGAACTGGGAAAACAGAGAAATAAAGGTCTGAATTCAGCTCTGTCTCCTCAAACGGAGGACTTTACTTTCATTTTCAGAGAGTTGTGGCTATGGCATTTTTGGCTCATCATGTACAGTTAAAGAGATGACATTGGGGTAAGCAGTCATCTGCCAAGAAGGGGCTCTGGATAGGCCTGACTGAAGGAAGGGACCCAGGTGCTGGAATCTTGAAAAAGTGACCTCACTTCCTTGGTGACAAGCCCACAACTGACTTAGAACTCTGGTAACCAGGAGCCTACATTCTAGACCTTCTCACTTTCTGGCTCACTTAACTGGAGATGGTCAAGAGATGTTCTGTTGCAATATTCCTACTTTCTGGAGCTCTGGGCTCAGGAGAGTCCAGAGTGAGAGATTTTCACATTGCTGTCTATGTCAGCTTGGCCCTCTACTCTGAAGCTTCTGGTCATGTGGTGGGAGACACCAACAGGTACCACGAGGCACTGTGGGGCAGCTCAGTGGAGAGCAGACCACACTGTAATCACACCTGAGCAGGCCCACACCTCTTACCCCTCATTGTGTGTGTCTGTGTGTGTCTATGTGTGTGTTTGTGTAGAGGGGACAGAGGAGAGGAACATGCCCTTCCTGGGCAGAAATCAGCTGCCAGGTGTTGGAAGCCTGGCACATCTTTTGTGTTTAGACCCAAGGTCATAACAGGCAAGATGAGAAGGTGAGTGCTGAGGACCAAGCTCAACTACGAATATATTAGTCATGAGCCCAAGAATCTCTTTCATCTGGCTTCCTCCTTGCAAGATATCTTTTCAGCGGCCCTTCTTGGCCTGAACTGGAGAACACGATTTCTAATGGGAGTGTCCCCTTGCAGTGATGTCCAGGGAGGACCCTAATGTCTCTTGGCATTGTATATACGTGGCACTGTATTTGCAGAGCTGCACCCAGGAGATCTTGGGGGAGATGGTCCATGGCTTCAAGTACTCCAACTCCCTAGACAATTATCAGGTGCACCAGGAAAACAAGGATCAGTGCTGTGAGAATGGGAAGAGGGTTCTCCACACAAATATGGACCCCACACAAACATGAAGAGAAACCTGGGGCCCTCCCATAGTGTTGCCACATGAGTGTCACACAGGCTCAAATGCAAAGAGATCTGAACTTCCACGCCTAGCCACCAGCCCCATGATGAGGTGAGAAGACACTCTACCTATATTGGAATAGGGCAGTATATATTTAGTGTTTTTGAGGACTTGGGTGGGGGTTGTTTTGTTTTGTTTTTCAGAAAGTGATGATTATCTTTGTGTTTTACTACTGTTTTTACTATTTCGCCTACTTGTCCCAGATATACTGTGTAAAACCCAGCTCCACTGTCCCTGAAGAACTTCTCCAAGGCCTTACAAATCATCACACTACAGAGGGTGATTTGCGGAGAAGGACAAACGTTATATGGTCTCATTCATTTGGGGAATGTAAAAAATAGTGAAAGGGAATAAAGGGGAAAGGAGAGAAAATGAGAGGGAAATATCAGAAAGGGAGACAGAACATGAGAGACTCCTAACTCTGGAAAATCAACAAGGGCTGTGGAAGGGGAGGTAGGCAGGGGGTGGGGGTGACTGGGTGACAGGCACTGATGGGGGCACTTGACGGGATGAGCCCTGGGTGTTATGCTATAAGTTGGCAAATTGAACTCCAATAAAAAATAAAAAAAAAACAAAGTACAATTGTTTTTAGGGGAGAAATGGTAAATCATTGGTAACTTATACACATTCTGTTACCTAAGGAACAACAGCATTTCTCTCTACTAATAGCTTTTTTGAAGACAAATATGCCATTGAGTCATCAGTAAACATGCCCACTTCCAATAGGAGAACACAGAGGGTTAGAACCTCAAATGCTGCTCAAGATCACATATGTTGGGACTAAGATTAGACCAAACCATGGCATGCATGACATATCCCCTAAGCTGATGTGGCTTGGTCTGTTCCTGACATGGAGAGAAAGGGTCAGGGGAAAACCACCTTCTTCAGCATGTCCCACGGGAGCCAGTTGTTTCTAGTCTGAGTTCTAGGCTTGCCCTGATCATTTCTGGGTCTTGAGATTGGATATGAATGTGGACCTGTTCTCAGCCCAGACTGCCAATTGACGTAGTTGGTGGCCTGATGCATCTGTGCTTGTCAGGGGAGATGGAGTAGTTGAAACCTTGGAGCAGCTCATCAAAGATTTCCTGAGTGGATCTCTAAAAAAAGGGAGAGCCAGCTACCACAGCCAGGAGGCATCACAGGCCTTCCCCCTAATCTGGGGTTCCATGTTATGGCAAATTCAACAACTAAAACAGTCTGTGGGGTTATGTAAGGCATTCCTTGCAGCACTGCAGAAATGGCAAGAGAATGGCATCAGGTCAAGTACCAAGGGCCTTGAAAGGCTGAATTCTGTGGCAGACTCCTTATTTATGGAGTACTATGAAGATCTATAAGGACATAGCTCATGACCTATTGGGCCTACAATCATTTGATGAGTTCTGAGAGAAGAAACATTACAGAGAAACATATAGAATGGTTTCATCACACATTTCCTCATCCAATCAAGTGCCCCCCTCAGTGCCCGTCACCCAGCCACCCCCACCCCCTGCCCACCTCCCTTTCTAACACTCCTTATTCGTTTCCCAGAGTTAGAAGTCTCTCATGTTCTGTCACCCTCTCTGATACTTCCCACTCATTTTCTCTCCTTTCCCCTTTATTCCCTTTCACTATTTTTTATATTACCCAAGTGAATGAGATCATATACTGTTTGTCCTTCTCTGATTGACTTATTTCACTCAGCATAATACCCTCAAGTTCCAAGCACGCCGAAGCAAATAGTGGGTATTAGTCGTTTCTAATACCTGAGTAATATTCCATTATATGGATAGACCACATCTTCTTTATCCATTCATCTTTCGATGGACACTGAGGCTCCTTCCATATTTTGGCTATTGTGGACATTGCTGCTATAAACATTGGGGTGCAGGTGTCCTGGCATTTCACTGCATCTGTATCTTTGGGGTAAATCCCCAGCAGTGCAATTGGGTCATAGGGCTGATCTATTTTTAACTCTTTGAGGAACCTCCACACAGTTTTCCAGAGTGGCTGCACCAGTTCACATTCCCATCAACAGTGCAAGGGGGTTTCCCTTTCTCCACATCTTCTCCAACATTGGTTGTTTCCTGCCTTGTTAATTTTCCTCATTCTCACTGGTGTGAGGTGGTATCTCATTGTGGTTTGGATTTGTATTTCCCTCATGGCCATTGATGCGGAGCATTTTCTCATGTGCTTGTTGGCCATGTCTATGCCTTCCTCTGTGAGATTTCTCTTCATGTCTTTTGTGCATTTCATGATTAGATTGGTTTTTTTCGCTGTTGAATTTAATAAGTTCTTTATAAATCTTGGATACTAGCCTTTTATCTGATACGTCATTTACAAATATCTTCTTCCATTCTGTAGGTTGTCTTTGAGTTTGGTTGAGTGTTTCTTTTGCTGTGCAAAAGCTTCTTGTCTTGATGAAGTCCCAATAATTTATTTTTGCTTTTGTTTCTCTAGCCTTCGTGGATGTAGTCTTGCAAGAAGTTACTGTGGCCAAGTTCAAAAAGGGTGTTGCCTGTGTTCTCCTCTAGGATTTTGATGGAATCTTGTCTCCCATTTAGATCTTTCATCCATTTTGAGTTTATCTTTGTGTATGGTGTAAGGGAATGGTCTTGTTTCATTCTTCTGCATGTGGATGTCCAATTGTCTCAGCACCATTTATTGAAGAGACTGTCTTTCTTCCAGTGGATAGTCTTTCCTCCTTTGTCGAATATTAGTTGACCATAAAGTTGAGGGTCCACTTCTGGATTCTCTATTCTGTTCCATTGATCTATGTGTCTGTTTTTGTGCCAGTACCATACTGTCTTGATGACCACAGCTTTGTAGTACAACCTGAAATCTGGCCTTGTGATGCCCCCAGATATGGTTTTCTTTTTTAAAATTCCCCTGGCTATTTGGGGTCTTTTCTGATTCCACACCAATCTTAAGATGATTTGTTCCAACTCTCTGAAGAAAGTCCATGGTATTTTGATAGGGATTGCATTAAACGTGTACATTGTCCTTGGTAACATTGACATTTTCACAATATTAATTGCCAATCCATGAGCATGGAATATTTTTCCATCTCTTTGTGTCTTCCTCAATTTCTTTCAGAAGTGTTCTGTAGTTTTTGGCTTATAGATCCTTTACCTCTTTGGTTAGGTTTATTCCTAGGTATCTTATGCTTTTGGGAGCAATTGTAAATGGGATTGACTCCTTAATTTCTCTTTCTTCAGTCTCATTGTTAGTGTATAGAAATGACATTGATTTCTGGGCATTGATTTTGTATCCTGCCATGCTACCAAATTGCTGTATGAGTTCTAGCAACCTTGGGGTGGAGTCTTTTGGGTTTTCTATGTAGAGTATCATGTCAACGGCAAAGAGGGAGAGTTTGACTTCTTCTTTGCCAATTAGAATGCCTTTTATTTCTTTTTGTTACCTGGTGGAAGCCAGAGGCGCTTACACCAAGCCTGCCAATGAGCCCTGCAGATGCATCTCCACTAAGGCAAGTGGGCATCTGACAATCAGGGGAACGAGCCCCTCCCCCAGAATACTGGTACGGACCACTGGCTCCCGCCAAGAGTACTGATCACAGAGGCCTGCAAGGCTTCAGCTCTACAGAGAAAATAGGATCTAGCTTCCTTTGTACTTTGTTCTTTCTTTATTATTTTTCATTTATTTTGTTCAATTATTTTTTATTAAGTGTTAATTTTATTTGTTAAAGACATATATTTCGGGATCCCTGGGTGGCGCAGCGGTTTGGCGCCTGCCTTTGGCCCAGGGCACGATCCTGGAGACCCGGGATCGAATCCCACGTCGGGCTCCCGGTGTATGGAGCCTGCTTCTCCCTCTGCCTATGTCTCTGCCTCTCTCTCTCTCACTGTGTGCCTATCATAAATAAATAAAACAAAAAAAATTAAAAAAAAAAAGACATATATTTCTTATTTTTGATCACTTTCATCGTACTTTAATATTCTTTCTTATTTTGGGATCTAGATTCATTAAATAATTAATTAATAATTAACAAGCAGGCTAAAACACACCCAGGATCTTGGTTTTGTGGAGTTTTGTTGCTATTGTTGTTTTTTCTGTTTTTCTTTTTCTTTATTCCTCATTTCTGGGAAACATAATGATATGGAGAAATTCACCTCCAAAAAGAACACGAGGTAGTGCTCACAGCCAGGGATTTAATCAATGCAGATATTAATAAGATGTCTGAACTAGAATTTAAAACAATGATTATAAATATAGTAGCTGGGCTGGAAAAAGAGCCCAGAAGACCCTACACAATCCCTTACTATAGAGATAAAATAACTAACACGTAGTCATTCCAACATCCAAATGCTAAAACTGAGATGCAGTCCCAAGTGAAAGTCCTAAAAACAAAAAATAAAATGGACCACAGAGGCAGACTTAGGGAACACAGTCACTTATTAAAACAATAACATTTATATCATAGGAGACTCGAAGATGAAGAGAGAGAAAGAGGGGCACAAGTTTTATTTGAACAAATTATATAAACTTTTCTAATGTGAGGAAGGACCCAGACACTGAAACCTAGAGCACAGAGAACTCCCACTAAATTCAACAAAAGCTGACCATCGCCAAGGCACATAGGAGTCAAATTCACAAAATACACAATCACGATTAGAATCCTGAAAACAGTGGGAGTCCTTAACTGACAAAAGAAGATGAATCAAGACAACATATCTGCCCACACAAACTTGGCAGGCCAGAAAGTTGTGGAAGGAAATATTCAATATACTAAATGGGAAAAGTATGCAGGGGAGAATTCTTTATACAACAAGGCTATAATTCAGGATAGAGGAAGAGATTAAGAGTTTCCAAGGCAGACAAAAAATAAAGGAGTTCATGACCACTAAATGAGTCCGGCAAGAAATTTTTAAGGGGAACCCTTCTTGGGGTGGGGGGAAGAGACCAAAAGCAATAAAGACTAGAAAGGACCAGAGAACATCACCAGAAACACCAACTCTGCTGGTAATGACAAAGCACTCAATTCATATGTTTCAATAATCACTCTGAATGTAGATAGACTAAAGGACCCATAAAAAGATATAACGTATCCGAGTGGATTAAAAAACAAGATTTGGGATGTCTGGGTAGTTCAGAGACTGAGTGTCTTCCTTCAGTTCAGGGCATGATGCAAGTGTCAGGGATCGAGTCCCACATCGGTCTCCTTGTGTGGAGCCTGCTTCTCCCTCTGCCAATATCTCTGCCTCTCTCTCTCTCTTTCTCTCTCTCTCTCATGAATAAATAACATCTTTATAAAAATCAATCCATTAATATGCTGCCTACAAGAGTCTAACTTTAGACCTACAGACACCTGTAGATTGAAACTCAGGGGATGGAAAATCATCTATCATGCTAGTGGACATCAATAAAAAGCTGGAAGAGCCATACTTAGACAAACTAGATTTGAAACCAGAGATTGTAACAAGAGATGAAGAAGGGCATTATTTCATAATTAGAGACTATCCATCAAGAAGATCAAACAATGGTAAATATTTGTGCACCCAATGTGGGAGTAGCTAAATATAGAAACCAATTAACAACAAACATACACAAACTCATTGATACTAACACAATGACAGGGGATTTTCAATGCCCACTTAGAACAAAAGGACGGATCCTCTAAGCAGAAAATCAACAGCGGAAAAACGGCTAGACTGACACCCTGGACCGGAAGGACTCAACAGACATATTCAGAATATTTTATCCTACACCAGAAGAATACACATTCCTTTCACATGCACATGGGACATTCTCCAGAACAGATCACATCATGGGCCACAAATCACCCTCAACAGGTACGAGAAGACTGAGATCATACCACATACATTTTCAGACCATGAAACAATGAAACTTGAAGTCAACCGCAAGAAAAACTTTGGAAACAGCACAAATACCTGCAGATTAAAGAACACCCTACTAGGGGGTAGCCCCAGTGGCACAGCAGTTTAGCGCCATCTGCAGCCCAGGGCGTAATCCTGGAGACCCTGGATCGAGTCCCATGTCAGGCTCTCTGCATGGAGCCTACTTCTCCCTCTGCCTGTGTCTCTGCCTCTCTCTCTCTGTCTCTATGAGTAAATAAATAAAATCTTAAAAAAAAGAACACCCTACTAGAGAATGAATAGGCAACCCTGAAATTAAAGAAGAAATTTTAAAAATACCCACTATTTGCTTCAACGTGGAGGGACCTGGAGGGCATTATGCTGAGTGAAATAAGTCAATTGGAAAAGGACAAACAGTATATGGTCTCATTCATTTGGGGAATATAAAAATTAGTGAAAGGGAATAAAGGGAAAGGAGTGAAAATATCAGTGAAGGTGACAAAACATGAGAGACACCTTACTCTGGGAAATGAACAAGGGGTAGTAGAAGGGGAGGTGGGCAGGGGTTTGGGGTGACTGGGTGATGGGCACTGAGGGGGCCACTTGGCAGGATGAGCACTGGGTGTTATGCTATATGCTGGCAAATTGAACTTCAATAAAAAATTTTTTAATTAAAAAATTAAAAAAAAACCCTGGGCACTTCAAATATACTATCTCCTGTCTGGACCCTCAGTTGTCCACTGTTTCATGCTGCACTCTCTGATGTGTCACAGGACTTCAAAGTCTACAAACTGCTCTCATAGTCATCACTAGGCCTTACATGGACCTGGGAGGTAATCATGACGTTTAGCCTGTTTCCCATTCTGCACACAAGGAAACTGAGGTCCGTGAAATGGAGCAAGGCCAGACCACTCTGAGGTCGCAGAGCCAGGGAGGACACAAAAGCAGGATCAAGAACACACGAGGCGCTCAAAGGTGACCACCACTGTGATGCATTTAGGGAACTGCATGTTGTTGAGGAAAGACTTGAATATAGGGGTGTGGGATACTGGGCTGGCCTAGGGGGATGTGGGGTCCACTAAGAAAGGCAGCACCACGTGGCAGTTAAGATCACAGTCTCTAGTCAGACATACACATAACTGAACCTCATTCCTGCTACTTCTGTTGCGCTGTAACCTTCATCTCAAACCTTAACTTTCCTGGCCTTGTTTGCTCACAATTCTGAATGGCCTAGCTCAGCCAATGAGTTGAGACTTCTGGGTCACGTGACCACGTCTGCTCCAATCAGGTGCAGCCACAGGGGGGAAGTTACTGCTTCTGTGGCCGTTGCTGTCTTGCAGGACTGATGGAGGGAGGCTCCCGGAGTGAGTGCAGAGCTCCGGGTGTGTGCTTACAGGGAGGCTGAGAGAGCGCATGTGAGAAAAAGGTTTCTTCCGGGGGATCCGTGTGATCCCAGGTGGCCTTGCTGACGTGCTGCTGGTTTCTGTTCCGTAGTCACTGCCCTCTGAACAGCCTTCCTTACCTAACTCCATGCCTTGGTTTTGCATCTGCAAAATGGGGGCGATGGTAATTCTGCTGATCTGTCTTCCAGTGCACCTGTAAGATGGGCATCCAGTGGCGTTGGGTGTGAGAGGATTCCCGGTGTAAACGCCATGCGAGTGTGTAGGATTGTTCATTGACTGAAGAAGTGGTGAAACTGTTCCATCGAGCGGCTACACCTGGATCATAATCAAGTCTCTGGGGACAGAAAATTCACTCCCTCTGAGTCCGTGAAGTCGATGCCAACATATAGGGGGAATTGATAGAAAAAGCAGGTTAGACAGCATCCTGCCACTTCTCTCTGGGCTGCGTGAGGGCTGTCTCTAGCTGTACACGTGTAGCTTTTTCCCTCTTTGTTGGGGGGGGGGGCGTGTAGTGACTGGAAGAGAGACTTAACTGCAAACTTTTCAGTAGTGTGTTTTCTTTACACTTCTTTAAAAATGATTTTTTTCTATTTGAGACAGAAAGGGAGTGAGATCACAAGTAGGGGGAAGGGTAGAGGGTGAGGGAGAGGCAGCCTCACCGCTGGGCAGGGAGCACCATGTGGGGCTTGATCTCAGGACACTGGGATCATGACGTGAGCAAAGGCAGGCGCTAACCAACTAAGCTACCCAGGCGCCCTACCCCTCTCTGCTCTAATGCACAGTGCTCTAAAGGTACAGCTCACATCTGGAGCAGATCTGCCAAGCAGACAAAACAAGAGCCACCCCACAAGCAAGAGCCTCCTCTCCAAGGTTCCATACTGGTGACATATGTACCTCCCAAATGGCTGATTTGTAGGTGAGTGCCCCCTTCTCCACGCCATTATCCCATGGGGAAAGAGAGTCCTTAAGCATTCTGGAGCTGGAGGGGCTCTCTCAACAACTGGATTGAGAAAGGCAAAGACAGTTTGGGAGAAGATACATTGTCCTGAAAATAGCTCAGTGTGAGTTTTGGAGGCTAAAAGAGGCGATTCGATGAAATCAGAAAAACACTAAAGAATTTAAACTTCGTGAGCAGTTATTTCCCAGAAGATGGACTGCTGCTCGCATATATGGGGGGTATACACAATTGTGCTTCCAGCAATTTGAAGAACGATTCCTATAGTGATATTGTGGAGGTCACTGATATACATCTACCCAATTAATTTTCTAGATGTCCTAATGCCACACCAATGCTTCATTGTTATTTGTTGGAACTCCCTCAGTCAAAAAATCCTGTTTCTTTCCACATCGAAGGAAGAAAAAATGACTGTCCCTGGAAAATGGGTTTAAAAGATTTTAAAAACTCTTTTGTAGGTGATAGTAAAAAAATAAAACAGGAGGAGGGGGCAAGATCGCGGAAGAGTAGGGTCAACAAGTTACCTGTCCCCACCAACTTACCTAGATAACTTTCAATTCATCCTGAAAACCTACGAATTCAGCCTGAGATTTAAAAAGAGAACAGCTGGAATGCTACAGTGAGAAGAGTTCAAGCTTCTCTCAAGGTAGGAAGACAGAAAAAGTTAAGGAAATAAAAGAGCACCCAAGGAGGCAGGGCCCCCGCGAGAAGCCAGGCTAAGGCTGGGCGGAGAGTGCCCCCAGGACAGGAAAGCCCAGGCCCGGAGAAGCAGGAGTGTTACCAAACTTCCCGGACGGACAGGCGCTCGAAGGGAGCTCAGGCAGGATCCTAGGAGGGGCGGGGATGCCTTCAGACTCCCAGGGGCACTAACAGAAGAACTGTGCTCCAGAGGAGAGGGCGCCACAGACCAAGGGTCAAGCTCCCTAAAGGGCTGTAGTACGCACCGGGTGGGACCTCCGGAGCGGGTCAGGCGGTGGCTCAGGTGGCGGCTCTGCACGGAGGGGACTGTGAGGCCCCGGGAGCATGATTCCAGCAATGCAGGCCCCGGAGCCTAGGGAGCTGAGGGACACAGCCCAAGATCCGGCACTCCACCCGGGAAAGGTGGAGGCCAGGAGGACACAGGATAGTGAGGACGCTCCTGCCGCCTGGCGGCTACGAGCTGTGCAGATCAGTGCACCATGCCACCGAAGCATCCAGGCTCCTGTGGACTGGGAGCTGTGGTAGTTTCTGCAGGAGCTGACTCCAGAGTTGGAGAGCTGGCCGCTGTCACGGTTGTTGTTCCTCCTGGTGTCACCTTGTACCTGGGACAGAGCAGGGGCCTCACAGGATAAACAGCTCCCACTAAGCCGTGCACATGGCAGGGGGCTGAGCAGCTCCCCCAAGTGCTCACACCTGAGAATCAGCACAGCAGGCCCCTCCTCCAGAAGACCAGCTAGAGGGACAGGGGAAAACTAAATTATTGACCAAGCAGCATTAGAAAGTTCCAGGGGAAGTCGAGGCATTTACAGTATACAAAATCAGAGGATACTCCCCCTTGTTTTTTGTTTTCTGTTTGCTTCCCCCCCTTTTATCTTCTCTTCTCTTTTCTCTTCTCCTCTCCTCTCCTCTCCTCTCTTCTCTTCTCTTCTCTTCTCTTCTCTCTCTTCTCTTTTTTTCTTCCTCTTCTTTTTTTTCTTTTTCTTTTCTTCCTTCTCTTCTCTCTTTTTCTCCATTTCCTAATACAACTTGTTTTTGGCCACTCTGCACTGAGCAAAGTGACTAGAAGGAAAACCTCACATCAAAAGGAAGAATCAGAAACAGCCCTCTCTCCCACAGAGTTACAAAATCTGGATTACACTTCAATGTCAGAAAGCCAATTCAAAAGCAAAATTATAAAGCTACTGGTGGCTCTAGAAAAAAGCATAAAGGACTCAAGAGACTTCATGACTGCTGAATTTAGATCTAATCAGGCAGAAATTAAAAATCAATTAAATGAGATGCAATCCAAACTAGAGGTCCTAATGACGAGGGTTGATGAGGTAGAAGAACAAATGAGTGACATAAAAGACAAGTTGATGGCATGGAAGGAAGCTGAGGAAACCAGACAAAAACAAAAGATCATGAGGAAAGGTTAAGGGAAATAAATGACAGCCTAAGAAGGAAAAATATATGTTTAATTGAAGTTCCAGAGGGCGCCAAGAGGGACAGAGGACCAGAAAATGTATTTGAACAAATTATAGCTGAGAACATCCCTAACTTAGGGAGGGAAACAGGCATTCAGGTCCGGGAGATAGAGAGATTCCCCCCTAAAATCAATAAAAACTGTTCAACACCCCAACATTTAATAGTGGAACTTGCAAATTCCAAAGATAAAGAGAAGATCCTTAAAGCAGCAAGAGACAAGAAATCCCTAACCTTTATGGGGAGAAGTATTACGTTAACAGCAGACCTCTCCACAGAGACCTGGCAGACCAGAAATGGGTGGCAGGATATATTTTGGGTCCTAAATGAGAAGAACCTGCAGTCAAGAATACTTTATCTAGCAAAGCTCTCATTCAGAGTAGAGAGAGAGATAGAGAGCTTCCAAGATAGGCAGAAACTGAAAGAATATGTGACCAACAAACCAGCTCTGCAAGAAATATTAAGGGGGACTTTTTTTGGTTCTTTAGTTTTTGTTTTTTATTGGAGTTCAATTTACCAACATATAGCATAACACCCAGTGCTCATTCTGCCAAGTGCCCCCCTCAATGCCCATCACCCAGTCACCCCAATCCCCCGCCCACCTCCCCTTCAATTACTCCTAGTTCATTTCCCAGAGTTAGGTGCTTCTCATGTTTTGTCACCCTTACTGACATTTTCACTCATTTTCTCTACTTTCCGTTTACTCCTTTTCAATAATTTTTATATTCCCCAAATGAATAATACCATGTAATATTTCTCCTTTTCCGATTGACTAATTTTACTCAGCATAATACCCTCCAGGTCCCTCCACTTCGAAGCAAATGGTGGATATTTGTTGTTTGTAATGCCTGAGTAATATTCCATTGTATACATATAGCGCATCTTCTTTATTAAGGGGGACTCTGTAAAAGAAAGAGGAAGGCCAAGGAAACAGTCTACAAAAACAGGGACTGATTAGGTATCATGATGACACTAAATTCTTATCTTTCAAAAATAACTCTGAATGGGACTGGGCTTAAGGACCCCATCAAAAGGCACAGGGTATCAGACTGGATACAAAAGCAAGACCCATCTATTTGCTGTCTACAAGAGACTCATTTTACACATATGGACACTTACAGCCTGAACATAAAAGGTTGAAGAACCATTTACCATTCAAATGATCCTCAAAAGAAAGCAGGGGTAGCCATCTTCATATCAGATAAATTAAAGTTTATCCCAAAGACTGTAGTGAGAGATGAAGAGGGACACTATATCATACTTAAAGGATCTATCCAACAAGAGGACCTAACAATCATCAATATTTATGCCCCGAATGTGGGAGCTGCCAAATATATCAATCAATTAATAACCAAAGTGAAGACATACTTAGCTCATAATACATGTAAACTGGGAGACTTGAACACAACACTTTCTGTAATTGACAGGTCTTATAGCACAACATCTCCAAAGGAACAAGAGCATTAAATTATACCCTGGACCAGATGGATTTCACAGATATTTACAGAATTTTACATCCAAATTCAACTGAATACACATTCTCTTCTCAAGTGCACATGGAACTTTCTCCAGAAGAGACCACATCCTGAGTCACGAATCAGGTCTTAACTGATACCAAAAGATTGGGATTCTCCCCTGCATATGTTCAGACGATAATGCTTTAAAACTAGAACTAAATCACAAGAAGAAGTTTGGAAGAAATTCAAACATGTGGAGGTTAAAGACCATCCTTCAAAAGATGAAAAGGTCAACCAGGAAATTAGAGAAGAATTAAAAGATTCATGGAAACTAATGAGAATGAAGATACAACCATTCAAAATCTTTGGGATATAACAAAAGCACTCCTGAAGGGGAAATACATCGCACTACAAGCATCCTCCCCCCCAAAAAACAGGAAAGAACTCAAATACAAAGGCTAACCTTGCACCTAAAAGAGCTGAAGATAAAACAGCAAATACATCCTATACCCGGCAGGAGAAGAGAGTTAATAAAGATTCGAGCAGAACTCAATGAAATAGAGACCAGAAGAACTGTGGAACAGATTAAAAAAAAAAAAAACAGGAGTTGGTTTTTTTTTTCAGGAGTTGGTTTTGTGAAAGAATTAGCATTATAGCTAAACAATTAGCCAGCCTTATTAAAAACAAAGGAGAAAATACTAAAATTCTTAAACCCACGACTGAAAGAGGAGAGAACACCACCAATACCAAAGAAATACAAACAATTTTAAAAGATTATGAGCAGTATATGCCAATAAATTAGGCAATCTCGAAGAAAAGGATGCATTTCTGGAAAACCACAAACTACCAAAACTAGAGCAGTAAGAAATAGAAAACCTGTACAGGCTGATAACCAGGGAGGAAATTGAAGCAGTCATCAAACACCTCCCAAGACACAAAACTCCAGGGCCAGATGGCTTCCCAGGGGAATTCTATCAAACGTATAAAGAAGAAACAAGGGATCCCTGGGTGGCGCAGTGGTTTGGCGCCTACCTTTGGCCCAGGGCGCGATCCTGGAGACTCGGGATCGAATCCCCCGTCGGGCTCCCGGTGAATGGAGCCTGCTTCTCCCTCTGCCTGTGTCTCTGCCTCTCTCTCTCTCTCTCTCTCTCTGACTATCATAAATAAATAAAAATTTAAAAAAAGGAAATAGAAATGTTAAAAAAAAGAAACAATACCTATTATACTAAAGCTGTCCCAAAAGATGGAAAGAGATGGAGTACTTCCAAACTCGTTCTATGAGGCCAGCATCACCTTAATTCCAAAACCAGACAAAGACTCCACCAAAAAAAGGAGAGTTCTAGACCAATATCCCTGATGAACACAGATGCAAAAATTCTCAAGAAGATACTAGCCAATAGAATCCAGCACTACATTAAGAATATTATTCACAAAAAAAGAATATTATTCACCATGACTAAGTGGGATTTATCCACAGGATCCAAGACTCGTTCAATACTCCTAAAGCAATCAATGTGATTGATCATATCAGCAAGAGAAAAAACAAGAATCATATGATCCTCTCAATAGATGCAAAGAAAATATCTGACAAAATACAGCATCCATTCCTGATCAGAACTCTTCAGAGTGTATGGATTGAGGGAACATTCCTCAGCATCTGTAAAGCCATCTATGAAAAGCCCACAGCAAATAGCATTCTCAGTGGGGAAATATTGGGAGCCTTTCCCCTAAGATCAGGAACATGACAGGGATATCCATTCTCACCACTGCTATTCAGGATACTACTAGAAGCTCTAGCCTCAGTAACCAGACAACAAAAAGAAATAAAAGGCATTAAATTTGGCAAAGAAGCCAAACTCTCCCTCTTCACAGATAACATGATACTGTACGTAGAAAACCAAAAAGACTCCACCCCAAGATTGCTAGAACTCATACGGCAATTCAGCAGTGTGGCAGGATACAAAATCAATGCCCAGAAATCAGTGGCATTTCTATACACTAACGATGAGACTGAAGAAAGAGAAATTAAGGAGTCAATCCCATTTACAATTGCACCCAAAAGCATAAGATACCTAGGAATAAACCTAACCAAAGAGGTGAAGGATCTATACTCTGAAAACTACAGAACCCCTGTGAAAGAAATTGAAGAAGACACAAAGAGATGGACAAATATTCCATGCTCATGGATTAGAAGAATTAATAGTTTGAAAATGCCAATGCTACCCAGGGCACTTACACATTTAATGTAATCCCTATCAAAATAATGTGGACTTTCTTCAGAGAGTTGGAACAAATCATCTTAAGATGGGTGTGAAATCAGAAAAGACCCCGAATAGCCAGTGGAATATTAAAAAAGAAAACCATATCTGGGGGCATCACAAGGCCAGATTTCAGGTTGTACTACAAAAGCTGTGGTCATCAAGACAGTGTGGTACTGGCACAAAAACAGACACATAGATCAATGGAACAGAACAGAGAATCCAAAAGTCGACTCTCAACTTTATGGTCAACTAATATTCAACAAAGGAGGAAAGACTATCCTCTGGAAAAAAAGACAGTCTCTTCAATAAATGGTGCTGGGAAAATTGGACATCCACATGCAGAAGAATGAAACTAGGCCACTCTCTTTCACCATACACAAAGACAAACTCAAACTGGATGAAAGATCTTAACGTGAGACAAGATTCCATGAAAATGTTAGAGGAGAACACAGGGAACACCCGTTTTGAACTCGGCCACAGTAACTTCTTGCAAGATTCATCCATGAAGGCTAGAGAAACAAAAGCAAAAATGAACTATTGGGACTTCATCAAGATAAGAAGCTTTTGCACAGCAAAAGAAACAGTCCATAAAACTAAAAGACAACCTACAGAATGGGAGAAGATATTTGCAAAAGACCTATCAGAAAAAGGGCTAGTATCCAAGATCTATAAAAAACTCAACAGCAAAGAAACAAACAATCCAATCATGAAATGGGCAAAAGACATGAACAGAAATCTCACAGAGGAAGACACAGACATGGTCTTCAAGCACATGAGGAAATGCTCCGCATTACTTACCATGAGGGAAATACAAATCCAAACCACAATGAGATACCACCTCACACCAGTGAGAATGGGGAAACTTAACAAAGCAGGAAACCACAATGTTGGAGAGGATGTGGAGAAAAGGGAACCCTCTTGCAGTTTTGGTGGGGATGTGAACTGGTGCAGCCACTCTGGAAAACTTTGTGGAGGTTCCTCAAAGAGTTAAAAATAGATCTGCCCTACAACCCAGCAATTGCACTGCTGGGGATTTACCCCAAAGATACAGATGCAATGAAATGCTGGGACACCTGCACCCCAATGTTTATAGCAGCAGTGTCTGCAATAGCCAAACTGGAAGGAGCCTCGGTGTCCATCTAAAGGTGAATAGATGAAGAAGATGTGGTCTATGTATACAATGGAATATTATTCAGTCATTAGAAACGACAAATATGCACCATTTGCTTTGACGTGGATGCAACTGGAGGGTATTATGCTGAGTGAAATAAGTCAAACAGAGGACAAACATTATGTGGTCTCATTCATTTGGAGAATATAAAAAATATTGAAAGGGAATAAAGGGAAATCAGAAAAAATGAGTGGGAAATATCAGAAAGGGAGACAGAACATGAAAGACTCCTAACCTTGGGAAACAAACTAGGAGTGGTGGAAGGGGAGGTGGGCGGGGGTTGGGGGTGAATGGGTGACGGGCACTGAGGGGGGCACTTGAAGGAATGAGCACTGGGTGTTATTCTGTATGTTGAGAAATTGAACACCAATAAAAAAAAAAAGAACTCTTAGGATATTACCCATGTTTTTCAGCACCAAGTTAAGGCAAATGTTCTGCAAATAGTCCTAGCAGCCTCTCCCTGCGTTTCAACAGGAGATGTTTCTGAAGAAAGAGCCAAATATGAAAAACTATCCTGACACATCACTGAAAGGGAACTTATTCCTATTTAAAACAAAGCAATGAAATTCTAGGAAATTCAACATTTAATTACATTTTTTAAAAATTCAGAATTCGATAAAATAAGAAGGCTCTCAAACAGCCTCCTCAGAGATCTTCTGGAAGCAGTCAGTCTTAGGAAAAGGTAGTTGATCCAAAACTTATAAAATAGGTAAATGACGATAGATAGTGGGCAGCTTCCACCATGATAATGGACCAAGATTCTCATTGAAATCTTTCTCCATTTTCTATCCTCTCAGTAAAAATAATTATTCTCACTTTCCACAGACCCTTTGTGGCCCTTCACCCAGAATGACCCCTTTCACCCCTTTTCTTCTTCTTATACTTTTTATACTAATTATAATCATTGTTAGGTCAGAACATAGCCAAACAGGTGCCATGGCTCCCTTTCTGACTGTTGTATATGCCATTCATCAATGAAGCTTGTAGTAAATCCCTCAGGGAAAAGTGGATTTCATCCAATGAAATGAATCACCAAGGCTGGAATTTCTAACTTATATGTGAGTTTCCATATAGGACCATTTTGTTTGTTCAGGCATAGTACTCGAAGGAATTACTGTTTATGCCAAAGATTAGAAAAATGCTTCCATGGGTGGAGATTGCACATTAGAAAGCCTGTATAACAGTGACCTCCAATTTTGGTAATTGGTCACATGTTACTGATGATACAATGTATGTCCGACAAGGAATATGGATCCATCAGATCGTATTGTCATGAATAGTGACAGACTGTCACATTGCCCTAGATTTCTCAATGAGTGGGTGTAGTGTCGTGTCTATCATTGTTAACACCTTCTGTGCTGGAACCAATAAAATCACAGGGCAGAACAGGATGTGATGTGCTGTACAGAAGAACTTGTCTGGCTTTCAGGTTGATTTTCATGACTTTTGGGAATGATTCTTGGTCTGGGCTGGCCAAATGCGGTTCCTCAGTTTGAGGTACAATTTCTTGAATCTTAACTTGTTCTTTGTTTGCTTGCTTGCTTGCTTGCTTTCATAGTGGTCATAGTCCTGGTACTTTGCCTTCTATCTGGAGCCTTAAGAGATACTATAGAGATGTTCTCGCATGAATTGAATGGTCAAGAAGATCTTATACTTCAGGTGAATATGAAGATGACTAGATCATGTGCAGCAGGAAAGCGTGGGTCACCCCCTCACTAGTGAGAAAAGAACCAAAATCGGGGACTGTGAATGGAACATACAAATTGGCAATGGACTGTCTACAGATTAACTTGGACTCTGGTGTGAAGTTATCAGCAACCCGCCAAGGATACCAACAGATAATCTATAGTTTCCTATTTGTAGGAATTCAGAACAGTATCTTGAGCAAGCATCCCAAAGAGGCAACCAATAACTCCTCTCATAATTGTCCTAGTCGGGGCATGATTTGTCCCTGAGACAGTCCTTGATTGCTCTTTTTTGGCAACAAACTACTACCAGTTAAAAGAGCCCAAACTATTACATAGGATGCCCTGAAGGAAGGGTGGACAAGAATTTTTACACTGCGGAGCTGAGAGATGACACCTTACTCCCATGATACAGGGGAGAGGGCCTGAAAAGATGAGGCATTAAGAAGATAGATGAGTTGGAAATGGAGAGCTTGGTGGAAGGAGAGGGAGGGAGAGCAATAGACGAAGGATAAGAAGGTCAACCACCATTTTTGCTATTTAGGCTCCTAGTGTGGATGAGACAGAGAAGTGATCTGGTCAGTACCAGATTTTCCAGACCACGTATGTAGAACAGAATATTTACCAGAGATGTTTGAAATATGGCGACAACTGCAAGTCCAAAAGGTAAAAAATGAGCACTTAGCATGTACCATGCTCTGTTCGAAGATTAGCTACTTAAGACCCCACAGGATATTGGACAGATTGTAAGTGAAACAACTTTTGGGACAACAACATTCCTGAAGTTCAAATAGATCTGTTATCTCCTTGCAGATGTGGGCCATCAAACCCCATATCTGGAGATAACAAAAGACATAGTATACACGTGATTCAATGGAAGATACCATGGAGATTCATTCACTGAGTTGATTCAAGATTAATTACTCTAGCAACATGTGGGTGGCTTTGTCAGTTAAGTGTCTAACTCTTGATTTTTACTTAGGTCATGATCTGCGGGTCCTGAAATCGAGTCTCATGTTGGGCTACACATTGGCTATGGTGGCTGCTCAAGATATTCTCTCTTTCCCTCTGCCCTTCCTCTCTTCCTGCTCTCTCTTCCTGTCTTAAACATAATAAAATGAATCATTATTCTACTTTACTCACTATGGCATACCTAAGGGCAACATACTAAGGCATATTATTTTTGTTTCATGTGTGTACATTTTAATTTTCTGATGAGTCATTAGTTTATAACCACAGTAGTAAAATTTAATTTCCTTTTTTAATTTTTTTTCACCATTTCATTTATTGGTGTTCAATTTGCCAACATACAGAATAACACTCAGTGCTCATCCCATCAAGTGTCCCCCTCAAAAAAAGTGCCCCCCTCAGTGTCCATCACCCATTCACCCCCACACCCCTCCCCTCCTCCCCTTCCACCACCCCTAGTTCATTTCCCAGAGTTAGGAGTCTTTATGTTCTGTCTCCCTTTCTGATATTTCCCACACATTTCTTCTCCCTTCCCTTATATCCCCTTTCACTATTATTTATATTCCCCAAATTAATGAGAACATATAATGTTTGTCCTTCTCTGACTGACCTATTTCACTCAGCATAATACCCTCCAGTTCCATCCACGTCGAAGCAAATGGTGCGTATTTGTCATTTCTAATGGCTGAGTAATATTCCATTGTATACATAAACCACATCTTCTTTATCCATTCATCTTTCGATGGACACCGAGGCTCCTTCTACAGTTTGGCTATTGTGGACATGGCTGCTAGAAACATCGGGGTGCAGGTGTCCCAGTGTTTCATTGCATCTGTATCTTTGGGGTAAATCCCAAGCAGTGCAATTGCTGGGTTGTAGGGCAGGTCTATTTTTAACTCTTTGAGGAACCTCCACACAGTTTTCCAGAGTGGCTGCACCAGTTTACATTCCCAACAACAGTGTAAGAGGGTTCCCTTTTCTCCACATCTTCTCCCACATTTGTGGTTTCCTGCCTTGTTAATGTTCCCCATTCTCACTGGTGTGAGGTGGTATCTCACTGTGGTTTGGATTTGTATTACCCTGATGGCAAGTGATGCAGAGCATTGCCTCATGTGCATGTTGGCCATGTCTATGTCTTCCTCTGTGAGATTTCTCTTCATGTCTTTTGCCCATTGCATGATTGGATTGTTTGTTTCTTTGGTGTTGAGTTTAAAAAGTTCTTTATAGATCTTGGAAACTAGCCCTTTATCTGATATGTTATTTTCAAATATCTTCTCCCATTCTGTAGGTTGTCTTTTAGTTTTGTTGACTGTATCCTTTGCTGTGCAAAAGCTTCTTATCTTGATGAAGTCCCAATAGTTCATTTTTGCTTTTGTTTCTTTTGCCTTTGTGGATGTATCTTGGAAGAAGTTACTGTGGCCAAGTTCAAAAAGGGTGTTGCCTGTGTTCTCCTCTAGGATTTTGAGGGAATCTTGTCTCACATTTAGATCTTTCATCCATTTTGAGTTTATCTTTGTGTATGGTGCAAGGGAGTGGTCTAGTTTCATTCTTCTGCATGTGGATGTCCAATTTTCCCAGCACCATTTATTGAAGAGACTGTCTTTCTTCCAGTGGATCGTCTTTCCTCCTTTATCGAATATTAGTTGACCATAGAGTTGAGGGTCCACTTCTGGATTCTCTATTCTGTTCCATTGATCTATGTGTCTGTTTTTGTGCCAGTACCACACTGTCTTGATGACCACAGCTTTGTAGGACAACCTGAAATCTGGCATTGTGATGCCCCCAGATATGGTTTTGTCTTTTAAAATTCCTCTGGCTATTCGGGGTCTTTTCTGATTCCACACAAATCTTAAAATAATTTGTTATAACTCTCTGAAGAAACTCCATGGTATTTTGATAGGGATCGCATTAAATGTGTAATTTGCCCTGGGTAACATTGACATTTTCACAATATTAATTCTGCCAATCCATGAGCATGGAGTATTTTTCCATCTCTTTGTGTCTTCCTCAATTTCTTTCAGAAGTGTTCTATAGTTTTTAGGGTATAGATCCTTTACCTCTTTGGTTAGGTTTATTCCTAGGTATCTTATGCTTTTGGGTGCAATTGTAAATGGGATTGACTCCTTAATTTCTCTTTTTTCAGTCTCATTGTTAGTGTATAGGAATGCCATTGATTTCTGGGCATTGATTTTGTATCCAGCCATGCTGCCAAATTGCTGTATGAGTTCTATCAATCTTGGGGTGGAGGCTTTTGGGTTTTCTATGTAGAGTATCATGTCATCGGCGAAGAGGGAGAGTTTGACTTCTTCTTTGCCAATTTGAATGCCTTTTATTTCTTTTTGTTGTCTGATTGCTGAGGCTAGGACTTCCAGTACTATGATGAATAGCAGTGGGGAGAGTGGACATCCCTGTCTTGTGCCTGATCTTAGGGGAAAGGCTCCCAGTGCTTCCCCACTGAGAATGATATTTGCTGTGGGCTTTTCGTAGATGGCTTTTAAGATGTCGAGGAATATTCCCTGTATCCCTACACTCTGAAGAGTTTTGATCAAGAATGGATGGTGTATTTTGTCAAATGCTTTCTCTGCATCTAATGAGAGGATCATATGGTTCTTGGTTTTTCTCTTGCTGATATGATGAATCACATTGATTGTTTTATGAGTGTTGAACCAGCCTTGTGTCCCATGGATAAATCCTACTTGGTCAAGGTGAATAATTTTCTTAGTGTACTGTTGGATCCTATTGGCTAGGATCTTGTTGAGAATTTTTGCATCCATGTTCATCAAGGATATTGGTCTGTAGTTCTCCTTTTTGGTGGGGTCTTTGTCTGGTTTTGGAATTAAGGTGATGCTGGCCTCATAGAACGAATTTGGAAGTAATACATCTCTTTCTATCTTTTGAAGCAGTTTTAGTAGAATAGGTATGGTTTCTTCTTTAAACGTTTGATAGAATTCCCCTGGGAAGCCATCTGGCCCTGGACTCTTGTGTCTAGGGAGGTTTTTGATGACTGCTTCAATTTCCTCCCTGGTTATTGGCCTGTTCAGGTTTTCTATTTCTTCCTGTTCCAGTTTTGGTAGTTTGTGGCTTTCCAGGAATGCGTCCATTCCTTCTAGATTGCCTAACTTATTGGTGTATAGCTGTTCATAATATGTTTTTAAAATTGCTTGTATTTCCTTGGTGTTGGTAGTGATATCTCCTTTCTCATTCATGATTTTGTTAATTTGAGTCTTCTCTCTCTTCTTGTTAATAAGGCTGGCTAATGGATTATGTATCTTATTAATTCTTTCAAAGAACCAACTCCTCGTTTTGTTGATCTGTTCCACAGTTCTTCTGGTCTTGATTTCATTGAGTTCTGCTCGAATCTTTATTAACTCTCTTCTTCTGCTGGGTGTAGGATCTATCTGCTGTTTTTTCTCTAGCTCCTTTAGGTGTAAGGTTAGCTTCTGTATTTGAGTTCATTCCAGTTTTTGAATGGATGCTTGTCCTGGGATATATTTCCCCCTCAGGACTGCTTTGGCTGCATCCCAAAGATTTTGAACGGTTGTATCTTCATTCTGATTAGTTTCCATGAATCTTTTAAATTCTTCCTTAATTTCCTGGTTGACCCTTTCATCTTTGAGCAGGATGGTCCTTAACCTCCACATGTTTGAAGTCCTTCCAAACTTCTTGTTTTGATGTAGTTTTAATTTCAAGGCATTATGGTCTGAGAATATGCAGGGGACGATCCCAATCTTTTGGTATCGGTTCAGACCCGATTTGTGACCCAGTATGTGGTCTATTCTGGAGAAAGTTCCATGTGCACTTGAGAAGAAGGTGTATTCAGTTGAGTTTGGATGTAAAGTTCTCTAAATATCTGTGAAATCCATCTGGTCCAGTGTATCATTTAAAGCTCTCGTTTCTTTGGAGATGTTGTGTTTAGAAGACCTATCGAAGGTAGAAAGCGCTAGATTGAAGTCACCAAGTATAAGTGTATTATTATCTAAGTATGTCTTAACTTTGGTTATTAATTGATTGATATATTTGGCAGCTCCCACATGTGGGGCATATATATTGAGGATTGTTAAGTCCTCTTGTTGGATAGATCCTTTAAGTATGATATAGTGTCCCTCTTCATCTCTCACTACAGTCTTGGGGGTAAATTTTAGTTTATCTGATATGAGGATGGCTACCCCTGCTTTCTTTTGAGGACCATTTGAATGGTAAATGGTTCTCCAACCTTTTATTTTGAGGCTGTAGATGTCCTTAGGTCTAAAATGAGTCTCTTGTAGGCAGCAAATAGATGGGTCCTGCTTTTTTATCCAGTCTGAAACCCTGCGCCTTTTGATGGGGTCATTAAGCCCGTTCACGTTCAGAGTTACTCTTGACAGATATGAATTTAGTGTCATCATGATATCTATTTAGTCCTTGTTTTTGTGGATTGTACCGTTGAACTTCTTCTTAAGGGGGAATTTTAAGAGTCCCCCTTAAAATTTCTTGCAGAGCTGGTTTGGAGGTCACATATTCTTTCAGTTCCTGCCTGTCTTGGAAGCTCTTTATCTCTCCTTCTATTCTGAATGAGAGCCTTGCTGGATAAAGTATTCTTGGTTGCATGTTTTTCTCATTTTGGACCTTGAATATATCCTGCCAGCCCTCTCTGGCCTGCCAGGTCTCTGTGGAGAGGTCTGCTGTTACCCTAATACTCCTCCCCATAAAAGTCAGGGATTTCTTGTCTCTTGCTGCTTTAAGGATCTTCTCTTTATCTTTGGAATTTGCAAGCTTAACTATTAGATGTCGAGGGGTTGAATGTTTTTGTTGATTTTAGGAGGGATCTCTCTATTTCCTGGATCGGAATGCCTGTTTCCCTTCCCAGATTAGGAAAGTTTCAGCTAGGATTTGTTCAAATACATATTCTGGCCCTCTGTCCCTTTCGGCGCCCTCGGGAACCCCAGTTAAATGTAGGTTTTTCTTCCTTAGGCTGTCGTTTATTTCCCTTAATCTATGCTCATGGTCTTTTAATTGTTTGTCTCTTTTTTCCTCAGTTTCCCTCTTTGCCATCAACTTGTCTTCTATGTCACTCACCCATTGTTCCACGTCATTAACCCTCGTCATTAGGACTTCTAGTTTGGGTTGCATCTCATTCAGCTGATTATTTATTTATTTATTTATTTATTTATTTATTTATTTATTTATTTATTTATGATAGTCAGAGAGAGAGAGAGAGAGAGAGAGAGAGAAAGAGAGGCAGAGACACAGGCAGAGGGAGAAGCAGGCTCCATGCACCGGGAGCCCAATGTGGGATTCGATCCAGGGTTTCCAGGATCACGCCCTGGGCCAAAGGCAGGCGCCAAACCACTGCACCACCCAGGGATCCCTCATTCAGCTGATTTTTAATTTCTTCCTGATTCGATCTAAATTCTGCAGTCATGAAGTCTCTTGAGTCCTTTATGCTTTTTTCTAGAGCCACCAGTAGCTTTATAATAGTGCTTCTGAATTCACTTTCTGACATTTAAGTGTAATCCAGATTTTGTAACTCTGTGGGAGTGAAGAGTGGTTCCGATTCTTTTCAGGTGAGGTTTTCCTTCTAGTCATTTTGCTCAGTGCAGTTGGCCATAAACAAGTTGTATTGGGAAAAGGAGAAAAAGAGAAGAGAGAAAGAAGGAAAGAAAAGAGAAAAAGAAAAAAGGAAGTAAACGGAAAAAAGAGAAGAAGAGAAAGAAAAATCAAGGAATAAAAAAGGGTGGGGGAAGCAAACAGAAATCAAAAAGCAAAAAACAAAAAACAAATAACAAAAACAAAAAAACACGGGGGAGTATCTTCTGATTCTGTATACTTTAAGTCCCTTGACTTCCCCTGGAACTGGTCGGTCTAGCTGGTCTTCTGGGGGCGGGGCCTGTTGTGCTGATTTTCAGGTGTTAGCACTTGGGGGAGCTGCTCTGCCCCTGCCTGGTGCAGGGCTCAGTGGGGGTTGTTTACCCCGTGAGGCCCCAGGAGGAACAACCACAGTGGCGGGGCCAGCTCTGGAGTCCTGGATTCAGCCTCTGCAGTAACTCCGGGGCTCTCTGTCTGCAGGGCCTGGAGGCTCCGGGCTGGGGCCGCTGATCCGCTCATCTCGGGGCAGGAGCGTCCTTGCTGTGCTGGGCCCTCCTGGCCTCTGCCTATCCCGGGGGGAGGCCGGATCCTGGGCTGTGTCCCCGACGCCCTGTGCTCCCGGGCCTGTGCTTGGATAACCGCTCCCGGTGGCGCAGCCCCCTCTGCACGGAGCCTCTTCCTCTGCCAGAGCCACCTCCGAGCTGCTCCAGGGGCGGGCAGCCCCCTCTCTGCGGAGCCGCCGCCTGAGCCCCTCCGAGCTGCTCCCGCGTCAATGCGTGCGTGCCTACAGTCCTTTGGGGAGCTCGGCGCACTCTCCCCGGTGCACAGTTGCTCTGTTAGTGTCCCAGGGAGCCTGAGCGCATCCCCGTCCTCCTGGTGTCTTGCTCTAACTCCCTGCGAGTGCCTTTCTGCCCGGGAAGATTGGTGCAGCTCCTGCCTCTCTGGGACGGATCTTTCCTGTCCGGGGGCACTAGCCCCGGCCTTAGCCCGGGTCCTCGCGGGGCCCCTCCCCCTTGGATGCCTTTTGATTCTTTAATTCCTTTTTCCCGGTCTTCTTACCTAAATAGAAGCGTGAACTCTCCTCACTGTAGCATTCCAGCTGTTCTCTCTTTAAATCTCAGGCTGAATTTGTAGATTTTCAGGATGATTTGAAGGTTATCTAGGTAATTTGTTGGGGACAGGTGATTTGGGGACCCTACTCTTCTGCCATCTTGCCCCTCCCCCATGTGTGTAGTTTCACTGCCTTTAATATCCATGATTTAACTATTCATGCTTTTGCACTTTCTATAGAAATCTTAGCAACCATCGAGCTTTTGTCATGTGTATAGATCTCCTTTTTTTCAGAATTGGTGCCATAAATTTGTTGCTGTTTTGGATTCCCTACATTTTTCTATTTTAGCTGTTATTTAACATTCATCCACGTCTTTTTGTGGCTTAATAGCTTAAATATTTTTAGTATTAATATTTTTAGAGAGATAGAGTGCAACTGTAGGGTAAAGGACAGAGTAAGAGGGAGAGAGGATCTTAATCAGGCTCCAGGCACAGCACGTGGCTGTCACTAGGCCTGCCCTCATGAGCCTGAGGTCATGATCTGTGGCAAAATCAAGAGACAGAAGCTTAACCCACTGAAACACACAGGCTCCCTAAGAGCTCAATTGCTTTTCATTACAGAATAGTATTTACTTGTATGGTTTAAATTGAAGTTTCTTTTTCATTCCCTTAAAGAGTGACAACTTAGTTGTCTCTAGTTTGGGCAATCCTAAATAAAGCTGAATTTATTTGAAAATAAACGAATACTTTGAGGAAAAGACAGATTTCATGGACTAACCTCCTGAATCAGATTGGATTAGGCCCATTAAAAAACTAATTTCAAATGGATGTAAGATTGTGGAGTACAATTCCTCATGTCAGGTGGTCCCCTAAATTTAATTACATAACTATCAAGCCATCCTGAACACCAGTGAATTCAAGCTGAGATGTAAGCAATAATGGCTGACTCTACAAATAAAAAGTTGAAAAACATGCATGGTGGAGTATGAGAAGTAAAACAGAAGGGATATATCAAAGGATAATGGGCAGGGTGGGGGTGGGAATATAACAATTAGTGAAAGGGAATAAAGGGAAAGGAGAGAAAATGAGTGAGCATATGTAAGCCAGCTGCAGGAAAGTGAAAGAGCCCTGAAGCTCAAAATATGAACCGTTAGACACCTGCTCCTCAAGAGACTTCCCTGCCTGAAAGGGGCTCATTGGTGAAAGGGTAAAGAAACTCAGGTAAGTGAATGGGGTCTCAATATTCCTGGAGGCCAGAAAATATGCATGTGCCCAACCCAGCAGAGTTCCCAGGTATTCGTTCAGGGAAATGGGTTTAGATCAGCAAGGCTGGGAGAGTTTTCAGCTTGTGGTGCCATCAACCATGGTCTCAGGCTGGGCCTGAACTGCAGTCCATGTTGGTCCATACAAGGGACTGGGACACAGCTTCCGCCTTCCTCTGAGACAGGCAGAGTAGGTGACCATTGGACCGATTGAACCCTCCCTTGCAGGTCCCAGCCACCACAGAAAGGGACAAACCTTCCCTTCATCCAGGAAGAGGGGTTATAGCAAGTGCGGCAAAGACTCTGCGGAAACCTAAACATTGCTCATTTCAGTGTCCCCCCAGATCCCCTAGGGGAGAATTGGAGTAGACAGCTACCATTGGAGTCTCTCCTAGGGGAGAATTGGAGTAGACAGCTACCATTGGAGTCTACAGATTTGTCAATCACCCCATCACTTGTCTCCAGGGCTGGATATCAAGGTGTGGTCTTCTTTCCACTCAGCCCCCCAAAAGGCATAACGGATTTTAGGGAACAGCTTATAATGATCATGGCCTCCTCACAAGGTGTGGTGCAACATCATACAGGCAGGGACACCTGAGAATCTGTGCAGCAGAACCTTCCTGGGGGGATCACCTGGAAGAACAGGTGACCAGCACATTTCCTGATGAAAAGGAACTGTAACCTCCAGCACTGGGGGAACATTGCATAACAACTCAAGGTTTTCCTTTTCTGACTCGTTTATTTTTTCAAGATAAAATTGTCCTCTATTTTTTTGTTTATTCCAATCTCACCTATTTTCTTGTTTTATCAACCCCTCTTTTTTATACTTTAATGACATTTTATTTTTCTTTTATAAATTTATTTTTTATTGGTGTTCAATTTGCCAACATATAGAAAATAACACCCAGTGCTCATTCCATCAAGTGCCTCCCTCAGTGCCCGTCACCCAGTCACCCCCACCCCCTGCCCACCTCCCTTTCTACCACCCCTAGTTCGTTTCCCAGAGAAATGAGTGCGGAATTATCAGAAAGGGAGACAGAACATGAGAGACTCCTAATGACATATTTTCATATCACCTGAGAAATGAATAGAGCATAGGAGCAGATATTTCTCTAAAGAGGACGTACATGTGGTCAAAAGGCATGTGAAAGACGATCTCCATCACTCGTAAACAGTAAAATACAAATCAAAACCACAATGACGGCAGCCCCAGTGTCTCAGAGGTTTAGCACTGCCTTAGCTCAGGGTGTGATCCTGGAGACCCGGGATCCTGTCCCAGGTTGGGATCCCTGCAAGGAGCCTGCTTCTCTCTCTGCCTGTGTCTGAGCCTCTCCTTCTCTCTCTCTCTCTCTCTCTCTCTCTCTCTCTCTCTCTCTCTCTCTGTCTCTCATGAATAAATACATAAGTAAAATCTTAAAGAAAACACAATGAGACACCAAATTACCCTGGTGAGAATGGCTAAATTTAACAACTAATGATGACAAGGATGTGGAGAAAGAACACTCTGACACTGACGATGGGAATGAAACTTGGAACAGTCACTCTGGAAAACAGTGTGGAGGGTCCTAAGAAAGCTTCTGATACAAAGTTATTCCTGTCAAATGCCTCTTTTGTCAGTTGAAAATAGACCTGCTCTACGACCCAGCAATTGGCACTGCTGGGGATTTACCCCAAAGATGCAGATGCAGTGAAACGCCGGGATGCCTGCATTCCAATGTTTATAGCAGCCATGTCCACAATAGCCAAACTGTGGAAGGAGCCTTGGTGTCCATCGAAAGATGAATGGATAAAGAAGATGTGGTTTATGTATACAATGGAATATTCCTCAGCCATTAGAAACAAGAAATATCCACTATTTGCTTCGACATGGAGGGACCTGGAGGGTATTATGCTGAGTGAAATAAGTCAATCAGAAAAGTACAAACATTGTACGGTCTCATTCATTTGGGGAATATAAAAATTAGTGAAAGGGAATAAAGGGAAAGGAGAGAAAATGAGTGAAAACATCAGTGAAAGTGACAAAACATGACAGACACATAACTCTGGGAAATGAACAATGGGTAGTTGAAGGGGAAGTGGGCAGGGGGGTGGGGTGACTGGGTGATGGGCACTGAGGGGGACACTTGGTGGGATGAGCACTGGGTATTATGTTATGTGTTGGCAAATTGAACTACAATTAAAAAAAATTTTAAAAAATACCTTCTTTGTCTCCCCAGATACATCCCCGTCTAGACAGCAGAAATTGCTTGCTGTGCAGCTGGATTCAGTATGAAAGGATTATGATGTCACACCTTGCCATGGTGACAAGAAATATACCTCTGCCTCTCTTCCCAAATGTCACTGTTTGAGCTGAGTAGCTCAAAGTTGATATTGAGGGAGTTGTCAGCTCTCTACCTAGCATCTTTGAAAATGGGCCAATTCTATTATTGCTGCTGTGAAGGTATGTTCATAAAGATCTTCTGCATGCTCTTTGATACCAACTGGATACTTAACTGTTTCTCAAACTATTTTTCTCATTGTTTAAAGCTTCCTCTCCCCATATTGTCATGAGGAGTGATACCTATGTGTTTTCTTTTGTTCTAGTCCCTCATTTCTATTTTTGATTATTCTATCATACTATCTGCCTTGAATATTTTGCCTCCATTTTGAAAAAAAAAGTCTTAGTATTATATCCTGCACCCCTCATTTGTCACCACAAAGATCCTCACAGGGGGAAATATGGCCAAGTTTATTTTCAGATTTTGTTAGTGTCCAAACTTATATATTCAAATTATTCATTTCAATAATTAAGTGTTAATCTGGAAAGGTTGATATGGAGGATATTTGTCATTGTTTTATCAATGGTTCTCAATGTCTTCCTTACTGTTTCTCCCAAATTGGGTATCGAATTCTGTATTTGCAGGGACATGTTGCTACCTTCATCTGAACGGTTGCCCAAAGTCATCCTGTGAATATGAGTGTCTGTTTCAATGTATGTCCCCAAATACACATTTCCTTTTACACTTTGGGCATTATTCAAAATTACACTTTATAGAGATATCAATTTTATGCTAACCCTCATCTAATTCCTACCCTCTTATGGTGTAAGCATGTATATATGATGATAGTTTTTCAATTATGCGACAATTAGCCAGTCTTTCTACTTACATTGAAGCATGGATAACTGGTTAATAAATTAATGACTAATAGATAACCATGTAAACACTTATTATTCATTCTCAAAGAAAAATAGGTGATGTACACCCATGAGTAGAGAAAGGAAATTTTACAGAAGTGGAGAATAGCAAGCATTTGAATTTGGAAGGTCAGTAGAAAACAGAAGGAGACTTTATTAGAGTGGTTTTCATATAACGTGTTACTCAGTTTTCCTGAACTGTCCTCCAGAACTCAGTCCAAAGCTAAGCTATGGTTTATTCTAGGACATGCCAAGGTCTCAGGCACAGTTTTGAGGCACATATTTGTGCATGAGGAATAAATAATGCACAATGACATTGTTTCACACATTTTAAAACACAAGACTTGATACTAGTGAGTCTACTTTCCTGCAACTACTATTCATCACATTTGATGTGCTGATAATGACTCAATAATTGGAATGCTGTAGAGGATAGTCATGTATCTTTTAGATCAAGGGTCCCAAGAGTATATTCAGGGATGTAGCAAACAGTTTTCTTTTCTTTTTTTTTTTTTTTTTGAGGCCCTTAATTTTGTCAGTAATACATTGTTTTAAGGTGTATTTAGGCAAAGCCATTTTGCATAAAAGACAATAGTCCAGGAAGTCATATTCCTAGGTTTCAGTCAGGCTCTGGAACTTATGAAATGTGAGATCTCAGACACGATATTTCGCTTCTACTTAAACTTCCTGATCACTATCCATACATTTATTCATTTAAAACTCGTCAAACATATATGTGATGTTTCGATGACTCTCCGTCCTCCTCAGGTGGAGAAATAGAGGCCCAGTGAAGACGTTCATGAACTCTGAATTCAGGAACTAGGATATGAATCCAAGCTTGTAGTCCGAAATCTCATACTCTTATTACTGAATTACACTGCAGTGATTACTCAGGCATGGGATCATTGGTTAATGTGTAAAGGAGCTTTAGCTTCTGTGTGTGTGTCAGGAATGACCTGTGCCTAGAGAAATCCCAACATTGTCTACCATTATGAGGCCACCTCAGTGGTTACATAACCAGGGAAGCTCTTGAGCTGTAGTGGGAGAGATCTTGCCATAGTCACTGATAAGAATGGACACAAAAGCCTGAGGAGTCCTAAGTCTTAGATAAGATTAGTTCAAACCATGATTATGGTCAGCTTAAAGCTATGATAGTGGTCAATTCAAGCCATGGTTGTGGTCAGTTAGCAGATTCTAAGGGTTTGGAGGCACCGTTAGATAACCTAGTTGAAGTCTGTCAGTGTTGAGCTGTTTCTCAGCACGTGACCTCAATCTGCTCATAATCGAGACGTTTCTTTCATGATGGCTTTTTTCTGTACAGTGAGCGATAGTAATGCTGAAATCCTGTGACGTACCCCTGAGACAATGAAAGATCAGACTCAAGGGCCAGTTTATGATTAGCTTGGTATCCATGCCCCATTGCTATTCACTTGTACAGCTGAGATACAGAGGTGATCAATGCCTGGCGAATCAGTGTCATGGTATGGTCTGACTTCAGGACATAGCACAAAAATACTAAGAATTGGAAGCAGAGTAGCTGGTGCCCAGATGGCTCATGGATGGAGAATGCAACTCTTGATCTAGCGTCATGTGGCCTAGTCTATGTTAGGCATAGAGCCTTCTTAAGAAAAAAAAATAGTATCAGACACATGTGGTAATATGTCTGATAACACATTCACCTTGAGGCCTAAAACATGCTTTAATGTCATGAATTCACAATAACTGTACATCATGGTTAGTCAGTTAAAGGGAAGCTACTTCTTGGAAGAGCCCTCATGGGACAGTATGCTTGTAAGATCCTGGGTTCTGAATCAGCTTGGGAGCAGTCCAGTTGTAATTGAGGGAGGTCCACTGGTGCCCAGGAAGGCACCATTTGAGACAGCTAGCAGTGTGAATGCTGGGCGATGTTGACCACAGTTGGGGATCCCGTTGCCATTCCAGTGCTTGACTTGGGGGCAACTGCTTTGTGTTTTGGGTCAGGGATTGAAACCAGGATTGGATGGCTTACATAGGATGTGTACCTTACCATTCACTCAGAGTCTCCAGGTTATGAAGTGTCATGCACAGGGAACTTAGGGCAGGAGAATTTGAGAGAGACTGAGGCAGCCCTTGGTTCAGGGGTGCAGAGCATGATTTCCGGGACCTTAGGCAATTCTCAGGTGTTCAGGGACCTTTCTCCATTGGGATCCAACTCAGGTAATGTCTCAGTCCCCTTCCTCATCAGTTTTGTAACTCTTGGCAAGTCATCAAGACCATGTCTTGTGCTCTCAATGACTGTAGTTCTGTCTTTCTATATTGTCTCACCTAAAGAAAAGTTTGTTCCCACACAGTGTCTGCTAGCTATTTTCTTGTTCTCTGACAGTAAATGAATTTGATGTCATCTAATCTCTTCATGATTTTCAAACATATAATACAGTGTTGCTTATCACAGGCCCTTGACTGCACAAAGAATTCCAGAACAGATTGAATTTGTATCATAGAAGCTTTGTACCTTACCTGCAACATTTCCCACTTTGTCCCTCATTCTCCTATTCTATTTTCTGATGCTGTGTATTGACTATTCTACGTTCCACACATAAGTATCATCATGCAGTATTTGTCTTACACAGCCTGCTTATTTCTCTTAACATAAGGGCCTCCGGGTCCATGCATGTCATCACTATTATTGTGATTTCCTTCCTCTACATGGGCTAATATTTCATTGTAGAGATAGACTAATTTTTTTTTTATCCTTTTGCTCATCAATGGATGTGAAGTCCTTTCTTTTTTTCTTGGGTGTTGAGAATGGTGCTGCAGATCGTGCACAGATATCTCTGTGAAATTCAGATTTCAACTCTTTGTGTCTTATTTGCCCAAACTCAGACTGCTAGATTATATGACAGATCTTTTTAAATATGAGGGGGGGCTCTCCAGATTGTTTTTCATTGTGACCTTATCAGTTTAGATTTTCAGTTGGGTACTTTATGAATATGGCTTCTCCAAGGCCTTTCTGCACCACACTCTGACTCAGGTTTCTCTACAAAGCAAATGACCAGTAATGGGATCAAATTTTGAACTCTGATAATCTTATCGCTCATTTTGGATAGTCTTCTAACATAAAGATGTCAACAGCTCTTTCTTTGGTCATCCATTTCCCAGGATCTTCAGTCAAAATCCCCAAACAAAAACTAATTATGAAACCAGCTAGGGGGGATCCCTGGGTGGCGCAGCGGTTTGGCGCCTGCCTTTGGCCCAGGGCGCGATCCTGGAGACCCGGGATCGAATCCCACATCGGGCTCCCGGTGCATGGAGCCTGCTTCTCCCTCTGCCTGTGTCTCTGCCTCTCTCTCTCTCTCTCTCTCTCTCTCTCTGTGACTATCATAAATAAATAAAAATTAAAAAAATATAAAAAAATAAACTCTAAAAAAAAAAGAAAAAAGAAACCAGCTAGGTACACCTGGACTAAAAATTGAGCAAAAATATTTTAAGTTTTCAGAAACAGAAAAAGTCACCTATCAAAGGAGTCAATGGACAGTAACATGAAAATTCATTCTTTAAATTGACTCAGGAAATAAGGTTGTAGGAGCACCTGGGTGTTTCTGCCAGCTAAGTTTCTACTTCCTGGTTTTCAGCTCTGGTCATGATCTCAAGGTCATCAGATTCACCCATATTCAGCATGGAGCCTGCTTAGTATTCTCTCTTCCTTTCCCTCTGCCCCTCTCCTCCTTACACTTTCTCTTTTGCTCTCTCTATAAAGAAGAAGAAGAAGAAGAAGAAGAAGAAGAAGAAGAACCATTATTCAATTTTGCTCAGGGTGCCATTCCAAAGACAAATATACTAAGCCATATCCTTTATATTTCATGTGTGAAAATCTTAATACATGATCAATCATTTGTTTATACCCAAAATAGTAAAATGGCATTCAGATCTCTAAGTTGGTCAAACTTAATGGTAGGCATTGTGAAGCTAACATTTGGACATATTAGTCCATGTTAAATATTAGCAAATAAAACTCCTATTATGTTTTTAAAAATAGACCATGTTACTGACATTGGTGTTAGGTTGATGTCATAATGCAGCACATAATATAAAAATTCCCCTTTCACCCTATCCCTTGGCACATGATCTCCACAATTATTCACACCTACATCAGTGTGGAACATTTATAACAAAGAAAAAACTGGTGTAAAGATTTTATCAACATTGACGTTGACCACTTATAGTAAGGACTGCTCTGCATTAGGGATTGTTTTGACATATGCATAATACTATGTAATCCAGGACCCTGGAACATGATCTGAACCAAAGAGAGTTCCTGACCCAAAGTATCCACTCTGGTGACCACATTTTACTGATTTTAATTCAGGTCAAGATGACCCACAAGGTTACATTAGTTTCAGATGTACCACCTATGATTGTCATGTATGTTTATTGAAACTGCACTCACCCCAAACCTAGATATCATGTGTCCCCATAGAGCACTGTTACCATTCCATTGATCATATCCTCTATGCTTTACCTTTCACCCTCTGACATTTTTAATGGGTATGTAGAAGCCTGTCCCCTCTGCTCTTCTTACAACTATGGCTATTTGTAAATGGTATATATTCTGTTTTTAAATCTCTCCCATACTGGATGATTTTGTAACAACAGATTAGAGAATAAATACAATAGAGTAACAGACTAAATATAACAGAAGATAACAATTGCCTGATGTGGGACTCAATACCTGGACTCCAGGATCACACCCTGAATCAAAGGCAGACACTCAACCGGTGAGCAACCCAGGCATCCCTTGCTCTGTGTTTTATAAAGCCTTTTTCTGAAGCTACACTATAGATAAGTACTGTCCTACTAGTTCAACACAGCAGCCCTTTCTACCTTTCCTGTCTGTGCCCTCAATTGTCCAGTATCGTACTGCACTCACTGATGTGCTTCAAGACTTGAAAGTCTACCAACTGCTCTCACAGTCATCACTTGCGCCTCACATGGACCTTGTGAGGTAAGAATGACAATCAGCGTGTTTCCCATTCTGCACACAAGAAAACTGAGGTCCATGACATGGAGTAAGACAGACCACTCTGAGGTCGCAAAGCCAGGGAGGACACAAAAGCAGGAGGAAGAACACACGAGGGGCTCAGAGGTGACCACCAGCATGATGCATTTGGGGAACTGCATGTTGTTGAGAAAAGACTTGAATATTGGCATGTGGGTACTGGGATGGCCTAGGGAGACATGGGGTTCACTAAGAAAGGCAGCACCACGTAGTGGTTAAGACCACAGTCCCTGATCTAACATACAAATAACTGAACCTCATCAATGCTACTTCCTCGCTGTATAAAACCTTCATCTCAACCTTTAACCTTCCTGACCTTGTTTGTCTATAAAATGGGGACAAGAATGATCATCTAAGCTGCTTTGAGCAAGAGATGAACACCTAGTTACTTGGCGTCATTCCCAAAACTTAGAAAATGCTCCGGAAATAGCCTCTAGGTTGCAGACCTCACAATTCCTAATGGCCCAGCGCAGCCATTCCGCCTCAATGAGTTGAGCCTCAATGAGCCTCAATGAGTTGAGGCTGCCCTGGGCCACAATGACCACATCTGTTCCAATCACCTGCAGCCAGAGGGCAGAAGTTACCTGCTTCTGTGACCTTTGCTGTTCCCAGGAATGATAAAGGGAGGCCCCCGGAGTGAGTCCAGAGCTCCGGGTGTGTGCTTACACGGAGGCCGTGAGAGCGTGTGAGAAATATATTTCTTTTGGGGGATCCGTGTGAGCCCCCAGGTGTCCTTGCTGATGTGCTCCTCATTTCTGTTCCATTGTCATGGCCCTCTGAACAGCCTTCCTTACCTAACTCCATGCCTTGGTTTTGCATCTGTGAAATGGGAGCGATGGTAATTCCACTGACCTGTCTTCCAGTGCAGCTGTGAGGACCGGCATCTACTGGCGTGTGTAGGAGGATTCCCGGTGTATGCACCACATGAGTGGGTAGGATTGTTCATTGACTGAAGAAGTGGTGAAACTTCTATCGGACAGCTACACAGGATCATAATCAAGTCTCTAGGGACAGAAAAGTTACTCTCTCTGAGTCCGTGAAGTCAACGCCAACATATGGGGGGATTTCATAGAAAAAGCAGGTCAGACGGGAGGGGCAATATGGCGGAAGAGTAGGGTCCCCAAATCCCCTGTCCCCAACAAATTACCTAGATAACCTTCAAATTACCCAGAAAATCTACAAATTTGGCCTGAGATTTAAAGAGAGACCAGCTGGAATGCTACAGTGAGAAGAGTTCGCGCTTCTATCTAGGAAGACGGGGTGGGGGGGGGAAGAAATAAAGAAACAAAAGTCCTCCGAGGGGGAGGGGCCCCACGAGGAGCCGGGCTGAGGCCGGGGCGAGTGTCCCCAGGACAGGAGAGCCCCGTCCCGGAGGAGCAGGAGCTGCACCAACCTTCCCGGGCGGAAAGGGGCTCGCAGGGAGTTGGAGCAGGACCCAGGAGGGCGGGGATGCCCTCGGGCTCCCTGGGACACTAACAGACACCTGCGCCCCGGGAGAGTGCACCGAGCTCCCTAAGGGCTGCAGCGCGCACGGCGGGGCCGGAGCAGCTCGGAGGGGCTCGGGCGGCGGCTCTGCGCGGAGGGGGCTGCGCGGCTCCGGGAGCAGGTTGGAGGCGGCTCCGGCAGAGGAAGAGGCTCCTTTGCAGAGGGGGCTGCGCGGCCGGGGCGCGAATCCACCAGCGCAGGCCCCGGAGCACAGGGCGCCGGGACACAGCCCAGGATCCGGCCTCCCCCCGGGACAGGCAGAGGCCGGGAGGGCCCAGGACAGCACAGACGCTCCTGCCCCGAGCTGAGCAGATCAGCGGCCCCGCCCGGGGGCCTCCAGGCCCTGCAGAACCGGAGCTCCGTAGTTACTGCGAGGGCTGAATCCAGGGCTCCAGAGCTGGCCCCGCCACTGCGGCTGTTCCTCCTGGGGCCTCACGGGGTAAACAACCCCCACTGAGCCCTGCACCAGGCAGGGGCAGAGCAGCTCCCCCAAGTGCGAACACCTGAAAATCAGCACAACAGGCCCCTCCCCCAGAAGACCACCTAGACGGACCAGTTCCAGGGGAAGTCAAGGGACTTAAAGTTACAGAATCAGAAGATACTCCCCCGTGTTTTTTTTCTCTTTTTTTTCTTTTTGATTTCTGATTGCTTCCCCCGCCCCCCTTTTTTTCACCTTTCTTTTTCTTTCTCTTTTTCTTCTCTTTTTTCCTTTTTTTCTTCTTTTTCTTTTTTCTTTTTCTCTTTTCTTTCCTTCTGTCTCTCTCTTTTTCTCCTTTTCCCAATACAACTTGTTTTTGGCCACTCTGCACTGAGCAAAATGACTAGAAGGAAAACATCACCTCAAAAGAAAGAATCAGAAACAGTCTTCTCTCCCACAGAGTTACAAAATCTGGATTACAATTCAATGTCAGAAAGCCAATTCAGAAGCACTATTATAAAGCAACTGGTGGCTTTAGAAAAAAGCATAAAGGACTCAAGAGACTTTATGACTGCAGAACTTAGATCCAATCAGGCAGAAATTAAAAATCAATGGATTGAGAGGCAATCCAAACTGCAAGTCCTAATGACGAGGGTTAACGAGGTGGAAGAATGAGTGAGTGACATAGAAGACAAGTTGATGGCAAAGAGGGAAACTGAGGAAAAAAGAGACAAACAATTAAAAGACCATGAGCATAGATTAAGGGAAATAAACGACAGCCTGAGGAAGAAAAACCTACGATTAATTGGGGTTCCCGAGGGCGCCGAAAGGGACAGACGGCCAGAATATGTATTTGAACAAATAATAGCTGAAAACTTTCCTAATCTGGGAAGGGAAACAGGCATTCAGATCCAGGAAATAAAGAGATCCCCCCCCCCTAAAAATCAATAAAAACCGTTCAACACCTCGACATCCAATAGTTAAGCTTGCAAATTCCAAAGATAAAGAGAAGATCCTTAAAGCAGCAAGAGACAAGAAATCCCTGACTTTTATGGGGAGGAGTATTAGGGTAACAGCAGACCTCTCCACAGAGACCTGGAAGGCCAGAAAGGGCTGGGAGGATATATTCAGGGTCCTAAATGAGAAGAACATGCAACCAAGAATACTTTATTCAGCAAGGCTCTCATTCAGAATGGAAGGAGATATAAAGAGCTTCCAAGACAGGCAGGAACTGAAAGAATATGTGACCTCCAAACCAGCTCTGCAAGAAATTTTAAGGGAGACTCTTAAAATTCCCCCTTAAGAAGAAGTTCAGCGGTACAATCCACAAAAATAGGGACTGAATAGATATCATGATGCCACTAAACTCATATCTGTCAATAGTAACTCTGAACGTGAACGGGCTTAATGACCCCATCAAAAGGCACAGCTTTTCAGACTGGATAAAAAAGCAGGACCCATCTATTTGCTATCTGCAAGAGACTCATTTTAGACCTAAGGACATCTACAGCCTCAAAATAAAAGGTTGGAGAACCATTTACCATTCAAATGGTCCTCAAAAGAAAGCAGGGGTAGCCATCCTCATATCAGATAAACTAAAATTTACCTCGAAGACTGTAGTGAGAGATGAAGAGGGACACTATATCATACTTAAAGGATCTATCCAACAGGAGGACTTAACAATCATTAATATATATGCCCCGAATGTGGGAGCTGCCAAATATATCAATCAATTAATAACCAAAGTTAAGACATACTTAGATAATAATACACTTATACTTGGTGACTTCAATCTAGCGCTTTCTACACTCGATAAGTCTTCTAAACACAACATCTCCAAAGAAAAGAGAGTTTTAAATGATACATTGCACCAGATGGATTTCACAGATATCTTCAGAACTTTACATCCTAACTCAATTGAATACACATTCTTCTCAAGTGCACATGGAACTTTCTCCAGAACAGACCACGTACTGGGTCACAAATCGGGTCTGAACTGATACCAAAAGATTGGGATCATCCCCTACATATTCTCAGACCATAACGCCTTGAAATTAGAACTACATCAAAACAAGAAGTTTGGAAGGACTTCAAACATGTGGAGTTTAAGGACCATCCTGCTCAAAGATGAAAGGGTCAACCAGGAAATTAAGGAAGAATTTAAAAAATTCATGGAAACTAATGAGAATGAAGATACAACCATTCAAAATCTTTGGGATGCAGCCAAAGCAGTCCTGAGGGGGAAATACATCACAATACAAGCATCCATTCAAAAACTGGAAAGAACTCAAATACAAAAGCTAACCTTACACCTAAAGGAGCTAGAGAAAAAACAGCAGATAGATCCTACACCCAGCAGAAGAAGAGAGGTAATAAAGATTCGAGCAGAACTCAACGAAATCGAGACCAGAAGAACTGTGGAACAGATCAACAAAACCAGGAGTTGGTTCTTTGAAAGAATTAATAAGATACATAATCCATTAGCCAGCCTTATTAACAAGAAGAGAGAGAAGACTCAAATTAATAAAATCATGAATGAGAAAGGAGAGATCACTACCAACACCAAGAAAATACAAACGATTTTTAAAACATATTATGAACAGCTATACACCAATAAGTTAGGCAATCTAGAAGGAATGGACGCATTCCTGGAAAGCCACAAACTACCAAAACTGGAACAGGAAGAAATAGAAAACCTGAACAGGCCAATAACCAGGGAGGAAATTGAAGCAGTCATCAAAAACCTCCCAGGACACAAGAGTCCAGGGCCAGATGGCTTCCCAGGGGGATTCTATCAAACGTTTAAAGAAGAAATCATACCTATTCTACTAAAGCTGTTTGGAAAGATAGAAAGAGATGGAGTACTTCCAAATTTGTTCTATGAGGCCAGCATCACCTTAATTCCAAAACCAGACAAAGACCCCACCAAAAAGGAGAATTACAGACCATATCCCTGATGAACATGGATGTAAAAATTCTCATCAAGGTACTAGCCAATAGGATCCAACAACACATTAAGAAAATTATTCACCTTGACCAAGTAGGATTTATCCCCGGGACACAAGGCTGGTTCAACACTCATAAAACAATCAGTGTGATTCATCATATCAGCAAGAGAAAAACCAAGAACCATATGATCCTCTCATTAGATGCAGAGAAAGCATTTGACAAAATACAGCATCCATTCTTGATCAAAGCTCTTCAGAGTGTAGGGATAGAGGGAACATTCCTCGACATCTTAAAAGCCATCTACAAAAAGCCCACAGCAAATATCATTCTCAATGGGGAAGCACTGGGAGCCTTTCCTCTAAGATCAGGAACAAGACAGGGATGTCCACTCTCCCCACTGCTATTCATCATAGTACTGGAAGTCCTAGCCTCAGCAATCAGACAACAAAAAGAAATAAAAGGCATTCAAATTGGCAAAGAAGAAGTCAAACTCTCCCTCTTTGCCGATGACATGATACTCTACATAGAAAACCCAAAAGCCTCCACCCCAAGATTGATAGAACTCACAGCAATTTGGAAGTGTGGCAGGATACAAAATCAATGCCCAGAAATCAGTGGCATTTCTATACACTAACAATGAGACTGAAGAAAGAGAAATTAAGGAGTCAATCCCATTTACAATTGCACCCAAAAGCATAAGACACCTAGGAATAAACCTAACCAAAGAGGTAAAGGATCTATACCCTAAAAACTATAGAACACTTCTGAACGAAATTGAGGAAGACACAAAGAGACGGAAAAATATTCCATGCTCATGGATTGGCAGAATTAATATTGTGAAAATGTCAATGCTACTCAGGGCAATTTACACGTTTAATGCAATCCCTATCAAAATACCTCTGGCTTTCTTCAGAGAGTTAGAACAAATTATTTTAAGATTTGTGTGGAATCAGAAAAGACCCCGAATAGCCAGGGGAATTTTAAAAAAGAAAACCATATCTGGGGGCATCACAATGCCAGATTTCAGGTTGTACTACAAAGCTGTGGTCATCAAGACAGTGTGGTACTGGCACAAAAACAGACACATAGATCAATGGAACAGAATAGAGAATCCAGAAGTGGACCCTGAACTTTATGGTCAACTAATATTCGACAAAGGAGGAAAGACTATCCACTGGAAGAAAGTCTCTTCAATAAATGGTGCTGGGAAAATTGGACATCCACATGCAGAAGAATGAAACTAGACCACTCTCTTTCACCATACACAAAGATAAACTCAAAATGGATGAAAGATCTAAATGTGAGACAAGATTCCATCAAAATCCTAGAGGAGAACACAGGCAACACCCTTTTTGAACTTGGCCACAGTAACTTCTTGCAGGATACATTCCAAAGGCAAAAGAAACAAAAGCAAAAATGAACTATTGGGACTTCATCAAGATAAGAAGCTTTTACACAGCAAAGGATACAGTCAACAAAGCTAAAAGACAACCTACAAAATGGGAGAAGATATTTGCAAATGACGTATCGGATAAAGGGCTAGTTTCCAAGATCTATAAAGAACTTATTAAACTCAACAGCAAAGAAACAAACAATCCAATCATGAAATGGGCAAAAGGCATGAAGAGAAATCTCACAGAGGAAGACATAGACATGGCCAACATGCACATGAGAAAATGCTCTGCATCACTTGCCATCAGGGAAATACAAATCAAAACCACAATGAGATACCACCTCACACCAGGGAGAATGGGGAACATTAACAAGGCAGGAAACCACAAATGTTGGAGAGGATGCGGAGAAAAGGGAACCCTCTTACACTGTTGGTGGGAATGTGAACTGGTGCAGCCACTCTGGAAAACTGTGTGGAGGTTCCTCAAAGAGTTAAAAATAGACCTGCCCTACGACCCAGCATTTGCACTTTTGGGGATTTACCCCAAAGATACAGATGCAATGAAACGCCGGGACACCTGCACCCCGATGTTTCTAGCAGCAATGTCCACAATTGCTAAACTGTGGTGGAGCCTCGGTGTCCATCGAAAGATGAATGGATAAAGAAGATGTGGTTTATGTATACAATGGAATATTACTCAGCCATTAGAAACGACAAATACCCACCATTTGCTTCAACATGGACGGACTGGAGGGTATTATGCTGAGTGAAGTAAGTCAATTGGAGAAGGACAAACATTGTATATTCTCATTCATTTGGGGAATATAAATAATAGTTTAAGAGAATATATGGAAAGGGAGAAGAAATATGTGGGAAATATCAGACAGGGAGACAGAACATAAAGACTCCTAACTCTGGGAAATGAACTAGGGGTGGTGGAAGGGGAGGAGGGCAGGGGGTGGGGGGAATGGGTACAGGCACTGAGGGGGGCACTTGACGGGATGAGCACTGGGTGTTATTCTGTATGTTGGTAAATTGAACACCAATAAAAAATACATTTATTATATAAAAAAGGAAGGGGTAGTGGGCGGGGGAGTTGTGGTGACTGGGTGATGGGCACTGATGGGGGCACTTGGCACGATTAGCACTGGGTGTTATGCTATATGTTGGCAAATTGAACTCCAACAAAAAGTAAATAAATTTTAAAAATAAGTGAGAAAAGAAAAAGAAGATGCTCAGTCCCAAATTTATATAAACCAGCAATACTTGCAGAAACCCCCAACACTGACCACCAAAACATAGACAAGATAAGTGAACAGGGCAGAATGAGAATGAAGAGAGAACATAATCTCACAAAATGAACCAGCACGGTATATCACTTGGTTCTGGGTGCATGCTGGTCATGTTTTACAAAGTATTAAATTCCACCATTGTATAACAAAATGAAGCAGAGAAAACAAAAATCACAACCACCCCCCCCAGACACACAGAAAAACCAATCTTGTATATCTCCAAAAATTAAGTTGAGTATGTTGAAGGGAATCTAGAAGTGGATAATATATCTAGGACATGTGATTGTAGAAATATGAGAGTCAAAAAGAAAGAAACTTAAAAATGAAGAGGTGGTAAAATATTGTAGTTAAGGTGGGAAAAGAGAAAAAAGTTGGAAATTTTTAATCTGAGATAAAAATGAGTTGCAAGGCAAAAAGGGAAGAAAAATGGGGTACCCTCTAGTTCTATATACTGTAAATCCCTCGAATTTCCCTGGAGCTTTCCAGCATTGCTTGGTCCAGAACTTGCTCTTCCACTGTCCTTCCAGCTGGTCTTCTGGAGGAGGGGCGGCTGTGCTGATTCGCAGATATGTGTACATGGGGAGATGCCCCCCTGCCAGGTACGTGGCTCAGTGGGAGCTGTATGTCCCGTGAGCCCTCTGTCCCCTGGTGGCCCCGCCTCTCCCAGGCACAAGGTGATACCAGGAGGGACAACAACACTGGCAGCTGCCAGCTCTCCAGGTCTGGAGTCAGCTCCCAGCAGTAACTACCACAGTCTCCCAGTTCGCACTGATCTGGATGCTCCAGGGGGCAGGGTGCACTGATCTGCACAGCTTGGAGGTGCCCGGCAGCAAGAGTGTCCTTGCTGTCCTGTAACACCTCCTCCCACATCCGCCTGTCCCAGGGGAGAGTGAAGGATCCTGGGCTGTGTCTCCCAGCGCCCTGGGATCCGGGGCCTGTGCTGCTGGAACCATGCTCCCAGGGCCGTGGCTCCCAAAAGCAGCAGGGCGCAGACCCATCTGTCCTGACCCCATGCCTGATGGACCAGCTTTTCCCGGAGGCCCCGCCGGGTGCGCGCTCCAGCCCTTTACCGAGATCAGCCCGCGGTGTGTGTTGCACTTTCCCCTGGGCACACCTCCTCTATTAGTGACTCTAGGGCCCTAGAGGCCCACTGCCCCTCTTCCTGTACTGCCAAAGTTCACTGCTAAGTGCCATTCTATCTGGGAAGAATCCAGGGTGGATTTATAAAATTCCTGCTTCTCTGGGGCTGGGCTTCATGTCCCTGAGGAGTTCCTGCCAGGCTTTAGCCCTGCTCCTGGAGGTGTCCCTCCCCCACTTGATTCCTTTTTTTTCTGCCTTCCTACCTTGGTAGAAGCAAAAAATCTTCTCTGTAACGTTCCATCTGATCTCTCTTTAAATCTCAGGTGGAATTCCAGTATCAGTAACCCTTTTAATTCTTGTTCCTGATCCTCCACATGTGAGACTCTGCAGACTGGAGACCACATTGATCCCAGAATCCTTTCTACATCATTTCCTTCAGATTGAAAGGGATATTTCTCCACTGAAGCTCCCCTCCTGTCCCTCCTCTTGTTCCAAAACCCTTTTGACTAAAGGTGCCTGAGAAAGAATCCTCTCCCTTATCCAGAGGGCTGTGGCAGGTGCAGCCCCAGGTGCAGCTACGTGCCATGCCCATGGGTGCTTTTTGGGGACCTAGGCTGCATGTGATTGCTACAATGAGTGATACCAAGAGTGAGGGTTCTAGGGATCCAGAGACAGCTGCCCCATGGATTCCGTTGTACACCAAGGAGTTCAGAGTCATGGGCTGAACGTTAAGAGGAAACAGACACAGGGGAGCAAAGGACACCAAAGAGAGGAAGCAGGCCACCTGAGGATAGACAGTGACCAATTACAAGGTTCTAAGGTCAAGAGGACAGCATTCTCACTCAAGGCCAGCCATGGTAGTCTGTGCAATGATAAAGGTGCAGGTCTGAGGGAGGGTGGGTTGTTTTGAGACTAACATAATAAACACAATGTCCCGATAAAGGGGGTCAAATGAGTTTTTCGTTTGTTTCCAGTGCATAGAAGAGTTACATTTGCAGTACCTTGTAGCCTGTTAAGGATGCAGTAACTTTACCTCTTGTTTTCTAGACAGACCCAAGTGTAGGCCCTTGAGATGCTCCCTGGGCTGGGAATTCTATAAGCCTGAGTGACCCTGTTTATGTAGTCACAAGCTCTCCCTCTCATGTTCCCACAGAGCTGGTTTCCTAGGATCAACCACATTGAGGACTGTGGCTCTGGGCTGAAGAGCCAGGTTCTCTGCCCCCATGTGATTCTGCTAATCTAACTAGTGAGTGATAGGTCTGCTCCCAACATCAGGGACATTGCTCCACTCTGGGACCTTCCCTAGGGCCTGCTTGGGGTCTTTCCAATGCTTCTAAGGCTGGGGTCAAAGTTTGGTAGACTTTGACCACGGTAGAGGAATAGGCTATGCATTTCCCTCACTTCACTTATAGACTGGGGGACTTTGAACAAGACAGATTACTTCTAATGTCGTGTTCACCTCTCTAAGTGGCCAGAGGTGCCATAAGGTGGAGGGGTGGGTGAAACTCCCTTGTCTCCCATTATTCTGAGTTCAGAGAGGGCACAAGCTGATGATAGGTTGTGCAGAGTTGTTTTCCTTCTCCATGGATCCCTGCAAACCATGAAGGTGCCCTGGATTTAGCAGGATTCATTCATTGATCAATTGTTTGGTAAGGGGGTGTGTCAACAACATACCCATGACCACTCCTCTCTGCTCTTCTGATATTGGAGAGAAGCACAAAGGTGTTGGCAAATTCAGAGAAGAGAAACAGGCATGAATCAAGATACAGGATCAGTTTTCGGGGGCGCGGGGGGCGGGGAGGCCGTCAATGTGTCCAACATAATGTCACAAGGAGAGTGACTGCCTCTTGGAAGGAGAGGGCTCTCAGCCACTTCTTGCTGACTTCAGTTATTAAATCTGAGAGTGAAAGGGTCCAGAGATATGAATCCTCTCCTCCCCCTCCTGGGAGAAGGGATCCAGGTCCCTGGAGGAATGCAGTGCTGAGGACAAAGTGGTGCTCCAGGTTGAGGAACACAATCCCAGGAACAGTGACACAATTTCTCTCATCACCTGTGATTCCATTCTCTCTCTGCCAAGGCCTTTCTGTCTCTGTCATTGCCCCAATGTACACAGAAGCCTGTCTTACAAATGCTGAGGAGTAGGACACAGACACCAGCTATATGCATGACACATACATCTGGCTCCTAGCACCTCTATCCTCTATCTTCTTGATTAACAATAAATTCACCCTGTGACTCTACCCTGTCCTACAGTTAGCTGATTATCATTCTGGGGATGCCTGAGTGGCTCAGTGGTTGAGTGTCTGCTTTTGTCTCAGGGGGTGGTCACAGGACCAGGGATCGAGTCCCACATCGGGCTCCTTGCACCGGATTCTCCCTCTGCCTGTATCTCTGCATCCTTCTCTCTCTGTGTCTCTCTCTCATGAATGATTATCATTCTGGAGAACGCCGTCCCAAACTGCCGCTGATGCACCTGTGTCTCCATTTTCTATATTGCATCCAACCCTGCTCACCTCTCCTGAACTACTGGCGTCACCCTGACTCCGGACCTGGGTTTGGACCACTGAATGTCACTGATCTGCCATGAGTGGTAGGCAGGGTGCAGGACTGGGAGTCAGAAGGGCATATGTAACCACCCCTCCAACATGGGATGTCCTCCAAAGGCAGGCTCTGCTCAGCTCCCTCCATATGAGGGTTATCTCTTCCTGGTGGGTTCTGAAATGCTTCATTCTTCTATTCATTTCAAGTGTGAAGAAGTCCCCTATACACTTTCAAGAGAAGGAGCAGAAAAACTAGATTAGACCAAAAACAACCTAGAAGAAGAAACGTGAAGAGTTTGGGAAGAAAACAGGAAAACAATCAGAGGTACATGCGGATGCATTTATCCAGCCCACATCAAATGTGATCTCACTGTGTGCTATGCTCTATTAGATGTTGGGGGTATGTTGGCTCTATCCTAAATTTTGTCAGTGGTGATGGCCCATGAGAAGATGCCCGTAGAATGGGTTTTCTTATTCATTCTAGGAGCTCAATGAATAGCATTTTCCTTGGACAGTGGGTCAATGTGTTGGTCAAGTCTCTGGCATCTGAGTTTTGGGAAGTGGAATTCCAATTACAACCTGTCCAAGATCCTGTGGGGACTTAATTAGCTAATCTGGGAACAGAACATGGTACATGCTAAGTGCTCAATTTTGACGTTTTGGACTTACAGTTGTCACCATATATCAACCATCTCTGGTAAATATTCTATTCTATATACACTGTCTGGAAAATGTGGGATTAACCAGATTGCCTCTCTGTCTCATCCACAGTAGGAGCCTAAATAGCAAAAATGGTGGTTGACCTTCTTATCCTCCATTTCTCAATCTCCCTTTCCTCTCCTTCCACCATGCTCTCCATTTCCACCTCCTGTCTCTTCTCGCTGCCTCTTCTTCTCAGCCTCCTTCCCCTGTGCCATGGGAGGAAGGTGTCGCCTCTCAGCTCCCCAGTGTAAAAATTCTTGTCCACTCTTCCTTCAGGGCATCACATTTCATGGTTTGTGCTCTTTTCTCTGATGGTGGATTGCTGACAAGAGAGCACAATAAGGGACTGTGTCAGGGACAAATCATGTCCTGACTGTTTGGAAATATTTGTGAGAGGGGTTATTGTTACACTCCCTGGGCTGCTTGCTCAAGATACTGTTCTGATTTCCTACAAGTCAGAAAGTCTAGATAATCGGTTCGTTTCCTTGGCAGGTTGCTGATGGCTTCACGCCAGAGTCCAAGTTTATCTGTGGTCACACACTTGCCCATTTCTGACTTCTATTCACAGTCTTCCATTTTGGTCCTTATCTGTAGACCCCTTGTGAATCCCTATGCAATGAACAATGGCCAGCCAAGTGAAAACAAGCAAAGAATATTGACTCAGCGCTTGTTAGAGCCTGAGCCTCAGCATTAGAAGAGTTTAAACTCACACTAGGGGATAAATGGAAGGCTTCAGTTATGCCATGATGGGAAGCTATTGTATGGAGAGACTATACTGAGCTGTCCAGAAGTGAGGCATCCTATGTGATTATGAGGGTGATTCTCTCTGATTAGTGGTTACTAGGGAGGAAATGGGGCAAGAGATAGGAAAGCTCTCAGTTATACATATGACAAGTGGGACACTGGTTATGGTGTATAATCATGAGTCTGTTGCTAGAGGGTTATAAGGGTTATGGGTAAAAGCCTGAGCCAGTTGGTCCAAAGGTTCTGGTATATAACGTGCAGCAGGTGCCACATAAAATCGCCAAACGTCCTACTCTCTGTCTTATATAGAAGAGTCCTTCTCCCTGGACTGACAGCAAGATAATGGGTTGATTCCTGGATTGGCTGTGGGTGAGAAATCTCTCTGAATGAACTATCTGGCTATGATGCATCTATACTTTCAATTTTCAAATCCTGGGGACCACCAACCAGGAGAATGCTAGGAAGTTGTTGAGCAGGTGTGATGAGATAGATTATACATTTTAAGACCAAAGACTTCAAGTGCATAGAGAAGAGCAAATATTGCAAGATTAGGATCCTAAAAAGGGGCATATCATTAAGAGAGAGGATAGTGGTGCCTGGTGACTCAGTAGGTTACCTGTCCGATTCAAGATTTTGGCTCAGGTCTTGATCTCAGAGTTGTGGTTTGAGTCCCATACCAGTCTTTGCAGGACGTCTACATGGGATTCTCTCTCTCTCTTTCTGCCCCTCCCCACACACATAGAGTCCCTATTTCTCTCAAAATATAATAAATACCTATTGAAATCAAAATAGGATAAAAAGCATGAGAGGAAGTAAATTACATATGGATGCTGAGTTAAGGATCTGAGTCTTCACAGTCACCAAAATAATCTTCCTTGTGTAGCAGCATAGGAACGGGGATGGGGCTGCCTTGGGAAAGGATAGGGGACAGTGAAGGGAACAGGAGGATAAACACCAAATAAGATATGAATATAACCAACTGTGCAATCCAATCCCAAGGCAGAATTCTTCTTACTATTTTATCCAAATACCCGACTATTTATGATAGAATGGACCAAAGAGGACCACCTTCTTGGCTCAGTAGGTTAAGTGTATTTAAGTGTATGGCTGAAGCTTGGATCATGATCCCAAGATCATGTCAAGCTCCTTGTTCAGTTCGGGGTCTGAATATCCCTCTCCCTCTGCCCCTCTTATACTCCTTTTCTCTCTCTCTGTCAAATAAACAAATGAATAAATGAATGAATATAAATTATTTAAATAAAAGGAGAAAAGAACCAAAAATTATTCCTATACTTGATCTTTTTTTATTTCATCATGCCGACCATTAGTCTACAAATAGCAGGTATAATACAACTGCTACCAGGAACTCTCTTGAGTTGATTCCATCCTCATTGAAGTTCCCTACCTGAGGATTCTTCATCATCAGTAGTGTCATCCTTGATATTCTCCACTGCCCAATCTTTAGAGACACAAGCATGAGGATGAGGTGAAGAGAGTGGGGCCCATGTTCCTGCTACTCCAGCTGAGACCACTTTGGAAACCACTGTCAACACCTGCTCTTCCTCAGACCTTCCCTTGGGTCTTGGGAGTTAGAGTCCTTCAACAAGACATTGACCACAGTTGCAAACCTTCCTTGAGAGAAAGGATCCCCTTTACCAGGCATTTTCCCATTTCCCCAAGATCATGATAGCTCTTACTTGGACACCGATCCACCTGGGATTCACCTGCAATGGGTAATGGACACCCAGTAGATGAGGTCCATGTGCAGCCACTGTGCCAGACTCCAAGCAGCTGCCCAGGAGAGGCATCCATGATCATGGACATGATCTGTGTTTTTAACATGCCCTCCTGGGTACCAGAAATGTGGTTGGTATGACGAGGGATGGAATGTGTAACTTCATTAACCATAAGAAATTTCAAATATGCAGGCTCATCTGGCTATTGGCTGCCTCCTGGGATAGCTCAGGTTTAGGTTCCAAAAATGAGGAAGCTCTGACCTCCCTGCCCTGGGGGTTCCTGCAGTGGCATTTCCTGGCCTGACATGACTTGAACTCTGGGCTCCTATCCATAAGGCAGGCACTACGTGAGGCCCTGTCATCACTCAGACAGGAAAGTCCACACTCAGGTCCTAGAGGGATCCCAGTAGCGGCTGCTTGTAAGCAGATGAGACCATGACCCCATGTGTGGTCATAGTCAGATCAATGAGGCAGAGGGGGGGACACCTCAGCGTCTTCAGGAGCTCACCCTTCCCTTCCTGATGCAGGCTACAGCCTGAAGAGGTACTTAGTTTACTGGCACAAAAACAGACACATAGATCAATGGAACAGAATAGAAAACCCAGAAGTGGACCCTGAACTTTATGGTCAACTAATATTCGATAAAGGAGGAAAGACTATCCATTGGAAGAAAGACAGTCTCTTCAATAAATGGTGCTGGGAAAATTGGACATCCACATGCAGAAGAATGAAACTAGACCACTCTCTTGCACCATACACAAAGATAAACTCAAAATGGATGAAAGATCTAAATGTGAGACAAGATTCCATCAAAATCCTAGAGGAGAACACAGGCAACACCCTTTTTGAACTTGGCCACAGTAACTTCTTGCAAGATACATCCACGAAGGCAAAAGAAACAAAAGCAAAAATGAACTATTGGGACTTCATCAAGATAAGAAGCTTTTGCACAGCTTTTGTTGATACAGTCAACAAAACTAAAAGACAACCTACAGAATGGGAGAAGATATTTGAAAATAACATATCAGATAAAGGGCTAGTTTCCAAAATCTATAAAGAACTTTTTAAACTCAACACCAAAGAAACAAACAATCTAATCATGCAATGGGCAAAAGACATGAAGAGAAATCTCACAGAGGAAGACATAGACATGGCCAACATGCACATGAGAAAATGCTCTGCATCACTTGCCATCAGGGAAATACAAATCAAAACCACAAGGAGATACCACCTCACACCAGTGAGAACGGGGAAAATTAACAAGACAGGAAACAACAAATGTTGGAGAGGATGGGGAGAAAAGGGAAGCCTCTTACACTGTTGGGTGGAATGTGAACTGGTGCAGCCACTCTGGAAAACTGTGTGGAGGTTCCTCAAAGAGTTAAAAATAGACCTGCCCTACGACCCAGCAATTGCACTGTTGGGGATTTACCCCAAAGATTCAGATGCAATGAAATGCTGGGACACCTGCACCCCGATGTTTCTAGCAGCAATGTCCACAATAGCCAAACTGTGGAAGGAGCCTCGGTGTCCATCGAAAGATGAATGGATAAAGAAGATGTGGTGTATGTATACAATGGAATATTTCTCAGCCATTAGAAACGACAAATACCCACCATTTGCTTCAATGTGGATGGAACTGGAGGATATTATGCTGAGTGAGGTAAGTCAATCGGAGAAGGACAGACAGTGTATGTTCTCATTCATTTGGGGAATATAAATAATAGTGAAAGGGAATATAAGGGAAGGGAGAAGAAATGTGTGGGAAATATCAGAAAGGGAGACAGAACATAAAGACTCCTAACTCTGGGAAATGAACTAGGGGTGGTGGAAGGGGAGGAGGGCGGGGGGTGGGGGTGAATGGGTGACGGGCCCTGAGGGGGGCACTTGATGGGATGAGCACTGGGTGTTATTCTGTATGTTGGTAAATTGAACACCAATACAAAATTAATTTATTAAAAAAAAGACAGAATGGAAGTGTTGGGGCACCTCGGTAGCTCATTAATGGCTATCTCTCCCAGTGTCTAAAATAGCCCCCATGAAATGCTCAATAAATGCAGTGTTTAGAAATGAATACATTAATTTCAAAGAAAATTCTCTGGTCTTGAATTTTTAATTTTTTTTCCCCATAATTAGGCTATATGCTGATTAAATAGCCTCTTCATAGAAGCTTTTACTTCCTGGTTACGAAGGGTATAAATCACAGGATTCAACAAAGGAAAGATCACTGTGTGAAAAAGAGAAACCACTTTGTCAGCTGGGAAGGCTCTGAAGGGGCGAGTGTAGATGAAGATGCCGGGCCCAAACATAAGAAATATAACAATGATATGGGTGGTGCATGTGGATACTGCCTTGTTCTTCCCCTCAGAGGAGGACCCATGTACACGGCAGAGGATCACTGCATATGAGGCCAGAAGGCCCAGGAAACACAAGAGGGTCATCAGACCACTATTGAAGACCATCAGAAGCTCCACCACAAAGGTGTCTGTGCAGGCCAGCTTGATGACCTGCGGCACATCACAGAAGAAGTTATCCAGTCGGTTTGGGCCACAGAAGGGCAAGCGGAGGATGAGGGCCACCTGGATAATGGAGTGGACAAAGCCTCCAAGCCACAGAGCCAATAGCAAGGCATAGCAGGCTCTAGGGTTCATGACAGTTGAATAGTGTAAAGGCCGACAGATGGCGATGTAGCGGTCAAAGGCCATCACAACAAGGAGTAATCCTTCCCCTCCTCCAAGGAAGTGCAAGAAAAAGAGCTGAGTGATGCAACCCCTGTAGGAGATTACCTTCTTCTCAGAAAGGAAGTCCACCAGCATCCTGGGAGCCACAATGAAGGAGTAGGATGCATCCAGGAAAGCCAAGTTGCCCAGAAAGAAGTAGAGGGGGGCTGTGAGGCCAGGATCTGTTCTGATGGTGAGGATGATGAGGAAATTTCCAGGAGGATGATGAAATAGAAGATTAAAACTAGCACAAAGACCAGGAGCTGAATATTTCGAGACTGGGTTAGACCAAGAAGGATGAATTCTTTCACCACCGTACTGTTGTTATTTTCCATCTCCTCTGCCTGCAGTACATCAAGAAGCAGATTTCATTGTTATTACTATTTCTTCCAGCTAGATCCTCACTCTTCTCCAACTAAAAATATTTGACATATCTGGAGGCTCAGTCAGTTAAGTGTCAGACTCTTGATATCGGCTCAGGTCATGATCTCATGGTGGTGAGATTGAGCCCTGAGTCACGCTCCATGCTAGACATGAGCTTAAGATTATCCCTCTGCCTCTCCTGTCCCATCCTTTTCCAAAAAAAAAAAAAAAAAAAAAATTGACCTATCTGTCACATCAGCTAAAAATCGTCTCTCAACCCTCTCCAACATCTTAGGTAAACTCCAAACCTTCTGTTAAGATCCAAATTTAAAGCAGGCAACCCAACAAAAATACTGCTTTCATACCACAACTCTTATTCCCATCCAACCATGCACTTCTACAGAATTGCTCTCTACTTTAAGAATTTGGAGTCCTGCACCTTGGGATTCCTGCCTTCCTAAGTCATATAAGAAGTTTCCTATTTGAGATACAACATAACTCTATTAAGATCTTTGCATTTTTATGATTATACTGTGCTTGAGACTTAGCTATTTTCTTGTAATTATACCTTTTTTCATTCAAGTCCAATTTTTTCCTAAGTATTTCCTTTTTTCCATTCCTGTGGAGTTCCTCCTTCTTGCCTACTAACTCTCTGCCTTGCCCTCTGTATTCTCTTATTAATACTTCTATGAACCTCCTCTAGTCTGGCATCCTTCTATTTCCCTGACTCCAAACTGATAATCAGGATTCCAATGATAACTCTACTTTCCATGTAACTTAGTTAAATTCACCTAGTTATATTCCTGGTTAAATACCACTTATGTATCCCTCCATACCTTGTTCATGCAGCTTAATTAACACTATCTAAATCTCAGTTACTTCTTCTATACTTTCGGTATCCTTAATTCTCTGATGTCCGTTGTAACAGTCAAGGGAGGAGAGCCTTTAGCCTTTCAACAAACAATACACTGCAATACAAAATTTTCCAATATACCATTTTTAAAAATAAGTTATGTCAATGCATAAAATCATAGCATAGAATAGATAGGAGTAACAATAAAGATCCTATTACAGTCTAACAAATTCCTCTCAAAGATAAGAAAACTAAGGTTACTGTGGTTACCTAAGTTTAGAAAGAGTTTACTCTTTTTTTATGATTTTTTATTTATTTATTCATGGGAGACACACACATACACACACACAGAGAGGCAGAGACACGGGCAGAGGGAGAAGCAGGCTCCATGCAGGAAGCCCAACATGGGACTCGATCTGGGGTCTCCAGGGTCACGCTCTGGGCTGAAGGGTTAGGGGTTAGGCTAAACCGCTGAGCCACCCGGGCTGCCCTAGTTTTCTCTTTGGTTCTGATTCACCAGTAGTGGAAGAATCCAAGTGTGTTCTATTTCATTTAAATAAAGAAATTATTAACTCAGGCTTAATCAGTGGATATTCTTTTTTGTGTACTTAAATAAAAATAATATTGATAGTCTAAAAATCACTCATTTATAGAGCCTAAAATTAGAAGATGAACCTTTCTAAGTTATTGTGGGAAAAATACAGACTTAAGGCACAGGCTATTAAAGTGGGGTATGCTCATTAAAGAAGGGACACATGATGATTCATTGAGGAGTGAACATATAATTGTGCATATTTGTACATATTGTGCTTTAATTTTATTCTTTTCAAAATACTATTTTTTGATATATATATTGATATAATGGTACTTATAAATAAATTGCATATACTTAAGGTACATGTTAAAAAATGTTTTGTCATAGGTATGAAATATTCTTAGAGTTTGAATGTTGCTAATCTACAGAAAAATATAATGCAATATATACCAGTATATACCAATATATATGCTCCTCTATACTATTTAACTAAATAGCACAGTTGCTTTTAAGTAAGCTCTGTGGAATATGGGGTACCAAAAAAGGGAAAATATTTGACAGAAAATGCTAATGGGTAAGTAATTAGAATGAAAGACTGGAAGAGAAAAGGGTGATGGAAATAAAGGAGAGAAATAGAAAAGTAAACAAAACAAAACAAAACAGTAAGTCTATATAGTTCATTGTTAGGATACATATTTTAGGAAACATTAAAAATATCTGTTTTAAGTATCTCTGGAGCTGAATAGATAATATACAAGTTTCCATGTTTCACTCCAAGCCACAGGTGGAATTTATGAAAGTCATGATTTCACATATTAATCAGTATATATACACAGTATACACATATATACAAATACTAGACACACACACAGGGAAAGTGAGACCTACAGAAAATTTTAACTATGCTACTCAAAACAATCTACACATTCAATGCAATCCCTATCAACATTTTTCACAGAGCTGAAACAAACAATCTTAATTTGTATGGAACCAGAAAAGACCCTGAATAGCCAAAGTAATGTTGAAAAAGAAAGCCAAAACTGGAGGCATCACAAGTCCGGACTTCAAACTGTATCACAAAGCTGCAGTCATCAAGACAATATGGTACTGACACAAAAATAGACATACAGATCAATGGAACAGAATAGAAAACCCAGAAATGGACCCTCAATTGATCTTCGACAAAGCTGGAAAGAATATCCAATGGAAAAAAGACAGTCTCTTCAACAAATGGTGTTGGGAAATTTGGACAGCCATTCTTTATGTAGAAGAATGAAACTGGACCACTTCTTAACCATACATACACAAAAATAAAATAAAAATGGATGAAAGACCTAAATGTGAGATAGGAATCCACCCAAATCCTAGAGGAGAACCCAGGCAGCAATGTCTTTGGCCTCTGCTGTAACAACTTCTTGCTAGACACACCTCCAAAGGCAAGAGAAACAAAAGCAAAAATGGATTATCAGGACTTCATCAAGATAAAAAGCTTTTATACAACTAGGATCAACAAAACTAAAAGGAACCTACAGAATAGAAGAAGATATTTGATGAATAATAGTGAAGGGGAATATAAGGGAAGGGAGAAGAAATGTGTGGGAGATATCAGAAAGGGACACAGAACATAAAGACTTCTAACTCTGGGAAATGAACTAGGGGTAGTGGAAGGGGAGGAGGGCGGGGGGTGGGGGTGAATGGGTGACGGGCACGGAGGGGACACTTGACGGGATGAGCACTGGGTGTTATTCTGTATGTTGGTAAATTGAACACCAATAAAAATTAATTTATAAAAAAAAAAGAAGAAGATATTTGCAAACATCAGATAAAGGGCTAGTTTCCAAAATATGTGAAGAATTTAAAAACTTAACAACCAAGAAACAAAAAATCCAGTCAAGAAATGGGTGGAAGACATGAACAGATGTTTCTTCAAAGAAGACATACAAATGGCCTATAGACACATGAAAAGAAAACTTTTTTTGTAGCTCTTTAAATTAGCTTCTCTACTCACTTCTTGTTAGGATTTAGGAAGCCATTTGTCTCAACATTTTGTTCCATCAACTGCCTATAAAAATATATTCAGGAATGTAAGTCAAAGCCCCCTTTTACTTACTTAGTTTTCTTGAATCCTACAAGCTCAATCTGAGTGTATTATTTCATGGTGTTAGTGTTTAATGACATCTCTGAGACAGAGGCTTTCTGAAGGTCTTTATGATTAAGGCTTATTAGCCTCCACTCCACCTATTTCCAGTCTTTCATCTCTGTTTTTTTAACTATTACCTAAACAGATGTTATAACATACTACCTGACACTATCCCCTTCTCATCTATGTATCCTCTCTACCTGTGATTCTGAAATGGTAGCTCATGTAAATCCAGAGAATTGTGTATGAGATGATCATTTTTCTAGGTAAAATACAACAAATTTCTGGGAAAAAAAATTTACAGATTATATGGCCTTTTTCAGAATAAAAATACCGATTTCAGCCAATTCGTGGGAAAAGTGTTGTCAAAAAGAGGCTGAAATGAACATCTAAATCCTCACCACTGTATTTCTAATCTTCCTTGCCTTTCAGCTAATTCATAGATTCTTCTCTCTGTGGCAATGAGGATACATTAGAGAAGTAGGGAAGGCAAAGGAGAGGGCTGCCTTCATTTTTAGGGTGGAGACACAAACACTACCAGCAAACTGTGCATATCTGGAGTGTAAAAGGTCAGACCAGCCTCTGGAGCCAGGTGTTTAGAGACCCAAGGGCCTTACTTCCCTATCTCTTTGAAACATTCACTCCTTTTCTTCCTTATGTTCTGTCCTCTCTATCTCTCCTTTTATTCATCACCAAGTCTTCATTTTCCTAATTTATTTTTATAAGTTTATGGTTTCTTTTCCCCTTTTAATTTACTGACCTCATTTTCCCCTAATTTTCTTTCCCTATTTACTTTGCTTACCTTAAATCTCACTTTTCTTTAACATTTTCTCTTCTTCCTATCATTTATTCATATTCTTTTCTATCTGAAATTTTTTCACTTTCTGTTTGTTCTCTTGTTCATTGCCACTCCACTATAGCCCATGTCTGTCTTGCCATTATATTTTAAAAACAAAACAAAAACCCTATTGTTGGGGGATCCCTGGGTGGCGCAGCGGTTTAGCGCCTGCCTTTGGCCCAGGGCGCGATCCTGGAGACCCAGGATCGAATCCCACGTCGGGCTCCCGGTGCATGGAGCCTGTTTCTCCCTCTGCCTGTCTCTCTCTCTCTCTCTCTCTCTCTCTCTCTCTCTCTCTCTCTCTGTGCGACTATCAAAAATAAATAAAAATTAAATTTAAAAAAATAAAAAAACCCTATTGTTGGTTCCTTTCAAACAAAAATGAGTGATAAGTACACTTCCCACCATATTCCATTCTTAACAGTTGGTCTACAAAATAAATTTATAAGTCAGTCTTCAGTACTAACCATTTTCTCTTGAGTAGTATCCTTCTTATAGTTTACCAAATCTGAACCACTCATTACTTACTTCCCATTCCCTCATATATATTTTTTCCACATATAAGTGAATCTGATAAAAAAGATGCTTTCTCTTTATAAAATAAAGGTAAATCTCTTTAATATCATTCTAAAGAAATGAAAATGTTCAACAAAGTTTCCAAAAATCTGAGTGTAATTTCTGTCAGCATATTGATTGAAGTTTATAAGTTATTTAAGGATAAATTAGTAGTAAGTTTTACTTATTAAAAATGTGGATCAAGCTAAAGAACATAATCAAGGATTTAATTGGTACTGATGCTATTGATAAACATATAAAGCACTAAACAAATATATAGGTATTCAGCCAGGAAATTCTTTCATCAGTAAAATGAGAAGGTTTAAATTACTTCTAAATTTCCTAACTTTTTAAGCAATGTAATAAGATAGAACTATCCTTAATTTGGAAACCTTTTATGTGATTCTAATGCTTTTGTAGAATGAGTAAGTGTTGGCTCAGCAATTCACTAAATGTATGATCCTGGGAAAGTCACCTAGCTTTGCTTTCAGAAGGTTGGCTTTTCATCTTTCACATAGAATAACGTGTTGACTCTGTCTGACAGGGATACAAGGATCATGATATATAAGGATGAAGGTAATAATAATAATTTATTTAAGTATGTTTAAACCAAAGTGAACTCCACAAATATGTAGATGTTAAGAGGTAGCTCTACTAAATAGATATATTGCCATGAGATCCTTTGTCAATGGCTCTAGGGTAAACCCTGGGTGATGGTGACAACAAAAATTGGAGTGATTAATAGAAGAAATTGTGGTGGTGCAGTAAAGCTTTCATGTAAAACTGCCAACGCAGTCAATCATTTGATATCAAGCTTTTCTCAGTTTTACAACTTTCTCTATCAAAGCTTTGTGTTGTTGAATAATAGAACCATAGGCAAGAGAAGAAACTCTCAAATTTACTGAGTATGGATATTAAGAGATCTGGGCTAATCTGCAAAATCATAAAATCTGTTAAGCTTTTTTTTCCTCTGGAGGCTTTAGCCTAACTTTCTGTATCTTTCTCCCTTTCATCCATATTTTATAAGAATAATAAACCATATCATTCATTCTTATGTTCCTTGATTTTAATACCAGATGTCAATTCTGTGAAGGTTCTTGATAATTCTACTTAATTATGATAAGAGAATGAAAGTTTTGTCCACCATTAAAGTAATTCCAAACATCAGGAGCATTAGAGATCTATTAGGGTGGAGGGTAGAAAATGCCACACTGCTGAATTTAGGTCTTTGCCTCTGCTATTCCTACTGAAACTCTGACCTCTATTCCATTGTATTCCAATGCAGCAGATGAAACAGTAGAATAGCTGTGATATCTTCTCTGTTGTCCTCTCCTTGTTTCTTGTAAATATGAATATTACTCTCATCCTTGGAAATTTGAGTCTCCAGGGGTTTTATGTAATTCTCACAAGTAGCCATCCTTCCTCACAAAGGAACCTTAGGTTTTGAGATCTCCTTTAACACTTTACAATACAACAGAGAAAGTGCTTTGGAGACTGGGACTGCCACGACCCTACTGAATATTTCCAGAGGGAGCTGTTAGAATGTGAGCTAAATTAGGCATATGGAAATACCAGAGCTTTGGAAGGGATAAATATTTTAAAATATGTCATATAGTGCCACACTGGGTTAATTCTGAATTCTAAAATCAAAGTCCTAATGGTAAATGAGATAATAGAACCCTATCTGGAAGCATATTTATTAGGTCAAAAGTAAATAGAAGGTTAAGAAAACTCATTTATACTTACAATAACCCCTCAAATGTAAATAAACGATGAAATATTTATACATATATATATTTCCATAGATATATATAGATATAGATATATAGATGTCAAGAAAGCAAGCAGGGGGATCCCTGGGTGGCGCAGCGGTTTAGCGCCTGCCTTTGGCCCAGGGCGCGATCCTGGAGACCTGGGATCGAATCCCACATCGGGCTCCCGGTGCATGGAGCCTGCTTCTCCCTCTGCCTGTGTCTCTGCCTCTCTCTCTCACACTGTGTACCTATCATAAATAAATAAAAAAAAATTTAAAAAAAAAAAAAAAAAAAAAAAAAAAAAGCAAGCAGGAACAGGATGACAAGGTGAGAAAAGTGAGGTATATTAAAATTATATATTTAATATATAATTTTATAATATATAATTTAATATATATATTAAAATATATATATATTTGCCTTAGGCACAAAATTTACCAGGGCACCAAAAACTTTAATAATCAAAATAAGTACCATTTTAATGCGATATTTTAAAAATCACAGTTACTGTGAAAATTGTGAACAGAATAATGAAATTTTTAAATAAAGATATCAAAATTACAGATATTTCCTTTTGTGTGAAATCCCAGTATGGCTCAGCATAACACTCGCTGATCATATCTTTATTTAAAGTTTGGCATTTACTTTCCTCATTGTGGATTTTTTAAAAAGATTTGATTTTTTAAAAAATATTAATTAAAATGTTGTTTATATTTATTACTAAGTTGGGGTTTTTTTGGTCACTCCCTTAGATTTTACACTCAAGGCAAGTGCTTTACTCATTGTCCATATCACCATGATCTGGCCCTGAAAGCAAATCATGTGGCCAAGTCAATAAATGAGTATGTAAACAATATACAGAGAAAATATCAATAATGCTCATGAAGACTTTGAAGGCATAATCCTTCTTAGAGAGAAGAACCGTTTCCTTAAGGGAAAATGACTTCTCAAATAGGATGTGAAAAGATATATCATGATCTCAGTATTTGTTGTTTATTCACTTTTACTCTGCTCAGCAAAAACAAAAATGAATAACTTTTTATTGCTTTCATTAGATTATTTTTTATAAATTTATTTTTTATTGGTGTTCAATTTGCCAACATATAGAATAACACCCAGTGCTCATCCCATCAAGTGCCCCCCTCAGTGCCTGTCACACAGTCACCCCCACCCCCGCCCACCTCCCCTTCCACCACTCCTAGTTCGTTTCCTAGAGTTAGGAGTCTTTCATGTTACAGATTATTTTTTAAAATTTCTTTTTATTGGAGTTCAATTTGACAACATATAGCATAACACCCAGTGCTCATCCCATCAAGTGTCCTCCTCAGTGCCCATCACCCAGTCACCCCAACCCCCTGCACACCTCCCTTTCCACCACCCCTTGTTCGTTTCCCAGAGTTAGGAGTCTCTCATGTTCTGTCTCCCTCTCTGATTTTTCCCACTCATTTTCTTTCCTTTCCCCTTTATTCCCTTTCACTATTTTTTATATTCCCCAAATGAACGAGACCATAAATGTTTGTCCTTCTCTTTCATTACATATTATTAAAATTAATTATGGTTTAGAGCAATTAAATGCAAGTTGGTTCTGTTTTTTATATCTGTTTTTATTCTTTTGTTTTAAAGGGAAATATGAAGTTAGGAGTCACTTCACAGTTGAAATAATGTACTCCTGTTTTTGTGAACTATAATTCATAATAAAATATGTATTTGTCCTAATCTATTTTCAGCTTTAAAATACAGTAGAAAAAGTAGAAAAAGGAGAGAGAAAAAAAAGAGGTAAAGAGAAAGTTAGATTCTTCTGCATGTGGCTGTCCAATGTTCCCAGCACCATTTATTAAAATGACTCTCCTTTTCCCAGTGGATAGTCTTTCCTGCTTTGTTGAATATTAGTTGACCATAGAATGAGGGTCCACTTCTGGATTCTCTATTCTGTTCCATTGATCTGTGTGTCTGTTTTTGTGCCAGGACCACACTGTCTTGATGACCACAGCTTTGTAGTACAACCTGAAATCTGGCATTGTGATGCCCCCAGCTCTGGTTTCTTTTTTAATATTCCACTGGCTATTCGGGGTCTTTTCTGATTCCACACAAATCTTAAGATGATTTGTTCCAACTCTCTGAAGAAAGTCCATGGCATTTTGATAGGGATTGCATTAAATGTGTAAATTGCCCTGGGTAACACAGACATTTTCACAATATTAATTCTTCCATTCCATGAGTGTGGAATATTTTTCCATCTCATTGTGACTTCCTCAATTTCTTTCAGAAGTGTTCTGTAGTTTTTAGGGTATAGATCCTTTACCTCTTTGGTTAGGTTTATTCCTAGGTATCTTATGCTTTTGTGTGCAATTGTAAATGTGATTGACCCCTTAATTTCTCTTTCTTCAGTCTCATTGTCAGTGTATAGAAATGCCACTGATTTCTGGGCATGGATTTTGTATCCTGCCACACTGCCAAAATTCTGTATGAGTTCTAGCAACCTTGGGGTAGAGTCTTTTGGGTTTTCTATGTACAGTATCTTGTCATCTGTAAAGAGGGAGAGTTTCACTTCTTTGCCAATATGAATGCCTTTTATTTCTTTTTGCTGTCTGATTGCTGAGGCTTGGACTTCTAGGACTGTGTTGAATAGCAGTGGTGAGAGTGTACATCCCTGTCTTGTTCCTGATCTTAGGGGAAAGGCTCCCAGTGCTTCTCCATTGAGAATGATATTTGCTGTGGGCTCTTTGTAGATCACTTTTAAGATATTGAGGAATATTCTCTCTATCCCTACACTCTTAAGAGTTTTGATTAAATGGATGCTGTATTTTGTCAAATGCTTGTTCTGCATCTATTGAGAAGATCATATGGTTTTTGTTTTTTCTCTTGTTGATGTGATTTTTCATGTTGATTGTTTTACAAGTGTTGAACCAGCCTTGCATCCCAGGGATAAATTCCACTTGGTCATAGTGAATAATCTTCTTAATGTACTGTTGGATCCTATTGGCTAGTATATTGTTTAGAATTTTTGCATCTGCGTTCTTCAGGGATATTGGTCTATAATTCACCATTCTGGTAGGGTCTTTGGTTTTGGAATCAGGGTGATGCTGGCCTCATAAAATGAATTTGGAAATATTTCCTCCCTTTCTATCCTTCAGAACAGCTTTAGTAGAATAGGTATGATTTCTTCTTTAAACATTTGATAGAATTCTCCTGGGAAGCCATCTGGTCCTGGACTTTTGTGTCTTGGGAGGTTTTTGATGGCTGCTTCAATTTATTGGCCTGTTCAGGGAAAATTGAACAGCCACGTGCAGAAGAATGGAACTAGACCATTCTCTTAAACCAGACACAAAGATAAACTAAAAAATGGATGAAAGATCTAAATGTGAGAGAAGAATCCATCAAAGACCCTAGAGGAGAACACAGGCAACTCCCTTTTTGAACTTGGCCACAGCAACTTCTTGCAAGATACATCTATGAAAGCAAGGGAAACAAAAGCAAAAATGAACTATTGGGACTTAAGATAAAAAGCTGCACAGCAAAAGAAATAGTCAACAAAACTAAAAGACAACCTACAGAATGGGAGAAGATATTTGTAAATGACATATCAGATAAAGGGCTAGTGTCCAAGATCTATAAAGAACTTATTAAACTCAACACCCAAGAAACAAATAATCCAATCATGAAATGGGCAAAAGACATGAACAGAAATTTCAGAGGAAGACATAGACATGGCCAACAAGCACATGAGAAAATGCTCCGCATCCCTTGCCATCAGGGAAATACAAACTAAAACCACAATGAGATACCCAATGGTCACAGCAGTGAGAATGGGGAAAATTAACAAGGCAGGAAACATCAAATGTTGGAGAGGATGTGGAGAAAGGGGAACACTCTTGCACTGTTGGTGGGAATGTGACCTGGTGCAGCCACTCTGGAAAACTGTGTGGAAGTTCCTCAAAGAGTTAAAAATAGATCTGCCCTACAACCCTGCAATTGCACTGCTGGGGATTTACCCCAAGATACAAAGGCAGTGAAAAGCTGAGACATCTGCCCCCCCAATGTTTATAGCAGCAATGTCCACAATAGCCAAACTGTGGAAGGACCCTCAGTGTCCATCGAAAGATGAATGGATAAAAAAGATGTGGTCTATAAAGATTTTTTTGTTTATTCACTTATGAGAGAGAGAGAGAGAGAGGCAGAAGGAGAAGAAGGCTCCATGCAGGAGCCTGATGTGGGACTCGATCTCTGGTCTCCAGGATCATGCCCTGGGCCAAAGGCAGGGGCCAAACTGCTGAGCCACCCCAGAATCCCCAGATGTGGTATATATATACAAGGGAATACTACTCAGCCATTAGAAAGGATGAATACTCACCATTTGCTTCGATGTGGATGGAACTGGAGGGTATTATGGTGAGTGAAGTAAGTCAATCAGAGAAGGAGAAACATTATATGGTTTCACTCATACAGAGAATATAAAAAATAGTGAAAGGGATTATAGGGGAAAGGAGAAAATGAGTGGGAAAAAGCAGACAGGATGACAGAACGAGAGAGACTCCTAACTCAGGGAAGCAAATAAGGAGTAGTGGAAGAGGAGGTGGGCAGGGGGATGGGGTGACTGGGTGACAGACAGTGAGGGGAATACTGGACAGGAGAAGCACTGGGTGCTATACTCTATGTTGGCAAATAGAACTCTAATAAAAAATACACACACACACACAAAAGAAAGCTAGAATGATCAAAATATAGAACAAAAAAACATAAAGGAGACACTAATGGAAAGGCAATTATATGGAAAGGCAATTATATGGCAACATATGTGGAGTATTAGCCCCGTCTTGAACTAGGTTAGTGTCCTGCCACAAAAGACCCTTAAAAATAGGACATTTTTCTGTAATTAGGAGCATAATCTGAGACTTTCTCACTTTTTAATATTTACCCCAATACGTAAGATAAAATTAATCAGAAGATCTAAACTAGCTCAGAGTAGAGGCTTTTTAACCCAGCTGAGAAATCTTTATCATGTTAGACAGATTTACAATTTGAGGAAAAAAACAAACAAATGATTAAAAGGATTTTCAAAAGTTGCTGTTACAACTTTTGCTGTTTCAAAAGTTGTAACCTCAGGTTGACTTAAGATTTGTATAGCTAATTGACTGATCAAAAAGCATATACATAAAAATAACTCATTACAGCGAAAATATTACCAGATAGTAAAAAGCTAAGGATATAGTACTGGCTTCGATCTATAACATTCCATGGCTTTGAAAAGTAACACCACTTTTCTCAGACTGTTTCCCCACCTATAGATGGGGTATTTTTATTTTTTGTTTTGTTTTGTTTTGTTTAACAATGATTTATATGAGAGAAAGCGTGACCAGGAGGGGTGAGGGAGAAGGACAGAGAATCTCAAGTAGACTCTGCACTGAGCACCATACATGGGGATCCATCTCATGACCCTGAGATCACAACCTGAGCTGAAACCAAGGGTCAGACACTCAACCGTCTGTATCACCCAGGGGCCTGGGGTATTTTTGTTTTTGTTTTTTTAAATATTAAGATAATGAATAATTTATCTCTATTACTGAGTTTTTTTGACGCTCCCTTAGATTCTGTACACAATTCAACAATCACTTACTGTCTACCATGAGCCAGGTAGTATTTTAAGTGTCCCTGCAATGCAATGCAGTACAGACAAGACAAACAACATCCCTGTTCTTTGAGATTTTACATTCTAATACAGGGACACAGACAATAAGCAAGAAGGAAAGAGAACATGAGATATTAATGAAAATATAACACTCTGTTGGAGAAATCTTGCGAAAAATACTGCTATTTTAGATAGGGTGGTGGTCAGGGATGGTCTTTTGGGGCAGTTTCATAAAATGAGATATCAAGGTCTCAAAGAAAACATGCTACAGAGAAGTCATCAAAAAGAAAGATCTGGTGTTCTGAGGAACAGAAAACATGCCAGGGTGCCCAGAGAGTAAAAAATTTATATACAGAGAAAATTCCTTCCTACCTTTGTCCCATACCCATATATTCCACACACAATTCCTGATAAGAAACAACTATGATTCTTTGTGTATCTTCCCAAAAGCATTATACATACATAAGTAAATGGATTGTTTATTAATAAACAAATGTGATAAATATCCCAAAATAAAGGATTATTCAAATACATTTTAATAACGGCATAAAAGTCAATACTTCTTTCATAGGTATTTAAAATATTATATATATAAAATATGTAAACCTATAATACTTATGCTCATGTATAAGATAGATTCCAGAATATTTTTTAAAGTTTATACATCCTGAAAAATGTAGAAAATAATATTCCAAAATTTTATATACATTCTCTGACTTTTTTCCTATTGTGTATATGTATCTCAACAACTCCTTTATACCACAACCATTTAAAAAAATTTTATTAACACAAGATTATGTAAAACTCTATAATGTCTACTTCAAAATTCCCCATTTTGCTTTTTACAATAATAAACAAGTATTCAATTACTCATTCTCTTCTTACCAACCATACTGAAAGTCTACCAGAGAAAGTCATTGTACCAAGAGACCAAATACAGAAATTAATAAGACAAACACTAACTTCAAGAAAGGCAGAAAATTGTGAATACAAATAAAATTTAAATAATTGTGAGATGCTTAAAAAAGAACTATATTTAGAGTATTATAAGAAAAAACAAAAAAAAAACCCAAAAAACAGAAGCGAACAAAATGTGGAGTGTTAGAAATATTTCAAGATGGAAGAAACGCTATGGCTGAGTCTTGTTTGAAATATTCACTAGAAAATGGTAAGAGGAGACCACAGGAAGTGCAAAGGTATCAAAGAATCCAAACTATGCATGTGCAGAAATAGTAACAGGCGAGATTGGAAAAATAAGGTAATTGTTAAGATAGTTGTACTTGATTAAGTTTACAATTCTGCAAAAGGAAATTCAGGAAATACCATGAGACTACTGTTGCTACACTATATTTAAGGGATCTATCTTTCTGACTTGATAAAATTTACAACTTCTCAGTATATGGTTTACATATCATGTACATATATCATCAGAATAAATTCATTTTTCAAAAGCATACTCTTACATTTAAAATTCAGAATTTATTATGACATTCAACATGGCAAGTCTTAATCTGATAGATTTTATTCTATGATATAAAACAAATTTCAACACATTTTTAAAATTGAAGTCATATCAAATATGTTCTTAGACCACAATGAAATTAAACTGGAAGTATATTAAGCTAATTTCCAAATATTACAGGAAAAAAAAACACTCTAAATAACCCGTGAATAAGAAGATCAAAGTAGAGATTAGAAATATTTTTAATTGAATGAAAATGAGAACACAATTTAAAAACATATGCAAGATGTAGATAAAGCAGTGTTTAGAGGGAAATGTGTAGCATCAATTGAATGTCTTTAAAGAGTATAATAAAGGGTTTAAATCAATAACCTAATCTTCCACTTTAGAAAAAGAATGGTAAATTAAATCCAAAGAAAGAAGGAATGGAATAACATAAATCCAAGAAGAAATATTAAGAAACAGAAAAGCAATAGAGAAAAATAAATAAGAACAAAAAGCTAATTCTTTGTAAAGAACAAGAAAATTTATAAAGCTTTAGCCAGACTAATCAAGAAAAAATACAAAAAATATCAATATCAGGAATTAAAGAGGGGCAATCACTATAGATAATACAAAAATTAAAAGAATATTAAGGAAACATTATGAGCAACTTATGCCAGTTAACCTGATAACTTAATTGAGCACACAAAATTCTAAAGACATTACCTACAAAAGCTAACTCTAGAAGAAGTACACTGAATAGCTGTGTATCTATTAAATAAATTCAATTTGTACTTAAAAATTTCCCATGAAAAAAACTTCAGGCCTAGATGGCTCCTGTAGTGAAATCTACCAAACATTTATTGAAGAAATGATACTAATTTTACACAGACTCTAAAAAAACAGTATGAAAGGGAAGATATTTTCTAATATCCTCTAATTTCTTCTTGTACACATTCAGTTATTTAAGTTTCTGGCTTTAAAAAAAAGTCTTAATTTGCAAGTATATGCAGTTTTTTTTTCTTAATTATTTCAAATTCAACTCCATTGTGGTCAGAAAATATACTGGTCTATCTTGACGAATGCTTCATTGCACCCAAAAAGGATGTGTGTTCTTCATTTTTGGGTACAATACTCTATAAATAGCAACTAGGTTAAGTTTGTTTTTTGTCGTTTGACTCTTCTATACCCCTACTGATTTTTTTTAATCACATATTCTACCAATTTTCAAAAAAAAGTTATTAAACTCTCAATCTATGATTTTGGATTCTCCATTTCTTTATTTATTTCTTTCTTTATTTTTTTTCCATTTCTTTATTTAGATATGTCTGTGTTCATGCATAAATTGTTGTTACTAGCGGATTCACATTTATTGTTATGTCTTGATGAACTGACACTTTTATCACTATAAAATTCTTTTATAAAGACCTAGCGGTCCTTGGAATTTACTTTGTTATTAATACAACTATACCAAAAAATGGTTACTGTTTGCATGGTAGAAAAGATACATAATTAAGAGAGAGAAAGGGGGACAGAGAGAGGTTGTTTATTATAATGAATTGGTTTGTGTGATTATGGAAGTGGAGAAGTCCTACAATCTGCCATCTGTGAAATAAAAACCCAGGAAAGACAGTTCTGTCATTCAGTCCAAGTTTAAAGGCCTGAGAACCAGGGGAGCTGATAAATTACAGTCCAATGTCTAGAAGAGACAAAGTGAAATATACCAGCTCAATCAGTGAAGAAAGCAAGCAAGCAACCCCCCCCCCAACCCATTCAGGCCCATCAATGGGTTGAATGACACCTTCCCACTATGGAAGGGCAATCGACTAAGTACACCAATTCGAATACTAGTTCCGTACTAACACTCTCACAGACACACCAGAAATAATGTTTAATCTGGAGACCCCATGGCCAGTTGACATATAAAATTAAATATAACATATGGCATATCATCCTCTATGCTTATGCTTGAAACATATCTTTGTATTTAAGAACTGATATAAATAATATATACTTGAATCTTGCTCTTTTATACAGTCTGAAAATCTTTCTTAAATCACATACATGGTCCATTTACATTTAATATTTTTTAAAGATTGTATTTATTTAACAGAAAGAGAGCACAAGTAAGGGGAGTAGCAGAAGGAGAGGGAGAGGCAGGCTCTATGCTGAGCAGGAAGCCTGATGTGGGGCTGGATCCCAGGAACCTGGGATCAGGATCATTACCTGAGCTGAAGGCAGATGCTTAAACAACTGAGCCAGCCAGGTGCCCCCATTTACATTTAGTATTATTGTTGATATTTGAGTTAATTGTATTTGTCCCATTCTTCATTCCTTTGCATTTCTTTCCTTCCTTCTTTTGGATTGAATATTTTTTAACATTCCACTTTCTCTCCTGTAAAGACTATCTAATTAAGTGTCCTTGTATTATTTTTGTATGACTGGATGCTCTAGTGATTATAATACTCATCTATAGCATACCGGTCACTACAAATTGTTATTCAAGGATACTTCATGAAGAGTATTTTACAAAAATAAATAAATAAATAATTCTTTTAGCCCCCTTTAAGTCCTCTCTGCTATTGTTGTATATTTTACTTCAAAATACATTATAAACCCCTATAGTATTTTATTATTTCTTAGGTGGCTAATGATAAAGTAAATAATACAAGTTAAAAAATAGACTTTTTGACTTATTTCACTCAGCATAATACCCTCCAGTTCCATCCACGTTGAAGCAAATGGTGGGTATTTGTCATTTCTAATGGCTGAGTAATGTTCCATTATCAATTGGAGAAGGACAAACATTATATGTTCTCATTCATTTGGGGAATATAAATAATAGTGAAAGGGAATAGAAGGGAGAAGAAATGGGTAGGAAATATCAGAAAGGGAGACAGAACATGAAAGACTCCTAACTCTGGGAAACGAACTAGGGGTGGTGGAAGGGGAGGAGGGCGGTGGGGTGGGGGTGAATGGGTGACAGGCACTGAGGGGGGCACTTGTCGGGATGAGCACTGGTTGTTATTCTGTATGTTGGCAAATTGAACACCAATAAAAAATAAATTTATTATTAAAAAAATAAATAAAAAATAAAAAAACAAAATAAAAAATAGACTTTTTGTCATATTTACATACTTCTTTACCATTTCCAGATCTTCTCATTCTTCCTTATTAATTCAGGTTTCCATCTGACATATTTTCTCTTGATATGAAGAATTTTCTTTAGCATGACTTTTTGTATAGGTCTGCTGGCAACAAATTGTCTCTCATCTTTTATGAATATTAAGGTGCCTGTTGCATCTTTCTTCTTGAAGTTTATTTTCACTAGATATGGAATTCTAGCTTGACAGTTTGTTTTTCTTCTTTAAGAAGAACTTTAAAAATTACATTTCACTGACATGGTATCCATTGTTTCTGATAAACAGTCAACCACCATTCTTGTCACTCCTCTGATCTGTCTTTTTCCCTCTACTGCTTTTAAGATTTTCTTTCCAGGAGTGCCTGGGTGGCTCAGTCAGTTAAGCATCTGACTCTTTTTTTTTTAATTTTTTATAAGCTTTTATTTCAGTGATCAAAAGAATGCAGTAAATGGAATCTATACTGATTAACATTAGGCATGCACCTCTACCTGAAACTGCTGTTAGCTTTTGACTGGCCTAAATCTTTATAACCTATTTAGGCACATCTTTGAATTTTTTGGACCCTGATATATAGGGTTAGTAAGCTTCTTCCTTGTGGAAGTTTAGTACTGAGAATTATGCTCATGGCTAGATTCCTTTATATCTAAAGGCTTCTAGACACTCAGGCTCTCAGGCTACCTGTACTACCTTGAGACCGTACCTTATAAAGTAAATCACAGCCTAAGGGAAGGAGATAATCTAGAAAGCTGAGTGTATTGTATTAACACCCCATAGATTCCTTTCCAGCACTGATAGTCAAAATACTAGATAAAGAGGCCTATAGTTAAGTACCAAATTACTTTTCTCCACCTGCTAGCCTTTCTGAGAGACACAAAGATGTATCAATCTACCCAGAAATCTGAAATGAATCCACACAAATGACAGATTTTACTTTATGTGGTCCCACTATCAAATTAGAGAAAGCAGTTCCACTATCAAAATTATAGGGAGCAGTTTATGGGACTTTGAGAAAGCATAGTCCCATATACAGTAATATGCATCTAGTAGTTTTTCCATTCATCTGTCAATTGTTTTCACAAGATTAGCATTAAAAAAACACAATTAAATACATATATGACCCTCAACCCCCCCCCCCAAAATTGGTCTTTGTTCATTCTCAGATGACCGGATGTTCCAAGAGTGACAAAGGTGGGAGCCAATCCCCCCATAGCCTTTTTCTTCAACTATCCCATCAACCGTTCTTCATTTCTTGAACTACCTTCCTTTTCCAAAGAGGTAATGCTGAGATCAGTCAGAAAGGCTTTCTGAGAAAACTGGCTTGGATTTCTGGGTCTGTTCCAGTCGATTCAAGATGAATTGTCAAGTCAATTCAGATATTTTTGATACCCTGATGATTCAACTCCATAGACATTAATACCCAAACACTGCAATAATGGTGGAGAATGTACAAATCCCCCTGATTTTCACTTCTTCCTCCACTGTCTGTCACTTTTCTGAGCACATTACTGATACAGATGTCAGTTGAGGTTGGGAGAGAAATTTATAAAAGTGAGCAATTTATTTTTGTGTTTGGGGCTTTTTTAGATTCCAGTCTGTCCACAGTTTAGAGCTTCATTCTTGTCTCTACCAAATATCTCAATCTATGGTAGGATCACTCCTCCATGTGCCCATATCCAGACCAGTAACCTGATACAGATATTAAAAAAAGAAAATTTTATTCCTCTCTGGAGCTCAGTAATAAGATTTCTTTTGCTTCTTTGCTCTTTAGAAGTCTCATAGAAAAGTATAATTTTTGTTTTGCACTTTTCTGTTGTTTATTATACATGAGCAACATTCTTCTACAAGCTAACCACCATCAGTACTCTGTAGTCTCATGATTTGTTTTTGAGAATATGCTTATGTTTATAAATTTTTTCATTTTTCCCCTTTGTTAATTAACTATAGTTTCTTTTTTATTATTTTTTATAATAAATTTATTTTTTATTGGTGTTCAATTTGCCAACATACAGAATAACACCCAGTGTTCATCCCGTCAAGTGCCCCCCTCAGTGCCCATCACCCATTCACCCCCACCCCCCGCCCTCCCCTTCCACCACCCCTAGTTCGTTTCCCAGAGTTAGGAGTCTTTCATGTTCTGTCTCCCTTTCTGGTATTTCCCACACACTTCTTCTCCCTTCCCTTCTATTCCCTTTCACTATTATTTATATTCCCCAAATGAATGAGAACATATAACAATGGAATATTACTCAGCCATTAGAAATGACAAATACCCACCATTTGCTTCAACGTGGATGGAACTGAAGGGTATTATGCTGAGTGAAGTAAGTCAATCGGAGAAGGACAAACATTAACTATAGTTTCAATTGCTCATTTCTATTTTCCCTTGGGTATGTAACTGTTTCATATTAATTTATTCAAGTTCCTTGTATATTAAGTAAATTAATATTTTATCATTTATATTAATTTTTAGTTAATAGCTGGGGTTTTTTAATGCATGTATGCTCCCTTGTACCATCTGGAGTAGGGAGGTATTCAGTTCAATTTCCATGCAAGCCTCTATAATTGTGGCGAAAATCTGCACATCCATAATGTGGCAGACAGATTTTCATCATACTTTATCTTTTGCCTACAAATATATTTTTAGCATGTCAAATGTAACTATTTTTCTTTTTATTTACTATTTTTACATGATACTTCATTGATCTTTCTTACTTCCAAGATTGTAAAACTGTACCTACATTTTATCACTATTTTTGGCTTTATTTTATTCTGTTTTCCAATAAAGCTGACAGGTTCTTCTAGGATCTTTGCGTCTAGGGTTCCAAATTCTAAGTATCAAATGTACTCCTGTAAAACTTGAATTTCGAGAAAAATAATTGGAGAGAGCAGCAGTAACACTAAAGGTATTCTATATCATCCTCCCATTCCCAGACCATGGCTTATTGATATTGGCCTTCAGTCAGAAACTGGCAAAATGGCTTCTTGTTTCTGCACTCCCCTGATTATTGCAGCAATAGATCACTTGGTAGGTTATTTTTATACTGTTTTTCTGGCAATCATGTCTGAAAGCCTAGCATAGAAAATAATCTTCTATACCTTAAAAGATTTTGCAAGTACCTAATTTCTAACATTAAACCCCATTATATTTAAAATAACTAATTTATGTAATCTCTAATAGAATCTATACTACCAAATAACTGATTATCATCATGAGTGAAATCAATTGAAGGCAAGGTTTAACATACAAGGAAGATTTGTAAACACCCATTAGTAATAATCATGAAGCTCTGCAAAAAAATCAAATGAAGTAATTTCACAACATTTTTCTATAAAGTCAATTATCTTCTTTTCTTACCCATTTGACAAATTTGGGGGTGAGGAATAAATAAATATATGTGCATTAGGGAGAGAGAATAATATTAGAGGCATCAAAACAAGTCTACAGAATTACATTTGGCTCTTAATGGTGTTTTGCAGTTTATTGATCTCTGGCCAGAATCCTGACATTGCTCCAAACCATAGAAGAAACAGTTGTGAATGAGTGAGACTCTCTTGCTTAAAATATTAACAAACATTCTTACAGCAATTAGAATAAAGCTCTTTATCTAAGCCTAACACACCTTAGTGATTTGAATCTTACCATAATATAAATTTATCCCCTAAGTCTCTCACAATTATTCATCATACTCCAGCTGAGAAATGGATGTTTATTTTATAATCTTTAAACATATCAAGTTTATGCCCTAATTATGCATAACTCTACCTCATTGCCTACAACAGTACCTGACAAATGAGAGGTACTCAGTGAAGAACAGTATTTGTTAAGTGAATGTATTATTTACAGTAAGAATTCTCTCTCTTGACTTCCTATTATTAAATCTTTCAGCAGACCACATGCCGACTCAATAACCTCCTCATGGAAGTTTTCACTTCCTGGTTGCGAAGGGTATAAATCACAGGATTCAACAAAGGAAAGATCACTGTGTGAAAGAAGGAAACTACCTTGTCAGCTGGTAAAGCCCTGAAGGGGCGAGTGTAGATGAAGATGGCAGGCCCAAACATGAGAAGTATAATCATGACATGAGTGGTACACGTGGACAGTGCTTTGCTCTTCCCTTCACAAGCAGACCCATGTACACGGCAGAGGATGACTGCATAGGAAGACAAGAGCCCCAAGAAGCACAGGAGAGTGAGCAGACCACTACTGAAGACCATCAGAAGCTCCACCACAAAGGTGTCTGTGCAGGCCAGCTTGATGACCTGCGGCACATCACAGAAGAAGTTATCCAGTCGGTTTGGGCCACAGAAGGGCAAGCGGAGGATGAGGGCCACCTGGATAATGGAGTGGACAAAGCCTCCAAGCCACAGAGCCAATAGCAAGGCATAGCAGGCTCTAGGGTTCATGACAGTTGAATAGTGTAAAGGCCGACAGATGGCGATGTAGCGGTCAAAGGCCATCACAACAAGGAGTAATCCTTCCCCTCCTCCAAGGAAGTGCAAGAAAAAGAGCTGAGTGATGCAACCCCTGTAGGAGATTACCTTCTTCTCAGAAAGGAAGTCCACCAGCATCCTGGGAGCCACAATGAAGGAGTAGGATGCATCCAGGAAAGCCAAGTTGCCCAGAAAGAAGTAGAGAAGGGCTGTGAGGCCAGGATCTGTTCTGATGGTGAGGATGATGAGGAAATTTCCAGGCAGGATGATGAAATAGAAGATTAAAACTAGCACAAAGACCAGGAGCTGAATATTTCGAGACTGGGTTAGACCAAGAAGGATGAATTCTTTCACCACTGTGCTATTTTCTGCCTCCATCTCCTCTGCCTATAGAATATCAGAGGTAGATAATTTAATTTCATTTCTTGCATGTAGCTCATAGTTCTAAAACTAAAAGTAGCATATGTCACATCTGTTACACCATCACTTCCCCATCACCTAAGAAATCTTTTCTAATCATTCTTCTTCTACATTTCGTATCTACCAACACCCTGGTTTGCAGCCACCCTCTTCTGCTTTTCCTGTGCTTCTATTTCACTGTTCTCTCACATGGGGCTCTGGAATGCCCCTGCCCTGGACTTGTTTATGATTTGCATGAGGCATAAGAAAAGGTCAGTGATTGAGAAAAAACTTAACCTCCGTTATCAAGTTCTTCAGGTTTTTATTTGAATGGGAGTAGAGCTGGAGACTTCCAGCACAGAGGAATGACAGTTTTTTAAGGTAACAGAAATTTTGCATATCTTGACTGTAATGGTTACAAGTGTTCATTCTATCACCAAAACTTACGGAACTATACAAAAGTTGGTACATTTAATTTATGCAAATTATAACTTAGTCATGCTGATGTAAGAAGTTAAAAAAAACCTATTTACTAGAAATATTTCCTTTTCCTGTATATAATATCAACTCATTCACAGGATCTAAAAAAAAAATTCCTGGTTACTCTGGAGAAAAGAGATCTGAGGTTTATCTGTACAATGGCCTCTAAACTGGGAATGTGGTTGCCCAACACATATGATAATTTATTGGTATGAAAATAATGGAATTTATATTCATATGTTTTTATATCCCATTCCTTGAAGTTCTATTTTTGAAAATTTTATACTTTATGTAGAGTCATGGTATAATTGAACATAAAATATACAAATAAAATATAGATGTTGCTTGTGCATATTCAAAATGGTTCATTACTGAAATGAAAAAATTTAAAAGCTTGAAAACATTTGAATTAGAGAAAAATGCTAGTGATTTAAAATAATATTTCACAGGGGTTCCTGGGTGGCACAGTCAGTTAAGTGTTTGACTCTTAGTTTCTGCTCAGGGAGTGATCTTGGAGTTTTGAGATCCAGCCCCACATCAGACTCTGTGAATAAGAGTCTTCTTGAGATTCTCTCTCCTTCTCTCCCTCTGCCCCTCCAGCTCATGATCGCTTGCTCTATCAAATCTTTAAAAAGAACAAAAGAACAACCAAAAAACCCCAATATTTCACATGCTTTCAGTTGCATAGTACAGTTGTTATTTTTTTTAATTTAATTTATTTATTCATTCATGAGAAACACAAAGAAGCAGAGGCAAAGGCAGAGGGAGAAGCAGACTCCTGTCGGGGAGCCTGATGGAGGACTCAATCCCATGACTCTGGGATCATGACGTGAGCCAAAGGCAGATGGTCAACCACTGACCAACCCAGGTGCCCCTGTACACTTGTTTTTACATAGTGTTGTGGAATATGGAGTGTAGAGAGGAGAGCAAAAAGGGTCCACTAACTAAATGTAAGATGAGATGGAATTAAAGAGGGAAAGAAGGAAGAGAAAAGCAATAAATTTCCAAATTGAGAAGCCAAAGGAAATTTTTACAATGGCACATCTATTCAAAACATCAAAATAGCTGCTTTTTGTATGTCTAAACCTAGATAGAATAATTGGTAGCAGAGGTTTCCATGTATAGTCTAAATAGGAAGTTATAAAAGAGGTACTTTACATCACAAAGGCACATATATGCATGTGCGCATGCACACACACACACACACACACATGCAGTTTCCTAAGCAAAATTGAAGCACAGAAATTTATAATGGCATCATCCAAATCAGTTCTCCCTTCCTTCCTCCCTCCATCCTTCCCTCCCTGTTCTCCTTCTGCATTCATTGGCTTCAATATTTGTCTTTCTTTCTGTTCATAAAACCTGCTGTTAGAAAAATGAATCAGGGATCTTTCTATATTAACTCCTAAGTAGTGTGCATCTTTCACACTATTATACAGTGCTTATTTCATAGTCTTTCAACATTGATGCTATCTTTAATAGATAGAAGAAAACTTTAAGTAGCTCTAAAGTTAGAGCTGCAGGCTCTTCGACTATATTCTGTGTTTTATTTCCTATCATAAACTTCTGTTCTTCTATTAGCCCTTTAACAGATGGGATTCATTACCATCTAACATCCCTCACTTCTCTCAATTAATATGTGGTATATAAATTTAACACCAAGTATTAACATCCCCAAGACTATTGGTATTTTTTTTTTTTAAAAAAAGGCTTTGCATATCCCCCCAAAAGTCATTTTAAACATCAGGAAGAACTAGAGCTATATTTTTGAGAACAGATAAAATGTGTTGCTGTATCACTAAATTAAAACCTCATATATTAGTCTCTTTCTACTATAATTTTGACCATTGCAGACCACGACAGCAAATGCCCTATCTGAAGAATTGTAATATGTTTCCATTTATTCCTTCTTTCTATTCTTCACAAATATGAAGACAAAAACATTTACTTCTCTAGCAATACAATACTACTCTCACACAGCAGACATTACCACACAATGGAAGGAACAATTACTGATTATTCCTACCTCTGTTCTTAAATATCTCTTCTCACAGAGGAGCCTCTTACACTTTGAAATACATAGCCAATTTATGATGCAATGGAGAATGTACTTTGGGAATTTGAAGGCTAACAAAGGCATAGAATGCTTTCAATGGGAATTATTAGAATGCCAACAAGATATAATCAGAGATTATACTTGAGATCTGTTATGTACAAACATTCAAATACAAATCAGTTAAACAGATACTGTATCACTTCTGGGACTTAAAATCAGCATTCCATCAGTGACAGAGATAATGCAATGGCCAACATATTTATTAGGTCTCAGTGATAGAAAGCCACAGGAAATTATATTTTATACTGCAATTCAAAAAGAGAAAAATAGGGGATCCCTGGGTGGCGCAGCAGTTTGGCGCCTGCCTTTGGCCCAGGGCGCGATCCTGGAGACCCGGGATCGAATCCCACATCGGGCTCCCGGTGCATGGAGCCTGCTTCTCACTCTGCCTATGTCTCTGCCTCTCTCTCTTTCTCTGTGACTATCATAAATAAATAAAAATTAAAAAAAAAAACAAAAAGAGAAAAATAGTATAATTGATAGTAAATCATTGCAATACATAGGAAAAAATATTGTAGGAAAAAATATTGTGGTCATGTAGGTGGTAAATACATTAGATTCATCATTATTTCTGGTAACAAGAAGATAGGCAAAGACAAAATAAATGATACTCATAAAGTCTCCTTTACATAGTCCTTCCATGTAAAGAGAGGATGTTCTCCAACTAGATCCTGTTATACCCTTGGTATTTGTTGTTTTCATTTTAGACATAATTGTCTCCTATGCCCTGCTAAAACAATAACGAAGAACTATTTCTTTTTCAACTAAATATTAAACAGAAGGAAAATAATTAAGAATCATGTAGAAGGCAACATAATTTAAATTTTAGTAATTTAAAGAGAAAGAATTTCAAACTATTTTAAAAATTAAAATACTAGACATAAAATGTTTTGTTAAAGAATACAGTACATAATCAAAGACATTTCATTCTCATATAATCATAGTAGGGAACTTTAACATCTCAGTTACACCAATGGACTTGTTTTGTTTTAAAGAGAAACAATTTCAAACTATTTTAAAAATTAAAATACTAGACATAAAATGTTTTGTTAAAGAATACAGTACATAATCAAAGATATTTCATTCTCATATAATCATAGTAGGGAACTTTAACATCTCAGTTACACCAATGGACAGATTATCCAAACAGAAAATCAACAAGGTAAACAGTAGTTTTGAATGGCACACTGGACCAGATGGATTTAATATATATATTCAGAACATTCTATCCTAAAACAGCAGAATACTCATTCTTTTCAAGTACACACAGAACATTCTCCAAAACAGATCACATATTAGGCCACAAAGCAAGCTTCAAAAAAATTTTTTTTAAAAATCAGTCATACCATGTATCTTCTGACCAAAACACTGTAGAACTGGAAATCAACCACAAGAAAAAGTTTGGAAAGACCACAAATACATGGAGATTAAATAACATGCTAACAAGGAATGGGTCAGCCATGAAATCAAAGAAGAAATAAAAAATTATATAGAAACAAATGAAAATTAAAACATAATGATCCAAAATCATTGAGAGGCAGCAAAAGTGGTTTTAAGATGGAAGTTTATAGCAATACAGGCCAACCTCAAGAAGTAAGAAAAATCTAAAATAAACAACCTAACCTGACACCTAAAGGACCTAGGAAAAGAACAACAAGCAAAACCCAAACTCATCAAAAGAGAAGAAATAATAAAGATTAGAGCAGAAATAAATGATCAAAGACTGAAAAACAATAGAACACATCAATGAAACCAGGATTTTGTTCTCTGAAAAGATCAACAAAATTGATAAACCTCTAGCCAGACTCATCAAAAAGAGGAGAGACAGAAAGGACTCAAATAAATAAAATCATTAGAGGAGGAGGAGAAATAACAACCAAGATCCAGAAATACAAAGGATTGTCACAGAATATTATGAAAACCCATATTCCAACAAATTGGACAACTTAGAAGAAATGGATAAATTCTTAAAAACATATAATATACCAAAACTAAAGCAGGAAGAAATTGAAAATTTGAACATTATGAGCAATGAAATTGAATTGGTAATCAAAAAACTACCCCTCCACCTCCCAAAAAAGGTCCAGGACCTGACGGCTTCACAGACAAATTCTACCAAAAATTTAAACAAGAGTTAATATCTATTTTTCTCTAACTATTCCAAACAATAGAAGAGGAAGTAAACTTCCAAATTCATTCTATGAGGCCAGACACCAAAATCAGATAAAGATACCACTAAAAAGAGAACTATAGGCCAATATCTCTCATGAATATAGATGCAAAAATACTCAACAAAATATTAGAAAACTGAATCTAATGACACATTATTAAAAATCATACACCACAATCAAGTGAGGTTTATTCCCAGTATGCAAGGATGCTTTAATATTCACAAAGAATTCAGCATAATATTTCACATTAACAAGAGAAAGGATAAGAACCGTAGGTGAGACAGGAATCCATTAAAATCCTAGAGAACACAAGCAGCAACTTCTTGCTAGATATGTCTTCAAAGGCAAGAGAAGCAAAAGCAAAAATGAACTATTGGAACTTCATTAAAGATAAAAAGCTTTTGCACAACAAAGGAAATAGTCAAAACCAAAAGACAGCCAACAGAATCAGAGATGATATTTACAAATGTCTTATCAGATAAAGGGCTCATATCCAAAATCTATAGAGAACTTATCAAACTCAACTCCCAAAAAACAAAAAAATCCAGTCAAGAAATAGGCAGAAGACACGAACAAACACTTCTCCAAAGAAACCAAGCAATTAGTCAATGACACATGAGAGAATGCTCAACTTCACTTGGCATCAGGGAAATACAAATCAAGCCACAATGAAATATCAGCTCACGTCAGTCACAGTGGCTAAAATTCACAACTCAGGAAACAACAGACATTGGTGAGGATGCAGAGAAAGGGGAACCTTCTTACACTGTTGGTGGGACTGCAAACTGGTACAGCCACTCTGGAAAATGGTGTGGAGGTTCCTCAGAAAGTTGAAAATACAACTACACTGTGATCCAGCAATTCAACTACTCGGTATTTATCTAAAGGATACAAAAATGCTGATTAAAAGGGGCACACGCACCCCAATGTTTATCAGCACTATCAACAATAGCCAAATTTTGGAAAGAGCCCAGATGTTCATCAACTGATGAATGGATACAGAAGATGTGGTATATAGATTACAATGGTATGTTAGCCATCAAAGAGAATGAAGTTTTTCCATTTGCCAAGGACATGGGTGGAACTAGAGGGTATTATGCTAAGTGAAATAAGTCAGAGAAAGACAAATACCATATGATTTCACTCATATGTGGAACTTAAGATAGGAAACAGATGGAGGTACCTGGGTGGCTCAGTTGGTTAAGCATCCAACTCTTGAATTCAGCTCAGGTAATGATATCAGGGTCCTTGGATCAATGTCCCCACCCCATCCTGGTAGTTTCCTGCTCAGTAGGGATTTGTTTATCTCCCTCTCCCTCTACCCCTCTCCCTTCATGTTCTGTCTCTTTCTCTTAAATAAATAAATAAATATTTAAATAAAGAAATGAATGAACATAGGGGAAGAGAAGGAAAAGTAAAATAAGATAAAAACAAAGAGGGAGGCAAACCATAAGAGACTTAGAGAACAAACAGAGTTACTGGAGGGGAGGGGAGTGGGGGATCAGCTAAATGGATGATGGGTTTTAGAGGGTACTTGTTGTGATGAGACTGGGTGTTCTATGTAAGTGATGAATCACTAAACTCTACTCCTGAAACAAATAATGCATTATATGTTAACTAACTTGAATTTAAAGTAAAAAAAATTAATATCCATATTTAAATGGACCTATGCAGTTTAAACCAGTGTTGCCTGAGGGTCAACTGTGTAATTTTATAAAGATATATTTTAAAATAACAAAAATGATAATGTGTCTAACAATAAATCCATTAAATAATTGATTTCCTGTCAAAAAAAGAAACAATGACATATGGGCAGAAAACTCCCCATCTTAGAGTTATGTTATAGCCTTTGCCACCACAGACTGTAAAATGTAAGGTTTTTTCATAACCATATATAGATATAGCGAGGGACCTTGCCTTCTAATGCTTGCCACAACATTCATAATCAACCCATAAAAAATTACACAATCTTAGAAACTAAAATCATGAACCAGTTGGCCTTAGAGTGTCAGCAGTGTAGCCCTGAACATAGCAAAAAAAAAAGAAAAGAGGTTCCTGTTCTGGGGAACTTTACATTCAAATACATGGATAAGAAAATAAACAAACACACCAGAAAGGAAATATCTGATGATATGAGTGAGTGCTATGTAGACATATAAGAGTGACATACTGGAAAGGGATGGGGATGAGGCTGCTGTGCTATGTGAGCTGGCCAGGAGAGCCTTTCTGAGCATGTGGCATTTCAACAGATATCTGGATACCTAGAATTAGAATTATCCCACTCTATGAAGATTTGAAGCAAGAGCTGATAGAAGGCCATGAAGCAGGAAGAGGACAGTGTACCAAGAAACAGAAAGGAGGAGAAAGAAGCAGAAAGGCCACTGTGACGAGAGAGTAGTGACCAAATAGGAAAAAAAAAAAAAAAGTATTAGGCAAGAGAGAGAGGAAGAGCCAGATATAGATCAGATGGCAACTGGTCATCATTCTATTTGAAATGTTATAAACAGAAGAGCCCCAATATCTGATTTACATTTTTAAAAGATTATTCTGATTAGAGTAAAGAATGGGTTATAGAAACCAAGAGCGGAAGCAAAGAGACCAGTTAGGAGCATTTGAAGTACCGTAGACAAGAGATGATGGTAGGTTAGGCTAGGAGGTGGAACAAGACGTGGGGGGACAGTTGTATACTGAAGATATGTTTAGGAGAAATAGTTAAGGGGATTTGTTGATGGAGTGGATATGAGAATGACGAAGCAAAAATAAGTCCTGGAATTGTGACTGGCATAAACGTGTGGATGGTTGTATAACTTACAAATATGAAGATAATTGGAAAAGATAAGGTTTAGAAATCAGACCTTCTGCTTTAAACATATTTGATTTTTGTCTTTTTAAAAATAAATAGTATATGCATATGTTTCAAAAATAAAAAAGATTTAAAATAATTTGTACAGTGAGAAATCTCCCCAACTCAGTCCTCCATGGGTCTATTTCTCCTCACACCTCACAACAAAAAGGTAATATTAATCTCTGTTGCACCCATCAAGAAACTATGCGTATTTGCCAACAAGCATGAAAATAAATTGATTTTATTTCTTAAAAAAATCAGTTACCTGTGAAGGAATTTTCCTCTGCAGGTTAACATCAGACTAGTTTCAATAGCAACATCAAAAGTTTATTTGTTTTTAAGTGGAGCAATATTTTCAAAAACTTCACAAAAGTGCACTACAAAGATTTTATATTAAGCTAAGCTATCTCTCAAGTCTCAAAACCATTTTAAACATGTACTAATCCAGAAAATCAGATTCATGCATTTTTCCTGTGTAATGTTTTAGAGAACAAATTTCTTCCACCCAATGAAAATTAAGGAATCTTCAGCAAAAGGATAAGACAGGACAGCAGTATCCTTTGGAGCAGAGAAGGAAAAGAATGGAATTACTGGGCAATTACTGGGCATACTCCAAAGGTAATGATCATACCCTTGTTTTTTAAAGGAGTGATAGGTGTGTCTGGGTTTATATTATTATAGTTTTTTGAAAAATTTTTAATCTATATTCAATTTATTTATTTTTCTTTTTTAATAATAAAATTATTTTTATTGGTGTTCAATTTGCCAACATACCCAGTGCTCATCCCGTCAAGTGCCCCCCTCAGTGCCCATCACCCATTCACCCCCACCCCCCGCCCTCCTCCCTTCCACCACGTTCGTTTCCCAGAATTAGGAGTCTTTATGTTCTGTCTCCCTTTCTGATATTTCCCACACATTTCTTCTCCCTTCCCTTATATTCCCTTTCACTATTATTTATATTCCCCAAATGAATGAGAACATATAATGTTTGTCCTTCTCCGGTTGACTAATTTCACTCAGCATAATAGCCTCCAGTTCCATCCACGTTGAAGCAAATGGTGGGTATTTGTCATTTCTAATGGCTGAGTAATATTCCATTGTATACATAAACCACATCTTCTTTATCCATTCATCTTTTGATGGACACTGAGGCTCCTTCCACAGTGTCGCTGTTGTGGGCATTGCTGCTATAAACATCAGGGTGCAGGTGTCCTGGCGTTTCATTGCATCTGTATCTTTGGGGTAAATCCCCAACAGCGCAATTGCTGGGTCAAGTAAGATTTATTCCCGGGACACAAGGCTGGTTCAACACCCGTAAAACAATCAATGTGATTCATCATATCAGCAAGAGAAAAACCAAGAACCATATGTTCCTCTCATTAGATGCAGAGAAAGCATTTGACAAAATACAGCATCCATTCCTGATCAAAACTCTTCAGAGTGTAGGGATAGAGGAAACATTCCTCAACATCTTAAAAGCCATCTACGAAAAGCCCACAGCAAATATCATTCTCAATGGAGAAGCACTGGGAGCCTTTCCCCTAAGATCAGAAACAAGACGGGATGTCCACTCTCACCACTGCTATTCAACATAGTACTGGAAGTCCTAGCCTCAGCAATCAGACAACAAAAAGACATTAAAGGCATTTGAATTGGCAAAGAAGAAGTCAAACTCTCCCTCTTCGCCGATAACATGATATTCTACTTAGAAAACCCAAAAGACTCCTCCCCAAGATTGCTAGAACTCACAGCAATTTGGTAGCATGGCAGGATACAAAATCAATGCCCAGAAGTCAGTGTCATTTCTATACACTAACAATGAGACTGAAGAAAGAGAAATTAAGGAGTCAATCCCATTTATGATTGCACCCAAAAGCATAAGATACCTAGGAATAAACCTAACCAAAGAGGTAAAGGATCTATACCCTAAAAACTATAGAACACTTCTGAAAGAAATTGAGGAAGACACAAAGAGATGGAAAAATATTCCATGTTCATGGGTTGGCAGAATTAATATTGTGAAAATGTCAATGCTACCCAGGGCAATTTACACGTTTAATACAATCTCTATTTTCAATTTTATTAACATATAGTGTATTATTATTTTCAGCTGTAGCATTTAGTGATTCATCAGTTGCATGTAACACCCAGTGCTCATTACTCAAGTGCCCTCCTTAATGACCATCCCCTAATTACCCCATCCCCCCACTCACCTCCCTTCCAACAACCCTCAGTTTGTTTCCTAGAGTTAAGAGTCTCTTATGAATGTCTCCCTCTGTTATTATCTTATTTTTCCTTTCCTTTCTTTATGTTCCCCTGTGTTATCTGTTTTGTTTTTTAAATTCCACATATGGGTGAGATCATATGGTATTTGTCTTTCTCTTACTGACTTATTTCACTTAGCATAATACCCTCCAGTTCCATCCACGTTGTTGCAAATGACAAAATTTCATTCTCTTTGATGGTTGAGTAATATTCATATATATGTTTATAAATATAAATATATACCACACCTCTATCCATCCGTTGATGGACACCTAGGCTCTTTCCATAGTTTGGCTATTGTTGATAGCACTGATAAACATCGGGGTGCATGTGCCTCTTTAAGTCAGCATTTTTCTATCCTTTAGATAAATACTGAGTAGTTGAATTGCTGGATCACAGTGTAGTTGTATTTTCAACTTCCTGAGGAACCTCCATACCGTTTTCCAGGGTGGTTGTACCACTTTGCAGTCCCATCCACAGGGTAAGAGGGCTCCCCTTTCTCTGCATCCTCACCAACGTCTGTTGTTTCCTGAGTTGTGAATTTTAGCCACTGTGACTGACGTGAGCTGATATTTCATTGTGGCTTGATTTGTATTTCCCTGATGCCAAGTGAAGTTGAGCATTCTCTCATGTGTCATTGACTAATTGCTTGTCTTCTTTGAAGAAATGTCTGTTCATGTCTTCTGCCTAATTCTTGACTGATTTTTTTTGTTTGTTTTTTGGGAGTTGAGTTTGATAAGTTCTTTATAGATTTTGGATGCAAGCCCTTTATCTGACAAGATATTTGCGAATATTTTCTCCCACTCTGTCAGTTGCCTTTTAGTTTTGTGGACTATTTCCTTTGCTATGAACACACTTTTTATAATAAAGATTAGAGCAAAAATCAATTATACAGAAATAAAAAAAAACAATAGAACAGATCAGTGAAACTAGAAGCTGGTTCTTTGAAAGATTAATTAATAATATTGATAAACCCTTAGAAAGATAGTGGACCCAAATAAATAAAATCATGAATAAAAGAGGAGAAATTACAACCAATACCAAAAAATACAGTTACAAGAGAATTATTATGAAGATTCATATGCCAACAAATTAGGCAGTCTGGAAGAAATGGATAAATTCCTAGAAACATATAAACTACCAAAAATGAAACAGGAAGAAATAAGAAACCTGAACATATCCAGAATTAGCAAAGAAATTGAATCAGTAATCAAAAGTCTCCAAGCAAACAAGACTCCAGGGCTGGATGGCTTCCCAGGTAAATTCTGCCAAACATTTAAAGAAGAATTAATACATATTCTGAAACTGTTCCAAAAATAGAAATGAAAGAAAAACTTCCAAACTTGTTCTGAGGCCAGCATTACCTTGATCCCAAAGTCAAAGACCCCACTAAAAAGGAGAATTACAGACCAATATCCCTGATGAACATGGATGCAAAAATACATTATTATAACTTCTGTCCTTAGCATCTCTCTTTAATTGGCGATATGACTCCATAAATAAGAAAAAAAAAACCCTCCATAACAAGATTTTATTTAAGGAAGTAAAAAAGTGGGAGAAAGCTTATAGTAATTGCTTCCAATGTCATTTCTAGAAGCCAAAGTCTCTTATTAAAACTGTAATTAAATAATTGAAGTATAAGTAATAGAAAAGTAAAGAATTATAAAACTTTTGAGATGCTTGGGTGGCGCAGTGATTGAGTATCTGCCTTCAGCTCAGACCATGATCCCAGAGACCCAGGATCGAGTCCCACTTCGGGCTCCCCACAGGGAGCCTGCTTCTCCCTCTTCCTGTGTCTCTGCCTCTCTCTCTGTGTCTCTCATGAATAAATAAATAAAATCTTTAAAAATAAAGAATTATAAAACTTTTAATCACTAAAATTTGAGTTGAAGAAGAGGAAAAGAGGGTATATACTAATTTTATCTTTGCTCATAACATGAACCTAATAGTTATTATCTAAAAATTCCAGAAATAGTTTTATTAAATGGTTATAAACCCTGGAAATGTGCTGTCCAGTGTGGTGGCCACCAGCTACAACATGACTGTTGAGCACTTGAAATGTGACTACAAACTGAGGAAATGAATCTTAAATTTTATTAGTTAAAATTTTAAGTCATGTGTAGCCAGTGTATTGGATAACACAGCTCTAGAATAATACAAGAACCTTAACTCATTTAACTTAATAGTCTTTTCAATTTATTTGCCATTTTAACCTCTTTGTTTTTTTCAGTGTTCTGGAATGTCACCCAAACCTGCAACAGGCTTTATATGAGAAATAAACTTCTGATGTATAACACCTATGAAATTTTTCTGTTATTTTTGTGGCATAGCCTGTTAAAACTCAAAATTAAAAGTAAACCACTATCCTCACCATCTTCCAGAGAAATATGGACTGGTACATTTAACTCCAATCACATAACTCTTGACTTATGTAAATCTTATTTTCGTGTATTTTAGTCCTTAACCTTTTCCTAGACTTTAGACATTTGTTTGTCACTCTTGGTAGTTAATACAGTAGATGTTTGTTTAGATTTACCACATACTTGCCTTCTTTTTCTGTCATTTCAAATCTCCTAGCTGGGATCATTTTCTTGTCTCAGGTATAGCCTATGAAATTTCTCTTGTTTATTTGTTAGCAGCAAACTTTGCTTCTGTTTTTCTAGGAGTTTTTATTTTATTCTCACCAAGTTGAAGCTTATTTTTATCTCTGAACACTAAATATAATTTTTCATTGGTTTTCATTGGTTAAAGCAGTCTGCTGTTAACTGCCTTTCCCTTGAGAGTAATCTCTGGTTTTGTATTCAGACACTTTCAACATCTGCTCAGTTGTCCTTATGGATTTTATTATGTTTCTCAGTGTGTATTTTAAAAAAATTTATCATCCTAATATTTTGGTGGGATCCTTGAGTATGGACATTGGTGTCTTTTGTTAGTTTGGGAAATTTTTCAGCTTTGCCTCTCCAAAGTTGCCTCTGCCACATATCCTCTCCTCCAGAAACTCTGAACTTTCATTCAGTTCTCAATGTCTCTTACCATCCCTTTCATCCTTTCTATCCCATTTTGCTCTGCCTGCATTGACGGTTACTTATCCAGCTCTACATTCTAACTTCCGTTTCTCTCTGGATGTGTCTAATTTGTATTCAGAAACAACTATAGAATTTTTTAACCGAATCTAGTTCTTTTTTTCGTATAATTTTCCTATTTGTTTTTATAGTGTCCTCCTTTTTCATATTTCCACCCCTTTTTATTTCTTGAAAAATGCTAAGCGTATGCAATTTATATTCTGTAATTGTTTTGTGCTTTTGATTCTTCTTTCCGTTCTTCTGGCTTTCACTCACAGAACTTTATTTTCTTGTGTGATCACTGATGTCAGACTGTAAGCTTATTTTTTATCTGTAGAATAATTTAAGTCCTGGAATAATGGCAGCCTCTGCCATAGTGTATTTGTAGTTCCTTCTATCAGGAGGCATTACCTCTCTGGAATCAGAAACTGTGAATAAAATTATCAGCTAGCAGTGATCCAGACTACTCAATAGTATAAAATCAAACTCAAAAAATATATGTGATCCCACTTATTATTCATAATTCTTTTTTCTCTTTATAGCCTTTTGGATGATGATTTTAAAAAAAATCTATTTCACTGTTAACCTGAGATGATATCTTTTGAGATCTCAGCTTGTTGTAAAGGATTTCCCTGTGTGAGCCCTGGACATTGTCACCTATCCATCTGTGTCCCTACCATCTGGTGGCCTTAAAAACAGAAAAAAAAAATCTTCACAAAAACTGATTTCCATTCACCACTTATTTCTCAGGGATTCCAATTTCATTTGATTTCTAGATTCTCAGTATTCTAAATAACCAAAGTATTTCAAAAATGTTTACCAAACATGTGTATTTGGTTTTAGTCACAGGTTCAGAAAAGGTCTCTAATGTGCCACCAGATGGAAATGGAATGAAGCTCTATCATTTCTGCATTATCAAGATGTGGCATTTCATGCTACCCAATCATGTAAATCACTACATCAGTTCAGCCTTGATATAGTTTAATATATTTCATATTCAGTACTTATCTTTCTGTCCTAGTTTCTCAGTCTTCATGAGTGACTAAAGTTTATTCTGAGTTTCGTCAAGTTCTCAGAAATAACATTCCTAGAATTTTGTTTAATATTTAAAACAGTTGGTAGACTTTTAAACTAAATTAAATGCCAGTTTTTGCTGGATATAAAATCTGATATTTACACTTACTTATCTGAAGACTTTTTTTTTTTTGAGAGGTTAAGTAATTTATTCCAGTGTCACAAAATCCTGAATTTCAAACCTGAAATGCAAATGAGAAGCTATACAAACTGAAGTGCCTTGTAAAGTACTGAGAAGCAAGGATGCCAGAGTGTTCTTTGGGACTGCATTCAAACTGATGAGGGGTTAAAAAAACTTAAGGACGGCAGAAATGGGCTAGGGAAAGAGGATGCCTATATTACGAGGGACCTAGGGGTTGGGGAGGAAAATTGAAGAATAAATTGAGAATGTGTAAAAGAGTAAGGAAAGTGACAAATGGGCCACATGCTAGACAGAAAAAATGCCAGGCTAGCAATCACTCAGGTAATCAAATGCTTCAATTATTCGCTGTCACTTTGGATTCCCTCTACTTCTCATGGTGGCCTAATAACAGCAATCTTTCAAATCAACACAAATCTCCTTAAAAATTGTCACTATTTCATTACAAGTGGTGGAGACCACACTTCTATCACTTCCAGGGACTCAATGATGAGCTAGTGTCAGCATTCTCTTGTTCACTGTCATGCAGAGGCTGTTATACTGAAAGAATCTCAGGATTGCAGAGAGGAAGCTGCGCAGTGACTGATCTGTACCCCACATTTGAAATCTGGAGCCATGTGAAGACTTTTTTTGTATATATTTTAATTGAAGTTCAATTTGCCAACGTATAGTATAACACCCAGTGCTCATCCCATCAAGTGCCCCCTTCAGCGCCCATCACCCATTCACCCAATCTGGCTGCTCATCCCCTTCCACTACCCCTTGTTCGTTTCTCAGAGTTAGGAGTCTCTCGTGTTCTGTTTCCCTCTCTAATGTTTCCCACTCATTTTCTCTCCTTTCCCCTTTAATCACTTTCAATATTTTTTATATTCCCCAAATGAATGAGACCATATAATGTTTTTCCTACTCAGATTGACTTACTTCACCCAGCATAATACCTTCCAGTTCCATCCACATTGAAGCAAATGGTGGGTATTTGTCGTTTCTAATGGCTGAGTAATATTCCATTGTATACATAAACCACATTTTCTTTATCCATTCATCTTTCGATGGACACCGAGGCTCCTTCCACAGTTTGGCTATTGTGGATATTGCTGCTAGAAACATCGGGGTGCAGGTGTCCCAGCATTTCATTGCATCTGAATCTTTGGGGTAAATCCCCAACAGTGCAATTGCTGGGTCATAGGGCAGGTCTATTTTTAACTCCTTGAGGAACCTCCACACAGTTTTCCAGAGTGGCTACACCAGTTCACATTCCCACCAACAGTGCAAGAGGGTTCCCCTTTCTCCACATTCTCTCCAACATTTGTTGTTTCCGTCTTGTTAATTTTCCCCGTTCTCACTGGTGTGAGGTGGTATCTCATGGTGTTTTTTTTTTAAGATTTTATTTATTCATGAGACACACACACACAGAAAGAGAGAGAGAGATTGGGGGCAGAGACACAGGCAGTGGGAGAAGGCTCCACGCAGTGATCCCAATGTGGGACTTGATCCTTGGTCTCCACAATCATGCCCTGGGCCGAAGGTGGCGCTAAAACACTAAGGCACCCAGGGATCCCCTCTCATGGTGGTTTTATTTTTTATTTTTTATTTTATTTTATTTTATTTTTCATTGTGGTTTTAATTTGTATTTTCGTGATGGCAAGTGATGCGGAGCATTTTCTCATGTGCTTGTTGACCATGTCTGTCTTCCTCTGTGAAGTTTCTGTTCATTTCTTTTGCCCATTTCATGATTAGATTGTTTGTTTCTTGGGTGTTGGGTTTAATAAATTCTTTATAGATCTTGGATACTAGCCCTTTATCTGATGTTTCATTTGCAAATATCTTCTCCCAATCTGTAGGTTGTCTTTTAGTTTTGTTGATTATTTCTTCTGCGGTGCAGAAACTTTTTATCTTAAGTCCCAAAAGTTCATTTTTTATTTGTTTCCCTTGCCTTCATAGATGTACCTTGCAAGAAGTTGCTGTGGCCAAGTTCAAAAAGGGTGTTGCCTGAATTTTGATGGATTTTGATGGATTCTTATCTCACATTTAGATCTTTCATCCATTTTGAGTTTATCTTGGTGTCTGGTATAAGAGAATGCTCCAGTTTCATTCTTCTGCATGTGGCTGTCCAATTTTCCCAGCACCATTTATTGAAGAGATTGTCCTTTTCCAGTGGATAGTCTTTCCTGCTTTGTCAAATATTAGTTGACCATGAGTTGAGAGCTCATTTATGGGTTCTCTATTCTGTTCCATTGATCTATATGTCTGTTTATGTGCCAGTAACACAGTGTCTTGATGATCACAGCTTTGTAGTATAACCTGATATCCAGCATTATGATGGCCCTGGCTCTAGTTATATTTTTCAATATTCCCCTAGCTATTCGGAGTCTTTTCTGATTCCACACAAATCTTAAGATGATTTGTTCCAACTCTCTGAAGAAACTCCATGGTATTTTGATAAGGGTTGCATTAAATGTGTAAATTCCCCTGGGTAGCATGACATTTTCACAATATTAATTCTGCCAATCCATGAGCATGGAATATTTTTCTTTTCTTTTTTTTTAATAAATTAATTTTTATTGGTGTTCAATTTACCAACATACAGAATAACACCCAGTGCTCATCCCGTCAAGTGTCCCCCTCCGTGCCCGTCACCCATTCACCCCCACCCCCGCCCTCCTCCCTTCCACCACCCCTAGTTCATTTCCCAGAGTTAGAAGTCTTTATGTTCTGTGTCCCTTTCTGATATCTCCCACACATTTCTTCTCCCTTCCCTTATATTCCCCTTCACTATTATTCATATTCCCCAAATGAGTGAGAACATACACTGTTTGTCCTTCTCCGATTGACTTACTTCACTCAGCATAATACCCTCCAGTTCCATCCACGTTGAAGCAAATGGTGGGTATTTGTCGTTTCTAATGGCTGAGTAATATTCCATTGTATACATAAACCACATCTTCTTTATCCATTCATCTTTCGATGGGCACCGAGGCTCCTTCCACAGTTTGGCTATTGTGGACATGGCTGCTAGAAACATCGGGGTGCAGGTGCCCCGGCGTTTCATTGCATCTGAATCTTCGGGGTAAATCCCTAACAGTGCAATTGCTGGGTCGTAGGGCAGGTCTATTTTTAAGCATGGAATATTTTTCTATCTCATTGTGTCTTCCTCAATTTCTTTCAGAAGTGTTCTGTAGTTTTTAGGGTATAGATCCTTTACCTCATTGGTTAGGTTTATTCCTAGGTATCTTATGCTTTTGGGTGCAATTTTAAATGGGATTGACTCCTTAATTTCTCTTTCTTCAGTCTCATTGTTAGTGTATAGAAATGCCACTGACTTCTGGGCATTGATTTTGTAACCTGCCACACTGCCGAATTGCTGTAGGAGTTCTAGCAATCTTGGGGTGGAGTCTTTGGGTTTTCTATGCACAGTATCATGTCATCAGCAAGGAGGGAGAGTTTGACTTCTTCTTTGCCAATTCAAAAGTCTTTTATTTCTTTTTGTTGCCTGATTGCTGAGGCTCAGACTTCTAGTACTATGTTGAATAGCTGTGGTGAGAGTGGACATCCTTGTCGTGTTCCTGATCTTAGGGGAACAGCTCTCAGTCTTTCCCCATTGAGAATGATATTTGCTGTGGGCTTTTCGTAGATGGCTTTTAAGATGCTGAGGAATGTTCCCTTTATCCCTACACTCTGAAGAGTTTTGATCAGGAATGGATGCTGTATTTTGTCAAATACTTTCTCTGCATCTATTGAGAGATTCATATGGTTCTTGTTTTTTCTTTGTTCATATGATGAATCACATTGATTGTTTTATGGGTGTTGAACCAGCCTTGCATCTTGGGGATAAATCCCACGTGGTCATGGTGAATAACCTTCTTAGGTACTATTGGATCTTATTGGCTAGTATCTTGTTGAGAATTTTTGCATCTCTGTTCCTCAGGGATATTGGTCTATAATTCTCCCTTTCGGTGGGGTCTTTGTCTTGTTTTGGAATTAAGGTGATGGTGGCCTCATAAAAGGAGTTTGGAAGTATTCGATCCCTGTCTATCTTTTGGAACAGCTTTAGTAGAATAAGTATTGCTTCTTCTTTAAACGTTTGACAGAATTCCCTGGGAAGCCATCTGGCCCTGGACTTTTGTGTCTTGGGACGTTTTTGATGACTGCTTCAATTTCCTCCCTGGTTACCAGCCTGTTCAGGTTTTCCATTTCTTCCTTTTCCAGTTTTGGTAGCTTGTGGTTCCCCAGAAATTTGTCCATTTCTTCTAGATTGCCTAATTTATTGGAGTGTAGCTGCCCATGTTTTTAAAATCGTTTGTAATTCCTTGGTATTGGTCGTGATCTCTCCTTTTTCAACCGTGATTTTATTTATTAGAGTCCTTTTTCTTTTGTTTTTAATAAGGCTGGCTTATGGTTTATCTATCTTGTTAATTCTTTCAAAGAACCAACTCCTGGTTTTGTTGATCCATTCTACAGTTCTGCTGGTCTCTCTTTCATTGAGTTCTCCTCAAATCTTTATTAACTCTCTTCTTCAGCTGGGTGTAGGTTTTATTTGCTTGTCTTTCTCCAGTCCTTAGGTGCAAGCTAGGCTTGTGTATTTAGTTTTTCCCAGTTTTTTGAGGGATGCTTGACTTGCAATGTATTTCCCTCTCAGAACTGCTTTTGCTGTATCCCAAAGATTTTGAACGGTTGTATCTTCATTTTCATTAGTTTCCATGAATCTTTTTATTCCTCCCTAATTTCCTGGTTGACCCTTTCATCTTTTAGCAGGATGCTCTTTCACCTCCATGTGTTTGAGTTACTTCCAAATTTCTTCTTGTAATTGAGTTCAAGGTTCAAAGCATGGTCTGAAAATATGCAGGGGACAATCCCAATCTTTTGGGGTCGGTTGAGACCCGATTTGTGACTCAGTAATGTGGTCTATTCTGGAGAAAGTTTCATGTACACTTGAGAAGAATGTGTATTCAGTTGCGTTTGGATGTAAAGTTCTGTAAATATCTGTGAAATCCACCTGGTCCAGTGTATCATTTAAAGCTCTTGTTTTTTTTAGAGACATTGTGCTTAGAAGATCTTTTATTTGCAGAAAGCACCGTGTTGAAGTCTCCCAGTATTAGTGTATTATCATCTAAGTATGTCTTTACTTTTGTTATTAATTGATTGACATACTTTGCAGCTTCCACTAGGGGCATAAGTATTCATGATTGTTAGGTAGTCTTGTTGGATAGATCCTTTTAATATGATATAGTGTCCCTCTTCATCTCTTACTGCAGTCTTTGGGATAAACTTTAATATATCTGATATGAGGATGGCTACCCCTGCTTTCTTATGAGTACTATTTGAACGGTAAATGGTTCTCCAACCTTTTATTTTCAGGCTGTAGGTGTCCTTAGGTCTAAAATGAGTCTTTTGTAGACAGCAAATAGATGGGTCTTGCTTTTTTTACCCAGTCTGAAACCCTGTGTTTTTGATGGGATCATTAAGACCATTTATGATCAGAGTTACTATTGAAAGATATGAATTTAGTGTCATCATACTATGTATTCAGTCCCTGTTTTTGTGGGTTGTTTCTTTGGACATAATTTTTCTTTTACAAGGTCCCACCTTAATATTTCTTGCAGAGCTGGTTTGGTGGTCACATATTCTTTCAGTTTCTGCCTATCTTGGAAGCTCTTTCTCTCTCCTTCTATTCTGAATGAGACCCTTGCTGGATAGAGTATTCTTGGCTGCAGGTTCTTCTCGTTTAGGACCCTGAATATATCCTGTCAGCCCTTTCTGGCCTGCCAGGTCTCTGTGGAGAGGTTTGCTCTTAATCTGTTATTTCTCCCCATATAAGTTAGGGATCTCTTGTGTCTCACTGCTTTAAGGATTTTCTCTTTATCTCTGGAATTTGGAACTTTCACTATTAAATATCGGGTGTTGAATGATTTTTATTGATTTTACGGGGGACTTCTCAATCTCATGGATCTGAATGCCTTTTTCCCTCCCCAAATTAGGGAAGGTCTCAGCTATTATGTTTTCAATTTGCTTTCTGGTCCTCAGTCCCTCTCGGCATCCTCTGGAACCCCAATTAAATGTAGATTTTTTTCCTTCTGAAGCTGTCATTTATTTCCTTTAACCTTTCCTCGTGGTCTTTTAATGGTTTCTCTTTTTTCCTCCGCTTCCTTCCTTGCCATCAACTTGTCTTCTATGTCACACACTTGTTCTTCTACCTCATTAACACTGTCGTTAGGACCTCCAGTTTGGATTGCATCTCATTTAATTGAATTTTAATTTCAGCCTGATTAGGTCTAAATGCTGCAGTCATGAAGTTTCTTGAATCCTTTATGCTTTTTTCCAGAGCCACCAGTAGCTTTATGATTGTGCTTCTGAATTGGCTTTCTGCATTGAATTGTAATCCCAATTCTGTAACTCTGTGTCAGAGAGGACTGTTTCTGATTCTTTCTTTTGTAGTGAGTTCTTCTTTCTAGTCATTTTGCTCACTGTGGAGTGGCTGTATGAGAAGGCTGAGTCAAAAATGTCAACCGCGACCTAAGTAAATTTTACAATAGATGATTCTGATGAAGTCAGAGACCAGAAATTGAAAACAAAGATCAGAATGAAATAAAAGGACCACCAAAGTGAAAAACAAATTTTAAAACAAAGTAGTAAGAAATAAAAGGCCAGGAATCCTAAAGAAGATGAGAAAAAACTAGAATAAAAAAAAGAAAAAAGAAAAAAGAAAAGAAGAAGAAGAAGAAGAAAAAGAAGAAGAAAAGGGGGCGGGGCCTGGGAGATGGTATTGAAGAAGTTGTAATGGAGGGAGAATGTAGTCTACCTGAGGGGGTTCTAGAGGGTGATCCTCTTGTTTCTGAGTATATTAACTTCTGTATGTTAGAAGATGCTCCGTCCCAAATTTATATAAACCAGAAATACTTGTAGTGTGTTTCAAACGGTGGGATTGACAAACCAGATCTCCAGGAATGCAAAATTCCCCAGCAGGATGTACATGGGAGTGTGGAGATGCTGGTCCCAACACATAGCACCAATAATAGCTCCATTTCCCATGAGAGTCAGGATATAGATGATTGAGAAACACAACTTGAATCTCCTTGCTGCAGGGAAAACCCAGAAGAATGAATTCCCTCACTGACTCAGAGGAGGATCCTGATCCAGACATGTTCATTGAGGCTGTAAGCTGCGCTGCAATGGAGGCATCACCATGAGACCAAATCCTAACAACGAAGCAGAACAGACAAGGTCCTTATGATCTGACATTTATCTACTTATTGTTCCTGTGCCCCTTTGAGTTCTATGCCCAATAAGCAAAGAATAGTTGCCCTTCCACCAAATGACATGCTCTTCTTCCAACCTGAGGTATCTGTCGTTTTTTCCCTCCTTTCCTTCTCTTTCTCTTTTTTCCATGCCTTCTGAAATTTTTCCTTTCTCTTTTTCCTTATTTTTACTTACTTTGGGGGGAGGGTGCTGGGTAACTTATATTCTATGGGGTCATAGTCAAAAATGGACACTTATTTTCAAAAAAGCATACAGTTACTTACTTGGAGTTGTGAAAAAGCTAGAAAAATTTAATGTTTTAGAAAACAGATTCATCTATACCTACAACAGTAACACCACAATTTTTCCAGGAATTGAAACTATTTGGATTTTGTCCTCCAGATCTTTCATCAAGAACAACAACATAAAATTAGGATTATTTCTCTAGAGAGAGAGAAAAAAAAAGGATGAGGATACAATGTAATTTCTGCATACCTGGGACCTCTGCCTGGGAGGAATCGGTCAGCTTTGTCCTTTCTTCTCAGTCTTAGTCTCAGTCTCAAAGTGTGGATTCCAGGACTTTTACTAAAAAACAAAACCCCTTTTGTACAGTTAACTGCCCAGGGACCACCAGGATCTTGTTAGGGGAGATGCCCAGAGAAGATGCATGTGGGATATTAGAAGGTTTTTTTTTTCCAATTTTTAATTTGGAAGAAAGGATTCAAGTAACACCTGTATAAAATGTTTAAACTAGAAATGAAGTGCTGGAGAGAACTCCGTTCTTCAGGGTTTTTTGGTATGTATTTCCAGAGATCAATCCCTCGTGTATTAAAAAAAAAAAAAGTCACTCCTCACTTCAGTAGTCCTTTGGGCAGGCTAGTCTCTCAGGCCAGCATCTACCTTAGCCTTCTGCGCTTTGGTGCCTTCAGGGGAGTAACTAGGAAAAATAAGTAGTTGTGTGAAACGACTATGTGGCTGTGTCTCCTGAACTCAAAGGTAATTATGAATTGTCCTTTATTCAGTAAACCAAAGTTCCTCTCAGGAAAGAAGACAGCCACATATACAGTCCCCAGAGAGATGTAGAAAAAAATTTCTTGCTGTGAGAAATTAAAACTAGACAATTTAAAGACTATAACATCTTTGTTCTTAATGCATAAAGTAAATTCATTTTGGCATATTTTTGGTTTTCTTCACAATCAGTGGTCTAATTTAATTAGCTTAAAAAAACTTAAAGGTATTTGAGAGAGAGAGCATAGGCAGGGAGTAGGGGCACAGGGAGAGGGAGAAGCAGGCTCCTCACTGAGCTAGGATCCTGTCAGGGGCCTACAATCATGACCTGAATCAAAGGCAGAGGCTCAGTCGGCTGAGCCACCCAGGCACCCCTAATTGTATTAGCTTTGAACTGTTCTAGCATGATGAGTTCTCCTAAGATTATTACCAATATTTCCAGCGTTCTTCTAAGCTTTAGAGTGTGCATGTATTTTTTTAGAGAGTATTCTTTTTTTTGGTGAGTGTAAGGAGCCCATATAATCCATTACAAAAATATATCCTCTTATATGTTTCCTGCATATTTGTTTAAGGTTTCACCATCTGAATGACTTTTTAGGGAATTTCTGGAGGCAGGCATAGTAAGACAGTAACAAAATGCCCATTCTTATTTTGCATTTGAGCAAAAAAATATTTGAAATATAAAGCATTTATAGATCATTATCACGTAATGTGGGGATCTCTATGCATCAACGGTCGGTTTTAGGGAGCAGAACCACAATACATATATGGCGATTGGGAATTGAGATACAAAAGCTAGAGTGAACAGGAGCCAAGATGCGTTTCACTAATAATAATTTTGTCTAGGATCAGTTCTTTCTATCTTAATGCCGTCTGTGGTAGGCACACCGCAGGTTGCCACCTATTGGCTTTTGTACTATCCCAAATGGAAATATGTTCACATTGTAATTTGAAGAAAGATTCCAAAATTTGTGTACAACATGGCAGGGAATTTCTATTGTTATGAGAATGCTTTTATTAGGATCAAGTTTGCAAAGACCACATCCCTTCTATTTTACAAATTGGAAATTCACTGGAAGTTTCTTCTGCCTTAGTGGACAGTAATATTCAGCATATAGATTTGTTTTCTATGGTATTTAGACTCATTTTTTGCTGACACATTCCCTTTTTTGCCACTTGGGGGAAGCTACTGTTCTTTACCACTGGAGTTAACAGCCAGCGGGGATTTCTTCTCCATAACAGTTAGGGTCAGCATATTTTTTTTTTTAACATCCATCCCTCGCAACCCTAACAAAGCAGAGAGAGGTAAGAATCTTAACTTATTTTTTAAAAGACTAGACATCAGTTTTCTTACTAACTTTTCCTGGTGAAGGTACTGAGAGGATCTTCCATCACAGCAACTGATTTAAACTTCTCTATGGTGTAACACCTTCATCCACCGGTACCACATAGATGTGGCAACATACTGGTTAATGGATATGGAATGATTTTTTGGATAAAATATAACTACCCATAAATACATGTAATAATGAAAATGATAAATTCAATGGACTGGTTTAATAGTAGATGGGAGAGTACACAGGAGAATAAATTAACTACCAACTACATCAAAAGACTTTGTATATTAATGCATTTGAATAGACAAAAAAAGAAAAATGGAAGAAAAGTTAAATGTGGAAGTCTAATAGTTTAATTGGCAATTGTGCTGAAAGGAAGAGTCCGGTGATATTTAAAGAGATAATACCTATAGATTTAGTCAAACACAAAAATATGTAACCTCAAAGAGGAAGCCCAACACATTCTAACAATATAAAATTAAAAATTTGGACCATGCAAATTATAAACAATGGAAATGAAGGACAAAAATAGGGGCTCAGGGGCTCCTGTGTGGCTCAGTTTGTTAAGTGTTGGACTCCTGGCTTCAGCTCAGGTCATGATCTGGGTCCTGGGGGGAAGCCCCATGGCAGGCTCCATGCTCAGCAGGGGGTCTGCTTGAGATTCTCTCAGTGTCTCCCTCCGCCCTTACCCCCTCTCACATGTACGTGTGTATGTGTATGTTCTTTCTCTGTCTAAAATAAACAAATAAATCTTCAAAAATCAATAATAGCTGAAAAGGAACAAGAGAAAAATAGATCACCTTTCCAGAAACAACATTAGGCAGAAAGTGGATTTCTGAGCAGTTATGGTGAAAACCAGATGGCAAGGAACTACATCTTGAATGTTGTGGGAACGGGAGGGAAACTGCCTTCTAGGATTGTAGCAGCAGGAACAATACCTGTGAAGGATATTTATCTCATGATAAATAGAAACAATGTGGAGAAGACGGAAATTATGCCCTTCTTAACTGTGATAACAGGCAAAATTTGTCTTTTCCTTCTTTAGGCATAAATGCTTTAAAAATCTATCTCTGGGAATTCTTTTATAGATGAGGTGTGCTAAGTCCTGCGTGTGACCCCTGAGTTGTCGGTTTCTTCTGTCTGAGTGAGGCATTGGCTTTCGAGCACAGCACCTCATTTCATTACATATTGAAGTAGGCACCATGAGGTTCTCCAAAGCTGTTCATGGCTGAAACCCTCAGAAAAACATACTCAGCCCTGTCAACCAGCTGCATCATGTGGCGAGATGAATCTTGCAGATGGGATTAGGATTAAGGAGTAGGGGGTGTCCTCAGTTCTCCAGGTAGGCCCCTGCCTGCGGGAAGTGACATGGGGTGGTATGAGAAGGACTTCACTCGGCCTTGCGGCCTTGGAAGGTGGAAGAAGGGAGCTGCAGGCCAGGAAAGGTGGGAACCCTTTACAACCTAAGGAAGGAAGGACAGAGATCGTCGCCTAGAGCCTACAGGAGGGAATGAAGCACTGCCTACACCTTGATTTTTAGCCCCGAGACGCCTTGTCAAACCGCTGACCTTCAGAACATGATCAATTTGTTTAAGCTACCAATTTGTTGGAATTTGTTACGTTACGTTGCCAATAGAAAAGTCCTACAGTTAATTTTGTCTCTGTCCGCTCACTGCCCTTGAAAAGTTATACGTGGGGATTCTCTAAGGACTAGGAGGAAAACACCTTACTTCCCGGAGCCTTTGGGTTTGTGTCTGCCAGGCACCCAAGGACCTGTTGTTGGGGCTATTGTTAAGCAAAGGCAAAGGCATAGTCTGGGTTTTCATCTCTATACACACACACACTAGGCTGCTACCCTTGTCAGGGCCTCTCCGGGGTCCAAGCTTCTTAACCATCTTTCTCTCCTCCCTGGCCCATCATACGCATTATCAAGGCAACCTTCCTCACTTCCTCACTTCCTTTAAAGTCATTTAAATTGGGTTCGGAAGCACACTTAGTTCTGTTTCATTTTTATTTTTTAAATTGTCTTTATTTGGGTGTAGTTGACATGCAATGTGACATTATTTTCAGGCGTACTGCAGAGTGGTTTGACAAGTCTCCATGTTAGGCTGTGATCACCACCAGAGTAGCTACCATCTGTCACCATACAGCGCTGTCACAGAGCATTGAGGATATTTCCTATGCTGCGCCTTCTATTCCCCTGACTTATTCATTCCACAACTGGAAGCCTGTATGTCCTCCTCCCCTTCACCCATTTTGCCCATCTCCCCATTTCCCTCCTATGTCTCAGCCATCAGTTTGTTCTCTGTATTTATAGATCTGATTCTTTTTGTTTATTCATTTGTTTTGCCTTGGAGATTCCACATATGAAAGAAATCATATGGTATTTGTCTTTCTCAGTCTGACTTATTTTTCTTAGCATAATGCTCTCTAGGTCCATCTATGTTGTTGCAAATGGCAATATCTTGTCCTTTATATGATTAATATTCCATTATACACATACACACACATTATATATACATAAATACATACCACATCTTCCTTATCCATTTGTCCAGTGGACACTTAGGTTGCTTCCATTTCTTGGCTATTGCAAATAATGCTGCAATAAACTTAGAGTGCATTATCTTTTTGATTAGGGTCTTTGTTTTTTTTTGGGAGTCAATACCCAGTAGTTCTGTTTTCCACTTATCCTAAAGATGGAACTGTGTCCCATCTTAAGATGAAGAGTATTTCCTATAAGGCTCCCCATCTAGGGAAGATTCTGGGTCTTAGCTTCTTTCTGCAAAACCTCTGAAATGCATCCCAAAATTCGCCACAATTGGGAACACTACAGAGGAGAAGAAGGTTTGGTGTTTTAGTGTTTATCTGTCTGGGTTCTGAATCACCAAAAACCACTGCTGTTGTTCTTTTCTATCTTCTTATATTTCGATACATTTTATCAAATTTCTTTATCCTGTGGGAAGTAAGTCTAAACAATTTAGTTTTCCGTTACTAGTAATTAAGGCAATTCCGGTCATTTCTACTTCTAAAAAAACTTAATTTGTTCATTTCTCTTTGCTTTTACTGCTTTCACATTAATCCATGTTTTAAAATGTCTTATCTCTTAAAAACACTGAATCTATCCATTTATGCCTATTCATTGCCAATATATCCTAGTGTAACTATTATTGGTTCTTTTCTGGAAGGCAGCCATTTACCTGGTCTCCCATTTTCCCCTATCTGATCCTTCTAGAGTGATATTCTAAAAACATTTATGAAATAAATGTTCATTTAAATGTTACTTTAAAGACAATCTTTCAAATTCTATCCACTCTTTTTAGAATAAAGCCAAAACTCCTTCCCATGACCTACAGGACTCTGTAGATTCTGACTTTTGGCTACCTGTTCAAACTCCTCTCATACTCCTCCCTTGTTCACTGTATTACAGTCACCGTGTTATCTAAAGCTGGCACCTCTTACTTGCTCTTTATCACACTGCTTTATTTGTTTATGGTAGTTATCAAAATCTACAATTATTTTGTACCTTGTCTTCCATATTAGAATGCTTACTCTGTGAGGGATAGTATCTCTTCTAGCCTGTTTAGAATCATAATCACTCCATTTGCTTCAATGTGGATGGAACTGGAGGGTATTATGCTGAGTGAAATAAGTCAATCGGAGAAGGACAAACATTATATGGTCTCATTCATTTGGGGAATATAAATAATAGTGAAAGGGAATAGAAGGGAAGGGAGAAGAAATGGGTAGGAAATATCAGAAAGGGAGACAGAACATGAAGACTCCTAACTCTGGGAAACGAACTAGAGGTGGTGGAAGGGGAGGAGGGTGAGGGGTGAGGGTGGATGGGTGACGGGCACTGAGGGGGGCACTTGACGGGATGAGCACTGGGTGTTATTCTGTATGTTGGCAAATTGAACACCAATAAAAAATGAATTTATTATTAAAAAAAGGAAAACAAAATGTTCAAGAGAAGAAGCCAAAGGAAAAAAAAAGAATCATAATCACTTCAGTTATTAGCACAATACTTAGCATATATTTGCAACTCAGAATACTTGTAGAATGAAAATACATATTTTTTTTTAGGAGTTTTTACACGTTAAGTGTGTCCATATTTGCTTTTCACCTATGGCTGGATTTGTTAACTATAGCTAAAAGTTCTCCATGTATCTGTAAATGATAAAATATTTTGTCCTCCCTGTATGAGTACTAAATATTTTCTTATTCCCAGAAGAAGTCCATATATCAGCTTTTCAAGTTTCTTCAATTTAATGGAGCTGTAATTCTAGTAGGTTAAAAAGAATAATAAGTGCTTTCATAAATTTTAAACAAGAGAAAGAATCTCTGGGGAAGAAAGAAATGGAATTTCTAGTAATTGAAATATGATAGCCTTTGAAGAGAAAAGAAATGAACAACTTCTAACAGAAACTGCTAGCGTAGGATCATTTGTATGCAAGAATCCAAGTTCAGGTATTGAGAATGATTCCTTGAGCAAATCAGATTGGTTTGGCTAGTTTGGTTTCAAAAGAGCTGTGTTTGTCTTCATCATTTTATAACAGATTAAGATATAACACAGATATGCATTTTGTTTTTTGTAAGGCCACTTTGTTTTCACATAGAGAAACTGCTTAATCTGAATTGAATATACTTCATCTACTCATTTCCCTGATCAGATGAGCTAGCATTACTTTTACATGTCTAGCATTCTTAAAAATGTAAAATTATGTGTTCAACCAAATTGAATTTTATTTCTAATAAATGTTTTTATTATCAATAGTAATTGTGTTTCTCTGGAATGTTATCTAATACATAATTTGCAATATTCTTTGTTAACTTTAAGACTTTGGACTGACACTAAAGCGATAATTAATGAAAAATCTTTGGATACCTAGACAACACTTAATAAAATAGGACAACAACAACAATCAACAACATTGATTATGAAGCACAATTTTAATTTGCTTCCTCTTTTTATATATTGTCAAATAGTTGCCAGGTAACAGTTTGATAGGGCATTTGGCTACCTTTAGACTATGTTAAGGCATCTTTATTTTCACCCTTTAAGAAATATAAAAAGGGATGTGTGTGACTATAGGCATTTATAAAATATATATGGATTGCTGATCTGTTGAGCTGCTTGATTGCGAAGATATTGTCAAGTATCAACTCTTATTTTTCTCTAGGCTGGTGAGGAAATAGACTTTACTTACTGACTTATTCTTTTTGGGCTGATATAACAAAAGTATCATAGATTGGGTGGCATATAAGCATATTTATTTCTCACAGTTTTGAATGATGGGAAGATAGCTGTAATAAAAAACGGCTAAATTGTGTTATTATTATTTTTTTAACCATGGTAGAAAAGGTAATCCCAAAGGTTAATGTTGTACTGTCCTTTAGGACATTAACCAGTTCACATAATCACTTAGAAATTTTATTTCAATGTTTTTTTATATTCTATATGAAACCACATTTTAAAAAAGAATTCTTTTATGTTTTTAAAAGATTTTATTTATTTATTTGAGAGACAGAGAGAGAGCATGTGAGCAGGGGGAGTGGAAGGGGGAAGAGGGAGAAGCAGACTCTCCACTGAGCAGAGAGCCCAATGTGGGGCTCCATCCCAGGCCTTGACCCCAGGACCCTGGGATAATGATCTGAAGAGAAGGCAAATGCTTAACTGACTGAGCCACCCAGGCACCCCTGGAACATTACTAGGGAGTTAATATAATTTTTATATTGTAATAAATAATATTTATAGCATTATAAATTAAAATTAAATAATTAAAGAGTTAAATACAATTTATGACACTTTCATCTATTTGAGAAATTTGTTTATAACATTCAAAAAATTATACTTTGACAGCAACAATTTATAAAAATATTCAATTACTAATGACAGCAGCTGTGTTTTCTGTATAAGATCCATACATAGACACCGATTAGATAAGATGCTTGAGGCATCATCAAGAGACTCCGGTGTCATATGATGGCTCTGTAACACCTTGAAGCGAGAGTTTCTGCTTCTATAGCTTCCAGTGGTAAGTGGTATGTAATCGTTCAGCCTTGCCTACTTCAGGGTCGTGGTGAGACAGAAAGCAGTGGCAATCCTTTTTCTCAGGTACAGACTGACACATGGAAAAGTGTCAGCATATCAAGTGCCAAATTAATCAATCCAAAGTAAGTAAAAGGGGTGAGCTGTGTTATGCAATAGGTCTGACTGTTCTAGACCCTGCAGGTCTGAGGTCAGCTTTTCGGCAAGACTGAGATTCAGACAACAGCAGTCTAGGGAAATCCCAAGGCTCATTAGGCTGAGCAGTAGTATGAGGACCATAAAGCCTCAGACACATCCGGAGCCCTGGGGACAAGTGATCTTTCCCCTTGTACAGCCAGCTCTCAACTAGGGCGTGACTTATAAGGAAGCGGTTAGGGTACAGACTTGGGCAACTATGATGGTCATCTGAGAACTTCTAATTTTGTTGGACTGAAACTCTGACGGGATCTGTGGGATGAACAGTAGGGTAACATAGTATTTCCTCGAACTCACATAGCTCCTGACATGCAGTCATGTAAGTTTCTCAGATGTCTTTATTCAAAGCTCCATTTCCCTCCCTTGCTGGTATTTCTGTCTTTGAAGCCATTTTTATACTTCTCTGACAGTCGTAATCTTTAAATTTAAGAAATCATTTGAGTTTTGTTGTTCCAGGTTTATACATTTGGAAACACTCACAGAGCAATGACATTCTCATAGCATCAGGGAACTGGGGCCGGTGGTATAGGAAGGGAATTACAAGGTATGGATAAGATAGGATCAACGTAATATAGCAGAAAGCACTGGATTCATGGCAGTATTGTCTCAGGACCTCCTAGATACTATCTTCCATTTCTTTATTTCAGTTACTTCTTGATAAGTTCTTCACTTCTCCCAAAAGAAATTTAAGGTGCAGTGTTTCAAACAAAGATTAAAGCAGAAAGATGATGCCCTTCTCAGTAGGAAATACCTTCATGGGTGTCACATTCAACGAATGGTGTCCATTTCTTGGTGTTTCAAGAAAAATTAGAATTACATCAGATACCCTCAAAACAAATTCACATGGCATTTAAGCTTCAAGTAGCAATCTTTTTTCTGTCATTGTTGTGGTCACATTTCTGACTGTGATCAGAGTCTTCAGAAATGTAGAAGCTGGATGTATTTTTGCCAAGTGTGGCAGTTTATCAACACTGAGAGTGAGCTTTCCATAATAGTTGGCATTATGTTTTCACATTATCTGAAGGCAGAATATTCCCTGAGTCAATACAAAAATTTAAGAATAACTGGAATTTATTACAACTCAAATATACGGTTGTTTATGTTTGTCTCATGAAAGGTAAGGATTTTGATATCACCCTTCTCCTATTATGTTTTCACAGTAGGAAATAATCACATTGTTTCTCAGTCATAAATTACAGGAATGCTTTAGATTCTACTTTTCCATTTGTTTTCTCTCCCCTTGTTTTCAGAAGCCTCTTTTTAATTAAAAAACAAACAAACACAAAAAACAAACAAAAAAAACTTGGTCTTTCTCAGGCTCTTCCTAGTTTTCCAAAGATGAGGCTTGAAGTTAGATGCAGGACATTTTTTTTTAAAGATTTTGTTTATTTGTTCATGAGAGAGAGAGAGAGAGGCAGAGACACAGGCAGAGGGAGAAACAGGATCCATACAAAGATCCCAATGTGGGAATCGATCCTGGGACCCTGGGATCATACCCTGAGCCAAAGGCAGACCCTCAAACACTGAGCCACCCAGGGACCCCTCGATGCAGAATTTTAATGAGAATTTGACCTTGTCTAATTCAACATCTTGGATCATGGGAAAGAACATCAGAATGCAACTTCTATATGGAAATTCACAATCCTTGGTATATCCAAAGAAGATTGGAAAAATCTCCATTGTATCAGAGCTCAAGTAGGGCTGGGCATATGACAGCAATTGGTTTCCTGTATTTTTTGCCCTGTTTTCCAAATGATGCTAGAGAGGGAGGTGGTTCCTTCCATTATTTATCAGATTGTAGCATTAGATGCACCTGGGCACCTGACTCCAGGCAGGTGAAGAGAATGGTCACATATGTGGTGTGACCAAGACATCCAAAATTTCCTTGGGCCCCAAATCTCTCTCTCACTTGCTTATCTTGAAATACTATATGTACTGAAATTTCTTGGTATTAGGAATTTTTCTTTTTGGAATATCTGAATAACTATCCAATAACTTTCCCTGACTGATTTGAGAGAACCAAGTGCAACATAGACTAGGTAACTAGGACTGAGGACAGAAAAATACAAATTTTGCCTGACTTAATATTTTACCAAGAGCTAGTTCTAGATTAAAAATATACTAATCTAGACAGAGAAACATCTACTAATTTTTCACTGCTTTTTAAAAAATTTGTAATCTGGGATACTCCCACCCAATATTGGGAATGAATGTAAATGTAGAGCAGGAGAAAATGGATAAAACAATATTGTAGTGTAAACTTTATTTCTTTTAAATGTACCTATGGTTGTTGAAAATTCCAAAAGCAGAAGAATTCTAATTTCAAAAAAAAAAAAAAAGAATTCTAATTTCCTTTCCTTTATCATCCTCTTCTATGAAATGGGTCATGGTAAACCTCTTTTGTACCTGCTCAGTGATATGGATCATGGCCCTTGGTCTTTTCTTTTGGTGATTAGTGTATTCTAACTACTGTCCTACTCCTCTTGAGTCTGACGATTCCTTTAAAGATAAAGATTTTATTTTCTCTTACCTAGTCTCTACAAACTCCCTAACGTCTGTAACCTGGGATAATAAATAAAGACAAGGACATGAGGTTCCTTTCATTCCTAAATGATTTGCTTCCTAACATGTACATTCATAATAGCTGCTAACTGTGGTACAGTATAGCAATTTATAGCATAAAGCATTCTCCTTTCAGCATCATAATAATCACATAGTAAGCACTGTGGCATGAGTACAAAGATGAATCAGGTATACTGCCTCATGCCTGGGTGGCTCAAGTTAGTTAAGGGTCCAACTCTTGATATGGGCCCAGGTCAAGATCTTAGGGTCCTGAGATCAAGCCCTGTGTTGGGCTCTGTGCTCAGTATGGAATCTGCTTGATACTCTCTTTCTCCCTTGCCCACCCACCCCTCTTGCTCTCTCTTTCTCACAAATAAATAAATAAATCTTTAAAACAAACAAAAGAAATATCTCATTACTTTCAGGGACTTAAGTCATTTTTTTATGTAAGTGTATTTTGTTCATAAAGAGTTTATATTTGATTCTCAAAACAATCTTGGAAGGTATCATTGTCTTCATATTAATTGAATAAGCAAAGATTAAAATTCAAGTTTGATACCTTGCCTGAAGTCACTGCATTGGAGAGTGACAGAGTTGGGCATTAGATCTAGATAGTTCATTCCAGAAGTCTTCCTGCCCTTAGAGGTTTTAATTTTGTCTCTTAAAAAATGGAATGATTTTCATCTTCTCATCGCCTCATGCCCAGTTCCCTGTCTCCTTCCTCGTTAGTTTGTTGTAAATGCAACTTAAAAGCATTATAGAAAGGAAGAGTTGGAAGGTATGCAAAATGTTCCTCATTCTATTTATACAGGAATGTATATTTCCTACCTCACAGAATGTGCTTAAGTTTTTTTTATCTTGGAATATGATTCTATAAACATACACACACACACACATATGTAGAGAGAGAGAAAGAGAGAGAGAAAGGGGGAGAGAGCATTTGGTCTGAATCTTTCTTCCAATTTGATCTTTTTTTTTCTTTTTTTAGGTCACTTGATATTCTTGACTTGATGAAAAAAAGCAATGATTCTAAGGTGACAGAATTTGTTCTTCTGGGCCTATCATCCTCCTGGGAACTACAGCTGTTTCTCTTCTTCATATTTTTATTGTTTTACATGACTGTTATTCTGGGAAACCTGTTGATAATGGTAACAGTGCGAGCTGATGCTCACCTGCTCCAATCTCCCATGTACTATTTTTTGGGTCATCTGTCTTTCATTGACCTATGCCTGGGCTGTGTTACCGTGCCCAAGATGTTAAGAGATTTTCTACAACAAGGCAAGATCATCTCTTTTTCAGGATGTTTGGCCCAGATCTACTTCCTGCACTTTCTGGGAGCCAATGAGACGTTTCTGTTGACGGTCATGGCCTATGATAGGTATGTGGCCATATGTAATCCCTTGCACTACCTGACAGTCATGAACCGCCAGCTGTGCTTTCAGTTGGTTTTTGCCTGTTGGTGTGGGGGTTTCATCCACTCTATCACACAGGTCATGCTGGTGATCCAGCTGCCCTTCTGTGGCCCCAATGAACTGGACAACTTCTACTGTGACGTCCCTCAGGTCATCAAGCTCGCGTGCATGGATACATATGTAGTAGAGGTGCTGATGGTCTCAAACAGTGGTCTGCTCTCTCTCATCTGCTTCTTTGTCTTGCTGTTCTCTTATGCCATCATCCTGACCACTTTGAGAACTCGCTTCCACCAGGGCCGGAGCAAGGCACTGTCTACCTGTGCCTCTCACCTAACAGTGGTCAGCCTGATCTTTGTGCCATGTGTATTCATCTACCTGAGACCTTTCTGCAGCTTCTCCGTGGATAAGATATTCTCTGTCTCTTACACAGTGATCACACCTATGTTGAACCCTCCTATCTACACACTCAGAAATGCTGACATGAAGACAGCCATGAAGAAGCTAAGAAAAAAGTATGCGGCATCCTTCTGCCATAGTAAAGGATGAACAGGAACAGGTGATTTAGAAAGCATGACCTTCTTGGGACATTCTTCGCTCATCCTGCACATGGCTATGAGCATGAAAACCAATTTGATGACTCTGGCAAAAGAGCCAGCATAAAAATTATAATGTGTGCTGTTGATTGCTACTGAGGCATAGTGGCTCTGTTGGGTGTTTAATATTAAGCAGGGAGGTCAGGAATGTTTATTGTCCGAGGAATTGAGTACCAGGTTCAAGAGGACACCTTGAAAGATCAACTTTTCTACCCTTTGTCTATCACTAGTCTTCATTTACTTATGTCATTCCACTTTTAAATTCTCTTCAAATGAAAGAAGGTATTCCATCTCCTTTATTGTCCTGTTCATCTAGACACTGTATTATATATTGTGCCAAATTTTAGAAATGCACTTGACTTCACTTCATTTAAGCGAACAGTGCTCTTAGAGATTTTTACATGTGAAGGCAAGAGAGCCTGGGAGTTTTGAGTGAAGGAAACCCTCAGTGTCCTGCTCTGGAGGCGTCTCTAGAAGAGATAGCTCTTTGCTCTGGAGTTGCTTGAAGGGGAGTTACAGCGGGATCAAGTGTATAAGCTGGCTCTTCACCTGATCATAATATTTTAGAGGTCTGACCTGTAAGAGAAAAAAGATAAAGAAATGAACTATGGTTTAAAGTACGCAGAGTACTCTAAGTCTCTACGGTACTTTAAGAAGTAGGTAATATTATTCAGCTTCACTTTTACAAATGAATTCAGATTTCTTTTTTTTTAAGACAAATTTATTTTTGGGAGAGGGAGAGAGAGAGAGAAAGAGAGAACAAGCAGAGAGAGGGGCAGAGGGAGAGCCAGAAAGAACATCACAGGCAGACTCCCCAGCTACCATGAAGCTCTACACTGGGATCAACCCAATGACCCAAGATCATGACCCAAATCCAAATCAAGCGTCTGTTGCTCAACCCACTGAGCCACCCAGGTACTCTGAACTGATTCCTGAAGTGATTTTCATAAGAACACTCAGAAAAAATATGATCAAGCCAGAAAGCTAGGAATTTTTTTTTGTAATTAAGCTAATATTTTTCTTTCCAGAAAGTCTTTACCCCAATTAGATGACCTAATTGCATATTTTCTACTTTATCTATAGAGGAGCTCCAGAGCTAGGAGATCAATAAAAGCATGCACACAATGTTTGTATTTAAGGTTATCTATTTCTGATGGAAAGATTTCTGCAACTTCTTATGTCTATGGACAGGTGTTAATTCTCTTCAGTAAGTAATTATATAACGATGGGATTTTAGTGGCATTTTTATATACGTTCACTTATTCCCTAATCAGTTGTAATGGAGAGGCCTTTTAAAGTAGTCAGCTGAAAAATAACTCAGGACAAAAGTATCTGAAACTCCACCTAATATTAGGATTTACTCTTAAAATCCCGAAAGCTGGTCCCGTAAGAGCTTGACTGGCTCCTCCTAGGGTGAGCGTGGGGAGTAGCATCCCTGGCAAGGCCGTGCCCCCTCAGTCCAGGGCATCTGCACGAGGCCCTCCGCCACAGCAGCGTCCCGAGGACCAGGCCGGAGGCGGGGGCGACGGGGCTGGAGGGCAGTGGGGTCAGCAGGCACCTGCAGGGACTGGAAGCTCCCGCTCTCTACATCCGTGGGCTGCAACATCCCTTTCTCTAACGTTCCTCTTTCTTAGCAAAATTAAGTGTCTTGGGAATCATTTGGATTGTGCTGGGCGGGCAGGACCGAGGGGCATCGGGAGGCCCAACAACATGGCGGCGGGCGTCCATCTTGTCGCAGCCGCCTTGGGCCTTGCCCGCCAGCTGCTGAAGCCCAAGGACACGTCATCAGGGGGAGACGGGACGCTGACCTCACCTGCCCCCAGCGGGGCCTGAGCAGTCATCCGCCACCTGCTCCACCAAGAACGGGCCCTCATACCTGTCACCCCCAGGACACCCTCTCTGTGTGCTCCCTCTGTGCCACCTCTCCGGGGTCAGAGCTGGGTTAGACCCAAGGGAAGAGGTGGATGGGGCCTGAGGGCCAGAGCTTGCTCTTTCTACGCTGTCAGGTTTGCTGCAGAAATTCAGGAGATCTGGGAATTTATTTATTAATTTAGTCATTCATTTATTTATTCATTTTTTAGATTTAATTCTAGGTCATTAACATACAGTGCAATATTGGGTTCAGGAGTAAAATTTAATGATTCATCACATAAATACAACAGCTTGTAATGGAGTCTAAGGATTTTTTGTCCTTTAAAAAAAAAAAAGATTTTATTTTATTTTATTATCTTTTAAGTAATCTCTACCCCCAGAGTGAGGCTGGATCTCACAACCCAAGATCAAGATTCGTGTGACCTACCAACTGAGCCAGCCAGGTTCCCCTGAAGTGAAATTCTTAAAATAGATAATTATTTGGAGATAGATCTCAGGCCGAATTCGTAGATTTTCAGGATGATTTGAAGGTTATCTAGGTAATTTGTTCTCATTCATTTGGGGAATATGAATAATAGTGAAGGGGAATATAAGGGAAGGGAGAAGAAATGTGTGGGAAATATCAGAAAGGGAGACAGAACATAAAGACTTCTAACTCTGGGAAATGAACTAGGGGTGGTGGAAGGGGAGGAGGGCGGGGGGTGGGGGTGAATGGGTGACGGGCACGGAGGGGGACACTTGACGGGATGAGCACTGGGTGTTATTCTGTATGTTGGTAAATTGGACACCAATAAAAATTAATTTGTTAAAAAAAATTATTTGGAGATAGAGAGTGATGAGGGAACAGGGCTAGCTGACGACAAAGCACAGGGTGATATCCCACAGATGACCCCCACCCGGGGTGGAATCTGTACAGCATTCTTTAGGAAGTTTCCAATTGTCTTAATGTTAATATCCTGCTAGAGGGAAAAGTGCTCTTTAACTGACAAATGGCTAGGTCTCCAGTATCTTGTAGGTCCTCCTTAGCATATGAAAATCCTTCTGAAATCTCCCTTTTCCTTACTTCCCCCACTGGCCACTATGTAGTCAGCCACTCCTTGCAAGCCCAGGGCAGCCGCTCTGCCTGCCCTTGGTTTCTGTCCCCAGGCTTTAGTAAAACCACCATTTTGACCCAAAGGCATCCCAAGAATTCTTTCTTTGTCATTAGCTCCGGACCTCACTTGTATTCCAAAACTTCTTCAGTAAGCATGTAGAGAAAAATCTCTTATAAAATTTCTCAGACTGGGGGCCTGGGTGCCTCAGTGGTTGAGCATCTGCCTTTGGTTCAGGGCGTGGTCCTGGGGTCCTGGGATCGAGTCCCCCATCTGGCTCCCCACAGGGAGTCTTCTCTCTGCCTGTGTCTCTGCCTCTCTCTGTGTGTCTCTCATGAATGAATAAATAAATAAATAAAATCTTAAAAAAAATTTTCCCAGACCAATTCATAGCGTTGTAAACAGTTTTGGAAGTAAAGCATTTATGTTGTTAAAATTGATCCATTAAAAAGTTGATAAAGTAAACTGAAAGAAAGTCAACATTTTTCCCACCTCAAAAATTTATGTCATATACATAATGTTTTGTATTTTCTTTTAAATACACTCTACCCTGTATTTTATGGACGGTTTCTGTATAGTCAAGTTTCAAAGAGAAAATACAGAATATCCCAACGTTACATTATTTCCTCAAAAAGACCCAAGCAAGGTTAACTTGGAAGTCATTCTAGATATTTTTATTTTTAGATTTGTTTTTAGATTTATTTTAGATTTTAGATTTATTTTTAGATTTTTATTTTTAGATTTATATTTAGATTTAGAAGGCTAGTGACTCTAGCCTTCACTTTTTTCCCACTAATTTCACATCTTAACTAGAACCATAACTCAATTGGTTCCTAAAACACCGAGCCAGATACTGAAATATTATGGTGAGACTGAAACATATAGTTATATATTTTAAAAATGTGGTTGTCAGAAATGAATTATCTGAAGAAAACTGGGGAGAGACAGACACTCCTCATCATTTGCATTACTTGGATTCTAAACAGGTGCAAAAGTCTGACACAACCAGCCAAGGCGGGTAGGGCGATGATATTGTCCACCTTTCATAGATTCCAGCCCTTTAGTTAGGACAGTCCATACACCAATCACGCACAATATTTTGGGAAACAATCTTACTCTACCTAGGCTTGTAATTTTTTTTTTAGGGTGTAATTTTGACTCATATATCTAACTTTATTTTCTTTTTAAAAAAATTAAATTCAATTAATTAACGTAAAATGTGTTATTTATCTCAGAGGTAGAGGTTAGTGATTCATCAGTCTTTTTTTTTATTTTATTTTATTTTATTTATTTATGAGAGAGAGAGAGAGAGAGAGAGAGAGAGAGGCAGAGACACAGGCAGAGGGAGAAGCAGGCTCCATGCACCAGGAGCCCGATGTGGGATTAAAGTTCCATCTGGTCCAGTGTATCATTTAAAGCTCTTGTTTTGTTAGAGATGTTGTGCTTAGAAGATCTGTCATTTACAGAAAGTGCCATGTTGAAGTCTCCCAGTATTAGTGTATTATCTAATATGTCGTTACTTTGGTTATTATTTAATGGATATACCTGGCAGCTCCCGCATTAGGGGCATAAAATTCATGATTGTTAGTTCCTCTTGTTGGATAGATCCTTTCAGTATGATATACTGCCACTCTTCATCTCTTACTACAATCTTTGGGATAAATTTAATTTATCTGATATGAGGATGGCTACCCCTGCTTTCTTATGAGGACCATTTGAATAGTAAATGGTTCTCCAACCTTTTATTTTCATGCTGTAGGTGTCCTTATGTCTAAAATGAGTCATTTGTAGACAGCAATTAGGTGGGTCTTGCTTTTTTATCCAGTCTGAAACCCTATGCCTTTTGATAGGATCAGGAAGCCCATTCATGTTCAGAGTTACTATTGAAAGATATGAATGTAGCGTCATCATAATACGTATTAAGTCCCTGTTTTTGTGGATTGTTTGTTTCAATTTCCTCTTTCTTTACAGGGTCCCCCTTAATATTCCTTGCAGGTTTCATGGTCACATATTCTTTCAGGTTCTGCCTATCTTGGAAGCCCTTTCTCTCTCCTTCTACTCTGAATGAGAGCCTTGCTGGAAAGAGTATTCTTAGCTGCATGTTCTTCTCATTTAGGACCCTGAATATATCCTGCAGCCCTTTCTGGCCTGCCAGATCTCTGTGGAGAGGTCTGCTCTTAATCTGTTATTTCTCCCTATATAAGTAAAGACTCTCTTGTCTCTCCTTGCTTTAAGGATTTTCTCTTTATCTCTGGAATTTGCAAGTTTCACTATTAAATATTGAGGTGTTGAATGGTTTTTATTGATTTTAGGGGGGACTTCTCAATCTCCTGGATCTGAATGCCTGTTTCCCTCCCCAAATTAGGGAAGGTCTCAGCTATTATGTTTTCAAATATGCTTTCTGGTCCTCTGTCCGTCTCGGCATCCTCTGGAACCCCAATTAAATGTAGATTTTTTCATTCTGAAGCTGTCATTTATTTCCCTTAACTTTTCCTCATGGTCTGTTAATGGTTTTTCTCTTTTTTCCTCAGCTTCCTTCCTTCCCATCTACTTGTCTTCTATGTCACTCACTCGTTCTTCTGCCTCATTAACCCTGTCATCAGGAACTACAGTTTGTATTGCATCTCATTTAATTGAATTTTAATTTCAGCCTGATTAGGTCTAAATGCTGCAGTTTGAAGTCTCTCAAATCCTTTATGCTTTTTTCCAGAGCCACCAGTAGTTTTATGATTGTGCTTCTGAATTGGCTTTCTGCATTGAATTGTAATCCCAATTCTGTAACTCTGTGTCAGAGAGGACTGTTTCTGATTCTTTCTTTTGCAGTGAGTTCTTCTTTCTAGTCATTTTGCTCAGTGCGGAGTGGCTGTATGAGCAGGCTGAGTCAAGAATATCAACCGCAACCTAAGTAAATTTTACCTTAGATGATTCTGATGAAGTCAGAGACCAGATATTGGAAACAAAGATCAGAACGAAATAAAACAAAAAGACCACTAAAGTGAAAAACAAATTTTAAAACAAAGTAGTAAGAAATAAAAGGCCAGGAATCCTAAAGAAGATGAGAAAAACTAGAACGGAAAGAAAAAGAAAAAAGAAAAAAAGAAGAAGTAGAAAAAAACGGGGACTGGGAGAAGGTGGTGAAGAGGTTGTAATGGAGGGAGAATGTAGTCTACCTGAGAGGTTCTAGAGGGTGATCCTCTTGTTTCTGAGTATATTAACTTCTGTATGTTAGAAGATGCTCCGTCCCAAATTTATACAAACCAGAAGTACTTGTAGAGGGCCCAGCCATTGACCACCAAAACATAAGCGAGATAAAAGGGTGGGGCAGAATGGCCATGAGGAATCTCACAGAATGAACCAGCACAGTGTTCCACTTGGTTCTGCGTGCAAACTGGTCATGATTTAGAAGGTATTAACTTCTGCCATTGTAGAACAATATGAGGCAGAGAAAACGAAACACACACAAAACAAAACAAATCAATATCTTGTATATCTCCCCAAATTAAGTTGAATATGTTGAAGGGAATCTGGAAGGGGAAAATATATCTAGGACCTATAATTGTAGAAATATGAAAGTCAAAAAGGAAGAGTCTTAAAAATGAAGAGGTGGTAAAATACTGTAACTAAGGGGGAAAGGGGAAAAAAATCGGAAATTTACAGCCTGATATAAAAACGTGTTGTACTGGAAAAAGGAAGGAAAAAAAAAAAGAGGGGTACCCTCTGATTCTTTATACTGTAAATCCCTCGACTTCCCCTGGCGCTTTTCAGCGCTGTTGGGTCAAGGACTTGCTCTTCCCTGTCTTTCCAGCTGGTCTTCTGGGGGAGGGGCTGCTGTGCTGATTTTCAGGTGTGTGCACCTGGGGAGATGCCCCACACCCTGTCAGGTGCATGGCTCAGTGGGAGCTCTTTACCCCCTGAGGCCCTGCTCCTTGGCAGCCCCGCTCTGTCCCAGGCACAAGGTGAGACCAGGAGGGACAACACCACTGGCGGCAGCCAGCTCTCCAGCCCTGGAGTCACTCCCCTAGTATCACCCAGAGCTCCCAGTCCGCACTGGCCTAGCTGCTCCTGGGGCAGGGCGCTGACCTGCACAGCTTGGAGTCACTGGGGGCAGGAGCGTCCTCACTGTCCTATTGTCCCCCCTCCCCTGGGGTCCCCCGGGGCAGGAGCCTCCCCACCGTCCTGTGTTCTTCCCCTTCCCCTGGGGTCCCACAGGGCAGTAGCATCCCCACCGTCCTGTCCTCCTCCCTCCCCCTGGGGTCCCCATGGAGGAGCATCCTCTGCGTCCTGTCCTCCCCCTCCCCCTAGGGTCCCCCGGGACAGGAGCGCCCACACCGCCCTGTGCCCTCCCCCCTCCCCCTGGGGTTCCCCGGGGCAGAAGCATAGCCCCGGCCCTGTCCTACCCCTGCCCCCTGGAGTACCCCGGGGCAGGAGCGTTCCCCCCGCCCTGTGCCCTCCCCCCTCCCCCTGGGGTCCTCCGTGGCAAGAGCATCCCCCACGCCCTGTCCTTCCCCTGCCCCTGGAGTCCCCCCGGGCAGGAGCTTCCCCACTGCCCTGTGTCCTCCCGGCCTCCATCTAGGATCCCCCGAAGCAGGAGCATCCCCACCGTCCTGTCCTCCCCGCTCCCCCTCAGGTCGCCTGGGAAGGAGCGTCCCCGCGCCCTGTGCTCTCCCCACCCGGCTCGTCCCGGGGAGCGCAGGGTCAGGCCGTGTCCCCCTGCGCCCTGGGCTCCGGGGCCTGCGCTGCGGGAATTGCGCTCCGGGTGCGGCTCCCCAAGCAGCAGGGCGCAGCCCTCCCGCAGCCCCCTGGCTCCCCGAGACCCCCGGGCGCTGTAGCCCTTTCCCGAGCTCCCGGGTGGGTGTGCTCTCCCCGGGCCCCTCCGGGTCCGTGACCCCGCGACCCTGGAGTCCCCGCTGCCCCCCTCCGGTCCTGCGGGTCTCGGGAGCGCCTTCCCTCCGGGAGGGTCCTGGCGGATTTCTGCATCCCCGCCCCTCGGGGCGCTCTCCTGTGCCCGCCCCCATTCCGGCCCCTGGGCCCCTCCCCGCGCGGGTCTGTTTCATTTTTCCACCTTCCTACCTGCTGGAAGCGCAGACCCTGTCCCTTGGCGCTCCCGCTGCTCTCCCTGGAGATCTCAGGTCGACTTCGTAGGTTTCAGGATGATTTGACAGTTATCTAGGTAAGCTGGGGGCGGGTGCCCGGGACCCTCCTCCTCCACCACCTTGCCCGCCTCCTGTCTGAACTGTTGTTGCACCTCAGGGGCTTCATCGTTCGTTCATTATATTTTACGGCGATGCAGACAGCCAAACCGGCCTGCTTCTAATGGAGCTGGATGGATGGGACTTTACCAACCTTGTTACCCAAAAACTCCAATCCTGGGGTGCCTGGGTGCCTCGGTGGCTGAACACCTGCCTTTGGGCCACGGCGTGATCCTGGAGACCCTGGATCGAGTCCCACATCAGGCTCCCTGCAGGGAGCTGCTTCTCCCTCTGCCTGAGTCTCCGCCTCTCTCTCTCTGTCTGTGACTCTCATGAATAAACAAATAAAATCTTTTTAAAAAAATGAACAACTCCAATCCCTGGGGGAAAATATATTGCCAGTAAAGTTTTTCTACTTACATATTCATAAATTTTTAATTTTTAATGAACATATATTGTTTTAGTAATTAAAAAACAGAACTTTATTTTTGTTTGGATAATGAAGATTTTTTTTTTTACCAAATGTAACAGTATAGTCCATCTTGTTAATATTGAGATATTGTTAATATCTTCATTACACTGCTATGTTCTTATTCCGAGCATCAATGTTTTCAACAAATATATAGTAGCAGTATAATGGTCTTGGAGAGCATCCTGAGGCAGTAGTCTTTTCCCTAAAAAAACATTAATCCTAGCTAAATGAAGGATAAGTGACAAAACGAGTAGAAGTCTGCCTGGCTAAGATGCAGAGAAAGAACAATAAGGAAACTTAAAATCTAGAAACATAACTCATTTTTATTATGTGTATATATAAGCCTTTTGTATGTTAGATGATTATTTTCATGCTCTCTTATAAAATATTAGAGAAGTCTACTGTTTTGTTCATTTCCAAATGAAAATGAGAAGTCAACTCAAAATTTAGGAATCATAATTTCAATCAGAATATTTGAGTTCTTAGAAGAGAAGTCATTGTAGCTTTGAAGATGAAAGAGGGTCATCAGAGAGAAAAATTACCAAAGAAAAGAATAAAATTTTTTCACCATCAGTCCATCCTGTTTACCCGAAGTTTTCACCATTGTTTTCCTAATTCATTTATGCGTATTAATTTCTGATGCTGATAGAAATCTATTCCCCTCAAAGTCTAATTACATTATGTTATCAAAGAAAACATAAGACTAAAGCTCTGAGCATACGAAATGCTCTAGCTCTTTAATGGATAGAATCTTAGTTTTGAAATTGAAAAGCTAATTTAAGTAAATAAATTTATGAACTCAAATATTCTACTCTAACTTTTATATTCTGAATCACAGTCAGTAATAGAGTTCTTAATGTCAGGGAATAGTCAGTGGATATCTAATAAATAATTCACCAAAGGATCATGACAGCCAATATATCCAGCTCTTCTTTACATGTACTAAAAAAAAAATGGTGTAATGGAAAAGAACTCTGAATTATACGACTAACAAAAGCAGCATCCTACTAACATAATTTTAACATAAGCAGAATTAGCAAATACAGAAAACACACAAAAATGGCAAAGGAGATAATAATCTTTTTAAAATCACACAACTAGATGTCTATCGATTCCATCAACCTAGAATCCCTTTCCTCCAAGTGTGCTTTCACACTGGAGGATATAAGGTAGAGACGGGCTATGAACACCACTATTTGGCTGGAAACTTCCTCTGGAATGAGAGGAGGTCTCATTTAGTAACCAAACTCTGCTGTGAATTCATAAAAATTGCTCCTAAGGTGTGACAAAACCTGGGGCTCTGTCACCAATATTTATTTCCATCTTAATTTCTTTGTGTTTTCACCAAATAGGGGGAGAGTGTGGTGAGAATTTAAAAACCCAAACGAGAGAAGTAATGAAGGTATTACTACTGCTGGAAATGCTTCCTACTTTAGGACAATGACCTCAGAAAGGTTGTAGAGTATGTCACTTATCTTTCACTTCTCTACATAAAATATATCTGTTGACCAACTTCCTCATGGCCGTCTTTACTTCTTTATTTCTCAAGGTGTAGATAATGGGATTAAGTAAAGGGAATATCACAGTATGGAACACAGACACAACCTTATCGAGGGAAAACGAGTCAAATGGTCGAGCATAAATGTAGATAGATGGTCCAAACATGAACACCACAATCGTGATGTGGGAATAGCAGGTGGACATGGCCCGACTGGTACTCTCACCTGAGCCTGAGTGTTTCCGCAACATGGCCAGGAGGAAGGCATAGGACATTAGGAGAGCAATGAAGCATACTACAGAGATCAGACCACTGCTAAAAATCATCACCAACTCCTCGGGGAAGGTATTGGCACAGGCAATGCGGACGACCTGCGTGATATCACAGAAGTAACTGTCTAACGCATTGGGCCCGCAGAAGGGAAGTCGGACGATGAGGACCACTTGTATTATAGAATGAATGAAGCCCCCCAACCAGGAGAGAGCCACCAGGATACAGCAGAGACGTCGATTCATGATAGTAGCATAGTGGAGAGGGCGGCAGATAGCAGCATAGCGGTCAAAGGCCATCACTGTGAGCAGGAACATCTCGGAGGCCCCAACGAAGTGCAAAAAGAAGAGCTGTGCAATGCACCCACCGAAAGAAATCCTCTTTCTTTCCACAAAGAAGTCTACGAGCATTTTAGGGGCCGTGATGGAGGAGTACCAAATGTCAAGGAAGGCCAGGTTAGCCAGCAGGAAATACATGGGTGAGGTCAGGTGAGGGTCCAGCCTGATGGTGCAAATAATAAGAACATTTCCTGGGAGGATGAACAGATAGAAGGACAGAAATATAACAAATAGGACTAGTTGTACCTCTCGAGTCTGGGATAAGCCAGTGAGAACAAATTCCGTCACCCTAGTGTAATTTGCAGGTTCCATTTCTCCGCTTGTGTAAAAGAACATGGCTATAAAAAATAAAGAAATTACAATTATTCCAAATAGCATTTATCTAGATTTATTTTACTGCTGCTGAAATCAGCAGATTGGTCTGTATCATTAAGACACTGTATTAGGATACCTTTGAGTGTCCCATTTGAGGTCTGATAAGCCAAGATAGGGAAAGAGTAACTGGTGACCCGACAATTAGAAACACTGAAACCATATGAAGCGTGGCACGTGTCTGAAACCAAAATCCCGATGTATTAATGTTATTCATTTCTATTTTTTATGAAACTCAGCAGTGCATTAATCCTGTCCCTGTATATCTACCTTAGCAAGCAATGTGTGCAGCTACTCAGGAGAGAAACCAAATTGTACACGGGGAATGGGAGGAAAAGCAGCCTGTTGTTTCTAGATTTGCTGTTGTTGTTGAGAAATCTAGCCAACTTGGAAACACGTGATTGTGGTCTAATGGCAGGTACACTCATCTGGCAGGATTTTCATTTTAATCTTTAAAAAAGATGCCGGGGCTTCGAGTGGAGTGAGGGGACATTTCCTCCTTCACCGAAGCCTGCACAGCAGACTCCTTGGCAGCACGCAAGCCGCCACACACGAGATGCCACAGTGCAAGGCTGTACGTGAGAACTTTTCAGGCTGTGACCAAATATCATTACCCCGCTGGCCTTGCATCTTAGCCACTGTTCCGGGAAGGTGGGGACGAGATACAGTGATCTGACGAGCGGGTGTGCTTGCCGTCCAAGCTGACCCCTCCTGCCTTCAAGGGGACAGTGGGAATAAGGTTTTTGCGAAACTTTTACTCAAGTCCTATTAATTGAACCAACCCCAGTATTAAATAGAATAAAGCCCATCCAATAAAAATAAGATAATCACCCATTTACCACATATGCTTCCTCTGTTAATAGTATACAACCTGCCCATGAAAATAAGCAGTTCTTATAATCAACAGCCAATATTGGAGAGTTGTTTCAATTCTCCTGATGTGCTATTTTATAATACTGCCTCTCCTGAGAAGGCCAGCATAGAGAAAACAAAGTTACCATTCTGTAAAACCAAACAGATGGAACAGCATCCAGGCACTAAAGCTTAGATATACTATTAACTGACGAAACCTCATGTTTCTTCCTTGCAACCTACGACTCAATTTGTGAATAATTTTAACAAATGTAGCCTACTTCCTGATCTAATATGTTATGGATCATTCATAAAGAAGAGATGGTTCCCTACAAACAGACACACTAAGAAAAAAACGGTCCTTGCCAGCAACCTGACACAAAAGGCAAAATATAAAAACACTCAGAAAGCTCAGCATTATGGGACTATTTAGCAAAAGGGTAAATATTCCTACGTCCATGAATAGCCCAGGGTAGGTCTCAGTGATTTAATCAATCATGTTTAGTAAGATAAAGGAAATTTAAAATTCTGTTTAGAATTTTAGTCAATAGTCTTTCAAAAAAGAAAAAGAAAAAAAGAATTTTAGTCAAGAGAAAGATAATGCTGCCAGTTTTCAATCCTCAACTTTCTTAAAAGCACAATTATCCAGATTGACATATTTCCTAGAAATCCAGAAAGCAATGGTTTTACCTTATTTACCCGAAGAAGGTTCCTAATAGCCTCCATAAAACTTTACACATGACATTGAAAGCTTTATCCCAAAATATATAGCTTCTGCATCACTTCTATAATATTCATTTATTCAACAACTACTTAGCGAACAGCTACTCTGTGCTAACTGCTAAGAACACAACAATGGGCAAAGAAGACAGTTTCTGCCTCACTGAGCTTTCATTTTAGAAATATAGACAGACAACAAATTAGGAAGCAAACAATAAACAAATGAACTGTAAATAAGCAAAATAAATCATTACCGCTATTAACAAGAGAAAGAGAGGGAAGTAAAGAGGGAATGAAGATAGGTAATACATAGTAGAGGCACGGGGGTAGTGATGAGAAGCATCTTTGAACTGATGACATGTCAATTAACTCTGAAAGCAGGAGAAAAGCATTTTAGGGACAGAGAAGAGCAAATACAAAGGTCCCGTGATAGGGAAAAGTTTCTAGGAACTATAGAAGACCTGCAATTTCCTGAAGCACAAGAACAGAGTAGAGAGAGCTGAGGACCAAGTAATGTGATCTATAAAAACAAAATTAGGTTTTAACAGCTTCTAATATATTTTGGAACATATTGTTATACGGCTTATAATATAGCTTAACAAGACTTGTGATTTAGAAATATCACTGGCCACTTTGCAAATAAATTGAAGTAGGATTACACATAAAGCAACATTTATTAAGAGAAATGTTTTCTTTAGAAAATATTTAGGAGATGCAATTGGCAGGATTTACTGCTGAATTGTAGTCATTGCTGGAATTGTACCAAAGCCACTTGGAATTTGAGCACCATAATGGCAAACTATTTAAAAAATGTAACTTATATCTTCTGTATCTAAAATGAGGTTCAGGACACCTGGTTAGCTCAGCAATTGAACCTCTGCCTTCCGCTCTAGTCATGATTCTGGGATCCTGGGATTGAGTCCCGCATCAGGCTCCCCACAGGGAGTCTGCTTCTCCCTCTGCCTGTGTCTCTTTCTCTCTCTCTCTCTCTCTCTCTGTCTCTCATGAATAAATAAATAAAATCTTTTAAAAAATAAAGAGTATACAATGGAATATTACTCAGCCATTAGAAACGACAAATACCCACCATTTGCTTCAACGTGGATGGAACTGGAGGGTATTATGCTGAGTGAAGTAAGTCAATCGGAGAAGGACAAACAGTGTATGTTCTCATTCATTTGGGGAATATAAATAATAGTGAAAGGGAATATAGGGGAAGGGAGAAGAAATGTGTGGGAAATATCAGAAAGGGAGACAGAACGTAAAGACTCCTAACTCTGGGAAAGAAATTAGGGGTGGTAGAATGGGAGGAGGGCGGGGGGTGGGGGTGAATGGGTGACAGGCACTGAGGGGGGCACTTGACAGGATGAGCACTGGGTGTTATTCTGTATGTTGGTAAATTGAACACCAATAAAAAATAATTTTATTATTAAAAAAAGAAAAATAGAGTAAAATTAAAAAATGTAAAATGAGGTTCATCCAGCACATTCAAACTATTAATAAAATTTGAATGAATCTGCCCTGAATATTTAGAAATGTTTGTCCACGCTCTAAGAAAAGTTTGGAATTGTGCCAATATAATCTGGAGCAAGGAATTATGTTTGTGGGAAATCTGGAGGGAGATAAACCCTCCATGGAGGCTGAGTTAGGGCATTTCCTTCCTAGGCTGCCATCTAGATGGCATTAGCTATTCCAAGCCAGCAGTTCCTCTTAGAGCAGGTAGTTGTCAGGAGGGTTTTACTTTATCCTGCCTATACTACACCTCCCGTCTCTTGATACAAGCCTGTTCCTCTTTTTATTCTCTTTAAATAAAAATTGTGTATATTTAAGGTGTACAACACAATAATCTGATACATAAATACATAGTGAAATGAATACTATCACCAAGTTAATTAACAGAATCTCTTCACACAATTACCATTTTTTTTTCAGTGATAACTCCTGAAACCTAGACTCTTAGCAATTTTTGGTCCTCAATACAGTATAATTAATAATAGTCATTATTCTGTACATTAATTAGATCTCCAGACTTATTCATTCATCCTACATAACTGCAATGTAGTTTTTGATCAACATCTTCCTATATCCCCCACCTCCTTATCCCTGGTAATAAGCATTCTACTTCTCCATGGAAAAAGGAAATATGATATATATGATATAATAATATATATAATAATATATATAATATATATAATAATATAACAATAGTAATATACATATAATTCTGTCTTTAGAAAAAGGGACCCTATCATTTGCAACAACATGGTTGAACCTGGATGTTATGCTAAGTGTGAAATAAGCCAAACAAATATCTCAGGTATATGTGAAATCTAAAAAAGCCTGTTCTTCTTTTAACATCTAGTGAATTCCCATTCTGTGTTTAATGTAGTATCTAGAGAATGACTTCAGAGATACCCAGAAGGATCAAGGCTCTCCCTACAGGTGAGTGAACTGTGAACTCACCTCAAGGGAACAAGTGCTTTAGGGAAAAGCGAGAATCTGTGCAAAACTTCTTCCTTACCAACAATGCAGTGTTCATCCATGTATCTAGCCAAGCTCTTAGTAATCACACGGAGAACAGTTATCTTGACAATTTGAGGAATTAGGGAGGCTACCACAGATTCTGAAATAGTAAGAGATTTAAATGACCCAAAAAATACTGAGTTACCCTCATACAAGAGGCATTTTAAAAATATTATCTATCATCCATGACCACTACTGATTCTCTTTCCTTAGATGTGAATGAAGAAGCCAGTGTTTCCCAGAGTAAAAGTCATTCATCATAGCCCCTCCTGGAAACCAAAAACTCACAATGGAAACAACTTCTTTCAGACCCTGTTTCAAACATGAGGTAGAAGGAGCAAGCTGAAACTGAGAGGCTGGGAAGACGGAAGAAAAGGAAATGTTGTGCTGATGAAGGGGAAGAAAGCTGTAAAAGAAAGAGGCAGTTATTACTCTTGCATTTCTTCTGAGGATGAAAACTGCCCGTCTTTATGAGTCCTCCAGTGAAGTATTCATTTACATGAAAAGGCAAAATAATTTTATAAGATAAATAAAGAAAATATGCATAATTAGATTCAAATGAAGGTTTATTGAAAATTCTTCCCCAGAAAAGTACTTCAGCCTTTCAAACCTGCTGATCATGGGACTGTTAAAGGCTATGTACGTGGTAGAGCTTTAGCCTTCCCTGAGCCAGGGGACAGAGCAAAGGAGACCCTAAGAAATGGAGACTACGATCAAGTGAGGAAGGGAGCCTAGAGGCAAGCATAGTAGGGAGGTACTAGATTTTTAGAAACCAGAGATATGTGGAGTTTATTTTTAAAGAATACTCTACCTCAATAAGAGACCCATGTTAGAGCAAACCATTCAAAAAAGATATTTTTAGAACAGTAGGATAAGAAATGGCAAAGTTATTTGAAACCTTTTGTTTTATATTTATGACTTTTATATATGTTGCACACAGGCGTGCACATGTAATATCACATATTTCTTTAATTTCTCCAATATTTTTATAAAGAATTGAATTTTAGAAAGTGTAGGGTATTTATGTGACATATACTTCTGTTTGAAAGGCAGCTATAAAGAACATTGAACAAGAATTAAGACACTTAGATTCCCATGATAGCTTAGCCACCAAAATCTACGTGTCCTTAGGAAGATCATTCATCTTCCCTCTACAAGTTTCTTCCTGGAAGCATAAGGAATTTCAACTAGAATTTTAACGAATAATCTAGCTGTATAATTCTAAAATTCTATGAAGATAAAAGTGGATTGAGAGTGAAGGCCCCAGAAAGGTAGATTAAGAACAATGTGAGTAACAACGCGGAGGGATGGTGACTTAATCATCACTATGGATATACATAACATGTAAAATCAATATCTTAAATTCACTTTTCCTCTTCCTGAGATATCAAGCTTACCTCTCTTATTTGATAAGATAGTGATGAGGTAGTTTACGAAAGCATCTCACCATATAGAGGGATATGTGCAGACCGGGGATCTTGAGCCTCACAAATAAACCAGCAGCAGAGAATACCAAAATGTAGCAAGTATCTTGATTTCCTATATGCTTTGTGGCTCACAGTAAACTAGGCAAGAAGAAAGCATTAGGATTGGAGAAGGGCTGATTTCAATATGAGAGAATCATTTGCTGCTTGTGCATTTCTCTTAAAATAGACATGGAGTGTGGGTGCTTTGTTTCTAGTCACAGCTGACTAGTTACTAGCTATGTGACCTCGAGAAACTCACCCACTTCTCTCTCTTACTGTGTCCATTAGTGCGGATAGTGGAGATGGTCATAGTACCTACCTCATAGGTACTATTGTAGGGATTAATGAGCTAATACATGTAAAGCTCAGAAAAATACCTCATAGTTCATACTTAAGTTATTATTACTGTTGTCATTATGATGATAATGATACTTATATTCCCTTTACAAAGAAGCAAGCTCAATAGAGAAACTATTATTCTTATAAATGATGTCCAAAATATTTCCCTTTAATGTCTGTTTAGACTTCTCTTATGCCCACTCTATCTCCAGCTACTCATCTTGGATCCAGAAAACTAAATCTAAGAAATGACTTAGAGAAGAGGACAAGAGCATTTGACTTCTAAGTACTACTATCTCCTCCTGCCTTCCCAGACTACAATCCTATGTGACTGTTGATAAATCACTATTGTTGGACCACTAAGAGTCGAACTCTTGGTTCAGCTCAAGTCATGATCTCATAGCTCATCAAGCCTGACTTTGGGCTCCCCACTCAGCGAGGAGTCTGCTTTTCTCTCTCCTGCTGCCCCTTCCCCTACTGTGAACACTCTGTCTCTGTCTACAAGTAAATCTTTTTTAAAATCACTATTGTTAAATCATCCAGCTAGTCTCAGAAGGCCTTTTTTTCCCAAAATGTCTGAAATTTTGTATGAATAATTTCTAACAAACACCAGAGAAATCTGGGCTCTCATAGTAATACTCTGTTCACAACTCAAAAAAACAAACAAACAAAAAAAAACAAACAAACAAAAAAAAACTTGACGCATTGCCTTGTAGCTTTTCAGTTTATATTTTAGCCAAAATATAACTGAAACTCTGAGACCCGTGAAGACATGAAGCATGTCTTGCTTAGATATCTATCTAGTGCCTAAGATAACTTCTGGCACATTATGGTCTTTAATATGTGTTTGTTGGATGGATGGATGGATGGATGGATGGATGGATGGATGGATGGATTTGTAAGTGAACAAACTAGTTGATGACATTATAGGAAAAAATTGTCAAATACTTCTAAGATTGTTTTATTATTACATTTGGTGTTTCCTGAGCCTGCTTCATGATTCCTGATTTGTTTCCCGGAGTCGTCTTTTTAAGATACTTATTTTATCTATATTAATTTCAAATAAAAGTCTCTGCTTTTAAGTTTTTTTCTTTATTCACTGCCAGAGCTGTTGCTGCTATGAACTCTAGTCCGCTCAAAATGAAACATGACAGGTCCTATCTCCCCCTTCTTCTTCACAGTGGTCATCTTGAAGAACCATATGCACTCCTGACTGACTTCACTTCAGGAGTGACAGTATTCAGGGGGGCCCGGGTGGCTCAGCGGTTGGTGCCACCTTCAGCCCAGGGCCTGATCCCTGGAGACCCAGGATCAAGTCCCACATTGGGCTCCCTGCATGGAGCCTGCTTCTCCCTCTGCCTCTCTTTCTCTGTGTCTCTCTTATTAATAAATAAATAAATAAACAAATAAATAAATATCTTAAAAAAAAGAGTGACAGGATTCAAAATTTTGAAAGATTATTTTAATGATTTGGCACTCTCTGAAGACCCATAAATTAGAAGAACCTTCTCTGATTGAAACTGTTTAAGAATGGCTCATTCTGTAAATATGAGATGACCCAGTTATCTTCTCAATGCCCTGTTCAGCCTTGGGCTCAAAATGCCTTACCTATTTGTACACTATGGCTAAGGTCTGCTCTGTATGATTATGATCATCATGTTTCCCTAATACCTTTCCTTACCAGAAGCCTCTACTTCTTAACACTATTCTTTGAGTATTTTACAGAGTTATTCCCATTATTACGTCTACCACATTGTCTCAAAAAATAGTTTATGTAAATAATAGAACGCCATTCTTCCACCTACCAGTTGCTGGTGAGAGTTCTGGTATAGTCAGGAACTATAGAGGGGATAGAGGTGCCTCTTTCCCCATCTACAACAGAAAGCTTTGTCTTCTAATTCTGGTATATATCAGTTCCTTCCCTGATGTAACAATGAGCTAACTAGCATCATGGATTATGACTAAGAATTCCAATTCTCTGGAGTCCACGGCCAGCCAGCTAGGAATCAAAACACTGAGGGAATAATTTAAAAGTTGATGTGTGCATCACCCAAAGAAATGCACCTGAATTTCCCATAACAAATAAGGAAAATGGCTCATTTACCTAGATTAGAAGTAGAAAATGTTATGGTGTATGGTATGCTCTCTAGACTATGATGAGTATTTCCAATTGTGCTGTCTCAAAGGACTATGTCATTTAGAGATGTTGCATCCTTGGAAAAATGGAGATCTATCAAAATCTAATGTTACATGAATTGCTTAAACTCTACTGATGTTTGTAATAAAGACCTTAAGTAATAACTCCTTAATATTTCTGACTTTTTTCAGTGTTCTCTACATGTGCTTAATGATTACCTACTATATGTCACACATCCTACACAGTGTAGTAGGCACCAGACATATAATGATGAATAAGAGAGAAACTATCCTTATTTTCCTAAATCAACCTATAACTGACTGTCCCATCTATGAATCACAAATACTTGTCAGTACCTTTCACTTAGAAATGTTCTCTGACAAAGAACTTAAGAGTCTATCTCAATGGTATTTCATCAGCCTGATCTTTATTTAACATATTTTTGACATTTTTCCTCCTAAAGTTATCTTTATATTATACACTCTGTGAAGCGCAGATAACAGAATTACCTTTAGTAAAGTTGCAGATACAAAATTAATACACAGGGGATGTATGGGTGGCTCAGTGAGTGGTTGAGTGTCTGCCTTTGGTTCAGGGTGCGATCCTCGGGTCCGGGATGGAGTCCTGTATCAGGTTCCTGTGGAGAGCCTTCTCTCTCTGCCTATGTTTCTGCCTATCTCTCTCTCTCTCTTTCTCTGTCTTTCATGAATAAATAAATAAAATCTTTTAAAAATTAATACACAGAAATTGGTTGCACTTATATACACTAATGACAAATAGCAGAAAGAGAAATTAAGAAAATATCCCATTTGCAATTACATCAAAAAGAATAAAACACCTAGAAATGAACTTAACCAAAGGGGTGAAAGAACTATACTCTGAAAACTATAAAATACTGATGAAAGAAATTTATGACAATGGAAAACAAATGGAAAACTATTCTATACCCATGGGTTGGAAGAATTAATGTTGAAAAGGCCATACTACCCAAAAGACATCTGCAGATGCAATGCTCTCAAAATGCCAACAGCATTTTTCACAGAACTAGAATAAAAAATTCCTAAAATGTGTATGGAACCAAAAAAAGACCCAAAATATCCAAAGCAATATTGAAAAAAGAATAAAGATAGAGGAATCATACAATCCTAGATTTAAAGATATACTAAAGTGGTAGTAATCAAAACATTTGCTGGCACAAAAACAGGTACATAAATAAATGAAACGGGATAGAGAATAAACAGAAATAAACACATGCTTATATGGTCAACTAATCTATGACAAAGGAGGCAAGAATATACAATGGGAAAAAGACTGCCTATTCAATAAATGGTGCTCAGAAGACTGGACAGCTCCATGGAAAAGAATGAAACTGGACCACTTTCTTATACTATATATAAAAATAAACTCAGTATGGATTAAAACCTAAATGTGACACCCAAAACCATAAAACTTCCAAAAGTTTTCTTTGACAGTCATTTATTTGGCATCAGCCATAGCAACATGTTTCTAGATATGTCTCCTCAGGCAAGAGATACAAAACTAAAAATAAACTATTGAGAATACATCAAAATAAAAAGTTTCTACATAGCAAAGGAAAAAAAAAACCAATAAAACAAAAAGGCAACCTACTGAATGACAGAAGATATTTGCAAATAACAAATCTAATAAGGGGTTAATATAGAAATATATAAAGAACTTACACAACTCAATATAAAAAAAGTCCAATTTAAAAATGGGCAAAGGTTAAAAATGAAAACCATAGCTGGGGGCATCACAATGCCAGATTTCAGGTTGTACTACAAAGCTGTGGTCATCAAGACAGTGTGGTACTGGCACAAAAACAGACACATAGATCAATGGAACAGAATAGAGAACCCAGAAGTGGACCCTCAACTTTACAGTCAACTAATAATATTCGATAAAGGAGGAAAATCTCTCCACTGGAAGATACAGTCTCTTCAATAAATGGTGCTGGGAATATTGGACATCCACATGCAGAATAATGAAACTGGACCACTCTCTTGCACCATACACAAAGATAAACTCAAAATGGATGAAAGATCTAAATGTGAGACAAGACTCCATCAAAATCCTAGAGGAGAACACAGGCAACACCCTTTTTGAACTCAGCCACAGTAACTTCGTGCAAGATACATCCACGAAGGCAAAAGAAACAAAAGCAAAAATGAACTATTGGGACTTCATCAAGATAAGAAGCTTTTGCACAGCTTTTGTTGATACAGTCAACAAAACTAAAAGACAACCTACAGAATGGGAGAAGATATTTGAAAATAACATATCAGATAAAGGGCTAGTTTCCAAAATCTATAAAGAACTTCTTAAACTCAACACCAAAGAAACAAACAATCCAATCATGAAATGGGCAAAAGGCATGAAGAGAAATCTCACAGAGGAAGACATAGACATGGCTAACATGCACATGAGAAAATGCTCTGCATCACTTGCCGTCAGGGAAATACAAATCAAAACCACAATGAGATACCACCTCACACCAGTGAGAACGGGGAAAATTAACAAGACAGGAAACAACAAATGTTGGAGAGGATGTGGAGAAAAGGGAACCCTCTTACACTGTTGGGTGGAATGTGAACTGGTGCAGCCACTCTGGAAAACTGTGTGGAGGTTCCTCAAAGAGTTAAAAATAGACCTGCCCTACGACCCAGCAATTGCACTGTTGGGGATTGACCCCAAAGATTCAGATGCAATGAAATGCCGGGACACCTGCACCCCGAAGTTTATGGCAGCAATGTCCACAATAGCCAAACTGTGGAAGGAACCTCGGTGTCCATCGAAAGATGAATGGATAAAGAAGATGTGGTTTATGTATACAATGGAATACTACTCAGCCATTAGAAATGACAAATACCCACCATTTGCTTCAACGTGGATGGAACTGGAGGGTATTATGCTGAGTGAAATAAGTCAATCGGAGAAGGACAAACATTATATGTTCTCATTCATTTGGGGAATATAAATATAGTGAAAGGGAATATAAGGGAAGGGAGAAGAAATGTGTGGGAAATATCAGAAAAGGAGACAGAACATAAAGACTCCTAACTCTGGGAAATGAACTAGGGATGGTGTAAGGGGAGGAGGGCAGGGGGTGGGGGTGAATGGGTGACAGGCACTGATGGGGGCACTTGACGGGATGAGCACTGGGTGTTATTCTGTAGGTTGGCAAACTGAACACCAATAAAAATAAGTGTATTATAAAAAATAAAATAAAAGGAAATAAATAAATAAATAAATAAATAAATAAATAAATAAAAATGGGCAAAGGATCTGAACAGATATTTTTCTATTCAGAAGACAGCTGGCCAACAGATGCATGAAGAGATACTCAAAATTACCAGTCATAGAGAAATGCAAATCAAAATGACAATGAAATATCACCTTACACCTGTCCAAATGTCTAGAATCAAAAAGATAAGAAATAAAAAGTATTGATGAAGATATGGAGAAAAAGGAAATCTTGTGCTGTTGATGGGAATGTTGATGGGAGTGTAAGTTGGTAAGCCACTATGTAATACAGCATGGAGGTTTCTCAGAAAATTAAAAATAGAAATACCATATGATCCAGTAATTCTGCTACTGGCTATCTACCCAAAGAAAATGAAACTACTAATTCAAAAAGATATATGCACCCTTAAGTTTTTTACAGTATTATTTCCAATAGCTAAGGTATGGAAGCAACCCATGTGTCCACTGATGGATAACTGGATTAAAAAAGATGTGGTATATATCTACAATAGAATACTACTCAGCCATAAAAATAATGAGATCTTGCTCTTTGCAACAACATGGATGGACCCGGAGGGTATTATGCTGAGTGGAATAAGTCAGAGAAAGACAAATGCCACATGATTTTACCCACATGTGGAATCTAAAACACATGAATAAATAAAAAGTAGAAACAGACCCATAAATACGGGGGAAAAGTGACTGTTGCCTGAAGGGAGGAAGTTGGGGGTTTGACAAGATGGGTTAAAGAGATTGGGAGACATAGGCTTTCAGTTATGGAATGAATAAGTCACAGGGATGAAAGATAAAGCATAGGGAATATCGTCAATGGCATTGTAATCATGATGACAGCTGATAGCTGCACTAGTGGTAAGAGTTGCATAATGTATAGACTTATCAAATCTCTATGGTGTACACCTGAAACAAGTGTAACATGTGTCAATTGCATATCAATTAAAAAACGATAGGGAAATGGAGGAAACTTAAATGCATATCACTAAGGAAATGAAGCCCATCTGAAAGGGCTACATACTATATGATTCCAACTATATGGCATTCAAGAAAAGGCATTGAAAGGATCAGTGGTTGCCAGGTCTTGGGGTGAGGGAGGTGGTGGAGATAGGGAAGGATGAAAAGGCAGAGCACAGAGAATTTTTAGGGCAGGGAAACTACTCTGTATAATAATATAATGATGGATACATGTCATACACATGTCTAAACCTACAAAATATACAACACCAAGAGTAAACCATAAAGTAAATTATGGGTGCTGGCTGATTATGAGGTGTCCTAACAGCTATATCACTCTGCTGGGGGACGCTGATGAGGGAAGCTATGATTGTGTGGGGGAAGGCAGTGTATAGGAAATCCTTGTACTTTTCCTTTAATTTTCTGTGAATCTAAGACTGCTTTAAGAAAATTAAGTCTTAATTTAAAAAAATAAGGAAAAAGAAAAATCTATCCTCTTTTGGGTTCCTCTATCTACTCTCTCCTCCAGTCCCTTCAGACATAATGGTTGATAACAGCTCTACTGCTTCTAACCCCTGGTTATAGTACTGCCCCATGTGACTCCTCCATATCTACAGTTTTACAGGGTCCCTCTGTGAATTTCCCTTTGTGAATTATCATATTTTGAGTATGTCATCAGTTTTCTGTTAGCGTCCCAAATGATACAGACAATTTTCTATAAATGTATCCTTAAGCCCATCAACTTGTCCATTCTATGCCCTTATAACTAAGATGCTCCATTTTCATCTTAGATAATATAAACTCCCCCTCTTCTCTCTGTTTTCTGAAGTCTCCCTTCCCAGGGCTTCTACCCTCTGCTTTCAGCCATTTCTATTGTGCCTATGCCTGCTGTTTAGCTCTCATCTGAAAGTGCTTTAGGCCACACTTACACTGAATTCTTCGCCCTCTTTTCCCCTTTGTTGTTTTGCTGGAACACATCCTCCCATACTTTCAAAGAAAGCATCCTTATAAATTTTATAAATCTAGGCATGACTGAAAAGATCTTATTCTGCTTTCATACCTGATTGATGGTTTTGTTCTGTACAGTGTTCTAGGCTGAAAACCAGTTTCAGGCACCTTTCTACCATGTGGAATGGTCCAGTGTTGTTATTGAATTCTCTAATGACTTTTGGATTTTGTATACTTTCTGTGGCCTATATTTTCTGTCTCTCTCAATTACTTTAAAATCTTCTCAATCTCTAGGGTAATAAAATTGCACAATAATGTGCCTTACTTATTGTTTTCTCATCACTAGAATGGGTACTCAGTACACGTTTTGTATCTGGAGACTTAAACCTTCTTATGAGCTTCCCTTTCATTGTTCTTTTAAATTCTCCCCTCTGGAAAAAAAATTCTCCCATCTGTCTTTTCTGTTCTCCTGGAACAAATATGAGTTGAATGTTTTAACTCTTGACTTGATTTTTCATATTTTTTTCTATTTTTAAATTCTTCATTTTTTAAAAAATTCTGCTTTCCTGAAGATTTTTGACTCTTTCAACCCTTTATTGATTTGTCTTGATTTTATTCATTATTCTTTCTTTTATTTAGTTCCCCAAAATATTTTTTTTTTATTTTTCTGAAAATATCATGTTCTCATCTCAGGATTGCCCTCTATTGATTTGACTTAATTTTATTTATTACTCTTTTTATTTAGTTTCCAAAACACTTTTCATTGGTTTTTTAAGTATCATGTTTTCATTTCAGGATTGCAAATATTCTCTCTGGTCAATACGGAGATATCAGTGGTTTTCTAAAATTTTTTTTAAATTTTTATTTATTTATGATAGTCACACAGAATGAGAGAGAGAGGCAGAGACACAGGCAGAGGGAGAAGCAGGCTCCATGCACCGGGAGCCCGACGTGGGATTCGATCCCGGGTCTCCAGGATCGCGCCCTGGGCCAAAGGCAGGCACCAAACCGCTGCGCCACCCAGGGATCCCATCAGTGGTTTTCAAAGTGATTTTTTTTCTGCTTTATCTAGGATTCCACCAAATCCCCTTTGGACTTCCTAAAGTCTCACTTTTTATTTCAACTGTTTTATGTGTATTAAAGAGTTCGGCACCAAAATCTTGCCCAAAAGATCTGGATCGATAGACCAGGGCTTATGAATCAGTAGGCTTCTGGTCAGGGTTCTTGCAGAGAGGCAGCCTTTCTATTTGTGATCTCCAAAGGCAGAACGTGAAAGACTTTTCTCTAATATAATTTAATTTCTTAATGCAAAGATGCCAATATTTTCTTTGTAAAGAGTATGCCTGTGTGAGCACCTGGGAGTGAGGGGAGATTAGAGAAGATGGGAGACTGAACAATTCCTTCCTCTTCATCTTCCTATTACTAGTCCTAAACCCCACCATCTTCCTTACGCGGTGTCCTGGCATCTCAAACACGTCAAGGATTCTGGGAGATAAATCTGTCTATTTCTCTTCAGAATCTACTCTCGTATTAGCTTTTTCTAGTAGACAAATCAGTGACTACACCTTTGCCTTCTCTTTTCCAAATACTTGTTGGAATCCTTTGTCTGTAGAATCTAACTCCTGTCCTCTTGTCTCTGTCACTGTGAATCTAAACTTGTTTCCCTGTTTTTGTTGTTGTTGTCTTATTTAGACCTTAGGAGGAAAAGGGAAAACCGATATAGCCCACAATTTGAAATATAAAGTCAGCGTATTTTTTTTCCAAATAAGTATTTTTAAAGGATAGAATGATTCTTTTTTACAGAGGAAAGGGAGTATAAAAAATAAAAGGAAATGCAATAACATGCCAGGAGTCATCATGTATAGAAGGCCTGAATGCAGAGAAACCATTTTAAACAGTTTTCAAAAGTTTCCCTCAGCAGCTACTGTCTACATTATAGTATCCACCCCCAGTGAAAAAGAGAGACTGGTAAATGTAATATTTCCGTGGGGTCACCATGAATAATGTCACATCTCTGCTAGTAAGAAAAAAAGGAACAATTGACCCTGGGGTAAGAACAAGCAGACTCTGTTACAAGTATCCGTTGTGCATCCAACTATGTGCCACATACAGGGAGTGGAAAGGAGGTAAAACACATTATTTATATCCTTAATAAGTTGTAGAAATGACATAAAATCCACTAAAGTAACGAAAACCAGAAAAAAATAAGTGATACTATTTTATAAACTGTATGGAAGTGTGCTTAAGGCATACAGAAAATGTTGGATGAAAATAATCAGGGAAGAATTCTTGAAAGATATGAGTCATGAAACAAGATCTATAAAGTTCCTTGAGGGCACCTAGCTGGCTGTCAGTGGAGCACGCAACTCTTAATCTCAGAGTTGTGAGACTGAGCCCCACAGAGGGTGTAGAGACTGCTTAAAAAAAAACCTTGGGGTGCTTGGGTGGCTTAGTGATTGTCAAACTCCTGGTTTCAGCTTGGGTATGATTGTAGGGTCATGCAATCAAGTGCACATCAGGTTCTATGCTCAGCAGGGATCCTACTTGCAGATTCTCTCCCTCTGCCCATTTTTCATGTACACACACTCACTTGCTCCCTCTCTCCAAAATAAGTGAAATAAAACTTTTTTAAAAAATCTTAAAAAGTAAGTAAATAAATAAAAATTTCCTTGGAATAACAGTCAGCATTTTCTGAAGTACACTGCCCAGCTATTTATTCCCTTCTACCCAGCTATCACTGATTTTTAAGTGAAATAGACAGATTTCTCAGAGATATCTTTCTCTCATAACCCCATTCTAAATCATTCATTATACCTTAAGAAAGCATAATTTGAATTGAAGGGATCTAAAAGAGTTAATGAGTTGACATGTTTACTCTTCTAAAGTGAGACAAGATAGACTTGACATTATGGAAAGGTCTAAGTTTAGTCCACCTCATAAGAGAAAAAGAAAATAGACTCAAATTATTTTATTAGCTAATTCTCAGATTTTACAATTCTGATGACCTATCCCTTTTACTTTTCCTTCAAGGAGACCATGTTATTCCATATCCGTTTCATGGCATTCTTTACATCCTCATTCCTCAGAGTGTAGATGAGCGGGTTCAGCATTGGGGTGATGGTAGTATAGAACACAGACACAGCCTTATCCAGGGGGAAAGTAGTGGATGGACGGAGGTAAATAAAGATACAAGGGACAAAGAAGAACGTTACTACAGTGAAATGAGACCCGCAGGTAGAAAGAGCCTTGCGCCGGCTCTCTGAAGACCTCTTGCGAAGACTAAAGAGAATGACAGTGTAGGAGGCCAGAAGAATGAGGAAGCACCCTAAAGAGATGAGACCACTGTTGGCAATCACCAACATATTTACCAGGGTTGTATCAGCACAGGCAAGCTTTAGGACTGGGTGGACATCACAGAAGTAGTGGTCAATGACCTGATTATGGCAGAAAGGCAGCTGAAAGGTCAGGAGGGTCTGAACAAAGGAATGACCCAGCGCTCCCAGCCAGGACAGTGATGCCAGCACAATACAAGCATTGGCACTCATGATGGTCGTATAACGGAGAGGCTGGCAGATGGCAGCATAACGGTCAAAAGCCATAACAGTCAAGACAAAAATCTCAGCACAACCAAAAAAGTGGAAGGTAAACATCTGAGTTACACAGCCCCAGTAGGAAATGGTCTTTTTCTCAGAAACAAAGTCTGCAATCATCTTGGGTGCTGTGGCTGAGGAATAGGCAATGTCCACAAAGGACAGGTTACTGAGGAAGAAATACATGGGTGTGTGGAGCCGGGGATCAGAGAAGACCGTAAGTAGAATGAGCAGGTTTCCCACCATGATCACGATGTAGAAGAAGAGGAACAAGGCAAAGAACATCAGCTGCATTCCAGGATCCTGGGAGAGGCCTAGGAATATAAACTCAGTGACATTGTTAGCCACTTCCATGCGGACCCAGGTGATACTGGTTGGATGGCTCTGGTTCTCTGCAAGAATAAATAAATATCGTAAGCCACTGTAAGCACGGTGGGCAGGAGCAGTCTCATGGAAATACTTAAGGGATGCTAAATATAGTAGAGGAAGCTTTTTGTATCTCTTGAACACAGTTAATGGATGTTTTTCTCACCATTAATTTTCTTACCACATCATTCACTCACATTGGATTTTCTGTTACACTTTAACTATCATTCCTTTCTCAAGGGTTAAATGTGGGTAAGAATAGTACACACCATTTAAGTGGTATAAGGATCACCTGTGAAGCACTATGCACATGTCACACTATAAGTGAATATATCATTATCATCATCCATCTTCATGACTGGAGAACATGCTGAATGGAAGAAGGGAGAAGCCTGGGAAGGAGTCATCCTAGGACACCGAAATCCTTACTATGTTCATCTCCTAATTTCCAGGTATATGTATTTCCATGTGCTTCATGTTTAGAAAAAGTCTTTTGCACTATTGGTGGGAATGTGAACTGGTGCAGCCACTCTCGAAAATTGTGTGGAGGTTCCTCAATGAGTTAAAAAAGAACTGTCCTATGACCCAGCAATTGCACTGCTAGGGATTTACCCCAAAGATACAGATGCAGTGAAACGCCGGGACACGTGCATCCCGATGTTTATAGCAGCAATGTTTAAGGCAATAGCCAAACTGTGGAAGGAGCCTCGGTGTCCATCGACAGATGATGGATAGAGAAGATGTGGTCTATGTATACAGTGGAATATTCCCCAGCCATTAGAAATGACTAATACCCACCATTTGCTTCAACGTGGATGGAACTGGAGGGTATTATCCTGAGTGAAGTAGGTCAATCGGAGAAGGACAATCATCATATGGTCTCATTCATTTGGGGAATATACAAAATAGTTAAAGGGAATAAAGGGGAAAGGTGAGAAAATGAGTGAAAATATCGGTGAGGGCGACAGACCATGAGAGACTCCTAACTCTGGGACATGAACAAGGGGGAGTGGAAAGGGAGGTGGGCGGGGGGTTGGGGTGACTGGGTGACGGGTACTAGGGGGCACTTGACAGGAGGAGCACTGGGTGATATGCTATATGTTGGCAAATTCAAATGCAATAAAATTTTTTTTTAAAAAGTATCAAGTGCTGACACCCAATTCTCAAATATGTTCCTGGGCTAGAGTAGTACCAGAAGATAGTCCAGATTTTTGAATGGCTCACTTTAGGGTTTCAAGCAAGGATACCCAAAGATATTTGTGTAGCTGCTATATTCTTCCTGAATAGTAACAATCTCAACTTTATCTGGGGTCTCCTCGGGAGCCTTTAAAATTAATCCAAGTCTAAGACCCAAGATCTTCTACTATCTTCACTGGGAGAAAGAGCACAGGACTTAAAGATAGAACAATAGGGCCTGACTCAACAGCTCTGAGTCTTCCAGGCTGTGTCATCCTAACACAAGTTTCCTCACTTCTGTTAACTTCAGAGTCCTCCCCTGGGAAAGAATAATGCCCCCATGTAAGGATCAAATTAATTAATGGACATAAAAGTGATAAGTTATCAGTGAATCTAAGTCATAATCATGTCAGTGAAAGAAATTCAGAAGCATCACTATCAAACATCTGAACACTGTGGGCCAGGGTCTGTATGGGATAGATCATTTCCACAGGTCTGTCCAGGTTCTTTAGGTCAAATTCGGTCTCTCGGATAACACCAAAGAACATATACTAGTGATAATGGTGTTAAAGAAATAAGATTGCTCCCTTATTTGACTCCATAAGCCCCACTAAATTATTTCAAATAAAACAAATAGCAAGACTGAAGCTCCCTGAAATCCTCTGGGAAAGAGATTCAGTCTTAGTTTTCTCTGTGAGCAACATGCAAGGAGAGGAGAGCAAATACTCTGGATCTCTTTCCTTTTTTTTAAATTTTTATGTATTTCTGATAGGCACACAGTGAGAGAGAGAGAGAGAGGCAGAGACACAGGCAGAGGGAGAAGCAGGCTCCATGCACCGGGAGCCTGACGTGGGATTCGATCCCAGGTCTCCAGGATCGCGCCCTGGGCTAAAGGCAGGCGCCAAACCGCTGCACCACCCAGGGATCCCTGGATCTCTTTCCTAACAGGAAGTTCCATCCCACAGAAAACTCTTTGTGCCATAGCATCCTTGACATCAATATCCCTCACAGAGACATTATGACACGTGTACACGTTTTCATGTCTCTGGTCACTTGACATCATTTTATTACCTGTCAATCCTTTGAACTTTTACCTATAGAAACACTTAAAGTCCCAATTTATCCTGTTCCTCTGATTGTCCACAACTGAGGAAATAACTTGCTATTTATGGAACCAAGAGATAAGGAATAGTACATTGAGTAGGTAAAGTCTTGAAAAATTCTGCACATGTATGTGTATAACACAACACAGACTATTTAAGGTACCATCTCTCTCATCTTCTACATTTCACACAGCACCAATATTTATTTATCCTTTCAACTGTTAAATATATTTTTAAAGATTTTATTTATGTATTCATGAGAGACACACACAGAGAGAGAGAGAGAGAGGCAGAGACACAGGCAGAAGGAGAAGCAGGATCCCTGCAGGGAGCCCTACGTGGGACTTGATCCCGGGACCCCAGGATCACGGCCTGGGCTGAAGGTGGAATTAAACCGCTGAGCCCCCCGGGCTGCCCTCAACTGACAAATATTTGTGGAGCACATTCTCTGCGTCTGGTATTGTGCTGTGAACATAAAAAGATAGATCAAACCCGATACCTATCACAAAGCCATTTATTTAGAGAAATACCTTGAAGAGACGTTCTCAAATCCTCTTTAGACTGGGCCATAACTTATACAAAATCCTACACTAATATAAATGAAAAACTCCTTCATGATCACCTGACTTCCTTCCACTCACCTAACCACCGGTGAAAGTAGTGCACAGAGGAAACTGAATTACCTAGGCTGCACTGTTCGTGTAAAGCTAGAACTAAATTCCAATGGAAATAATAGTGATACACACTTTAAACTACAGTAAACTATTTCCTAAATTGCTTAGAATTATTAGAACAGATGTTGTTAAGTGGATGAAGACTTTAAACATTCCGTTTTTATCCCTGAATATGATTTGAATCAATGAAAGTTGCCCTCACCTGTCTCCCTGGTCTTTAACTGATCATTACAGATGGGAAACTTACTCTGGCCATCTTCTGGAGTGTGGTCCCACGACATGGATTTGGGCAACTGGAGATCTTCCTGCATCAATAAATCTTTCTGAGATGGAACTGGGATCTCTAGTTAGATATTCACACTAAAAGACCAAAATCTGTATAGTGATGCTTCTCTTATGTGTGTGTCGCATTTCACAGAAGGATTACACCTGGAGCCTGAGAAGGGGTCCTACGTTACTTGTTCTCTCTCTCAATCTCTCTCTCTCTCTCTCTCTCTCTCTCTCTCTCAGGATTCTATGACCTTATAGCTATGCCTCGGCTTCTGATCTGGATTGCAAGGCTCTATTTCTATATTCCTGATGCCAAGAGGAACTGTCAGCAATGTGTATGCATCATCCCAGCCCGAGGGAATGGCTAGCCAGGTGATTAGGTAGTGATCTGGAGAGGATTGTGAAACACAGAAAGTCCAAGTATAATTCCCACTAGGTAACCCCTTTTAAAACTTTATTGAAGGGATCCCTGGGTGGCGCAGCGGTTTGGCGCCTGCCTTTGGCCCAGGGCGCGATCCTGGAGACCCGGAATGAATCCCACGTCAGGCTCCCAGTGCATGGAGCCTGCTTCTCCCTCCGCCTGTGTCTCTGCCTCTCTCTCTCTCTGTATGACTATCGTAAATAAATAAAAAAAAATTAAAACTTTATTGAAGGCTACTTGGTAATTTACTAGTTAAAAATATGCAGGCCATTTTTAGAGCTTTACGTTATTTACTCAAAGTTGGTATAAAGGAAGGTAGTTGATGCTCAGTATCACTATATTGGACCACTAGCCCAAGTATACTAAGTTTATAAAACTATTAATCTGTTTTCCTTTAAAATTTCATTTTTAATTTGCAGAAGCTCAAGTATACAAGCAAAATATTTAGTTTAGTGGCACAGTAAACATCCTGCTTCAGTCCTATTATGACACAAATGAGTTTTAAGGGAATTAGGTGTTGAAGCTTGACAGGAGGACACCTGTGTGGCTCAGCGGTTGAGTGTCTGCCTTCAGCTCAAGGCATGATCCCAGGATCTAGGGTTGAGTCCAACATCAGGTTCTTTGTGGGGAGCCTGCTTATCACTCTCCTATGTCTCTGTGTCTCTTACAAATAAATAATAAAATTTTTTTTAAAGGAGGCTTGACAAGAATTGGTGAATATGCCTTTGCGATGCATTATAACATTTGTTACTAAATTACAGGATGAACTTTCAGGTCATGCCTAAAATTCTCTGTGTTTGAGTGGCACAAACACAACAACAATAAATGCTCAAATATGATTCATCCCATTTAGGCAAAAAGGATTATCATGTTGCATCACAGAAGTGCCTTTTATTGTTGTTCGCAATAGTAATTGCTTGACTCTCTAGGTTAAAAATAAAGGGGCTGCCTAGACAAGGAATGGCCAACTGTGAAAGTGTGGTTTTTCCTGAATTCTCCGCTTAAATTCTTTTTGAGATGAAAAACTGTCCATTCCTCTTTCTCTCTCTTCATTAGCTTTCTGTTCTTTCCTTCTTCCATCCCTTCCTTTCCTCTTTCCTAAGTTCCCTTTTTCTTCATTTCCTTCTTTCTTTTCTTCAAAAACACATTTGATCAGAGAAAGACAAATGTGTGATTTCATTAATATGTGGAATCTAAAGAAGCTGAACTTGTAGAAACAGAGAGTAGAATGGTGGTTATCAAGGGAGATGGGTGGGGAAACTCAGGAGGTGTTGTGAAGGGGTGCAAACCTGCAACCAGGAGATGAATAAGTTCTGAGGACCTAACGCATAGCCTAGTGATTTTAGTCAATGATTACTTCAAAACCGCTAACAGACTAGATCTTAAATGTTCTCACCACACACACACACACAAAAGAAATGATAATTCCATGATATGATAGAAGTCTTAGCCAAAGTTATGGTGCTAATCACGGTGCAATACATGAGTGCCAAATTAACATCTTTTATACCTTAAACTTACACATTGTTATGTGTCAATTACTTCACAATTTGGAAAAAAAGAAAGAAAGAAAGATTGCTCAAGCAGTTATTCTTGGTTGGACACTGTGCCAGATCCTCCAGATACAAAGGCCATCCAATAATGGGACAGCCCTAAAAACAAGAGAGAGTTGCAGTAGATATGGTGAGTGTTGTGCTCATTAAAGATAAGCACACCATTTTATGAGATTAATATGAGAACCAATTAATAAAACTCTACAAGGATTGGATCAGAGACAACTTCCAAGAAGGTAAGACTCTTAATCTGAGTACTGAAGGCAAGGAGAAGGTCCATAATTCCAGCAAAGGAAACAACATCTTCAGAGGCATAGAGATATGAGGAAGCTGCCAACAGTTTAAAGGCGCAAACAATGGCACAAGACTGGGGCAATAATTATGATAGCCTCAAAAGTATGATGTTAACAAGAACATTTCTTAAAACACTTAAAATGTGTCTTGAGAATGCACATATCACCTAAACATGAAGTTCTTGTGTCACGGCTGCTTTCAATATGAATGGAGGAGTTCCCAGGTATTTTACTGTCATGTGGCAGAGGCCTGCAGCCAAAAACCCTAATTCTCCTTTCTGTCCTGTGATTCTCTAGGATCAAGCAATCATATAGCCTTCTTTGAGCCTTCATCTCCCTTTTTTTCTTTATCTCCCTTTTAACATAATATTTAATAATAGTGATATAACATAAGCAGTCTCACTTTATGTAGAAATGCTTAGTAGAGCTGTACAAATAGTTTTGTGTAGTTTTTTGTGTAGAGCTGTTACTATCTATCCTCACTGTATACTCAAAGGAGCATCAAGAGGTTACGTTGCTTGCACGCTCATAAGTGGTGAGCTGAGCTTGATGAAGGTGACCTACTCTCTCTGTCCTACTTCTGACCATACTCTTTGCCCTACTCTCCCCAATTATCTGAGCTCACATATTGTCTTAGAATGCTTATCATCTTCCTCTGGTGTTTGTTGAAAGACTTTATAATTAGATATTCGGGTGATCTGCTGATGCTTGGTGGAACACCCAAATGGCAAGAGGTCTACCCCATTTCCAGCCACATAATAAGCACTCAGCAAATGGTTGTTAAATTAATGAATGCCAAGAAATAAAAAATGGGAGGAGGGGCAAGATGACGGAAGAGTAGGGTCCCCAAATCACCTGTCCCCACCCAATTACCTAGATAACCTTCAATTATCCTGAAAATCTACGAATTCGGCTTGAGATTTAAAGAGAGACCAGGGATCCCTGGGTGGCGCAGTGGTTTGGCGCCTGCCTTTGGCCCAGGGCGCGATCCTGGAGACCCGGGATCGAGTCCCACGTCGGGCTCCCGGTGCATGGAGCCTGCTTCTCCTTCTGCCTGTGTCTCTGCCTCTCTCTCTCTCACTGTGTCCCTATCATAAATAAATAAAAATTAAAAAAAAAAACAAAGAGAGACCAGCTGGAATGCTACAGTGAGAGAAGTTCGCGATTCTATCAAGGTAGGAAGACGCGGGGGAAAAAGAAATAAAGAAACAAAAGGCATCTAAGGGGGAGGGGCCCCGCGAGGAGCCGGGCTGAGGCCGGGGCGAGTGTCCCCAGGACAGGAGAGCCCCGTCCCGGAGAAGCAGGAGCTGCACCAACCTTCCCGGGCGGCAAGGGGCCCGCAGGGAGTTAGAGCAGGACCCAGGAGGGCGGGGATGCCCTCGGGCTCCCTGGGACACTAACAGACACCTGCGCCCGGGAGAGTGCGCCGAGCTCCCTAAGGGCTGCAGCGCGCACGGTGGGGCCGGAGCAGCTCGGAGGGGCTCGGGCGGCGGCTCCGCGGAGGGGGCTGCGGGCCGGGAGCAGCTCAGAGGGGCTCGGGCAGAGGAAGAAGCTCCGTGCGGAGGGGTCTGCGTGGCTCAGGGGGCAGCTCGGAGAGGCTCGGGCGCGACTCCGCTGAGGGGGCTGCGCGGCCGGGAGCCCGAATCCAACAGCGCAGGCCCCGGAGCACTGGGCGACGGGACACAGCCCAGGATCCGGCCTCCCCCCGGGACAGGCAGAGGCCGGGAGGGCCCAGGACAGCGAGGACGCTCCTGCCCCGAGATGAGCGGATCAGCGGCCCCAGCCCGGAGCCTCCAGGCCCTGCAGACAGAGAGCTCCGGAGTTACTGCGGGGGCTGACTCCAGGGCTCCAGAGCTGGCCTCGCCACTAGGGGCCTCACGGGGTAAACAACCCCCACTGAGCCCTGCACCAGGCAGGGGGCAGAGCAGCTCCCCCAAGTGCTAACACCTGAAAATCAGCACAATAGGCCCCTCCCCCAGAAGACCAGCTAGACCGTCAAGTTCCAGGGGAAGTCAAGGGACTTAAACTATACAGAATCAGAAGATACTTCCCTGTGTTTTTTTTTTCTTTTTTCTTTTTGATTTGTTTGCTTCCCCCACCCCTTTTTTTTCCTTTCTTTCTATTTCTTTCTTTTTTTATTCTCTTTTTTCCTTTTTTTTCTTCATTTTTTCCTTTTCCTTTTTCTCTTTTCTTTCCTTTTTTCCCTCTCTCTCTTTTTCTCCTTTTCCCAGTACAACTTGTTTTTGGCCACTCTGCACTGAGCAAAATGACTAGAAGGAAAACCTCACCTCAAAAGAAAGAATCAGAAACAGTCTTCTCTCCCACAGAGTTACAAAATCTCGAATACAATTCAATGTCAGAAAGGCAATTCAGAAGCACTATTATAAAGCTACTGGTGGCTCTAGAAAAAAAGCATAAAGGACTCAAGAGACTTCATGACTGCAGAATTTAGATCCAATCAGGCAGAAATTAAAAATCAATTGAATGAGATACAATCCAAACTAGAAGTCCTAACAACAAGGGTTAACGAGGTGGAAGAACGAGTGAGTGACATAGAAGACAAGTTGATGGCAAAGAGGGAAACTGAGGAAAAAAGAGACAAACATTAAAAGACCATGAGCATAGATTAAGGGAAATAAACGACAGCCTGAGGAAGAAAAACCTACGTTTAATTGGGGTTCCCGAGGGCGCCAAATGGGCCAGAGGGCCAGAATATGTATTTGAACAAATCATAGCTGAAAACTTTCCTAATCTGGGAAGGGAAACAGGCATTCAGATCCAGGAAATAGAGAGATCCCCCCCCTAAAATCAATAAAACCGTTCAACGCCTCGACATCTAATAGTTAAGCTAGCAAATTCCAAAGATAAAGAGAAGATCCTTAAAGCAGCAAGAGACAAGAAATCCCTGACTTTTATGGGGAGGAGTATTAGGGTAACAGCAGACCTCTCCACAGAAACCTGGCAGGCCAGAGAGGTGTGGCAGGATATATTCAAGGTCCAAAATGAGAAAAACATGCAATCAAGAATACTTTATCCAGCAAGGCTCTTCATTATACTTAGATAATAATACACTTATACTTGGTGACTTCAATCTAGCTCTTTCTACACTCGATAGGTCTTCTAAACACAACATCTCCAAAGAAACGAGAGCTTTAAATGATACACTGGACCAGATAGATTTCACAGATATCTACAGAACTTTACATCCAAACTCAACTGAATACACATTCTTCTCAAGTGCACATGGAACTTTCTCCAGAATAGACCACATACTGGGTCACAAATCGGGTCTGAACTGATACCAAAAGATTGGGATCGTCCCCTGCATATTCTCAGACCATAATGCCTTGAAATTAAAACTAAATCACAACAAGAAGTTTGGAAGGACCTCAAACATGTGGAGGTTAAGGACCATCCCGCTAAAAGATGAAAGGGTCAACCAGGAAATTAAGGAAAAATTAAAAAGATTCATGGAAACTAATGAGAATGAAGATACAACCGTTCAAAATCTTTGGGATGCAGCAAAAGCAGTCCTGAGGGGGAAATACATCGCAATACAAGCATCCATTCAAACTGGAAAGAACTCAAATACAGAAGCTAACCTTACACATAAAGGAGCTAGAGAAAAAACAGCAAATAGATCCTACACCCAGCAGAAGAAGAGAGTTGATAAAGATTCGAGCAGAACTCAATGAAATCGAGATGAGAAGAACTGTGGAACAGATCAACAGAACCAGGAGTTGGTTCTTTGAAAGAATTAATAAGATAGATAAACCATTAGCCAACCTTATTAAAAAGAAGAGAGAGAAGACTCAAATTAATAAAATCATGAATGAGAAAGGAGAGATCACTATCAACACCAAGGAAATACAAACGATTTAAAAAACATATTATGAACAGCTCTACGCCAATAAATTAGGCAATCTGGAAGAAATGGACGCATTCCTGGAAAGCCACAAACTACCAAAACTGGAACAGGAAGAAATAGAAAACCTGAACAGGCCAATAACCAGGGAGGAAATTGAAGCAGTCATCAAAAACCTCCCAAGACACAAGAGTCCAGGGCCAGATGGCTTCCCAGGGGAATTCTATCAAACGTTTAAAGAAGAAATCATACCTATTCTACTAAAGCTGTTTGAAAAGATAGAAAGAGATGGAGTACTTCCAAATTCGTTCTAGGAGGCCAGCATCACACCTTAATTCCAAAACCAGACAAAGACCCCACCAAAAAGGAGAATTACAGACCAATATCCCTGATGAACATGGATGCAAAAATTCTCAACAAGATACTAGCCAATAGGATCCAACAATACATTAGGAAAATTATTCACCATGACCAAGTAGGATTTATCCCCGGGACACAAGGCTGGTTCAACGCTCGTAAAACAATCAATGTGATTCATCATATCAGCAAGAGAAAAACCAAGAACCATATGATCCTCTCAATAGATGCAGAGAAAGCATTTGACAAAATACAGCATCCATTCCTGATCAAAACTCTTCAGAGTGTAGGGATAGAGGGAACTTTCCTCGACATCTTAAAAGCCATCTACGAAAAGCCCACAGCAAATATCATTCTCAATGGGGAAGCACTGGGAGCCTTTCCCCTAAGATCAGGAACAAGACAGGGATGTCCACTCTCACCACTGCTATTCAACATAGTACTGGAAGTCCTAGCCTCAGCAATCAGACAACAAAAAGACATTAAAGGCATTTGAATTGGCAAAGAAGAAGTCAAACTCTCCCTCTTCACCGATGACATGATACTGTACATAGAAAACCCAAAAGCCTCCACCCCAAGATTGCTAGAACTCATACAGCAGTTTGGTAGCGTGGCAGGATACAAAATCAATGCCCAGAAATCAATGGCATTTCTATACACTAACAATGAGACTGAAGAAAGAGAAATTAAGGAGTCAATCCCATTTACAATTGCACCCAAAAGCATAAGATACCTAGGAATAAACCTAATCAAAGAGGTAAAGGATCTATACCCTAAAAACTATAGAACACTTCTGAAAGAAATTGAGGAAGACACAAAGAGATGGAAAAATATTCCATGCTCATGGATTGGCAGAATTAATATTGTGAAAATGTCAATGTTACCCAGGGCAATGTACATGTTTAATGCAATCCCTATCAAAATACCATGGACTTTCTTCAGAGAGTTAGAACAAATTATTTTAAGATTTGTGTGGAATCAGAAAAGTCCCCGAATATCCAGGGGAATTTTAAAAAAGAAAACCATATCTGGGGGCATCACAATGCCAGATTTCAGGTTGTACTACAAAGCTGTAGTCATCAAGACAGTGTGGTACTGGCACAAAAACAGACACATAGATCAATGGAACAGAATAGAGAACCCAGAAGTTGACCCTGAATTTTATGGTCAACTAATATTCGATAAAGGAGGAAAGACTATCCATTGGAAGAAAGACAGTCTCTTCAATAAATGGTGCTGGGAATATTGGACATCCACATGCAGAAGAATGAAACTAGACCACTCTCTTGCACCATACACAAAGATAAACTCAAAATGGATGAAAGATCTAAATGTGAGACAAGACTCCATCAAAATCCTAGAGGAGAACACAGGCAACACCTTCTTTGAATTCAGCCACAGTAACTTCTTGCAAGATACATCCATGAATGCAAAAGAAACAAAAGCAAAAATGAACTATTGGGACTTCATCAAGATAAGAAGCTTTTGCACAGCAAAGGATACAGTCAACAAAACTCAAAGACAACCTACAGAATGGGAGAAGATAGTTGCAAATGACGTATCAGATAAAGGGCTAGTTTCCAAGATCTATAAAGAACTTCTTAACATCAACAGGAAAGAAACAAACAACTCAATCATGAAATGGGCAAAAGACATGAACAGAAATCTCACAGAGGAAGACATGGACATGGCCAACATGCACATGAGAAAATGCTCTGCATCACTTGCCATCAGGGAAATACAAATCAAAACCACAATGAGATACCACCTCACACCAGTGAGAATGGGGAAAATTAACAAGGCAGGAAACCACAAATGTGGGAGAGGATGCGGAGAAAAGGGAACCCTCTTACACTGTTGGTGGGAATGTGAACTGGTGCAGCCACTCTGGAAAACTGTGTGGAGGTTCCTCAAAGAGTTAAAAATAGACCTGCCCTACGACCCAGCAATTGCACTGTTAGGGATTTGCCCCAAAGATACAGATGCCTTGAAATGCCGGGACACCTGCACCCCGATGGTTCTAGCAGCAATGTCCACAATAGCCAAACTGTGGAAGGAGCCTCGGCGTCCATCGAAAGATGAATGGATAAAGAAGATGTGGTTTATGTATACAATGGAATATTACTCAGCCATTAGAAATGACAAATACCCACCATTTGCTTCAACGTGGATGGAACTGGAGGGTATTATGCTGAGTGAAGTAAGTCAATTGGAGAAGGACAAACATTATATGTTCTCATTAATTTGGGGAATATAAATAATAGTGAAAGGGAATATAAGGGAATGGAGAAGAAATGTTTGGGATATATCAGAAAGGGAGACAGAACATGAAGACTCCTAACTCTGGGAAATGAACTAGGGGTGGTGGAAGGGGAGGAGGTTGGGGGGGCGGGGTGAATGGGTGAAGGGCACTGAGGGGGGCACTTGACGGGATGAGCACTGGGTGTTATTCTGTATGTTGGTAAATTGAACACCAATAAAAACTAAATTTATTTTAAAAATTAAAAAAAAGAAAAGAAAAATGAATTAATGGGTGAATGAATATTAAAAGATCAAAAAATCACGAGGAGTTATTTACTAAAGGAATATCTCCAAGGAAATCTTTCCTTTAAATTAAAAGCAAATGTTGTGGTGGCATGCTGACTTCTCTCCAATAAAATTCCTCATTTCTAGGGCTCTTAAAGGAAGAATTTTGGTAATGGGAGGTCAGATTTTCTTACCACATTGGCCCATTCACAACGTGTACTTTGGAGCTAAGTGATAAATGTGCAATCTTATTCTCCACATATGCTGGAAATATGAAGTCAATTATCCTCCCATGATTTCATGAATCCGACTTGTCTTTGTCTCCTTTCAGTTAGTTCAGTAACCCCCAAAGGACCACATGAGCTGGTAAGAAGGGACAGATTTACCCCTAATATTTGTTTGACCCAGAGCAAGATAAAACAGAGCCCATGTAACATATGTCTAAAAGCTTTAAATCACAGGAACAACATTTAAATAAACAAATTTCCATACATTGAGTCAACGTTCTCATGCTCTCATAATCACTACAAGAACAGTTTCATGTTTAAAATCCTCAGGCTCAAGGGGAGAGTATGAGATGTTGGAGCAGTAGGAGACCTGAGTTTTTCTGGTCCAAGGAGTTCAGCTAGATAGTTATCAAACTATTTTGAACACCTGCAAGCACAACCAGAGTGTAAGAACAGAATTGCTCCAATTTTACAAATAGAAAAGCAACCACTTTCTGCAAGAATTACAGGATGGAATAACTCACCTCAAAAAAGGAAACAAGAAGCAGTGATGCCTGCTAAGGAAGTAAAAGTTGAAATCAAGGAGGCTTTTAATAAGATATGATTTTTAAAAATGGAGGCTCTAACTGCTAGGTAAAAGGAGAAAAAAATGAGTGGGAAATGTCAGAGAGTGAGACAGAACATGAGAGACTCCTAACTCTGGGAAATGAGCTAGGGGTGGTGGAAGGGGAGGTGGGCAGAGGTTGGGGGTGACTGGGTGACGGGCACTGAGGGGGGCACTTGATGGGATGAGCACTGGGTGTTATTCTATATGTTGGCAAATTGAACACCAATAAAAAATAAATTTATAAAAAAAAGTGGCAAAGGAAAAATTAGTGATAGAGAAGACAAATTGATGAAGATAAAGCAATTAAGAAAAATAAAGATACAGAACTACTGTATTTTGAGGGAAGAATTCCAGAGTTAAGTGATACCATAAAGCAAAATGATATTAGAATATTTGGGGTCCCAGAAGAAGAGGAAAGAAACGGAGGAGTGGAAGGTATGTTGTGGCAAATTATAGCAGAGAACTTTCCTAATCTGGGGGAGGAAACAGCCATTCAAGTCCAGAAGACACAGATAACCCGTCAAAATCAATTATAAATATGTCAACATCAAAACATATAATAGTGAAGCTTGCAAATCACAGAGACAAAGAGAAAATCCTGAAAGCAGCTTGGAACAAGAGGTCCATAACGTACAAAGGCAGAAACATTAGACTGCCTGCAGACCATCAGCAGAGACCTGGCAGGCCACAACAAAGGACTGGCATCATATATTCAGGGTGTTATATGAGAAAAATATGCAGCCAAGAAAATGGTATCAAGCAAGACTGTCATTCAAAATAGAAGGAGAAGGGCACCTGGGTGCCTCAGTGGTTGGGCATCTGTCTTTGGCTCAGATTGTGATCCCAGTGTCCTGGTGTCGAGTCTGACATTAGGCTCCCCATAGGCAGCCTGCTTCTCTCTCTGCCTGTGTCTGCCTCTGTGTGTCTCTCATAAATAAATAAATAAAATCTAAAAAAATAGACGGAGAGATAAAAATCTTCCAAATAAACAGAAACTAAAAGAATTTGTGATCACTAAACCAGCCCTGAAAGAAATACTAAAGGGGATCCTTTTACCAAAGAGAGAGCCCAGAAGTAACAGAGATCAGAAAGGAACATAGGCAATATACAGGAAAAGTAGCTTTACAGGTAATACAATGGCAGTAATTCATGTCTTTCAATAGTTACTCTGAATGTGAATGGGCTAAATGCACCAACCAAAACACAGGGTATCAGTTGGATAATAAACAAGACCCATCAATATGCCTTCTGCAAGAGACTAATTTTAGACCCAAAGACACCTGAAAATTTAAAGTGAGGTGGTGAAAACCACTTATCATACTAATGGACATCAAAAGAAAGCTGCTGTGGATCCTTATCAGACAAATTAGATTTAAAACAAAGACTGTAGTAAGAGATGAAGAGAGACACTGTATCATAATTAAAGTATCTATCCAACAAGAAGATATAACAATTTTAAATATTTATGCCCCTAACATGGGAGTAGCCAATTATATAAGCCAATTAATAACAATTAAAGAAACATATTACTAATAATACAATAATAGTACGGGACCTTTACACCACACTCACAGCAATGAACAGATAATCCAAGCAGATGAACAAGGAGACAAAGGTTTTGAATGACACAATGGACCAGAGAGGCTACACAGGTATATACAGAACATTCCATCCTAAAGCAAAAGAATATAAATTCTTCTCAAGTGCACATGAAACATTCTCCAGAATACATCACATACTGTGTCACAAATCCAGTCTCAACTGGTACCAAAAGATTGGGATTGTTCGGGAAGAGTAGGGTCCCCAAGTCACCTGTCCCCACCAACCTACCTAGAAGATATAAAGCTAAAACATGACAAATGCACATCCCATTTTCATTACTTAAGAAAATTTTCAACAGATTGGACAATTCATTGAGAAAACTTCAAAGTTAAACATTATAATGAAATGCTAATCAAAAATCTCTCTGCTCTATGAATTCTCAGCTTTTCTTCAGACCTCTTTCTCTTCTTAATGCATGTGCTATTTCATGATGATCATACTGCTCTGACTGAAGTTGCTTTTGCTAGCAATCAAATAAAAGCTCTAGATGATTTTATCATCAGGGATGCTATGATCTCTTTAAATTTCATTTTTCACTCATCCACAAAGATTTCCTTTTGAATCTCCATCATATTTGCATTTTCATATATTATTATGATATTTATCACTTAAATTTACAATAAAACATGTAGTTAAAAATTGAGCCAAATGCATTACCTTCAATGGCATCAAATTTATCTGCATCATCTTAAATTCTGACCAGAGCAAGAGAGAACAATCACAAATGGGGTGATGCTTGAAGTGAATTTTTCTGTAGTATCCAGATGATGTCCACTGGGAACTCTACCACCACCATGGAGAACATGATATCTCAACTTGAAACACATATCTAAAAGTTTGTCATCATCTCTGCTCCTTCTGCTGATGATTCTAATGTTTCATGCATGCACTGAGTTTGACATTATTTCAACATTTTTTAAAATTAAGCTGATTCAGTAACCACAAACTAGAAATTTCATTAAAAATAAAGCAATTCTATTCATATTTCAGCATCAAAAGGGACTCATGATCTGATCTCCATGCCATCACTGCCACCACAGAAAACAGTGAATAATGATTTGATGTAACCTGAAGCCTAGTGATGATAAAAAATAGCCTTTCTTAAGAATTTCATCCCTGCTCATACTGGCAAAGCCAAGCCTCACAGGCAAATGTTCATCCCTGAGCTGAACTGATAAAATCTTAATTCATGGTCTAGCAAGAATGATTTATCAGGTTCAATTTTTTTTTTTTATTAAAAATAATGCTCTAGTAGAAAGCTGCCAAATATGATTGACATCAAGTAGAAAATTGAAGCAGTGCTCATAAAGTCCCCCATGATTTTCACAGAAATACAATCACACAGCAGCACACTATCTCCTTGATTCCAACATTCATTCAATCACTAGACTAAAGCTGACTAAACTGGCATTGCATCAATGACCACTTTAGTCAACCCTCATTTAATGGTATGACAGTGAATTATGGCTATATTCATAATGAGGAGTCATAGTTTTAGTCCACATACCTCCAGGAGTCTCTATCATCAGCCCCAAATGAATTTAGATCAAATGACTTCTTGATCTGCAAAGTCAGTTACTTTAAAACTAAACTTAAATCAAACAACAGCAATACTGATGAAGTAAAAGTGAAAATGCAATAAAATTTCTCCAAAATCATTCTGAAAATTTTAAACATAAAAAAGAAACCTACTTTTATGCAAATTCTGATGAAACATTACTAACTCAAATTTATATTTCACTGATTTAAAATGAAGACATATTTAAAATAGACAAAATTGAAAATACATCAAATATCACTATTCAATTAGAGTCAAAAATTAATCCAAGAGAAGTTAAAGACCTGGCACCCATGGTGGTTTCAGTCTCTAAGGCATCAGGTCACTTTGGCTGGGCTAAGCTCATGAAATCAGGAGATTTTTCTGGGAGATCCTGCAATGGCTTCTCCAAAATGCTCAGTCTTGCAGATTCTTCTTGCATAATATTCTCTCTTTCTCTCACAATTTTTGATCCTCTCTCTCTCTTCTCAAAAAAAATAAAATTACAAAAAAAATAAAAAAAAAATTTTTAGAAATTTAAATTATTCATCAAATAAAAATAAAAATTAAAAAGATATCAAAAGTTGATACATGCTTTTGCACAGAGTGTACATGTATTTTTCATTCACAAATCAATATACTGATCCCAGTCTCATACAATAATGCAATGATTTTTGCCTAATCATCCAATTTTTTTCCATTCCATTGCACACTCCAGATACATAATCTCAGCTATCTAAAATTTTCTCAATATATTCTGATTCTCTTTCATTTTTTTCCAATTTTTATCAGAATTCTCTTCTCTCTGTTCATCTTTTTTAATTCTTAAATTCTACATATCTTTGACAGAAGAAATCTATCTGGATCTATGATTCTCAAATTTTGCTTTGAGTTTATTTTTTAAGAATAATTCATATCTAATTTAAATGATATTGTCAGTCATTTAATAGTATATATATTTCTCATTCTAGATTTAAATCTTAAATATCAGACATATCTTCACATTCTTTTCAGATTTCTCATCACACTCCTAAATATCTTTCATGAATTTTTTTTTTTAAAACTGACTCAACTAACTTATGGATTTCATGCATACATATGTTTTAAAACAAATTTTTATACTTTAAAAAATTTAAATTCAAATATGAACTCCATTAAAAAATTGTTTAAAAAATTTTCCTTTATTTATATTCTTTTTTAATTTTAACTGAATATTTTTTTATTTAACAGAGAGACAGACATATTAAGAAGAATCAATTAAGACAAAAGATGAACTGACAGAGGAATCTTCTTATGCATGAAGCATTGATATTCAGTCATAAATCCCAGACCTTCTTGATCTTCTGATCCTTAATCCTAATTACATAAAGACAGATGCAAATACAACTGAGCCACTCAGGTGCCTAACCATATTTTTAACATTTTTAAAATCAATCTCCCACTCTCTCAGCAGACTCTGCTGCACCATCAGACATGACATGCAGACATGTAAATTGAAAACCTTTTCCTATCTTTTTTATTGTTATTTGATTCTCTTACAATTTAGCCATTCTGAATTTGAGGTTCTATTCTCAGCTGATTTTCATTTTGCTTTTTCTTTTGCATGATTTCATTGACTTCATTGATGCATTTCTTCATCTGATCTGCAAGACTATTCATCTATTTCTTTTTAAGAAATGCATGTTCATATCAATCTGCAGTTCTTTCCTTTTTTTTTTTTGTTTTCAAACTGTTTTTATCTGAAATTTCAAAAGGTTAAATCAATTGGATTTTGTCCTATAGATCACATAAAAAAAAATTTTTCTATCACTGTCCATTCTGTCAACTAGTCTTTGATCAGTTTTGACTTTTCTCTTTTTCTATTAAAGCTTTTTATCTAATATGATCATCTGTACAGAAAAATGTTCCTGCTTTTTCATTTTTCTTTATTTTTTAAAGAAAGTTAGATAATAAATAAAATTGAACTAGATTATATTCACAGAATCTATGCTGCCTCTTATCTCAAAAGTTTTCTTTCATTGATTCACATTTAGTATCTTTTTTCTCATTTTGAATCTATTTCATCATGTGAATTTTTGATCATAAAAGCAGACAGATCAGATAAAATTCAATTTTGAGATATGCTTGCATGAATAATTATTTCCAATCATCATTAGAGTTATCTATTTATCTTGAATATTTTCTCTTATCTTTTATATGAATCTACTTTAATGAATCATAGAGACAAGATCACAATTTTTTGTGGATAAAAAATTTCACAAATTTTCATGAATATTTATGGAAAAATCAGAGTAATTTTACATCAATTTTACTTTCATATTATTCATATTCCAAATTGCCTATACTTTCAGCTCATCCATAAAATGACTCAAATTTTCATATACATTTTGAGTACTTCAGAAATAATTTTAATTCAATTTCAGTTTACAATTTTGATTCATTTTCAGCTACATGATCATTCTCTTCTCTTTTTTCTGGAAGTTCTTCTGTCTGTTTACAAAAAAGTATATGCTAAATGCATATACTGGACAAGTATTCCATTTTTTCTTTTATTTTTATTATTCAAATTTTAAAAAAAAAACAAGTGAAGAAAAAATAATTTTATTTTCTTTATGACTTAAATTTGAAAGCTACAATGATGAGCTTTCCATCTTAATGAAACATTTAAAAATACATATTAACAATTTTTACTTCATGGAACATATTTAATGATTATTAATCATTCTATATCATAGTTATTATTTCTATTTAACTCATTTCTGATTTTATTGCAACATTATTCATTTCTTTTTAAATAGAATTGCAATCCATCATTTTTCTAATCTCTCATGAATATAATTCCTAACTATTAATATTTTCCTTTCATTTTATTAAATATTTTTTTAATTTATTTAGAATAGAGTGTAAGAGATCACAGAGAGAGAGAGAGAGGCAGAACAGATTGAGATACAACCCAGACTCCCATGCATCTGAAGAAAGCAGGACTCTAACTCATCCCATCCTCTCCATCAATCCTGCCTCATGCTAGAAGGCAGCCAAACTGCTGAGCCATCACCAGCTTCTGCCTATATTTTTTTTTTTCTTCTTTTTTCCTGAATTTATTTTTATTTCATAAAAAAATTTTTTCCTGATTTATTTTTTTTTTTTTTACTGATTGAATTTTTTTTCATAACATTCAGCCATGCTTTCACACATATTTAAATGTATGTGTTTCATTAAAATCAAATCATATTTTTTTTCAAATCCATGCTCATCAATCATTCATTGGATTTGATATCTATTTTTTTGAATTTCATCATTCATTCAGAGCAAATTTTTTATGTGCACTTACAAATAATTTCTTCTGCTCAGCAAATCTTTAATCCTTTATTTCTTTCTTTAAATTTTTTAATTTAGCTTTTACAAAAATTAATTTTCATTTTTTTTTAATTATTTATTGACAAATTAACAACATGCATGAGACACAGAGACAGAGAGGCTGAACATTTGCAGAGATCTCAAGCAGGTACAGATCCATGCATGAGAGAAATGTCTCTCTTCCATCCTGGGACTCAGGATCAGGACCCTGGGCCAAAGACAGTTGCAAAAATCTGAGCCACCCTGATGCATATTTTTCTTTTTCTTCATTTTTGAAAGTCCATTGCATTCTATATCACCCTCATTTGAAATTTTTTAAAGCTCAAAAGGGTTCTTTCTTCAACAGTCTGACTTATATCATTCATAAATATCAATAAAATCTTTGTTTTTAGATAATCATTCTTTTCTTCATAATTAAAAGTAATTTTCATTAGTACTAGTTTTGACTTAGAAACTGTTTCTTTTTTAATTTTGATGATCTATCTATATTTATTTGTATCATTTTTTTTTAAAAGCAAAGAAGCATCTCATTAAAAAAACAAATCATGAGATTTTTAGCTTTTTGATATCATACTTATACATTAAAATTATGATCACCAATTTTATATAGCTATCAGTTCATAAAATATATTACATAAGATGTTTGTTCTGTTCAAAAATGATCAAATTTTCTGAATACATCTATTGATTTCAGTAATTACATTCTCATCTTTATGTTTTAAAGCTTTATCTCATTCTGATCTTCACTTTAAATCCTAAGTAATTTAATTATTTAGCTTTCAGTTCATTCTTAAATAATATTATTTATTATCATTTCATTCAATTTTATTTTTTTGTTATTATTTGTTTATCATCAAATTTTTTTATTTGCAATAAGAAAACATAGATTAGAGAATTAAATTTTTAATTCTTATCATTTCATATGATTTGGATATTTCATTTATCATAATATCATCTTTATTTTTTTTTCTTAAGATATTCTTTTTTTTCATTTTTTCAAATCTGACCTTTTTCTTAATTCTAATAAAGTAATTGAGGCTTCAGTCTATCTTCCTGCATATTAAGAAATTTCAGCATCTCTTATGCTCTACTATCCATTTAGAGATCTATTTAAAAGAAGTTTTTATATGAATCTCTCATATAGAAACATACATTTTTTATTTCCTGCAAATGCATAAAATGATTATTTGATTTTTTTATTTTTTTAAATGCATTTAATTTATCATTTTTAACCAAAAATTATCTCACATACAAATGAAGTCAAATGTAAGCATTTTCAGATCTTCTTTATAAAGTTACATGAATTATTTCTCTCCATCAATTCATCCTCAATTTTTTTAATTGTAAACTCTTTTTCCTTTGCTTTTTTTTTTTATACTTTTTTTTTTTTTTTTTTATTTTATTTTTAAAATTTATTTTTTATTGGTGTTCAATTTACCAACATACAGAATAACACCCAGTGCTCATCCCGTCAAGTGCCCCCCTCAGTGCCCGTCACCCATTCACCCCCACCCCCCCCCCTTCTCCCCTTCCACCACCCCTAGTTCGTTTCCCAGAGTTAGGAGTCTTTATGTTCTGTCTCCCTTTCTGATATTTCCCACACATTTTTCTTCTCCCCTTCCCTTATATTCCCTTTCACTATTATTTATATTCCCCAAATGAATGAGAACATATAATGTTTGTCCTTCTCCGATTGACTTACTTCACTCAGCATAATACCCTCCAGTTCCATCCACGTTGAAGCAAATGGTGGGTATTTGTGTTTCTTCTAATGGCTGAGTAATATTCCATTGTACATAAACCACATCTTCTTTATCCATTCATCTTTCGATGGACACCGAGGCTCCTTCCACAGTTTGGCTATTGTGGACATTGCTGCTAGAAACATCGGGGTGCAGGTGTCCCGGCGTTTCATTGCATCTGAATCTTGGGGGGTAAATCCCAACAGTGCAATTGCTGGGTCGTAGGGCAGGTCTATTTTTAACTCTTTGAGGAACCTCCACACAGTTTTCCAGAGTGGCTGCACCAGTTCACATTCCCACCAACAGTGTAAGAGGGTTCCCTTTTCTCCACATCCTCTCCAACATTTGTGGTTTCCTGCCTTGTTAATTTTTTCCCATTCTCACTGGTGTGTGTGTGGTGGTCTCATTGTGGTTTTGATTTGTATTTCCCTGATGGCAAGTGATGCAGAGCATTTTCTCATGTGCATGTTGGCCATGTCTGTGTCTTCCTCTGTGATTTTTCTTCATGTCTTTTGCCCATTTCATGATTGGATTGTTTGTTTCTTTGGTGTTGAGTTTAATAAGTTCTTTATAGATCTTGGAAACTAGCCCTTTATCTGATATGTCATTTGCAAATATCTTCTCCCATTCTGTAGGTTGTCTTTTAGTTTTGTTGACTGTATCCTTTGCTGTGCAAAAGCTTCTTATCTTGATGAAGTCCCAATAGTTCATTTTTGCTTTTGTTTCTTTTTTTGCCTTCGTGGATGTATCTTGCAAGAAGTTACTGTGGCCAAGTTCAAAAAGGGTGTTGCCTGTGTTCTCCTCTAGGATTTTGATGGAATCTTGTCTCACATTTAGATCTTTCATCCATTTTGAGTTTATCTTTGTGTATGGTGCAAGAGAGTGGTCTAGTTTCATTCTTCTGCATGTGGATGTCCAATTTTCCCAGCACCATTTATTGAAGAGACTGTCTTTCTTCCAGTGGATAGTCTTTCCTCCTTTATCGAATATTAGTTGACCATAAAGTTCAGGGTCCACTTCTGGGTTCTCTATTCTGTTCCATTGATCTATGTGTCTGTTTTTGTGCCAGTACCACACTGTCTTGATGACCACAGCTTTGTAGTACAACCTGAAATCTGGCATTGTGATGCCCCCAGCTATGGTTTTCTTTTTTAAAATTCCCCTGGCTATTCGGGGTCTTTTCTGATTCCACACAAATCTTAAAATAATTTTGTTCTAACTCTCTGAAGAAAGTCCATGGTATTTTGATAGGGATTGCATTAAATGTAAATTGCCCTGGGTAACATTGACATTTTCACAATATTAATTCTGCCAATCCATGAGCATGGAATATTTTTCCATCTCTTTGTGTCTTCCTCAATTTCTTTCAGAAGTGTTCTATAGTTTTTAGGGTATAGATCCTTTACCTCTTTGGTTAGGTTTATTCCTAGGTATCTTATGCTTTTGGGTGCAATTGTAAATGGGATTGACTCCTTAATTTCTCTTTCTTCAGTCTCATTGTTAGTGTATAGAAATGCCATTGATTTCTGGGCATTGATTTTGTATCCTGCCACGCTGCCAAATTGCTGTATGAGTTCTAGCAATCTTGGGGTGGAGGCTTTTGGGTTTTCTATGTAGAGTATCATGTCATCGGCGAAGAGGGAGAGTTTGACTTCTTCTTTGCCAATTTGAATGCCTTTTAATGTCTTTTGTTGTCTGATTGCTGAGGCTAGGACTTCTACTATGTTGAATAGCAGTGGTGAGAGTGGACATCCCTGTCTTGTTCCTGATCTTAGGGGAAAGGCTCCCAGTGCTTCCCCATTGAGAATGATATTTGCTGTGGGCTTTTCGTAGATGGCTTTTAAGATGTTGAGGAATGTTCCCTCTATCCCTACACTCTGAAGAGTTTTGATCAGGAATGGATGCTGTATTTTGTCAAATGCTTTCTCTGCATCTATTGAGAGGATCATATGGTTCTTGGTTTTTCTCTTGCTGATATGATGAATCACATTGATTGTTTTACGAGTGTTGAACCAGCCTTGCATCCCGGGGATAAATCCTACTTGGTCATGGTGAATAATTTTCTTAATGTCTCTCACATTTTTGTTTATTGGATCCTATTGGCTAGTATCTTGTTGAGAATTTTTGCATCCATGTTCATCAGGGATATTGGTCTGTAATTCTCCTTTTTGGTGGGGTCTTTGTCTGGTTTTGGAAATTAAGGTGATGCTGGCCTCATAGAATGAATTTGGAAGTACTCCATCTCTTTCTATCTTTCCAAACAGCTTTAGTAGAATAGGTATGTAGAATTTCTTTCGTTTTTCTTCTTTAAACGTTTGATAGAATTCCCCTGGGAAGCCATCTGGCCCTGGACTTTTGTGTCTTGGGAGGTTTTTGATGACTGCTTCAATTTCCTCCTGGTTATTGGCCTGTTCAGGTTTTCTATTTCTTCCTGTTCCAGTTTTGGTAGTTTGTGGCTTCCAGGAATGCGTCCATTTCTTCTAGATTGCCTAATTTATTGGCGTATAGCTGTTCATAATATGTTTTTAAAATCGTTTGTATTTCCTTGGTGTTTGTAGTGATCTCTTTTTTTCTCATTCATATTTTATTTGAGTCTTCTTCTTTCTTTTTTTTCTGGCTTGGTTTATCTATCTTATTAATTTTTTTCAGAACCAATTTTCAATTCTGATTTGGAATCTTAATGGTTCAAATACCAACTCCAAAGCTTAATTCAATTCTCAGTTGTCCAATCTCTATTTCTTCTGATATTGATTAGAGGATTTATCTCTCCAAATCTTTCTCTTCATGTCTTAGGTCTTTTGCTGTTTTTTCTCTTTGCTCCTTTAAATTTGTATTTTCTTTTTTCCTTTCTGTTTTCCTCATTTTTTTTTTTTGGCTTTTCTTGTATTAAAATGTATTTCATATCTCTATTCAATGATTTTCACCTTTTGATATCCCAAAGGATTTTCCAGTTTTATTCAATTCTCATCACTTTCCATGAGATCTTTTTTAATTCTTCTCTAATTTCCTTTGACCCTTTCATCTTTTAGCAGGATGGTCCTTAACCTGATGAACATCACAGAAATATGGGCTACTCCAAACTTCTTCTTGTGATTGTTCTTCTCATGAAAGCATTATGGTCTTTTTCCCCCCAATGACAATCCTTCTTTGATATCAGAATTTTTTATTTTGATTTAGGTTTTGTGCTGGTTGTCTTATTTTCTATATCTGAGTTATCTCTGACTAAGAGAGAAGAATTCTGAAATCATGAAAAGTTAAATCAAATTCTGTGAATTGCTTCCATTTCCAGTATTCATTTAAAGCATGTTATTATAATGTTCCAGCACTTTTCTTTCTAGAAAATTGAAAGCTCTCTTGGAAAGTATTCAGCACCTGTATGTTCTAATCTGTGTGTCTATGATATCTAAGAAAGTCTTAACCTGAGTATGGAATTTCAAGACATTATATACCTTTACTTTTAATATAAGTTTTCCTTTTTATTAATAGCTTTATATATTTTATATGCTTCCACCTCTTTTCTGTACTCCTGGACTTGAATATTTGTTTATTTCCTCTGATTAAGGATAGATTAAGATCCCTGCTTTCTTATCAATTGATATATCTTTATATTTTATTTCTCTTCTCTTTTCTCTGACTTTATATCCTCTTTATCTGATTTATAATACAGCTATAGATGTCTTCTTTTGTATCAATTTGAATGATATCTATCATGTTATTTTTCAGTATATTTTCAGGATAATAAGGAGTAATAATTCATTACAATGTCTTCTGATATTTCCAGCAAATCAAGTTATTTTAATATTCTTTTATGATCTCTTCCCTATTCTTTTATTTTTCATTTTTATTTATTTATTCATGACATACAGATCAGAGAGACTCAGAGACTTTCACACAGGGATCTAGCTTAAGCTCATATTCCAATTTGATCCTTCCCTTTTTTTTCTGTGGATTTTTCAAGCTGAAGGTCAGATGCTTAATGCATAATCTTTCAAATTGTCCCTGAATTCTTATGCAGATCTTTTGAAAAAATTTTATTATTTATTTTTTATTAAATTGATTGAAGCATTTGATTTATTCCTTTTTTTCTTTCTGATCCTGCTCTTTCTTATGGCAATCTTTCTTTGATGCAGGCTAGAAAATCTGAAGAGGAATTTTTATAGAAGATTTAAAAAGTCTAAGGATCTGGCCCTTTCTCTCTTAAAAACCTGAGGATCTAATTGAATCACCCAGAAATATCTCTGTCTCAGTTTAAATGTAACATCTGAGCTGTTTACATTTCTTGCTATTCTTTTGTTATATATTCTTCTCTAAAATTCCTGAAATCCTTCCTATTAGCTCTTTAATTCTCTGTCTTCTCATGTTTGATTTTAGATATATGATAGAAAATGAAATGAATCAGATCTGCTTATCTCCACTTAGGCTACTTTTTAGTTTCTCTTCTTCACAAAAATCTGCTTAGATTTTATTATCTTGATTTATTCATCATAAGGAAATGATTCTGTCTCTCATTTTTTTTCCCATCTCCTTTCCTGCCTTCTTTTTTCTTTTTGCTAAAACTCTTCCTTGCCTTTGAGTTTCTACCCAGATTTCTTAGTCTTTAGGATTTCTTTTAGTTCTGTTCTCTAGAGCCTCAATTCTTATTATTTTTCTGCCATCAACACAATCATTCCTTCACTCAAAAATTCTCCTGATAGTCAGCTTATGCATTTGTTTTGCCTTTAGTATGGAATGCATCTCTGTCATTCATTTCCATTCCTGCCTTTTTTGTCCAAAATTTGCAAAATCATGATGAAAATATTGGTTTTTGCCAAATGCTTCATGAGAGACTTCACAATCTGCTCTCCATGGAAATAATTTATTTCAGAATTGGTGAATCTGGAAATTAAATTCATTGATTGAAAGAATTCTTGATCAGATTTTAGCATGTTTGGGAGAATATGACTGAAGATTGTATATTTTGCTTTAGATTTAGAAGGTTCTGACATTGACATACTTAATCAGCTCACAAAGCAAGCTATTCACTTCATTTTCTGAAAGATTCAGCTTTTTTTTTTTTTAAAATTTGATGAAAAATAAAAGATTTCATAAATTCATGAAGAGAAAACAATTTTGAAGAAGCAAAAGGAGAAGGAAACATTTGATGTAAAAAATGCTATTTGATTTATGTGTATTTTGAATAATTGACCAGTCAAAAATCTGAAGCTTAATCAATCCCTCCAAATGAGCCTTGACTTTAAGTTTAATATTCTAAAATGACCAAAACTCAGGGGCAATACTGATTTGGCTGCTTCCTGCCACCCAGAGGGGCTGAGATCTTTCCCAGGGCACTGATCCTGGAGACCTGCTCTGGAGTCTGGCATCGGGCTCCCATCTTGTTAGATGAATAAATAGAATCTCTTTCTCTCTCTCTCTCTCTCTCTCTCTCTCTCTCTTCTCTCCTATCTTTTTCATAATTAAATAAATAAATCTTCATCCAAAAGAAATTTATTTCTATTTTCCTTTTATATTTAACCAGGTAAGTGAGAAAGAGAGAGTCCAACCCCTAGGGAAGTAGTCAGGGAAAATTCTGCTGGAAAATTCCCCTGATCCATGAGGCTTAATGTTTCCAGGGCTGTTTTGCATGAAAATGCACTCTATTCCAAATGACCTGCTGAATCATCTTCCTGAGCTCCTCCTGCAAATCTGGCAGTATTAAAACCTGTCTTGATACTTCTTTTCATTTGCCTGTGAAAAAATTAAATAGCCCTGAAAAGCACAAATTCTTCTAAAATGAGAATTAATGTTTGGAAACATCTAAGAAAGCCAAATGGAAATCCAAAGAAGCCAAATTTCATCTACAAATGAAAAATATGTTTTTTCAAAATTTGAACATCATGAATCTTCATCTTCTGGAAAGAAAGATCATAGCAGCACTGAAATATCACCTTAGGCAAAATTAGTCTTTCCCAATAACTCATACTCTCCAAGCTTCACTCTAAACTGCCCTATAAAGAAAATATTCATCCTTTTTTTGAGGAGAAGAGAAAGGAACTTTATGACTGCATGTTGTATGCCTGCTGATAAATGACTTCAAAATGATAAAATCAATTTTTCTTTCCCTCATGAGCCAGGTCCTGACTTCTTCTCTCATTCTAATCTTGTGATTAGCAGTTTCATTGTGACATCATCAGCAGTTTTGCTCTCCTTCAGAGCTCTCAAATCATACTTCTTTAGCTTTTATCCTATTATGCAGATTGAAATTAACCAGTTATTCAAATTGCCCATGTGACTATTTTGTAATAATCTACTAACTGCATTCACATAAGAAACATTTTGGATATATTATAATAATGAATCTGCATTTTATACCTAATTGATTACAAAAATTCAATTCCTTTCACATTAAAAAACTTCATCATCACAATTTCCATATTGCAAATGAACATAAGCCAATCTTTGAAAAACATATTCCTATGATTTATGTTGAAAATTTTCCTATATCATTCTTCTCAAAATATTGCAGGAATTGCTCATCATTTTAAATTGAATAGTCTCTAATTGAGGCATGCATACTCTATTTATCTTCTCTGAGATTGCAACTGACATAATTTCTAAATTTTGAAAAAAATTACTTCTCCAATACATTTGATCAATTAATGCTTATTTTAATCTCACTTCACATCTCTAAAATTATAGAGAAAATTTTGATTTTTTTTCAAGCATATAATAACTCTTATTTATGTCATAAAAACATAAACTAAAATTTATTAATTGGAAGTAAAAATAAAACTCAAAAAGAGCATGACTTATATTGCATATCCCATACAGACTACCTGGCCCACTCACCTTACATCAATTATTCAGTTTTTTCTGCTTTTTTTTTATTTAATTCATGATGAATGCAAATCTTGAATCTCATTTGGAATTTAAGTTCTACTCTTTTCAAAAAATAAAATCTGAAATTGGACAATGATTCTAGAAGAATTCATAAAGTAGAAAACAATTTTTAATTGACTATAGTGATTTTATCATAAAAGCAATTTATTCAGCAAAGAAAAGAAAATTTAATTGATCTTATCTAATCATCCAAAATATTCATATATTTTGCAATGAAAAGCATCTGAAAATGACTACTAACACTGAAATTGTCCCATGTAGATCAATAAAAATAAAGAATTTACAAAAATAAATTGCTATATCAAATAATCTTTAAAATGATTACATTTTTTAATTTAAAATATTGAAAATGATGAAATTCACCAATAATTATTTGAGAATTTTTTCAAAGATCTAATTCCATCTAGATACAAGGATGGATTATCATTGATTCAATTTAAATGGAAAAGCATATTTCCATGAAATCTTTTCCATGTAAATTTTTGAAACCTCTAATTTTCCAAAATCAGAAAAATCTTTATAATTTTAATAAAACTTGTAGTTAAGATATATAAAATACCAGCAATAAAACATTGATAAAAAATAAAATCATTCAAAAAAAACATTATATTGAATATTTTTGCATCTTTTCCTTTTATTTCAAGAAGACCTCTTGAAATTTACCTTCATACTATATTCAAACCTAATGCAGGGATTGGATTCAAACTGATAAACAGAATAATCAACATATTTACTATTCTCATTCTTTGATTTCTATTCTAAGCTATCAAATCTCTGAATCAAAAATCAAAAATATTCCACTAAATTGAACATGTGACTTACTCTGAACCCAAATATTTACCATCCATTTGTTAAATCAAATATCTATCATTGTATATGCAACAAAGCTCATATAACAAAGAAATTCATAATCATTTGATTCATTCAAAATGCAAAAGTCAATAAATTATTATAACATACTAGATTAGATATAGAATATCTCCAGTTGACAGATTAAAATTGAAAAAAATATTTCACATGTCATCAACTCTCCAAATGTAAGAGTCTACTCCATCAGATGGATCTTTCTTCATCAGATGTCCCTTTGATAATCTAAAAATTTCATGATTCAAAAATGAACTTAAATTACACTTCAGTCAACATCATAAATTTCCATTAATTTTTTATTGAATTGATAAAAGCTAAAAACCTAAAGGCCTACCAATTTCACCATAAATTTCCTTCAGATTTGGCACTGAGATCACATTTTGAAATTTCTTTCTTTAGATGACATGAATAGATTTAAAACTCAACTACTCATAACTTTTTTTACTTAAAAACTTTAATTCTTAAAGCTACATCACCTGGGTGGCTCAGCAACTGAATTGCCATTTCTCATATATTTTATAGATGAGTCCCAGGATCATCCCTCCATCAAGCTTCCTGCATGGATCTTCTGCTTCTTTTACTCTGCCAATCTCTCTCTCTCTCTCTCTCTCTCTCTCACTCAATAAATGATAAATAAAGCCAATATATTTTTTAAAAAAATCTATGCCCAAACCAAGCAACAAAAAAATCCAAAAATACTTGAAATGGAGAATTTGCATTGTTTTTTCAAATTGGTTTCTTGAGCATGTCAAAAACATATCATTGACAAATTGGAATTATGTCAATTTGAAAATTGATCATAAACACATACAAACCTAATTTAAATGGATATTCATTCCAAATATTTTCTTCTAATCTTAAAATAATCAGATTATTCAAGAAATCAATATTTTCAGTGATAACTCAAGCCAGATATGATATTAGATACAATCATACATTAATTATGAAAACTCAATGTTCATGTACAGTCTAAACAGAATTTCAATTTTCATTTCAATTTCTCTAGGAATTACTGATTCTTGACTATAATTTGTGAGATCATCAAAGAAATGAAAGCAGATATTTGTCATTAAGCATCATGCACAAATGTCACTTTTCATAATTTTTGAGTTCAGAAAACATTCAATTTAATTTTTTTCAAAGAACAAATGACAACAGAATCAATGAACTCAAGAAACTCATAACTAATAATGATAGGTAGACAAATCCATTCAGTTGCTGTGGGAATGGTGGTCAAGAGGTGATGATGAGTTCTTTTTCTCTGATGGGCATTGAAAGATATCTACACTTGATATCTAATGGACTCTCATCATGTTATATCAGAAATGATACAATAAAACTAAATTCTATCTAAAAAACTAAATTAATTTTTTATCTTCTTTAAATTAATTTTATTATTTTTTTATTTTAATTATTTTATTTATTTATTCATGAGAGACACAGAGACATTGCAGAGAGACAGAGGCAGAGAGAGGAGAAGCAGGCTCCATGGGGAGCCTGATGTGGGACTCGATCCCAGGACCCAGGATCATGACCCTGAGCCAAGGCAGACTGCTCAACCACTGAGCCACTTTCCATTGATGAGCCCATTTTATTTCCATGATACACAAATAGAAACAAAATTTATGCTTTCATTTAAGATTCCATATGAGAATGTCTACAATTGCAGCAATCTCTCTTCTATTCATTTCTCACAAAGATATTCTCATTTGTTACAGTAGGTTATTTAATAGTTCTTAAATCAACTCCAGATATACAGAAGCATACTCTAGCTAAACAAAATGAAAATTCATTATTGACATCAAAATCATTCACACAAATGGTTATCCAGACTTGGTTAACTAAATAATGACCCTGATGCAACATCTAGAAAGATTAGCTCAAAGATGAATTGATCAAGTTCTAAATTTTCTTTTGAAATTTACCTTATAGGAAATCTATGAGGCATAGTCATACATGAAAGCTGTCAGCTTATGCTCCTCCAGAAATAGTCATTACAAAAAGTCTGCAAGGGGCTGTGATTCAACAGGAGTATAATAAGCATGTTTATATTAGAGCTATGTAAAATTCACTGATGATAGTGAGTAATAGATTTCTCATTCTTCTTCATAAGTTCACATCATTTTCATTGCACCATTTCTCTGATTTCTCCACAGTGATTTTTTCTAATAAAAATAGAACTTTTAAAAAGAAGAGGAAAATATCAGAAAAAAAATATCAGAAGGAGAAAAGAACATGAAAGACTCCTAACTCTGGGAAATGAACACAAAGGGGTGGTGGAAGGCAGGGAGGGCGGGGGTGGGGGTGAACTGGGTGACGGGCACTGAGGCATTTTCACTTGATGGGATGAGCACTGTAATTTGTTATTATTCTATATGTTGGCAAATTGAACACCAATAAAAAATAAATCATTTATAAAAAAAAAAAAAAAAATCTTAAAAAAAGCAACTACTATTAATAAAAATCAAGACAAATGAATCTGAGGCATTGAAACATTTTAACATTGAATTATATTTTGACATAATCCATAAGGATATTTCTACAAATACAAAAATCATAAAAACTATTTTTCTCAAACTGACAGACAGAAAATCAAGTTATAGCTTATTAAGCTGAAGCATTAATATGACATCCTCCTCTCAGATCATTTATGCACTTTTGCAAATCATAAATTTTTTTCAGCTATTTCTCTCTCAAATTTCTTTTCTCAATCATTTGTATAAAATCATTGAGCTCACCACTGGAGATTATAAAGTCATTTTTAAATTCAAATCACTTGACTATATCATTACCATGTCAATTTTTTCCTTTTTCTTCAAATTTAAAATCAAAAACTGCTGACATCATTAACTAATTGAGAATTTTCTGAATTCTCCTATCCTTCAAATGAATTCTGCACCTACTCCATTTCTTTTGTTAATCTTTATGAATTATGTCTATTTTTTCTTTTCCACTTCATGTAGTTACAACATACTAATTTAATCAACAGTGGAGATTCATATGAATCCAATTAATAATCCCTCAATTTCAAATGAGAATTCTAGTAAAAAATATCATAATGACAAAAGAATCATTGATCAATTTTCTTTGCATGTTTTCTAAAATTTCTCATTTTAGTGATTTTGATAATTTAAGGATATGTTCTTTTTAAATTCTCTGAAATTCATCTGCATAACTGAAAATGTTTAAATGAATGCTGTATTTTGTCAAATGCTTTTTCTGCATCTGTTGAGAGGATGATATCTTTTATTTTTTTTTTCATTAATTTTTGATTATCATATTTGATTGATTCACAGATGATTTGAACTAACCCTTGCAGCAATAGAAATAAATCCCACTTGGTTTGGTGAATAATCCTTTTAATGTACTGTTAGATCCTATTGGCTAGTATCTTGGTGAGAATTTTTGCATCCATGTTCATCAGAGATATTGGTCTGTAATTTTCTTCTTTTTGCAGGGTAGCCTTGTTTTTTTATTAAATCTATAATGGTAATGCTGGCCTCATTTAATGAGTTTGGAATTTCCTTCAATTTCTATTTAAAAAAATAGCTTTTTTAATACAAAGACTTCATATTTTTTCTTCTTTAAATGTTTGGTAGAATTCCCCTGGAGCCATCTGGCCCTGGACTCTTGTTTGTTTTTGAGATTTTTTGATGCTTACTTCTGATTTTTTATTTGCTGATTATGGGTCTGTTCAGGTTTTATTATTTTTTTCCATGAAATGCTTTTTTTGAAATTTTGCTACCTTAAAATAATGCATTTCTAGGAATTTGGATCCATTTCTTCCAGATAATGTTAATTTGTTGGTATAGAAAATTGTTCATAATAATGTTTTCAAAATTGTTGAGATTTGTTTTTCTTGGTGTTGGTTGATCTCTTTTCATTCATGATTCATGATTTTATTTATTTTCTCCTTTCTCTTTTTTCTTTTTGATAAGTCTGGCTTGGGGTTTATCAATCTTAATAAATTCTTTCAAAAGAACCAAGCTCTAGTTTCTATTCATTTCTATTTTTGAATTTTATTGTTATTTTAATAAAAATCATTGATTTCTGCTCATAATCTTTATTATTTCTCTTCTTCTGCTTTATTTAATTTTTATTTGCTTTTTCTTTTTTCATGTTTATTTGTATGAGATTAATTTTGTAGAGAGATTTGAGACATTTTCTTTCTTCTTGAGTATTGCCTGTATTACTATATACTTCCTCTTATGGGCCTGCTGCTTTGCTGCATCCAAAAGGTTTTGAACTTCATGTTTTCATTTTTCTCATGATTCATTTTTACATGAATATTTATTCTTTTTAATCCTGGTTAACCCATTCATTCTTTAGTAGGATGTTCTTTAACCTCCATGTATTGTTTCCTTCTTTCCAAACTTTTTTCTTGAGTTGAGATTGAAGTTTCAAAGCATTGTGGTCTGAAATATATATATTGAATGATCTCATCTTTTTTGTTTATGGTTGAACCTGATTTAATGAACCCAGTATATGTGATCTATTCTGGAGAATATTTCATGTGCACTTGAGAAAAAAGAAGAATGATGTATTCTGCTGCTTTAAGATGAAATCTCTGAATATATCTGTGAATCCATCTGGTCCAGTGTGTCATTTAAAATCTTTTTGTCAATGTGGAGATCTTTCATTGCTTAGATGATCTGTCCATTGATAAAGTGGGGTGTTAAGTCCCCTACTATTATTGTATTATTATCAATGTGTTTCTTTAATTTATTATTAATTTTTTGTATTTCCAATTTGACTGATTCCAAAGTCAAATTAGGGGCATATATATTTCAAGATTGTTAGATCTTCTTGTTGGATAGATCCTTAATTCTGATACCTGTGTCTCTTCATCTCATCTCTCAACAGTCTTTGGTTTAAACTTCTCAGTTTGATCTGATCTGTTGGACTTCTAGACTTCTAGATTTTTTTGATGTCATTAGCAAAAATGATAAATGGTTCTTTTTTCCCTCACTTTCAATAAACAAATTTGGATCTAAAATGAGTCTTTTGAAAGCTAGCAATATAGATGGGTCTTTTTTTTTTAATTCTGATACCCTCTAATTTTGATGGGGAAATTAAGCAATTTTACAGAGTTCAGATTTACATATTGAAAGATATGAATTTAGTGCCATCATGATTACTTGTTTAAATTTCTTGTTTTGTGAGATTCTCTCTTCTTTCTTCTCTTTGTTACTTTTGGTCTCTTTCTCAAATAAATCCTTAAAATGTACCTTGCAGCAGGGCTCTAAAAGGATATTCATAACAAACTTCCATATCTTTTTTGTCATTCCTGTCCTTTTAATGAACTTCTCTCTATCTCTCTCTTCATTCTGAATGAGAGCCTTGCTGGAAATAAATTATTCTTGGCTGCATATTTTTCATCATTTAGCACATTGAATATCCTATAATCCAGCTCTGTCTCTTTCTATTGCAATCAGCAAGCCAAGCTCTGTGGACATCCTCCTTCCAGCCTTGCAGTCTGAAAAGGACTATCTATCTAAAAAGAGATTTCCAATTGTATCTTTTTCTCTTGTCTCTCTTATATCTTTCTTAATTTTCTCTTTATTATTTGAAATTTGAAATAATACATATGATTATTTAATTGTGGCATCCAAGTTTTTATTTATATTTTTTTTTTGCTTTATACTACTTTCAAATTTTCATTCATCTTTTCTTTCCTCTTTTTGAATATTCTGTTTCCTTTTCCAGATTTCTAAGAATTCTATATAGACATACATAAATTCAATGAATCATCCCAAGCTGCCCCCATCTAAGCTCCTCTCTTGAGACAACAGATTTTAAAAGGATTTAATTCTACTAATGTATGCTTCAGAGAAATTCTATATTCCTTTCTTTCCTGTCATTCATTTTTTATTTCTCTTTTCAATGATTTGTCTAGTTTTCTTTTTTAAATTGACCAATTCTTTTATAAATATTTTTACATTTTTTAAATAGTTTGCCATTATGGTGCTCAAATTCCAAGTGGCTTTGATACAATTCCAGCAATGACTACAATTCAGCAGTAAATCCTGCCAATTGCATCTCCTAAATATTTTCTAAAGAAAACATTTCTCTTAATAAATGTTGCTTTATGTGTAATCCTACTTCAATTTATTTGCAAAGTGGCCAGTGATATTTCTAAATCACAAGTCTTGTTAAGCTATATTATAAGCCGTATAACAATATGTTCCAAAATATATTAGAAGCTGTTAAAACCTAATTTTGTTTTTATAGATCACATTACTTGGTCCTCAGCTCTCTCTACTCTGTTCTTGTGCTTCAGGAAATTGCAGGTCTTCTATAGTTCCTAGAAACTTTTCCCTATCACGGGACCTTTGTATTTGCTCTTCTCTGTCCCTAAAATGCTTTTCTCCTGCTTTCAGAGTTAATTGACATGTCATCAGTTCAAAGATGCTTCTCATCACTACCCCCGTGCCTCTACTATGTATTACCTATCTTCATTCCCTCTTTACTTCCCTCTCTTTCTCTTGTTAATAGCGGTAAAGATTTATTTTGCTTATTTACAGTTCATTTGTTTATTGTTTGCTTCCTAATTTGTTGTCTGTCTAAATTTCTAAAATGAAAGCTCAGTGAGGCAGAAACTGTCTTCTTTGCCCATTGTTGTGTTCTTAGCAGTTAGCACAGAGTAGCTGTTCGCTAAGTAGTTGTTGAATAAATGAATATTATAGAAGTGATGCAGAAGCTATATATTTTGGGATAAAGCTTTCAATGTCATGTGTAAAGTTTTATGGAGGCTATTAGGAACCTTCTTCGGGTAAATAAGGTAAAACCATTGCTTTCTGGATTTCTAGGAAATATGTCAATCTGGATAATTGTGCTTTTAAGAAAGTTGAGGATTGAAAACTGGCAGCATTATCTTTCTCTTGACTAAAATTCTTTTTTTCTTTTTCTTTTTGAAAGACTATTGACTAAAATTCTAAACAGAATTTTAAATTTCCTTTATCTTACTAAACATGATTGATTAAATCACTGAGACCTACCCTGGGCTATTCATGGACGTAGGAATATTTACCCTTTTGCTAAATAGTCCCATAATGCTGAGCTTTCTGAGTGTTTTTATATTTTGCCTTTTGTGTCAGGTTGCTGGCAAGGACCGTTTTTTTCTTAGTGTGTCTGTTTGTAGGGAACCATCTCTTCTTTATGAATGATCCATAACATATTAGATCAGGAAGTAGGCTACATTTGTTAAAATTATTCACAAATTGAGTCGTAGGTTGCAAGGAAGAAACATGAGGTTTCGTCAGTTAATAGTATATCTAAGCTTTAGTGCCTGGATGCTGTTCCATCTGTTTGGTTTTACAGAATGGTAACTTTGTTTTCTCTATGCTGGCCTTCTCAGGAGAGGCAGTATTATAAAATAGCACATCAGGAGAATTGAAACAACTCTCCAATATTGGCTGTTGATTATAAGAACTGCTTATTTTCATGGGCAGGTTGTATACTATTAACAGAGGAAGCATATGTGGTAAATGGGTGATTATCTTATTTTTATTGGATGGGCTTTATTCTATTTAATACTGGGGTTGGTTCAATTAATAGGACTTGAGTAAAAGTTTCGCAAAAACCTTATTCCCACTGTCCCCTTGAAGGCAGGAGGGGTCAGCTTGGACGGCAAGCACACCCGCTCGTCAGATCACTGTATCTCGTCCCCACCTTCCCGGAACAGTGGCTAAGATGCAAGGCCAGCGGGGTAATGATATTTGGTCACAGCCTGAAAAGTTCTCACGTACAGCCTTGCACTGTGGCATCTCGTGTGTGGCGGCTTGCGTGCTGCCAAGGAGTCTGCTGTGCAGGCTTCGGTGAAGGAGGAAATGTCCCCTCACTCCACTCGAAGCCCCGGCATCTTTTTTAAAGATTAAAATGAAAATCCTGCCAGATGAGTGTACCTGCCATTAGACCACAATCACGTGTTTCCAAGTTGGCTAGATTTCTCAACAACAACAGCAAATCTAGAAACAACAGGCTGCTTTTCCTCCCATTCCCCGTGTACAATTTGGTTTCTCTCCTGAGTAGCTGCACACATTGCTTGCTAAGGTAGATATACAGGGACAGGATTAATGCACTGCTGAGTTTCATAAAAAATAGAAATGAATAACATTAATACATCGGGATTTTGGTTTCAGACACGTGCCACGCTTCATATGGTTTCAGTGTTTCTAATTGTCGGGTCACCAGTTACTCTTTCCCTATCTTGGCTTATCAGACCTCAAATGGGACACTCAAAGGTATCCTAATACAGTGTCTTAATGATACAGACCAATCTGCTGATTTCAGCAGCAGTAAAATAAATCTAGATAAATGCTATTTGGAATAATTGTAATTTCTTTATTTTTTATAGCCATGTTCTTTTACACAAGCGGAGAAATGGAACCTGCAAATTACACTAGGGTGACGGAATTTGTTCTCACTGGCTTATCCCAGACTCGAGAGGTACAACTAGTCCTATTTGTTATATTTCTGTCCTTCTATCTGTTCATCCTCCCAGGAAATGTTCTTATTATTTGCACCATCAGGCTGGACCCTCACCTGACCTCACCCATGTATTTCCTGCTGGCTAACCTGGCCTTCCTTGACATTTGGTACTCCTCCATCACGGCCCCTAAAATGCTCGTAGACTTCTTTGTGGAAAGAAAGAGGATTTCTTTCGGTGGGTGCATTGCACAGCTCTTCTTTTTGCACTTCGTTGGGGCCTCCGAGATGTTCCTGCTCACAGTGATGGCCTTTGACCGCTATGCTGCTATCTGCCGCCCTCTCCACTATGCTACTATCATGAATCGACGTCTCTGCTGTATCCTGGTGGCTCTCTCCTGGTTGGGGGGCTTCATTCATTCTATAATACAAGTGGTCCTCATCGTCCGACTTCCCTTCTGCGGGCCCAATGCGTTAGACAGTTACTTCTGTGATATCACGCAGGTCGTCCACATTGCCTGTGCCAATACCTTCCCCGAGGAGTTGGTGATGATTTTTAGCAGTGGTCTGATCTCTGTAGTATGCTTCATTGCTCTCCTAATGTCCTATGCCTTCCTCCTGGCCATGTTGCGGAAACACTCAGGCTCAGGTGAGAGTACCAGTCGGGCCATGTCCACCTGCTATTCCCACATCACGATTGTGGTGTTCATGTTTGGACCATCTATCTACATTTATGCTCGACCATTTGACTCGTTTTCCCTCGATAAGGTTGTGTCTGTGTTCCATACTGTGATATTCCCTTTACTTAATCCCATTATCTACACCTTGAGAAATAAAGAAGTAAAGACGGCCATGAGGAAGTTGGTCAACAGATATATTTTATGTAGAGAAGTGAAAGATAAGTGACATACTCTACAACCTTTCTGAGGTCATTGTCCTAAAGTAGGAAGCATTTCCAGCAGTAGTAATACCTTCATTACTTCTCTCGTTTGGGTTTTTAAATTCTCACCACACTCTCCCCCTATTTGGTGAAAACACAAAGAAATTAAGATGGAAATAAATATTGGTGACAGAGCCCCAGGTTTTGTCACACCTTAGGAGCAATTTTTATGAATTCACAGCAGAGTTTGGTTACTAAATGAGACCTCCTCTCATTCCAGAGGAAGTTTCCAGCCAAATAGTGGTGTTCATAGCCCGTCTCTACCTTATATCCTCCAGTGTGAAAGCACACTTGGAGGAAAGGGATTCTAGGTTGATGGAATCGATAGACATCTAGTTGTGTGATTTTAAAAAGATTATTATCTCCTTTGCCATTTTTGTGTGTTTTCTGTATTTGCTAATTCTGCTTATGTTAAAATTATGTTAGTAGGATGCTGCTTTTGTTAGTCGTATAATTCAGAGTTCTTTTCCATTACACCATTTTTTTTTTAGTACATGTAAAGAAGAGCTGGATATATTGGCTGTCATGATCCTTTGGTGAATTATTTATTAGATATCCACTGACTATTCCCTGACATTAAGAACTCTATTACTGACTGTGATTCAGAATATAAAAGTTAGAGTAGAATATTTGAGTTCATAAATTTATTTACTTAAATTAGCTTTTCAATTTCAAAACTAAGATTCTATCCATTAAAGAGCTAGAGCATTTCGTATGCTCAGAGCTTTAGTCTTATGTTTTCTTTGATAACATAATGTAATTAGACTTTGAGGGGAATAGATTTCTATCAGCATCAGAAATTAATACGCATAAATGAATTAGGAAAACAATGGTGAAAACTTCGGGTAAACAGGATGGACTGATGGTGAAAAAATTTTATTCTTTTCTTTGGTAATTTTTCTCTCTGATGACCCTCTTTCATCTTCAAAGCTACAATGACTTCTCTTCTAAGAACTCAAATATTCTGATTGAAATTATGATTCCTAAATTTTGAGTTGACTTCTCATTTTCATTTGGAAATGAACAAAACAGTAGACTTCTCTAATATTTTATAAGAGAGCATGAAAATAATCATCTAACATACAAAAGGCTTATATATACACATAATAAAAATGAGTTATGTTTCTAGATTTTAAGTTTCCTTATTGTTCTTTCTCTGCATCTTAGCCAGGCAGACTTCTACTCGTTTTGTCACTTATCCTTCATTTAGCTAGGATTAATGTTTTTTTAGGGAAAAGACTACTGCCTCAGGATGCTCTCCAAGACCATTATACTGCTACTATATATTTGTTGAAAACATTGATGCTCGGAATAAGAACATAGCAGTGTAATGAAGATATTAACAATATCTCAATATTAACAAGATGGACTATACTGTTACATTTGGTAAAAAAAAAATCTTCATTATCCAAACAAAAATAAAGTTCTGTTTTTTAATTACTAAAACAATATATGTTCATTAAAAATTAAAAATTTATGAATATGTAAGTAGAAAAACTTTACTGGCAATATATTTTCCCCCAGGGATTGGAGTTGTTCATTTTTTTAAAAAGATTTTATTTGTTTATTCATGAGAGTCACAGACAGAGAGAGAGAGGCGGAGACTCAGGCAGAGGGAGAAGCAGCTCCCTGCAGGGAGCCTGATGTGGGACTCGATCCAGGGTCTCCAGGATCACGCCGTGGCCCAAAGGCAGGTGTTCAGCCACCGAGGCACCCAGGCACCCCAGGATTGGAGTTTTTGGGTAACAAGGTTGGTAAAGTCCCATCCATCCAGCTCCATTAGAAGCAGGCCGGTTTGGCTGTCTGCATCGCCGTAAAATATAATGAACGAACGATGAAGCCCCTGAGGTGCAACAACAGTTCAGACAGGAGGCGGGCAAGGTGGTGGAGGAGGAGGGTCCCGGGCACCCGCCCCCAGCTTACCTAGATAACTGTCAAATCATCCTGAAACCTACGAAGTCGACCTGAGATCTCCAGGGAGAGCAGCGGGAGCGCCAAGGGACAGGGTCTGCGCTTCCAGCAGGTAGGAAGGTGGAAAAATGAAACAGACCCGCGCGGGGAGGGGCCCAGGGGCCGGAATGGGGGCGGGCACAGGAGAGCGCCCCGAGGGGCGGGGATGCAGAAATCCGCCAGGACCCTCCCGGAGGGAAGGCGCTCCCGAGACCCGCAGGACCGGAGGGGGGCAGCGGGGACTCCAGGGTCGCGGGGTCACGGACCCGGAGGGGCCCGGGGAGAGCACACCCACCCGGGAGCTCGGGAAAGGGCTACAGCGCCCGGGGGTCTCGGGGAGCCAGGGGGCTGCGGGAGGGCTGCGCCCTGCTGCTTGGGGAGCCGCACCCGGAGCGCAATTCCCGCAGCGCAGGCCCCGGAGCCCAGGGCGCAGGGGGACACGGCCTGACCCTGCGCTCCCCGGGACGAGCCGGGTGGGGAGAGCACAGGGCGCGGGGACGCTCCTTCCCAGGCGACCTGAGGGGGAGCGGGGAGGACAGGACGGTGGGGATGCTCCTGCTTCGGGGGATCCTAGATGGAGGCCGGGAGGACACAGGGCAGTGGGGAAGCTCCTGCCCCGGGGGGACTCCAGGGGGCAGGGGAAGGACAGGGCGTGGGGGATGCTCTTGCCACGGAGGACCCCAGGGGGAGGGGGGAGGGCACAGGGCGGGGGGAACGCTCCTGCCCCGGGGTACTCCAGGGGGCAGGGGTAGGACAGGGCCGGGGCTATGCTTCTGCCCCGGGGAACCCCAGGGGGAGGGGGGAGGGCACAGGGCGGTGTGGGCGCTCCTGTCCCGGGGGACCCTAGGGGGAGGGGGAGGACAGGACGCAGAGGATGCTCCTCCATGGGGGACCCCAGGGGGAGGGAGGAGGACAGGACGGTGGGGATGCTACTGCCCTGTGGGACCCCAGGGGAAGGGGAAGAACACAGGACGGTGGGGAGGCTCCTGCCCCGGGGGACCCCAGGGGAGGGGGGACAATAGGACAGTGAGGACGCTCCTGCCCCCAGTGACTCCAAGCTGTGCAGGTCAGCGCCCTGCCCCAGGAGCAGCTAGGCCAGTGCGGACTGGGAGCTCTGGGTGATACTAGGGGAGTGACTCCAGGGCTGGAGAGCTGGCTGCTGCCAATGGTGTTGTCCCTCCTGGTCTCACCTTGTGCCTGGGACAGAGCGGGGCTGCCAAGGAGCAGGGCCTCAGGGGGTAAAGAGCTCCCACTGAGCCATGCACCTGACAGGGTGTGGGGCATCTCCCCAGGTGCACACACCTGAAAATCAGCACAGCAGCCCCTCCCCCAGAAGACCAGCTGGAAAGACAGGGAAGAGCAAGTCCTTGACCCAACAGCGCTGAAAAGCGCCAGGGGAAGTCGAGGGATTTACAGTATAAAGAATCAGAGGGTACCCCTCCTTTTTTTTTTCCCTTCCTTTTTCCAGTACAACACATTTTTATATCAGGCTGTAAATTTCCGATTTTTTTCCCCTTTCCCCCTTAGTTACAGTATTTTACCAACTCTTCATTTTTAAGACTCTTCCTTTTTGACTTTCATATTTCTACAATTATAGGTCCTAGATATATTTTCCCCTTCCAGATTCCCTTCAACATATTCAACTTAATTTGGGGAGATATACAAGATATTGATTTGTTTTGTTTTGTTTTGTGTGTTTCGTTTTCTCTGCCTCATATTGTTCTACAATGGCAGAAGTTAATACCTTCTAAATCATGACCAGTTTGCACGCAGAACCAAGTGGAACACTGTGCTGGTTCATTCTGTGAGATTCCTCATGGCCATTCTGCCCCACCCTTTTATCTCGCTTATGTTTTGGTGGTCAATGGCTGGGCCCTCTACAAGTATTTCTGGTTTGTATAAATTTGGGACGGAGCATCTTCTAACATACAGAAGTTAATATACTCAGAAACAAGAGGATCACCCTCTAGAACCTCTCAGGTAGACTACATTCTCCCTCCATTACAACCTCTTCACCACCTTCTCCCAGTCCCCGTTTTTTTCTACTTCTTCTTTTTTTCTTTTTTCTTTTTCTTTCCGTTCTAGTTTTTCTCATCTTCTTTAGGATTCCTGGCCTTTTATTTCTTACTACTTTGTTTTAAAATTTGTTTTTCACTTTAGTGGTCCTTTTGTTTTATTTCGTTCTGATCTTTGTTTCCAATATCTGGTCTCTGACTTCATCAGAATCATCTAAGGTAAAATTTACTTAGGTTGCGGTTGATATTCTTGACTCAGCCTGCTCATACAGCCACTCCACACTGAGCAAAATGACTAGAAAGAAGAACTCACTACAAAAGAATCAGAAACAGTCCTCTCTGACACAGAGTTACAGAATTGGGATTACAATTCAATGCAGAAAGCCAATTCAGAAGCACAATCATAAAACTACTGGTGGCTCTGGAAAAAAGCATAAAGGATTTGAGAGACTTCAAACTGCAGCATTTAGACCTAATCAGACTGAAATTAAAATTCAATTAAATGAGATGCAATCCAAACTGGAGTTCCTGATGACAGGGTTAATGAGTTAGAAGAACAAGTGAGTGACATAGAAGACAAGTAGATGGCAAGGAAGGAAGCTGAGGAAAAAAGAGAAAAACCATTAACAGACCATGAGGAAAGGTTAAGGGAAATAAATCACAGCTTCAGAAGGAAAAAAATCTACATTTAATTGGGTTCCAAAGGATGCCGAGACGGACAGAGGACCAGAAAGCATATTTGAAAACATAATAGCTGAGACCTTCCCTAATTTGGGGAGGGAAACAGGCTTTCAGATCCAGGAGACTGGGAAGTCCCCCCTAAAATCAATAAAAACCATTCAACACCTCAATATTTAATAGTGAAACTTGCAAATTCCAGAGATAAAGAGAAAATCCTTAAAGCAAGGAGAGACAAGAGAGTCTTTACTTATATAGGGAGAAATAACAGATTAAGAGCAGACCTCTCCACAGAGATCTGGCAGGCCAGAAAGGGCTGCAGGATATATTCAGGGTCCTAAATGAGAAGAACATGCAGCTAAGAATACTCTTTCCAGCAAGGCTCTCATTCAGAGTAGAAGGAGAGAGAAAGGGCTTCCAAGATAGGCAGAACCTGAAAGAATATGTGACCATGAAACCTGCAAGGAATATTAAGGGGGACCCTGTAAAGAAAGAGGAAATTGAAACAAACAATCCACAAAAACAGGGACTTAATACGTATTATGATGACGCTACATTCATATCTTTCAATAGTAACTCTGAACATGAATGGGCTTCCTGATCCTATCAAAAGGCATAGGGTTTCAGACTGGATAGAAAAGCAAGACCCACCTAATTGCTGTCTACAAATGACTCATTTTAGACATAAGGACACCTACAGCATGAAAATAAAAGGTTGGAGAACCATTTACTATTCAAATGGTCCTCATAAGAAAGCAGGGGTAGCCATCCTCATATCAGATAAATTAAATTTATCCCAAAGATTGTAGTAAGAGATGAAGAGGGGCAGTATATCATACTGAAAGGGTCTATCCAACAAGAGGAGCTAACAATCATGAATTTTATGCCCCTAATGCGGGAGCTGCCAGGTATATCCATTAAATAATAACCAAAGTAACGGCATATTAGATAATACACTAATACTGGGAGACTTCAACATGGCACTTTCTGTAAATGACAGATCTTCTAAGCACAACATCTCTAACAAAACAAGAGCTTTAAATGATACACTGGACCAGATGGAACTTTACATCTAAACCAACCGAATAGACATTCTTCTTAAGTGCACATGGAACTTCCTCCAGAATAGATCACATACTGGGTCACAAATCAGGTCTTAAGTGATACCAAAAGATTGGGATTGTCCCCTGCATCGCAAGAAGAAATTTGGAAGAAACTCAAACATGTGGAGGTGAAAATGCATCCTGCTAAAAGATGAAAGGGTCAACCAGGAAATTAGAGAAGAATTAAAAAGATTCATGGACACTAATGAGAATGAAGATACAACCGTTCAAAATCTTTGGGATATGGCAAAAGCAGTACTGAGAGGGACATACATCGTTATACAATCATCCCCCCAAAATCGGAGAAAGCTCAAATACACAAGCTAACCTTGCACCTAAAGGAACTGGAGAAAGAACAGCAAATAAAAACTACACCCAGCAGAAGAAGAGAGTTAATAAATATTCGAGCAGAACTCAGTGAGATAGAGACCAGAAGAACTGTGGACCAGATCAACAAAACCAGGAGTTGGTTCTTTGAAAGAATTAATAAGACAGATAAACCATTAGCCAGCCTTATTAAAAACAAAAGAGAAAAGACTCTAATTAAAAAAATCATGAATGAAACAGGAGTGATCACAACCAATACCAAGGAAATACAAATGATTTTAAAAACATAATATGGGCAACTATACACCAATCAATTAGGCAATCTAAAGAAATGGACACATTTCTGGAAAATCACAAAATACCTAAACTGGAAGAAGAAGAAATAGAAAACCAAAAGAGGCCTATAACCAGGGAGGAAATTGAAGCAGTCATCAAAAACCTCCCAAGACACAAAATTCCAGGGCCAGATGTCTTCCCAGGGAAATTCTATCAAACGTCTAAAGAAAAAACAATACGTATTGTACTAAAACTGTTCTGAAAGATAGAAAGTGATGGAATACTTCCAAACTTATTCTATGAGGCCAGCATCACTTTCATTCCAAAACCAGACAAAAAACCCATTCCAAAACCAGACAAAGACCTCACCGAAAAAGAAATATAGACAAATATCCCTGATAACACAGGTGCAAAAATTTTCAACAAGGTACTAGCTAAAAGGATCCAACAATACATTAAGACTCTTCACCATGACCAAGTAGCACTTATCCCCAGAATGCAAGGCATCTTCAACACTTGTAAAGCAATCAATGTGATTGATCATATCAGTAAGAGAAAAAACAAGAACCATATGATTCTCTCAATAGGTGCAGAGAAAGCATTTGACAAAATACAGCATGTATTCCTGATCAAGACTCTTCACACTGTAGGGATGGAGGGAACATTCCTCAGCATCCTAAAAGCCATCTATGATAAGCCCACAGCAAATATCATTCTCAATGGGGGAATACTGAGAGCCTTTCCCCTAAGCTGAGGAACAAGACAGGGATGTCCACTCTCACTACTGCTATTCAACATAGGACTAAAGTCCTCAACCTCCGCAATCAGACAACAAAATGAAATAAAAGGCATTCAAATTGGCAAAGAAGAAGTCAAACTCTCCCTTTTTGCAGATGACATAATACTGTACATAGAAATCCAAAAAACTCCATGCCAAAATTGCTATAACTCATACAGCAATTCGGCAGCATGGCAGGATACAAAATCAATGCCCAGAAATCAGTGGCATTTCTATACACTGACAAAGAGACTGAAGAAAGAGAAATTAAGGAGTCAATCCCATTTACAATAGCACGCAAAAGCATAAGATACCTAGGAATAAACCTAACCAAAGAGGTAAAGGATCTATACCCTAAAAACTACAGAACACTTCTGAAAGAAACTGAGGAAGACGCATGAGATGGAAAAATATTCCATGCTCATAGACTGGAATAATGAATATTGTGAAAATGTCAATGCAACCCAAGACAATTTACACATTTAATGCAATCCCTATCAAAATACCATGGACTTTCTTCAGGGAAACATCAAATGTTGGAGAGGATGTGGAGAAAGGGGAACCCTCTTACACTGTTGGCGGGAATGTGAACTGGTGCAGCCACTCTGGAAAACTGTGTGGAGGTTCCTCAAAGAGTTAAAAATAGACCTGCCGTACGACCCAGCAATTGCCCTGCTGGGGATTTACCTCAAAGATACAGATGCAATGAAACGCCGGGACACCTGCACCCCGATGTTTCTAGCAGCAATGTCCACAATAGCCAAACTGTGGAAGGAGCCTCGGTGTCCATCGACAGATGATGGATAAAGAAGCTGTGGTCTATGTATACAGTGGGATATTCCTCAGCCATTAGAAATGACAATACCCACCATTTGCTTCAACTGGATGGAATTGGAGGGTATTATGCTGAGTGAAGCAAGTCAATCGGTGAGGGACAAACATTATATGGTTTCATCCATTTAGGGAATATAAAAGTAGTGAAAGTGATTAACGGGGAAAGGAGAGAAAATGAGTGGGAAATAACAGTGAGGATGACAGAACAAGAGAGGCTCTTAACTCTGGGAAACAAACAGGGGGTGGTGGAAAGGGCAGGGAGTTGGGGTTAGTGGGTTACAAAATTGTAATCATCAAGACAGGATGGTACTGGCACAAAAGAGACACACAGATAAATGAGACAGAATAAAGAATCCAGAAATGGGCCCTCAACTCTATGGTCAACTAATGTTTGAAAAAGGAGGACAGAGTATCCAATGGAAAAAAGAGAGTCTCTTCAACAAATGGTATTCAGAAAATTGGTCAGCCACGTGCAGAATGAAAACGAACAATTTCCTCCCATCATAAACAAAAATGGGCTCAAGATGGACGAAAGACCTAAATATGAGATAGGAATCCATCCAAAACCTAGGGTAGAACACAGGCAGCAACCTTTGTGACCTCGGCCACAGCAATTTCTTGCTAGACACGTCTCCAAAGGCAAGAGAAACAAAGGCAAAAATGAACTACTGTGACTTCATCACGATATAAAGCTTGCATAGCAAAGGAAACAGTGGACAAAACCCAAAAGCAACCTACATAACGGGAGAAGATATTTGCAAATGTCTTATCTGATAAAGGACTACTCTCCAAAATGTGTAACTGGGTGTTGGGCATTAAGGAGGGCATATGATGTGATGAGCACTGCGTGTTATACTGTATATTGGAAAATTGAATTTAAATTTTAAGAACTTATCAAACTCAACACCTAAAAAAACAAAAAATCCAGCCAAGAAATAGAAGAACAAGGTAGAAGACAAGAACAGACATTTCTCAAAGGAAGGCATACAAACGGCCAACAGACACATGAACAAATGTTCCACACCATTTGGCATCAGGGAAACAGAAATCAAAACCACAATGAGATACCACCTCACACTGGTCACAATGGTTAAAATTCACAACTGAGGAAACAACAGATGTTGGTGAGGCTGCAGAGAAAGACGAACCCTCTCATACTGTTGGTGGGAAATCAAACTAGTGCAGCCACTGTGGAAAACAGTAAAGGGGTTCCTCAAAAACTTAAAAATACAGCTATCCTACAAGCCAGCAATCGTGCTATTAAGTATTTACCCCAAAGATACAAACATAGTGATCTCAAGGGACACCTGCACCCCAGTGTTTATAGCAGCAGTGTCCACAAGAGCCAAACTATGGAAAGAGCTCAGATGTCCATTGACAGATGAGTGGATAGAGAAGATATGGTGTGTGTGTGTGTGTGTGTGTGTGTGTGTGTGTAATGGAATAATGATCAAAAAATGAAATCTTGCCTTTTGCAAAGAGGTAGGTGGAAATAGAGGGAATTATACTAAGCAAAATAATCAATCAGAGAAAGGCAATTATCATATGATCTCACTCTTAGGTGAAATTTAAGAAACAAAACAGAGGATCATAGGGGAAGGGAAGAAACAATAAAAAGAAGACAAAATCAGAGATGGGGACAAACCATAAGAGACTCCTAAGAATAGGAAACAAACTGAAGGCTGCTGAAGGGGAGGGGGGATAGGGGATGGGATAAATGGGTGATGAACATTGAAGAGTGCATGGGATGCAATGAGGACTGGGTCTTATATAAGACTGATGAAT